>NC_142137.1:55093195-56363195 GCF_024610735.1 Ursus americanus
TGGAGTCAGGTTATTGGTTATAACAATCTTCTGTCAATTGATTATAATAAATTGTTATATTCGTCTATATCTAACTCATTGATAATATACCTTCTATGAATTTGGAAATTTAGTTCCACAAAGCAGTGATATCACTAGAGATAAACAGAGGTAAAAGTATAGAGCTCACTATGGATGGGGTTCATAAATGTTCAGATCTAGATAATGACATTTAATTTCTACCTTTGTTTACCATTTGAAGTCAAACCACTAGGTATCTTTAATCTAGCTCTTTAGAATGTTAAATGTTTTACTTGAAATGCACATTTAGTTTACAAGCAGCAATTTAGTGTTCTGTTTCCATGATGCATTGCTATTAAATAAAGCACTGGAAAGAAGTCATCTATTACAATTTGTTTCTCCTTTGTGCAAGCCCCTATTCGCACCTCATGTCATGTTGCTTGCTGGATATGAAAAGAGATTAGAGGCAACATGACTTCAGATCAAGGAATAAACATCTGCCTACCCTAGGGTTTTCAAATTACAAATTTTTTTCTCATTAAAGAACTCAACAGAATTCTAAATAAAATGCAGTTTTAAGGAACTAATGTTCCTTAAATTAAAGAGCTGATACTTCAAGCTATTAAACGTTCACAATTTTTCAACTTATTTGCTGAAGAATGCTGAAAATACACTGAAATTTTGCATAGTGCTACACTTGTCAATCTGTTTTATTATATCATGTTTTGACCCAAGTGACTTTGAATGACATTTATTTATGTGGACTCTTGAATACTTCAGCCTTCTTTTTTCGTAACAGAAGGCATGGGTTGTTTATTTTAAGTTAAATTTAATGTTGTAAAGTGCTGTTTCTAATTTCATGTTACAGGTCCAGCATCCCCAAGCTAAAGGAAAGGTGTGAATATAGTGAAAGCATTTGGCAAGGTTGTTTCACTGAGGGGTGAATTTCTCTTAGGAAGGGAAACACTTCTGGTGAATATATTAAGAATGATTGTACTGGCATTGATAATTCTTCATCTTTTCCATTCTTGAGAATATAGGTATATGCCGTATAATATTTGTTTTGTGGTTATGTCCTTTAAATCAATGGAGGACAAATAAATTATAATAAGTTGTGTTTGGTATTATTAACTAACAGTTTGGAGGAGGCTATATATACCCCGCCTCATGCAATGTATGAAAATAAAACACAGATGAACGAAAGATTTACATCTAAAAAATGAAAATTGCCAGAAGAAAATATGAAAAAAGTATAATTTCCTTTTAAAAAAAAAGATTATTTATTTGAGAGAGAGAGTGCAAGAGCATATGCCTGAGGCAGGGGGTTGCAGAGGGAGAGAATCTCAAGCCGACTCCCCACTCAGCATGATGGAGCCTGACGCAAGGCTCGATCTCACGACCCATGAGATCATGACCTGAGCCAAACCGAGTCAGAGGCGCAACTGACTGAGCCACTGAGGTCCCCCCCAAAAGTGTAATTTCATATCATTAGAGTGTGAAAGTCACTCCTTAATACAACACTTATACCCAAAACCATAAAAGAAATGATCGAAGGATTTGTATACCTAAAAATGTAAGCCCATTCTCTATTTATTATACATAAACATCTAATATGTCTGAAGTCATAGGCTAAGTGCAAGAGAGATGCAGATTATACTCAGATGGGGTCCTTTGAGGAGCCCCAAATCTAGAGTTTTCTTTCCATTTTGTTAGAGTGTCTGGGTCTGTAAATGGTTGTTTTTAAATTAAAACTGTATTTTACTTTAAAACCTTTAAATAGAAAAAGCATTATCTAACATTAATATCATAACATAGCTCCTTAAAGTTTATTGACTTTTTTAAATAACTGAATTAACTAGTTCCCAAATACCCATAGTATAATGAATGAGTGACAGACCTCTAAGATCTAATTAACTTTATTTTACAGACACATGCAAACACACCTGTAAGCATTTTGATATAATATAGTCCCTTCGTAGCTATAACCTAGTCTTTCCAATAGGACTGCAAAGGTGTGCCCCTTTGCATGATTTAGCTTTGAACTACAGCTCCCTTTCCCGTGTTCATGAACAAATAGAGAAGATAATTAGAATTCCACTTTTCTTGAAATGTCAAGAAGGGCAGAGGCACTCTGACCTCAGCTTTAAATTTAACCAAGAATATGGGAGGATTTGAAGCCATTCAACATGCTTCTCATGGAATTTCCCCCAAGCACTAATATCTGAATAGGCTGAAAAAATATGCAAGAGAACTCTTATTCTCTCTTGACATGAAGTTCTGCTCAGCATGCTAACTGTGTCACCGCCGCTTAGTCTCACAACAGCAAAGAACAGCATTTTCCCATTCTTTGTAATGTTTGTGCTAATGTAGCAGTCCTGTGATTATTTTTCTTATACTCTATAGTCGATGCTTCTTTTTTTTAATAATAATTTTTTATTGTGATATGGTAGTCACCATACAGTATATCCTTAGTTTTTGATGTAATGTTCCATGACTCATTATTTGTGTATAACATATAGTCGATGCTTCTTAAGCACCCACAGTGGGCCACTTAAAGGTTCTTCTGCAGGATTTTTAAATGTATTTTAGCAAGACTGTAAAGATTGAGTTTTTACCATGCTTGTCAGCAGTTGCGTTTTTTTGTAAGGGGTAAAAAGCAACACAAAAACACAGAATTATTCTTGGTCCCCATTAAAATGCGGAACATTCTGTGGTGACTGGTTGCTGATAACTGATATTGGTAATTGGAAATATTGTAACTTAGGAACCAGTGCTAAGTGATATCTGTTGTAATATACTCGTTACGTCCTTTTCTGTCACATAGGTGACATTATCTCCATTTTGCAGATGAGAAACTGAGATTCAGAGAGGTTAAAAAAAACTTGCTAAGGTCACAGAGCTAATAAGTAACAACAAGATTCGAACCCATAACAGTCTGACTTCAAACCCTCCTATTAACCACTGACCTTTTATCCTCTCAAATTCCTATAATAAATGGAAGCAATCTCACCTGTGTTCATCCTTTCACACCTGTCTTGTGCTATAGGCCCTAGTCTAGACTCTAGGGATATAGTGGTGAAGACAGACGAGGACCCTGCCCTTGTGGGCATGCATTCAAATGAAACAGATACTTAATATCAGTGAAATCATAATGGGGCAAAATAAAGGGAAATAGAGAGTCATGGAGGTACAACTTTATGTAGGGGCAGAGAAGGCCTCCATGGAAATGTGTTAGCTGAAGGGAGACCTTGGATGAAATGAGAAAGAGGGAAGCCACGCAGATATTCGAGGAGAAGAGCATTCCACACAGAAGGAAGAGCTGGGCTGGGGACATGCTTGTGTCTGAGGAACCAAGGGAGGCCAGTGTGCCTGGAGAAGGGAAGGTGAAGGAGAGCAGGGCCAGTTCAGGCAGACTTAGAGAGGGTGGCAGCAGTGGGGGGGACTGGTGAGGGATCGCATACGGGGTCTATTCGAGAACTGGGGGGGATTTACCTGTGGCTGGGGAAAAGAACAAAACCTAGAAGACTGGAACAGTAAAGACAGTGCCTGATTAGGAACTGCCCTGTGAGCTGCCAATTCTCCCCTTTTTCTCCTGCGTGTTGTGTGGGGCAAGCGGACCTGTTGACAATGGTGGGTATTTTGAGATTGGGGGAAGGTTGTTATAGCCTCACTTCAGTTTCCCCTAGAGTGCATTTTTTTCTTTTTTAAAGATTTTATTTATTTATTTATTTGACAGAGAGAGAGGGAGCACAAGCAGGGGGAGTAGGAGAAGGAGAAGCAGGCTCCCCACTGAGCAGGGAGCCCCACTGAGCAGGGAGAAGGAGCCACCCAGGCATCCCTCCCCTAGAGCTCCTTTAGTCGTCAGTTTGCCTTATTAATTAGTAAGAGTTTATTGTAATTCTACATAGGTTTCTCAAAAGAATTAAATCCAGGGCGCCTGGGGTGGCTCAGCCGGTTAAGGGTCTGCCTTGGGCTCAGGTCATAATCCCCTGGTCCTGGGATTGAGCCCCAGGTCAGGTTCCCTACTCAGGGGGAGTCTGCTTCTCCCTCTCCTTCTGTCCCTCCTCCCGCTCCTGCTCACTCTCTCTCACTCTCTTCTGTCTCAAATAGGTATATAAAATCTTTTTTTGTTTTAAAGAATTAAATCCAAAGGACAAAAGCAGAGTAAATGGATCTGTGTGTAAATTGGGAAGAGTGGGAGGAGGACAGAGGGGAGGTGCAGAAAAAGCAGGCAAGGCGGACTTCGAGGGAATGCTGTGATCAGTGGAATGAGTAAGGGGAGACAAGAGACACAGAGTTGTAAGGAAACCTGACCTCACTCACCCGAGGCTGTAGCCCGAGGTAGGAAGGAATCGGAGCCAGCGGGTTGTTGAAGTGCTGGGAAGACGAAGTCTCTAAATGTGGCATGCTAGCCGTGTTAAGGCACAACCTAGCTCCTCATTTTAGTGAGGCAGGCAGACTGGGGATCCACTCTTCCTTCCTACCGCCGCTTCCCTGCCCCCGAATACCTGCGTGTGAGCAGGTGTGTGCATGCTTGCCTATCAGCTAAATAAAGCCGGCTAGATCTTGCCTCCCCTCCTAGCTTCCAGACTGCCTGTGCTCCTCCAACGGCCATTCAAACTCAGGCGCTTTTCCTTCCTTTTTTCCTTCCTTTTTGTGTGTATGTTTGTAAACAGTGACATTCAAGCCCAACAAGTACAGATGGGGCGGGGGAGGGTGCAAAATGGGCCTGAATCAAGGAAAATTTCAGAGGTGTAAGAATGAGGTTTTTGCCTGGGCTTTAAAATGTTGGCAAATTTTGTTGATTCTCATTCATACCTGTGTGTGTGTGTGTGTTGAGGGGGGGCATCCAGCGTTTACTAGAGAACCTCAGATGTTTGATTAAAAGAGTGAAAACTACTACGTGATGTGCTCATGTCTTGAAATGTGTTTTTTTAAGATTTATTTATTTATTTTGGAGAGAGAGAGAGAGAGAGAGAGAGAGAGTGCGTGAGAGCAGGGGGGAGGGGCAGAAGGAGAGGCAGAGGGAATGACTCTCAAGCAGATTCTGCGCTGAGCACTGAGCCAATGGATGCAGGGCTCGATCTCAGGACCCTGAGACCATGACCTGAACCGAAATCAAGGGTCCGACACTTGCCTGACAGCCACCCAGACACCCCTCGAAATGTATTTTTTAAGCACAAATGAGTTTGTTGTGGTTCTCTGTAATTAAACTTAAAATCCCCAGTTTAACAAAATTTTTTTGAGTTCTTCCAAGGAAAAGGAACTTCACCTAATGCATCAGGTAGCAGCCTTGAGCTAAACAAGGACACCCAAGCACCTGTTTCTTTTCCCGTATCTGCTGGATTCGACATTTGAGCCAGCATTTCTGCGACGAAACTCTTCCGAGGGACGCAGGCCACGCTTCTCCCCGTGGGATGGACGAATTCCCTGTCGATACCGTGACTGCACATGTGTGCGCTGCTTTTGTTTTCCCATCGGGTAGACTCCCTGTAAGCTGGGTCAGTTTCCAGTTCTTATTACAAAGCTTAGACTTTGGGGAATCCAACTAGGCTGCTAATTCTTGTTGTGGAAGGTGCTCAGCCCTCACAATTCCCGAATAACCTGGGAGGTAAACAGAGCTGGGGGCGGTTTTTACCAGAAAGAGCAGCGTTCCCAGCCAGGGGCTGAATTACAGCTGAACGCCCACCTGGAGCCCCACCTCTGCTGCCACATGGGCTGTTTGCTCTGGTGGACCGTGTGTGTGTGTGTGTGTGTGTGTGTGTGTGTGTGTGTGTATAGTCATCTCACAGCACTGTGAAATTCTGTTCCTTTTCAGCAGCCAGTGTTAGGAGGATGATTCATGAACCCTGGGCAGGCGCAGCCCCCAGCCTTGTCTCAGGAACATTCATGGGGTTTCCGGCCAGAATTAGCCCGGAAGCTCCTGGAAAACAATGGAAGAGCACCAGGTGTTCTCAGCAGCCGTCTTCTTCTGCCTTAAAGGTTGAGATTGGCAAATTTCCCAAAGCAGGAGAGGCGCTCTTGGTTGTGCCTGGTGTTACAGTTAGGTCACTACGGAAATATTTGTCCTGGATGCCTGTAGACCCAGCTGTCTCAGAAGTGTCCCATATAATGAGGCATGGACCCTTTGGAGACAGGGCCAGTCACAGGACACACCAGGAAGTTGACTCCTGCTTAGAAACTCAGGCTGCTTTGAGGGTTCACTCTGGATTTTGGTCAAATTGTTCTAAAGTGAATTGGTCTTTCTGCCTTCCTATAACGAAGACTTCTCTGACTCCTGTCTGTGAACTCCACATTCTTGCCTGGAATTGGGACAGTGGGATGTTTCTGCACTGCTTCTGCTAAACCCCTTACCTTAATAGACTATGGAGGTAAGAGGTAAAATGGTGAAGGTAAAATCTCTAGGCTCTTTGTTAGGTGTTGAGGACATCGTTTGCTAATGGCCTGAAAGAATTAATGCAGCTTTCCATATGCCAAGTTTATTTAGGGGCAGTAGTTTATTTATGGAATAAACAGAAAAATATTGAAAGCTTGGCAATGAACCCTGACATTTATGGAAAATTGATTTTTCACCATGGATAAATTGATTGCCACAACAATTCAATGGGGGAAAGAACCATCTCTTCAACAAATAGTGCTAGGGCAGGTGGATATCTACATGCAAAAGAATGAAGTGGGACCCCAAACTCACACCATATGCAAAAACAATTAACTCAAAATTGGCCAAAGATCAAAATGTTAGTGTGAAAACTATAATACTCTTACAAGAAAATATTGATGTAAGTCTTCAAGATCTTGGATTAGGTAATGGTTTCTTAAATATGAAACCCAACGCATAAGAAACAAAAGGAAAAAAACAGATAATTTGGACATTATTAAACTAAAAACTTTTTTTTTTAAACTAAAAACTTTTGTGTTTAAAGGACACCATGAAGAAAGTGAAAAGACAATCCAGAGAATGGGAGGAAATTTTTGTAAATTATTTATCTGATAATGGACTTGTATGTAGAATATAGAAAGAACTATTACATTATAATAATAAAAGGACAACCCAGGGGTACCTGGGGGGCTCAGTTGGTTAAGAGTCTGACTCTTGATTTTGGCTCAGGTCATGATCTCAGGGTCGTGGTATAGGGCCCCATGTCCCTCCAGCTCCATGCTCAGTGGGGAGTCTGCTTGAGGATTCTCCTCCCTCTCTGCCCCTCCCCTCGCTCACGCATTCTTTCTCTCTCTCAAATAAATAAATAAATCTTTAAAAAAATTTTAAGTGAAAAATAAAAAGACAACCCAACTAAAAACAAAGGATCTGAATAGACATTTCTCCAAAGATATACAAATTGTCAATAAACACGTGAAAAGAAGCTCCACATCATTAGACATCAAAAAAATGTAAATCTAAACCACAATAAGATAGCACGTGTAGAATGGGTATAACCAAAGACACAGATAATGGCATTGGCAAGAATGTAGAGAAATGAGAACCCTCATACACTGTTGGTGGGAAGCTAAAATGGTACGGGCACTTTGGAAGACAGTCTGGCAGTTCCTCAAACAATTAATCATAGAATTATGATATGACTAGCAATTCTACTCCTAGGTTTATACACAAGAGAAATAAAAACATATGTTCACCAAACCCTTGTCCATGAATTTCTTAGCAGCATTATTCATAATAGCTCCAAAGTGCAAACAGCTCCAGTGTCCATCAAACTGATGAATGGATTGATAAAATGTAGTGTATATATTTGGCAATAAAAATATAAGAAGCATATATCATATGCTGAAATATGGGTGGCCTTGAAAACATTATACTTAGTCCATTATCAGATAAATGATTTACAAAAATTTCCTCCCATTCTCTGGATTGTCTTTTCACTTTCTTTCTTAGTGAGAGAAGGCCACATATTGTATGATTCCATTTCCATGAAGTGTCCAGAATAGACAAATTCTTAGAGCCAGAAAGTACAGTAGTGGTTGCCTAGGGCAGGGGGATTGTGGGGACATGGGGAAGGATGCTAATGGGTACAGAGTTTCTTGTTGATGAAAATATTCTGATTGTAGTGATGGTCACACAACTCTATGAATATACTAAAAACCATTCAATTGTACACTTCAAATAGGTGAATTACATACTGTGGGAATTAGATCTCAATTAATGTGTTATGATAAAACAACCATAAAAAATAGGTGGGTAGAGAGGATGGAATATGTCATTAATTGTAGGCTTTCTCTGTATTTTTCATTCTCTTCCCTTGGCCTTTATCTGCTTTCCTCCACGTTTCTTTGAAAACATATGAAGCGAAGCAAAGATTTACAACTCATTGTTTGGAAGCCATCAAATTTGTGAGAAAAAGCTAGAGAGAAAGAGATGATTGCAATATGGTGTTTACATTCCTGATTTACCTGTTGTTCATGTTTCAGACTTTGTCCTTAACTGCTCACCTGTTACCTTGTACTAGCTATCATCTCTCCTTAGAGATGGAAGGTCTTTGGAATTTTTAATAAAATGTCCTCAGTTTCATGGTCATACTTATCTACTGAGAATCAAATGTAGTTTACTTTTCCCCAAGCTTGCTTCCAGTAAGTTGCCATATAAGAGGTAGAAGAAAGCAGGGGGGCAGCAGATAAGCTGTTTTCCCCTACTTTCTGGCAAAAATCTGGTCTCTGGCAAGATCAAAGAGTCCTTTTTCCACGAATTGCACTAGTTATCCTAAGCTGATTACAGGGGCAACTGTTTTAAAGCAAGAAACATCAGTGGAGGAAAGAGGAAATCACGGGATAAAATCCATTCTTTGTTTTCCTCTTCAACTGAACTGTGAGCTGTGAGCTGGAGCTGCCTGGGGGGACTTGCTGTAGGATGTCAGACTCTTCCCAGCTAGACCAGGGCAACTGACCTTGGCAACTCGGTTATCTCCCCTGAGCCTATCTCCTGTGAGCCAAAGCTTCCTTGTCTGCAAACTGAGGGATCTGAAGTTCTTCCCAGCCCAGAAAGTCTTTGATTTTATGATTACATAAACTTATCTGGAATTCTTTGAGAGATCAATGCTAAGTGAACATTCAGGTAGATGAGTCTGTAGTTGAACGAATATTATATCCAATGTTTTGATTCGTGAATAAATGTCATCATGGAAGAAGCAATTTAATGGCTTTCAACAGGCCTCTGTAGCTACAGCTGATTACTGCAGCATTTTTAAAGTAATGATTCAAACAGAAAGATCGTATCTGTTAATTTTGCAATCCACAAAAAGACGAACACAACACACATGCTAATTCCCAACTTTGGTTCAAAAAATCAGACTCCAAATGAACGGAGGCTTGATTGACCATAGTGAACCTTTGAATATTTTGAATGTTGGATGACCATAGTGAAACTTGAACCAAATTTGATTGGTTACTTTTCTTTTTTACATTTTTTTTTGATTGGGATATAATTTACATACGGTGAATTACACAGATTATAAGAGACTAATTCAACGAGTTTTGACAGATGCATACATCCATGCAACCCAGACCCCTATCAAGATATAGATTATTTCCATCTGCACAATAGGACGCTTCATGCCTACTTCCTTTCAGTCCCCTGTCAGAAGCAAACAGCGTTCTGATTTCTTTCACTATCCATTAGTTTTTTCAGTCTTTGAACTCTATCAGTGCAATCATACAATATATACTCCCTTGTGTCTGGTTTCTTTCACTCAGTAAAATGGTTTTGAGGGTCACCCATTTTGTTGGGTTTATCAGTAGTTTCTCATAGGTTGGGTTCCCCAGAAAGAGACAAAGATTAGCATACAGGGCATTGATTAAGGAGGCCGCTTGGGATCTACAGCTTTGGAAAGGAGGGGAAAGAAGCAGAATTGAGCAAAGGGAGAAGTGAAGCTGTGAAGCAGTCCCTACACCAGCCTCAATGGATCCCCCAGGGGAGCTTCCAGCAATGGCTACCATGGGTGTATGGGTGGTTCCTGCCTGCCAGCAGGAGCTCTGGAGCTAGATGGCCTGTCAGAGTGATCTCAAGTGATCTCAAGCACATTCTGCCCAACCCTGTGTTCATCAGGCATTGAATGGAGACTGCCTCTCCAGGAAGAAGGTGGTGCTTTGGGCAAGGCTGTGTGTTTCAGCCAAGAAAATTCGCTCCCCACAAAAAAAGGGCTGACTGCTGAAGGCTGTCTTCCAGCAGTGCTCCCAGCAGATAGGGAAATAAGTCCTTTATTCCTGAGGGTGCTTCTGGGCAGCACATCAAAATGTTTTCTTGCTGAGTAGTATTCCACTGATGGATATACCAAATATATTTCTCCCCTCTCCTGTTGATGAACATTTGATCCAGTTTTTGGCTATTATGAATAACACTTCTATGAACATTATTGAACAGTTCTTTTAATGGATATGTGTTTTCACTTCTCCTGGATAAATGCCTGCAAGGAGAATTTCTGAGTCATGGAATAGGTATATGTTTAACTTTGTAGAAACTGCCAGACCAAATTTCCAAATTCCAAATTATCATTTTATACTCCTGCCAACAATGTATGAAAGTCTAGTTGCTATATATTCTCCCCAACTGGTATGGCCAGTCTTTGTAATTTTAGGAAAGACTTGAAAAGTTTCCTGACCACTTGGATGGGAATGTCAGAAGGGATTTCTGCTTGGGTTAGAGTTTGGACTAGAAATATTCTGAATTTATGATATACAAAAAGCACAAGTTCATATACACTTCCATAGCAAAAATCATATTTAAGCTGTTGACTTCGAGTTCTCTGTTATTTTGGAAGTGTACTTCTATATCCAAATTTATTTCAAAATTACTTTAAATTCTTGGTGTTCAAGTTGAACTTAAAACCTAACATGAAGTTGAACCTCCTTAATGGTGAGGTTCTCCTGTATTTGAAAATGAATTACGGTGCTCAGTTTCTTTTTCCTAACAGATTCCTTCAATAAGTATATTTAGATAATGTGCTTTAATAGTAGCTAATTTTTACTGTTCAGTTACTATATGCAAGGCTACGTTCTAATCAGTTCAAATGTATTACATCAGTTAGTCCTTACAGTTGATTCAGGTAGCTACCATTATTATCACCGCCATTTACAAATACGGAAATGATAGGGAAATATGGAGCTGCTTCATTCATCCAACAAACATTTATTGACTGTCACCAATATGCAAGGGGAGAAAACTAAACAAAAAAAAAATCTTTTTCTTCATGGAGCTTATATACTAATAGTAGGAGAAATAGATAGATAGATAATGTGAGCAATTTCAGTCTTGTGTTTTCAGTCTATATTTCTTACTTGGGATAGTAATTATAAAGATAGAATGATATAAGGTATACAACCTACATTATTCTGTATTATTATACTACTCTATATTATGCAACTCAACAGGCGCCCACAGCTGGATGTCTAAGAGTTGCAGATAATGGGTCGAGATACTTCTTTGAGGATCAAGAATGGATCACAAGTCCCAGTCTTTAGGGCTTAGACTCACACTTTGGGCAGTCACTGATTTAAGTGACTTCCTAAGAATTGCTTCTACAGTTCAGGTATGCTGGGTGGAAGTGGACAATTCAGATTTGCTAGTATAATTTCTTTTAAAGTAATCTCTATGTCCAACGTGGGGCTTGAACTCACAACCCCAAGATCAAGAGTTGCATGCTCCACTGACTGAGCCAGCCAGGTGCCCGTCCACTATAATATTTTTGAATGAAATATAATACAGGTTTATAAAAGCCAATATTTTGATATATAAACTACATTTGTCCTCAATTATTATCTGTAATGTATTTTTCTGGCTCTGGCCTGAACTCATCAAAGGGGGAAAGTGTTAGTTAGCTTAACCATCTGGTTTCCTTCCTCAGCTGCTAAGGTCTCTTCCTGTTCCCTGCTACACTTCTCCTTCAATTCAAAGTAAACTTCACATATATTCTACTTCCTCTAGTTCATTTTTACTGAATAGATCTTCCTTTCACGTAATCTGTATTCCCACCTGTGTTAGTTATCTATTGCAGCATAACAATATTACCACAAATTTAGCAACTTGAAACAATACATATTATCTCAGTTTTTGTGTGTCAGGAGTTAGGGCACAACTCAGTGAGGTCCTCTGCTTAGAGTCTCAGGACCTCACAAACTGCAGTCAAGGTGTCAGCCAAGGCTGTGGTCTCATCTGAGGCTTGACTGGGGAAGGCTCCGCTTCCAAGCCTAGTGAGGCTGCTGGCAACATTCCATTCCTTGCAGAATGCCAGACTGTGGGCCTCAGTTTGTTGCTGGCCTTGGGCTAGAGGTTGCCTTCTGGTTCTTGCATCTTGGCCCTCTCTACATGTCAGCACACAACATAACGTTTGCTTCTTCAAAGCCAGGAATAGAGTGTCTCCTAACAAAGCAGACATTATAATCTTACATAACACAATCACACACACATTATCCCATACGTCCTTGCCATAGTCTGTTTATTAGAAGCAAGTCACAGACCCCATTCATTCTCAAGGAAAGGGGCTTACACAATGGTGTGAATATCAAGGGGCTACCTTAGCATCTCTCCACCATGCCTTCAGTGTTAAGAAACTTCTTTTTTTTTTTTTTAAGATTTACTTATTTGAGAGAGAGAGAATGTGTGCACAAGTGGAGGAGGGGCAGGAGGGAGGGAGAGGGAGAAGCAGACTCCATGCTGAGCACAGAGCTCCATGCAGGGCTCAGTCTCACAACCCTGAGATCATGACCTAAGCTGAAACCAAGAGTCAGACGCTCAACCAACTGAGCCACCCAGGAGCCCCATTAAGAAATATTTCTTGTGGGTCACCTCGGTGACTCAGTCCCTTAAGCGTCTGCCTTTCACTCAAGGGTCCTGGGATCAATCCCTGGCATCAGGTGGGATCCCTGCTCAGTGGGGAGCCTGCTTCTCCCTCTCCCACTCCCCGTCCTTGTTCCCTCTCTCACTGGCTGTCTCTCTGTCAAATAAATAAATAAATAAAATCTTAAAAAAAAAAAAAGAATCCTCCAGTTTGTTAACCTGTGTGCAGTGATTTGTGAGTTAATGGGCATTTCTATTTAGCTTTAGCGCTGCTTCTTTTCAGCCAAATCAATTTTTAACAAATAGATATAGGCCAGTAATCTCAAAGGAGAAATTGAACAGTTTTAACTGGAGACATTGAAAATGTAAAAGTGTGTATTTAGCAGATGCATATCAATGTGATTATGAAAATATTCAGATTCTATGTTTTCTCAATCACTGAATCAAAAAACATAAGGACTTATCTGTAAATGGTATTGTATTGACACTATTGCTTATCATTAGGCCTGATAGTAAAGCCCACGCTACTTTTACTGCATCCTCAATTTCCTTTTCCTATTTCCCTGGGTACCCACAGGACTAGGATTCATTGGTACAAATCTCCCTTCCTTCCTCCCTCCCTCCCTTCCTCCCTCTCTTCCTTTCTGGAACTAACTTCCTTCCTTCCTTCCTTCCTTCCTTCCTTCCTTCCTTCCTTCCTTCCTTCCTTCCATCCTTCCTTCCTTCCTTCCCTCCTTCCTTCCTATATAAAATACATAGTTCCTGAGACTTACCCATATGCTGACTCTTTGCTGGTGTTACAATGGTAAATAAGACATGGCCTCCAAGTGACATTCAGTTCCGTGCAGGAGACAGAGGAGAGAGCCTTGAGGCAAATTCCATGAGGGAAGTTGCTATAGAAATATATAGATTAAGTTCCCAGAGGATTTAACATCTAAGCCAACATACCTCTTAGAATATAAAATATAGGCGAACTAGAGGCCAGGTTTTTTTTTTAAGATTTTATTTATTTGGCAGAGAGAGAGAGAGAGCACAAGCAGGGGAGAGAGAGAGAGGGAGAAGCAGATTCCCTGCTGAGCAGGGAGCCTGATGTGGGGACTGATCCCAGGACACTGGGATCATGACCTGAGTAAAAGGCAGATGCTTAACCAACCATGCCACCCAGGCGCCCCTGGAGGCCCGATTTCAAGAATCAATCAATCCAGGAGGGTGAGTCCTCTGGATAGTAATAAAAGAGGGAGACACACAGAGATTTGAGAATCAAGGCTTTCGGTAAACCTAGATAGACTATGGGATGAAAATAAGCTATGAATTTTTAGTACTACAGTGTTGTCAGGCTATGAAAGAAAAGTCTCATTCTGCAGATGGTATTATCAGTTTTCAAACTATGGTACCAGATATTTCTATATTGCCATAAATAATGGATACAACTCAATATTTATGGTACTTTTGCATAAAAATGAAAAAGTCTAGATGAAATAGGGTAATATTTAACTTGGAAACAAAGCAAGAATTATTACCCTAAAGTCACAGATGAAAATGGGAAATATATAGTAATGTTGACTGTTTTATTAATAAATGTAGCTGTATATTGTGTTCAGCATTGGTTCAAAGAAATGTATCACCATATGTCTCATCGGTTCACAGAATAATACTGAATATACACACCTATGAAGAAGAAATCAAATAATCCAAAGAAATAGTGAAATCTTGGGGGCTTCGTGTAGGTTTTGGAATACATTACAACAGAGAAAAATCACAGCATTTTCTCCTGCTACATATTTGTCTTTTAAAGTATAACAATAAAACTTTTAGGTAAAATTTGTTTCTATCTTGTATATTGGAATCTCCTCTCCCCTGTAGAAATTTCCCTTGTGCATTCTCATAAGAAGTTGGGGAATGAAAATGCTTCAGTGAAAAAGCCACATTGCTTGGGAGAGGGGTGTGTAGATTTAAAATGGCAATATTCCAAGCCCATTTTGTAGGTCTACTTATTAATTGTGTGATTATATGATTTCTCCCCGAATAAATCTTGTTTTGATGAAAGTTTAAGTCTGCACACCTGCAAGGTGCCTCGCTCACCCCCCATCCACTTCTCAGCTTCCATCTTCATCACCTGCTTGGAGAATGTGTCAACTTTCCTTAATTGAGAAGTAATTTGCAGTTACTGAAATCCATTTTATATTATAAAGCCTCTTCAATATGTACAGCTTTTCCCTAGAGAGTTGCATTACCTGGAGGCATTTCTTAGACTTAGATTCAAGTTCTAATAAAATTAAATAGGTTTTTAGGAACCAACCTTGTAGGGGTTTTTTTTTGTTTTTTTTTTTTCTGTTTAAAATACCAGAAGTGGGGCACCTGCACGGCTCAGTCAGTGAAGCGTCTGGCTCTTGGTTTCAGCTCAGGTCTTGATCTCAGTGTCCTGGGATCTAGCTTGCATGGGGCTCCCTGGTCAGTGGGGAGTCTGCTTCCCCTTTCCCTCTCTTTCTGGCCTTCCCCCTGCTCATGCACTGTCTCTCACATAAATAAATAAATCTTTACAAAAAATAAAATAATAAAATTAAATACCAGAAGCATAAAAATAAAGAACAGTTGAAATTAAGCCTGTTAAATATGAGAAACTATTTATTTTATTTGTGATCCCCTTAAGATGCTATTTGGAGTTTTAAAGATACCATTGTACTACAAGTAAAAAATATTACAGAGAGGTATTTATTCTAAAGGAAACAAAAATAAGCAGTAGATAGGAATTCTTCATCTGTTTTTAGTTCTAGGATGCTGAGCTATGGAAGTGGTTTAAATAACACTAAAAATGAATCTGTATTTTTCTCCCTGAATGCAAAACAGTAAGTTTTAAATTCACTTCCCTGTGGGGCACCTTGGTGGCTCAGTTGATTAAGCATCTGACTCTTGATTTCTTTTTTTTTTTTAAAGATTTTATTTATTTATTCGACAGAGATAGATACAGCCAGCGAGAGAGGGAACACAAGCAGGGGGAGTGGGAGAGAAAGAAGCAGGCTCATAGCGGAGGAGCCTGATGTGGGGCTCGATCCCATAACGCCGGGATCACGCCCTGAGCTGAAGGCAGACGCTTAACCGCTGTGCCACCCAGGCGCCCCTGACTCTTGATTTCTGCTAGGTCATGATCTCAGGGTCCTGGGATGGAGCATCTCCTCCATCCCCTCCTCCCCTTCTCCCTCCTCCTCCTCCTCCTCCTCCTCCTCCTCCTCCTCCTCCTCCTCCCCCTCCTCCCTCCTTCCTCCTCCCTCACTTCCCCCTCCTCCTCCCTCCAGTCATTTTGGGATTCTCTCTCTCCCTCTCTCTTTGCCCCTCCCCCTGCTGACATGTGCACGTGCTCTCTCAAAAAAAAGTGAATACACCTTTCTACTAGTGATGTTTCAGCTCTTCTAACTTCCAGGTAGTTCTGTTTTTCATCTTGAATTGTCTTCACCTACATTCCAATTACTTTTTCCATTCAAAAGTGTAGAGCATTCTCTCATTGAGTGAGTCCCCACTTTTCACATGGATGAATGAAGGCACTGAATATATCAAAGCAATGAACCACCTCTCTTGATTTTTAGTTCTTTCATTTGCGCCCTGCCTTTTATTCCCCTTCTTCTCTGTTCTTTCCTTCTTTTTTCTTTTCTTTTTCACCCTCATCAGTTTAATACCTACCTAATTTAATGTGTGAGTTTATCCCTAAAGCAACCTTCCTGACTCTGTTCCTCCCTCCTTTCCTTCCTTTCTTCCTTCCTTTTAAATAAATGCAGTTAGGGTTTAAAATACCTCTAATTACCACATTAACATCATCCACATGTTCTGCGATACTTTCATTATTGTTTAGTTCTAAACATTTTATAAGTTACAATTTGATTTCCTTGTGTTTCTTAGGAGTACATTTTTTTTTTAATTTCCAGAAATACATGGGAGACATTTTTATTTCTGTTTTTAACTATTTTTCTTATTGATTTCTAAGAAATCAATACATCTAATTATAGTCAGAGGTTGTGCGTTGTTTAATATGAAGTCTTTAAAATTTGTTGGGATTTTGTGTATGATCCAGAATTAACTCAGTATAGAGTTGCCATTCTTGAGTACAGGTCTCCACAGACATCAACAGTCAAGCTTGTTAATTGGGATTGTTAAAATCCATAACCTTTAAAGTATTTGCCTACTTTATCTTACTACTTTTCGATGATATGTTAAAATCTCTCCATATTATTGTGGACTTGTCAGTTTATCCTTGCAGTTCTGTTAGTTTTTGCTTTTCATATTTCAAGGTTCTGACGGTAGGGGTATATATCCCTTAATAATTTGTATGTGTATCTTCTTGTTACTTTTTTTATCCTTTATAATAGATCCCTCTATGCTATTTATTTATTTTGACTTCAATTTTAATTCATCTATTGTTTTTTTAAAGATGTATTTATTTCAGAGAGAGACAGAGAGAGCATGAGGGGAGGGACAAAGGGAGAGGGAGAAAGAGAATCCTCAAGCAGACGCCCCGCTGAGTGCAGAGCCCAACACCAGGCTCAATCCCGGGACCCTGAGATCATGATCTGAGCTGAAATCAAGAGTCAGACGCTGAACTGACTGAGCCACCCAGGTGCCCCAATTATTAATATCGATATACCAATTTTCCTTTGGTAAGCATTTGCTTGGTATGTATTTTTCATGCTTTTATTTTCAGCTTTTGCTGTTTTGGGTGTATATCCTAAAGTTGGCAGAGAGAAAAAGATACATAATATTTCTGCCTCCTCCAATTTTTTAATGTCTGTCATTAGATAAGACTATTCCTTTCAGGGGCGCCTGGGTGGCACAGCCGTTAAGTATCTGCCTTCGGCTCAGGGCGTGATCTTGGCGTTATGGTATCGAGCCCCACATCAGGCTCCTCCGCTATGAGCCTGCTTCTTCCTCTCCCGCTCCCCCTGCTTGTGTTCCCTCTCTCACTGGCTGTCTCTATCTCTGTCGAATAAAATAAATAAAATCTTAAAAAAAAAAAAAAGACTATTCCTTTCACATTTATTGCAATTACTGGTTTGGACTTGCCTTGACCATCTTAATTTGTATCATCTTTTTTAGCATGCTGTTTTTCAATTTTTTTTCTTTCATTTTACCATCTCATTTGGAGAAGTGTAACTTCTATTTTCTCTTTCTTTTATTTATTGACATGGAAGCTTATTATTGTATTTTTCTTATTACTTGAAACAATAAATTTTTCTAACAAAATCAAAAACTATTCAATATTTCTGTCCTCTTTCTGGTCAAAATCAGGACCCTAACATATATTAAAAATTTACTGACTACGTTTCCTTTTTGCTTACCCAATATTTTATTAAGTCCACCATAATTTTATCAATTGTCTTTTGCATCTTACCCTTAATCCAGGCTCACTTTCTTTCTTGTTAAGGAATATTCTGTAGAAGTACCTTTAGTGATTAATCACTTTTAGTGAGTGATTATTTGACTTAGTAAATGTTTATTTATCTTGATATGGAATTCTAAGTTGACAGTTATTTCTCTATAACATCAAGAAAATATAACTCTGTTGTCTTCTTAGATTTATTGGGATTCCTTAATGTGCATCTGTCTTGTCTACTTATTTTCTCTGTATTCTTAATACTCAGTTTTACTAAGATGTGTCTAGATTTTTTTTCCTTGGTAACACCTAAGATTGTTTTCATTCTCCCCTTGGATGTCTAGTGAACATCTCAAAATTGGGTCTATAATTTCCCACTCTAAACCCACTCTACTCACTCTTGTCCCATTTGGATTCATGACAATTTGGTCCTTCTAGTTGTTCATACAAAATTTTGAAGTCATCCTTGCTTCGTCTCGGTTCTCTCATGTCCCACATTCAACCCATGAAGAAATTTGGCCCTACCTTAAAATGGATCCAGAATCCAGGTACATTTCATCATTCCCACTGTTGCCAAACTGGTCTAAGTCACTATCATTTCCTGCCTGGATTATTCCTGTAGTGTCTCTCCTGTTCTCTCTGCTTCCAACCTTGTCTCCCCTGTCCTCTCCTGAGAAGCCATAGTGATCATAGAATATATCAAATCGTGTCTTTTTTTTTTTTTTTTTTGGTCAAAACTGTCACTGCTTCCCCATCTCATCTGTAGTAAAAGCCAAAGTCCATGGTCAACTCCAAGGTCTTACAAGTCTTATAATCTCTTTCTCATCCACCTTTCCTTTAGTACTCCAACCTCACTGCGTGACCATACAGCATTACTCTTACCTTTGTATTAACTGGCCTTTCTGCTTGGAATGCTTTTCCTTCAGATGGCCACATGGCTAACTCCATCACCTCCTTTGGGTCTGTGCTCAAATAGCATGAGAACTACCAGGACTATCCCATGCTAATCCAATCTCCTACTCTTCTCTATTTCATAGCACTTTTCATCTTCTAAATTGTTATAAAATTTACTGACTTATTGTATTCATTGCTTCTTTTCTGTCCTTTCACTAAAATATAAGTTCTATGAGTGCAGGTATTTTTACTTTGTGTTCAATTCTATATACCAAATACTTAGAACAGGGCCTGATACAAAGGAGAAGCATAATAAATATTTGCTGGGTGAATGATGAACGAATAAGTAATTCTTATTTACACAGAACTACCATATATAATATAATATAACATATAACATAACATAACATAACATAACAATATAGTATCTTATGTATTTTCACAGCACAGGAATACAATGAGATAAAGTTACGACCCAAAGGTCAAGTGATTAGTAAATGGTTAAACAAACTTTGCTACAGCCATACAATGGAACACTACTCAACAAAAAGGAACAAAATACTGATACATACAACATGGATGAATATCAAAAACATTAAGTGAAAGAAGCCAGATATAAAAAAAAACTGCATATAGTGTTATCCCATTTATGAAGTTTTAGAAAAGTGAAAACAATAGGGATAGAAAGCGATCAGTAGTTGCCATTTCCAGGGGGTAGGACGGGGATTAACCGCAGGACTTGAAAGGACTTTTGAGGGCTCTCAACGCTTTCTTAAAACTTTATTGTGGTGGTGGTGGTTACACTATTTTTTACCAAAACTCATTGAATTGTTTACATAAAATGAATAGATTCTAGGGTTTATAAATCATTCCTCAAAAAGCTGTAAGCAATAAATAAACAAGCAAATGCAGTTTAGATGATCCACATATTATCAAAATTGAATCTTTCTTTGATTTAGAAAGCCTGTCACAATCTGGAGGCATCTTCAGGATGAATTGCTGCCTCTCTGTTGGAAAGATGCAAATTTGGCAATTGATAAAGTTCAGAGCCGCCTCTGTAGCAGCCCGTTGTTCATCCTTAACTCTTGGTGGAACAAATCTCTATCATAGTATTCACTGTTATACTCATTTACGTGGAAGCCACAATCCCCACCCCTCTCCATATATATATAGATTATATATCTCCTCACTATGAACTCCCGCCAGGATAGGGTCTGTACCTCACTAACGTCCCATGCACTATAGGTACTGGGCTTATGGGAGGTGCTTAGTCAATGTAACTGAACGACTAGATGATTATTCATATAAAGCATATAAAAGCAAATTTACAGTCATTGACAGACTTGATATTATTTTGCTATGGAGTCTATATTACTATAATCAAAATCATACATATAGTTCTAGATGATTTTTTTATCCATACTTTAAGTTGTTGTAATTATGGAGGTAATGTAAATGCTTATTCTTTTATTCATCACATATGTATTAAGTTCCCTCCCAGGTGCCAGACATTTTGGTAGGTCCTAGGGATGGATGTGATGGTTAATAAAACAATGATTTGGGGGCACTTGGGTGGCTCAGTTGGTTAAGTGTCTGCCTTTGGCCCAGGTCATGATCCCAGGGTCTTGGGATGGAGACCCACATCAGGCTCCCTGCTTAGTGGGGAGTCTATTTCTCCCTCTCCCTCTGCCCCTCCCCACTGCTTGTGCTTGCACCTGCTCTCTCTCTCTCTCTCTCTCTCTCCTTCTCTCTTTCAGATAAATAAATAAAATCTTAAAAAAAGAAACCAAAAACAATGATTTGGACCTTACTTTTAGCAATTATTTTCTGTAAATTGGGCAGTAATTATTAAAGATGTCTTTAAGGATTGGTCTCTATAGATTTTGATCAGTAATTAAAGATTATTAATTTTACAGCAGTTGTCAGAGTCTTAGACACTGTGGATGAGTAATTTGTCTTTCCTGCGGAATGAAGTGCAGCAGAATACACACTATTTCTCCTGGGGTGGAGAAAATTTGGGGGAAAGGAAATGGCAGCACCACCCATAAGGTCTTTGTTTTCCAGAATAAATCTTCCAACTGTCCAACTCAATCACTAAGTAAGCACACGTGAGTTACACCACGCCCTCTGTGGAGACTCACTCAGGGCAAGGCAGGGGCAAGGTATTTTGATAATCCTAGCTCAAGCAAGCAGTAGAAGGAAAACTCAGGAAATAAATCATATAAAAATATGAGAACAATAGGAAAGAAAAGCCTGTTTTACAGGTTTGTTTCCTGTTCTAATACTTGTGGAATGTGTTTTTCTCTCCTATTGATGCTTAATATGACTAGAATGCCCAAAGTTGTAATTCTTTTCTTAACCAAAATTCTCCTTTGTCTGTTTATATTATCATGTTAAAACTAAGATCTCTCAGAATTGTCCAAATAAAAGGCACAGGAAACATTTGGTAGCAATGCTATAGAATAATATTTTAAAAAGTAAATGGTAGTTACATATGCAGAATTTCAACTGAAATTATAAGATCCAGTAAAATTGTAATTCGCATTTTAGTAATTATATTTTCTAAGTAAGCTTCCTTTTACAAAATGTAGCCAAGTTTTGGAGTAATACAAAGTTTTAAAAACCCCGCAGACATTCTACTAAAAAAAGTACCTTAATACTTAAAAATGTTTGCGTGTTAGTTTTTAGTTTCTGAGTTATGTATCCTTTTACCTGGTTATTAGAACCCCCTTGTGTTAAAATAGCCTTCTAACTTTAAAAATTGCTCTCTAGTGTGCTTGCTCCGGCAGCACATATACTAAAAAAATAAAAACTGCCCTCTAGCACCTCCACCAGCGGAAGGAAGAAAAGACAGTTTTCTGCTTTTCAATCAATCTGACAATGTTAAATAGAAAGAAAATAATTGGCTAACGTAGTGGTCTTAGATGACCTGTGAATTTCTGTTGTTTCTTCTGACCGTTGTATCTAGAAAACAACCTAAGACATTGGGGGAAATAAAATCCTATTTGGAAAATTACTCAGTTTTAATCACTAAGTTTCATTTCCTTCCCAGTAGGAAAGGGTTTTTCTTTGACTGTAATTCCCCTGACTCAGGGAAATGTCTGTACTTCACCGAATTTTCATGGCCAAGTCCAGGAATAAGAGCGCCAGTTGTGAGAATCTTCATCTACTCATCATGGCCACCACCAGCCGCTTTGCTTCCTGGACCACCACTGTTCTGACCAACCATCTCATCTGCTGGGAGTCTGCCTAACCCTTCTCTCCCACCCAACTGCTGGTGTCTCAAAATTGGTTCTGCAGCATCAGGGCAAAGCCAGACCCCCATGATGTGTATTCGTGGCATTTGTTCTCTGAGGGAGAAAGATCTCACTGTTTCTCCCACTCCAAGCTTAGATGGGGCTAGAAAAGACTGGCAGTCACCTAAAGGATAGGATTTGGTAGTCATGACTGTTCTAATTATACAGCATCTTCTGTAGCCACCAAATTATGTATCTACAGTTTGGACTTGAACCTAGTAGGTACGGACTTTTCCACAAATAGATGGCTAAGGTTTATTTATGCTTTTCACTTTTATCTAGTAAATCTAGTGATTTGCATCCATCAGGGGTGCAAGGGTAACTTTGGGTACCCCAGGTAGGAGAGCTTCATAACTCCAAGTCAGACAGACCAGTGAAATCTATGTGATAAGATAAAATGCCTGAAAACACCAAGGTTGTATGCACACATACAACCTTTTTGTCAAAAGGCAAACCAGATTCAGGAAGGGGAAATTCTATTTTACTAATCCACTCACTTTAACTTCTTTCTGGAAGTAAACGAATAAGTCTTTCAGGGATTGAAAGATATTTAGACTGTAGAGTGGAAAAATCAGTAGATGCCATCATTCTATATTTTTAGGAGAGCTTAACATAGACTATTCCTCAATTTCAGTCATGGTATGACCTGATGACAGCACGTTATAAAGGATGAAAGTAGTGGTATGCTGAAGGCAGCTCATATAAGCCAGTTGTTAAATTTCCAGGAATTTTGCAAACCAATTGACATAAATTTTGCAAGCCAGTCGACTGTTTGTTGAATTGGCCATTGTAGGAGTATTTACATTAAGGAAATTGGCAAGTACTACACACAAGTCACAAATCAATCTTGTCCCCCACCCCCAGACAAACCCGAGTATTGAGTATTTATCAGGATATTGCTGGACAAAAGTTTGGTTTAGGAATACAGACCAAAGAGCAGGACCAACGGGATAAAGGCTGAAGAATTATAAATAGATGGCTTCCTCAGAGTTAGATGTTGGCACTAATCTTATTTAGCATTTTTATAAACTCCGTGGAAAGAGGTAATACACAGATAAATGTCCATATTTTTCCGATGGCATTAAATGTTCCCATAGTTACACTATAATCTGTAGGATTAATACCCAGAGCTCTTAGTAAGACTGTAATTTGGCCGAATAATTGATTATCTCTACTAAGGCAAGAAAAAGGCAATTTTGGAAATTATCTTAAAATACTCTTGTTAGATGATAAATTCTAACATGATGACCTATAACTGGAATTTAGGGATTTCTGTAGACTTTTTCTATGTTCATTAGTATAATTTGTTAGCCTTGATAAAAAGACAGCAAAATAGAATAACTGTCTCACCCTTGTAAGGAAACCTTGATGCACACTTACTGTAGTTTTGGTTGACATGTTTCAAGGATAATGTAATGGAACTGGAAAAGTTTCAGAGAAAAGTGTGTAACCTGATCAGGGGATTATAGGAATCTCAGATGAGGCTAAGATTATATTAACTAGCAAATCCTGAAAGGTTTTGAATAAGGTAAATATAGATGGATTTAGCAAATCCTGAAAGAAGAGAACTACAGAGTACCCCTTTGATGTTTGAAATAAGAATTTGCAGAAGAAATAAAAAAGAAACACTTCATTGTTTCTCAAGGAAAAGAAGATCAATGATAGCAAAAATAGCCTCAAAGTTAGCCTTTGTCAATTTAAAAATCATAACATTTACATAATTTTTAAAGATTTATTTATTTATTTGAGAAAGAGAGAGAGAGCATGAGCAGGTGGGGCAGAGGGAGAGGGAGAGAGAAGTGAAGCAGACTCCTGCCTGCCTGAGTGAGGAGCCCAGGAGGGCACAATCTCACCACCCTGAGATCATGACCTGAGCTAAAACCAAGAGGGGGGTGCTTAAAGGACTGAGCCACCCTGGTGCCCCTCCATTTACATATTTTTAATGTGCAAAATTTACTGTGTATTTCTTATGATCAGTGACCTCCCTTATTAATTAGGCTCAATCAATGGAAGGAAGAATGTGAAGTTCCCTCCTCTCAATTTAGGTTGAGAAAACACTTAACTTGAATTTTTTTTGTTATTGTTTTAAGGCAAACTTATTAAAGTAAAGAAATGGAAGAGCCATTATAATTGTTTACTCTCACTGATGAGTCCCCCAGGTGGGATGTGTTCCCAAAATATAACAGTTTTGCACTTTATAAAGAAATTTAGTTGATTGATTTCATTGTCCTAATTAGAACTCACATCTTGGTTAATCCTCAATTTCATTTTAAAAAAATCAAGTGTCTTAAGAATGAATTAGGCAAAGGGAAGTAGATAATTGATCACACTATTTTAGGGGAAAAAATTCTCCACAATAGAGGGTGGACTATTTGGGTGTGAACAAAATAGGGCAACTTACATAATTATGATGAAACAGACAAGTCAATGTCTTTCAAAAAATAAAGCAAGGCTGTGTGTGATCTTAATAATACAAACTTCAGAAAAAAAGATTTTCATGCTTAAGGTTTTAAATAACTTAGATTACTATTTTATAATATATATATTATATAGCTTTTTAATAGTTTAGAGTGGAATGTCTAGGATAATCTAAAAAGTGAAAGCTGTGGCAAATGAACTAAATATATTGCAGTTAATTTTTTACTTTTTAATGAAATATATACATTCAGAAAAATGCACGAATCATAGTATACAGTGAAATTTCATCAAGTGAACACATTTATGTGACCACTACCCAGTCTAATGCACTACCTATTGAGGTATATATATATATACATATATATACGTAAACACATATATATACATATATGCAATTGATGAGCAATCTTTAGAGTCTATATATATAATGCACTATATAGAATTTATAGGTTACTCATCAGTTGTATATACCAAGAGTATCTGTATTCGTATTTTTAAGAAGTTTGGGGTTGAGATTTACTTACGGCAGGATTTAATTCAACTTTTAGGGAATGTTAGCATCTACAACAAATTACCGTTTGTTTTTGTTGTTTTCACCTTTTTGTGTATTTAAACTCCTTACCACAAGGTTTCAGAGATACCACAGTGGTTCTTTTTGAATATAGGAGAGGTCAGCTTCCTGGAGTTGAGGTGGAGAGAGCAAAGTTTGTCCTTTGCTAATCTTACACATAGCTCCATCTTCCAGATTTATTGTTCAACGTAACTGAGGCCACTAATTTTTTTGTTTGTTAAAAGGAAGCTAATTTTTAAAACGAGGAAAGCCCCACACAGAGGACACATCTAACAGTCCTGCAGTACTGCCAACAGAATGTGAGGAAGAAACCAACTTTAAAGAACAAATTTTGTTAAATTAAGTACCGTGACTAAGTACTTTAATTCCTTTTCTTACAGCCCTAAAGGATCATTTGACATTGAACCTTTTAAGTTAAGCGGGAGTCGCCTGAACTCTCTACTACCCTGGGGCGGTGCCGGTCTCACAGCCCCCGCGGGCGCCGCTGCACCCGCCGGGCCTCTCCCCTCCCCACCACTTAGTCCCCCCGCACCCATTCCCCTCCTCCCCTCCCCCTCGCCCTCTCCCCTCCCTCCTCCCCCGTGACCCCTGACCCCAGCTAATCTGCATAGAGGAATGACAGGCATCCGCTGGGCAGGATCCGCCTCGCCGGCTGCGGCCGGCCGGGCTGGGAGACCCGCGCCGGGGAGAAGGTGAGGGAATCCGGCGGGCAGCTCCGCACAGCCCGGGAAATGGGCACTTGGAAACCTGCCTGCGAGCGGACCCATGATCGAAGGACCAAAGGAGCCGCGTGATCTCCAGACCTGGCCCCGCGACCCCAGACATGGGCCAGACCTCGGTCTCCACGCTGTCCCCGCAGCCCAGCAGCGGTGAGTCCGGGGCGCACGGGGCGCCCCCGCCGCGCGGGCGCTGGGCTTGCTCAGGGCAGCTGGGACGGCCGAGGGCTCCGCGGCAGGTCGGACTCTGCCCGAACCCGCCAAGTCCCTCGGAGAAACCCGAGAGGTAGCGCTCCCCCAAACTCTTTGTCGTGGAGAAGTGGAATGCGTTTTGGGATCCAGCCGATTTTACCTTAAAGGCACAGGCTCCATTTTCCGTACGAGATGCCTCGCCTGGGTGTTTATCTGAATTTCTTCCGAGCCTGAAAGTTACGAGAAACGCCATTTGCGTAGTGCGGTGTTTTTAAAACGCGAAACTTAGAGAGCAAGGTAGAAGTGCCAACAGGCTTTTCTGTATTTACGCTTGGCTTCCGAACAGACTAGAACTGAATTCTTTCAAGCTTGTCAACTGATTTATGGTTTGTTTTCAGAGTAGAAGTGCCCATTGCTCTCTCTTATCCTGGCAGAATTCTGAATACTAACTTTTAAAAAGCTTAATCATTTCAAAAGATGATTTGTTTTGTTTATGTTAGACACATAAGCTATGAAACTGGGGGACACATACCTCACAAACTCAGTTTCGAGGGCTAAAGTTCGTTTTATGGAATCGTGTGTAACATTTCTAAGTTGCAATGATCTGTCTAAAAAGTTTGTTTTTTCCATTTTCTTTAAAAAGGGGAAGGAAGGTACGCCTGGCGTTCCTCCAGCAGGGTAGGGATAAACAGCTTTTTGGTGGCATTACTGGTGATTGGATAATGAAATAAATTTAAAAGGTCCTATTTTGATATTTTTCCATCAACATGAAAAAAAAAACCTCAAAGGGGCCATTTACGTTATTCCTTGAGATATCCGATACACTTTTAAAATTGTGTAAACATTAACAGGATCTTGCTGAAAGGAAGTGACAGGGCACAGATGAAGGTTTTTTAAATCAGCTCCAGGATATCTCCCAACTAGATAGCATTCTATCATTCCAACTTCCCCCCACATGGGTTTGTTTATACTGCGAGCTTCACACCCTGAAAAATCATAAGCTTTGCTGGGGCTGATGTTAATGTCCACAAAGGAGGAACCTTCTACAAAGGAGAGAAATCAAAATCCAAAAAAAGATCACACCTTTCCTTCCTGTTAAGGACAAGGTTGTACAAAGCTCCAGAACCTCAGAGACTTCATAGTGATGGCTTTTGGGGATGGGATGGGGGGGGGGTGTTGATTAGGATCTTAACTGTAGTAAACTATCTTGTGCAAATGAGGCTAGTTTCCTTTGTCTTACTTTAAAACAGGGTGACTTCTTTCATTTTAAGGAGGAGTTAATATTTTAAATTTACAGAATTAAATCAACACTCGAATACAACAGGTATAAGGTACCGCCCCGAATTTAATTCTTTTGCTGCAAAATATTGTCAGGGCTAGTATTAGAAAAGTGAATTTTGCCTTTACGAAAAGCAAAGAATATTGCATAACTGATCACCAAGAAGCAGAATAGAATCTTAAAATATGACTGTCCTAGCTCTTTCCCAGTACAGCAAAAAATACCCAGATTGCTATAATTCCCAATAAAATGACTAATCATGTCGAGAAACTGTGCAGCTGATTTATACAAAAAGTAATGTAAGCGAAAAGTTATGCTTGACTATGAAAGATATTTGATTTGGGCTTTTGTAAAATAATCATCTTAAGCCACGAGTCAGCTTGCTTTTCACTTTCTTGATTTTAGTCTCTTGAACTTTCAGCTTAGGGCTGCATCTATTTCTCTAGGTTTTAGAAGACCATTAATCATTATTTCTGAAAACATGCAGTTAGAGCCATTATTTCTGTTTTTTTAAAACAACTTGATTGACATATAATTAGCATACCATGAAATTCACCTGCCGAAAATGTACAATTTGTTAGTGTATTCAGTGTTGTGCAACCATTAATCTCTTTTCCCAGCCTACTCAACCCCCAGCCCCAGTCCTAATGAACCACTAATCTATTTGCTATTTCTGAACATTTTGTGTGAATGGAAACATACATCACATGCCCTTTTGTGACTGACTTCTTTCACGTAGCGTTATGTTATCAGTTATGTTATCAAGGGTCATCCATGTTGTAACATGTATCACTGCTTCATTTCTTTCCATTGCCAAATAACGTTCCACTGTATGGACATACCACATTTTATCTATCCTTCCATCAGTTGGTAGACATTTGGGTTCTATGACTAGTGCTGCTGTGAACTTCATGTGCAAGTTATTGGTGAACATATGTTTTCATTTCTCTTTGGTATATTTCTAGGAGTGGAATTGCTGGGTCACATGGTAATTCTGTGTTTATGTTATGTTTTAAGGAACTGCCAAGCAGTTTTCCAAAGCAGCTGTACCATTTCATATTCCCCCCAGCAGTGGATGAGGATTTCAGTTTCTCCACATCCTTGCCAATACTCGTTACTTATCTTTTTGATTGTAGTCATCCTAGTAAATGTGCAGTTGTATCTCATTGTGCTTTGATGTGCATTTTCCTAATTACTAATGACATTGATCGACTTTTCATGTACGTGTTGGCCATCTGTATGTCTTCTCTGGAAAAATGTCTGTTCGGGTCATTTGCCCAATTGTAATTGGGTAATTTGACGTTGTTATTGAGATAAAATAATTCTCTATGTACTGGAGATAAGTCATTACCAGATACGTGATTTACAAATATTTTCTCCCATTCTCTGGTTGTCTTTTCACTTTCTTGATATGGTTTGCAATTCAGAATTTTGAAATTTTGATTATTTTGTGTTTATCTTTTTTTTCTTTGTATTTTTGGAGTTATATCTAAGAAACCATTGCATAACCAATGTCAAGAAGATTTACACCTGAGTTTTCTTCTAAGAGTTTTATAATTTTAGCTCTTACATTTAGGTCTGTGATACACTTTAAGTTAATTTTTGTGTGTGGTGTGTTGTAGGGTTCCAATTTCATTCTTTTCCATGTGGATATCTAGTTGTCCAGCACCATATATTGAAAAGATGATTCTTTCCCTTTTGAATTGTCTTGACACCTTCTCAAAAATCAATTGACAGTATATGTAAGGGTTTATTTCTGAACACTTCACTTCTGTCCCATTAGTCTGTATGTCTATTAATATACCACACTGTGTAGATTACTGTAGCTTTGTAGTAAGTTTTAAAACAGAAGAGTGTGTCGTCTAACTTTGGTCTTTTTTAAAAAAAATTTTTGTTTCTTAAAGATTTTATTTTAAAAAAATCTCTACACCCAATGTGGGGCTCAAACTCACAACCCTGAAATCAAGCGTTGTGTGCTCTACCAACTGAGCCAGCCAGGTGCCCTAACTTTCTGCTTCTTTTGCAAGATTCTTTTTGCTATTCTAGCCCCCTTGCATTTTTGTATGAATCAGTCGGCTTGTCAATTTCTGCAAAATAGCCAGCTGGGACTTTGATAGGGATTGTGTTGAATAACACTGTTCTCTTAACAATATGAAGTCTTTAAAACAAAAACAAAATGAAGTCTTTCAATCTGGGAACACAAATGTCTCCATTTATTTAGATCTTTGATTTCTTTCCACAGTGTTTTATAGTTTTGCTATAAAATATAGTTTTAAGTATTGCTCTTTCTTTGTTAAATTTATCCCTATGTATTTTATTATTTTTGATACTATTATAAATGAAATTATATTATTTCATTTTCAGAATGTTGCTACCTAGTGTATAGATATACAAAAATAAATTTTTACATATTAATCTTATACCCTGCAAATTTGTTCAACTCATTTTTTAGTCCCAGTGGTTTTTCAGTGCAGTCCTTAGGATTTCTATATACAAGATCTCTATACAAAGTCAGGTGCAAATAGAGATAATTTTACTTCTTGTTTTCCAATCTGAATGTCTTTTATCTCTTTTCCTTGTCTGATTGCCCTCACTTATTATACACTATGATGTTGAATAGCAGTGGCAAGAGTGAACTTTTTTTTTTTAATGCAACAGAACATTTAATTATATCAGTTTCCCATCAACACACTAGTCATTTAATCATGATTATATTGGTCATTTCCATTGGTTAGCAGGAGGCTCTTCCGCTAAAGGCTTCCATGATTTCTGCTGTATCATTTTTCTTGCCAGACTTAGTTCATTTTCAGCCTGAAGAATCACCTTTTCTCGTTGGCCACCCTGAAGTTGGTCTTCTAATTTCTTAACATCTGGTTCTGCTTTAACCGTACTCAGAGTAGCTTCTCATTTGTAATCTGTTCCGTATACTTTCTATAGGCTGCATTTTTAGGAATTTGCTCAAGAACGTCAAGAATCTGTGTACAATATTCTTAACCTCTTGTATGACTCACATACAGCCAGTCCCACAAGGCTGGTGGTCTCCTTTAGTAAAGCCGCCATGACAGAGCCCAAGAGTGAAAGTTCTTGTCTTCTTCCTGATCTAAGGGGGAAAACAACCAGTTTTTACCATGTCGTGTTAGCTGTGGGTTTTTCGTAGATGCCCTTTTATCAGAAAGTTCCCTTCTGTTCCTAGTTTGTGAGCATCTTTGTCATGCAGGAGTCAAAGGCTTTTTTTCCCTCTGTTGAGATAGTCCTATGGTTTTTTGTCCTTCATTCTATTAATATGGTAAAATACATTAATTGATTTTCAAATGTTTAACCAAGTTTGCATTCCTGGAATAAAGCTTACGTGGGTATGGTGTATAATCCTTTTTAAGTATTGCTGGATTTGGTTTGCTAGTATTTTATTGAGGATTAGATCCATTATTTCTAAGCACAGGCCAAACAAATATGTCTCCAAGGAGGTGTTTTCAGTACCCTCTGGCCTCATGTCCTAGAAGCATTGAGACTTCAGTATTCCCCTGACCAAGTACAAGGCATGGTGGATTGGACACAATAAATGTTTGTTGAATATATGAATGAATCAACAAATATTCTCAGTGAACAGCCTGATCACTTTAAGCCAATGATCTTATGAATGAGGGTTATGTTTGTTTGTTTTTTACTTCAAGAATTATGTGTTACTCTGGCTCTGTTGCTGAAGGGTGGTATTTAAATCTAGTAACCATTTCTTCTGTCCTGTTCAGCACCACACCACCCCCACTGTGCCACACAGACCAGCTCTTGGCTATTTGACCTCAGCCCTTGAGTTAAAAGAGCAGAGGAAGCCACTCTGATTTTTAGGAGACGAGGGAACAAGTGAATGAAGTATTCAGCATCACACCTAGGCCATGATAGAACCTCTGTCTGTCTGTGTTTCTGGGTTTTCATATCTTGGTCAGGGCCCAGGTCCTGCCCAGAATACTTACCATTTCTTTCTTTCTTTCTTTCTTTCTTTCTTTCTTTCTTTCTTTCTTTCTTTCTTCCTTCCTTCCTTCCTTCCTTCCTTCCTTCCTTCCTTCCTTCCTTTCTTTCTTTCTTTCTTTCTTTCTTTCTTTCTTTCTTTCTTTCTTTCTTTCTTTCTTTCTTTCAAGATTTTATTTATTTATTTGAGAAAGAGAGAGAGAGCACAGAGGGAAAGTGTGAGGGAGAAGCAGACTCCCTGCTGAACAGAGAACCCGATGCGAGGCTCGATCCAGGATCCTGAGATTGTGACCTGAGCTTAAGGTAGACGCTTAACCGACTGAGCCACCCAGGCGCCCAGCACTTACCCATTTCTGTGTAAACCTGGTGTAGGAAGAAATCATGAAGGCAAAAATGGATAGGGTTTATTTTCCTTAATGAAAATAACATGCACATGATCAGAAGTAAAACTTTATGAGATGAGTCAGGCTAAAAGTGTGTTTTTCTCCCTCCCAGACCCCCAATCTCTTCCCAATTATAACCCGGAATGAACAACTTTTTTTTTTTTTGGTTTTCATTTCAGAAAGTTTTCATTCAAGTATATGTATCTTAATCAAAACACAAGCAAGACATGTTATATACTTACTGCTCTAGAGTTTGAGTTTTTCACGTAATATAACTTCAAAGTATTTCCGTATTGATATTTTTAATCCTATAAACAAGCAATATGTAGATATATCATAATTTTTTAAAAGGACTCTATTATGTTTTTATCTTTTATGTTTGTATTTTTGTATTGTTTTGGGGCTCTTTTGTGTGTGTGCTATTATGAAAAATGCTGAAATGAGCATCTCTATCTAAACATCTCGACCTACCTGGACCAGTAAAATCCTAGCAGTGGAATTGTCAAGTCAAAAGATTTGTATACTTTGTTTTGATAGACTTTGCCAAATGACTCTCAAAGAGGCTGTATATCAGTATATCTGCTCAGTATATGAAAATGCCTTTTTCCGAACTCTCACCAGCACTGCAGGCATATCAGGATCTCTCTTCGACCATATGGTGCTTTGTGAGAAACTGAACTCACTCCCTCTGGGTGAGGCAGCCCTGCAGGCACAGATTTACCCGGTGGAACATTAGCAGGAATTATGTCCCAACTCATTCCCTTGCTTAGGTGCCCTTGTGCAGTGAACACTCTACATAACTATACATAACTACAATGTCATACATAATTAATTTGAAAAAATCCGTGTCTATCTATATGCAAAAAGGGGCATCTCACTTTGATTATGAGAGAAGTAGAGCATTTGTATTTCTTTTTCTCTGAATTGGTTATGGCAGATCTTGCAGATTTTCGTGTTAAGGAGATTAGCCTTGTGCTTATCATGTATTGTAAACATTTTTCTATGTTTTTCTTCTTAAATTTGTTTTTCATAAAAACTTTTCATGTCAAATTGATCGATTCTTTTCTTTCTTACGAACTAGAGTTAATCATGATTTCCTTTGCTGTTTCATTTTTGAATGTTGGATCTCTGTAACTGGTTGTGATTTAAAGTGAATGATTTAATGATATTAAGTTTTTAAACTTATGTATAGCAAAAAACCCGTCATCAGCAAATTGAAAAAGGAAATCATAAAGTTGACAAGATATTTGCATTGTATATGGAAAACTGATAAATATCTTCAAGTACTAAGACCCTTAAAAATCAGTAAGAAAAAATATCAATAAGAAAAAAAGTAAAGGCTCAAATAGAAAAACAAGAAAAGAACATAAACAGAGGTTTTTCAAAATATGATGGCTATAATTGTGAACTCATTGTAGGTCAGAACCTATTTTAAGTGCCTTGCTTGAATTAACTTTTTAATCCTCACAACATCCCTAAAAGGTAACTACTATTAATATCCCCATTTTACAGATGGGGAATACTAAACCACGAGAGTTAACTTGCCCACATTACTTAATCAAAGAAGAGACATAATTTACCAATTGGTATCTGAAATAGTTTCAGCAGTTTAATGAAAAAAAAAAGATGCCGTTGATCACCTATGAATTGAGCAAGGATTTAAAAGAATGATTCTCAGACAATTGTCTTGTTGTAGTTTAAATTGGCACAACGTATCAGAAGAGCAGCTTGGTGATATATATTAAAAACCTTAAAATGTGCATACATTCAGATCCGGCAGTTCCACTTTCAGAAGCATATTGAGAAGGAAATAATTACTCACTGGGACAATGTTTATTAAAAGCCAAAAATTGGAAATAGCAGTTGAACACCAAGAAATTTTTTCAATTAATTGGGATACGGTCATATAAGGGAATAAGCCATTTAAAAATGGTGTAAAATATGGACCGCCTGGGTGGCTCAGTCAGTTAAGCGGCCAACTCTTGTCTTTTTTAAAAGATTTATTTATTTGAGAGAGAGAGAGCGTGTGTACATGTGGGCTCACGTGCATGGGGGGGTGTGCAGAGAGAGAGAGAATCTCAAGCAGACGCCTCATTGAGCATGAGCCCGTCGCAGGGCTCAATCCCAGGACCATGAGATCGCGACCCTGGCTGAAACCAAGAGTCTGACATTCAACCAGCTGTGCCACTCAGGTGCCCCTTAAGTGGCCGACTCTTGATTTCCGTTCAAGTCATAATCTCAGGGTCCTTCATGGGCTCTGTACTCAGCAGGGAGTCTGCTGGAGAACTCTCTCTCTCCTTCTGCCTCTCCCCCTGCTCATGCACGCTCTCTGTCAAATAAATAAATATTTTAAGAAAATGGTGTAAAATATAATTTTGAAGAGTGATTTTTATAATAAATAACAAAAATATTAAAAGGCAGGTTTAAAATAAAGATTCTACATGAAGAGAAATCTAGACGGGGTGGGATGAAATAGAGGAATTTCATTTCTGAGGAGGTAGTGTGACAGTCCCACTTTTCTCTGCTTTGGGCACAATCGTAGCCAGGACTTCCACATCCCGTGTGCCCTTGGACCTCCCCTGGAATTAAAGCCACGAGCTGACCTGTAAGTGTATCAGCTTTTCTCTAGCTGTCCTCAGACTTGGTTTTAAGTTCATTGGCTGCTTTTCAGCTACTTTAGTTTTTCTTGGGCATTCCATCATGAAAACAAAAATATCGGTCCTACCGTAGCCATCTTCTTTTTGAGTTGAATTTTCTTCTTAGCCTGTCTGATCGTAACGCAAATGCAGCCACTCACGTGGAGAGAAAGAAAACGAGCACATTTGAACTTCATTTGTTTCTCTTTAGTCCACAGTGCATCAGGTCTGGTGGACGAGTAGTATCCCAGATATTTTTAGCTTCAGTGTATTTTATCTTCAGAAGTCTGAGAGGATAACAATCAGTGGGGGGGTCAGACTTCACTTTTTGCCTACTTAATGCAGCAGGGAAGGAGATAAGGACTCTGGGTTGTTGATCTTCTAATTAAGCGCCTTTTGGTTGAGTAAAGGAGAAGTTCCGACGCGTTTTCTTGTCTTGAGGGACTTCAGTGTAATAGGCTAACTGCCTGTTCTTGGGAGTCTCTGTTCTTGAGTAGAGATACATACTTAGTGAGGACTCAGCTTACATAAAAGTGTTCTTGAGGTGGAAATAGTCTTAAGAAAATAAACACTTCTGGTCCACCCTCTATTCCGTTGCTATCTGAAGCAGGGGAACCCAAACCAAAAACAACAGTTTCTGTTCCCCAGAAGGCAATGAGCCCATAACATTACTTTTAAAAGTTTGGTCTGTTATCCTTTATATTTGCTTACTACTCCTCCATTTATTTTGGTTTCAAGGGGCTGGATGTTTTTATTCATATAAACCTTCTGGCAAGGATGACATTCCAGCCATTAACACCAAGGGAATTTTGGTTGACAAAGAAGGGACTGAACTGGTGTTTTGCTTAAGAATAACCTGGGAAAGCTGCACTGGTGTGTGCTGGGTGGGTATATTCCTGCAAGTTAGGCTCGTTTTGTGAAGCAATATTAAAAGGAAAAAGGGTGGCACCTTCATCCAACTGAAGTAATTACCTGGAAGGTTCTGTGTACAGCAGTGGGGTAAGATTCAAAGGGGAATCACACACAGACCCTGCCCACAAGGGTCTGTGCCTAGATGGCTCCTCTACTTGGTGGAGATGGGCAGAAAGGAAGGTGGAAGGAGAGGGACACCTGGAGAACTGTGGGGACAAATCAGGGAGGCCAGAAAGTACAGAAGGGGTGGACAAGAATTCTGGCCCACACAGGTGGTGGGAACCACTGAAGTTTTTTATCAAATGAGAAATGATTAGAGCTTTGCCCCTGGGGGATGAATCTGCCTGCCACATGCAGTATTGATTTCCTGGGGGAGACAGAAGGCAGGACCAAGAGGTCATCTGTAATCATCCAGCAAGGTGAAGTGAACACCAGACCTGGGGGGTATCTGCAACTCCGACCTCGCCGTGGGCTTCCAGGCTCAGATCTGCAACCGTCTATTGGGCAGCTCTGCTTGGGTCTCTCGTGGGCATCTCCCAGGTAAAAGGTGTCAACAGAAGGCTGGAGTTTACCCTCCCAACCCCTTCTTCCCTGAACTTTCCACATGTCACCAAATGATACCTCCAACCACTCACTCATTCTAGCCAGAAGTTGAGGAGTCTTTCTTGAGTTTTCCCTTCCTCTTCACACCAAACCATCAGCATGTCCTGTACATTTTCCTTTCAAAATGTATCCAGGCCCCTCACTTCTGTCTTCAATGCCCCCATCCAACCCCTGACCGCTCATTGCTCAGATAGCTGTAGTGGACTTGAGCTGATCTCCTGCTTCTGTTCTCAGCCTTCTGCAAGTCCTGTTCCACGCAACAGTGAAAGTACTGTTTTAAAACATAAATCATGTCACTTCCTTACAGCTTTCCTGTGTCTTCCCACTGCACTTAGAATGAAATCTAGATTTTGTACTCTGACCCTCAAGGCCACACATGGTCCTCTATGACCCTTGGTCCCTGCTCCTCCCCCCAGCCCCCCCCTCACCCCCATACTGTAGCTTTACTCCCTGTTTCGGTCATCAGACAAACCTGGCTCAGTCTTACCTGTGACCTTGGCAGTTTCTGCTCTCTCTATCCAGGAGGTAGGGGACACTCTTCCACTAGCTCTTTACAAAGTCGACTCCTTATCTTCGCTCCGGCATGACCTGCTTCATAGAGACCTTCCTTGTCCAGCTCTCTTTAGAGGAGCCTGTCCACCCACCTCAAGCTACAGTTCTCTGCCCTTTCATTGCACTGACCTTTCAGATTATCCTGTTTGTCATTGTCTCCCTTCACTAGAACCTAAGCTCCAGGAGCTAAGGGACCTTATCTTGTTTCCCAATCTGCCTTCTTATTCTGACATCTATGCCTGACACAGCTGTTTGTGGAATAAATGAATGGCTCAGTCTTGTCAGGTCGAATATTAATAGAGTGATACAAACTGAGTGGAAAGTATCACCCAAGAAGTGTACAGTTGTTTAAACTGATTATTATTTACCTCCAGTCTCTAAATAGCATGCTTACATTGCTAATTATCAATTGTTCAGCTTGACACATTATTATTGACCTCACAGTAGAAATTGGAAACGTACCTTTGTTTTTCACACCTTCTCTGACCCCTGTCTCCCAGCCCCATCATGCATTTCCCATCCTCCATGTTCCCATGTTCCCAGCATTCTTACATTGTGCTTTTGATTAGAATAGTATTCTGTATAACTACGTAAAAATTGATGATAGCTAAGCCTTGTGGTAAACCATGATTACTTTTTCTTTCCTGCATGGCTTTTGCTTTCCTTACTTGGTGTTTTTTGTTTGCTTGCGAAGGGTCCTGCATACTCACCCCCAAATCTTTCCCCAGTTTTGTGAATCTCTTCTCAGTATGTTCAAACACTTTTGTGATTCTGTCAAGTTCATCTGTAAGAAGTGAATCCAGATTGGACTGGATTTCCTCTAAGCTTGCTGCCCAGCTGTTGCCCTGTATCTCTCTTCATATCATCCTGGGGATCCTTCCACTTCCTTCTTGTAATGGATCTCCGGGTTGCAAGATCAGGGTCTTACCTTTTCTGGGTCTGTTTCCTAATTTGGACAGAGCACACAGGTAGCTTCTTGAGAAAAGCTCATGCGGCTTGGCTTTTTTTGAGACCTACTATCAGAAGGCATCTTTATTATGGCTTTCTACTTGGTTGATAGCTTGATTGGGTCATAAGGTAGCAAAGCAAACTTGCTATAATATGTAAAAGTACCCACTGTCACTAATAATTAACCACAATTAATATTTTGTCTTTATGTAGATTAATTTTTTTCTCTTTAGCTCATAGCTTTTAATTAATTTCAAAAGGCTTTCTTGAATGATTGTCACATGAGAACTCAACTTTGATCTACTCTTGTTGTTATAGTCTAAAAAATATCTTACGGAAGTTTAATGTTTTATAGCTGAATGGGCTAATTTAAAAATATGTTTACTGTGATAATAATGGTTTTTAACAGACTTGCCTGATTGTGAGAATCACCTAGTATGCCTGGGGAAAATATCCACTTCTGGGTAACAGCAAAACCCATCTTTTGGAGAGGGGTCTCAGAATCTAAATTTTCAGCAAGCATTCCAGAAGATTCTTAACATGAGAAACATCCTCTGGAGATTGGCAGGGTTTAAAAAGTGGCTTCAGATGAAAATTTCTCTTCATTAACAATGTGTCTTCTCTTGACATGAGGTAGAAGTTACAAAATGTCCAGTTCAGAAACACTGATGTTCTGTACCCAGTGTCTTGATAAATTTGGTCGTTAATATGAGCAAGTATTCCCATTGTCAAGTACAATTTTGGCAGAATCTCCTTGCCAGAAATTTTTTTGCTCTTACGTACATTTTGCTAATATTATAAACTGCAAAATAACTCATTTCCCACAATAGTCAGGTTTGAGGTAAATACAGTTACATTCGAAGGGAAAGAAGTTATCTGCAGAATGACAATTACTGTTTAAGGAAAGGACACAGAATTTCAACTCTGTTGCCTTTTTAGGAAGACCTCCTTGAACTTCATCTGAGGTGGCTGCATGCTAATTACTTAAGGAGGAACCAAAGTGACAGAGCAGGGGGCTGGATGAAAACAGGTGTTTAATAATGCGTGGGAGGGACTGTAAGAAAGATTTTAGTAAGATCTATTTTCTAAAAAGGAGGCCGAGCCCTTTTCTCTTTTAGAAATGTGGGCAGCAAATTCTGAAAACTTCAAAAGGAAGCAATCATTTATTTAAAAATTCTTTTCATATGTTTCTTTTGGAAACGTTTGGCTTTTTATTTTTGCCTCTGTTTGTACTTCAGGGGTCTTTCCTTTCAGTGATGTGCCTATTTTGCAGTACATTGCCCAGTGTGAAGTAAATTCCAGTCTTAATTGGGGTCTCTTAAAAGCTTTTTCTAAAGGGTTTCTCAGCCTCCCCGAGAAAAGGCCACTGTTGTTTGTCTAAGGTGCTCTGATGAGGGCCTGCTGAGCACTGCCTTGGACCTTCCTTCCAGAATAAAAATGTTTCTGGCCACAGCTGGGTAGCCCACAGGACTGAGCAGGGCAACCTGACAGGATGATTCAGGATTGCAATTGCCGATTTCATCTATTTAAAGGGATTCTGTGTTTTTCAAAATTTCTTCTACATCTGTAAAGTTAACTCGCGCTGACCTGCCAGGCGTCTGTGGAGGAGCTGGCTGAGGATGGAAACTTGGAACAAGCCAGAACGAGTTAACTGAGCTCATGGTGAATGTTCCTGTGTGCCTAACAGAGCAGTGTTTCATTTTCCTAAAGTCTACTAAAATGGAATTATATACATATGTGCACAACTAGTGTGCTGTCGCTTGGAAAGTACTCGGCTGCCAGTTTTTTTTAAAGAAAACACGAAAAGAGTAAAATCAAACTGGAGATTTTAAAAAGGATCTAGAACTGTACACTTTTAAAAAAGACTGAATCCCCTGTAGTCATCAGACCATGGAATGTCAGAACACACTTATTGTCAGAATTCATTTTTCAAATGATGATGTTTTAATTTATAAAGCCGTTATAAAGTGATCATAGCAGAAGCCTTTAAAGAACTTTTCCCCTCTGTTGGGTGGGGTAGAGATGAGGTTGGAAGCTGTGTGACATTTTCATTCTGTCTTCAGTGTGTGAATAAACAGCTTTACAGATAGTAGTAAAAGTCTGTATTAGTTTGCTGGGGGCGCCATAACAAATTCGCACAGACTGGGTTGGCTTAAACAATAGAATTTCATTTTCTCACAGATCTGGAGTGTCAGAACTTAGTACTTAGAAGTCCAAGATCAAGGTTGGGTTTCTCTTGAGGCTCTGTCCTTGCGCTTTCTCCCTGTGTTCTCATGTGGTCTATGAACTACAGGTCTATCCGATCTCTATTATCTTAACCAAGGCACCAGTAATTGGATTAGGGCCCACCTATTATGCCCTCGTCTTACCTTAAATACCTTTTTAAAGGCCTTATCCAAATACAGTCATGTTCTGAGGTGCTTGGGGTGAAGACTTCAAGAGATGAATTTTGGGGGACAAAATTCAGCCATAACAATATCCTTAAAACACAGGTTCACAAACTGGGATCCATTCACAATGGCCCATAAACAGCTTGGATCCCTTGTCTTTTTTCTGGTTTTTCCAATTCCACTTCTTACAGGTTATAGCTTCCTCCCTGCTCACCTTCAGCAGTACCACGTACTCAGTAGATATGACCTGAGGAAGAGGTTGCATTGAAGGTGTTTGTCAGCGATGGAAACCAACCTGAGTCACTAGGCAGTGCCACTTAAGAGATGAGGCATGGAATGTAAAGATTATATGGGGTAGAATTAAAATTAGTCTGTGTGAACACTGTTTCTGCCATATTTGCGTTAGAAATCATTACCTCGTGAGTGGAGCCCCAAATTGATTGTGTAATGCTAAGAAAAACAGTGCTTATGAAGACGCGAATCCCAGTGTGGTCAGCCACTATGTAAGTACCACCTGACTAGTTTTATAATCTTTGAGGTCCCTGAATGTGAGGCACAGTATTTAGAGAAATGCTTTATTCCCAAATGTCACTACATATATATTTGTCTTTTCTGTGTTTGATTTTTTCATACCCTGTATGCTTTTATTATCTTAGATGTGTTTGATACCCAGCAGAGTGACATGTTTCTTCACCAAAAGCTGCTAAAATAAGAAATAGAATGAATAGGGATGCTAAAGAAAGATAATGTTAAAACACCTGTGAGAGTAAAGCAAGAACAAGAATGTTCTTGCCAAAAAATGCAGCAGCCCCATTGAGTCAGGTTGGTAATTCGAAGATGACTAAACACATTGGTATTATGTCCCATACATATCGCAAAAACCTAGCAGGCTTTTGGTAATGGCTTCCTATCTCTTGTTAAACTCTTCACTGGAGTGGACAGATGGGTGGACTTGCTCCTCTTGTCATGAAAATAATGCTTCAAACACATACCCACCTCCGTGAGGTTCAAAATTCTTTAATATAAAAGTGGAAAAGGTCCCTCAAGCCATGTAAGCACACTAGAAAGATGGGCACATCAAAATCTAGCCATCCTAGATCCTCCCTCAAAAGGGTGGAGAACTCTCCAGACACCTAAGAGATGATTTAATTTTTTGGCATCTGTTGGACCAGGAGTTTCCTAGAAGTGAGTTAGATCTTGAGATGGCTGAGATACAAGGCATTCCTAAAAAGCTCCATGTAAGACCCAGTTGTTCTGGGCCCTGATCTGAATCCAAAGGGTGATGGAGTGGGAGTTGGGGGGTGTGCAGGAATTCTCAGCCAAGCTCCACACCCATTAGTTGTGACCCTATCACTTTAGTCTTCTAAGGCACTGAGTAGATGAGAATCGGCCAAACACTCAATCTAAGGACAGTTAAAAGTCACAGAACTTTGGTGTTCTTCCAAGTGAGAACATTTCTCTTGGATTCGACCCTGATATTGCAGATTCAGAATTCAATATCCTAAGACTTTTTAAAGATGAAGTCTTACTATATACAATGGGAATCACTGATAAGGGTTTAATTAGTAAGTACTTATGGCTTTGCAGTGCCGATCTAAAGTTATTTTTATTGTCCGGTATCTAGTCCTGGGGGCAAAAAGAAAGAGCACAAGGTTCCTGTTAGATCTCGAAAAGGGAGTGGCACAGAATAAACACAGGTCCCCTTGATAATGCTTTCTTAGCCAGTCCAGTAAATGACGGTCTCAGTAAGTGTGAGTCCTTTAGGACTTAGGTATCTATGTTGAACTTAAAGGTGGCCTTAGTTGTAAAGAACCTGAAGTTAATAGAATCATGAAACGGAACTTCTTTTTCTCCTCAGATTTTGACACGAAGCATATTTGGAAACAGGAGTAAAATGCAACTTCCTGTGTTTGGCCGCTACAGCGACACGTCTTGTCTAACACAGCAACAGCCTGTAGCTCACTGAGATGTAGACAGTTTGATAGCTGAATTTTCAACATGGTTCAGTAAGAGTTCACCAAGTGTGCAGCAAGTCTTTTGAGTAAAATTGGTTTGTGGGTTTTTTTACTTTACTTTTTTGTTTTTCGCAGGTACAAGTGTAAAAAATAAACTGTGCACCTTGCCAGCTGGTGGGAGATAGAGCCAAATCCAGTTCTGGCTGTTCTCTCCCATTCTTGTAGGTGATGTCAGCCTTCTTGCTTTGTGACTTTCCTCAGGACATTTCTGCTGTAGGATGATGGTGATTTCCCTTGAGTGCTAGTTGGTCCCTGCTGCTCTCAGCAATTGGCCTGAGACCTGTGCAGAACACAGGTGACTCTGTGCAAGAGTCCGTTTTGAACAGGGTGTTTTTGTTTTTCTGGAGCCCTCTAGAAAACCGGGGAAATAGTTTTCAAAGAAATTTCACTGTCCCAGTTGCTCCAGATCATAAATAACCCACTTTCTAGAATTTATTCCCCACAAAACCTTTTAACAGCCCCTTCCCTCTTGTTTGTGTAGGAGTAGGGGAAGAAGTAGTGGAAGGTGATGAGCATTCTTGAGCATTGGTGATGCATTGTGACCCCTTATGTATGTTATTTCTATTAACCCTCGTAACAACCCAAATGCTAAATTGTATCCTCCCATTCTGTGGATCAGGCAGAGGCTGTGAAAGCTTGAATGACTTGCCCAAGGTTACCAGCTAGGAAGTGGAAGAACAGATTATTAAATTGAAGTGTTTCTGGCCCCAAGGCCCATGTTTTCTCTCAGTGGAACTGATAGGTCTGTGTTTTTACTTAAAATGACTCTTTCTTTCTCCCTTTCTCTCTCTCTTTCTTTCTCTCTCTTTCTCTCTCTCTCCCTCCCTTCTTTCCTTCCCTTTCCTCCCTCCCTCCCCCTTCCTTCCTTCCTTTCTTTCTTTCTTTCTTTCTTTCTTTCTTTCTTTCTTTCTTTCTTTCTTTCCCCCTCCTTTCCTTTTCTTTCCTCGTTCTTTCTTTCTTTCTTTCTTTCTTTCTTTCTTTCTTTCTTTCTTTCTCTCTCTCTCTCTCTCTCTCTCTCTCTTTCCCTCTCTCCCTCCCCCCCCCCAGCATATACTAGGTATCACCAGGGTGCCAAAGAAGGTAAAGGATAAAACAAAACATTTTCTTACTTCTCTGGAAGCTTTAGTAGAGAGCACAGGAAGAATCGATCATTTCTCCATTTACGTTTGCTCTCCCTAAGATAGTGGTATAACAGGACATGTTTGATTCTTAGTTGAAAGGTGAGATTAGAGAGGTGGTATTTTCTGTTGAGAGTGGAACAAAGACTTGCTGCTGGTTGTCAGTCTTAAAGAATGATTCCTAGTCATTGGGCACATTACAGGGTCTAGTCAGACATTTGCCACAACACTGGGCTGCCATGCAGAGGGCCTTGTAGTTCTACCAGTTTCTGATGTATTTAGTGAATCCAAAGTCTGAAGCATGAGAGACTATGGACTCTGAGAAACAAACTGAGGGCTTCGGAGGGGAGGGGGGTGGGGGAATGGGATAGGCTGGTGATGGGTAGTAAGGAGGGCACGTATTGCATGGTGCACAGGGTGTTATACGCAACTAATGAATCATCGAACTTTACATCAAAAACCAGGGATGTACTGTATGGTGACTAACATAATATAATAAAAAAATATTTAAAAAGAAAACAAAGTCTAAAGTATCAATACAGAGCTAAACATCGATAATGTCATGACAGAATTTATCTCAGGTTAAATATATGGTTTTAATAGTTTTCTATGTGGTTCCCCATTTTCTGAGAGATTTAAGTTCTCGCACGTAATGCCCCAAACCAGGGGAAAAACAGAGGCAATTTGGACTTGGTTTCAGTTTAGTTAGATAATTTGCCTTTCCAGTTTCTTGCTGTGAAACTAGATTGCCCTTCTGAGTCCCCCAGTTAGGAGAAAGAAGATGAAGACTGCAGAAAAGTCTGAGTTGCCTAATGTGTTTTGAAAAGGAAGAAGGAAATATCCATGTGAGGTGTGTGGAGGGGTAGCTCTTGAAAATATTAATTTTCGCCACTCATTGCTGTGTAAAAATACAAAATTCTTAAAAGATTATTTCACATGTAAATTATTCCAACTGTTGTTGTTTTTTTTTTTTTCAGTTGTTTGTCTTTGGTGGATTGTCTTTTTAAAAGGACACAGTAAGCCGCAAGTAAGCCTTTGTTCACCTGAAAAATTTGTCAGCAGTGTCTGTACCATTCTTACGAGTGTTAATCATCCTTCCTGCTGGCTTTGATATTTTCTCAATTTCAGACTTCAGTGTTTGTTATGTTATCATTCAAAATATTTGGAGTTCTGCAGGAAGGCACCATTGGAAACAATTTCCTCTGCAGGAAAAATCTAAAGACCCACTAAAAGAAATCATAGCCTAGTTAGGCCAGGCCTTGTACATTCATTATTGCCAAACATTTGTCCATGATTTAGTCATTCATTTTGTAAATATTTATGTAGTACCTTCTGTGGCCTGGGTACGGGGTGGGGGCACCCACCTGGAATAAAACGCTTTCGGTTCCTGTCCTCATGGGACTCCCGATCTAGTAGGGAGGACTGTTACTTTTTCTTCATATACTTGCTCCTCGAAGAGGCAGCCTTTTTTTTTTTTTCTCTACTTGCTTAATAACAACAACAATTAAAAGTTACTTTTATGGCTTCTGGGAAAGTTGGTGAATTACAGCTAGCTGCTTCTGAAGTTCAGTTATGGGCTTTTCCACCCCCATCATTCTAGTACACATTCAACATTCCTTTCGGCCAGTATTGAAAATCTTAATAAAAATTATATCAGAAAAGAATTTTGGAAAAAGTTTGTTGGCTTGATGGTGCCCTAATTGGATTCCGAGGCTTTCCTTGTGGTGTTCTACCCAAGTCCTGCTGGTACAACTTGTTCTCTGGAATGCTTGCTTGACACACATGTCATTTTAAAAGAAAGAAACCAAAATAGAACATCTTGTAAGTGGGATAGCCTTAGTGACTATGTTGGAGAAAAAAAAAAATTAAACTCAATCCTAAAGGCATCATTACTATAAAATTATTTTCTTAAAAAACAACTAATGGTATTCTCTCCCTTCCCCACCCCCACCCCTTCCTGTCTCCTGTCTCTTTCTTGCCTCTCTCTCTCTCTCTCTCTCTCTCTCTCTCTCGAACTAGGTGTACAAACTAAGGAATGTTAATCCTTTGCTTTTCAGTGACTTTTAAATGGTTTCCTGCCTAATTTGGATAGGATATTTCTACCTTTTAAGCACTGTTATGAAACTAGACTAAATCTCAATAACCCTCAAACAGCTTTGCCCTGAATTTTAACACAGAACCTGGAGAGTGTGTCATGCCATGCCTGTCCCAAGAAGTAGTGCTCACCTGCCACAGTCTGAGCCCCTCCGGCCACTTACATCCCCGTGCTCTCACGGCGTGCAAGGTTTCTGTATTGGTATGATGGTTACTTGAATAATGTCAGCCCCTCTCATAGATGGTAAGCTTCCTGAGGGCAGAGATCCAATCCATATTTGCTCACTATTAGGGCTACAGTGCGTTACCTTGTCTATAATAATTGCTCAGTACATTAATTATGAATGAATGACTTCATTTCACAGTAAGCAGATTTTTCTACAGCCTCATCTTTTTGTGGACCTCTCCTTCCTCCTTGTCTGGAACCCCCCTCTCCCAGGCGATGCTTCCCTGGTAACTCCATAATGGAGGTTCTGCTCTCCCCCAGCCTTCGCCACTGACACGTGATCCACTCCCGACTGCCGTTCCTGCCCGCTTTGCTTCCGGTAGTGTGTGTTCTCGCTTGAAGTACCTACCATCCTGCTGCGTTCCTCTTCACATCTCTGGCGCTGTCATCCCCTGACTTCCTGCTCGCTTCCTCACATTCGTCAAGTCCGGTTCAGGCTCTCCTTCTCCACCCAGAGTCTCACTGGTATCCTGAGAGAAGCCCATCCCCACGTTGCTAGTCAGTTCTCTCTCCCTTCAGGCTCTTTCCCCTCAGTCCATAAACATGTCCCAGAATCCCCCACACTTGTCACTTTACAACAAATAAACTAAAGTTTTTCTTGTACCTGATGATTCTCAGTATAGGAGAAGTCCAAGGTTTTTTATTATGTACAGCCTCCTGCCTTCTAAATGTAATCATTTTCTAATGTAATCATTTTCTGCCGCTTTTGTTTGGAAGACTCCCCCAAATAACTTCAGCACTGACTTCCTGCTAGCGTGCCAATAATGTATTTCTGACTGTCTGCTGGACATCTTCCCCTCAATGTCCTGCCAATACCTGAAGTTCATGGTGCCTGAACCCAAGCCGTAGGTCTCTCTCCAAGTCCTCTCTTGACATCCCACCACACCTCAGAGAGGTTCAAGCCATAGAATTCTCCGTGATTTCTCTAGACAGTTCCCCTGACTTCTCACTTCTTCCTCAATGTCCCTTGGATCCATTCATCATGTCTAATCCATTTTCACTGCTCTCCAAGTTCAGATGCCTGGTTGTTGCAGTCACCTCTCAACTGAACTACAAGGATATAAATCTGGGGGCCCTGGGGATTCTTTATAACATAAATTCTCCTCCCAGCATCCTGCCTAACACTGGATAAGCCTGTACATTTCATTTCTGCCTTGGGTAGATGTTCTGGAATTCTGCATGTGGCCACCATTCTCTTCTCAGATACCAGCCTTGGTGACTTGGTGTGACTGCCAGGGGACTGGTGGACTATGAACATAGTTATCACATTATAGGTAGATTCTCAGGGCTCTTATTTATCCACCAGCTTTTTGACCTGAAGATATTGGTCCAGGTTTAATATGTTACTTTATTAATGCTTCTGTTACATTCATCCACAATGGGAAATTTTTCATAATTGTATCTCGGCAAAATTTAGCCACTTCCTTAAAAATTATGGAATTTCATTTGACTTTATTGTACGACTTACACATTAGATCTGCCAGTTTCTCTCCTAAAGTTTCATCCCTATGCCTGTGCTCAGCAAACCGAGTGGTTGTTATCCTAACATAGAGGAGGTAAAATTCACTCAGTTGATGTTTTGCCCACTGGAGATGTGTCGACCTTTTCTTCTTTTTTACAAGCACAGTACAACCTCCATGACCTGCTCCCCACCCCAGACTCGGGGAGTTGTAGGAGATGTTTACTAAGGGAAGGAAGGTACAAGTTTGGTTGCTTCCTTTCTTATTTTTCACTTCTGTAGTAAAGTTCTTGATATTTCCATGTAGAGCCATCAAAGCTGTTTATAGAACCCTTTGCTTATTGTGATCACAGTGGTATTCAGACCTTAAAATGCTTTTATTTAACAATAAACTTCGTTTTCCATTTACAGAGTGATCCCATTTTCTACTCAGTCAGAGTTTCTTTAAACCCCCAATACGAGTGATATTATTTAATCTGTTAAATATCCCGTAGCAAGTCTAGGGGCTGTTGTGCGTGTCAGAGCATCAGGATGTCATACAGCTGCACAAACATAGGCATTTTGCAGGCCTATCAGCCACGAGTTTGAACTCTGAAATTCTTTGTCAGTGCTTGCAGACAGATGGAAGTCTTTAGTAGCTTTTTCCTTTGGGGGTCTAAAAATAATGGCTGTCTCCATTAGAAAAACAAGTTAAAAAACTAGTGATATCGACTTCCTAAACTTAATACTATGGTAAATAAGGATTATGTGCAATCAAAGGACTGTAGTTAATATAAGCAAAGGACACACTCTGCCTGCAACTAGCATGAACCAAACTGTGAAGATACTGGGCATTGTTTTAGAGAGCAAAACAGTATCTGCTGTAATTCTTTGGGTTAGTCCACAGAAGAGGTTGGAGGTAGAACTGAGTTGCTGTTCTTTAGGGTTTATGTCTTGCCTTCTCTTAAAATAGAACTCTATTCCCACCCATATCCCTCTGACCCATTTTGTACAAAGGATACCCTGGAGGCCAACTATTCACTTTAAATCCCACTTACCAGCATTGTGACCTTAGACCAATTACTTGGCTCTCTCTAGACTTCACCTTCCTCATTTATAAAGTGGGAGGGCTACCAAGCACCTACTTCGCAGAGCTGTGTTGACAGTCGGTGGGGCAACATTCATAAAGCACTTAGCCCAGGTCTTCATGTGGCCTGTAAGATCCATGTATTCAGCACAAATCAGTATGAGAATCACAGAATTTTTTAAATTGGAAAGGAGCCTAGAGATCACATAACCTAGTCTCCTCATTTAGCAATGAAATATTGGGGTCCTTGCCGAAGGTCACAGAGCTATTAAGAAGCAGAGTCGGGTGTAGCACTCAGCTCTCTTGGCTTACAGTCAGCCATTCCAATTGGACGGTTAAAACCCAGAACAGTAACTGAGATTTATTGCCTGTCCGGATTGTGTAATATCTTCTTTGCTTTTTGCTCTACAAAGAGTCATAGTGACCTTCTAGAGCTACTGAGAGGTGCTACTGGTTCACCAGTTCAGCCGTTGTATTCCAACGAGGACAGATGCATGGAGTGGGGAAAAAGCCTTGAACAGGAATCACATGACCTAGAGTATGTCTCTGCCATTAGTTAATGACTTGGGAAGCCACATAGTCTTCTTGGGTCTCAGTTTCTCCACATGTAGGTGTTAAATATATATAGGATAATGTAGAACCCCTGCATTAAACACAGTTGTTTCTCCCATAACAGATAACATGGTACTCAGTGTTTCTGTGAATTGCATGGCTCAGACCTGCTGTCTGCTCTCATATGCAGAGTGGGAATAAACATAAAACCATCATTATTTATGGAAAATAAACTGCTTCTTCACCTTTCATCTTGCATAGGTGAGTTTCCAATTTAGCACAGTTTCAGGGCAGTCTCAAAAGATACTAGATAGATTAGCTTTCCCAGAAGCCTGGCAAGGGAAGGGAGATATTATTTGCATTTTTCAGATAAAGAAATTAGTAATGATGTCCTTTATAAGAAGACGAGTTTGCATAAAGCATTGTTTGCGTTGTCAAGTGCACTATCATTTGAGGTCTTGCTAAGACAGCAGATTTCCATTTTGTAGTTAGGTAACTTTGCTTTGGAATGCTCATGTGTTTAGATGATTTGCACAGACATAAAATTCCGTGAAAAAGGACAGGCATAAAGGAATACGCTGTATAATTCCACTAAGTTGAAGTTCAAGAATAGGTGACACAAATCGTGGAAATAGGGGTCAAAACAGTGGTTATTTGGAGGAATGGATCAGAGAGGGTCGGTATTGACTGGGAAGAAGCACAAGGAAGCTTTCTGGGTCTGGAAATGATTCTGGACTTTGATCTGGATGCTGATTGCATGTACAAAATCATTTACTGTCTGTAAGTGTACCAAAAATTATTTTGAAAAAGCTCCATAGTATTAATTTGAATGACTGCTCTTCTCCCAGGTCCCTTTAGATAACTTTATAGCTTCTTTCAAGTGACAGAGGACTGGAAATTGGCAAATACAGAGTCAAGTTATGAGAGCAGTCTTCCTCCAGGGGGGACTAATATAACTTCATTTGACTCTATGATATCAACGTTTTTCACATTCTATTTTTTTTCTTCAAATTTAACTTCTTGTTTACATTCTATTCTTTTTACTCTTACTGGATTTTAAAAGGTGATGGCTACATAATTAAGAAAATATTTTTAGCCTTGACTATTACCTTAGTGTTGATTATTCTTTAAACAGTCAGCTGATGAAAAGCAATATTTTCCCCTGCGCCAGCCAAGATCTTTTCTAACTCGAAAATTGTATTATTCTCAGATTTTTAAATAATGGTATATACATTGATATGTAGAAAGTTCACTAATTCTCTAGTTTCTTTTAACATTTTTCACATTTAACCATTTCACATGTTCAAACACATGACCTTATAAATTTGCTTTCCTTTTTTTCCCCCATAAATGTGTATCATGTGTCTATTTTGAGCACAGCAGCATGGCAATGAGAACGTTTTTCTTGGCTTTACTTTAAAAGGTCAGCCATCCTTGATCAGATCACTTTCAGGCCATTCCCTCCTTGATTTCCACCAAAAAGTCTACTCATCTTTTCAGTTCCCAGTCAAGTCTCTCGCTCCCTGTGAAACATTCCCCCATCACCTCAGTCGGCATTGACTGCTCCCCTCTATGGCTTCCACCTTTGGGCTCTGCTCCCACCTTTGTTCCAGTGCCTCCCCACCCGGCTGGCATCACTGAGCACTGATCGCATCTGCTTCCCCCAACCATTCTGCGAGCTCCGCAAGGGTGAGGATCCTGTCTTAACTGTCTGTGATCTCCCAGGACCTTATATGATGGGGTCCTAGCACTGGGTTAAAGCAGGCCTTGCTAGCGCAGTGGTGAAGAGGGCCATCTCTGGCTTGGAAGCCAAGCTCTGCCACCTAGGCAGAGTGTCACTTGAGGAAGATACTTATTTAATCATTATCAGTCCTATAATTTAGTCAATAAATCTTTATTTAATCTTTCTCGGTATGAACATACCTCCACGCACATTGCCAAATACTGAGCTAGGTATTTAGTCTCTGTGAATCTTTTCTCATCTCCAGAATGGGACTGATAATAGCATCTGTGTCAGAGCTGTCATGGGAATTAGCATGAGCCAAGGCAAGTAAGATGCTTAGCACAGTGCCTGGCACACACACACACACACACACACACACACACACTCAATAAATATCAGTGATTATTAATTCTGCTGTTAATAAAGTGCTCACTAATTTCCACTTTCAGGAGAGAATGAAACCCAGCGTGGGTCAGTGGCTAGTTCATTGCTGGGTTCTGTTCATCAGACCTTTCACACCAGCATGAGCTATGGGATTTCTGTTCCTGAATTGTGCCATTCACTCTTCCTTGCCCATGAGTGCAAGGGAAATAACAGATGAGATAGGAGACGTGTCCTCAGTTGTCATGAAAATTTACTTTGATTCCCAAATAAAATTCTATTATTGAAAACAGTTCAGCTTCAGTGATTTAAAAATAAAGAACAAGGAATCTTTTTTATTCCCCAATTTGTCATTCTATGAATGTCAGCAGTACATGATGCTAATCCCAGCATGATGAGAGAGAGAGGGAGAGAGAGACTGGGGGTATGTTTGGATCAACTCTCTCTGTATGGCCTCACAGTAACTGAGTGAATACTTCCTGACACCATTTTTCAAGGCCCATTCTCTACCCTTTTGAAAGATGTTGATATTTGGGTCTACCATGTGCTGAAAAGTGCTAAAATAGCAATTTGATGACCTATAAATATCTCAGTGATAAAATATTAGGAATTGAAAATATTGATAAAAAGAGATTTTAGAGAGAAAGATGGGCAATTCTAAAGCTTATTAACTTCCGAAAACCTCTTAGAGCAGGAATGTTTACTGTTGGTAAAAGCAGTACCCCCTGAGGTCTCCCTACAGCTGATATCCTCACCCCTAAGAACTCTTAAATCCTATCCTCATGCACCTCCATGCTAGCTAATGCCACATTTATGCAAATGAACTCTTTATTTTAAGTTAGTTTTAGATTTGTAGAAAAGTTGCAAAGACAGTACGGAAAGTATACCCCCTCCTTAGTTTCTCCTGTTGTTCATCTCATGTGTGAGTATCATACATTTGTTACAACCAAGGAACAGTGCACTGGTGCATTACTATTAACTAAATTCCATAATTCCGTAGGATTTCCGTCATTTTCTCCAAATGCCCTTTTTTGTTGTTGTTGTTTCAGGATTCTATCCAGGATACCACATTGCATTTATTTATCATGTCTCCCTAGCCTCCTCTGGTCTCTGGAAGTTTCTTAGACTTTCCTCGTTTTTAATGATCTTGACAGTTTTGAGGGTATTGATCAGGTAATTCGTAAATGTCCCTCATTGGGGTTTTGTCTGATGTTTTTCTCGTGGTCACAGTGGGGTTGTGGGTTTTGAAGTGTGATTCTCAAACATCATGTCAAGGGTACATGTTATCAACATGACTTACTACTGATGAAATTACTCAAGATCACTTAGCTGAGTGATCAGTTTTCTCCTCTGTAAGGTCATTCCTCCCCCTACGTTTTATGTTGCAGTCTTTGGAAGGAAGTCCCAATGTGTAGCCCACATTTAAGGAGTGGGGAGTTCAGCTCCACTCCCTTGACATGGAGTGTTTATATAAATTATTTGTAATTCTTCTGTACAAATTTGTTTTCCCACATTTATTTAATTATTCAATACTTATCTATATTAGTATGATATTATTTAATCATTCAATATTTATATCAGTGTGATATTGTTTATATCAGTATTCAATATTTATCTCCATCAATATTGTATGTATTTATTTTATACTTTGGATTATCATCTAATATGACATTATTTATTTTGTTGCTCAAACTGTTCCAGCTTTGACCATTGGGATTCTTTCATTTGGCTGCTGTGTGACTTTGACATACTCCCTTCAGTATGTTTTTTGAGCACTTTCTTACTTTCTGGCACTGCGACATCCTCCAGGCTCATCTAGTATTTCTCTTGCCCTAGCCCTGGAAGCGGTCGTTTCAGTGGAGATCTGATTCCTTTTCTTTGAAGAGCACTGTTAGAAACCAAGGGCTGAGTGCCAGTGTGCTCACTTGGGATGTTGTTGCTTCTAGGCTTTCTGAATGAAAAGAACTACGAAATACATGTGTTTTATAATGAGCTGTATGTACATGTATCTGTCTATCTATCTATCTATCTATCTATCTATCTATCTATCTATCTATCTATCTTTCATTGATCTGTCTTTATCTATCTCTCTGGCCAAGCATGAGTTCATTATGATATTTCCAACCCTAATACAGTGCCATATGGATCATTCTAGCTACCCACCTTGCTTATCAATGAGCTCCCTTTCCAGCAGTGTGAAACCTGGCTCCCAACATCAACTGTCCTCTTAACTTATTCTACCCCAGTGTACATGGATAGCAGTTTCAGAATTGTTAACGCATACTCTCGTGTAATGCCACGCACCTTGATTTTTCTGTTCCTTTTCTCTTCCCGTCTGGTAATCAGTATCTTACCCTCAAAAAGGAAGAGATTTGATACAACCCAAAATAAACTCTGATTAACAAGAGAGTAAGGATCTCTGTTAGTGAACTCAAGACAAGGATAGCCACTTGGCTTCCTTGGAAACCATTATCCAATCTCATCTGCGATGGCTCATAGCATGAGTTTATTCTGATCTTGTTGTCTGTCTACTTGGTTCTGTGTCCAGAAATTATGTATGCCCGTGTATATGAGAGTACATATGTGAAGGATTTTTCAGTTGAGAGAGGCTTCACGTCAGTGTAGGAAATAAAGTCAAATCTTTCCTAAACACTGTCCTAAAGTTCTGTGGCCTTTAAAGAGGAAAGTGGCAGACTTATGCTGGCAAACATAAAAACTGTAAAATAAATAAATATTTTAAATATTTTAAAATGTTGCTCTCAAGTGTGAGAAAGAAACTTCTGATGAAGGACAGGTTACTTTTCCAAACATGAAAGTCAGTCAAAATTAACCTTTAAAACGGGAAATTAAGGCTTTCATCTGGGATTTACCTAGCAGTTTGCTCTCATCTTCATGTAAATGCAAGATTCAGGAGTCTTGTTGTGAAAATTTTTTTTGGTAAGTTTCAAAACTGATTTTAATGGTAAATTGGTTCAAAAGGAAAATTATAGAAGTATCAGTGGAACTGGCAGTCTCCTGGGTGTTTGGAGGAGAGAAGAGAGTTTATATTCTGTTCATACTACTCAAAAGCAGATGAAAATCCCATACACATTCATGATTTAAGAGAAGTACAATGGCCAACTGTGCCAACATATGGTTCCTAATTAGAAGTGTAGTTTGCTCTACTAACCCAACAACTACAAAATTACAGATGAATTTATTCAGTCAGAAAAAAGGTGTGTATGTACATGCACCTCTCTGGTCATTGGCACTGGCCCAGGCCCTTTCCAGAGGAGAGATAAAGACTAGCACTGTAGATGTAGGATAAAGATAATGGCAGTTAATTTCTTATGCAGCTATGAATTTAACATTAAGGCTTTAGTTCTTCACTTACTCAGTCTCCCCATCTGTCACCTAGAGAATTACTTACTTTTTGTTTTGTTTATTTTTGTTTTCAGGAGAAAAAGTAGATTCTTCTTCAGTGGTTTGGATCAAAAGCAGACTTTTTATGGAGTGTCAAGGAACTGGATATGTGGCTTGAGAGAAAAGGAGAAGTAGATATAGGCCTATAGCCACAAAGATGAATTTGAGATAGAAATCCTCATTCCTGTGTGTGTAATAGTCAGCCCTTATATCTTTCACAACATTTAAATTGTTCAAAATTAAGGCTTTCAGCATAAAATCTCGAAAAAGAAGAAACACCAGGCATGCAGTTCCTCTGTAGGTTTGCCCCTTGTTTGAGGAAGGTAGTTGGAGAAGAGTGGAAGTGAAGTAAATCAGAATTTTACATTTTCATTCTGGCTTAGCTTCAAAATCAGTCTGTCCTGTATTTCTGTCTGCCTCTTGTACTTTGGTCCATATGGGCAGGGTAAAGTAGGGTCAAGAACCATATATAGAGGAAACAGTCACTGCAGGATTTGCATTTCTATCTGAAACTAGAATAGACATCGCTAGAGGGAAGAGTGGAATTTATCCTTCTTGTTCAGAAGGAGCTCATAAGGATTTAGGTATTAGTGTATATTGATTGTCTTTTTTCATTCAGTTGAAGATTTTTCTAGTTCTGGTATGTCAAGTTATTTTTGATTGAGAGGTAGACATTTTCATATTATGCTAGGGGACTCAAAATCTTACTGAATCCTTTTTTTTTAAACTGGCTTTGTCTGCCACATCTCCAGCATTGGAAAGGAGGGGAACCACCTCATTACTTCCAGATAGAGGTAAAAATCCAGGTTCCCCACACATCCTCTTTTGATACCTTATGGTGGAAATGGGGGTGGGGGATGCTCCTCATTACTCTTGGGCATGGTGGTGTTTCCAGATCTCTGCATGGTCTCCACTGATACCGCAGTGGGTAGGGGTGGTCTTGTTCCCACTGGACATTGATTTGATACCACCCCAATATTTATGGGGATGGAGGAGGAGAGACACCTCATTACTGCTGGGTAGGAGTGGAAGGCCAGGCTCCCATGTGGTCTCTACTGACACTGTGGAGGATGATTCGTTACAGCTATGGGCATGAAGGTCCTGACTCCCTACTTGGTCCTTCCTGACAGCTCTGACAGGGCAGTTGGGGGTTCTTGTTACAGTTTCATGCGGGTAGACATCTAGTCTCCCCACTCAGCCTATGCTGGCATTCATGGTCGTAGTTTCTTTTATATGTCTGGCTGGAGTAGAGCAGTTACTGTCTAAAGGTTTTCCATCCTGGGGCGCCTGGGTAGCGCAGTCGTTAAGCGCCTGCCTTTGGCTCAGGGCGTGATCCCGGCGTTCTGGGATCGAGTCCCACATCGGGCTCCTCCACTGGGAGCCTGCTTCTTCCTCTCCCACTCCCCTGCTGTGTTCCCTCTCTCGCTGGCTATCCCTCTGTCACATAAAAAAAAAAAATCTTAAAGGTTTTCCATCTTGCTAAGCTGTCCCTTCCTTGCTCTTTTGGCTGGAGAGCAGGCTTTTGTTGAGGCTTTTTTGGTCTATGCCTCACGGTGTCTCCAAGTTGGTGATTGCTTCAGCTACAAGTCTGTATAAACAGACAAGAAGAAAACCTGGGGATCTCACCTTCATGTTGTTTCTTGGGTCCTGCAGTCTCAGGGTGGTCCACTTTCTTTTCACGTTGCAGAGTCTTCTTATGCTTCATTTATATATAACATCCAGGGTTTTAAGTTCTGTTTAGCAGGAGGAGTGGGAAGATGTAAGTCTACTCCATCTTCCTGCAAGCAAAAGTCCTTGCCATTCAATTTTTCTTTTGGTTTGTTTTTCTCAGTATTTTGTTATGAAAGTTTTAAAGATGAAAGAATATACAGTTAATCACCAGGTATCCACCCCCAGATTCAATACTTAACGTTTTGCTCTATTTTCTTGAGTATAATTTTTATTTACTTTATTGTATTTATCCACCTTTCCAGTCCATCTGTCTGTCCATTAATTATTTTTGATGGACATCAGTACACTTCACCCCTAAACACATCAGCACAGCGTATCATTATTTGGACTTCACTATTTATTTATGGTTTTTTTAAAGGTAAATTTTATATAAAGTAAAATGCATATCATAAATACCATTTGATGAGTTTTGTATGCTATATCCCTTATTGAGATAATATCAGTCACCCCAGTAAGTTCCCTTCAAGCCCCTTCTCATTTAATGTTTACTTCCATCTCATTCCAAGAAGCAGCTACTGTTCTGAGTTTCTTTCTTTTTTTGTTATTGTCATTAATTCATTTTGGCTCCTCTAGAACTGTGTATAAATAGAACCACATGGTACGTATACCATTGTGCTTGGCTTTTTCTCACCACAGTGTTTTTGAGGGACATTCATGGTGTTGTATGTATCAGGGGGGTCTATCATTATTATTATTGCTGAGTGTTATTTCATTGCATGAACAATACCATGGTTTATCCATTCTGGGCTGCTTCCAGTTTTTTGCCATTACCATTTCATAATAGGAATAACCTAAGTCATCATTGTCTACCTTCTGTTTTGAACATAGTGCAAGGCAGCTGAAGGTTTCGGGCCTTTCTCTGATTAATAAAATGATTAAGACACTAAAGTTATGTTCTGTCACACACAATACCCATGTTTTCTACACATTTCTTACTGTTAGTGAAACTTATCAGTTTATTGGAAGCTGAAAACTTTCTTTTGTGATAGAAGCAAAAGATTGTTTTAGCATTGTAAAAATTAGAATTTAGCTTCTTGGCACGAAATTTTATTTTGCGAAGGAGAAACCATGGCTTTAACTACACCATAACTGTAATATTCATTACTGAGAATGCCATACTAGCCTCTGGAGGAACATCCTATTTCAGGAGTACTTAGATTACTCTTTTCCTTCACAAAATAGTGATCTAGTTGCTGCAGATGGGTTCAGCTGTGTTTCCTAGACTCTTATTTGTCCGGCCCTACCTATTATGTAAGTCTCTTGCTTCTTTTTTATTTTCCTAAAATGATTATCTAAGGGGACTGTAATTTCTGATTGATTGATTTACTGATTGATATTAGGGGAGTTCTACCAGCTGGGGAGTGGGACAAAATAAACTTTACGTGAGAGTCCAATGAAAGTGGTCCTGCTTGCTGTTACAGTGCAGGAAGAAACAGACGATGTTGTTCCAAACTTTTTGTAACAGGGGCGCCTGGGTGGCACAGCGGTTAAGCGTCTGCCTTCGGCTCAGGGCGTGATCCTGGCGTTATGGGATCGAGCCCCACGTCAGGCTCTTCCGCTATGAGCCTGCTTCTTCCTCTCCCACTCCCCCTGCTTGTGTTCCCTCTCTGGCTGGCTGTCTCTATCTCTGTCGGATAAATAAATAAAATCTTTAAAAAAAAAAAACTTTTTGTAACAGCTTTTCTCTGACTTTATTTTTCTTTATACAGTTGATGGACTGGACAAAGCTTCTATAGCAAATTCGGATGGCCCAACAGCAGGCTCCCAAACACCTCCCTTCAAGAGAAAGGGGAAACTGTCCACCATCGGTAAAATCTTTAAGCCTTGGAAATGGAGGAAAAAGAAGACCAGCGACAAATTTAGAGAAACCTCAGCAGGTATGAATAGCATAGCTTTGCTAGCAGATAAGTTATTTAAATTTTTTAAAAGATAAAAAGTTGTGTCTTATAGGGTTTATTTTCCTCCAGAAAAAAGTCCATATTTGAAATGAAATCAGTTAATTTCCGGATAAAACAACTTAGAGTTCTGATTTGCCTCCTTTTCCACTCACTGGCTTTCTAATATATTCTTGTTTTTAAATATATACTTGTACATTCATACAGAAAACTAGTGTGGAGGGAGGGGAAGTGAAGGAAGGTGAGATAGAAAATTAGAAGGGGAAATGTTATTTGTCAACATTAAAGCTGAAATATCCATTCCTACACACACACACACACACACACACACACACACACACACACACAATATTATCTATCTACTTAGTTCCAGTAACATAATCCTGTTAGTTAATGTTAAAAAAAAATTTAATGTCTTTTTTGAATGTATTTGTTTTGTGGGCAAAATATAATGGCTGTTTGAAAGAAAAGTGTTGCTATATTTTATTGTTTAATTTAAAATTTCCATCATGCCTTTAAGACAAATAAATGGTTTCTGTCCTAAGGGAGTCATAACACTATTGGTGTGAAAATTTTTTATTATTATTTTGTGGATTTGTTAAACTTTGAGAATTACATTGTTTAGTACCTTTCATATGGACTCATGGAAGAAATTGGCTTTAAATCTCAGGCCAGAAGTAAGCCCAGTTTAAACAAGTATCTGGTATCAGTGGTATTGCCTTTAAGATAGAAAAGCATTTATCTCTTGATATAAGTTCAGCATTCTCCATGCTTCTTGTCTAATACAATTGCTTCCTCAAAATTCCTTATTGCTCCAAGGTTAATATCGTCAGTGTATGTGCAGGGTCACAGAGCATATCTTACTGGTCTGTGCTGACATAGGAGCTGGTCTTTCGTTCTAGAGCTGTGAAATAAAATAGAAAATACCTCATATAGCACAAAGGTGTGAAATAGGGACACCAAAACTTCCTAACAAAATTGCCTCCTGTGCATTTGCAGCTATAAAACTTCTTTGAGTGTTTAATATTTAAAAAAGAAATAATGGTACCATATCTGAGATTTGTTTAAAAATCCTGGAGGTGGGGTGAATGTAGATGAAAGAAGATTGGCCACAAATTGGTAATTGCTTAAGCTTGGCAATGGGTACATGGGGTTTATTATTCTCACCTTTCTACCTGGAGGTATTGGAAAATTTCTATAATGAGAAGATAGGGCAAATAAAAGAGACTTGGGTTAAGAGGAAGTAACAATAGCTTGGTTATTACATTTTCTGTAGTTTCTAATTGGCTTTTGGATTAGAAGGCAATGGGAAGTGGGCAGAATGCTGTGCTGAGTGAGGACATCTGGGTTCTCGTTGTGACCTTGCCACCCAGGTACCACGTGACCTTGAGCAAGTCAGATCAGAGTTGAATGAGTTGAATTCTAAGGTGCTTTCAGTTCCAGATTCTGTTGTCAGTCCTTGACTCCTAATCCCTGGCTGGACATCTTGTTCTCCTTATTCTTCAGTTGTGAGTGGAACCACACTGGTCTTAAGTGTCCCCCTCTCACGTTTCCCTAAGTGTTGAGAGAATCTGGCTCTTCAGGTTACCATGGCTACCCAAGATGGGAGTAGGGCTCCAGACAGTACCAGTAAGATATTGAGGGGGGAGGATGGAAGTCTCCTCATTTGTTTAGCTTGCCCTTTAGTTGAATTTAGGCTGCTAACTTCTCTCTCCCTAATGCAGAAAAGACAACCACAAAGAAATTCTCCTTCACTTTTCCTTGTCATCTCTTTTTAATTATTTTAACAGTAGGGAGCCTTAACCCTGAATATTTAAGAAAAGTCATTTTAAACAGCACTAGGTGTTATTTTATGTTATCCCCTATTTGTTAAGGAAAGCCTAGCCATCTTTCTATTGTTTTCTTTTCAAATTCACACAGGATTTTATATAAGTTTAGCTCTAAGGAGTTATTCTATATCCCTGGTTCCTAAAGACTACCAAACTACATTAACAACCTGAAAAAGTTATTAGATGTCTGTTTTCTTTGCATCAAAATTGTGACATAACAGAATAAAGACAAGCCAAGTAGATATGTTAACAATTCTTTGTGAATTTGTCTGCTACATTTGTGTCTTTTCTTTCTAAACCCATGTTAATGTCTTACTTGAATTTCCTAAGATGTTATCTAGTGTCTCATTATAAAATATTTTGTTGTTACCTTATATGTATGCTTATTTTAAGGCTTAAATTTCTGCCGAGCTTTGTGCAGTGTATCAGCTAAAGCCTAAAATAAAGGGAGGCACAAAACGGTGTAACACATGTTTTATTCACATTGAGGGAAGATATCACGTCTAGAGGAAAACTGATGCATTTGGAAATAACCAAGAGAAAGGTGCTTTCTTCTTTAATAAATCGTCTCAAACAGTGAGCTCTGGTTGTTTGGCTCTAACCAAGACCATGTGCTGTCTGGCATTCTATGCAGTACACCTTAGGCACGTCCGACAATATGTTGGGGTCTGAAAGAAGATGCATTTCTTCCAAGAAAAGTCAATCTTTGTTTTTCCTTCTCCTAAATTCCTGGCGTTAAAGTCACAGGGCTATGAATCTTACTGCATTCCGCTCCGTAGTGATTAATACTGCTTTTCCTAGTCTGGGTTTCTGTTGTAGGAATTTTTAATTGGTAACAGAGAGGATGCAACAGTGATTTATTAATGTCATCGTAATTGTAATCAATGCCATTGTAATCATATGTTTACCATGGTGGTGGTAGTTAAGAAGGGTCCTAGTTGGTGTGTGTATGTGACCGGTCCTAGTATGTGACTCTTGATCTCCGGGTATGAATTCGAGCCCCACATTGGGTGTAGAGATTACTTAAAGATAAAAATCTGAAAAAAGAGAGAGAGAGAGAGAGAGAAGTGTCCTGTCCTCTGCTTGCTTTGGTAGTCCTTGAGCCAGCTATATTTTGGAAGGCCATTTTGTCCTATAAGTCAGGCTGGGCCTAGGCCCCAACTTCAAGTTCTCTGGCCTTGTTTTAAAGCGGAAGTTGAAGTCTCTTCAACTCTGTGTGGGCTGGTCCACAGGCTGTTGGGTTCTAGGGCGGGAGAGCAGTCTTCTATTTACTTTCCCCCAGTGCCTCTTTTCTTCACTTTTTGTCTCCTGAGTGAGAGGGCCGTTCTCTGGTCCCACCTTTGCTCTCAGTTACATCCCTTCTGTGTCTTTCTTTCTTTCTTTCTTTTTCTTTCTTTCTCTTTCTTTCTCTTTCTCTTTCTTTCTCTTTCTTTCTCTTTCTTTCTCTTTCTTTCTCTTTCTTTCTCTTTCTTTCTCTCTCTTTCTCTCTCTTTCTCTCTCTTTCTCTCTCTTTCTCTCTCTTTCTTTCTTTCTTTCTTTCTTTCTTTCTTTCTTTCTTTCTTTCTTTCTTTCTTTCAAGATTTTATTTATTTATGTGACAGAGAGACAGCCAGCGAGAGAGGGAACATAGCAGGGGGAGTGGGAGAGGAAGAAGCAGGCTCACAGCGGAGGAGCCCGATGTGGGACTCGATCCCGGTACGCCAGGATCACGCCCTGAGCCGAAGGCAGATGCTTTAACGACTGCACTACCCAGGCGCCCCCCTTCTGTGTCTTTAGAACTCAAAATGTCATTTACACTTCTTTTCTTATGTAATTATTTCTTCCTGCTTTTTTTTCTTTCTTTTTTTGTGGGGAGGGTGTGTGTGTGGTGGCTGAGGTTCCTCCCTTTGGATCTTTAAATATGCTGCATTTCCCCAAAGCTAAGAATACAAATAAACCTCTGGTAAAACACACTTGTTCCTCCAACTTCTGCAGAGTCTATTGCCTTCAAAACCAAAGGTCTTGAAAATCCAGCCTGTGTCACTGCTTCCACCTCCTCTCCACACTCTCATTCCTTTCCCTCTGCCATCTGCGCCTGTGCCCAGCACTCTCCACTGATGACACTTCAAGCCTCCCAATCAGGAAATTTAGTGTCACTCTCTCATTTTCATCCATCCCAACCTCTGCAGCATTTGCCATCGCTGGTTAGTCTTTCCTTGATTGACAAAAGATGTCATTATCTTGGTTGTCTTTGACTTTTCTTTCTGCCTTTTGCCTCGTCTCTCCCCCTTCTCCTCTCCCCTAAACCTTCGAGGGAGTTTGCTAAGTGTCTTAGCCCTTCCCTTTCTTTGACTGTGTTCTTCCTCATCATGCCATTTCTTCTCAGTACCCACATCTCTCAAGCCAAGTCTCCACCCAGGACCTAGGCACATCTGCCCAAGCACCTGATGGGTAGCAATGCCTAAGGAGTGCACGTTAACTCAAAATCCGTTCCTAAGGTCTACATATATCAGCACTGAGCACGTGATGCACGCAAGTATTGTTCTGGAGTTGGGTATACTGGAGTGAGTGAGCGAGCAAGGTTCCTGCGCTCCTGGAGCTTTCATTCTAGAGAGGTAGATGCTATGAATGAGCACAGAGTGAGGGAAGGGGGAGTGGAAAAGTACTATGTACAAAATCCATCCCAAAGCAAAACAGATCCTTTGCCAGTCCCAGTTATCCATGCTGTTGCAGACATGGCTTTCTTTGGCATCCAGACTTTGAACCATGGAGTCCTTTGACTCTTTCTTACCTCTTACCATCTTCTACATTCCATTAATTCCTAAAACCTTTCATGTGTTTTCTCCCGTTGCAGGGTCTCTAACATTAGCCTTTCCTCTCCATCCCCATTATCTGCTCCTTATCACTCTCTCATTGTAGGTAGCCTCTTGGTTGTATTTAGGTATTAGCCATAACAGCTATAGAAAGCTAGGGAATGCTAGAGAAGGTAGGGAGAGGTGAGGTTCTGGCAGTAAATCTGCCCACAGGGGAACCTGACCTAGCTGGTGAGACTGACAGTGAAGGTTCAGGACGCCAGCAGCTGTCAGGAACCCCAGAGAAACCAGGATGACAGCGTTCCAAGTCTCAGGCCAGGCAAATAGAGCAGTGGGTATTTCACACCAAAATAGCTTGTGTTCTACCCAACAGGGTAGAATAGGAGAGCATCCAGGTGAGTGAGAGCGGGAAATCCAGGTAGGCTTTAGTAGCCAGGGTGTTCTAAATTACTTAGGTGGTAGTACTCATGGGCAGATGGTGCCTGGTATAGGAATCAGAAAGACTCAAACAGAGCCCCCACCCTTTTTTTTTTTTTTTTTTTTTAAGGAACCAGGGAATAGAGCTGGTAACTAGGACAGGAAGTTACCAAAGGATTCAGGACAGAGACTTGCTGTATAAAGTGGAACACAGGTAATGGGTTTGTGGGAGTGGTCCCCTCACACCCCAAACCTCAAGTGCTGGAGCTCCTGTTGCTAGAATGGCACAGCCCAAGAGCTAGGTGACCAGAAAAAACAAGGATTATTGTGGATTTGGGGAAATAAAGGCAAACTACCCGTCCCTACCCTCTCTCCTCTAGCTCATCTTGGATACCACCATGAGGGAATCTCTTCAGGTGGAACTTTGGTCCTGTTAGCTCTTGCTTAAAAAGTGTGACTGACCCTACATTGTTTCCTAAGTGAATTCCAGACTCTTAAGCTCTCCTCAGTGTAACCCAAACTGACCTTTCCTGTCATTTTTCTCAGTCACTTACATTGGATTTCGGTCACACAGGGTCACCACTTACTGAGCATGCCCCTAAGCCTTCTTGTCCCCAAGCCTTTCTTCCTTTCTTCTTTCTTCCTGCTCTGAGCACCTCCTTCTCACAGCTATACCTGGGGAAATACATGTCATGCAAGGGTCATGACATGTCTCTTCTTTCCTGAAGATATTCTTTTTTTTTAAGTAGGCTCCATGCCCAGTGTGGAGCCCAACGTGGGTCTTGAATTCATGACCTTGAGATCAAGCTAGGCTGAGATCAAGAATTGGACACCCAACTGACTAAGCCACACAGGTGCCCCTTTCCTGAAGATACTCTTTTTTTTTTAAAGATTTTGTTTATTAATTAGAGAGAGAGCAGGAGCAGGGGTGAGGTGGGGCAGAGTGAGAGGGAGAAGCCGACTCCCCGCTGAGCAGGGAGCCTGATGCAGGGTCAATCCCAGGACCCTGAGATCATGACCTGAGGGAAAGGCAGATGCTTAACTGACTGAGCCCTTCCAGAAGATATCCTTAACCTTGACTCTGTATCAACTGAGTAGGAACTTCCCCTCCTTTGCTTGTAATTCTGTTATGTATATTTTGACTTTTCTGGTTTATGTGTCTGCTTCTAATTTTGCGATGTAAAATATTGAAGGTCAGAAACTATCTCATTCACTTTTGCCCCATTTCAGGTGCTTTGTATAATAATTTATGCCTGGTATGTACTTTATTTTTAGGGAGAGAGGGAGAGCACAAGCATGAGCAGAGGGAGGGGCAGTGGGAGAGGGTGAGAAAGAATCTTAAGCAGGATGCAGAGTAGGGCTCCATCTCAACCCTGAGATCATGACCTGAGCCAAGATTAAGAGTCAGATGCTTAACCAGCTGAGCCACCCAGCCCTCCCCCCAATACGTACTCTTAATTGTGCCTTGAATTGCTTATTTATTGAATATCCACTATAACTAAAAGTACAGCACTGGCTGCTTTAGGACTTTGTAAAAGAAATTAAAGATTGAAAAATCATAATGGGGAAGAGAAAGACAGTAAATTAAAATACTAACCAAAACATGTACTCACAATTGCAACCATGTACAAGTATCAAGAAGCCAGTAAAATAATTAGGGGAAATTTCTCTTTCCTATCTTTTGCCCTTATTTTAAAAGTAAGTTATACTCCTAAGTAAAGACATTTATCTTCGTTATAATCATGACGTTTTTATTTGTGTTGTTAGTAATGCAGAAGGAGTGCCTGCCTAGATTTTTAGATAACATTGTTGCAGGTTAGCAGCATTCTAAGAATCAGAGTGATTTGTAGAGAGTCCTCTGGTAGAAAGTTTAATTTACTGGTACTCTGCATTCCCTAATAATAATAATGTCTAATTTTTATTGAATGCTAGCATATGCCAGGTTCTGCTCCGAGAGCTTTATTCACATTAACTCATTTAATCATCAAAGCTTGTTAAGTTTAAGTGCTACTGCTATCCCACTTTTACTGATGAGGACACTAAGGCCAGAAAATTCAAATGACTGGCCCGAGGAGACATACCTGGTAGGAGGCAAAGGCAGTATCTGAGCCCACGCAGTGTGGTGCCACGCCAGTACTTTTGACCATGGCACTATGTTGTGTCTCTAGAAGATAACGTCATACCCAGATCCGTAAGGATGGGTCACTGAAAGGTGACTCTGCTGCGTGGGTTTGCTTCATATACTAGAGTTTTTGCCGTGAGAAGGATTTGGTCCGAAGAATAATTTTGGTTCTACTTACCTGCCTAATTTCAGCAGCATACGCATAGAAAAATGGTTGTCAAGGGTCAAAATTATGTTTGGTCCTATTAAAGATAGTGTGCTCTGTAACCATAGAGGCATCATGTTGTGGCTTGGGATTATTTTCTGTACCTAGAAAGTAGGGCGAAGTTAGAAGATTTGCACAGGGTGATATTTGTTAAGGACCGATCTGATTGCATTAATAAACAACAGCATTTTGATTTCATCTGTCTTGTTGCCCTGAAGTACTTTCGTGTATCATTCACCCTAACACCATCTTGGAGGAAGGGAAGAGAATCTCTCCCTTTCCCATTTTACTGTAGCAGAAGGAAGTTACGTAATCAGCCAAAGACCACACGGCACAACCAGGTCTGCATAGGGCTTCTTGCTTGGACGTTAGACAACACTCATTTGTCTTCTCAACAAATGTCTTCTGAGCATCCACATCTACTGTGTGCTAGGCACTGTTATAGACCATAGTGATAAAGCAGGGAACAAAGAGACAGTACTGCCTTCCCCTCTGGGGCTTATATTCTAGTAGGGATAGGAGGCAAAAAGTAACCCCCCAACATCAGAAAAGGAGAAGAAAAAATATAAAGCAAGGAATAGGGAATGTAGGAGGTAAGTTACAGTTTAAGATGCGGTGGTCGGAGAAACTTTACTAGGAGAACAACATTTGAACAAAGACAGGAGGGATGGAAAGAAAAGCACTCAGGGAAATCCTGTTAAGTAATTACATGTGTTAGAGCATGCATTTCCTTTTGTCTAACAATGGTGTCAATATATTGAATATAGTTCATTATAAACTTTAGTCTCTTAACGATTAAAATATCTCACACCCATGAACCTCATGGTTGTTAATCTTGATATCTGTTGCTGGCACCATGACTCCTAACAAATCCTGTCATTTCACTCTATACAATTCTAGGAGAGAAGCAGGAATCCAGGGAAGGAATTTAACTCTGTAATATAAACGTTTTGTGAGGGCTTCCTTTCTTAAGTTAGAATTCAGGAGCCAGGTTTCGACAGGGCATCAGAAATCCAGGAGTCCGAGTTTAGAATCCCTCATATGTTGGTGTTTTTTGGTGAGCCTGAGTATCAAGTCCTGCAGAGAATGCTTTTATAAATTGAAACAATAATGTGTGATCGCCTCTGTGGGTAAACAGCCCGTAACTCATATGCTAGTGGTGTCTGCAGTACTGATTTGTGAGATATCTTGGAATGACAGTGTGTTCCCATATTAATTTACAAAATACAGTCTGGTCCACAGTACACCTGAAGGATGGGTACTATTAACACATGCTCACATACAGCCAAACACCACTTATGGAAACTCTAGGAAAATATCTTCTGAATTTTCTATTGAAATTGAGAATTTGAGGGCTGTAGCGTACCTTACCTTACCGCCGGGTCTGTCCCCAAGGCAGGAATGTCCGCTGTCCCCAGCAAACCTGACAACATGTAATCATTCAACTTCTGAGCTCCTGATTTCTCACTGTAATTATTGCAGAAGTTTTCTTTTACATTGACCCAAAACAAATTCTCTCCAATTTTTCTAGCTGTCCCCTGGCATTAATATATATATTTATACGTATCTCCAAATCAGTGTTACGTGATGGTCCTTCCATCTTTTCATAAAGTTTTTCATCCCCTTGATGTGTTTTCAGTTCAGAGTTTCTCCCCATGGGGCCATATTAAATTGTCTAGAATATTCAGTACATTTTTGTGGAGTACCAGGCCCAGGGCAGTATATTCTGAGGACACAGTGATGAACAAGCCTGACGAGGTCCCTGCTCGCACAGAGCCCACAGGGTACCAGACTTCATATTCCCTTCTTGACCATTTTAATGCCAAGATAACACTGTGACTTGCCTCCAAATTCTTATGATAGTACTTCATCAACCACATTTTTTGTATTTAGAATTGCATCCACAGTAGGAATTCATCTTGTTATTAAAATGATAAGAATTTGTCAGTAGGAATGAAATATCTTTTGCTCACTCAGTGTTCTATGTATAGAAACACAGCCGAATCCTCTAAGCTGGGTGATCCATTTTACCCCTTCTTACAATGTGCTGTATGTCCTTTCTGTGTACCCACTTCTACATGTTCTCCAACATATGTCTCCCTCGGTTGTGTGTTTCCCTGACCGGGTCCAGCTGGGTGTGCTCCCTCCTGATAGACATTAGACCTCCCCCTTGGATTAGATCTGTCTCTTTCAAGTTATCAGGAATCCTGTCCCACCACATCTCGAAGAGTTACTTTCCTGGGTTGAGACCTCAGATCTCTTTTATGTAGGAGATCGGCCTCTGTACCCATTCCTATTGTGCCCACATTTCTGGGATGCTCTTTTCTCTTAAGAGCACCGGAAATCTCTGCTGCTGTGTCTTCTGTCCTAAATGCTATCTTCCATGGGACCTGATTTTAGACCATTATCTGAGTGTTTTCCTCCATCTCTAATTCAGCTTTAAGATTCTCTTCACTAGGCCAATCCAGTCTCTCCTGGCATATCACTCCTTTTTCCATGGAATGGACCTCACAGGCCTGGCATTACTGTGTAGATGTTATGGTCTAGAAAACCAGACCTTGGGGCACCTGGGTGGCACAGTGGTTAAGCGTCTGCCTTTGGCTCAGGGCGTGATCCCTGCGTTGTGGGATCGAGCCCCACATCAGGCTCTTCCGCTATGAGCCTGCTTCTTCCTCTCCCACTCCCCCTGCTTGTGTTCCCTCTCTCGCTGGCTGTCTATCTCTGTTGAATAAATACATAAAATCTTTAAAAAAAAAAAAGAAAAGAAAACCAGACCTTGATTTGACACCATCAGTTCCATCAGCTACTCACTTGGGTTGTCCGCTCTTCTTACGTCATGATTTCAGTCAGAAGATTAGAAAACCACACCTGGCTTTCCACACCTTTATGTTTCGTACTCAGAACTTCTGACTGGATGGGCTGTCTGATTGTTTCTGGGGAAGCCAAGTATTCCTGTTGTTAAAAATCAGTAGAGTAGGGTTTGAGGAGTCTCGGCACGGCCTTCTTCATGTCCTAAGAAACACATTATGAGAAGACAGCGTTCCTTCTGAGGAGCCACCCCGCTCTGCGTGAGGCGTCGTCTTGAGCTCACACATCGGTAAGAGCTCCTCAGTGACCACTGTGTGACTCTTCCCGCTGGCCCTGCTGAGCCTTTCTTGTTCATTCACACAGTACATACTCACCGGCCTCCTACCATGAGCCTACCTGCTCTTCTATGCTCCAGGGATACAGTAGTTAAAAAGGGGGAAGTTTCGGGGCTCGTGTACCTTGTCCTTCCGTGTCTCAGGTATACGATTCTTCTCAGCTGTCTCTTTCCTGCTGCCCAGCTGCAGATCCACACGGCACGTCAGCCTTTCCGTCTCTGGGTTCCCTGTTTTTCTCCTGTCAGCCTCTTAACTACAGTTTTGATTCCTCTTTTCTTTCTCGAAACATTTCTCTTTGTGCCTTCCTTAACCACTATTTTTCCATTCCAGTCATCTAGTACCTTTTCTAGGTCAGAACGAAGAGGGATGTTCCCCGACTCCTTTTACCTTCACTTTGAGGGGGAAAACTGGTTTATGTTTATAGCTTGCCTATTGGTGGCTCCTCTCTGAGGAAGAAAAGCAGAGGTCACAGCCGAGAGATCACTGGAATGGTTTTTGCATGGTCCAGACCTCATAGCCTCCAGGTTACCTGTGGCTGTTTTTGGCAGCCCCTTTGGAAACGTTTCCTGTAAACTTCCCCCAGCAAACTGGGGCCCTAGGAATGAAGCGTTTCACTGAGCTCCAGTTTGTGCTTGCTGTGACAAACCATAGCCCTTTCAAAAAACACAAATATGTTTTTGATTTTTCCAAAACTTTTCTCTGCCTTGCCTCTCTTTTTGACCATGGCCATGGGCCAATGAGCCTGTATAGTCCACGGAAAAATATAGCTGTCTTTCCTGACAACTCTGACGCTGGACTCCAGAGATTTTCTTAGAAGTAGTAGTTGTGTTTGGCTTAGGTTGGCGGCGATATGCAAAGGAGCTACTAACTAGTTCGCTATTACTGCGTCTGTGGTGGTGACTTTCCTAAAGAGGTCATTTCTCGGTCATTCACCACTCTGGCATTTTTTACTTTTGGGGGAGTGTGTGTGTGTGTGTGTGTGTAGTTCTGTGAATTTTAATGTATGTATGTTTTGTGCAACTACCACCATTATCAGGATTATGTCCCAGTTCCATCCCTCCCCAGTCCTCCTGCCCCACCGTTCTACAGTCATACCCTCCCTCCCCTCCACCATCTTCCCCAGCATCTAACTTCTGGCAACCACTGCTCTGTTCTTCACTATCATTTTGCTGTTTCAAGGACATCATACAATTGAAATCATTCAGTATGAAATGTTTTGAGACTGGCTTTCTTCACTCGCCATTTCACGTTTGAGATTCATCTGGGATTTTGCATGTATCAGTCACTCCTTTCCGTCGCTGGTAGTATTCTGTGCTGAGGATATACCCTGTTCGTTTGTCCAATCACCTGTTGAAGGACGTAGATTGTTTCCAGTTCGGGGTGGTGATGAATAGAGCCGCTATGAATATTCACATAAAGGCTTTTGTGTGAACAAGAGTTTTCATTTCCCTAGGGAAAATATGTAGGAGTGAGATTTTTGAGTCATACATTAAATGCATGTTTAACTTTATAAATAACTGCCACAGACTGTTTTCCAGAGTTCTGCATTCCTACCAGCAATGTAGGAAGGTTCCAATTGCTCCATATTCTTGTCAGCACTTGGTATTGTCATTATTATTTTTTACTGTGGTGAAAAGACTTATCATAAAATGTATTATCTAAACCATTTTTAAATGTACAGTTCAGAAATGTAAAATATATTTACAGTGTTATAAAACAGATCTCCAGAACTTTTTCATTTTACAGAACTGAGACTCTATACCTATTGAACAACTCCCCACTCCCCCCACCCCACCTCCTGGCAATCACCATTCTACTTCCTCTGTGTATGAAGGTAACTACTTTAGTGTATTTCATATCAGTGGGATCATACGGTAGTTATCCTGTTAGGACTGTTTATTTCACTCAGCATAAAATATCCTCAAGGTTCATTCATGTTGAAGCACGTGTCAGCATTTCCTTTCTTTTTACGATTGTACAGTATTTTATTGTGTGTATATGCCGCATTTTGTTTATCCATTCATCTGTCAATGGACGTTTGGGTTCCTTCCACCTCTTGGTGGTTGTGACTAGTGCTGCTGTGAACATGGATGTGCTGTCTTTATTAATTTAGCCATTCTAGTAGTTATGTAGTAGAATTTTATCATAGTTTTAATTTGCATTTCCCTAATGGCTGATGATGTTCAGCTATTTTTCATGTACATTTCTGTCATCCATATATCCTCTTTGGTAAAGGTTCTGTTTAGGTCATTGCCTGTTCTGTAACTGGGTTATTTGTTTTCTTACTATTGAATTTGGAGGGTTCTTTATATATTCTGGATATAAGTTCTTTTTTTTAAAGATTTTATTTATTTGAGAGAGAGAGAATATGAGAGAGAGAGAGAGAGAGAGCATGGGAGGGGGGAGGGTCAGAGGGAGAGGCAGACTCCCCGCTGAGCAGGGAGCCAAATGCAGGACTCGATCCCTGGACTCCAGGATCATGCCCTGAGCCGAAGGCAGTCACTTAACCAGCTGAGCCATCCAGGTGCCCCATAAGTTCTTTGTTGAATATGTGATTGCAAATATTTTCTCCCAGTCTGTAGTTTGTCTTTTTATTCTCTTTTGCAGAACAAAAATTCAGCTTATCAGTTATTCTTTATAGGTCATTTTTTTTTGTGTTGTGTGTGTTTGCCTATAGCTCAGATCACAAAGAATTTCTTCTGTGTTTTCTTCTAATAGTTATATAGTTTTATGTTTTACCTTTAGATCTAGGATCAATTTTGGGTTAATTTTTATGTAAGGTATAAGGTTTACATCAAGGTTTGTTTTTGCATATAAATGCCCAGTCATTTTAATACCATTTGTTGAAAAGACTATCCTTTCCCCATTCAATCACCTTTGTATCATTTTAAAAATAGATAACCATATTTTTCTTCCATATACTTCTCTTTGATAAATATCTGTTCATGTCTTCTGGCCAATTTTTATTGAGCTATTTCTCTTCTTAATGTTGAGTTTTTTTGAGAGCACTTTACCTATCTAGATATAATGCCTCTATCAGATATGTTATTAAAGATATTTTTTACCAGACTATAGCTTGTTTTTTCATTCTTTAAGTGTCTGTAACATAGCAAAGGTCCTAATTTTTATGAAATACAATTTATTACTTCTTTCCTTCAGGGTCGTGTTTTTGGCCTCATTCGTAAGAACTTTCAAGAGCATTGGTTGAAAAGACTATCCTTTCTCCATTGAATTGCCTTTGTGTCTTTAATTAAGACTTACAGTTGTGTAAATTTATTTCTGGACTCACTATTCTGTTCTCTTATTCTGTGTGTCTATTCCTTCACCAATATCATGCTATCTTGATTATTACAAATCTGAAAACTAGATACTGTAATTTAATTTCCAACTTCATACTTCATTTTTAAAATTGTTTTAACTAGTTTCTTTGCCTTTTCATACAAATTTTAGTGTCAGATTGTTTATATTCTCAAAAATTCCTGCTGGGATTTTTATTGGAATTACATTAAATCTATATTGCAATTTGTGTAGAGTTGATATCTTTACTATGTTGACTTTCCCAGCATGTGAACTGGTATGTCTCTCCATTTAATTAGCTCTTTTATTTCTTTCACTAGCATTTTGGAGTGTTTGGGAAAAGTATTAGGTTTATACCTAGGTATTTCTTTCCTTTTCTTTCTTTTTAAAAAACTGTTATGAATATATGTATTTTTAAAAATTCTATTTCCAATTATTCACTGCTAGTTTACAGAAATACAATTATATCATGCTACCTTGCTAAACTTATTTATTAGGTCTAGTGAAGATTCCTTGGAATTTTCTATGTAGATGATTATATCATCTGTGATTAGGCATGGTTTTATTTCTGCCTCTCAATCTGCATGTCTTTTATATCTTTTCTTGCCTCTAGCTAGGACTTCCAGGATAACAGTAAATAAGAGTGGTAAATGGGACATCCTTGTCTCTCATTCTTAGAGGGAAGCTTTCATTAAGTGTGGTGTTAGCTGAAGGTTTTTTGCAGATGCACTTTACCAAATTGAGCAGGTTCCCTTTTATTCCTGATTTTCTGGGAGTCTTTATTATGAACAAATGTTGAAAATCTCAAATGCTCTTTCTGTGTCAATTGATATGACCATATGGTTTTTCTTCTTTGGGCCACATTATTATGATAGATTACATTAATAGATTTTTGAATATCGGATCAGTTTTGCATCCCTGGGGTAAACCCCGTGGAGTTGTGGTGTATTATTCTTTTCCTGTGTTGCTGGATTTTACTCGATAATATTTTGTGGAGGATTTGTGATATTCGTCTGCCGTTCTCTTTTTTTGTACTATTTTTGGTTTTGCTCTCAAGATGTTGTGCTGACCTCATAAAATGAGTTCTTTGTATTCTTTGAAAAGACTGTGTAGAATTGGTGTTATCTCTTCTTTAAATGTTTGATAGAATTTACCAGTGAAACAACCTGGGCCTAAAGATTTCTTTTTTTTTTTTTTTTAAAGATTTTATTTATTTATTCAACAGAGATAGAGACAGCCAGCGAGAGAGGGAACACAAGCAGGGGGAGTGGGAGAGGAAGAAGCAGGCTCATAGCGGAGAAGCCTGATGTGGGGCTCGATCCCGGATCGCGAGGATCACGCCCTGAGCTATGCCACCCGGGCGCCCCTAAAGATTTCTTTTTTAAAAAAGATTTTCAACAGCAAATTCAATTTCTTTAACAGGTGCAGGATCATTACGGTTATCTCCTATCTTGAAGGAGACTTGTTAGGACCTCTGGTGCTTTGAAAGGAGTCTCTTCCTCCAGACTTCTGTATGGTTAACCAGCTACTTTGTCTCCTTCAACAAAGTCGGTGTTTAAATGCTAACTTCTCAATGAGGTCTGCCTTCAGTCTCTATACTGAATCTCTCCTCTCCCCCAGCACTCTTTTTTTTTTCTTTACAGCTTTTTTGAGATATAATTCATATGTCATACAATTCACCCATGTTACGTGTGTAATTCAGTGGTTTTTAGTAATATTTACAAACTCTGCGACTAGCACCGCAATTAATTTTAAACATTTTCATCACCCTAAAAAGACACCCCTTTGAGCAGTCACTCCCCCCACCCCGACCTCTGTTTTCGGTGTTGATAGGTTTCGCTCTTCTTCATGTTTCCTATAAATGGAATCATACAGTAAATATGTGGCCATTTGTGACTGGCTTCTTCCACTTAGCTTTTTAAGGTTCATCCATATTGTAACAGGCATCAATATTTAATTTCTTTTTATTGTCAAATAATATTCCATTGTATGAACATATCACATTTTATTTTTCCATCCGTCATCAGTTGAAAGGCATGTATTTGGGTTGTTTCTATTCTGGCTATTGTGAATAATGATGCTATGAACATTTGTATACAAGTTTTTGTGCAGACACATATTTTCACTTCTCTTGGTTATACATCTAGAAATGGAATTGCTGAGTCATATGATAATTCAACGTTTAACCTTTTGAGGAACTGCCAAGACTGTTTTCCAAAGCAGCTGCACCATTTTACATTCCCATCAGCAGTGTATGAAGGTTCTAATTTCTCCACAGGCTGGACAGCATTTGTTATTATCTATTTTATTATTGCCATCCTAGTGGGTGTAGTAAAGTAGGTCCCCTGGCACTCTTGGTTCTCTTTTTCTGCCCTACCTGTTCTTTCCACAGCACATCTTACCTTCTTTTTTTTTTTTAGATTTATTTATTTGTTTGAGAGAAAGAGACAGGCATGGAGGGGCAAAGGGAAAGAGAGAAACTTCAACAAACTCTGGACTCAGCACGGAGCCTGATGCAGGGCTCGATCTTAAGACCCTGAGATCATGAGTTGAGCTGAAACCAAGAGTCAGATGCTTAACTGACTGTGCCACCCAGGCGCCCCCACATCATACCTTCTAACATTTATAAATTATTTGTGTTGTTTATTAACTGGTCCCCCTTCCCACTAGATTATAAATTCCATGAGCATTGGGATTTTTGGTTTTTTCTTTGATAAAATCCAAGAGCTACTTAGAATAGTGTCTGGCTTATGTTAAAGCGTTTAGTAAATGTTTGTTGAATGAATTAATTAATGAGGGGCTCTTGATAGGCCTTACCTTATTCCATATATACGGTGTTTGCAAGTGAATGTGATTTGGAAAGTGCTAGAACGTGGGGGTGGGGGGCAACTATACCAGTTTTTAATTCTTTCTTAGTGCTCATATCATTGAGAGCTGCTTAAGAGCCTTAAAGAATTGAGAAGGCAAAATAGACAAAATTAATATTTCACCAAATTTAACGGGTGGGTTGGGGGCCCATTCCCTCATGAATGGATAATGAACTTAAGTAACTGTTACTGTCTGTTCTGTATGGCAACAGCCTTTAAAAGGTCGATGTGAGGGCATCGTTGACATAAAGGAGGCGTGGGTTGTGTTTTAGTTCAGCCATTTGTATACCTGTGTATTTTATAAGTGAGCCTACTTAGACCAAACGGGTGTTAAAAATTCTGTGGATAAGAGAGAGAACATACAATAATTTTATCATATATACTTTTTCTGAAATTCTTTTATTCTGTTTTCCTAAAGACATATAATGGCATTAAAACAAATTTTCTCTCTACCCATAAAAAATGAAGGAGGCTAAATATTCCTCTTCATTTTTTCTCCCCAGTAGAATGTATTTTTCTTGTTTCCATCTTCCTGCATATATATGGATGGAAAGAATCATTAAGGCCCCACCTTTTTATTTATGGAGCATTTATTATTCATTATAGATCTATTCTAGGGATAAAACCCATTTATGGGAAAGAGTAATGTGAGTGCTAACTTTTTGTGTGTTTTTCATAATAGAAATTAATGGTTTCATAAATAGGAAAACCTTCCATTGGGTTTAAATTAGCCAGTTGCACTATGAATGGCCAAACCATTAGGACCCACCTTCTGTAGATAAATAGAAACCAGAAAATCTTATTTCTAGATGGAGTGGAGAGATTCCCTTGCTTCCTGTTCGTTGTAGAAAATGGGATATTGTTTGTTTAATCCCAGCTGAGCTTTAGTTTTAGGTTTGTTGAGCCTTAGAGCAGACTAAGATCTCAGGCCTGCAGCCTCTCCCGGGGATGGGGGGGTAGGCTCTACTAGGGCAAGTGAGCTCAGATAAGCAAGGCGTTTTCACTGAGCATTCTATGCAGACCTTTTCAAGTGAGCCAAGGACACTACAGATTTTACTGATTTCTGATTGTAAATGACTTTTTTTTTTTTTTAAAGAATCACACCCACCAGAATGGACTATAGAATTGTTAACTTGCATTTCTTTTTTTTCTTCCCCACATTTAATTCCTGAGGGAGATGTAGAGGAGAGAACCGATGTTCCCATTGCCCTCTTGATAAAAAAGGCTTCCACTGGGATGAGACATCGTTTGTGTTGCTTTAAGAGGCGATCTGATTGTTTATAAACTTTACTTGGGTGGATAATTTCCTAATTTCATTTTCCTTTGGAGTAGTGCCACTTGCAAAATACTTTTTTAAAGGTGCTACAGAACTCTTTCTGGCCTAGGTCAGAGAATCGTGTCAGGAAAGTCCATTATTTTATTTCCTTTGCATATTATTTCCCTTTGTGGTTTTGTTTTGATTTTTTTCATCCTGTGATACGAATCCGGTCTTTATCACTAAGGGCTAAGTCCTGGAAAGTGACCGTTTTTGGCTTCTATATTGTCCTGATTTGTTTCCCACTTGGAATATAAATTGCAGTCTTTAATTCTTACTTCTTTTTGTTAAGTGAAAAGAGTTTGCTTATCAAGGCTTATAACCTTTTTGTGCTATGTTTTCTTCACCTACTTTTCCACACTCAGACTCTCCAGGTTTTGAAACAGATGCTCTTGAGGTTTTCTTTATTCCAAAGTCTAAGTGTTCACTTAGTACCTCTTAAAAGGCAGGCAGGAGAAGCTATAAGAGAAATATAAGAGAATAAAAAGCGTGGCTGGAGAGAAGACAAGATCCTGGAGAATAGTTGGTGAACACAGTAAACATCAGTGGGGTTAAAATTCTTTGAAAATACCTTCTCTCATCTATTTTCATCTTCGATAAATGGCTCTTAGCATTAATGTAGTCCAAAAATGTCTTACAATTTAATTTATTTTAATAATTGTGGTGGAGGGGCGCCTGGGTGGCTCAGTCGGTTAAGCGTCTGCCTTCGGCTCAGGTCATGATCTCAGGGTCCTGGGATCAAGCCCCATGTTGAGCTTCCTGCTTGCAGGGGTGTCTGCTTCTTTTTCTCCCTCTGCCCCTCCTGCTTGTGCACTCACACACACTCTCTCTCTCTCAAATGAATAAATAAAATCTTCAAAAAAAATTGTGGTGGAAAACACATAACATAAATTTTACCATCCTAAAAACCATTTTTAAGTATACAATTCAATGGTGTCAAGTGTATTTGCATTTTTATGCAACAGATCTCCAAACCTCTTTCATCTTGCAAAATCTGAACTGTCTACCATTAAACAAAAAATCCCTCGTTCCATCTCGCTCCCACCCCTTGTAATTTGTTTTTAAAGAAGACCTTAGGTGAACCAAGTGTGAAACATTAGTGACACCAACTAAAATTTAATTACCTATTTAAATCAGATGTTGACATATTGCTGGCATTATGTAGTCCTTTCCTTTTGCTGCTTTCACAGTTCAGTGCTAAAATGTTCAATTTAGTTACTACTCTATGAGATTTGAAAAAGTTGCCTTTGAATAATTTGTTTAATTTGCTACATCTGCAGCATGTGAAGTAAAGCATTTGTTAAAAAATTAAAGTAGAGAAACTTTGATTTCTGTTACTCATTTGCAGTTCTATTTGGGATTAAACTTAAAGTAGGAACAAGATATATGGGTATTAATGATAACAACTAACTCTTGAGTTTTTACTGTGTGCCAGATGCTGTTTGAAATGCTTGTAATCCAGGGCACCTGGGTGGCTCCATTGGTTAAGCTTCTGCCTTCAGCTCAGGTCATGATCCCAGGGTCCTGGGATCCAGTCCTTCCCAGGGCTCTGTGCTCAGTGGGGAGTCAACTTCTTCCTCTCCCTCTGCCCCTCCCCCCACTCATGTGTGTGTGCTTGTGTGTGCTCTCTCTCTCTCTCTCTCCAATACATAAGTAAAATATATTTTAAAAAATGCTTATAATCTTCCCAATTACTCAGTGAGTTAGGTTGCTACTATAACCCTCATTTTACTAATGAGTAAACTGAGGCACAGAAAAGTTAAATAACTTGCCTTAGGTTTCAGGGTTTGTGAGTGGCATAGCCCATATTTGAAGCTCAGAGGCCTGGCTTGAGTCTTCATTCTGAATCCCTGTACTACTCCACCTTCTAGATCAGTAATCATATCAAGGTAAAAATATTAACAGAATAGTATCAAAGAGATATGCATATGTATACAAGAGAAAATGGAACGTAGGGGAGGAAAAAACTAATATTTACATGGTCCTTACTTTGTATCAAATAGTAACCAAATGTTTTAATCACCCTATTGGGCATCCAAGTTAGGTTTTCCTACCTCTGTTTTCATATACAGAAACAAAGGCATGGAGAGGTTTGGAGCTTGCCCATGATCACCTGCTAATAAATTGCAGTGTCTGGAGGGGCACCTGGGTAGCTCAGTTGGTTAAGCGTCTGCCTTCAGCTCAGGTCAGATCTCGGGGTCCTGGGATTGAGCCCTGCATTGGGCTTCCAGCTCAGCCAGGAGCCTGCGTCTCCTGCTCCCTCTGCTGTTTCCCCCGCTTGTGCTCTCTGGCTCTCCCTCTTGCTCTCTCTCAAATAAATAAATAGAATCTTTAAAAAATTAAAAAATAAAAAATAAATAAGTTGCAGTGTCTGGATTTGAGCTCAAGATGTACTCTTAAAAGGGCCAGAATACATACTTCCTGATCCATTTTCTATTTTCTAGCTTTTTCAAGAAGAATGATGAGACCCTGTTACCACCTTAATAATCAGAAATTTGGAAACAGAGAATAGACAGGGAGACTCCTGAAAGGGAGCATTATGTCCCAGTGGAAACTTAGCATTGCTGTGAAACTTTAAATGTTATAGTTTTAATTACAGTGAAAAGGTACATTTCCCTAAGCCCTCAATTTTTTTGGTGTTTCGTCTTGGAAAATAAAAACTTTAGTACCTAATCACCCTTGCTCCTCTCACTGTGGGGTCAAACAGGAATCAGGTATCATTTACACCTCCTGGTTTAGTCTGGGTCTGGACCAGTTTTGCCAAAGACATTCTGTTCTTTACAAATACCATACATTCTCTTATATAGGCAAGATGGTAGGTAGAGGATGAATGATTAAAATGCTTAAGAAAACTTTTTTAAAAAATTAGTCCAGGAAAGTTAATACTAGCTTTCCAAAAATATTTTTCTTTTTGTGTGATTTTTTTTAATTGAAGTATAGTTGACATACAATGTTACATTAGTTTCAGGTGTACAACATAGTGATTTGACAAGTCTGTATGTTACACTGTGCTCCCCACAAATGTAGCTACCGTCTATCACGGTGCAACGCTATTACAGTACCATTGACGGTATTCCCTCTGCTGTGTATTTCACCCCTGTGACTTACTCATTCTATAACTGGAAGCCCGTATCTTCCACTTCCTTTCACCATTTAGCCCAGCCTCCTCCCCCTGCCTATCTGATAACCACCAGTTATCTCTGTGTTTATGGGTCTGTTTCTGCTTTGTTTGTTTGTTCTTTTGTTTGTTTTGTGTTTTAGATTCCACATATAAGTGAAATCATATGGTATTTGTTTTTCTCTGTCTGACTTATTTCACTTAGCATAATACACCCCAGGTCTGTCCATGTTGTTATAAATACCAAGATTGAATCCTTTTTTTAATGGCTGAGTAGTATTCCGTGTGTGTGTATGTGCAGGCATGTACACCGCCTTTATCCATTCATCGATCAGTGGGCACTTAGGTTGTTTAAGAAACCAAATTTTTAGGGGTGTCTGGGTGACTCAGTTGGTTGAGCATCTGACTTGATTTTGGCGCAGGTCATGATCTCGGGTTGTGAGATCGAGCCCCGTGTCAGGCTCTGCACTTCACACTCAGCACAAGGTCAGCTTGGGATTCTCTGTCTTCCTCTTCCCCTCCCCTCACTCGTTCTCTCTCTCTCTCTCAAATAAATAAATAAATCTTAAAGAAGAAAAAGAAAACAAATTTTTAATCACTTTAAGAAACGTAGTCTGATGAGATTTGTGTATGAAGGTAGCAAACATGGATTTGTGGAAATGCCTACTTAATCTTCTTACTAACTCTAATCTTTAAAAAAATAAATAAATAAAAATAAAAAAGGGGCGCCTGGGTGGCACAGCGGTTAAGCGTCTGCCTTCGGCTCAGGGCGTGATCCCGGCGTTATGGGATCGAGGCCCACATCAGGCTCCTCTGCTATGAGCCTGCTTCTTCCTCTCCCACTCCCCCTGCTTGTGTTCCCTCTCTCGCTGGCTGTCTCTTTCTCTGTCGAATAAATAAATAAAATCTTTAAAAAAAAAATCTTCTTACTAACTCTGATGGGTTACTCACACCTGTTGGTTTGAGCTGGTGATGTTTTATGATGTATTGTTTCTAAATTCACTAAATTAAAACAGGCTTTTAAAGATTACATGTTAATGCCTTCAAAAAATTTTTGCCTAAGGTAAGCATAATTTCAGATGCCTTTAATCCTGTGCAGTTGAATTCGATGTTTAAATAGGTGAGAATGTCTTAATGTAGGATAGTTTAGTCTCACTAAGGTCTCTTTCACAGCAACTCTTGCCGGCCGTTTGGCTGTCTGGTCAGTGGTAAAATGAGATAGGATCTCATCTCAATCGACCTTGCTGAGTCCCTGAAATGTGTAGGCTGTCTTGAAGCAGATTAAGGAGAAGGGCCTCAGATTTAGAAGTTCAGGCTCTCTAAAAGCTTCTCTAATAGGTCTTGGTTATGATCTCCTAGTTTGCAAAACCTCTTCACCCTCTAGAGCTGACATTCATTTTTCTATCAAGTCTCTAGCATGTTGTTGGTGTGAAGCTAGAAGTAATTGCTCTAAGGAAAATTCTCATTATCTTTATTTCAAACTTCTGTCCTTTTTGTGGTGTCACCCTGTTTTGGGTTTACTGTCTTTTAATGTGAAGAAACAAGAAATGGGAACACACAGGATGAATCCAAAAGCACCTGTCCTGAACATTTGTGTTTGTCATGTGTTTGTGAGAGTCACATTGGAAGAAAGACAAGCAGTGTTTCACGTAGCTCACAGATCCTGGTCTCTGATTACTCTCCCGAGATTGCTTGTACTTCCTGGCCCATCTGGGATCCAGGACTTGCTCATTGTTCAAGTCCTAAACCTTATCACTTGGGAATAAAATCCCCGAGTCCCTTGAGTTGACTTGCCATGGCTGTTCCCAGCTTGCCCTCTCTGGAAACAGCAGAGATTTTAGCTGCTGCTGTTTGCACAAGGCAAAGATCATCACCGTCTCTCCCCAGCCTGGCCTTTGTCTGTCACCTCGTTACCTGAAATTTTAAAAGTACTACTTACGGTATTCAGTGAAAAAGCATAGTGCTGAACAATTTGTTTTTTGTTTGTTTGTTTTAAAGATTTTATTTACTTGAGATAGAGCAAGAGCAAGCAAGAGAGAGAGAGCGAGAGAGCAGAGGGGGGGAAGGGGAGGGAGGAGGGGCAGAGGGCGAGGGAGCAGCAGGCTCCCCACTGAGCAGGGAGCCTAATGCGGGGCTGGATCCCAGGACCCTGGGATCATGACCTGAGCCAATGGCAGGCACTTAACTGACTGAGCCACCCAGGCGCCCCATGCTGAACAATTTGTAAGACATTGTACCTTGGGTGTAAAAAAGAGAATAATTAAAATGAATATTTGGCTTTGCCAAAGAAAGTCTGGAAAGGTACAGGAGACACTAACAGAAGTGGTTATTTGCATATGGAGTACAGGCGGGGGATCAATTTGAATAGGTGGGGGACAGGGTGAAAGTGAGAGTTTTTACTGTGTCCTTTTGTAATTTGAACTATCAGGATGTACTGCCATCTAAAATTTGCTCATTTAAAATTAATTTTAAAAGTTTTTCTACCCCATGTCCTGAAGGGAAATTGAAAAGCATTATACCTGTTGTGGAAAAGTTGAAATCTTTGTAATTATCAACTCAGTCTGGAGAATGCAAGCAGTAGGCTTTTGGCTAGACACATTTGGCTTCAACCAGATTTTGAGTATGGGATTGGAAAAGGTGTGTCACCTCTGTGAGTCTCGATATCCTTATCTATTCGAGGGAACTAAAAAGAATTGCTTAGCCTGTCTTTCAGGAATACTGGGAAGCATGATGAGAAAATAAATATAAAAATGCGACCTAAGCATCAAATAAGTGGATGATTACTATCAGGTTTCTGAAGGAAGTTGTGACACTGATTTCCCAAGAGGAGGAGGGGACATAGATCTCACCATCTTCCTCTTTTTTAAGGTCTGGTCAAGTTTCAAACTCTTGGGGGATAAAGAGGTTCCATGTAGTTCTTTCATATTTCTGCCTTGAAAATCTAGAGAATCTTTGTCCTCTGCTGGAAGAAAATTCGGTTTAAGGAGGCATCCGTGTAACACCTTTTTTAACTCTTCAAAAGTAAAAGCCCTTTACTGCTACTGAGTTGAATAATAATAGACTTAAGCAAACGGGGAATTTATTGGTTCATGCAAGTGAAAAGCCCGGGCCAAAGAGCTTTTAGGTTTGGTTGGATCCAGGTGCTTCAAAGCTAGGATTAGAAAACTCTCCTTCTTTGAGCCTATGTTCCTCAGTATTGGCTTTTATTTCTTTATTTTTTTCTTTAGTTAGACTTTCCTTTTATGGAGGCAAAATGACTACTTTCAGCTCTGGACTCATATACAGCTAGTTTTCATAGATACAGAAGAAAAAGAAAGCCTTCTTTTCCTGTCGTTCCAGAAATTCTTGGGCTGGTCGTCATTGGTGCAACTTGGGCACAGCCCCTCTCTGAACCAGTCACCAAGGCCAGGAAGATACCAGGCTCTGACTGGATAAGCCTGGAAGCCCTAGAGCCCAGGGTTGGGGTTAGCTTCACACAAATGGCATAGGCTGAATGAGGAGGAAGGTGGTTCCTCAAAGGCTAACTATCAGGAAGGCTGTTTCTAAAATAAGTAGAAAAGATTAGAAAAGGGTGCTAGGCATGCCTTCCCTCCCTCCCCTCAAAAAACAAAACCAAAAACTTAATGCAATATATTATTTTGGGCATTATGGGGATGAAATGAAATCTCTCATAGGGCTTCGAGTCATGTGATTTTGCCACTATTACACATGTAGCAATGAAAAAGAAGCCCTGTAACAGAAATAATAGTAATAGCTAACATTTATTCAGGGCTTTCTAGATTCATTTGGTCTCCAGAAGAACCAGAAAAGGTAGCAGTTGTTCTCCCATTTTAAAGATTCTATATATTTATTTGTCAGAGAGAGAGAGAGAGAGAGAACGCACAAGCAGGGGGAGAGGCAGAGGCAGAGGGAGAACAGGCTCCCCACTCAGCAAGGAGCCTGATGTGGGACTAGATCCCAGGACCGTGGGATCATGACCTGAGCTGAAGACAGATGCTTAACCGACTGAGCCACCCAAGTGCCCCAGTTCTCCCATTTTGTAGATGAAATAGCTGAGGCACAGAGAAGTTACTTTAAAGTACCACGGAACACCGGTACTACTCACTAGCCAGCCAGAATGATGACATTGTCCTGCAGGGGGCGCGGTCTGCAGAGCTCTTGGGATTAGAGGAGGATTTCACCAGAGAGGTGGAGAGGGCAAACGTGTGATTCTAGGAGAAAGAGGCACGGAAGGAACGAGCTGAGGATGTAGAGGAAGTGTTTAGTAAATGGTGAGAAGTAAGAGTAAGGTTGGGCTTTAACACTGGGCTTGTGGAAAAGGATGAACAACAAGAGGGAGGGGGAGAATGGGCCCCTGGGCCCAGTTGTAAAGCCTGGCCATGGCTCCGAGGGGTTGGGCTTGTTCCATAGCCTGTCGGATTTTTAAGGAGGGAGAGACATGGATAACAACGAAAATGGCCAGACCCCTGAGTATTTTTAGTGGGGGATACTGGCTTTATTTCGCTGCCTTATGTTCGTGGGCTGTTCTGGAAGGTTTTTGCAAACGTTCCGTTGGGTGGCATCTTGGTGGTGGTTTCTTTAAAGGACTTTGCTATGCTTTAGTGAAGGGTCTTTTAAAAAGGATCCCTTTTTTTGACATTCTTTTTTCTGTAACTGCTGTTGAGGAGAGGGAAAGAAAAGCCAGGCTCTTACAGAACACTTGCCACACAAGACAAGCAGGTCTCTGTTTCTGTCACGGTTGTACAGTAAGGCCATTCAGTACTCAGAACCAAGAAGATACCACGGTACGCTTATTTAATAGTCTAATTGCTCTTCTGTTTTGTTCTGTCATTAAACGGTGTTAGAATTGAGAATTAGAACTCTCTTTCCCCGCCAAAAGAAAACACAAGTGGCTTGTTGACTGCAAGATTTACTCTCACGGATACTTCCAGAGTAATATAAAATCCTGGCCCTGCATCCACAGCGAGGAGCTGGTGGCATATGCCCCAGCCTCCCCTCCTGAATGCAGGCTCCATGCCCAGAAGGACATCATAAATCATTTAAAATTTATGATGAGCCCAGTCGTGTGCTACACCCTGTTACTTGGCTGCCATCTGTCCTCTACACACTATAGCCTTCCTTCTTCAGAGCACAGAGACTTTTTCAGATGAGCCATAGGTCAGAGAGCTCAGGATTTTCCCTTTGGCAGGCCCAGCCAAGAAGTAGAGGAGGCAGAAAACAGAAGACTCCTGTTCATAGAGTTTTGCCACAGGCCTCGCTTGCTTTCTCCTAGACTGGAGGTGGAGAAGGGGCAGAAAACAAGACCGTCAGCATTATCAGCCTGTGTTCTTTTATTTGTTTATGCAACAAATGTACATTTTTCTGAGTTCTAACAACCTGCAAGGCACTGTTGGGAAAACAGCAGTAAACTGTCAAGAATTTTGGTTCTCATCGAGACCATACTTATGGACTAGGTCCCATTTCAGGAGGGGATGACGTCTTTTGCAGGATAAGATGGATTGAGATGAGAAGAGGAACAAGCTATTCCACGTTGGGTGTGAGGAAGGGATTTCTAATAAAGCAGCCTTTGAGCAGAGACCTGAAGGAAGTGATGGACTGAGCCATGTGGGGGTCTGGGGCGATCCCATCCTGGTAAGGAAAGAGGCCACCAGGCAGGGTCTTGCCACCTGCATCAGGTGACAAGCAGCAGGGCTGGAGGGGCTGGAGCAGAGAGAGCCAGGAGGGAGCCTTTAGGGAAGGATCCCACAGTGGGGGGCACATCGTGTGTGGGGCAGCTTCTGGGGGGCATTGTGGAGACCATGCCAAGGAGTAGAGATAGTATTCAAAGGGAGTTGGACTGCCATTGGACACTTTTGAAAGATCAGTCCTTTTCAAATATTTGAAAAGTCAGAGTATAAGCATGAAGGCAGAAAAATGGGGGCACAGGTCATCTTTCACTTCTTAGAAAAATGTGTGCTGTTGTAATCACAATTGAACTGTCAGAACTTTAACTCCCCCAGACCAGGGAGCAAAACAGAAATCATGGGTTTGCTTGATCTTCGTGTAAAAACCATACATGCTTTTTTTGATTGGGAAAAAAGCGGGCCACCATGAGCTATTTGCTCAACTGGGAACAATACTTCTCATGGAGAGACCTGGCTACTGTATCTGGTGATCTGTGCCCCCGCTAAGTCTCTTCCCCAGCAGTATTTGTGAGGGAGGCCCCCCGACATTATTGCTCTTGTTGCACTGATTAGTGTGAACTTCAGGGTCAGAGAGCAGGTGGTTGGATACTGGACATCAGATTCTAGGAGGCTTCAATAACCCACTTTGCTCTCAGTGAACACAGAGCTAACTGACGCTGTTTTCCCATCACAAACGACTTACTTTACTCTAGAGCTATAGGGACCACGGGCTTGCTGAACTGCCGAAGTTACAGGGAGTGTGGTTCTGACTCCTTATGAGGAGTACCTTCCTAAGAATGAGGGTGACAGATATCTGGAGTAGGCTATCCTGTCTCTGAATGTTTTCAAGCAGGTGAGCACATCTCAAGAATGTTCCCGAAATGACTCCTGCTTTGTGTGGCTGCGTTGGACGAGAATGACCTCTCCGATTCATTCCAATGCAGAACACTTCCAAGCCTATGAAAAAGTGTCCAGTGAATGTGCTCTGCAAACATACAGACACTATGTAAACATGAGGCAAATATTTTAAAAGATGAAGAGTGTGATACTTGTTCTTCTGGGAGAGCAGTGGTTGGAACTCCGTGCCCCAGCAACATACTTTCCACGCTCAGTTGCATGCAGTTTGTTCTGATTGGCCCGGTACACAGTTATCTGTGCTATGTGTGAAAAACCTGTTCAGCCAAAGACCAAACAAATCGCCAGGGCATTTTCCTATCAGGGCCCGTTAATAAGAGGTAGGGCAAAGAACAAAGCTGTGGGTTTTGATTCCTGGCAGGAAGCCAAGCTGCAGCTTCAGAGCTCCAGAATTTACAAGGAAGAAAGAGGAGGGATTTTTTAACTGAGATTAAGTTAGACTTAAAGCAACAGAAAGCTTAAAACTAAAACTGAAGCATCCTCTGGGATCCATATTGGAAAGGCAGGAACAAAACGAGATATGTTCTGGGCTCTCAGATGATTTTTTTAGTGCAAGAGTGAAAGCTTTTAAAGACGCCCAAAGCAGAGATTACGGGATGGCCTTGATTAAGGGTACAGGATCACAGCCATTGGAGCTGGCTGAGGTGTCCTTCAGCGACCATTGAATCCAGTGGTCAGGGTCCTTCTGAACCATCCGCACAGCGTTCACAGTGCCCCACAGGGTCGTTGGAGGTGTTGTTTGGCTCCCTGTGCTGAAGGAGTTCTCTTCTCTTTGACAAAAGCTTGGACAAACCGAAGCTGTCCTGAAATAACAGCTCTTTTTACCTAAAGGAACAACCCCGGCTGGGCCCCCACACCTAGTTAACTTTGTCCACTGAAACCACCGGCATTTAAGTGAGCTGCTGTTACTTGCTTCTGGAGAAAGGGTGGCGTCGGGGGTGGGTGGCAATCTAAAAGGAGAGGGGAGGGTTCCTGTATGTGTCCATTTGAAGCAAGAAAGTGTTAATTATTCTTTTGATCATTTGTTCATTCACTTGTTCATTTATTCATTTTCTTGTTTGTTTCCATTCTGACTCTATCCGCAAAATGTGTTTGACAAAACCGAGAACAAAGGGCACATATGCTAGAAATTAAATACAAATGAAGTCTGGTCTCTAAGAAGGCGGAAACAGATTTCATCCATGAATTGTCATTTGAAATCTGCGTTAATATCAAATATTACTCTAACCTTACTGGCAACCAGGATAAAAGGGGAACACACGATTACTGGTTGTCAGAAAAGGAAAAAAATATTTCAGTTTCTTTAAGAGAGACTAAGTGTTGTCGGTACTCCGGGGCTCATGCCATTGAGGAAGACTTTCAAGCGCTTCCTACAAAGCTCTCAGCCCAGGGCACACCGCTTTCTCCCCCTCTTGGTCTTCAGAGTGTCCTTGCTTCAGACCACGTGGAGCACCCCCCAACACATGTCAGTAGTGTTAATATGAGCTCTGTCTGTATGTGTCGGGGCAGGGCTTGGGGTAATGGGGTTTAGTTTGGATCTTGAAATGACATTGTTCCTGTAACTCTATGATTTGCAAATTCTGAGGCCGGGAATGGGAATTGTGGGGAGAGTCAGAATCCAGTCCTGCTGTGGCTGCCCAGTCTCTATCAGTGTACCTTTCTTCTCCCTGAAGAGCCCTAGACCCTTTCTGTGGCCCCTTTCTGCTGTGTCAAGGTGCTTTTTCAAACAGGCCATCTAGAGGGAAGATTGTTCTCCAGAACACACTTCGGACGGTGTTGGCTCAGAGCATTAGTAGATGATATTAATTTTACACACCATCTTGGCCCCTCAAAGCAGGGAGTAGAGTTAGACATGCAGGGTTCAGGAAACTAATATTATATACACATAAGGTGAATACTATTGAAGTCTCACCCTAAGCTCCTAAGCTCCATTCTGAAGTTGTAGCAAGGATTTAAATTTTTCCAGAAGAAGGAAGAGGCATTGTTGAGATTCCCATCCCTTGACATGCCTGTGAAAGCATGAATTGACTCTGTCCTCCTGACTTGGGATTTGTCAGGGGATATACCGGAACATGCTGGACCTTTTGAGTATGGCAAGGAGAAGAGTTACAGAGGTCTGATGTGTTGGACTTTTGTGATAGATGGTGTGGGAGAGAAAACACTGGAAAAGTAGTCCCTTTTCTCTCAGATTCAGATGGGTTACCTGAGTTATCTACTGAACGTTTGTTTGTCTGTTTGGTTTTAATGTAAGCATACGTATCCTTTGTATACATTGCATATTCATAGAAGCCTATGTTTTAGAATGCCTAAAAAAAAATATTTCAAAGAGAGAAGCAGCCTTTGTGCTCTATAGCTGATATGAAATAATGTGTCTGCTTTCTTGGTCAAACATCATCATTTGAAGGACCAGGCACCGCGGCTGGGTTTCAGAGCATGAGCTGCAGTCCTTTGGCCTTGTCCTAATTATATTGGTTCCAACCACGAGTTTTGCTAGACAACTCGAAAAACTGGGGTTTGAGCCCTCAGGTGTACAGAATAAATGTGTTCAGTTCTACTTGGAATGTTTTTCATAAATTATTTTAAGCAATGACTTGATTCTTTCTTATGCTTATTCTTTTTAAAAGTATTAGAAAGGAAGATATCCACAAGACAAAGTAGAGAGGAGCTGATAAGAAGGGGCGTTCTTAAGGAGTTGCCTGATCAAGGTGAGGAAATTAATCATACGTTTAAAGTAACTCGATCCTTTTTATTCTTTGGTCTTCCTTTCCTTTTCTTTTGAAATTTAAGATAATCGTGGTCTTTGGGAGATAAAGCAGTGAGTACGGCACTCTGAGAATCTTGCTTTAATTCAGAATGCCTTTGTGGGCTCAGAGAATGTATTCTGGAAAAGAAATTCAATGACCTTTTTGGTGAGTCCTCACTATATGTCCCTAATCCTGAAGTTCTACAAAGGTAGTTGGCTGAAGATACAGATAAGATACAAATGCTTGTACGACTCCTCTTCTGTTCTTGAACCTCGGTCTTTCTATACAGTTAACTTGGTTGTTTGAGTAAATGCAATGTTGTTGCTTGGCTCCTGACTTTTGATTTCTTATAGAAAAGGGACGGAAAAGAAATAGTAAATGTATCTTTTGTTCTTGATATTCTATAATAAAATCAAATGTACCATCAGTAAGGCACGAATGGACACATTAAATTAATCTGCTTTATGTGTTCTCTCAGGTAATTTTCCTAGTTTTGTTCTCTTTTCGTTTCTTTGAATCTAATTGTCTTTCACCTTTTCACTAATAATTATTATTTCTAAGTATTTTGTTTTCCCTTCTCCTAATCTTCTTCCTCTGTTTTTCTCTATCCTCCCAAGAGGGAATCTTGCTCAAGACAAGTCTTTGATAGTAACCAAGATAGACCCTCAGAAGAAGACACCAAGATTGGTTATTTCTCCAAATAAGTAATACCAAATAATTTTCATTACTCCCCCTACTCTTAAAACTAAAGGAAATTTTTGTTGCAAAATTGTTGATTTACCTCATGCCTTCCCTTGCCCCACCCCCTGGACATTTACTGGGATAAAGTAGTATTACTGTACTTTTATGGGAAGAAATAAAGTGCTGTTAATTTAGAATTAAAATCACAGAATTCTTTTCCTGATAAATGTTCTTTGCAAAGAACATCTTTTGGAATTCACTATTTATAAATCCAAATGACACACTTTTTCCAACATCTGAATAATTCCGGAGTGGAGCTAGGAAGTGCTTTACTGTTTTACCGCTGTTTAAAAGAATATAGGGAAGTCTAGAGTGAATAATGCCATTTTTCTTGAGCCCTCACAATTTAGGCATTTTATTTCAATCTCTGACCAATTATATTTTTCTCATTCTGCTTTATGAATGAACTTTATGTCTTCTTTAATTTTCTATTACCATGAAGCTACTTATTTCCTGTCTGGGAAATTTAATGATAAAAAAATGCGCATCCCTAACTTTTTGTTCATGGAAGGTGGGCTTGCAGTATCAAAATTATTCTCCCCTCTAATCTCTCTGGAGGCAGGAGAGAAATTACAGATCCACTGAGCGATCACCTTTCTGAGCAATCACCTTCCTGGGGTGGGCCAGCGCAATTGTTTGGTATCATTTATTTGGAAATTGTTTAAAGAAAGGAAAAATGCAAAAATTTATGATTGAAACTGTTAATGAGTGTGAAAGACAGAGATTTAAAAACCTTTTTTACCTGATTAAAAATTATAGCTAGAAAACAGTTTATTTTTTCTAAAAACAAGTGGCAGTGGTCAACTTAAAGAAATGCGTAGTATTGATTGGTTTTTGTTCTGCCTAATTTGTTAAACTGTTTACTTGATGGGTTTCAATTTCCCATACTTACTTCCCAGAAGTCTGACTCTAGTTAACCTTTTGGTAACTTCTACAGACCAAACATTAAAAGTTTTAAAACATAAAAGAACAAAACAATTTTTCACCCAAACATAATGTAAGAAATTTAATGTTCGGGAAATCCTAAATTACTAAATTTCACTTTCTCCTTATTTCATGGTCCCTATATGGAACTGTAGAAATGACCTAATCCTTGAAAGTTCCTGGTGATGCCTATTGTAAATAGAGTCTTTCCCCTCTTCAGCCAAAGGCTGGAGAAAATCGTTTTCTGTCGTTTCTCCAAAAAGAATTATCTTGAGAATTTCGGTCTGTTTTCAGCTCTAGCCAGGGACTGGAAGCTGCTATGCTTGGTGACAGCCTCCTGTCTTCTGCCAGTGAAGATTCATTCTTTGCCTTGATCTTCCTGACCTTGCCTTAGCTCTTGACAGTTATTGTCAATTATGCCCTTTATTCAGGGAGCCAGATAGACGTTTTCAATCCCTCCAGCTACCCTGGGTTTGACCTCATCCCATCCCACCCCCTACCCTCTCTCCCAGCTTTTAGTTTTATTCCTTTTAGATGACCTTTTCTATACTAACCTCTAACTTCCATCTAAAAGTTCAACAACTGGTCTTCTCTCCTGAGAATTCCCAGGTCTAGTCCAAGTTCATTCCTTATTTTCTGGTTCTTTCCTTCCATCTTTTCCCTTAGCTCTAGCATGAGGGCACAAAGATGTGCCTGCCTGCCTGTCGTGCAGCCTCCTTTCTCTCTCTTCCACGGTGTCCGTTTTAACCTTCTGATGAGTCACTCACCGTTTGGTCACACACAACTTTCTCCACATCTCTGTTTCTCTGTTAACTATATCCCAGATACACTTGTTTGACCAGAAAGAGGGAAAACCCCGCAACACTCTCCTGCTCCTTGTTTCACCACTGGTGTGTGTGTGCGTTTTATCTCTGGTTCACTTGAAGCTTACAGGTTTTCCTGAGCTTTTTCCTTTGCGCGCAAGGGCTCCTGTTACTTCTAACCTCAGTGTCTTCCCTGCTCTCCTTTGTGGCAGGTTTGCGTGCATTTTCCTACATGTATAAACTGTATCAAGGGCGCAACTTGTTTTAATTCTACTGTAATGCACAAAACTAGAAAACTTTTTCAGTGCACCCACCAATTAATTATTAATAACCAGTTCTACTCTGTTTTATTCTTGAATTTATATTTATCACATATCGGTCTCCTTTTTCTGCTGTTATTTTCATAGGCACTAGCTTTATTTCAGACCTCAAAGTAAGTATCTGTCCACATTGTTGACTCTCTTATGTGAAAATTCAGTTTCTTATTGCACCACAACTATTTAATTTTCTCTCTACCTTTTTTTGTTCAAGATTTTAAAATCAGTTATTTAACCTACTAAAGAATTTTTTGTGTAATAAGGGTTAAAATTAATTAAGTTTTCATTAACATGACTTCAGCATTTTTTTGTTGTCAAGTAAAGACTGAGTAATCAAAGATAAATTTATATTTGGGTTGTGTAAAAATTGAGGGTATTTTTATATAAAGACATGGTTTTCTATTTTGTTTGGAATTTTCCATTCTTAAATTAGTTTTTAGTTTTCCTGTGTCTAATATCTGGACATTACGTTGTGTCTCCCCTCCCTTATTTTTTTTTATTTTTATTATTTTTTAATATTTTATTTATTTATTTGACAGAGAGATAGCCAGCGAGAGAGGAAACACAAGGAGGGGGAGTGGGAGAGGAAGAAACAGGGTCCCACCGGAGCAGGGAGCCTGATGCGGGGCTCCTTCTCCAAGGACCCTGGGATCACGCCCTGAGCTGAAGGTAGATGCTTAATGACTGAGCCACCCAGGCGCCCCTCCCCTCCCTTATTTTTAATAGCGAATTCCTTGGGATCTAATAATAAGAATCTTTTGGTTTCCCTTTGGTTTGACCTATACTCTTTAAAAAGTATTACCTTAATTTTATTGAGATAGTTAAGATTTATTTGCAGTGGCATTGACCTCAATTATCATTTATTTTACTTTTATACAGGAATCAGATTATAGGTACTTGGAAGTTATATGGCTCAGCAACGATTGCTTTTTCATTTTGAGCATGACATAATTCCGTGATATGTATTTTTCTTGTTAAAATGTCATGCCTGTTTTTATGGACAAGGCCAATGGATTTTGTGTTGAGCCAAAAAAGTTCAATCATATTTAATGAAAATTTGAGAGATGATCTCTGTTTTATTTATAATGATTGCCAAAATAAGATTAATCAAAAACTGCATAAAAATAGCTCTAATGATGCATTTCTTCAACTTTGCAAAGTCAAAACTTCAACTTTTTTTTTTTTTTTTTTTTACAGTGGTAGCAAAGCATCTTAAAATGTTCTGCATATGATCTAGGCTTAGTCTTTGCAAGCATCACAGAATTAAAAGCTTATGCAAAATCTCATTCAGTTTAGAAACTTCGAGAAATTATGAAAGTTCAGGGATTAAAATTAGTTATTTCTGATTTAGGTAACATATTAGAAATTTTATTTTCAGGGCGCCTGGGTGGCGCAGTCGTTAAGCGTCTGCCTTCGGCTCAGGGCGTTATCCCGGTGTTCTGGGATCGAGTCCCACATCAGGCTCCTCCGCTAGGAGCCTGCTTCTTCCTCTCCCACTCCCCCTGCTTGTGTTCCCTCTCTCACTGGCTCTCTCTCTTTCTGTCAAATAAATAAATAAATAACTCTTTTAAAAAAAAAAAGAAAGAAATTTTATTTTCAGTTGTGATTTTTTAAAAGTTCCTCTGTAATTACTTCTTTTTCACATTTTCCCCCCTAATGTTTTCAACTTATTATTAGGCCACATTAAAGGCTTTTGGTCAGTCATATATAACAGTTACCTGAATACTTTTTAATATTTCCATCAATAAGAAAATGAAAATAAAATTAACCTCGCTACCATGTTTCCCTGAATATAGAGTGTGTAAAGTTAACATATCACAAATGCAATCATGTGAGACATGATGGTTGTAAATTTTCATATTCTCCCCCTAATCATTTGTATGTCTAATTACATTTCATGTTATTTGTGTATTAATATTCACCTTGTGTTTTCAGTGCTTGTTAAAATGTTTATTCCATTTTTCAGATTTCTCCTTTTACCATTCAGTTTGTGAATGACAAAGAGACTGCTAAGTACTGACTTCAACAAAGCCTAAGTACAAGAAGAGAAGGGTTCTGTGGCCCTGAGATATTGTATAATTAGGATAATAATTTCTACTGTCCTGAAAGGGCGGATATCCCCTCCATTGCTGCTCACCCCCAAGACTACGGATTTTCTAGCTCTTTCGTTGGAAAGAGTTATTTAGTAAAACATGGTGAAATGATACAGGATGTATTTGGGTCTGAAACATGAACCCAAACCCTACAGTCCTAGTAACTGGAAAACTGGGTTTTAAGAAAGCCATCAAGTTAGACATCTAGGTGTTTCTTTCCCCATTTTAGATGGAGATGTAACAGTTAACTTTGAAAATTCAAACGGGCACATGATACCCATCGGAGAGGAATCTACCCGAGAGGAAAATGTAGTAAAATCTGAAGAAGGTAATGGCTCTGTAGCTGAAAAAGCGCCACTTCTGGAGGAAAAGGCAGAAGATAAGAAAGGTAAAATCAAGAGAAACTCCATATTCTTTTACTTCAATACAGCTCAACGTCGAGAATCAGGTCTTAAGCTCCAAATTGTGACTCTTAAGACCAGTGAGGGAGGAAGTTTGCAAATACAAAGAAGAGAGAAATTACGAGTGAAGAGAAATAGGATGGTTTTCTCAGGTAGATGCATCCATTTTGTAAGCACATCATTCAATTTTTTACTTAGAAGCATTAATTAACAGTAATAAGCAGAAAGGATAGCCTCTTTAATCAGTAGAGATATCTGGGAATATTATCCTTTCCTCGGGATCTTTCCCTCAGTATTTTCTCTTACTTTTAGAAAAAATGCCATTGTCTGAGTATCTTTTTCCGCTAGTTAGAAGTGACCTTTGTGAGCATGTCAGTGTGGAGGAGTGGAGGACGGCTGTGGCAGCCCAGCATCCTCTCTAATTGTGGGAGCTTAGCTGGTGGCATCCATACACGCAGTATTATAGGTACTGGTCCAAGTTCTAGGCATTTCTGAGAGAGACCGAGGAATAGTTCCCAGAGATGCTGGGGACTTTGGTTACTGTATTGACCACAGCCTCCGCTTCATGATTTGTTTATGCATTTGGAAATTTCAAAATATGCCAGGGGCAGTTATGCCATTCCCTGAAGGCTTCTTTAAAGAACTTGGTTTCTAGAGTGAATATGCCAAAGTTGATTAAGGTACCTGCAAAATCTCTATCTATCAAGGACCCCTCAAAACATTTCACAAGTTCCTGGTCACTGATGGGTTGATTATCTCTCGCTATGACTGCTGTCACATGCAGGACCCTCCAAGCCTTGTAATTACGCAAACCTGAACTGAAACCCCCACAAAGTAAGGATTTGTTGGGAGATTCTAGATGATTGCATGCAGCATAGAAATGAATCCTCAGGAAACAGACTATTTCCTGTTCTGTAATATCTGCTTCTGAGTTGGATGGCAAAAATCTCTCAGACCTAGCTTAGGTTCTGTAGGCATTGTGAGAATTCTTAGAAACTGCTGAAAGCAAACTTCTCTTCCTCTGTTCTTGACCCAAGTCCTCTAAAGACAAAGAAAACAAAAGAGCACTTGACAGACATTGTAACTTAAATCATCTTCTCTGGAAGTCTATAACCCCTTATTTGCATATAAATTGGCCTGTAAAAATTTTAGAAGCCTCTATGAACAATCTGTTAGAAATTTATTATTTTGCTTTATTTATTCAATATTAAGTATAGTATTCATGGGGCTTTACTTAGTCCTGTTCTATTGAAGGACTCTGGTTAACCTTACAAATACTGATTACAAGAAGCTAGCTAATATTTTTAATAATCACATTCCTGGAACATAAAGAGAAAATAGACCTAAATAGATTTCAGTGAGATTAGTTTCAAAGTATTCATGCAAGTAGTGATTTAGTGATTTTTTTTTTTTAAGTCCAACTGTCCTGTCTCACCAAACTGCTAAATTTCAGATCCATCTGTGGCTTGTCCCTGGTGCAGCCTCTTCACATTCAAGAATCACATCCTTCCTTACGTAATAGTGCCATCGTTAATGCTTGCCTGGTCCATGTGGGATGTCAGTCAGTGGACTGGCCAAGCTTCAAAGGAAGTGTTTCCCTTATCAACTTAATAAAAAGTTGCTGACAGTTTCATGTTAATGAAACCAGCAGGCCTTGGTGTTCGAAAAAGATGGCAGACCTCATAGTCATAGGTCCATGGATATTTGAGACGTGTTTTTGTTTTCTTATTCTTTACTTAGAATTAGTACATTCAGTTCTTTTTGGTCAAACGAGATCTGAGATAGCATCTTGCTTGGCTGGTCTGTACATCAAGAAATGAAATGCTGGACATGCCACCACACCACCAGTAAGGCAGCAAAGCCCCCTCTCGCTGCGTGGATGGTGTGCCTGCCAGGGCCACACTGAAAGTGAGGCGAGGCATTTGGTATGGAAGCCATTTCCTGAGAGTCAAAAGAATGTCACTCATAATTCACACAGTATTATGTTAAATAGAAAATACCTCATAAACAGAGGTAACCACTTATTTCTCTGGGAAGACACCGTTTAATTCCAAAAAACAGCCCAAGATTCACTTTTCCTTCTGTTCCTCATGGTCTCACTAGCATGCAAATCCACAATCCCATGTCCTTAATTCACACTTTGGGTGTTCTGAATTCCCTTTCGGGGGGTGAAATGCTCCCTTTCCTTTCATATTAAGCCAATTTATCCAAGAATGTTATTTCATCTATTAAGTGGTTATATTTGCAAAACCATATCACATGCCTTTAAACTCCCAAATGCTTGTATCGCTTTGTAAGATAATATGTCAGTCCTTTAATAATTAAAACATCGGCGTCAAAGAAAACAGAACAGATGGCAAATGCCCTTACACTGCGCTGTGTAGGTTCCACCCAGGACTCGGGTGTTCCTGGGGCTCCGGGCGGCGCTGGAATCCAGAGTTGGAACAGTGGTCTGGGAACTCCTGTGTCTAACACTGGAGACTTTTCCCTTAAAACCTTCAGGGCTTTCAGTCTCCCATTATTCCTTCTCAGTGCCTTCAAATATGTAAGAAATACTCATCTGCAATCTGTTATACATATATTGGTATTAAATATAAGAAATCTGAAAACGATTTGATATTCTATCTCTTGAGGTGTTACAGAGAGCTTTCCATGAAGTAACAAGTGACTCACATGCATTTGTTCCACAAACAATAATGAAGGGCTCCCGTGGGTAGGACTTTGCTGGGTCCAGGAAAAGAGGGGTGAGCCGGAAATGGTCTTTGACTCCAAGCAGATCGCGGCCTATGGGAGCCCAGCGTGCAGGCAGCCGATCACCACGGAAGATACAAAGTACTCTGGAACACCTGAGCACATGGAGACAGGGGAGCTTGCAGTGGGGACCAAATTTCGTTCTTAGAAGCAGATATTTCCAAACTGCGATCTGAAGGAGACAAGGAGTAGTCAGGCGAAGGAGAGGAATTGGGGCAGAGGTGCTTTCTTGGCAAAGTGAGGGCCATGCACTATTCTCAGGTTTGCTCTAAGTGTTGACCCGATGGAAGGGACCACAGTAAACAGCCATCCTCCAGACATATTGTTTTAAAACATAGTGTCTGTATCACCCAGAATGAATAGACACCCCTGGCTTAACCTCCTCTTGAAAAGATAATACTCATATGCACCATCAATTTATATCATGTCTTCAGGGCCTGTGGTAATAAAAAATACAAGGACTTCGTTCATTACCTCTCAGATACAAGTAAGAGTTTGTTCTCTACCAATGTGGTGTTAATAACTATCAGCCTGTCGCCTTCATTGAGCAGATCTCATGCTTAAAGCGTTGTGTTTAATGGGATGTGACATTTTAGACGAAAGGAATTTATAATTTAGTCAGAAGACTTGGGATTGTCACTCCCAACTGTCGTAGAGTGAACATCTCCTCCCTCCCAAACCCAGAAGCTGCATTCTTTGGGATGCAGCTTTAGAATTTGAAACTTCAGACAGAAAGGAGAAAGATCTCAGTGATAGGCCTTGAGGGCAGGCTAAGACTTGTGAAGGTTTATAGCATGAAAGAGAATTAAGGTTCCCAGGGTTGCCGATGAGTCTGATGGGCTCACCGTGGGCAGTATCATCAGGCTTGATCTCTGGGCGTTATGCAACGTCTGATCTTACAAAGAGTCACATGAAGACGTATTTAAAGAGCAGGCCTGTGCCCCATGTCCAAAGACGGATAAGTCAACATAGGTTTGTATGTTTTATGTTAAAATGAAATGATTTACGTGTGGCGTCAACTGGTATTGTTCTCGAACCTGACGTTTGTGACTCAGTGGCCTCCTGGTTCAGACGAGGGAGGTTAGGCAAATCACCACTTAGTTAAAAAGACGCAATATGTAACTGAAAAGCGTACATACCAAGTAGCCTCCAGTAAATATTGAAAAAGCAGCTCAGACCGTAAATACCAGTAAGTTGAGGGGCAGGAGGGGACTGTGGTGGGCTTCGTGGGGAAGATAAACGAAAAGCTTTATTAATTACCTACTGCAACGAGAATCATTCTTATGGTAGTTATCTATGTGCATTGAGGGGATGTAGTCAAAAAAATGGCAGTTCTCACTTTGCACTCACTAGAATGAGAAATGAAACAAAAGAAATAGTAATAAAATGTGATGCGTTCTAATAATAAAACCCTTTCTGGTCATTCAGTAATGGGACTGGATATATCCAGTAGAGGCTTATTACTCTTGTCTTAACACTGTCTTTTGTGTTTTTTTAACTGTGCTCCATATTTAAAGAAATGCTGCTTAGCTCTTTGGACCAGAACTGTATTTTAATTTATTTTAATTTTGATCAGCCACCATTAGAAACAACATGGATGTGAGTACATGAATGAACATTCAGCGTCTCCACTTTCCATAATGAGAGACAGACTGTCTCTCCTCCAGTTAGGCAAAATCTTGTGAAAGGCGTCTGTTCTTAGGTACGAATTTTTTAAATGAATTTCAACCCTTGTGTTTTCAAAGTTGTAACTTGTGTTTACATTGCAAAACAAATGTGATATTTTCGGAGTTTCTGCACCCTCTGTACCTGGAGTTGTGACCCTGTTTGAAAAGGTCAGAGGAAGTTGCTAGAAAACAGGAAGCTGCCCTTGTGCACCGTGAGAGCCTGAGAATAATTTTAATAGTAGAAAATAGTTTATTCGTCAGTGCACTGTGCTTCCTGGAAGAGAGTCTAGAGTCTCTCTTAGCATAGAAAATGATTGATGTTTTACCATAATTTGAGACAGAACTCATATCCCTTTCTGACTGGTGGAGCTTGAGTTTTCCTGAGAGAAAGTCCCTGCACCAAGTCCCATTACCATGAAGGTAATGAAGTCCAGTCACTGCCTCCCTGTCAGTCCTCATGGCATTATATGCAGTGCACTGACCTGCTACTCTCAGCACCCTTCAGTTTTGTTAAATTTGAATTTAGCTCTCCTGCCCAGATCCTTACCCAGCAGCTGCTGATTCATGGCTGGTGTCAGTCCCTGACAGTGGACATTGACACTCGTCCTCAGCATAACTCCATCAAAGTGACTTGTGCGACCCTGTTTGATCGCAGGAATGACTCATGTACCCAGACAGTGCACCCCGGTTTGGCTTTCAGCCCATGCACCTTTGATCGTCTTTGCCCTGACCGTGCTCTCCCTGGTACGAAACACCACGCTGGTTCCGAAGGGCCAAGCAGCCACATGTTGGTATCACTGTCGCCATATGTCTTGCTCTTTCTATTTATACGGTGTGTGTCTGTATCAGTCTGCTTCTGTTCGCTTTCTCATTTGTAGAGAACACTGAAAACCACTCTGAAACACCGGCAGCTCCTGTTCCATGTCCTGCAGCTCTTCCTAAGCCTAAACCCAAACTTAAGCCCAAAAAAACACCTGTGCCTCCAAAAGGGGCTGCCGCTGGGGCAAGCCCCAAGGGTGACGAAGTGCCTCCTAGTAAAAAAATTACCAAGGCTCCTGGTAAGCAGGCCCCCATCCCTCCACCCAAGCCAACAAGCCGAAACACGACCCGAGAGGCTGGTGAGTATGCCCCCTGGGGGCTGGAGTCTAGGGTGTTTGGCGCTGGGGTGGGGCTCATTGCTTTTTCTAGGGACGGTGGCCTTTTTGGTGTCTGGTGTCTTAGAATATAATACCAGTGAATTTCACTTTGACATAGGCAACACTCAGGAGATTCCTTTGTTGTTGCTTCCACCAAAGGAAAGTCAACCAGTTGATTAGTTGACCTCATTAGTTTTTGGGTGAATAGACCTCTTTCATTCCAAGTGTCCAGTATCTGTTTAAGAACCAGCAGAAGGACTCAGGGTGGAGTATGCCTGATGAATGCCAGTGATCTGATATCATATTATCTCCACGTTGCCTGGCCTTCTGCCTATTTGAGTTTATGGGTGGCTCTTTGGCTTGGATTTTCCTTTAAAATATCTTAAGTTGCATATAAGAATATGACACTTACATGTTCGACATTTTTGCTGGATCTTAGTATCTTAAATCTTTCCACATACATAGTCATTTCTCTACTGACAAATGACAAAGAGCTCATATCACTCAGTCCAGCTCTCCCCCGCCCGTCTCTTCTGGAATCACAGCTTTCTCATCCTAGTTGAAAGTCACATGCTCAGTGTTCACTGTCCACCCTCATCCCCAGATATCCGTGTATTACGAGGAATAGTATCCCACTACATAGTTACAAGTCACTATTGCGCATCACCAGGGGTGGTCTGGGTGATCTACAAACAACGTCTGTCCAGCTTTCCTTTCAAATCAGATATGCTTAATGCAAAGTGGAGTTCCTGGTCTTCTAGTCAAGTGGCATAAACAAGCCTACCATGTCATCCCGCTGTAAAAGGGACAGTAATCAAAGTATACATGCTGAATGGCTTTTTCCATTAACACGTGCATAAACATTCTCTGTGTTGTAGCAAACCTTATTTTCCTCAAAATCAGTAACTTTCTTGCAATTGGCTACCAGGATATTCGTATTGATCTTTTTCCCTCCATCATTTATACCTGTACTGCTCAGAGAATGGCTTCCTTGACAGTATAGCAGACTTCCAGATACAAATAGATGTTCCTCTACTTGTGCTCCTCTCTTCTTCGGCCTTTGACCTCGAGTGTCTTGGTGTCTCTAATAAGCTCTGAAATGAAATGTCTCCGAATGCTGTGCTTGCAGTGCCGGCAGGCCGTTTCCTCAGCTACCAACTGCCCTGTGTTCATGCTTGTTGGCATCGCTGTGTTTCCCAGACTGCCTAGCAAACCCGAGGAGCAGTGCTTGAAGTGAGGCAGGCAGTGATCCAGTTCTTAAAGAAAAGCCCCAAACAATCACCCCAGGCTTGGGAATTACACAAACTTTCTCACTTCCTCCTGCCCCCTGGGTTAGTGGCTCACTATTGACTTGGCTTGGGCTCTCTCATTTCTCTCAGAAGAAAGCTGGTGATTAATGCCAGGGCAGGGGACAGCTTTCATGAGAGATTTTGAGTTATATCCAGATATTTTACTTGAAGGTTTATTTATAGGCTCATGATGTTCCTAGGAGAATAATACAGTCACATTATTATCCATTGTATTAAATGAGGCCCCACTGGCCCATAATGTGAATAACAATGTTGCTCTTCTCAGGCTGTCCCAGAGAAACAGGGGTTTCATTGAGCTATACCCACAAGCCTGATGTGCAAGAATCCTTTTATCAAATATTGATAATACTCCTTCAAAATCCAACTGCTGTTCCATTTGTAACCATTTAGAGCTTTCTAAGTGGTGACTTTGTTGTATTTGAATAATGTTGTCCTCCCAGAAAAATTACTTCAAATGCAACTCATGATGTTTAGTCAGATGTTTCAATTCTTGTAAAAGCTATCAGTTAGGGTTCTTCTCAATTCCTCAGTTAGTGTAGACCTCAAGATAACCAGATGCTGGCTTAGTATGTTCAGCTGCTTTGTGAGTGAAGGAAGGTCAAATCTCCCGTATTTGTTTTCTTTCTCATTGTTACACAGTGTGTTAACGACCATAGTATTTAACTGAGGAGAGGTGGCTTTGCTTTTTTAATCATGGCCTTAATTCAAGGTAGCTTAAGCAACATGGTTGATTTCAGCAAAGTCTTACCATTTTAGAAGAAACTTAAAGAAGTATCTAGAGAAGTGTGACGTGAAGCTGCACCCCAGGCATTGAAAAAATTGTCTTTTTCCTTAAGTTGAGCTAAAGTTAACTTTGCTGTTAGAAAAGAAATAATTTTCTTTTTTAAAAAGTATACATATATATATGTATATATATATATGTAATATAATGCACATTAATATATACATTGGTATGTGAAAGGGCTTCTGTTCAATTTACCTACAAAAGTAATTGAACTTGTTTAAATATCAAATCCTTAGATCTTTGCTGCGAGAAATAAATTTAGAATGGACTTAGATTGTAGAAGTATGCTTAATACCCTTGTCTTATTAGCAAGAAGATTGTTAGCTTCAAAGAAGTAGTATGAGCAGGCCCAGACTTGGGGTAGTGTGAATTCTAGTTGTGTTCATCTAAAATAATAAAGCCCCCAAGCCATACAGATATCTTTTAAGTCTGGATCTTTTCACCAAGTGAGACTCAAGTCTTTTTTAGTGTATCAGAGCTGATGAAGTCTTACATTTCATTGTCTCTTCCTTTATTTGTTCTTCATCTCTTGACCCTCCCCCAATTGACTTCAATAAAGGTAAGTTACAATAACATCTCTTGTGGATTGGCTCCAGGGTACTAGCAAGATATTTTGTAATGGTTCTGTGGAAGATAGTTTAACCCCTCATGAAAAAGAGGGAAAGTATAACATTACAACAGAAGAGGCAATTGAGAGAAATTTATAGATCATACAGGTCATGAAACAAAAGGCTATTCTCATAGGAGTTTAAATGTGTTTCCCAAAATGATATAAAGAAGAGAAGAATTAAGCTTTTTTTCCCTGAAAATGGTTTGGTTTCAGCAGTCCTATCCAAAAGCAGGCAAATACCTTCTGGTGGCCACAACCCTCCTCTAATGAAGACCCTCTAGGAATATAAGCAGTAAGGAAGATTGGCTTTGTGAGGGTGTTTGTCACAAGATCTGAGAATGACACTCTTTCCCTTCAGATTACTCCAATGCTACCCCTGTAGACATTTTTTTTTGTAAAAAAAATAACTTTTTCTGCCTTTTGATATTTTGTGGGTTTGGATTTTTTTTTTATTTAAATTCAATTTAACTAACATACAGTGTAGTATTAGTTTCAGAGGTAATTTAGTGATTCATCAGTTGCATATGACACCCTATGCTCATTACCTGAAGAGTCCTCCTTAATGGTAGCCTTTTGATATTTTGAAGGGGACTTGTCTTTCCCGTGTGGCCATGTGTTTTCTCTCTGCCCCATCACCACTGCAGATGGAGGTGCGGGCCCGTACGGCAAGCTTCTCTCTCTGGAGCCATGGGGATGACTGGTTTAGAGTTGAGTACACTTGCTTTGGGTCCAGAAAGGAGCCACAGGGGTATACCCTGGCCGTTCTGAATGTGGGCCACTCCATTCCCAAAAAGACATCATTGAACATGTCGAATCTGTGATGAGCCCGACCTGGCACTGTAACCAGACAGCCGCTGTCTGTCCTTTAGACACTGTGATGTCCCTTCTTTGGGGCACCAGGGACTCCTTCAGGTGACTTATAAGATAAGCAGCTGAGGATTTCTCTTTGGCTGGTCCAGCCAAAAGAACTAGAGGGACTCCATATTCTCCTTAGGAGAGAACTCTTGTCCCTTCAGCATCACTGGCTTCCTCCTAGATTCAGGGTAGGGAGGAGGCAGAAAATAAGGCCATTATCCTTATTAGCCTATTTCCTTTTATTTGACAAATGTTAACATTTTAAAGGGAACATCATAATTGACCATTGTGACTCATTTGTTTATTTAAAAGGCTTCTTTGACTTTTAATGCAAAATCTCTCTATTTTAGCTGGTTCCTCTCATTCAAAAAAAACAACTGGGTCCAAAGCCTCTGCTTCACCATCTACTTCCTCCACCTCGTCTCGTCCCAAAGCTTCAAAGGAGACGCTTTCTAGCAAAACAGGGACAGTGGGAATCACAAAGGGCAAGAAAAAAACTGGCAAGCAGCCAACCTCTCGACCGTCCGCGGATGCAACCCCTTCTGGCACGTCCGACATTAAAGGAGAACCTTCTGAGACGAGGGTGGAGAGTCTCAAACCTGAGCAGACTGTCCCTGGGACTGATGAGCAGACCTCAGGCAAATCTCAGTCTGCAGTCCCTCCACCTGCTCTGGCTCTACCACCTCCTCTCCCCGCCCCTCCTCTTCCTCAGGAGGAGCAGTGCTCTGTTGCCTCGGACACTCCTGTTGTCCTGGTCAGCAATGGAGCTGACGCGCCCGTCCCTGCCTTAGACCCAAGTCAGCTTCCCTGGACCGAAGAGCCAGCCAACAGAACCACTGTCCTCTCAGGCACTGGCTTGAGTGTTAGCAGAGAAAATGCAAAATGGTGAGTCGGGGCATGAACCCCATATTCCATCTATATCCCCTATGAAGCTGGGTGCTAAAGATCACTAAACCACTCTGTTGGAAATGAAGGAACCTACTTGGTTTTGTTTAATCTAATGTAATCTAGTGATTGTGATCATCCAGCCATTGGTTTTTCATAGCCCTGCCCCAGGAATGTCACAAGCTACTAGAGAAGATGACGTCAGTCCTACGGGCAGGTATCACCCGAGATCTGTGGCTTGTGAGTAGATTTAGAGCCTGCTTCATCACTGTTCAGCAGTCCCTTTTCTTTTCCCTGGACAGTTCCCTTTTCACAGTGGTTATTTTAATCTTTACTACCTGTGTCCAGATGCTCACCCATTCCTGCCTACCTTCATTACAAGTCATTTAGCCTTCTCTTTCTCTAGGAAAATAAAAACCATTAGGAAAGAACTCTCTCAGATTCCACCCCCCCCCCCCGCAGCTTCAGAGGGGCCCCCTTTCTTGCTTTCTCAGTTCCCCACGAACTCCAGTGTTACCTCCTCTGTGACGCATTTCAGCACTCATCCAGACAGAATGGGTTGGTGCATCTACTCTACTCTGGCAGCCCTTTTTTCCTACCCATGGGACAGAGCTAAGCAACGTATCTGTTTGCCTCTGCATCCCCAGCAACCAGTACAGAATCTGGTATGCCATAGACGTGACATCATCCAGTTGGCCTAGCCAGAAATCTGGGATTCATCCTAAGGGTTCTCATTCTTCTTCATTCCCTGTATGTAATCCCTCACAAAGTCCTGTCCATAAAGGCAAAAAAAGACACATTAGATTTCCTGCCCCACAGGTATGAAGGGAGGGCTGTCGGAGTATAGTAGACGTCATAACCAATTCTGTCTGGAGAAGTCTTAGCATTCTTAAGTCCACCCTCTCCTCTCCTGTTTCTAAGAATAAAACCAAAATTCACTCTTGTAATCATTTAATATTTTCTCTTTCAAAGAAAACTTTGCCATGTTAGACTTAAAAAAAATAGTACATTAATTAAGTCGATTTGGATCAAGAGGCTATCGTTAATTATTCAATTGCTGATAATAATCACCTTCATTTATTGAATAGTTATTTAATGCCAGGAACTGTCAGTTATCATTAATTCACATAAGTCTTCCCTGAAATATCTCTATTTAATAGATGAGAAAACTGACACCGAGAGAGGGAAAATAGTTTGCCCTGGATTTCCCACTTAGTACAGAGCAAAGTCAGAATTCACGCTCAGAGCTGCACGTCAGAGTCCGTGCTCTAAGAGATCGTATATGTTTGCAAAGCACTTGCTTCTACTTCTACAGTTGCTTTTGTGTTTCTTGCTTGTTTTTGTTTTTACTATTTTGAGCACCATGGTTGGAAGGAAAGCCAAGGAAAGATAAATGTTAAATTACAAATTATTTTTTTGTTTGACACATTAATAAACAATATGGGAGAGCACATTGAAAGGAATGGCTATGATGTCCTTAACACTTCCAGCATGTAGCAAATGTCTTCATTTAATTATAGTGTGTGTGTTCCAGCATTGCAATGAACTCCAACCTTTAGAACTCAAAAGTCATTCTTTCAGCATGTATTTCCTGCTTGCCTTCTGTGTGCTGGGCAGTGCACTCAGCACCGAGATACAAAAGTAAGCATGATGGGGCGCCTGGGTGGCTCACTAGGTTGAGCATCTGCCTTGGGCTCAGGTCATGATCCCGGGGTCCTGGGATTGAGTCCCGCATCAGGCTCCCTGCTCAGTGGGAAGCCTGCTTCTCCCTCCGCCTGCCTGCTGCTCTCCCTGCTTGTGCTTTCTCCCCCCGCCCCGCTCTCTGTCAAATAAATAAATAAAATCTTAAAAAAGAAGAAGAAGAAGAATGTAAGTAAGGCCAAGACATTATCGTTAAAATTACTTTTTACCAAAATAATGTCCAACATACTCAGGAAGTACAAATGTTTAAGACAGGTCTGAATAGATTGACTATATGGGTTTATTGTTCAGGATACTAAAGGACAATATACAACAAGGTGATTCCTTAGATAGGCAGTGAGAGAGCCCATATCCCAAGGTGACTTGACTCTGTCCAGTCCGCTTCCTTAGACAGACATGTAGGGAAGGCACTGTATTGTTCTTAGCACTGTGCTGCATGGAGAGGGGGGCTTAATGTCAGTCTCCAGCCCAAGTATGCACAGGATTGTCAGACAAAAGAGGCGAGCGTCTGTTCCCTATTTCCACTGGAACTATGATCAGAGAGCAAGCTTAGGACATCATTAGGCATTGAGGTATTTATATATAGATTTTCCTGTCACTCCGGATAACTATAATCCTTTCCTAGAAGAGGACATTGGGATTTTCTTCTCTGTAGGTTCTTCAAAGTTAAAATTTAAATGACAATTCATTCCACAGGAGTGGTTTGTTTGCTCTTGAGTTAATGAGCGTGGAATAAGTAGTCTCTCAAATTTTTTTCCAAAGGAATAAGTAGTCTCTCAAATTTTTTTCCAAATTCTTTCTTCCGTTTTTAAGTAGATATTTCAGTTAGAATTTCTAGCTCTTAGTCATTTGCTTTACTTAGAACTTTCCCTCAGTTATGTTTAGTGAACGAATGTGTGAAAATCCTGTCATCTTATGAAGAGGCTTCTGTTTGGAATACAAATATCAAAACTTTAAAGAAGATAAGTGGCAATGTGTAAAAATATCTCCCTCTATTCACATATTGCAGGGTAGTAACCATGTGGTAGATTTCTATTTATTGGCGGCTTCATTAGTGTCTTACAGGTCTGGGATAATTTTAGGCAGACACTAAGAAGCCCATCTGGAGCCCATATCCAAAGGGGACTTGACTGTGTTTAGTCCATTTCCACAAACACTTGAGTTCTCTGTTTTGTCCAGTGTGCCCGAGACACTTAGGGGGCAAATGAGAGGCGAGTCATGAGTTGATTGGCACAAATTTGGAGTATAATAATTTAATATTAAGTAAATTATAATCTATATAATATGATATGAATATAGTTTACAATATCAAGTATAAAATAAAATACAGCATTTAATAGGTAGATTAAGAGTCTTAAGTCCTGGTTCTAGAATGGACTTGTTACCTTGTTTTGGGCAGTGCACCCATGGTCTTCTCAGGTTCCCTGAACTGCAACTTATCGGTCCCCTTATACTGTAGAACAGATGTAAGTTGTAAATGTATGCAGAAGTCTTTGAAAACTATGAAACATTATAAAATACAAATGATGACATTAAAATAATGATAGGTATCATAATAAATTAGTGAGCGGTGACAGAAACAAACACAAGGCCTCAGCCCGGAAGCGTCTTTTGTTCCGCTCTTCAGAATGTGCTGTTAATTGACACATCTACTAGACGTGCCGTGGTCACCCCCAGTGGCAGGCTGTTCAAACACGGATGGCCTCCAGTGGCAACCAACTACAGATCCAGACCATGGACAAGTCGTCCATATTTAAAAGGAGATTTCATACTATGGAAACAGTATTGTGGTTCCTCAAAAAATGAAACCTAGAATTACCATGTGATCCAGCAATTCTACTTCTGTGTATATAGCCAAAAAAATAGAAGTAGGTACTTGAATAAATATGTGTACACCAGTGTCCTTAGCGGTGTTATTAAAACAACCAAAAGGTAGAAGCAGCCCAGATGTTCATCGACTGATGAATGGATGAACCAAATGCAGCATATGTATGTGATGGAATATTATTCAGGCTTAAAAGAAATTCGGACATATGCTAAAGCACGAATGAACCTGGAAGACATGCTAGGTAAAGTAAGTCAGACACAATAGGACAGATAGTGTATAAGTTCGCTTATATAAAGCACCTCAGATAGCAAACTTCATAGAGACAGAAGGTAAAGCGGTGGTTGCTAGGGGCGAGGGGATGAGAGAGGGGATTATTTAATGGGACAGCTTCAGTTTGGGAAGATGAGAAGGTTCGGAGATGGACAGGTGATGGTTGTACAACAGGGTAAAAGGACTAACTGCCACTCAACTTTATACTTTTAAATGGTTAAAATGGCAAATTTTATGCTGTGCATATTTTTCTCAATAAAAATAAATAAAATATGCTGTGCATAATTTCCCTTTTGAAAACAAGAATTTTGGCTGTTGGGTTTTTCTAATAAGTGAAAATTTTTTAGCGTGCTTAGACTAATAACCACAAAGTACAATTTTCAGTACCTTAGATTCTGACAGTTTACCTGTTTTTATTACTCAAAGAACTGTTTTTTTGGTTTTTTTAAGTTAATGAAAACAGCAAGCACATGCTTTGCACAAAACGGTCTTTCAGAGTGTGACATCCAAATTTGGATTCTTCTATTTATATCAGAAGGCAATTTGGGGATTTTCTGAACCTTAAAAACGAAGATTACATTGTTTTTGATATGATATGTTTTTTATATGTTTTCAATGACATTTTTTCCTGTTCCAGTCTGTGAAAACTGTCAGGCTTTGTATATTTATAGTAACTTGAAGCCAGAGACTCTTCCCAAGCTAACTAATAGAAAATTATTGCACCCGTGCACATCACCTTTCTTGTATAGAGTGCATTTAACTCTGCCTTTTTCCATGTCACGTTAGTAATATATTCCTGTGAGGGGCAGTTTACAAGTGGAGAAACTAAAACACAGTGACAATACATGATTTTTTGACTTGACACACTGGCTGTGATGAAAATAGGTTTAATTCATATATCAATTAAAGAAGGTGTGTTTTTCTGTCACTACCCTTCTAGGTGTTGGGCTGCAAATCAATATGAATCCCACTTGTCAAGGAGCTTTGAGGGCTGAGATGGCAGACAAGTGAATGGTGGTCGAGGTGCAGTGTGCTAAGAACTCCAGTGGGGTTGCCTTCCAGTCACCTTAAGAGCCGGGAGGTAGGGCAGGGATCTAGATGGAATGCTAATGGAAGATTCCTGAAGAGCTACGGCTTTAGCTAAGGCTTGAAGGATAAGTAGGAGTTACAGGTACAGAATAAGGATAGACAAAGTCAAATATCCAGAAATTTCTAGTCCACTCTTTTTTCCACTGAGGCCCCATGGCTATGGAAAAATCAATTTGCAAAATATAGTTTTACCATATTCCTGTACTAAATATATCAGACACCATCTAGTCATTCTTTTCATTTTATAGATGAAGAATCTAAAACCTTGAGAATGAAGTCATACAGTGCTCCTCTTCCATTTCACTGTCCTTGTCTGCCTATGTTTGCTTTCTCCTTTCGCCAACTTGAAAGATGCTCATGAAGCTAGGGCTTCTTCTCATGGTGTTGGTGTTGTCCCCAAGGGTTGCTCTGAGCTTCACACCGCCCCTGTGTTGTTGTGCCTCTAACAGTTTTACAACCAAAGATGAGCCAGGAAAAGTGACACCTCAGCTACTGACTCCTGGGCTGATGGGAGAATCTTCAGAATCCTTCAGTGCCCCGGAAGATGAAGGCCAAAGGGAGTACCAGGCCAATGACTCGGACTCTGATGGGCCTGTCTTGTACACTGATGATGACGACGATGAAGAGGATGAGGACGAGGATGGCAGTGGAGAAAGTAAGACTTTTTTCAAGAGGTGGGGATGGAAATGAATGGTGGATTGAAGCAGGTGCATTTTGTAAATTACAAAAGCCATCAGTGATCAGATAGCTGGTGTTTTCTTTCCCCTCATATTCTCCTCTGACATTAGAAATGCGTGTGTTCTAAAGTTTAGCTTTTGATGACAGACCTTTCTAAAAGATGGTTCCACAGGGGCCAGGGGGTCAGGCCTTTGTCTATGAGGAAGATATGCACATTTGTTTTTGTACAAGGAATCAGAGCTTTCTAATGACAGAGGTGTTTTCTGAATGATCGGAGATGGCCCTTCTACCCTGAGATCTTTCTTTTTATTTTTTTTTAAGATTTTATTTATTTATTCATGAGAGACAGAAAGAGAGAGAGAGGCAGAGGCAGAGGGAGAACTGGATGCCGAACTTGATCCCAGGACCCTGGGATCACAACCTGAACAGAGGGCAGGCGCTTAACCAACTGAGTCACCCAGGTGCCCCCTGAGATCTTTCATGAATAGAGAGCATAAACTCAGATTCACTGGATTACTTATTGGAGGTGTCTGAGACTTCCACTCACTTTTATACTAGGGTTTAAAGAGAGGGGAGGGAAGAATGAGTCGAGAATGACAAATACCTTTGAAGAATCAAAAACAATCATTCTTCCACAATAGGTGACATACGATGCCTTTTAGGAAGAAATAATACAGTAGATTAAGCCAACTGTTTATATATAACTTAGGGAACTGGAAAGTGCTTTTGTTTTTTAAACTTCTAAGCATCATGACTTAGGAGTAATTCACTGTGGAATTGAGTTTATACATTGTGAAAAGTTATTAATGATGAAACGTCAGTTTGTCACATTCCTTTTAGTTTGTACTGAATGACAACAAAATCATTATCATCCACCTGGTATTAACTATTCTCTATTGAGGATTCTTGTTAATTAAGGATCAAAATATTGCTACCACAGGTAAGCTTTTTCCAGCATGATTCCTGAGTAGACGAAAGGGGAAGACAAGAACTAACTACACAGTATAAATAGAAGAGCTACGTTTTTAAGACTTAGAAAAGAAAGTGTTACACAATCAGTAATTTCCATGATACGCCATCTCAGCAGAATAAACTTCAAATAATCACTTTCTAAATGATGAGGTGATATTTGCAAGTTTTTTCATGGTGCCCCAACATTTTTCAGAACATTTTTAAAAATAGTTCTTCAGTTTTTCAAAATGAACTACATCCAACTCAAAACATTTTTCCCCCTGAGGTTAATTAAAATTCCACTCTCGCATGTGGATAAAGAATTTCGTCTGGACTCTGTTTAAAGTCCATGCCACAGGTAACCTGAGTGCTGCTTGCTTAAAGCCTCTTTCTCTGCGTTTCTGCCTTTTCCAATCCTCAGGTGCTTTGGCAAGTAAAATACGACGAAGGGATACTCTTGCTATCAAACTTGGCAACAGACCATCAAAGAAGGAACTAGAGGACAAAAACATCTTGCAGCGCACATCTGAAGAGGAGAGGCAGGAGATCCGACAGCAAATCGGAACCAAGCTCGTCAGGTAATGGCTGAAATGTTCGTACAGCACTGACCAGTTCATGCTTTTCTCCCACCTGTGGTGTCCTACCCAGCTGAGATCATTGTGAATTCCTTGGGTAAGGGCATACCTGGCCTATGTGGTTTTCTAAAGTTGGTCCTGGGTAGTGAACGAGTCAAAGAACTTGCCCTTTGGTCCAGCCAGTCAGTGGCTTTGGGGTCACCAAAGCCCAAGCCAAGTGTCAAACCCCCCATGTCACTACACTCAACCATCCACCCAGAACAGCCTCTTCTGTCCGTTTTATGTAAGGATTCGACCCCAACGCCCCAAAGTATGAGAGCCTCTGTAAGTATACACGTAAACCGTATGCATAAAAAATTGTATTTGAGTAGAGATTTTAGTGTTCAAAGTATGTAACTTTTACAGAATTGTTTTCTACAAATACCATACATCTAATCACTGTCATTCAAAGATCAATCACCGATAGTCCCTACCTTGTGGGACTCTGTGTAGTGGAACAGACAGAAAGAGATACTGCATGGTGAGGTCAAGTAAAAAGCACAAACGTGTAGGTCAGGAGAACTAGGTATGAGGCTGTGCTCTAACATTCACTAGTACTTTATCTCAAGCAAGTGAATTAATCTCTCATTTCCTCTTTGCAAAATGGGAACTGGCTACTCCCCTGCTGAATTATTTTGAGGATCCACGATAATATAAATTAAGCACTTTGCACAGTGCCTGGGACTTTAAAAGTATGAACTAGTGAGAGCTATGATTATTGCCTTATCTTTATGATTACTTGTGTGATAAGTGCTCTAATAGGTGACCTGTGTGTGACCACTACACAGGGCACAGAACCAGGAGTTTATAAAGCTCACTCGTGGGACAGGTCAAACACCCACCTGCAAGTTACTCTTTTAGTCATTTGTAAGGTTTCAGTAGGTAGAAGAAGAGAAGGGCATTCCTGAAGGAGGAAACTCCATCAACAAAAGGAGGAGGATGCCTTTGGTGGATGATACGATGTAGATACATAACAGGATACATAGGTACATGGGTGGCATGAAATAGGCTGGCATAGTAGCTCCCTGGGTTCTTCTGTAGGCTCCCTTATGTACGTTACTTTCAAGGTATCTCTGATGAAGATTGAACTTCAACAAAAATCTTAAGGAGGTATTTAAAATATCATTGCTTTCAGTTCTCCACACCATTTCTGCCACAGCCATAGCATTAGAATTGATAGTATCTTATATTAAGATTACCTTCCATATATATTAGTTTACTTTGCACAAACTCATCCTACATCCAGAAGGAATTTTACAACAAATCTGTGATTTACAACATATCAATACTGTAAACAAGACCAAGAACAAAGTTGTAAAGGGTTGTTAGGTCATTCAGCTTTTAGGTACCAGTCGTTAGCTACTAATCACAAACGAGCCTGGTTTTTCTTGAAGGCAGATGGAAAGGGCCCGTGTATCTCAGGATAACCGTGTGTGTGTTATAAATCCATTTGAGGTCACAAAAGCTGTATTGCACTTGAAACTCTGTACTGTGTACATTGACCATCTTTTGAGTTAGTATGAGCTCTCAGGCAGAAGACTTTCCTAGATTCTAATGATCTGTGTATTGATTAGGGGGTGGGCTCAGCTGTTCTAACAGAGACCAAAAAGTGCAGTGGTCCACATAAGACACTTTCACGTTTATTTCCTTTTCACAGAAAAGTCCAGAGGTGGGTGGGCTGTCCAGGGTGGGTGAGGAGCGCTGTTCCTTGCAGTCAGCCAGGCACCCAGATTCTGCCCTGTTGCCCTGTGATAGTCTCCTCTGTGTGATCCAAGCTGGCTCCCGTGACCATGTTTAAGTTCTAGCCTGTGGAAGAAGGAAAGAGAACAGGGAAGACACACTCAGTCATTTTAAGGGTAAAAGGTAGATGTTACAGATACCGCTCTGCTCACAGCCCATTGCAGGCTCTCAGTCACATGGCCACACCGAGGGAGGCAGAAGTCTGCAGTTGGGAGCCACAGCATAGCTCAGGAGGTTCTAGATCTAAAAGGAAGAAGGAAAAATGGATAATGGGGAGTAGGTAGTAGTCTCAGCCACAATCTTTAGTCTCCAAACTGACAGAAAGGATGGTAATCTATTTCGTAGGTTTAAAATGGATTTGTGTTTCTCAAAACAGGAAAAAAACAAAGCTTTGTGTCTTTGTTATTTTGTTTTGCATCTCCCACCAAGGAGGCCTTGTTTGTAACCTGCAGTATATACTTTTTGTCATCATAGGAGGCTTAGCCAGAGGCCCACGACTGAAGAATTAGAGCAAAGAAATATCCTAAAACGTGAGTATCTTATATTTTACAATGATTCCTCATGTAACCATTAACAAGCTCCCTTTAGAGACATTCCATTTATCAATAGGAAACCTTAATATATTTATTATTCACAAATGATTGAAATGGCCCATTTAGATCATATTTTTATATAATTTAAAAAATAATTTCTTGAAATTCATATTTTGTTTTATGGCTTTGAGCCTGGTATCCCCCAGACCAGAGTCATGGTTGTGACAGTTGTTTTTAAGAGAGATGAAATATATTCCATGTATTCTTTTACCCAAATATTAAATAGAAGAAAATGCTGTAGTCTGCTTGCAAATAAATGTCAAAGAAAAGGCCAAAGAATCCACAAGGAAATAAATCAAACATTCCTATATTATTATTAATAATACAGTTTGTTGCCAGGTTTAACAAATGACTCAATTTAAAACAGAATTATGGTAAAAGAAATTTTTGAGTCCTTTTCATTTTCCTTTGTTATGATAACTCTGTTTCCCTCTTGAGTTATTTATAATTTCTCGGCACTTAAGGAGTTCTCCATTCATTTTCCTACTTTATTTTCCCATTCTATTTTCCATTGTGTTTTCTTTGACTTTACTTCTTACTCACTAGTCCAGTAGAACTTCATTGGAGTTCATATGTTAAAGCTATAAAACTAATAGAAGCGGTTTGACGCTATATAGTGTATCAATGTGGTTACCAACCACAGTGAGTTAAGTAATGGATATTTTTAAATTGAGCCTAGCTGCAGTTTTATATATTATTAACCCGGTTTCAAAAGAGCTTTTTATTATCTGAAATATCAAAGAGCGGGGATGGGCAGAACCCCGGATACAATAGTAAGGAGCCACTGGCATGTGGGAAATCTTTCTCAGTCAGGCTTTTAAAGTCAAGTTGGCTTGTCTGGATGATCCCCACTCTTCAATCTGAGTTGTTTTCTTTCCCAAAGGAACGAAAGATTTTAATGGCATGTTTATAGTATAGTTGCTCTTACTAAGACAACCCAACCATAAGGACTGAACAGTGAGGGGAATTGCCGGTGGATGGGATTCTTTCCTTGGAATGTTTTGGTCTGGCTGTTTGTGACCAAAAACTGGAATAGAACCCAAAGAAGGACTGAAGTGACCATCAGTGTGTAGAAGAGCCAGGATGGAGATGGAAAAAGTCACGGCGAGAAAAGGAAGTTGTGTTTTAGCATTCTGAGGAGGGATGAAAGCAACGTCTAATTTTGACAACACAAAACCAAAAAAGCTCATGGCTTTTGATAATAGGTTCCTGGAAAATATTTGTTGAATTAAATTTTAGGTAAGTTCAAGTGCAGACCATAAGCGGCTAACACACAAAGATTATGTCTTAGTGGATGCCTGATGCAATACCTAGAAAAAAAAGGAAGAGCAGATTCTGGGTAATTCTTTCCTGCTCCTGTGAGACAAATAGTGCCAAACCACATTGGTGTTTGGTTATTTGAGGAACTGTTTCGTAGATGTAGAAATTTATCACACGCTGATCTTAAGTGCTGTCTTGGCTTCTATACCCCATTTTCCTGGAGGTTCAGGGAAGAGGGAAACGCCAAAGTCAACTTCAGATTTGACTTCAGCCCTTTTCTTACTTCCTTCTTAGTTTATCTAACCATGCTTATTCTGGAAACAAAAGACACATTTCCAGTCTGGAGAGGCTGATAACTGGCTTATGATCTCCTGACATAATATTGCATGGCCAAGGGAAGCAGAGAAGAGAACTGGTGGAGGTCATCCAGAGCATTCCACTGAGCAGTCCCAGGGAACTCAGCGGCATCTTTACAATACTTTATTCAGCCCCTGTTTGCCTCTGGGTTCTTCCACATAGATTGCTCTTTTTTGTTCATGTATTTCATCTCCAGCTTTTGTTCAAAAGCAGTATGACTGACTCTTTACAGAAAAGTCTGTGTGTGACGTGGTGTGTGTTTTTTTTTAAGGACACTTATTTTAACTAGGTCATCTTGTCTTGACAGACGAGGGAACTCATTCTCAGCATAAACTCATATAGCAGTTGTCAACTCCAAGCTCATCGTTAGTTTAATAAACATGAGTCAGGCGGCAGTCAGTGCTGATGACTTTCACTGGAGACCACAGGACACATTTTATTTCTTAGTATTTCATTCCCAGTGTCCACCTTACTCCATTGCTTTCCTATTTTACGGCATCGTTAACTGTTTTACGGCTTCAAGGCTTTTTAAAAGAACATATAAAGTTATATTTAGTTGTACATTTTAGAACTGATTCCTTAATATTGTTAAAAGTAGAAAGTAAGTGTGGGTGCTTGAAAGGTCAGTGTTTGCCTATCAGGAAAAGAGATGTTCCTGGAATACCTTTCATAAGGTAGGGATAGAAGTTACAGATTTATTGACTTGTGACTGTAATTCCAGCTATATATTCTACAGAGAAAAAAGTGTATCAGGCCGTTGAGTGATGCTTGTATTTTTTCCCAACATTTTATTATGAAATTTTTTAAATATAGAGAAAAGTTGAAAGAATTTTGTATTAAACACTGATATATGTACTGTTTATATTCTGCCATTAACATCGTATCACATCTTCTTTTTAACATTTTATCACATCTTGCTATACCACGTATTTGTCCTTCCATTGATCCATGTAATTTTTTTATGCATTTCAAAGTAGGTTTATAAATGCATTTTCATTCGTTAAAAACACCTTTATAGAAAAATACGTAAATCAGCAAAAAGGGAAACAAACCCACAGAAAAATATGTGGCTTTTTTTCACCTAGTGTATCCAAATTGATGACTCAAGACTGTAATATTCCAGGTGCTGATGTTTTGGCGTTTTTCTGTCTTCTCCTTTTAGCTCATCCATAAAATGCTGTGGGCAACACTTGTTAGCTGGGCAGGTTTCCCGCAGTGCGCAGGGCTGTTAAACCACATGTATCGTTTGTGTGTGATGGCAAACACTTCCTGTGGCTGTTCTAAAGCACCCCACCTCCCCACCCAAGCCCTGCTGTGAGGAGTTCCTGAAGGCAAGATTTGTCAGTGAGCACATCACTTCCTTCATGAAAATCCCTCCAGTCTGCTTAAAGGGACCAGGAAGGTTTACGTCCTACTTCATAATTGGCCCTCTAGTAAGCAAAGGAGACATTTTAAAAACTCAGTGAATTTTTTAAACTAAGTTAAGATTTAACCTTGATTCTTTGCAAAAGATTTTACAAGTATTTAGAAAAATGCAGAACAACAGTCGTGGGGACTTCCCTCCACCTTTCACTTTCTTTAATTTCTTTAAAAACACAATTTCAAATATGGAAATAGGTAAGGAAGTCAGCTCCTGATGTTAACAAGAATTCCCAAGTGGTAAAGTCCTGTTTGTTTAACTCCCTCAACTGCAGTTGGCCCTTGTTTTTTTTGAATAGGTAACATGCTGTCACCCAGGTGTGCACTGTGCTTCCTACGATGAAATTGTCGAATATTCCCTCGTGAAAATTAAAACATTTGTTGGCTTTGAGTCATGTTTGATATCCACTTTTCTGTCTTTGAAAAGTACCTTTAAAAATACAGCACAGTCACTGTATAGGAGGAATTGACTAAAATGCTTTGGGGATTATATTTTCCCTTTTATTAGTAATATCATCATAGGCTGACCTTGTAAAGCCATAGTTTGAATCGCATGAACCACAAGTTTGGCTGTTGTCTGTTATGTATAATTTATAACCTACATGCCTTATCCAACTCGTGTAAAGTAAATATTTGACCGTAAGGATGTATTTTAAGAATACCAAAGGATATATATTTTGTGAAGCAATTAGAAGAACCTACAGTGTTTTCATAGGAAGAAACCTGAATTATAACGAAATCTGTTGGACACACAGGCACTTTACTAACTGGTTGTTTCTTATCCTGCAGCATGGTCCCAGTTTATGTTTACTCTTTGTCTGTGTAACCAGACAGGTCATCCTCTTTCTAATGAATTAAAATTAGTACTTTGGAAGAATGTTGGAACTTTTCCCTGTCCAGATAAGGACAATTAATAGAGAATTTAGCATGTTCAGCTAACAAATACAGTTGGTACCAATATTGAATATGGATATTTTATTCATGAGAAAAACAATCCTGATGGTAAGAAGTCTACTTGAATTTTAAAAATAAATTTATCTTTTCATAGAGGAAACTTCTCTTTTTCAAGAAAACTTTTTCTTTTTCTTTTTGGTGGAGGCTTTGTATCGTGTGATGTTCCTTCAGTAGAATTCATAACAGCGGCTTCTAAAAGATAATCTCTTGTAAGCAGTGGTGTCCCAGAAGTAAAGGCTGTGCTCACTTATTGAACAAATGATGAGCTGCTGGAAGCAACAGAGAGAAGTTCATCAAATAAGCAACCATGAAACCCTGAAGGGGGTTGTTTATTCCTTTAAAATTTCTGGTCATTTTTCTCTTCATCCCATCCATTGGAGAACATTCATTAGATTGGCCATTAAATTGTACCATTTGGGGAAGAACTAGAGAAACAGAAGACTTTGGAAAGTCAAAGTCACAAGAAAATAAATCATCTCCATCAACCGTACACCATAATAACCCCATTCAGAACATTCTGGTTTGAAGGCAGAGTCCAAAGAAATGACTACATTTTGCTTCTGTGGAAACCAAAGCAGACAAATCAAGTATTTTGGTTGGATTTGAATGGAAATCAACTCAGACATGCATCAGATGGTTCTAATTTGCTCTTTTGATATGTCTCAGATTTTCATGGGAAGGCCAGATCCAGAAGTAAATGTTTATCTGGATTCTGATAAATTATGCTTATAAGCCCAAGAGATGTTCAGCAATGAAAGGTTTTCTCCAGAGTGTGGGCACGCGTGTAATTTTTTTCAGAATAGAATATGAAGCTAGGAAGCTGAAAGGTTTACAATTAGTAAAGAAACCAATTCCATAAGGAGAAAAAGTAATATATCTATAAATGAAAGATCGATCTCTCTGCAAAATCTTTTGGCAACTTTTTAAAGATGTTGGAGTGTTTGGTCATTATCTAAGTCAAATAATTGTGGCCCGATCTACTTTTCTGATTATAAAACCATTTATAGTAACTAAGTCTTCATGCCTTTCCTCTCCCACCCCCATTAATAAACAGAGAAGAATGAAGAAGAAGAACAAGAAGCAAAAATGGAACTTAAACGCAGACTCAGCAGAAAGGTGATGAAACTGTGACTGTTAATGAGCGTGTGTGTTTTGAGATCAGCTCCCTCCCTTTCAATCTGGCCTTGAGGAATAATTATTCCTATTAGTCTACTAACCAGTCATAGACATTAAAATCAATGTAATGCATACAATAGGAATTATATTTACATTTTTTATATTTATATTTACAATTGCATGCTATGCTGATTTTGAAAAGCTATAACAATCAGAAGTTTTAAATTACATTTACTGATTATGAAAATAAAACATAACTGGTGTGTTTTTTTTAAGTACAAAAAGGAACAAAAAAGAAAAGAAAATCATGCAAATGTCTTTTATTCAGAGATAACCATTATTAACATTTTCCAATATGTAGTTTTTAAAAATGCTCACGTTTTCCGTGCAGTCTTCGCAATATGAAATAAATATGAAATTGGAGATCTGCCACTATTCCATGTGAGCTGGGTCAGTAATTTATTAAGTGAGCTTGATCACCCTACCTGCCACTGCAAGGCTACGCACACTGACAAGTGGCTTACCTCCAAGACTCAGCTGTTTCTACCCACTTGTGAAAATACAAATCTGATACCAGGGCCATCACTCTTTTGTGTAAGTGTTAAAATAAAAATAGTCTTTAGAAAAATTAAGCACTATCAGAGTTTATATTTCATTGTATTTCATTATAAATCTGTATTCAGTAATTCTTCACATATACCTTTCACACCTGGAGAAGGCAGGATGAGTAAAATATGACATCTGCGGGGAAGTGTGTGACCTGACCTACATTTATCTGGGCTGGCTGGGGAGTCCACAGCAAAAGCATTCTAAGGCAGGTAGAAGAAACTCCGTTCCTATGGAAAAGTTGGAGGCTGTATTTTGAGAGGTTTTGGTTTTGATATTTAGGGAGAAAGATCCTTAATTCATCTCTTTTTTTTTTTTTTTCAAAGACCCTAAATGTCAAGTAATGATCAAGCTGAAAAAGATTCTATGAACTGAATTGCTAGAGATGGCTCTTCTAACATTCGGTGGCTGTTAAGTTACCAGCTCCAGATAAGCAGTAACCCCTCATTGTTCCAGGCTCACCCTTGCCATACATAATAATGTTTTCTCCATCCAGTTGAGCCCCTCCAGGAGGCAACAGAGCCCGTGCTGACCCCTGACCCCTGATTCCCACTTGCCTCCACTCTACAGAGCTCTCTGTCATAGATGCAGGACATTCCATAGTACTAATAGCATGGTCCTAAAGGGCAAGACTGGATGAAGAATTTCTGACCCATGTGGTCTCTGGTCACTTGCCTTTTGGGCACTTCCCAGAGGCCTTGGTTTCTCTACCTCCTTAGCCCCCCCTGCCCCAGAGAGGCAGTAGGAAGCTAGCAGTCGAGATTGGACTACAACTGAGAGTAGAAGAGTACCACTTAGATCATCCGTCCCTTTGTCTGTTGCCTACCAGGGCTTTATGAAACTAGAAGGAGCCACGGTAGCCATACCCCAGCTCAAGTGAACTCAGAGTATAGACCCAGGCCTTCTAAGAGTCCTCGAGGGACTTGAATGTTAGAGTACTGACCTAGTTCAGCCTCTGATTTTACTCAAGAGGAAACTAAGGCTTAAGAAGGGGGATTTTTTTTTTACCACAAAAACATCATTTTTATGTGTTATAATGCTTAATTTTTTATAAAAATTGAATCTGTGCAAATGAGGAACCCCTCCAAAGAAGACCACTTAGACAGTGGATGGTCCAGCCATACGCACAATACATGTATGGCTAGAAAAGGTCCTGAAAATGGACCCCATGGCTACAACAGAGGCCTGGGTCTATGGCATCTCCAGACCGAGAGAGGCCACAAAAGCCTGAACCTAAGGAGCAGAGAGTAGATGATGCCTATCAGCCAGGGCTCTTGTTCTTGGGCTTGGGAAAGGAGATCAAATACACAGGGCTGAGTGGACTAGATAGAACTATAAATTTGAATTTGACAAAGACCATAGGAGGAATCCAAGTTATTAGAAGTGTCTTAATCGTCTCAGCCTATTTTAAGCAGTTCCGGCCCAGTGAACGTACTCTTCCCTGCCCTTGCTGATTTCTGCACAGCACCTTTTGCAGCAAGCAGGGGTAATGTCAAATCTGGGCATGGTCCCTAGCCTCTCACAGAAGACTGCTATAAGCACACCCTTTACCGGACCATTTCTTTGTCATAACTTTGTGCGTTTCTGAATATGGAGGTTTAATATAATAGGAACAGAGATCTCATTTCTAGAAGTCAAGAGTGCGTTTGTCTGCATGATTCAGTCTCCAAACCAGCCAGCCTCTATCCGGATTGCTAGTGTGTCTGTGTTGCCTCGTGCTCCTTGTGTCAGAGATGACAGGTGTCTTTATGACAATGCCAGGCAAGGTGGGGAAAATAGCATAACACAGGTGGCTGCTGAAGCCTGTGACCTATCTAACAATGATGATTTTTATAGTCTCAGAATTAGGGCACACTGCTTTCTGGTTCTCATTAGAAACTCCCAAGATGCTGCTGCCTTTTTTTTTTTTCTTTTGGATATCTGAAAGTGACCTTATTTAACCATAACTTTGAAGTTCTCTATAGAAAACTTGCCACCATGAGGCTGTAAAGGTTTCCTGACCTTGTCCTTTTTTGTCCCTATCCCCCTGCAGCTCAGCCTGAGACCCACAGTGGCGGAGCTACAAGCTCGAAGGATCCTGCGGTTTAACGAGTATGTAGAAGTCACCGATTCTCCTGACTACGATCGCCGGGCAGACAAGCCCTGGGCCAGGTTAACACCTGCAGACAAGGTAAGAGCCCTTGTGGTTTTAGCCATGATTTTATTTGTTTATGATTTTATTGCTGTTCTCGAAGTTTCAGTATCCACTTACCGCCCCCCCCCCCCACAACGCTCAGTCATCCCAGGAGGCTTAGAGAGTACCAGGTAGCTCAATAATTTTCTGCCTTTGGTTATTTAAGCCACTTAAGTGATATATTTAGTAATATCAGTGAGCTTCTTTCAGCTAAGTCTCAGAAAAATTCGTTCTTAGTTACCCTGTAACCTGCCTGCATTCATACCTGGATTGGGGGGGGGGGTGGTCCTACAGCCATGAGTTATCCTTACGCTTAGAAAATATAATTTATTCAAGTTATCGTTTTAAAGGGATATGTTAAGGGGTGCTTGGCTGGCTCAACTGGTAGAGCATTTGACTCTTGATCTCAGGGTCCTGAGTTCAAGCCCCACATTGGGCATGGAGCCTACTTAAAATAAAAATTAAAAAAATAAATAAATAAAATAAAAGGATATGTTAACTGTGAAAAAGATATTGATCCATATCAAGGCCAGCACACTTTTTCTATAAGTCTTTGTTGCAACAGCTCAGCTCTGCCGTTAGAGTGTGAAAACAGCCATAGACAGTATGTAAGTGAATGGATGTATTTGTGTTCCAATAAAACTTTATTTACAAAAACAGATGGTGGATCAGATTTGCCCTGTGGACGATGGCTTACCAATCCCTAATCTATTTCATAGCTCACAGTCCAGAAAAACTGAAATGTATAGTGGGTCCCCTCATGGAGAAAGACTATTTTATGAATGATTTGGCTCCAAAGGCAAAGAATTTTGCCAACCTTTTCAAAGTCTTCACTTTAGGATTTTCCTAATATCCCAAATAATGATTTCTTTTTTCTTTCTTTTCTTTTTTTTCCAAATAACGATTTCTAATTTTTGTCTCTACACAAAATTTCGTATTGAATAAACTCACGCCACATCCAGTCCTAATGCTAGAGCGAGGTATTTAATAATATGCTGTGCATTTTAGTAGGAGGTTTCACGCTGTAAAGCACCTACTGCATGTCAAGCACATATTGGAGATGTAGATAGAAATCATTTGCTCAGGGGTGCCTAGGTGGCCCAACGGTTAAACATCCAACGCTTGATTTCAGCTCAGGTCATGACCTTGGGGTCGTGAGATTGAGCCCTGTGTCTGGCTCTGCGCTCAACAGGGAGTCTGCTTGAGATTCTCTCTCCCTCTCCCTCTCTCTCAAATAAATAAATAAATAAATATTTGCTTATAGGAAGAAATGAAAACTGGAAAGGAAAAAGATCATAAACGAAGGATGTTGGGAATGAGAATAGAGGGAAGGAGGCTGGGAATAGCACCCAAGGGACCCAACATTGAGGAAGAGGTGGTAGAACACAGAGAAGAAATGTCTGTGAGGTGGCGAAAGAGGAGAACATGTAGCCCAACAGCCTAGGAAGGAGAAAGTCAGGTCACAAGTGGTTAGGAACATGGCAAGAGGGGGCATTTTAGTAGTCTGGTGGGTAGAAGCCTGACTAGTGGAGAAAAGAAGAATAAAATACAACCTCAAGAATCTTGGCTATGACGGAGAAGTAAGTCACCTGAGGGGTGACGATCGTGGAGCCTGCAATCTTCTATATACATAAGAAATACCTGAGCAATCTTTTATGCCACAAAGAAGGAGCCCAAAGAAAGGGAAAGGTTAAATACATATTCGAAAAGTTGATAATTGATACAGTAGGGCATAATCAGTGGAGCAGCGGGAGAATGTGTGGATGTAGAAAAGGCAAGGAAGAGACCCGTGAGGCTGGGATGGAGGGCATAGGCTGAGGAATGTGCCCTGATGGAGGAGGCTTCCCCAAGGCAGGTAAAATCACTCAGGTTGAGGGCAGCCTCCAGGGGAGGAAGAAGACCGATACTCAGGTCATGTGTCAAGCTCACCACCAATCAGTGCCTCATTTCCTGAAGGACATGTCAAGTTTATGGGTTACCAGGAATTGCCTGTAAACTTCTTAATGTGGTTTCTTGCCCTCACACCTACAGCTCCCTAGGTAACGTCCAGCCCCATGCTGTTCCCCAGGTGACCAAGAGGAAGAGTACCTGGCCTTGAGAGCCTTGTGTTCTGGTCGGATGGTATACTCGTGGACACAAGTGCAATGAATGACAGAGCATGCATGGCGCGTGAGGGAGCATGAGGGAGCAGGAGGGGGAAGGTGGGAGGATTTGGGGGCAAGCCCTCCCAGCCCTGAGGTGAGCCTTGAAGGTATCACATGAAGCACAGTGTGGACAGCGGGAGCCTGCTGTTTGCCTGTTGTTCTCCCCTCATGTCCAGGTGTCCAGCAAGTTGTCATAGGGTGTGAAAATATGTCTCCTTCTGGAAGCCCCTCTTGGGCTGATATAAATCATGGCTAAGACCATTGAGTGTGTTTTATCCTGATCACAGCCCTCAACCAGCAGCCGTCTGCTCTTCCCTTTTCTGCCTCCCACTTAATTCTGAGTGGTTTCCAGTGCTTCATCTGCCTTCCGTCCTATACTTTATCCTCACCGTTCAGCAGCAGTAGACTTCGCTTATGACCTCATGTGGGATCCAATGCCCACAAGGAGACATGAGGCTTTAGGCTGATGCATCTTTGGAGTAAGTGTTAACAATGGATAACATTTCTTTCTCAACCCTAACTCCATCTCAGGTCTTATACATTCTTCTGGCATTTTATTTTTTTAGTTGTGAATTACATCACATGATGGAGAATATATGAATGAAACATACCATTTAAATAATAAAAAGAAGATACCTGTTTTATTAATCCCTGAGTATTCCTAGCACCTGAACAGGGCCCTGTGGGCTCCTCCCCGATTGCTTTTCCCTCCCTTCCATAAGGAATAACCACTACAACTTTTGTGTTAATCATTCCCTTTCTTTTCTTTTTTGGAGTTTAACTGCCTTATGTATACTCCTAAACAATACGTATGTATTTCATAGTTTTGCCAGTTTGGGAATCTCAGTGATTGGAATCATACAACGTACTTGCAGGTGTTGCATTATTCACCTAACAAAAGAATCTGGGTTGATGGACTAGGCAATAGTTATTCTTTTTCACTGGAGTATAATACTCCATTGTATGTATACGTCACACAGTAATTATCCACTCAGTTGTTAATTATTTAGTTGGTTTCCAGATTTTAGGTGTACAAGCTATATTCTGTGAAGATTCCTGTATCATCTTCAAGTTCACTGATCCAAGACTTTTTCTAGCATATATTCCTTGTGATGGAATTGCTGGGTCCTGGAATGTGGGGATATTCAGCGAAGCTAGGCAGTATCAACAGCTTTCCAAAATGATGGCTCTGGTTTACCTTTCCACAGCAAAGGTTAACCGTAGCCCAATATTCTTGCCAACATGTGATGGTCAGTCTTTTTGTTTTGTTTTTTTACTTGACAACCTAGTGATTATGAAGTAACATCTCATTGTACTTATACTTTGCCTCTCATTAATTGTTAATGAGGTTGAGCATATTTTCATACCTATTGGTTATTCACGTTCCACTTCTATGCCTGTCTTTTGTCTCTTTTCTTTTGGGTTGTCCATTTCTTGCTGATTCATAGGAGTTCTTCATATATTCCAGTTATACATATTGCAAATATGTATGTATCTCCCAATTTATGACATTTCATTCTATTTATGGTTATCTTTTGACAAAAAGAGATTTCTTAAATTTAAGGCAGTGAATTTATCCACCTTTTCTTTGTGGCTTGTGATTTTGTTTCTTTGAAAAAATTCTTCCCATTCCAAAATCTTAAATGTATTCTGCTATACTGTTTTCTAAAACATTTATAGTTTTGCTTTTCACATTTAAATTGTTAATTTACCTAGAACTGATGTTTTTAAAAGATACAAGATATGCCTTGAGCTCTATGGATCATCTCTGATGTGTTTCCTGTGTTGCTATTTGCTCTTTGATCTTTCTCCTAATTTTCTTGGCTTTATTTGGCCATTCTTTTCTAACTTAAGGTGGAATCTCTTAAGGTGGAGCGTCTGACTTCGGCTCGTCCTGATCTCGGGATCCTGGGATTGAGTCCCACATCAGGCTCCCCACTTAGCAGGGTGTCAGATTCTCCCTCTCCCTCTGCCTTCCCCTCCCCCCCCCCCCCCGCGCTCTCTCTCTCTCAAATGAATAAATAAAATCTTTAAAAAACATCATTAACTTTCTTCCTTTCTTATTTTCTGATACAACCACTGAAGGCTGTAAATGATGCTGTATGTCCATGGTTCCCAACCTTATTTGCATGTTGCTTTCGTGGGGCGGGGTGGGGGTGCTTTAAGAATGGTGATGCCTGGGTCTGGGTCCCACCCCCAAAGATCCTGATTTAATTGGACTGTGATGTGACTTTAAATATTGGGATTTTAAATGTGTGTGCTCAGTGATTATAAATGTCCCATATATCCTGGAAAACAGTATACGTTCTGTAGTTCTGGGGTATGGAGTTTTAAATATGTCTGAAACTTAATTTAAGCTTGTGAGTCTCATTCAGATTTCTGTATCCTTCCATTTTTTGTTTTTTGTTTTTTTGTCTGCTTGGCCCCATACCAAGAGAGGGATGTGTTAACCTCTCCCACGACATATATGGATCTTTCCTTCTCTTTATAATTCTGTTTTGCTTCCTATATACTGAGATGGTGTCAATAGATGTACATAAGTCGAGGATAATTACATTTTTCTGATGAGGCCTTTATGATGAGACTTTATTCAAGAAATGCTTTCTGTTGTAAAGACTGCTTTATCTAATATTATTTTAATATAAAGGTGAGTTATTTTGGACCACCTTAGCGCTATGAATTCAGGCTGTAAACCCATGTGAGTGCTACTTACTGATTCATATTCTCAGGGTAGATTTCATTCTGCCTCACCTGCTAAGCACGAGCATGACATTATCTCTGCTGTCCTTGGGATCAGACATTCTAGCACACCCTTCACTGAGGCTGTGCTGTAAGAGCCCCTCCCTATGGCGGGAGGGTCATTATTGGACTTCCCACCTTGGGCAGGTTTCGTCCCTTGTCTTCAGTATTTCACCAAGCTATGAAAATGACTCCTTGCAGTCACCACATTTAACATAGCAAATGCCCTCAAGGTCAAACCCAATTTCAGTTCTCTGCTTACGTCATTTCTCTGGGCTTCGTCTTCATTTATTCTTTTCTGTCAAAGTATTGTTTACTTTCTTACTGGCTGATCAGTACATTTAAAATAATTTTTAAATGTTATATTCAGGATTTTAGTTGTTTTTCAATGGAAGGCCTAGTCAAGGCACCTGGTGTGTTGTTTTGTAAAAAATAGTGTAGGCATGCCTAGCTGGCTCAGTCGGAAGAGCATGCAACTCTTGATCTTGGGGTCATGAGTTCGAGTTCCATGCTGGGTGTAGAGATTACTTAAAAAAAAAAACTTGAAAAAATCTTAAAAAAAAGAAATAGTGTACACCGTTTACAAGTTTTCTTCCATTCTCCTCCCCTAATTGTGGGCTTTTGGTCACCCACCTCTCATTGAGTGACTCCTAGTTGACCCTGTTCCAGTCACCATTTCTATGCAGTGAACTTCCCAAAACTTAGTGGCTGAAAATGACAACTATTTTATTCTATCTTATAAATTGTGGGTTGGGGATTTAGTCAGGGCTCAGCTGGGCAATTCTGCTTTTCATGAGATTGACTGTGGTCGCTCAGTGTTACTCAGCTGACAAAGAGGTTGCTTTGGAGGGTCCCAGATGTCTTCTTTACAATGTCTGGTGTCTTCGAGAGGATGGCTCAGAAGCTGGGCTCGGTTGGGGCTGTCCACCAAAGCACCTACATGTGGCCTCTTCAGCAGTGTGGCCTCAGAGTGGTCAGGCTTCTTCCATGGTAGCTGGCTTTCCCCAGAGCAAGTGCCCCAAGAGAACAAGGTGAAAGCTGTATGGCCTTATCTGACCCCACTTCAGAAGACACCCAGCCTTACTCCACCACATTCTGTTAGTTACAAGTAGGTCATACGATGGGCCCAGCTTCTGGGTGAGGGGAATTAGTTCTGCCTCTCAATGGGGGATCGCAAGGTCATATTGTAGAAGAGCGTGTGGGCTGGAGGTGTGATTGCTGCCATCTTTTACAAATCAAATTGCTACATCCACCATTCCCAGCTAGCTTGATATTCAAATGCTGAACTTCACAAAGGCAGGTAGGGGGTGGCCAGGGAAATGAGTAAAGATCACAGCAGGAGCAAAGTATGCCAGCAGTGAGAGTCCCCATGATTACATTTTCCATACCCTAGAAATAGTTTCTAACTCATGTCTGTTGTTGAAAGGTTAAACTCATCCATCTCCAGTTATAATGGAGAGGATTTTTCTTTTTAACTTTGCGTTGGAACAAAAATAGATTTTTGTGCTGGACTTCTAAGCTGCAGGGGAGATCTACTTGGTCGGTTTTTCCTCTGCAGGCCTAGTGTCTGTTCAAGAGTACTTTCAAGGCACATGACTAGCATCTCCCCTGCAGAGCAAACTCTGAGCCCCAGAGCACAGCGAGGACCCCTTCCTCCTCACATCTCGGGCTCATTTTTTACCCTGTGACATTGTCTCTCCCATTTCTCCTGATACTTGTGGAAGTCTAAAGGGCAGCATTTTTAGAACTGGATTTATATTATAAATTTGTTTTCCTCAAAGAAAAATCAGAATAATTTCTTTCAGATTAAAAAAATGTACACTTTTTAAAGATAGAAAATAGGAAAAATGAACAATTTAGAATGTTGTGAATGTAAGTACATTGTGTATACACAAGTGACTCATGTTTGTTGGCAAAAATCAGAATATTCAAAAATATAAAAAGAGGTAACAATTATAATGCACATCAATGCATATTATTTTCTACCTAACACTGAAAAAAATAAAGTTATTTGTTTTCTCTAGAAGTTAAAAGAGGAGTATAATGAAATGTTACTTATTGCCTGGAGATACTAAAACTATTTACAGTCTTAGTGTATTTTTTATTTTAGAATGAAAATAATACATGCTCATCATCATTATTATAACAAGCATTTCTGGGTTTCTGTTGCTTTTTACTGTAAAACACTTCATAATGCATAATGATCACATTAAAGAGAATGTATTTTATTCAATAACTATATATTTTATTCTATAAGTAATATATTTTATACCAATTAAGTATAAAAATCTGTAATTTAACTTTCATGTTAAAAAAGGGTTTTACTTTTTATAACTTTTGAACTGTATATCCTATTTAAAGAAAAAAAAAAACTATTGGAACTAAGTATTTCCACCTCTGCTCTCAAAATAAACACTGAACTTCCTGCCTCCTAAAGGCGCCATCCCTTCTCTGTCTTTTCTTATACTATGTCTTAGCCCCACCAAGAATCTATTTTGCATTTTAAAAAATCTTTGCAATTCAAGTATAAAGAGAAGGAATCAGGAGGCAGTCAATAACCAATCAATGCCCATTCTATGAAAACACTGTAGGGAATCTCATAAATCTGGTAGTCTTATAAAATTGCTCAAATTAGGAAAAAGAAGTGGTGGGAGAAATGCCTTATTAATTGTGAATTTTTTTGTCCCCCCCCCATTAATTGTAAATTTGATTGAGTTAATTCACCTTCGAGATACCATTTTTAATTTTAAAATGTATACATTTGAGTAGAGCACTAGAAACAGATACACGTACAGTAAGATATAGTGTCTGTATCTGTGCTGAAGTAGATATATGAGCCCTAAGATGCCAGGACAGGCAGAGCCAGAGAAGGCCATCAACTTGGCCTGAAGACTGAGGCTCACCTGGCAGTTGCCGTCTCCCTGGGTAGGCTGTGGAAGTTCCATCCATGGTGGAGACGGGAGGGCAGGCTTTGGAGCTGGGCACTTAAGGGTTTGATTCCTGACTTGGCAACTTGAAAGATATTTGAATTTGGCCAAGTCATTTAACTCTGGTTAAATATATCCATTATATCCATCTTGGGAATTAGGTAGTGTATAGCCAATTATATAGCCAATTATATCCATCTTGGGAATTAGGTAGTGTATCCATAAAGTTCCAGCTCATCAGTAAATGGTAGTGCTTGCCAGTGTTACATTCATGGGCAGGCTTGGTAATCTAAAATTTGTTCTCCATTGGTGACATTTTCACTATCCAGTGGAGCCTCAGTTTACAATCTAGTCTAAAATTATCTAGTGAAAGAAAATTGAAAATTCAGATGATACATGGATTTGTCCAAGAGGTTAGTAATTATTTATTGATATATTAAGACCTGTCTTAGATACCAGGGACATAAAGATGAACATATTACCCTTCCAGGAATGCCCGTCTAAACAGGTCGCAGGAAAGACAGATTTTAATTCTATGCAGAGATATTCTTGGCCTCTTCCTGGTTGTCCTGCAGTAAAGAAGAGTACTCTTACCTAGCATGGCTTTGAGTTTGATGAGTAGTCAAGAAATTCCCCCCGGGGGCACCTGGGTGGCCCAGTAGGTTAAGCGTCTGCCTTAGGCTCAGGTCATGATTTCCAGGTCCTGGGATCCAGCCCTGCATCAGGCTCCCTGCTCAACGGGGAGTCTGTTTCTTCCTCTCTCTCTCTGCCCTTCCCCCTACTGCTCGTGCTCTCTCTCTCTCTCTCTCAAATAAATAAAATCTTTAAAAAAAAAAATTCCCTCCTTGTTCCGTATCAGATTTTTATCAAAGAAATAGGCAAAAAGCATCAATGAGGGGAAATCTGGTTAATCTTGGCCTCATAGCTCATGTTACTTGAGAAGGCAGCAGGGTCCCTATTTTCAACAAATCACCTGTTGCTTCTGGCCAGGGTGATCCCTGAGCCGACTGGAAGAGATTAGGCAGACCTTCTAACACAAGTTATTACTAGTCAATTTGGTTCAGTCATTTTTCTTTCCTCTTTCCTCTCTGAATTCTCATGGTACCAAAAAATGCTGTGTATTTGGTCTCAGGGGGTTTGTTTAGTTTCAGTCTTAGAAATAGCTGGTTTCCGGGGCACTGAGTGACTCAGTTGCTTAAGCGTCCAACTGTCGATTTCAGCTCAGGTCATGATCTCAGAGTCATGAGATCCAGCCCTGCGCTGGACTCCACACTCAGTGGAGAATCTGCTTGAGATTCTCCCTCTCCCTCTGCCCCTCCTCGCACTTGGGCATGCTTGTGCACGCTCACTCTCTCTCAAATAAATAAATAACTCTTAAAAAAAAAGAAAGGAAAGAAATACCTGGTTTCTGCTCAGTGACTAACCAGTGTTGGTCCAGCTCAGCACCATCCAGGTTCCCATCTCACCACAGCAGCCTAGCTGTTTCTATCCTGTATCTTTCTACAGAATCAGTCCCATTTATATTTATGGGAAGAGTCCTTAGGCCTAAACTCTGGTCTCATTTGCATAGAAGGGAGTTAAGATTATTGTACCTGTATTTCCTGAACATGAAGGGTCTTTAATTACTCTTGCCTCTCATAACCCTCTCAGGAAACCTCTTTATTTATTTTATAAAGGTTTTTTATTTATTTATTAGAAAGAGAGAGAGGAGAGAGAACATGAGTGGGGAGAGGGGCAGAGGGAGAGGGAGAAGCAGACTCTCCGCTGAGTGGAGAGCCCGATGTGGGGCTCCATCCCAGGACCCTGGGATTATGACCTGAGCCGAAGGCAGGCACTTAACTGACTGAGCCATCCAGGTGCCCCGGAAACCTTCTCTTTAAATATTAAGAGGAAGCAACTCTTGGAATAAATGTGTGGTAGTTCTGCAGTGAATTTTTAAAAGGAGTATTGCATTTCTTTAATTGCCTGTAGTCCCATCTTGCCAATATATATTTTCAAATAACCAGTCCCTATAATTTCACATCGCATTCATTGCTTATAACTGACTCCTTATTCCTAATTACAAACCAGCACACACAACATGGAGATCTGAGGCAATTATCTAGATGACTTAGGCCCTGAAGCTCATTTTAATGGAAATACTGTGGGACTTCAAGTAGGAAGGCCTATGCATGAGCCCCATCTTTGTCCCTAACACCCATTTGATGTCTAGCAAGTCACTCAATCCCTCAAGGCCTCCGTTTTATCATTCGTGAGATGATACGGTGTTCGGGTTATCAGCGCCTTAGTGACTTAACCATCTTACTTTGCTCACCACTTCCAGGATGGCTCCTTCACCGTCACATCTGTGCCTTATTGCTCCTTGGCCTCTTTCTCCATCCCCAATGGCCTCTCATCCTTCCGGGCCTCTTCCTCTACCTTGACTTTCTCACGGTGTGTTTTCCTGAGGGTAGTCACATTTTTTACATGGCAGCTGACTTCCAAGAAGAAGGAAACAAAAGATGCCAGGCCACTTAGGGGCTACATCCCAGACTGGCACAACCTCCCGTCTGCTGTGTTCTGTTGTTTAAAGCAGTGGCAGGACTTGTCCAGATTCAAGGCTGGAGAGAGAGACTCCACCTCTTGATGAGGGAGTGACAAAGTCACGCTGCAGATGAACGTGTGGGATATGCCCCAAAATCTTGAGCTGACTTTCTCGGGGAAAACGTGTATGTATATGGTCATAAATGAATTGTGGGTGTTCCTAATGTAAGGGATATGTAGCACACAATTTACCATGAAAAATAAACTATACTGTACTCTTTTTTTGCAGTTTCTATATCTCAGTTGATTCTAAAAGAATGCTTTCATTGACTTTTGCAGACTCTTAGATTGGTAGCCAACCCACTATTGAGAATAAGGACTTTGCCCTTATTTGTCTTTGAGTGTCCTTCAGTGACATCTTCTTGCAAATAGTGGACTCTATAAATAACAGTGAAAGAATTGTTAGTCACAATCATAAACGAAAATTTATTGCGTCTTTTGGAAGTTTCACTGTAAGTGTACAAAGCACTTTCACATATGCTCTTAATGGAGCCTTATAATACTGTGAGGAATTCTCATCCCCATTTTCCAGAGGGGAAAACAGGTTTTGGAGCAAAATAATTCACCGAGGGTCACACTGCTATTGAAGGCATAGGTGAGACAATAACTCATAACTTCCGGCATCAAGTGTAGCACTTTCTACTTCGTCTACTGACATCTTACCTTCGGAGGAGAAATTTAAAATGAACATGGAGACAAGATTCTCTGCCACTACCCATATTAAAATACTTCCTTTCAAGGAAGTTTTCCGCTCGATGCTATCTGGCGATGAGTATGGGGCATGTTCACTATTTCAGCTCCTGGGTTAGCTATCAATATTTACAGTGATTACGACAGAGTAGCCTCGCTGTGATCTCCCTTGTGAGACAAGATGGATGGTGTTACCACAGGGGACTCAGGCCCACAAGTATCTCTCTGCTTGCTTCATCTCTTTCAGAACCCAGTAGCCAGAATTATTGCCACAGTTTCCAGCCACAGGTTCCCCACAGAACCTACAGTGGCTGAGGGATACGAGTAGGGAGATGAGCAATCTATGACTGCAGGATTTAAATATAACACCAACAGGCCTGTTGGGGGAAAGCTTGTTTATTGTTGAGTGACTGTCAGTGATGGGAGGAGGCCAGAGAGAGGCCTCAAGGCTTCCTTCTGTCTTTTCCCTTTTCCTAAGATTCTTCGTTGTCCAACCACAAACTAGATTTTCTTATCTCTCAGTGAAGTCGTTCTCCGTGGTTTGCAATATTCTGTGTTTGGGCTGAAGAGTCCATCTCTCATGGAGGTTAGGTTATGGGGATGTATTTAATTAATATTTTTCTTCCTGTGAGGGAAAAGTTCTTTGTAGAGAAATCAAGAAGTAAAGATAAGCACAAAGTTGAAACCAGAAACCATCCGTGATCCAGTGACCATCGTTAATAGATAACTGATGTTAACATTTTGATGATTGTCTCCATTTTTCAACCTGAGGGACATAAGCGTCTCTGCCAACCCCAACATCTACGTGACACGGGTTATGTGTTTGTTATGTGGTAATAGTAATCACATTCGATTGACGCATTTTCTTTGAGTGGCTTTAAGTGCTGTGGTGAAATTTTTCATGCTGATTGTCTGAACTTTCGATATTAAAGAATAAATAGCAACTACCTCCTCAGTAGTTCAGTGGCAGCTGGTCAAAGCCATGTTGCTGTGGGGGCTGCGAAATACAGAACTTTAGTAGGAAAATGATATTGTTTCTCAGAAAATCTTATGATCTGGACTATCCTTGTGGTCATTGAGGGTGGGGGATGTATGTGACTCAGACCAGGCCCCAGGATGAGTTTAGCAAAGGCCTTCTTCCTCTCCTCATCAGTGACACTTGAAGGAAGTCTGCCCTGGTTTTAGTATGACATTACATTTATCTTACCTTTACCTCGTAGAAATTAGGAATCTCTTTTTGCAAGACATTTCTTAAAAGAATGTCTGCTTTGTTGATGCTGTATACGTTGAGGAATTATGTGACCTATTGATCTATTTTGTTTCTCTGTTTTTTCCTATGTAGGCAGCAATAAGGAAAGAACTAAATGAATTTAAAAGCACAGAAATGGAAGTTCATGAAGAGAGTCGACAGTTTACAAGGTAGGTGGGCAAAGTGCAGTTCAGCATACTTTATGTTATGTGTATTTTACCACAATTTAAAAAAAAATTTTAAAAACGGATGAGTGGGACACTATCTAGTGAACATTTCTAAAATTAAGTCTTTTTTTTTTTTTCTTTCACAGAAGTCTGAATCATTCCAAAGGGCTATGTTCTGGTTTCTTTCTTAGTCTTATTTTCTGGGCCAGGAGACAAGCATTAGAATCATTTATTCTGCTCTCGAAGAGACTCAGTTGAAGTTTTATGCCCAGAACAGATGCTGGTGAGAGCCGCTGTGGGCACCTGTGTGTCTGCTTGGGGCTCACAGTAGACATAACTTAGAGGAGATAGCAGCTCAATTTTCAGAAGACCTAACTTAGACTAGGAATCTAATTTTTACTGCTGCTGCAAAAGTTTACAGTAATCCTACCCTTTTTCCTCCCAGTACCCTTTGGTGTCAGTTTATCCTTCTGCTAAAACCAGAAGAGAACTGCGGAATCATGTAGTCTTACCACCACCCCCCCTTCACAGGTGTTCTGTTTATTTCTTTCTAACAGGTTTATGTGCTTTGCTCTTGTATAACATGTATGTGCCTAAAAATTTGCATGCCAATTAAATCTTGAAAAGTTGAATTTTTAAAAAACATACCAGGACCGATGATTACGTGAAGAAGACCACAGCAGGTCTTTCTGGAAAGCCAATACTGATTCCCTAGGCTCGAAACAACCTCTGTAAGACAGGCTGCATTATAGTGCTACTCCGTCTGCAGTGGTTCCTGTTGGTGGTGGTCCATGCTGAGAGAATGTCCTATGAAAAAGGAAGGAATGGTATAACTCCATAATTTAATAGCAAATCCCTTCGCTAAAGTTGGTAGGGGCCTCCTTGCTCCAAAGCTATTGCTCCTATGGTAATGTAATGTCTGGTATGCAGAAGAAACTCCCCTTTCTTCTAGGGGAGTTGTATTTGTTTTGGTTCCTCCTATATCATGTTTGTTTGTAAATGCATTCAGGGCTTTTAGCCATCTGGATGTATAGGATTTTTCTCTGTTTGAGGGCTGAATCCTATCCTGATTGACTCTTGGAACAGTCACATGCCCAGATCAAGCCAGACCTATTGTCCCCTCCTTTTTCCCTTCCACTTGTGGGGTCAGGGAAAGTTCATCCTGATATTTGACACCTGTGGTCATACATCTCCAGTAAAGTTGATCATAGTAAGGTGGCTGAATATTTATGGTGACATCAAGTTGGCTGGGACCTCTGGGGTAACTGGAAAGATATCATGCCTTTGAGTCCTGACGCCTGAGATGTGGTGACTGCGCTCAACCTACTCGTTATCATTCAGGATCCTTTGACTTCTGCATAGTTTTCCCAGAAATCATAGTATCTGATTACCTAATTATCATGTGATCACATTATATGAAGAATAAACTAAAATAGAAAATAATCAAATTTTTAAAATGCACATCTATGGAAGTTCCCAGTTTATGAAAAATAAACATTTATACTGAAAGAGGTTCTTCTGTCATACGCTATGAACAAGTAAAAAAAGGGTTATGAGGAGAGTAAAGTTCATTTATTTTTTACATCTATACTTGTTACGGGCACAAATGATATATTCTAATTAAGCATTCAAACAGTACAAAAATCCATCAAATAAAAATGAAAACTCCCTTCACTCCCTCCTTCCTCAGCTTCATTCCTGTTCTCACAGGTAATCACTGGTAAAAGTCTGGTGTAGATCCTTCTAGGCATTTGCTGTGTATTTGCAAACATGTAGGTGTATATATATGATCTACATGTATGTACACACATGCTTCTACATACACCCTCTGAGTCACAAAACAGCATCTAGAAAATCTTTCCATATTCGTGTATATCTTTATTTGAATGACTTCATGGCATTTTGTAGATAATGTACCATAGTTATTGAACAATTATTCTATTGATGGATGTTATGGAATTTTCAGTGTTTCATTAGTAAAACAGTGACTTGACTTTCTTTATAAATATATCTTGGTGGGGGCACCTGGGTGGCTCAGTCGGTCAAGCGTCTGCCTTCAGCTCAGGTCATGATCCCAGGGTCCTGGGATCGAGCCCCACATTGGGCTCCCTGCTCGGCGGGGAGCCTGCATCTCCCTCTCCCTCTGCCTGCTGCTCTCCCTGCTTATGCTCTCTCTCTGTCAAATAAATAAAATCTTTTTTAAAAATGTCATTAAATATATATGTGTGTGTGTCTTTGTGCACACATGCCAATATTCCTGTACTAGTACGTGAGTAGATTTGCCAGGTCACTGGATATATATTTTTTACATTTTGAAAGATGCTGTTCTGTGACTTGCAGTTTATGAGCATGCCTGTGTATCACCATTATCAGCACTGGTGGGGCAGGATGGTGGTGGTGGTGGTGAGGGGTCTATAGTCTAAAGAATAAACATTGATTTCTGTAAGGTTGAAAATCTTTATATATCTTTATTGACCATTTATTTTTAATTTTTGATTTACTTTGACCAGTTTTCTTTTGGGTTGTCTTTTTCATATGGATTAGTAGAAACTCCTTAGATACGGTGCATATTAACTTTCTTAAATATGTCACCATACTTTCCCTCAATTTGTTGTTAACATTTTAACTTTTTTTTATGGTCTTTTGTTTAAATTTTTGCACATTCAAATGTGTCTGTATTGTTACTTTTACTTCATTGTTTTGTGTCTTATAGAGGAAGACCAAGATTATAAATCTATTACCTTCAATTTTTACATTTTTTTTTTTTTACACTCTGATCTTTCATCCATTGGGCATTTTATTTGTGTGGGTAATTCAAGAGAGTAAACTAACTTTACTTTGTTCAAAATCAGTAGTTAGGATGAATGGATAAAGAAGATTTGGCATATATACACAGTGGAACATTACTCAGCCATCAAAAAGAATGAAATCTTGCCATTTGCAACCATATGGACGGAGCTAGAGTGTATTATGCTAAGAAAAACAGATCAGTTAGAGAAAGATAAATACCATATGATTTCACTTATGTGGAATTTAAGAAACAAAACAGATGAACATGGGGGAGGGGAAAAAAGAGAGGAGGAGGCAAAACATAAGAGACTCTTAACTACAGAGAACAGACTGAGCGCTGATGGAAGGAGATGGGTGGGGGATGGGCCAATGGGTGATGGTCATCAAGAAGGGCACATGTTATGATGAGCAAGTGATGAATCACTAAATTCTGCTCCTGAAAACAATATTACACTATATGTCAACTAACTAGAATTTAAATTAAAACTTGAAACAAAAATAAATAAATAAATCAGTAGTTAGTTGCCCCATTTATTTCCCCCTTGATGTAAATTCTTCTCATGTACACATGGATCAGTTCCTGGATTCCTTATTATGCTCTAATGATCTGTTGCCCCTCTTTGCACTGTGTCTTGCTGTTTAATTAGAATAGATTTGTAGTGTGTTTTTACATCTGGTAAAGTATTTTTTTCACCTTCAAAATTCCATTGGCTATTTTTTTGTATTTACTCATCTACAGAAATTTAGAGTATACTTGTTATATACTGTAAAAGCCTATTGATATCTGTATTGTTTAAGTAAATATTAATAGGTGTAAATAGGGATGAGCTGCATTTCAAGAGAAAATTACAGGCTTTTTTTTTTTGTAATAAGAGTAAGCTTTAAAAGTTTTCTAAAAAATATATTGATTAACGCTCTTTAAAATGTCTATCCAGATAAGGAAAGATTAAATATTCATATCACTAAGATAAATATGCCTTGCTTAAGTACTCTTTAAAACCTAGCAGCAAAGCCAATGTCTGCTGCTATTTTTCCATTAATTTGTATTACATCATTAGAGTTGCATTCCAATAGAGAAATCTTTTGGCTCCAAGACTTATAAAAATCGTGCTTATGATTTTCAGATTGTTTTCAGTATTTCTTTTAAGAGGATAAAGGTTTGGTAAACACTGCTGAGTCTAATCAAAATAATACCAAAATATGGTAATGTTTTACATTTAGAAAACTGTTTATGTAGAAGATAGTGGTGCTCTTAGCACCGGCCACCCTTGGAAGGAATATACAAGCTGTGGATCATTACCTAGCCCTGTAAATGCAATCTAGATACAGAGCAGCTCACTTACTAGTTCTTCTTCTTAGTGCCAGATGTTATCTCCTTATATCAGGTAAGCCTGCCGTTCAAAACCTAAATCTATTAACTCCCTGCCGGATTTAGAGTGGTTAATATAAAGGTTGAGACAGCTTTGTACCCTCTGCATAGGCACCTCTTTATCCAGAGATAATCTTCCACACAGTGATGCATCAGTCAACACCAGAAGGATCCATTCCCATGTAGATCTTCCCTTGCTTCTGTATCTTTGGAGAAATTCACAAAAAGCTGATAACATTGATTGCCTCTCTGGAGGAGAATTGGTGGGTAGGGGCAGTCCTGAGAAGGAGGTTTTCCCTCTTTGAATTTTTGAAATACAAGAACTTACTATCAAAAACAAATATTTAAAAGAAAAAATAAAGGATCCATTCCGTAAGTTCTCTTTCTGTAAATGAGGATCCCATCATGGTAGCTTTTCTTAAATAATGTGCCAGCACTAAAGTTAATTGTGTACATTCTTGTTATTGGCATACCCAGAAGACACCTCTGAAACCTCCATCACAGGATACATTCTGTGACATGTGTGATCTGCCCCAGTGAAGAATTATAGTGATCCACCCTTTCACCTAATTCCCCTGGTTTCTCCCAGTATCTTTTAGATAGCTCTCTGGCATTGCAATGCATTCTGGGGCCACGTAACAAGGGTGAGGACTGGTGGTGCCCACGAAGACTTCATCCTGTGGCCTGAGAGGTACCAAGCTCTAACCTTACCTTCTTAGAACGCTCACTTCTCATCTGGCCACCAACAGCTGCCCGCTGTTCAAAACCCAAAAGACCATTCCAAGGGCAATGCATTACTTAATAGGATTATTGCATTCTGGAAGGAGACGACTATGGCAAGGTAAACCACTTCCCTTTCCATAGTGAATGGCATTTCTACAACTTAAAATGATTCTCTAAATTATAAAGACAAATTGTATGAAAGGTCAAATTTTACTTAAAAATTAAATTTCATTTACGTATTTATTTTTAAAGATTTTATTTATTTGACAGCACAAGCAAGGGGAGCAGCAGGGAGAGGGAGAACCAGACTCCCCGATGAGCAGGGAGCCTGATGTGGGGCTGGATCCCAGGACCCCGGGATCATGACCCGAGCCAAAGGCAGACACTTAACTGACTGAGCCATCCAGGCACCCCTTAAAAACTCAATTTTAAAATGGTTATAGCTGAGTGGTAAGATTATGGGTCACTGTAATCTTCAGGATACTCTGTTTTCCAGAATTTTTTTAAGTGTCCACGTGGGTTAGATTTATAATCAAAAGAAAGAACATTACTTTTATAAAAGTAAACTTGGAATTTGTAAATAAGAGTATTTTTTAGAGTGTGCAGCGTAGTACTTTCTTGCTTACAGTTTTATTAGCTTATTATTTACTTGTTGAATTAAAAGCAAATAGTCATTGAATTGACGCTCTTAGAGTCAAAGTAGGCCTCAAGAGATCATTGGCCTATTGTTAAGTGGAAAAATCGGGATACTGAGAAAGCTATAAATAGCAATGGTATGTTTTATTTAGAAGATGCATAGAAAAAAGATTGGAAAATAACATGCAAAAGCTGTTCACAGTTTCTTATAGAATGGGGTTATAGTTTTTGGGTTTTTTTTTTTTTTTCACTTTTTTAATGTGGTTGAGGTATGCGTGTGGGTGTGGGTTTGTGTATTTAAAGTAATTATCTCGTTCTTTACCATCTTGAGTGATTAGTGTCCTGTGTAGATTTACAGCTAAACTGCTTTTCAGCTTCTAGATAGGCTTATCAAAACGTGACTGGGGGAGGGGGGGCGCCTGGGTGATTCAGTCGGTTAAGCCTCTGCCTTTGGCTCAGGTCAGGATCCCAGGCCCTCTGCTCAGCGGGGAGCCTGCTTCTCCCTTTCCCTCTCCCCCTCCTCCACCCCAGGCTTCTGCTTGCTCTCTTTTTCTCACTCTCTGCTAAATAAATAAAATCTTAAAAAAGAAAGAAAATGTGACATGGCAGGAATTACATGTGGGACCTCAATGAAAAATAAGAGGTGCTCCACAGAGGAATGAGAAGGCTTCTTCTGCAAGGCTGCTCTCTTCCATGGGTGTTCCATGTATCTGGACAGAAACTTTAAAAAGTTTGCAAAATGTTGGGGTGCCTGGGTGGCTCAGTCGTTAAGTGTCTGCCTTCGGCTCAGGGTGTGATCTCAGAGTCCTTCGGCTCAGGGCGTGATCCCAGAGTCCTGGGATTGAGCCCCGCGTCAAGCTCCTCCCGGGGAACCTGCTTCTTCCTCTCCCACTCCCCCTGCTTGTGTTCCCTCTCTTGCCGGCTCGCTCTCTCTATCAAATAAATAAATAAAATCTTTAAAAAAAAAAAAAGTTGCAAAATGCTGCTTTAACCACCAGCAGTTGAAAGCATATGGCTCAGTATTTGGAATCATAAAAGCCGGTCCAGCATGTGGTCTGGCTTCCCAGGTACAACTAGGAGCCCTGGTTTAGGAGAACCCACTCATTTGTTTAACGTGTATATGCCTTGAGATGAAACCCTTTCAAATAAAAGGGAAATGAATTACTCAGGATTTCTGTATCTATCAAACAGGGAGTATAGGAAAGTAACAGTTTACATTTGTGAGTAATTTTCTGTTTTCTATTATCTGAATGATTTTACAGGAAGGTGAGTAAGTTTTTCTATGTTAATTTGTTGGAGAAATCATCTTTATTGGAAAAGAATGATCTTTTTTTTTTTAATGATTTTTTATTATATTATGTTAGTCACCATACAGTACATCCCCGGTTTCCGATGTAAGGCTCGATGATTCATTAGTTGTGTATAACACCCAGTGCACCATGCAATACGTGCCCTCCTTACTACCCATCACCGGTCTATCCCATTCCCCCACCCCCCTCCCCTCTGAGGTCCTCAGTTTGTTTCTCATAGTCCATAGTCTCTCATGTTTCATTCCCCCTTCTGATTACCCCCCCTTTCTTTATCCCTTTCTTCCCCTACCGATCATCCTAGTTCTTATGTTCCATAGATGAGAGAAATCATATGATAGTTGTCTTTCTCTGCTTGGCTTATTTCACTTAGCATTATCTCCTGCAGTGCCGTCCATGTTGTAGCAAATGTTGAGAACTCGTTCTTTCTGATAGCTGAGTAATATTCCATCGTATATATGGACCACAACTTCTTAATCCAGTCATCTGTTGAAGGGCATCTCGGCTCCTTCCACGATTTAGCTATTGTGGACATTGCTGCTATGAACATTGGGGTGCATATGGCCCTTCTCTTCACTACGTCTGTATCTTTGGGGTAAACACCCAGTAGTGCAATGGCTGGATCATAGGGTAGCTCAATTTTTAACTTTTTAAGGGACCTCCACACTTTTTCCAGAGTGGCTGTACCAACTTGCATTCCCACCAACAATGTAGGAGGGATCCCCTTTCTCCACATCCTCTCCAACAATTGTTGTTTCTTGCCTTGTCTATTTTTGCCATTCTAACTGGCATAAGGTGGTATCTCAGTGTGGTTTTTATTTGAATTTCCTTGATGGCTAATGATTTTGAACATTTTTTCATGTGTCTGTTAGCCATTTGTATGTCTTCATTGGAAAAGTGTCTGTTCATATCTGCTGCCCATTTTTTGATTTGTTTATTTGTTTCTCGTGTATTGAGTTTGAGAAGTTCTTTGTAGATCTTGGATACCAGTCCTTTATCTGTAGTGTCATTTGCAAATATATTCTCCCATTCCGTGGGCTGCCTCTTAGTTTTTCTGACTGTTTCCTTGGCTGTGCAGAAACATTTAATCTTGATGAAGTCCCATAAGTTCATTTTATCTTTTGTTTCTCTTGCCTTTGGGGATGTGTCATGAAAAAGGTTGCTTTGGCCGATGTCGTAGAGGTTGCTGCCTATGTTCTCCTCTAGGATTTTGATGGATTCCTGTCTCACATCGAGGTCTTTCATCCATTTGGAGTTTATTTTTATGTATGGTGTGAGATAGTGGTCAAGTTTCATTCTTTTGCATGTAGCTGTCCAATTTTCCCAGCACCATTTATTGAAGAGACTTTTTCCCACCAGATGTTTTTTCCTGCTTTATCAAATATTAGTTGCCCAAAGAGCCGAGGGTCCATTTCTGGGCTCTCTATTCTGTTCCATTGGTCTATGTGTCTGTTTTTGTGCCAGTACCATGCTGTCTTTGGGAAAAGAATGATCTTTACCTGAATTCCATGACTTAGAAATAGCTCCGCCCCCATTCACTTCCTCTCAACAGTATGAAAATAAGAAAGATGTATTCCAGTTTTAATAATAAGAAAATATAGGTAACTTCAAATTTGAGTCTCAGGAGAGTTCTGAAAAAAGAGTGGAAGTTTCGGTGTGCTTGGGGCACAGTAAATCTGTTTACTGCTCCATCAGCTGGAAGCCTAAAGCCAAACTGTCCTTCTGTCAGTCGGACTTCTCAGGAGGCAAAGCCGAACTTCTCATATTTCAAAATGAGTGCAAACCATTGAGTAGTAACAAGTGTAAGAACAATTTACATTTTCAGTACCTCTGAGCTGAATTGGAAGAAAAGATGCCTAATTTAAACAGGCTATAAATGTCTTTTTCTGATTGGATAGTGCAAGAAAATATATGAGGTGACTTTTTTGTTTATTTTGGTAGTTCTTTTTGTTTTTGTTTTTTGTTTTTTGGGTTTTGTTTTGTTTTGTTTTGTTTTAAACCAGGCCCGGCAGTCCATATGAAGAGAGAGTACATTTCTGACCCCTGGCTTTGTCAGCATATTGTTGCAATCACACTGTTGGTTGGTTACCTTCTTCTCTTAGCCAGCCCTAGGAGCTGTGCCGATGGCCCATGACCTTCCACACATCCAGATGTGGAATTCATTCTCTAATGGGATCCGTGGGCAAATAGTGCCTGCAGAAAAAACAAAAAACTGTATAGTGTCCGGCTAATTTTGGGAAATTAAAAGCAGGACACTTTCCAGAAAAATGCTGGGCTTTAAAAGTGTTAAATCTCTTCTGGTCCACTGACTACTCCCTTTGTTACTCAACTCACTTGTTAATTTACCTTCTTCATCTCACAGACATTATGGGTGCGAAGACCGAAACAGTCATGTCATGTTTTCCCCTGCCTGTCCTTTGAATCCAGAGCCAAATGAAGATTAAGGCATTGGGGAATGTTTGCTGAACAAAGCCCAGAAAATTAGGAGAGGGCTAAAATAATTGCTAAATTAGATGAGTTTGTATTTAATTCCTAGAAAAGCTGAACCTGACAAGGAGGGATCCCTGATAGCTCAGGGCGGGAAGACCCTGCAGGTGCAGTGTATTCGTCTGTATTGTCGGGGGCCCCAGGGCTCCTGCTCCCTTTGTGTGGTGTGAACAGTGTTTGCGTGTCCCGCGTGGAGAGAAGTGATACTGCTCATTTCAACCACAAGGACATCACTGGACTTGCTTTTCTAGTAATTGCAAGAAGTTTGTGCTGAGCCCATTCTCATCTAGTTCCCTTTGTGACAAAAGGCAGATATTTGAGAGAATTATACTATCAAAGTACAGCCTAGGGGGCCCTGGGTGGCTCAGTCAGTTAAGTATCCAGTATTTCAGCTCAGGTCATGATCTCCCCACATCGGGCTCCACTCTCCGGTCAGAGGATGCTTGGGATTCTCTCTCCCTCTCCATCTACCCCTCTGCCTGCTCGCACACACACACACTCTCTCTCTCAAGTAAATAAATAAAATCTTAAAAAAAAAATGTAACCTCAGATATGGAACAGGACTTTTCTCTGGTCAAAATTCATCAAAACTAATAGACAGATTTAGAAATCTACCTGATTATCTTTTCCTTTGCTTTCTACCCAGAGGGTACCAAGAAAACTCTTTGAGAGTGTGAGTGAAAGCATGTGTTGTTCTCATAGTCTGGTCTAGGTTAGGAGTAGAGTCTGGAGCCTGGTGCCTTTCCTTACCAGCTCTGTTGGGCACATGACTTAGCATCCCTGTGTCTGTTTCCACAGCTGTAAGAAGGGGAGGGTATACAGGAGTACATACCTTATAGGATTGTTTTGAAGATAGAACTAGGTAGTATATGTAGTACTTGGACTTGTGCTGGGCATATAGTAAACAGTAGTAATTTCAGCTGTCATTATTATCTACCTCTTGTATTTTATACAAAAAAGTTGATTTTAGAGGTTTTCAATTACTATTTTTGAAATATTTTTATAGAATTTCTGTATTTTTCTTCAGGTAATGGTTGACTCTTCCTAGAAAGCATGATGGAATGTCCTATCATATGCAGTATCGTAGATTAGTATAAATTTAATTGTAGTTAATTTGGGGGGTCTCATGATTGGACTCTTCAGTTACAAGAATTACTTATAAAAAGTGCCCCTGTGGTTACTGGATGCTGTTTGCAGGTACAGCTCTCCAGTGGATGTGAAGGGCCAGAGCAACCCTGTGATTTATGCATGGGGGCTATTTCTCCTCAGCAGCCGCCATAGCCCGGTCACTGATACATGGCTCCTCCTGTGCCGTTAGGTCGCATCTTTGTGTTTGGCATAATCACTGATTCTTAACCTTTTGGGGAATAGAAGCTCCCTAGAAAGTTTTCTAAAACTTATGAGCCATTTTCACCAAAAGCTTAAATCTCGTTTTCTCAAATAAATAAATAAATAATTTTCAGATAGATGTTCCTGAATAATGATTAGAACAGTTGAAGATTAGTGACTTAAAAACTTTTCTGTGCATGCTAATCCTCTGGGATCTTATTAAAATTTAAAATGCAGGTTCTTCGGAAACCGGGGATGTACTGTATGGTGACTAACATAATATAATAAAAAAAACATTAAAAAAATAAAAATAAAAAGTGCCCCAGTATATATGTATTCAGTTAGTTGTTCATGCATTCAGCAAGTGTTGATTGAGCACATAGAATGAGTCAGACTCTGTTCTAGACCCTGGGAATTCAGAGCATGTCAGATAAAGTCCTCACTCTCACATGGATATGTTCTCGTGAGGGAGACAAACCATTAGCAAGTAACCAAATAAATCAACATGATAATTTGATTGTGCTAAGTACTATCAAAATGTAACGGGATAATAAGGAAGGAACAAGGGTGGGGTCTCTTAGGGAAATACAACCTATTCTGTGATTTAAATGACAAGAGGAAGCTATCAGTACTGTCAGGGGAGAGAAAAAAATTCCACCCCCAAAGGGGGGCCAGCCCATTTAGAGGGAAGAACTAGTGCAAAGGGCCTGAGTTGAATAAGGATTTTTGCATGATCAGAGGGCCGAAACAACACCCAGGTGACTGAAACAGGAACAATGTCTCCATTTAACAAAGTGCCAGGGCTAGCTTCAGGAATTGAACTCAAAGTGGACACATCCGTACTTTGGTCACAACAAAGTTGCTGTTTTGGTAAGCTTAGTATATCTTATTTTTATTTTGAGTTTTGGAAAATCAAACATGTAAAAGTAAATAACAAGGCCCGTGCATCCATCATGCAGCTTCTCCAATTATCAAATTATAGCCAGGCTTGTTTCAACTGTTTTTATGTCTTTAATTTTTCATTTTTTAATGCTTTGATTCAGCATGGCAACATTTTTTTGTTGTCCAGTGTGCCAGATACTGTATTCTATGAGTATATAAAAGTGATTAAAAGCAAGTCTTTCCGCAGTGCCTCACAATCTGAGTAGACACATCTACACAAAGATCATTTACTATGATAAATAACTATTATAAACCAAGTGTAACGGGAACACGGAAGAGAAAGCGATTAATGCTTCCGTGAGGAATGGAGGAAGGGGAGTTTGGAGAACTCCCAGAGTGAGATTGCAGGAGGTAGAGATGGGAAGGAAAATAGGGTAAAGGACAGAGCACAAAAGTGGAGAGCATTTGGGGGCAAATGATTGGAACCTGGGGTATTTTGGGAGTAGTCATGGAGATATAGCTAGAAACATGGTTTGGGCCACATTCTGAAAGGCCTCAGTCACTACTCTAAGAAATTTAAATTTTATTTCATAGGGAAAGGAGAACAATGCAATGATATTAACAAAGAACTGGAATGATTAGATTCGTGCTTATGGTGATACTGCTAGTGACAATGTGGGGCACAGATTTGATCTCCAAATCTCTGAGCCTGGGACAGGGAAATGAATTAGGAGACTGGTTTATTAGGCCAAATGAACATTAGATTATACAAGACAAATGAAATACTAAATAGAGTTTCGTAAGTGTGGAATCACAGAAATAGACTGAAGAAGTAGATCAGATAAGGCTTTATGGCGAAGAGGACTTTTGGCCTTGATCTTGAATGTGAAAACATAGATGGGAAATGAAAGGAGGGGATTGCTATATTATGAAACACAGCATGTGCAAAAATCACAGTGCTCCAAAAGCACAAGGAATGTTTAGTAACCTGTGTGGAAGGATGTGAAACCAGCTAGCTAGCTAGCATGCTGTTCAAATAGCACTAGCCAAAGATGGGAAAGCTTTAATGGATTCAAAGACAGGCAGTCAAAGGAAGACATAGTGTCCAATGGGATATGGAGGGTGAAGGAGAAAAATGAGTTGCAAATCTGAGGGTCCTAGACTAAAAATCTTTTAAAAGGTAGATTGTTTAACAAGATACAAAGTGCAGGGGTGCCTGGGTGGCTCGTTGATTAAGCATCTGCCTTTGGCTCAGGTCATGATCCCACGGTTCTAGGATCGAGCCCCTTGTCGGGCTCCCTGCTCAGCAGGGGAATCTTCTTTTCCCTCTCTCTCTGTCCCTCCTCCTGCTTGGCTCATTCACTCTCTCTCTCAAATAAATAAATAAATAAAATCTTTTTTTTTTTAAGGTGCAAAGGCAGATTTATGAGAAAAGATAATTTGTATACTTTTGGACATGCTTAGTGAAACATTTGGATGGAAATGCTTGGCAGGCATTTGGAAATTCAGGCAAAGAAGGTAGATTTGGGAGTCTTCAGTGGGAGGTGATGAGAGGCTAAAGCTAAACCAATAGGGACTATTTAGTTAATGGTTTCCTTTTGTAACTACAAACCAGGTGTAACCAAATCCTTTATGAAACATCCCACTCTGCTCAGTACAGGTCAGAACACGACCCTCAAGATTAGTGATGTTTTGTGTATTGATTGCTCTGTATCCTGGACAAAATAACCGTAATATTTTGTATAGGGTCTGTCTCTGCTTTTCAGCCACATTTGTAACAGTATTCTGTTACGACATGATTTGTAACAGTAATTCAGTTGGGGGATGTCTAGAGCTGCCTTTAATTTATAAACATCACTGTACCTTATTCGGTTTACTAATTGCCAAATGTGTTTCTCTACCCCAGACTCACAGAGTTTCTGTTTCTTGTGTCAGGTTTCACCGTCCATAATGAAGTGTGAGACTCTTTGGAAACATAGACTGATCATCTTTGGGGGAAGCCTCTCTTCCTGAAAACCTGATATTGCACTGGGATTTGAATGTGTGTGTTTCCGTTGAACTGGTGAAGGAAGTGTATGGAAAGTGCTCCCCACCTGCATGGCCCAGATGGGGCCGACGAGCAAAGGGAGGGGTGCAGTGACTCTGCTGTCCAGCATGTGTATTGATGGTAAGCAACACCATGGTTACACCAGTTATTCTCCATCAGGAGTTTTAATCAAAGAAGATGAGCAGAAGACAATCGCTGGCTCCCTGTTACCAGAAAGCCAAATTGTAGAGTACAGGTTAAAGAGAAATCGGGGCCTGGAGTTGCTGGGCACTGGAAAGGGGTGGGGGTGGAAAATCAGAAAAAAAGAGAAATATTTCATTATGTTAATGAAGAAAAGAGAAAAATCGAAGCATAAATATTTTTGAAGAAGGCTTTTGGTAGCTGAGAACTTATTAAGATTTGGGAATCTAATCACCTAATGTGGATTCCTTAAAGACCTGATCCTAGAAGAATATTCTCGTTTCACCATTATGTTGGTGCAGTATAGTACCATTATTTTATGTTGTGCCAGTGAATCCAATTGCCAGAAATAAGTCTGAGTGTTTTCATGCATCTTTTTCTTAAATGCAAGAGAGTTTTATTGACTCTTAACAAGCATGCCTGCCCAAATTTTGTTGCATGTTTTAAGTAGCATAGCTATACACTTTTTTTTTTTAATACTCCTTATCTAATGTACCAAACTTCTACAAAGATAATAGGACTGGGAATAAAGTCAGATGAATGTGATCCTATAATTCTGTAGGAAGCTTTAGAAATAAATCTTTTGGTCTTTCCCTAGCTTGATTATCTTCAAAGTTGAAGTAACCATACTTGATCTAAGGAAGATAATATTGACAATCACAACACCTTTTTTAAAAAATCTGAGTCCAAAGTTAAAACTTAAGCAAATGCAAATGTTCTGCCAGCATTTAGTTCTGAGTGGGCATGGAAAGGACTACTTATTTTCAGGGCTGCATTAAGTTGGATTGCTGCTATTAAAAAAATTAAGTACATGGATCAAAAATATATATATATACCCGAAGGCAAAACAACACAGAAGATTTCTGCTAAGTTGCAAGTGAGGAAAACCTCATTTTGTATTTTAAGAGTCTGCAGATTGCATCTGTAAGTATAGCATTGGCTTGCAATGCAAAAGAATCAGTGAGATTAAAGTCACGGAAGATTTCTCTGTGAGCCTACAGTCAGTATTGTTTACATTAAGAAACCCTCAATTGCCATCTTGCTATTTTCCGTGGAGTTGCAGGCACAGCATGGCTTCTGCTCCCAAATACATATGATCAGATGTAAATACTACCTTGCATTCAATTGTTCTTTCATGATTGTTTTGTGCTCCTTTTATTGAAAACACATGAGACCTACAATAACAAGACAAGACCTAGTAGACTTTGTTTTATCCTCAGAGCTTGGGCTAGAATTTTCTGAAATGCTTCTGGTTGATGATATGGAAGACTGTAATTGGTGATTTCAACCAAAAACAGTGAACGTTTAATCTGGTGGATAAGTTTGGGTCCTGTCATTCATTGTTGTTTTATAGAACCACTTGAAATTGGGTGATTTTGCTTAAAAATAAAAAGTTTTAGCCCCAGTTGGCCTATTACAAAAAGCCGGGACCATTTTCTATCTAAGAAAAGTAAGCAGCATTGTTGCACCTTTTGCTGTACTCAGACACATGCGTAATAAACCCAGATTCTGCACTGTTGTCATTTTGTTACTCGTATAAGATGTATTTTTGCTTTTGAAAAAAATGTTCTGCATGCCCAAGTGTCTTTCTCTGGCTGAAAGGTTTTGTCCGTTTCATAGTATTTAAATCCAACCACAGACATTAACTTTGTTCTAATTTTTTGCCGAAGCCATCCTTTTCCTTATAGTATTATTATATTATCATTGTTATATCTTGGGAAATATTCCAAGGAATGTAATGTTATTTTAATTTTCTATACTTAAAATCTTTAAATGTTATAATTTTTAATCACGAGGCCTCTATAAAATGGTAAATATAAGACATTATCACTGTTTTAGCACTCAAAATACATGCCATAGAAAGTCTACTTGGTTGATAAAAGGAGCAGTTTTTTCCCCACTCATGGTGCATATGATGCAGTTTTTTTATTTCCTACAATGAGATGCACCCGGTACAAAGACAAGACTCCTGTCCCTCATGATATGTCAGATTTATGAATGACCCACACTCTTTCTTCATACTGATTGACACATTGAAACAAAAGTTTAAAAGTTAGAGCGAAATTAAAAAGTCAAAAATATTACCACTGCTAGTCTAATACTTAGGAATTGGAACCACCAGTTACATCATTAGAATGATTCTTTACATAAAAAGCTGTGGAAAGAATCGAAGGATTGTGAGCTAACCTGTATTTTTCAGAATAAGGCTCTGTGTTCATAGGTAATTTTAAAAGGTAGAAACACTGCATGTTCACCCAGCAGCCCATCCAGAGGTCTCTTGCCTGGCATCCCTAACGATGTGGACCACCGTCCATATAATTAGGCCTCTGCCCAATGCCAGCATTTCCGCTATCCAACCAACAAGCTGCAGTTCTATGAAAAAAAAAATGTGTGTGTGAATTGGGCTGTTGTAACACACCAGGCTTTTCCCTATTTAAAGTGAGACATTAGGCTGACATAGAGGAAGTGAGTTTTCCTGAGTCCCCAAGATATGATTAGGGAAGAAAACAAGCCCATATCCAGGAAGATCTCTGGCAGGAAGGAACCAGACAGACTGTAAAACACAAAGTGGCCATTTCTGTCTTTTTTTAAATGGAGCAAAAGAACATTAACATTAAAGTAGTAAGAAGATGCCATGGGTTTTATCAGCATCTTTGTGGCCTGATGAAATGAGTCCTCTGGTGATCAGCATTAATTTAAGGCAGTCCTGCCTGATAATTCCCTGTGTATGTGAAATGTCTTGCATTTTTTATTTTTGATATAATTTACCTTTATGTTAATTCCTTAAATTATTTAAACTAAATCTGTAATATTCAGAGAACCATTTGGGGTATTTGAATAGCTGTTTTAAATGGAGGAAAAAGCAAACTCATCTGATTTTGCTCTCTGATTTACCCAGAAAAACAGACGACTTTCTGGTTTCAGTTTCATGTCCTTTATTAGCATAATGATTGTAGTCACTTATCTTCTTCTAAAGTTAGTAAATATGTTCTGTTAGAAAGTTTTGAAATGCAAGTGAAAATCTGTTTAAGACAGTAAAGGAATTGAATACACCCTTCCAAAATCATCAGATATTGAAAATGAGAGATAATTTCTTAAAACCCCTAATTCCATGCTACATTGGTACTTTGAAAAAATCCAATAGCTTACACTTAAAAGAGAAAAAAAACTCTGCATTAACACTGCATATCCTGATATGTACCACGTTTTAAGATGTAACAGGTATTATATTCAATAATCAGACAACTCTCAAAAATGATACTGTATTCACGATAGAAAAAGACAGTCTCACCTACCACATAGTACCATGTGCACATTTAAAGAGTGAAAGCTCTCTTTTCCTCCTTTTCGCTCAAAAGTTTCTTCAGCTTTTTAGGTTTTAAGCAGTGCCAGAAGCACATTAAACACAGTGAGAAGTTTTCTTCAAAATAGGTGAGATGGAAGATATGTACATTTATGTCATTTCATCAGTACAGTAGCTGAAGCATTCCTGAATTCCAGTCATATTATGAACCCTAACCTTACTAGTGAAAGTGTATAATTTGAGACAAGAACTAATTTCTTCACATCATTAGAGTATGATGTGAGCAGTAAGGAACCACTAAGACGTAATTTATTTACAGAATTGTCCCTTGGCTCTTGAAACAGGTTATGTTCCTCTATTGCATATGTGCTGTCTTCTTATTGGCAGGCTATATCACATTATTTTGCTTGGCAAAGCAGAATGAACTTCGGGAACTGAAATCTGCCCTGGAGGGGAATGCAATGGCAAAAGTCACCATCAAATTAATAGACCATCTTTCTGAGAGAAAGCTCATCTTTAGGTAGTTCAAATCCGAGTTTCAGCATGAGGAACTACTATAACTTGGCGGTGACCAAAGGGTGGTGGGGACAAAGGTAGAATATTCCCAAACCAGTTGTTGTTTTCACTTTCCCTTTATTTTTGGTAATAATTATGCTTACGTTCTGTATGAAAATGGGAACCACCATTAGCCGTATCTGGAAAACAATGGAAGCATAGTTCACAAGGTCATTCCAAATTAAGAAATCCCACTACATATTCCGTAAGGTTTCTGGCAAAAATAAGATAAATAAAATAGAGAAGAATCCTGTGGCAGCTATTCTCACCGAAAGCCAACCTTAGAGGGCAGGGGTCATTTTTAGCCGTGCTAGGATTTACTGCACGAAAAATGTCGTGGAGCTTGTCACATTGCTGACACAGACTGCACCTATGAGCACAGCACTGTTGATCAGTGTTTCTCAGTGGGGGTGCTGTTGGCATTTGGAGCTGGGCAAGTCTTTGTTTACAGAAATGTTCCCTACACTGCAAGATGTTTTATATCCTAAGCCCCTGCTGAGCAAATGCCAGTAGCATGCCCAGTCACTGTGAAAACCAAAAGTCAGAAGCGCTCTCCCATGTTCGAAGGGCCTCCTAAGGCAGTACCACCTCCCTTGAGTCCCACTGTCTACTGCCATTTGAGGACACACAGCGAAAAATACCTATTTCAAAACATCGTCTGCATTACTTTGGGCCCTGAATAGTTTCTTCCCCCTTTATTTTTCAAGCCTTCTGTTTCAGTGAAGCTTTAATTTGCCAGTTCCTCAAGGGAGGGGGTTGCTGGGCAGCCTTGGCAGGTTCAATGGGCATAGTCACTCGGCTAGTCCCGGTATGTACTTACAGGAGAAATTTCAAATGAAGCAAGCTTTTTTTTTTTTTTCCCTGTTTTGGCTTCACAGTTTTCACCTAAGAACTACACTGTTGGTCACCATCTTTGTCAGTGTCTTGAGGATTATTGCATGGCTTAACCGCAAATACAGCTAACAGTCCACATAAACCAAACTGGTGTGGTCCATGAAAATCACCGTTAGGTTTCACCAGTAAGGTACATCCCTTGAGTTATAAAGCAATCACCTATTTATCCAATTAAAGAAGCATTAAATCCACATGCAAATGCTTGAATTCTTCTCGTATAACTATGATCATGCAGTTAATCTTTTTTAAAATGTATCAATACTCAATTTTGAAGGAAGCGTGGATTAACTGGATTGCATGCATATTGTTCATACTTCCATGATGGTCACACACAAAGCAAGATGATTTTACCTCGTTGAAACATTATTGAACTACGCTAACGATACAGAAACATACTCTCTGTCTTGCTTTTTATCGCCAAAACTGAATGGTAAATGATTTGGATGAATTGTGGCTAATAGAATGGAAGAATTAAGCCACTACAATTTTTCTAAATATTAAAATTTCTAAACATCTTTTTCGAGACAGAGCAACTCAGAGTTGACAAAGGAGGCTATATTGTGAATTTTAGATGGTGCTTAAGAATTCTTATCTTGCTAAATACCAGTATTTTTTTCTTTTTAAGAATAAATTAAAGGGAGTAAATGAGGCAGAATGCCACTCCACCCTCAGGTCAATTTCATGGTATATTAAAATGCCAATAATCTTTGTGCCACTTGCCAATTTGGGGGACTTTCCCTACTGGATGATTTTGTTGTAGTTTGTATCATTACGTTGCTTAGAGAGCCTTCACTAAAAGATGTCACCTTTGCAGTGCTAACTAGCATTTGAAAACCATCGAAATAAATCTAGGGTCAAACCACTTTCGTTACTTAAAATCTAGGCACTAATTTTTATTTTTATTTTTTTAAAATATTTCTTCTGTGGCTTAGAAATGTGCCAATGTGTTCAAAATATTCTGCACCAGTTTCACCAGATTTAGGACCTAGCAAAAACTCAAAACTTGTCATTTTTTTCTATGTAATAGTGATTTTAAATAAAGAACTATACGCATTCATTTGTTATTTTAATCTTTGGTTAAAGTGATTAAGAATGGTAAGCTGTGATCATTATCAGACTGACTGACTGATTCCTGATTTCCAGTAAGTGATCTAATTCTACATATTACACAGGTACAATATCTGTGGGTGTAAATAACTGGAACTGTACACTGATTAACATGACAGTTTCTCTCTTTTTGTTGTTGTTCTTGGTCTGTACTGTATTATAGTATGTGGGTGTAAATACCTACGAGTATACACAGATATGTACATGTATTCCACTATTGTAACCTGAAAGACAGACTATGTGTTACCTTTTTTATTCCTTACTGGTGTTTGTGTTATTTAAAAAGCAAAATTATGCTTTATTTAGTTGTATAATATTATAGGATACTTTGCTGTGCACAATTCCAAGTGCCTTAGAACATTGTTTAGCTTTCTTAAGTATATATAAATGCATATATGTATAAAATCGGGAAAAGTTACCTCAATAAAATCATTGGGAAATCCCCAACTTTAGTTTCTTCCAGTTCTATTGTATTGAGACAGTGCTGGGTATTTTTGAATTAAAAGCTCACTGAGCCCTCCCCTGTAAAGCAAGAATAAGACAGATCCTCTAATTGTCTACTATTCCAACTGCACCTAATTTAGAGTTTTTTGTATGTAAGGCCTTGTGATTTGTAATTTTTATTTAAAATATCTAAGAATTACTGCTTTAAACAGCAACTTGCAGTATATTTTTAAAACTTGCTTTTTTTATATCTGAGAATATTTTGATGTTGATGTTTTTATTGACATTATACTGTATAAAAATAAAAGCTAGTCCCTTTAGAATTTATAATACAGAAAATAAACAAACTTCCTCATTATGCTTATTATTCAATGTATTATAAGCAAAGAGAGAGGTTGGGAGCATATTTTGGCCAGAAAAAGAACTGGAATATACGTTTTGTTTTTTCTTTTTTTTTTTTTTTTAAAGATTTTTTTTTATTTATTTATTCGACAGAGATAGAGACAGCCAGCGAGAGAGGGAACACAAGCAGGGGGAGTGGGAGAGGAAGAAGCAGGCTCATAGTGGAAGAGCCTGATGTGGGGCTCGATCCCACAACGCCGGGATCACGCCCTGAGCTGAAGGCAGACGTTTAACCGCTGTGCCACCCAGGCGCCCCTACTTTTTGTTTTTTCAACCACAGTTACAAATTGTAACTTTGCCTCCCTCAACTCTGGAATAAAGGCAAAGGTATGAGAGGAAGGTATGAAAAGCAATTTGTGTACCATTATCCTCGAAAGAAGACATAGAGAAGATTGGGACTGAAAATTGTAAAAGTAGGTTTGAAAAATTGGCCCCAAGTATGCTACTAAAAATCAGCTGTACATCCCCAAGGTAAGTGTAATAGTTCAACAACTACTTTCCATTTTTGCTCACACCAAACTAGGTTCTTCATTAAAACGTGAATTTCTAAAATCCAGTAGAGGTAAGAAATGGACAAATTTTCCATTTTTGATAACACTTGGCACCCATTTACATAAGACTATTGTGATTGAACTCATTGCTGGACTTCAACTCAGACATCTCTATGGAGTGGTTGCTATGATGCTGTTGTCCACACACAAGACAAGTCCTTACTCAGTTTATGAGTTTTAACTCTTTGCCCTTTAACAGGTGGTCACTAATAGTAGAACACATAAAACTCGAGAGAAAGCTAAGAACCTAAAGTTTATGTGAAGGTTTTTCCTTTTTTTGCCAAAAACAGGTATCATTTCTAGGTTTTTAAGGAGAAAAGCTATCGGTACTAACTTCATAGTTAAAGAAATATCCTAAGGTGGAGAGAACTAGCATTTCAATGCTTGTTGACCCAAGGATCTGTTTCTGGATGGACTATTGACCTCGAATGGTGGAGATCAAACACTCTGGAATAGGAAGCACTCAACATTGGGAAGAATTTGTCCCTAATTATCATGTAGGCATACTCAGCAGCTTGACCTTAAGTTATAAGTCATCTTTTCCACCGTCCATTTAAGTTTGTTACCTTTTTATGTTCAGCTCCTTGATTACCTCTGAAATCTTGGTCATTGCCTCTCTGAGTCTTCCCAACCAATCCATTCTTACTCCTGCTACCACATTATTCTTCATGAAGGACAACCCTCATATTATTCCTTCTCAGAACTTTCCAGTGAGTCCCCTCTGCCTACTGAATATCTCCCAGTTGCTTCAGTCTAGCCTCAAGATCTTCTGCAGCTTCACCACAGACCATAGTACGAGGTTACTCTCCTTTTATTTCTCGCGTGGGCCCAATCGAATGAAACTCACTGTTCTCCATATACATTATGCACTCCCCCAATACCATAGCTTTGTTCATGCCATTCCCTCCAGCTAGAATTCTCCGGTGTTTATTAACATCCTTCTAGGAAAGGTTCAAGTGTATTCTCCAGCTATTGTATTATAGTTTCTTTGAAGTGTTCAACACCATATATAAATTTGACAGATTTGATTCCTTTTATAAGCACTTCAAAGGCCTGAATGTCACTATAACAAGCATTTTAACAACACTTCTAAGTTGAATACCTTATAAATGTAGTCAGTCAAATTTTCTTAAACATTTCAGTATTATTTACAAATGTAAAAATATCCTCATGCTTTCCAGCTTTGCAAGTCTAAAATTAGTTATATAGTTTAAATTGGAATTGTGTGGCTAATTGGTTAGATTCTACAATATTCCAATTTTTAAAAATTACAAATACTTTAATACCAAGTACGTATAGATTGTCCCAATATTTACAAAATATATGTGTAACAGAAAAATATTTTTGCCTTTGATCTAATTTCCAGGTTTAATTCTAAGCCTCGCTAGGCTTGTAGAAACACTTAGACAATGAGAAAAGCAGATTTTAAAGCCACGAACAAGCTGAAATTACTAGATTGATGATTCACCATTTGCTTAACAGTCAAAAATCCATGACTGAGGAAAGCATCCTATGGGCTTCTTACTTCTGAAAAGAATTTACTTGAACCACAGAGACATATTCAGAACCATTTTCAGTCCCCATAACTTTAAGGGTCTCCAAATGGACAGTCTTCAGAGAGGGTTTGGCTTAGTAAAACAGATTCAAGCTGCATCCTAAGCATCTCTTTGTCAGATAGGTAAGGAAGTCCTGAGTTGCAGTTAGCTCCCTCCAACAATCTTCTACCGGCTTGTTGACATTTTGCTTTTTTTTTTTTTTTTTGGTATTCTTTCTGACTAGACACAATTCATTTAAATAATATCCAATTAGATTCTGTATTCATCCCATACATATGTCTGGTCTTGTTTGTCCCTTTGGCCAGAGCTCTGTAGTCAACGTTTAGGATGGTCCAATTAAGTCTGAGAGCTGAGCTGACAGCGGACGAGAAAGGGATGGGAGACTAAGGAGCTTAACAATGGCTAAGTGTTGAAAGTCCTTGTAAACTTTCTACAGGAGTTCAGAATCTGTCCTTAACAGGAAGTATTGTAAGTGCAGGGGGAACATCCTCAGATTTGCCCTAATTACGCCGGCCACAATGTCAAAACTGGATTGGAGGAGGCAAGAGTAGAAGCATGAAAAACATTGGTATTGCCATAATCTGATTGGTAGATGATGGTGACCTCAACCAAGGTGTTTAACTACTGGAATGAAGAAACAAATTCAAGGGACAGCTGAAGGGCAAAAGCGATTGTTGCATATGGGAAATGAGGGATATGGAAAAGTAAAGACTCTACCTATGTTTTTCACTTGGTCAACTTGGTGGATAGTGGTGATGCCACGTGCTGAAATAGAAAGTAAGGAAGGTGAGGTTGTAAGACTGGGGGACTGGGGGAGGCAGGGAGCCCAGGAAGGAGAGGGTAGCAGGTGCGGAGAGGTGAGGCATTTAATTTTGCACATGAAATTCCATTTTAATTGCCTGCCTCGTGGACAGATGTACAGTATTCAGTTGGATATATGAGTCTAAAGGTCAGGTAAAAGGTCTGGCCTACATAGAGGAAGTCGAGACTCATTAGCACATGGAACAAGCTGTGGAAATGAATAAACCTCCCAACAGAAAATGTAGCTTACAACTAAATAAATTACTACAATGAAAATTTAATAAACTATTTTTCTTCACCTGGCAGACTGTAAAATAATTTCATTTGCACATCATCTGAGTGCTTTGGAGGATAGATATGTATTTTTAATTTAACTGAGTTTTACCAGCTAGCTTAATTCTAAGTAAAATGGAGTAGTGCTTTACGTAGAGGGTTAAGCTGTAAAGCACAAATTATATTTGAAAATATATTGCCTCGAATACAATGAACATACCTACTATCTCAATAAGTCCACATAGCCTATTTTCACTTCAACAGTGAAATATGTGGCTGGTTCTTTAATTCAGCCACAGGTGAGGAAGTTAATTTACATCTAAGTGCTATGCGGTGTTAAAAAAAAGAAAAACAAAGCTTACCTTTAAGCATAAGAATTACGCTCAGCACAATGAGATGCTCATAGCATAAGCATAGGGAGCACAGTAATAGAGGAAGTAGAGGTCAATGGCTTACTCACATTCCCAGTACGAGCTCACTGATGGAATGGCAGGGAGAATCGCTCGATAGTAACAGTGGTAATTTGGTGCGCTCAGATGGTTCAGTCAGTTAAGCATCTGACTATTTCAGCTAAGTTCATGTCAGGATCCTAATATTGAGCCCTGCAATGGGCTCTGTGCTTGGGGGGGGGGCAGTCTGCTTAAGATTCTCCCCTCTTCCTCTCCCTCTGCCCCTTTCACCCCCTGTGGTAGGCTCTGTGCCCTTCAGCTGTCCCTTCAAACCACATTTCTAATTTGGGGGCGGGGGGTTCTGCTTGAGGTTCTCCCTCTGCCCCTTTCCACCCCGTGTCCTCGTGCTGTCTCTTTCTCTCAAGTAAATAAATCTTTAAAAAAAATCGTAATGGCGATAATCTTATTTCTCTTTCATTTGCTGAAAGCATAAAGTTAAATTCATAAGTTAAAGGTATGCATGATCTAATTACCAAAATTGTCACCAGTTTCAATAGTGTCGTCATTCAAAAGAAAGGAGACTAATAATGATTTGTGAGCTTTTAATAGCCCAAAGCTAGGATGAGCATGACTGACACATACCAAAGAAAACTCAAAATTCATGTTATAACTAGAAAGGCACAGTAAAAATAATAATAATTTGGATTAATATGTCCAAAGCGTATTCACCTGTAATGTATGTACTTTTGACTCAAAAAACAGGAGTCAGTAAACTAAAAGCCAAGCAGTATGAAGAGTTTGTGCTGTTAAAAAGAATTTTAAAGAACATACAATTGCCGGGGGCTAGAAGCTAGTAAAATCATCTAAGTATGTAATATGAAAGACCTGAAAGGTACCAGGATTTGAGGGAGAGCAAAAGGATTAAGATCGAGGTACCTGACAAGTTAGGTCAAAATGCAAGCTAACAGATTCCATGATATGAATCTGATTTGAAGCAAAGCATGTTTCCTGACAGATCCCAGAGGCAGGGGGCATTGGTTTTGGGAGATGGTCATCCTGAGGCAACAATGAAGTTGGGGGAATCCTTACAGTTCCCTGGGAAGTGGACATTTGCTAACCTTCACTGAGCACTGAGCACAGGCCGGGCACAGGTCCCAGCATTTAAAACATCCTTTCTCATTTAATCCAACAACAATTTCTCTAAGAAAAGCATTCATAATATTATCATTCCCATTTTACATTCAGGTAAGTAAATGGAAGTCCACTTGCCTCAGGTTACACAATCAAAGTGAAACAAACCACACTCTAATTTCAGCAGTATACCAAGCCTACTCCTGCTGTTGTTTAATATTACAGGGGAAAATTTGTGTTTCCTTGGAAAATGATGCATTTTCAGACGAGTACACCCTTCCAGTTCTGGGTTTAGGAGGACTTTGAAAGTTTCCTTGCCTTTGAGCTATTTTACAACTTTGTAAGTTGTAGAAAGCTGACAGGAATGTGGAATAATTCTTGTCTCCAGACGCCTACATAATTTCTGTCCGGTGGAGGTTCAACGATCTTCCCTAGGTCACTGGGAAAGAAGCCAATGTTGTCTCCAATTGCATTCTTCTCAATATTCCTGCTCTTTAAATGTTTCTCTTCTTGGGATTGTCCTGTGAACTAATTGCAACATCCTATGTTTCTCTCATTAACAATGTTTTAAATAAAATCTTTACATGTGTTCACTTTATGCATATGTATGGGAGTCATGGGTTTACCATTAAAAAATTATCCTTGAGCAAATATTTATTGAACCTGATTATATTAGTATCTAACCTCTCCCATCTTTGTGCTTGTTTTATTTTTTTTTTTAAGATTTTATTTTCAAATAATCTCTATACCCAACATAGGGGCTCAAACTCACAACCCAGAGATCAAGAGTCACATGCTGTACGGACTAAGCCAGCCAGGTGCCCCTACTTTGGTTTTTAACTATCTTTACCTTTTTTTTTATTTTTTTAAATTTTTTTTTTAAGATTTGTTTATTTGACAGAGAGAGAAACAGCCAGAGAGAGAGGGAACACAAGCAGGGGAGTGGGAGAGGAACAAGCAGGCTCCCAGCGGAGGAACCCGATGTCGGGCTCAATCCCTTAACACCGGGATCACACCTTGAGCCAAAGGCAGACGCTTAAGGACTGAGCCACCCAGGCGCCCCTATCTTTACCTTTTTTAGACACCAAATGTAACACTTCAAATCTTCACTATAAATACGTAAACAATACAATATATAAAACAATGTAAATAATTGTAAACAATGAAAAAATATATATAGTAGACATCTAAAGTTCCTATAATCCCAGCTCCTCCTGGAAAAGTGCCAGGGGCAGTTTGGTGCATAGTCGACCAGGTATTTTTCCGTGCTTGCACTACGATATTTCTGTGTAGAATGTTTTTCTATTTATAATTATTAACAACAACAACAACAAATGCCATTTGCATGGTGGTCTACAACCTGCTTTTTTCTGACTAAGTGCCCGCGTCGATCTGTGTCTCCTTAGAACAGCTGCACAATAGACCATGGCATTAATTTTTTTCAGTTAATCCCTTACTAGGGGAGTTTTAATTGCTTTATTATTCTCTATTAAAAACAGTGCTACAGTGAACATCCTGCTCCATCCATCTTGATGCTCTTTCCCTTTTTATAAATTAACTACCCCCATAAGCTCTATTAATATTGTCAAGCATGTAATTTCTAATTCCTAAAGTTACTGCTTCAGTGTCTAGTTAGTTTGGCTATATTTAAGCAAGTTTTCTCCACTTTTGTGTGCATTGATTTCCTGGTGCTGAGGGTCCCTGGGCAATGCTGATGGAGAACCACTGCTGAATGCGCTTTCAATCGTGCTAAGATGGTAAATACGGTTTCAATAGGCAAGCTCATTTCACATGGAAAACAAAATTTTTCAAAGCCTAGACTAAACCAGGAATTAAAATTAATTAAATTAATTAAAATGAATTTACAAAAGTTCTGTTTAATCATTTTGAAATGCATGCCATTTATTAGAGCATACTAATAAGATTCTAGGAGAAGTATGGTTTGGATTTATTATCATTAATATTTCAGTTATGGGTGTTTTTATTATAGGAAATGTTTTTCTGTGTTAAGACAAGCCAGGGTTTTGTACATATACCATTTTAATGAATGCATTGTTCTAGATATTGTATTCAACAAATATTAAATGAACTCATATATATATCTATCTCATCAGAACGGGTTCAAACACATGTTAGCTCGCCACCTGTGTTGACTTTTTGAGATGGGGTATATTGTAATGGTTAATGGTGAAGGGTGTGCCTCTCAGGCTACACCTGAGTTCACATTTTGGCTGCATCACTTAATGGCTTTGTGCTCTTGGGCAAAAGTCCACTTAACGTTCTGTTTCTCAATCTCTAATCTATATATAACAAAAGGATAATGAGAGTAAATCTCCTAAATCCTTCTTTAAGAAATTAAAGAGTAAATATATGTAAAGTGCTTTGAACAATGCAATTCATATTGGGTCCTTGCTATGCTATGCCTGGGGAAGTAAATTAGGCAAGACAAAAATCCTTGTCCTCAAGTCAGTTACTGCAGTGAGAGTCTAAAGACAGAAGAAAATAGTATGGATTTACAATTTGAGGTAACTGAGTAGACTAATCACAGTGTACAGCGAGAACATGTGGAGTGGGCCATAGTTTCCTAGAGGCAGAAATGGCTAAGCTAACACTTGAAGAACAGGGAGGCGAGAGGAAGAGATTTTTTAGATGGACATAGCAAAGTCAACCTCTTTTAGGTACACTGGGGAACTGCAACAGTTTGATAAGTCTGAGTCATAGAGTGGTGTGTCGGGCTTAAGGAGACATGATGCTAAATTGATGGGTAGAGGCCAGATGAGAGAAACTGTTGGCTGCCATGCAGACGAGTTTAGACTTAATCCTGAGGCCAGAGGGTAGACTGGAAGGTTTTATATAGGAAAATGACATGATGGGATAAGAGTACTAAAAATGATAAATTTGATAAAAGGGGTAATGAGGTGATACCTTTGGATATTTAAAAGGTAGAATGGACAGAATTTGCTGGCTGCCCGCCTTATGGAGGCAGTGTAGCACATGGTTAAGAGTATGGCCTCCCAGACCAGACTGATGGGCTACACATCTAAACTTTTACATTTATTATGTGACCCCAGGCAAGTCACTTCAATGCTCTGAACTCCAGGCTCTATAAGACCGGCTAATTGTCATCTAACTACAGGTTTATCAAAGGAATTAAATGACATAATGAATACAGTGAATATGATGTTAGTATTAGATCAGTAAATATATACAGTACTGAATATTACTCAAAATTAAAAAAAAAAAACAACAAGCAATATAGTTAAGTGGTCAGGCTCTAGTCAGACTCAGGTTTAAATCCCTACTCTGCCATTTACTAGTGGTGTGACCTTGAGAAAGTTACTTAACTTTCCTGTGCCTAAGTTTTAGTATTTGTAAGATACTAGAAATAGTGCCTGTCTGGTGCTTGGTAAGGAAGACATGAGATAATTCAGGTAAAGTGCCAGCACATTAATTCATTTAAACAAACATTTATTGAGTATATGTGCCAGGCACTATTCTAGGACCCGAGTATAGACAGACATAGTAGTAAATAAGATCAATCAAAACAAAACAAAACCTGCCCTCATGGAGCTTAACTATATTGAATGTCCTGCACATAGGAGTGGTAGGTATTATATCTGTTAGAAAGCATCACCCCAAGACAATTTCTGTGGTCCTAATCTAAATTGTTTCTATAAGTTTTATTGTAATAAGAGTAATATTCCACAAATACTTATAGAGGTAATAGGAGGACATAAAGACACAGTCCAAGGTAACTCAGACATTGGAAAGACGCCAGAGATTGGGAAGGGGAAACACCAATTTGAGGAAAGATCTACCGATAAAACTATGAATGCATTAGCACTCTCTTTTGCCCAGGAAAAGCTGAGGATGTGCCAACACCTGCCTGAAATCTTCCCAAGAGGGGTGATTATAGCCTGTTTGCTTAAACCACGTTAAAACATTTGACGAACGACTTGGAAGAAAATAAACATTAGTATCCTCCTTACAAGATAAGGTATGCAAACAACAAAGAGATTCCAAATACATTAGTTGAAATGCCTCTACTGTCAACGGAATCTCGGAGGTTTTGTTCACCAGATCTTTGAACAAAGACCTGATTAAGCATGGTGCAGCCTAGAATAGCGAGGCCTTGATCCTTTGTTGCTAAGACAACCCACTCCCCGCCAGCCCCTAGGAGACGGAACCTGAAGCCTCAGTGACCCGGGAGGGTGGACACCTTCCTTCTGTTTGTGTACCTGTGTGTATGTTACGGATGGGAACAGGCAGGGCATACAATCGTCAACGGGGGATGCTAAACACGTCGCCTCTGTTCTCGGTAGAGGGCGCTACAAAAGCAAGTTCCCCCAGAACCAGGAAGCCCCTCTTTCGCGCTTCACCGCCGCCACAAAGGCGCCCACGACTCCGTTTCCCAGTTTACTTAATTTTGACGGAAAAGCCCCGCCCTCCCGGGGTGAAAACAGCCCCACCTCCCAATAGCTTCTCGCGATCTTTGGACTGAGCGAGCTACAGGCAACTTCCGGCCGCGACCCCTACACCTCTTCGGCGATTGGCCCATTTCCACGGTCTGCGCTTAACTTCCTGTCTGGATCCCGTGTTGCACGTGTGGAACGGCCTAAGGACGCCGCCGGCAGCTGGACCTCGCCGGCGTTGGTGTGGCAGCGAGTTACTTTTCCGGGACGAGGGGAGTGCGGTCGTGGCCCTTTTTGGGGTGAGCGCCGCACGGCTGCATAATGGTGAGCAGGTCTTCTTGTCTCGGGGATGGGGCGCTCTGGTTTTGCTGTCGGCCAGGTTCGTTCCTCAGGTGCCAGTGGCTGCTGAGGGCGGGGACAAGGAGGGCTGGCCTAGAGGGGCCGGGAGGAGGCTTGCGGCCCATTGCCCCGGTGTGATTACTCTCACCACCCTGGGCATACTTTGCAGTTTAGAGTGCGTCTCCCACAGCCAAACCTCTCTAGGGGGTGGACAGAGGAGAATGGCTTCCTCTTTACCTCGAGGGGCCTAGAAACCGGTGAACGCAGGACACAAACGCTCCACCCTGTGCTTCATGCCTCAGGAGGTGGGAGAGTTGGCTGGTTTCTCCAGACATTGGAGTGGCAGTTGTCTGCGCGTCTCTGCTCTGGGCAAAGGGAACTTGTGGGAGGGTCTAAGGTTGGGCCCAAAGCAAAATGGTTTACTTAACTGGGGTGATGCTTTCACAGTTTAGCAAGTCAAGTTGGGTAGGGTAGTGAGAGTGTTGAAAGAAATGATGAATCTTACTTAACTGTAGCAGTGTTGTCCCGGTTTCATTTAATAGTTGGTGCAACAGGTGTGTAACTTGATTGAAATGGTCTTCCCTAGATTTACCTGTGGCAGGTTGTCATTCTGATTCAACCTGTCAAGGGCCTTCTCTGAGCCAGCAGTCTAAAGTAACTTTCAGTCATTTGCACATCACTGTTTTCTTTACTTAAAATCATTTCTTTGGTGATTTGCTTGATAAGCATAGGGACTCTGACCTCACTGTCGTATCCCCAGCACCCATAACAAGGTTTGGCACAGAGTAAGTGCCAACAAGTGTACATTGAAGGGAAGTAAGTACAGATTTTGTTAAACATTGTTGATGTAGCCTACTATAGAAATGTAAGTTTTAGAAATCTGTTGATCCTTCACATAACTTACTGAAGGTTCCTATATGGACTATGGGTGTGTGTGTGTGTGTGTGTGTGTGTTTATAATGGCTTGTTCTGATTCTGTTTCTTTGAAGCCTCACAGGAAGAAAAAGCCTTTTATAGAGAAGAAGAAAGCTGTATCTTTTCACCTGGTCCACCGGAGTCAACGAGATCCTTTAGCAGCAGATGAGACTGCACCCCAGAGGGTTCTGTTACCCACACAGAAAGTAGGTCCTGTTCGTTACCCAGTAAGTTTGCAGGTGGACTGTCAGTAGTTTCTAAATAAATCGTTAGCTGCTGTTCTCTGACAGCTGTGATCTTTTGGGAAACAAAATCTGTGAGTTAAATTTTCAATAAATGTGATGATTTTTTCTTGCATATTGGATTGAGAGGGTAAAGCATCTTTGAGGTATTTAAATGAGCAAATCTTGTACAGTAATAGTAAATATTTACTAAACCAGTTACAGTGCTGCATGATACTATTTAGGGCATATCTCTGCTTTCTTTCCTTAAGATCCTGTCATTTTCAAAACCACAAACTACCATTTTGTCTCCTCATCACTCATCTCATGAAATGGAAAACATGAGAGCTCATGAATTAGCTTTAGAAAATGCCAGAAAGCTTTTAAAAGGTTGATTTGATAATTACCAGACTGTAAGTGTGGGAAAATTTGAAAGGAAGTCTTGGAGAACATTGGCCATATTTAGCTTTTTATTAAAGCTTATTTGTTGTATGTTGAGAAATTTTTTTGCATATAAACACAAGAAATTGTACTTGATTTTCAAGGCCCTTTAATCAGTTAACCCTCCCAAGTACATGATAAAACAATGTGTGTGTGCTTCTTGGCTTGAATTTTTTTTTTATTGAAGTTAGTTAGACATACAATGTTATGTTAGTTTCAGGTGTACAGCATAGTGACTTGGCAAGTTTATATGTTACACTGTGCTCACCACAGGTGTCGTCACTGTCTGTCATACACAATACTATTATAGTACCATTGGCTGTATTCCCTCTGCTGTACCTTTTCTTTCCATTACTTATTCATTACATAACTGGAAGCCTATATCTCCTACTCCCCTCCACTCGTTTTGTCCATCATTTGCCTCCCTCCCTTCTCACAGCCATAGTTTTGTTTTTTGTATTTATGGATCTGTTTCTGTCTGGTTTTTTTGGTTTTTTTTTTAAGATTTTATTTATTTGAGAGAGAGCACAAGTAGGGGGAACGACAGAGGGAGAGGGAGAAGCAGACTCCCTGCTTGAATAGGGTGGCCAACGCGGGGCTCAATCCCAGAACCCTGGGATCATGACCTGAGCCATAGGTAGATGCTTAACCGACTGAGCCACCCAGGCGCCTCTATGGATCTGTTTCTGCTTGTTTTTTTCTTTTTTAGATTCCACATACAAGTGAAATCATATGGTATTTGTCTTTCTCTGACTTATTTCACTGAGCATAATACCCTCTAGGCCCACCATGTCACAAATGGCAAGATCTTTTTTATGGCTGAATAATATTCGTGTGTGTGTGTGTGTATACACACTACATCATCTTTATCCATTCATTTATCAGTGGACACCTGGGTTGCTTTCATATCTTGGCTGTTGTAAGTAATGCTGCAGTAAACATAGGAGTCTGTGTATTTTTTCAATCAATGTTTTCATTTTCTTTGGGTAAATAGTAGTGGAATTACTCAGTTTTATGCTATTCCTATTTTTAATTTTTTGAAGAACCTCCATTCTGTTTTCCACAGTGACTTGACCAATTTATATTCCCAGCAACAGTGCACAAGTGTTCCTTTTTTTCCACATCCTCACCAACATATTTTTTTTGTCCTTATCTTGTCTTGAATTGTTACACAGAAATGTCTAGTAGAAGCAGGAATTGTTTTCATTCCATTTAAATTTTATATAGCACTCGGGTTCAGAAACTGTTTTTGGGTTTTTCTGGGTTTTTGTTTTGTTTTTGTTTTTTTTTAGTTTGTCAAGAGTTCTTTGTCTCATGTCTGTCCGCCACAATGTTCATATGCCATCTGTGTCCTATTCTAAAAGCTGTCTACACTGGAGGGTTCCTATGGCTTACGCTTGGAGCAGGTACTAATTCCATTTTGTTTATTATCCTAGATAAATGATGAAGAAAGGCGAGCAGAACAGAGAAAGTATGGTGTGTTCTTTGATGATGACTATGACTATCTGCAGCACCTCAAGGAACCATCTGGGCCCTCCGAGCTTATTCCCACAAGTACTTTCAGTGCACCCAACAAAAGAGATGAAAAAGAGGAAACTTTAGTAATTTCGGTAAGACTTCTTATCAATGTATTTGGGAGTGAGTGAAGAAACCACTTATAAATCGAGATAACTGAGGCAAGAAATGGTATCAATCTTAACACAAAAATAAGCCATGCCCTACTTAAAATTATATATGTGTGTGCACATGTGTACCATCAGGAGAGAGTAGGCTGCCTGTTCTCTGGTGGCAGCTGTCGAAAGTAGGCGCCTTTGGGGCATCTGGGTGGTGCAGTCAGTTAAGCGTCCGACTCTTGGTTTTGGCTCAGGTCGTGATCTAAGGGTTGTGAGATCAAGCCTCAAGTCAGGCTCTGCGCTGAGTGCAGAACCTGCTTAGGACTCTCTCCCTCTCCCCCTTTTCCCTGCTCACACGCACATGTGTCCTCTCTCTGTTTCTCAAATCTTTGTGGGGAGAAAAGCAACAGGGTTGACAGGGTTAGAATTTTGATTAAAAGTTGTGGTCATGTTAGATAGGACCTTTCAATAGAAGAAAAGCAGCTGACATTGTGTATGTTAACAACTATTTAGTGTCATAAAGTGTCTTCTAAGATAGAGCTTAATTTTTGCAGAATGTTCACATCTTTAACAGTTGTAATAAGCTGCAGGCTAACAATAAGACAATAGAAGCAGTAGATTGTAATGAAGTTACTGTGACTCTTCTCAACCAAAATGCAGTCCACTTTAATTTTTTTCTTTTAAGTGTAAACTAGAGCAGCTGTTTATATGAAATTAGAACTACTAATTTAATTTCTGTTTTTCTCCCGTTAATGTTAAAGATACCCGTGTCTTATGCCTTTATCTTTTTATTTAGTATTAATATACAGTAAATTGTCATGTGAAACTTTATATTACCTGGCACTTAAAAAGACAAAAAGAAGATACTCATTTATTGGGTTTATTAACAAAAAAGAAGAGTTAGAAAGGGCACCAAATTCTCCCACTTCTCATTTTCCACTCCTCTCATGGTCTAGGCATTCTTTTCCTCGGGGAAGTGTAATCGTAGCTCCTCCAGTCTATAGTTTGTGCTTACGGGGAGTCGAAGGGTTAGATTTCAGGGTGTTATCCCAAAGGAAGGTAATGAATGCAACTGATCCCTCGCTTCCTAGGTTGTAGCTCTCTTGTAAGGCTGCATACTGCACCCCTGCATCTCTGTCATAACAGCCAGCTTCTGTTATTCTTCTTTCCCGAGGTGACATTATCAGGAGTAGGGTATGGATCTTAGTGGCTCACCTCCTTCCAAGACTCGGAGGGAGGGGAGAGTGTCCAGTAGTTGTTCAACTTTATCTTAGGGAGAAAAATCCTTAATAAAGTTCCAAGATTCTTCTGACTGAATCGTATTGGCTTTTAAAAGATTAGTTTTTGAAAGATTAGCTTTTAATCCTTAATTCATTTTGGGTAAAGGTAATCATTATTTAATTGGCTTTTTAATAGAATAAGGCTCTTAAATGGACACTTCAGTGATGTTTATAAGGGTGAGTGAATTATGTTTAAAAACAAAAATGCTATCTGTTTTCTGTAGCATGATGAAAAAATATGGATGAGTCCCATATGCTTTTTTTGACTTTAAAGTAATTTGTAACAAAGCACCAAAATTGAGTAAATCAGAAATATTGAATAAACCGTAGAAACAAAATAAAGCAGTATAGAAGTAGTTCTGCTAAGTAGCCCAATTGTCACATGAAAGAAAGCAGGTACGGCCATGGTAGAAAGCAGCTGGGCAAACTCAACAGAGTTCAGAACTATTGCAAATAAAAAACATACATGTTTCTTTTTTAAAAAAGTAGTATCTAAACTAATTGTGTATATGATTCTTTGACTGTTTTTCAAGATTCGAAAAAGATCTCCAAAGGTAAATTCACTAAACATAAGCCAGTCCTTTTTTTTTTTTTTATAACCCCACATTGCAAGGATAGATAATCACAGAGTATCTTTAAAATAGCAAAATGGGGCGCCTGGGTGGCTCATTCGGTTAAATGTCTGACTCTTGATTTCGACTCAGATCATGATCTCAGGGTTGTGAGATAAAGCCCCACATCAGGCTCCAAGCTGAGTGTGGAGCCTGCTTGGGATTCTCTTTCTCCCTGTGCCTCTCCTCTCTCTGCTTGTGCATGTGTGCTCGCTCTCGCTCTCTCTTTCAAAAAAAAAAAAGCCCAGCCAAACAAATCACATATTTTGTAATTTTTAAAAAGTAATGATGTAATATACCAAAAATCATTAAATTGTGCACTTTCAGTGGCTGAATTGTATGGTTATGTTAATTCTATCTCAGTAAAGCTTTTCTTAAAAAAAAAAAATGAGACTATAGTGGAATACCAGATCTTTTCCTAGGCTTATGCCACCAAGGAACACATTTTGGAAGCTAAGTTCGCTGGGTGCGCACTCCTCTACGTAGCTTTTTAGTCATGCTCCTCAGAGGCTTCCAATTCCGCATGCTCTGTGAGCCCGTAAGAATATACATCTCATCTTTGTGCCTGCTGCTAGACTGAGGATGAGGTGAGTGGTGAGGTACAAGAGACAGATAGCATGGGGTGACCCTCACATTGGTAACTGGTTGAAAAGATCACACTAAAGCACAAGGACCAGTCAAATAATATGTGCTGGCACATATTGAGGTATGTTGTGTATGGTGTGAAGAATGAAGGGATTTACCTGAAGGAACGGTCTAGAAGAGTGATCAAGAAGGGCTTTATGGAGGAGGGAGGAACTGATCTGGGCATTCAAGGGTGGGTTGTGTTGAAGACAAGAAGGAAACATTCCAGTCTGAAGGGACATAGAGGTAGTATGTGGATCATAGTGTCTGGCATATGTGTGCTCCATAAATTACTTCGAATTATTCCATGATGCGAGGAGCTGGATGTGATTTACATGGAGGTCATACTATTAAGTAACAGGAATAAATTTGAATATGTAGAGTAATAAGTAGGCCTTGATTTTACAGACCTTGAAAATCAGGAGTGAAAAATCAAAACCTGTTATAAGTTCAAGAAGGTCACATTATAAAATAATAAAGAAGTTTTAATCTGGAAGTGTTATGAAGGTTGGATTAGGTGTGGACTATCTCAACAGTGGTGGTAGTAATCTGTGTGTTGGTTAGCCATGAGTAAGATGGTGCCCAAAAGACTGATACGAAATCACAGTATACAAGAGAGTTCAGAGGGCTATAGAGATGGAGAGAAATGATTTATGACCACCCCAGGATTAAGATGGCCAATTCAGAGAAATGCTCTGCCTTTACCAAAGATTGGCATGTTATCTCATTTTAAGAGGGAAAAGATAAATTTTGAAACTTGAGAGTGGCATTACAAAACCTGGATTTGAATCCCAGAACCTCACTTAATGACCAGTTTGAGGCAGGCATGGCATTTGTCCTTTCTTAGCTTTTGTTGGCCATCACATGCTGATATCTCACAAGGATTAAATGGAATAATATGCTGGAGGAGGCTTTGTGAAGTATTCCAAGGAAGCTGCTTGTGAGAGGATGGTGGGCTATACAGGTTTCAAATATTTTACTAGAGTACGAGTGAGCGAGAAGGCAGGACTTAGTTGGATGCGTTTTCCTAGGACTGCTGTAACAGATTACCACACCTTACCACTGGGTGGCTTAAAACAACAGAAATTTATTCTCTAACAGCTCTGGAGGCCAGAAGTCTGAAAGTAAGCTTTCGGCAGTGTTGCTTCCATTGTGGGGGTGGCTTAGGGCAAGAACATTGTCCCTCACCTATCTCCTCACTTTCAGTGGTTGCCAGCAATCCTTTGTGTTCCTTGGCTTATAGATCCATCACTCTAGTCTGCTCTCGTCTTCACATGGCATTCTTTGTGAAGAATGTGTGTCTTTGTGTCATCACATGCCCTGGTTACAGGGACACACCAGTCTTTATGAATTAGGACCCACTGTAATCCACTGTTACCTCAGTTTAACTAATTAAATCTGCAAGGATCCTGTTCCCAAATAAGGTCACATTCTGAACTGCTGGGTGGACATGAATTTTGGCCGGGGCGGGGGGGGGACACTTCGGTATAGTAGTTTAGAAGTATTTCTCAAACTAACCATTGTGTAATTTCTCTTTCAAGACCACAGGAATTAAGTTGCCTTCATCAGTATTTGCATCAGAGTTTGAGGAAGATGTTGGATTGTTGAATAAAGCAGCTCCTGTTTCAGGTGTGCTTAATTTCTTGAACTTTTTGAGTGACTTGATCTGTGTTTTACAAAAGGAAAGCATAGTAACGATAAGAGTTTTTCTCTCTCTATTAAAGTGTTAAAACAATTGACATGTCTGAATTCAGATTAGAGGTCATTAGGAAGGGATGAGTGATAGGGGTTCTTTTTTTATTGCCATCAAATTCTTAGTCTTTGGAGTTCCTATTTGGAGAGGAAAATGGGAAAATTGGTCTTGAAGATCGAGTAGGGAATTTTAACCTTGACCTAAATTGATGATACTCACTTAGCCTTAACATACATAGAGACTTAGTCTGCTTTCATTCTCCCAAGACTATAAGTATTTTTTAGAAGTCCATTTTACCATCTGTTCCAGATACACTGAAAAATTGTTTGTTTTTTTTCCAGTATTAACATTGTATTTTAGAACAAACAAGTAATATTTGGTATTTTCTCTTAAATTGCCTTAATTATTAACCAATATTTGCCATGTAACATTCGTTCATTTATTTGTTCTATAGATTTTTGAATTGCCACTACGTGATGGGGTGTTGGGTTAAATCAGAATAAAACATAATCCCTGACCTCAAGGAATTTATCATCAGTTGGGAAGGATAGACAATAAATAGGAAATTACAGTTACAGTACAAATGAATCAATAATGGTTTAGTTAATAGTGGGCAAGGTGTTCTGGAGAAAATGGTGTCTAAGTTGATTTCTTAGGTAGAAGGTAGGTAGGTGGATAAAGGAGGGTGGGGTGGGGAGGAGAGGATATTCCAGAAAACGATGTGCAAAATTGAGAGTACATGAATAGGAAACCACATTTTAGCATGCCTCGAATCAGTGGTAAGAGTTAATGTGAAATGAGGCTGGAGAGTCAAGCAATGGCCATCTAGGAAGGATGTTGGAAGCCATGTCAGTTTACGAGGTTGAACTTGAAGTTTCTGTGGACTCCTATTTTTATACCCAAAAGACCATAGCTGAAGAAACAGGCTTAGGATTTATTAAAATCTGCTAGGCTGGAAAGATAGTTCACCAGGCTGCACATACTTAATTTGAGGTACTTCTAACAGGTGAATTTAAAGCCCAGATTCTTCCTACAGGTTAAAACCTTGAATTTTACAAAATAGATGGAGTTTAATATTGCAGATCTATAATGCAAGAATTTTTACAATTGGGTACTGAAACCAGAGGTATTTTTTCCCGTATTTTATTTTCTTGCAGTCGTGTCTGTCTGTTCCTCACTAGGCCAAACTTGAAGATTTTAATCATTTTTCAATTCTCAGTACATAAGTAGCATGTGACATATAATAGGTACTCAGATTTTGTTAAGTAAAGGAATCCTGTTTTTTGGGGAATTACTGTTCAATTTTTGTTTTCCTTCTAGGACCTCGGCTGGATTTTGATCCTGACATTGTCGCCGCTCTTGATGATGATTTTGACTTTGATAATCCAGATAATCTGCTTGAAGATGATTTTATTCTTCAGGCCAATAAGCCAACAGAAGAGGAGGGAACAGATATACAGTATGTGTGGTTTCTTTCAAATCAGGGATGACCTGACTATTGCTTCTTCAGTAGGATGGTACCTATAGAATGTTATAACTGGAACAGATCTCTGAGAGCATTTAGTATTAGACTTTTGTATTTTAGAGCAGAAAATGTGAAACTCGAGGTCTTTACAAACCAACAATAGGTGGGGCTAAAGTCCAAGTTGCCTCATTGCTGGTTCATTACTTTTCCAGCCATACCAGACAGGTCAAGCAGCACAGCTGTTCCTGCCTAAACAGGAATCCTCCCTGAAATACCCTCAAATTTTACTTGTGTAAAGTCATTTGGTTCTGTTGTTTCTCAAGTTGTTTTGACAGTTAATTTATGACTCTGACTTAGGAAATTTGAGGCTGAAGATGACAGTGAGTGGGAAGACATGGATGATGAGAAGGAAAGAGGTAGTGATGACGATAACTATGGCTCTGCGGGCTCATCAGATGAGGCCATGTCTGTCCCTGGAAAACCTCCTGGGACTGTAGAAAATCACTTCTTCTGGGAAGAGGAAACGAAAAGTCGCTTTACCGAATATTCTATAACATCCTCAGTCATGAGGAGAAATGAACAGCTGACTCTTCATGATGAGAGATTTGAGAAGGTAAGGTCCCCAAATAAGGGGTCTTTTAATACTAGTTCCTGGTAAATATCATATGACCTTAGAACTCAAACCAGAACTTTCAGCATTAGAAATAGCCTATGTTTTATTAAAACAGATCATAAAACCATCCTAGTTTTAATTCTGGAAAGAATGCATATAGGTCAGAGATAGCCGATGGAATCTCTGGACTTTCCTCAGAGACATTTGACATTTTGATTCTGAACCTCTGATTCCAATCCCCAAGATTATGCTGTTTTCCTCAAGCATTGGTCTGAGCATAAACAAAATTCCATTGCTTTCAGTTTTTTGTATGTGTTTGCTCACTGACATCCCAAGGTCTAACATGATATATGATAGGAATTCAAGCTATTCAGTAAATGATGAGTAAATGAATGAATGAACAGTTTCCTTCAAGGCGAATCTAAAAGGTTCTAACTTTGCTATCTTTTCAGTAAGTACTAGTAGGCAAATTATTACAAATAATTTCACTCTTCAGGAGTCACATCACCCCGTATTTACCCTTAATAGCATTCTAGTAATACAGTAAACATCATCTAAACAAGAATGAAATTTGTATTTATTTTTATTTTTTTAAGTAGTCTCCATGCCCAATGTGGGGCTTGAACTCAGTCACCTTGAGATCAAGAGTTCCATGTCCTAACTAATGAGCCAGGCAGGCACCCCTGAAATACATACATTTAAAGGAGACTGTTTAGTTATATGGTCTTTTACTTTGCATAATCAGTGAATTTGAAAACATCTGTAAAATATTCTGAGGTAAAGATTTCTACCTAGCTTTGCTCTCCAAGCTGAACAGAATGATTGCCTTTCATTTTCCTATTAAATGGCAGGGTATCTGGGGGGCACCTGGGTGGCTCAGTCACTTAAGTGTCCAACTCTTGAATTCAGCTCAGGTCACGATCCCAGGGTTGTGGTCTCAAGCCCTGCATCGGGCCCCATACTCACTGGGGAGTTTGCTTGAGATTTTCTCTCTCCCTCTCTTCCTCATCCCGCTTGGATTCTTTCTCTCAAATAAATCTTTATGAAAAAATGGTAGCCTGTTTTCAGTCTAAGTGTAAGTCTTAAAGTACTGGGTAGAATGTCTTCCACAATCTGTTGTCATGGTGCTAATCCTGCTAATATAATGGTAGTTATGATCTCAATCGTAGTGCTTAAATATTGTGTAGGAATAAAATTAATGTAAAAATTGGGGTGCCTGGCTGGCTCAGTTGATGGAGCATGTGACTTGATTTTGTGGTTGGGAATTTGAGCCCCACTTGGGTGTAGAGATCACCTAAAAAAATAAAATCTTAAAAAAAGATTATGTAAAAATAACATTTTAAATGTTATTGTCTTAATACATTATTTTTCATAGCATCTTTTCTCTCTGTATTCAAGTTTTATGAGCAATATGATGATGATGAAATTGGAGCTCTGGATAATGCTGAATTGGAAGGTTCCATTCAAGTAGACAGCAATCGCTTAGAGGAAGTCTTGAATGACTACTACAAAGAGAAGGCAGAGAAGTACGATGACTTTTCCTTGTTTACTTGCTTTTTTGCATTTTTAAATAAAGTCTGTATTTGGACATCTGAATCTAGAAAATTATCCAGTCAGAATCTATATTAAGAAAATGGTATGTTTTGGGACGCCTGGGTGGCTCAGTCTGTTAGGAGGCTGCCTTCAGCTCAGATCATGATCCCAGGATCCTGGGATCGAGTTTCGTATCGGGCTCCTTGCTCATTGGGGAGCCTGCTTCTCCCTCTGCCTGCCACTCCCCCTACTTGTGCTCTTTCACTCTCTGACAAATAAATAAAAAATCTTAAAAAAAAAAAAAAAAAGGAAGAAAGAAAATGGTATGTTTTCCATAAACTTTGACTCACATTTTGATATTAACGTTCTTTTTTTTTTTTTTTTAAAGATTTTATTTATTTATTTGACAGAGATAGAGACAGCCAGCGAGAGAGGGAACACAAGCAGGGGGAGTGGGAGAGGAAGAAGCAGGCCCCCAGCAGAGAAGCCTGATGTGGGGCTCAATCCCATAACGCCAGGATCATGCCCTGAGCCAAAGGCAGACGCTTAACCGCTGTGCCACCCAGGCGCCCCTGATATTAAGGTTCTGAAGCTGACTGTAACATTGAGTGGGAACCTACTGAGAACCACTTTCTCTATGGCTCGGATCTAGAGCTAGGGTTAGAGCTGGGGGTGTGAGGTCACATTCAACTTGGAGAATGAAGTGGTGCTTTGGCATAAAAGTTAGTCTGATCTCTAATTATATACACTTTTCATCTTCTTAAAATGCCGGGTATTCTGAAAAGTTGGTATTTATGGGTCATAGAAAGATAAGAGTTTGTCTCTCCAGCCATATTAGCATAACTTTATGGCCATATATTTGACCAATCAGCTCAGCATCCATATCGAGGTGATTTTTCTGCAAGAAACTAATGAGGTGTTTACATTTGCTGGAAGGGTCTAATATTTCATGATCACCATCATTTGTAGATCCTACGGTAGGACAAGGGCTGTGCATTTTGAGTGGATGTGTGACTACTTTGGAGAGACAGATTGGGTAATACTTTTTGAGGCTTTAAAAAAAAAAAAGACATGCTTTAGGAAACTTACTATCTTGTTCAATGTGTTATAACCCTGCAAAGATCCCTTTTCTGTCAGCAGAATGAATGTCCAAAACCTGCTGGAGGGGAGAGTTGGGGCTGGGGAGAGCTAGGATTTTTTTTTAATGGTATTGTTTCCATAGCTCTTTAAATGCAGTTTTAGTAACAGTATAATAATGGGTGGTGTTTTTCCCCCCTCTTCTGTGTTCATTTTTGAAAACTCATCCACAAGTTGTGTAAAACTGAATACTCTTGAACCCTTCGAGGATCAGGACTTGCTAATGAATGAACTTGATGAGTCTGAGGAGGAAGACGTTATTACTGTTGTTCTTGAAGAAGCCAAAGAGAAGTGGGATTGTGAATCTATTTGTAGTAAGTATTGTAGTGTCCATTTTACTACTAAAGGTATGATAGTAATTTTAAAGTATTAATAATACATCAATTTATTGAAAAAGTACATGTTTTGTGAAAATGATTTGGAAAAAGTAATATTCCCATTACTAAGTTGCAAACAATTTAAAAACATTTAGAAGAGAGACTCCATTGTTATTTGGAACTATGAAAAAAAGTTGGGGATACAGTAGGAACTCAATAATGTTTTGCTGAATTGAAAGTGTACTTATTGGTACATGTTTATTTGTGTTTTTAAAGGTACATACTCAAATTTATATAACCATCCACAACTTATCAAGTATCAACCAAAGGTAAGCCCTAGGGTCCTGAGCTATTTGAAGTACGCAATGCAGAAATTGTACAAATTATTTTCTCACAGAGGCTGTATCCCTTTGTGGCTGGGAGCACTATTAGGAAAAGCAACAACAGTGTGTCATTAGTGAACCGTTTTTTAATAGGAATGGGAAATGACCTTAGTATGATTTTTATCTTTATTTCAGCCCAAACAAATCCGAATATCTTCTAAAACAGGAATACCTCTCAATGTCTTACCTAAGAAAGGACTCACAGCAAAACAAGTTGAACGAATGCTGATGATTAATGGCAGTGATCTGCCAAAGGTGTCAACCCAACCTCGATCTAAAAATGAAAGCAAAGAAGATAAAAAAGCAAGAAAGCAAGCTATAAAAGAGGAGCGCAAGGTAATGGGAGATGGTCATGGAAATTTTGTTCTATAAAATTAGTCTTCATCAGTTTAAAGATTTGAGTAACATGAATGTATTCTTATACAGGAACGGAGAGTGGAGAAGAAAGCTAACAAATTAGCCTTCAAACTGGAGAAAAGAAGGCAGGAAAAGGAGCTCTTAAACTTGAAGAAGAATATTGAGGGACTAAAGCTATGATGGTAGAACATTTAGGATAAGGTGCCTTCCCCACTGAGGCATCTCGTTATGTTCAGTATTGAACAAGGATCTTCAAAGAGACAAACCTATTTAATCTGCCATTTTTACTGGCAGGTATTTATACCACCAAGTTTTCTCTGCCATCTGTCTTGTAAATATTGTAACATTTTAAAACTTAATATTATAAGCTTAGAATTTGCTCCGAAATAAATGATTTCACAAATGTGAAATGTTTGGATGAGTTGGAGGAAAACATCTTCATAACATAAATGGAATTGGTGTATTCTTCATTTATTTGTATGGTTGTCCCAGCTGTCTTGTGCAGATGTTCTCAAATATTTCTTTGAAACCTTTCCACTCCTTTTCAGGAGTTAAGTGGTTTAATTTGCTGTATGTAGAAAAGCGACCCCGTTAAACTCCATTTTGAAACGCTGAGTGGTTATGAGTTTTTGTGAGAAGATTCCACTGGTAGGAACTAAGTTTCCCCCTGCTGTATGCAAAGGGCTGTTTCAAAAAGGATGGTAAATATGAATATTAGGATTGTAGGGACTCAATTACTGGATGACTTACTTTTGGAATTTAGGAAGAGTGAAGACAGGAAGCAGAAGCAGAAATCAAGACAACGTCCTTGGCTTCAGTGAGTACCTGGCTCGAAATCAGAAATATTTACTTCAGTTTAAACTAGAAAGTTTGTCTTTTCAACATTATTTAATGCTTGGAACCATTCATATTTGATTAAAAGATGTAGTTGAAAATTTTCCTTGTTTTTTGGTGAGGTTGGTTTGGTGGTTTTTTTTTTTTTCCTGTAAACTTTTTCAAGGCTCAAGCAATGACACCATCACAATTGTTAATTATTTGGTAAACTGTGACTCCCTTGCAACATACGAGTTGTTAGTGACCTTTGTTTATGTGTCCATGACTAACGTGTTGCTATCTGGACTGTTCTGGGGAAAACACACACACACACACAAACTGTGGACACTGTGGTCTGAGTTGGGAACAGAATGGCTGAGGCAGAACCATTTTCAGCTGGTGAGCTGCATTTGATAACTAAATTATTAGAAAGTGTCTTCTATAATTCATTTGAATATGGCTTTTCCAAAGTTGGTGTTGTCTTGTTCTGTTTGTTTTAAATTGTAAATCTAAGTATTCTAGGATTTTTTTAAGAGCTATAAAAAACAGTAGCATTAGGTATTTGGCCAACATTGATACAAAAAACTCAGCTGAAGAGCTTGTCATTATAGAAGTAGAATCTAACTGGGGATTATATATTTAAATGCTGATCTGCAGAAGCAAAGGGTCAGATGAGGGTTTATGTTAGTATTGTGAATGTATTAAATCCTAAGAAGATTGATCATTTATTTCGGTAGCTATCTCAATTGAAGGTTCTTAAAACCAGCAAGAATCTTAAAGACTTGGAATATTATTTTGACTTGATGCTATTCAAATTCCTTCTTAGGAGCTCCTCATATCACTTCACCTATCCAAAGTGTTTAAATCAGCACATTACATATTTTGCAGTCAAGGAAATGTGACTGTAAGCCAAGAGTCTTACTGAAGCATTATTGTGATTTAGGCTGATTATCCTCCAGATTTAAAGATCTTAATTTTATTCTAGAGAACTAACCTTACATATTCTGAATTATTTTGTAGAATTTTGGAATATTTACGATCTGAGTTGTCTCTAACAATGGTTAGGAACAGGACGGTCATGGCAAATGTTGAAAGTCCAGAGTGATAAGGGGGTTTTTGCCTTCAAGGACTGCCTCTTCTGAGGCAGCAACTAGCAACACCAGGTCACTGATAAGTACCACTTGAAATGAGGGTCTTGGTACTTGCTTTTCCCCCTGAAGTGCTCTTAATGCGGATAAAGCTTCCTCAAGGTTGGTGTTCAGTTGTCAACTCCACTACAAACTTTCACCTGGCCGTGTAATGATAGCAACATCCCTCCCTTGCATTTTTGAAGCTTCTTCCCTGCTTTATGGTCTCCTTGGCATCTCTTGGCATGTGAGCTGTATCTTGTTACTTAGTTTCCTCTCAGGAGAACAAACTGAGGGCAGGGAATTTTTATTTACTGCTTTATCCCCATAGCCTACAATATCTCCTGCCATTTGGTAAATGATCACTAGGTAGTATATAAATAAATGGATAGGGAAGAGAGTTCACCAAAGAATTGCTTAACTTGGAACAATAGGACCGAGCCTCAGTGTTAGCTAGGAGAAAGAAGGCCTAAGACATCCCAGGTAGGAGCAAAGTCATGAAGGGTTTGCCTGGTGTGCCTTAAGTACCTCTTTTGTATGAGAACTTAATGCTTGTTATAAAATCACTTTTTTAGATACTTTAGAGCTGTTTTTTTCAATAAGGCTGAGTATCAAAAGCTATCACTATTTGTGTATATTAACTGTGGTCCATTGTATCCACATCTCCATTGTGACATCATCAAATGATCTCAGGTAAAGGACAACTCCAGCCATCTTGTAACTTTATAGTTACATTATCAGTACATTTATGTCGCTTTTTCCTGTATGTTAGTATGTTTTATCCAGCTTGTTTGTTATAGTGAAGGGTCAGGAGAAGGTAAAAATTCTAATGGCATTATGTTTTAATTGTCGAACTTATACGAGAATGTATAATAAAACAAAAACATTGCACTATTCAAGTTAAGACATAGAACATAGAAGCCACCTGTGGTTCCTCAGTTTCATTCCACTCTTTCCCCTCAGTAACTCTTAAGTACTATCTAGATTATATTAATCATTAGCTGTATGGTATTCCTTTTTTTTTTAATTAACATATAATGTATTATTTGTTTCAGGGGTACAGGTCTGTGATTCGTCAGTCTTACGCAACACACAGCACTCCCCATAACACATAGCCTCCCCAGTGTCCATCACCTAGCCACCCCATCCCCCCAGGAACCTTGGTTTGTATGGTATTCCTAAGCGCATTATCTTGTTTAGTTTTGAAACACAAATCTGGCTTTATAAGGGCAATATTTACTACCAGTTGATGAAAGCATCCTTGAGCTGAATAGTCTCTGAGCCTAAGTTCAGCTTCTAGAATTTACAAGAGCCCCAAGAGGAGATGTCATTGAGCCAGGTGATCGAGTCCTAGGGAACACAAGCCACCACAGCTGGAGCATCGTGGATCTCCTGTAGAAATATGCTTAGTGGTTGTATGCTCATTTTACATTTTCTGCTTTCTAAGGTCACCATGATCTCAAGATCAATGCAGAACTTTCTTGTGGAGTGAAATGAGTGTTCTCCACTCATCCAGATGTCAGAATATGAAGGGAAGAATGAGCACTCCAATGGGACAGGGTCAAACAAGCCAAGTATAGAACAGTGGGAGCCAAATATACCAGGACAGATTACAAAGGTAGTGAATATCTTGCTCATGACAGCCTTCAACATGTCTGTTCTTCATTGTACATCTTCAGTATGGACTAGTTGCTCTCTGGTTCTGGTGGCCAGCTATTACCCTGGGAATTACTTTCTCTCCCTCGTGTGTTGAATTGCCTGTTTGCTGTATGTTTTACTCACGTTGTTGTGAAGCACATCCTCTAGTAATTCTTGAGACACGGTGCATGGGATGTCAACTTTTTGAAACCCTACATGTTGAAAAATGTACTCAACCCCCATATGTGATCAATCATTTGGCTGGGTATGAAACTACAGTTTGTAGATTATTCTCCCTCAGAAGTTTAAAGGATTTTTCCTCATTTCCAGGTTTGTTGTATGGGAATCTGAAGCCATTCTGATTCTTGATCTTTTTGTCTGCTATTTTTTTTCATCTCAGTTGGAGAATTTCTGTCTCCAGCGTTCTGAAATTTCACAATGATCTTATATATATGTTTTCATCCATTGTGCTGTGTCTTTTCAATGGAAGCTTATGTGCTTTCACTTCTGGAAATTGTTAAAAATTTTTTATTTTCTTCCTTGTGTTTTCTCCTTTTCTCTCTTGAACTGTTATTTGGAGTAGGACCTTCTGGACCAGACGTACTTGAACTGCTTATGTTTTCCTCCCATCTCTATGCCATTTTACTCTACTTTCTGAGAAATTTCCCTGATTTTATCTTCCAGTCTTCCTTCAGTTTTTCATTTCTCCTATAAGGCTTTTAATTTCTAAGAGTTTAATTTTTCTTTAAATTGCTTTTTTATTTGTTTTGGGCCTACATGCTAGAGTTTTTCCACAGATCTTTGGAAATTCCTGTCTGTTGGCTCATGATTAAGACTGGAGGAAGGACACACTGGAAATTCTGAATGGATGAGTGGCATTTGATGATTTTGAGCTTTATTGTAGAGTGATCTGGGTGAGCTGTTTGGGAATCTTCCCAGTGTTGGTATCTACGTATGTATTTTGTCATGGAATGGTTATATTCTCAGGGAATTTTCATTCTGTCTTGAGAATGAAGAGTCTGACAGGCAGAGTTAATGTGAGCCAAGTAGAGGAAGGGGGTTTGAGGTGTATACTCTGCTTTCAGCATCACTATTCATGAGGGGAATCACTAGATTAATCACTATATATACATATACACACACACACATGCCATCAGCTTCATTAATTAGGTCCCTTATTTACAAATTTGCCTATTTGCTAAAATTTGAAACTCTAGAATCAATATGCACGGTGCTTTTATGGTGATTCACAGACCTGCACGTAGCAGTTGAAAAGCTGTCACCCGACATGCATGTTCTCAGCAACGGTGGAACAAGGTGATGCCCTGCCTCCTTGTTTCAGCTCTCATACTGTAAACAAGTGTCCTTTTCAGTCTGTGCCACATTTTTTCATGTTTTTACAATTTTTCTCGGTGATTTCACTGTTTAAAATGGCTCCCAAATGTGTTGAAATGCAGGAAGGGTGTGATGTGCCTTATGGAGAAAATATGTCTGTTAGATAAGCTTCATCCAGGCTTGAGTGTTCACTGTTACTGAATCAACAATATATATTTACACAAGGTGTCTTTAAGTAGAAAAATAAAACAAGGTTGTACATTGATAGGTTGATAAAAATAGTGTGACCAGAGGCTCACAGGAGCCTAATCCTATATTCCCCCTAGAAGTAATAAGTCAGTATTTGCTCCTTCAGTGCTCACAGAGACTTTATGGAATATAGCTACTACAAATAATGAGTCAACCATAAATACGTGTATACATCTCTCTGCCTACCCATGCCTTCAGTGTTGACTCACGCACAGATCTCTTTTTGTCATTTTTGGAGAGGAGACTTACGCGAGAGTTGGGGAGGGCTGTCACCCAGGGGGTGTAGAGTGAGGGAAGGGATCTAGGAATCAACTTCTTTTCAGAAAACTTCTATCTTGGCCCTCCATATTTTAGCAGGTTCTTCCTCATTTATCTCATCCCAATCCCACAAGTACATGCTGCTCTGGGAATTCCTATGACTTTGAAGGGTTCAAGATAAAAATCTAGGTGGTTGATTCTCCCTGCTGTCAGCTTGGGAAGTGGATTCTGATGTAGTTCTAAGTCCTCCAAGTCACTTACCATGTCGGTCAGTTTTACAGAGTCGAATTCTTTTCTTGTCCTCTTCCTGACCTTGCAGTTCTCTTTGTCTCTGTTTTCCTTTACTGTACCTTGTTGGGGTTTTGGTGGAAAGCAAAATTTGATGGAGTGTTCTCTCTGCCATCCTGTCTTAATTCCTTTTCCTCTTTCATAACTCACGTTCCTGAGGTGAGTGAATGAGTTAAGGTCAAATGCTACCCCGATTACTTAATCATAGGGCCATCGAAGATGTCGATATTGCTAATGTATATTCTGGATTGTAGACGACTTAAGTTCTTTGACTCGCTGACAACTGAATGAGAAAATGTCCTCCTTTTCTCTTCTCCACCATGTCTTTATAAGGGAATGTGGATTGGTAGGTGTCTGTACAAAGCGTTCTCAACTCCCAGCTCAGAAAGAATGTCTAGTCAGAGGTAGAATTTTTTCCAGTTTCATTATAGCCATAATCCTCTCAAGGCTTCTTATAAAACTTTTGAACTGAGATCTTTGTAATGCTTATTTTTCATTGTTAACATGCTAAACAAAACTTTTGATGGCTTCCAGATCACTTTCTTTTCCTCATTCTAAAAATTTTCTAAGATTTTAAACCAAAGTGTAAAAATAACAGCCAATGTATAAAAATAATGGCCACTTTAATAGTCTACTATTATTAGAAAGATAGAAATAGCTAAGTTGATACTGATCTTTTTAGAATCTTTTCTATCAAAAGGTTCTTTTTTTTAAATGTCATTGTTTTAATTTTTAAAACGATAATGAATAATCTTTGTAGAAAAATGGAAAATGCAGGAAACTAATCACCTTTACTCTTAACCACATATATATGTGTGCATAATCTATATAACTCCTAGTCTTTATTTGTAAATATGTGAATAAAAATGTATCATTAACATTTTCCATGTTTTTCTACCATAAATCCTTTTTAATCACTACATTCTCATTCACTGGTTGGCAACCTATTTCTTAGTATGATTTTTGGCTTTGCAGGCCATATGGTCTCTGTTAACTGTTCAACTCTACTGTTGTAGTGTGAAAGCAGCAATAGACATGTAAACAAATGGGTACTGTTTGCCAACAAAACTTTATTCACAAAAACATACAGCTTCAGATTTGACCCACTGGTCATAATTTGCTCACCCCCAGATAGTTCTTTAAATTTCTTATTTTGACAAAATTAGTGCACAAGAATTGCAAAATAGTAAGAATTCCCACTCACCTTTTACCGTTTCCCCAATTTAAGTTACAGCTTAAATAACTAGTACAATATCAAAACCAGGAAATATACTTGTTTACAATGTGTATTTATAGTTCCATACCATTTTATTACATGTGTTACCCCCATCCACCACCACAATATGGATCTAGAATTATTCCTTTTCTCCCTGCCCCCCCCCACCAGATTTTATTTTTAAGGAATCTCTACATCCAACATAGGGCTCGAAGTTACAGCCCTGAGACCAAGAGTCCTATGCTCTATCAGCTGAGCCAGTTAAGTACCCCCAGAACTATTCCACTACTCAAAGGTCACCTTCATTCTACAGTCGCAACCACCTCCCTCCCCAGCCATCCCTCCATGCTGGCAATCACTAATCTAGTCTCCATCTCTAATTTTGTCATTTTGAGATTGTTCTACAAATGGAATTATGCAGTACATGACCTTTTGAGATTGGCTTTTCTCCGCATTGAGATCCATCCAGGTGTTGCATGTATCAGTACTGTTTTGTTGAACAGTATTCCAGGGTTTGGCTGTAACAGTCTAACCATTCACCTGTTGCAAGGCATTTTGGTTGTTTTAAATGATTCTTCTAAGGTTCTAGTGGTCACATATTCCATGTGACATAGCATTCTGTCACAAACACGATAAGACCTTGATTTCCATGTTTAATTCAACTTAGGAGGCAGGTGTTCCCTTCCTTATAGTCAAGCTTCAGAACCGAATGTGGTTCAGAGTGCGGTGGTCTATCAATTTCAGGTATTCAGTTGAATCCTATTGTATCTGTCATTCTTTTAAAGTCATTGAACTAATTAAAACTCACTGATTTAAATCAAAGGCTCTTTATCCTTCAGGGACTTGCATTTGTTTTGCAGGTTAGTACCGACATACCTATATTTATGGTGATGGTTGAATATGGTTTTAATACTTGTGGAAATAGAGAGTTGGGTTTGAGTCTCCATGTTACTACCTGTGGTCTTTGAGAAGTTCCCTAACTTTGAACCTTTGTTTTCTTACCTGTTAAAAAAATAAATAGTCCCAACTCTGTGAGGAGTAAATGAGATTATTTAGGAAAAGTGTTTAGGAAACAGGAAAATACCATACAAACCTTATAGTACTATTCATAAAAATAGAAATCATCATTATTGGTTTAGAAAAAGCAGTTTTATTATTAAAATGATTACCTTTTATTAACTAGTAAGTATCGGTTTGCTGAAAAAAAAATAAGACTCTGTTTTACAGAGTTAGAAGGCCAAAAGAACAGAGAGGAAGAGTAATATTTCTGTATGCTGTAATGGATGACCTGTGTTGCAAATACAATACCATCTGGCAGATGTGAGAAGAAATCATTTAAATCAACAATGTCTGTAATGAGCTACCATCTGATTCCTGTTAATCAGTCCTTCCTTTTTCAAACCGTCTTCTCTTGGTTTCCATGACCTTGTTCTCTCCTGTTTCTCCTTCTGGCTTATCATCCTCATCTTCTTGGCCCTTAAATACGGAGTTCCCTAGGGATCATCCCTGTACTTCTCTTTCCATGACCTCTTCCCTGGCAATATCATGCCTTTACATCACTCTCCAAACAAAGCCTACATCTGTGGCTCTAGCCCTGACCTCCCTCATTTCCATCCTGCTGGCTGGATAACTCTTTCAAACTCAGTATTTCCAAAGCTGAGGTCATTTTTCTTACTAAGATGGCCCTTTTCAAATTTTGTTTCTGTCCACAGCCCGACCCTCTTCTCAGTCCGTCTGCACTGTTCTTTGTCACCTCCTTACTCCCTCCACATCTAGTCATGTCAATTCTTTGAGCACAGTGTCTCTCATTTCCTCTTTTCTTTCCATTTCAGGCCTACACCTTTAGCTTTTTAACTGAAATAGTGTCTTCCCTCCCCACTACCATCCATTCAGCCTTCCACAGTTCTGTTCAGATTCTTCCTACTCAGTGTCCCTGATTGTTCCCCTTGTTTGTAGAATAAAGCCCAGATGATTAGCCTAATATGAAGTCCTCTCCATGATCAGCTTTTCTAATCTATATACTCAACTCCAGATGAACTTAATGAGGTGAAACCTTTACAGAATTCCATAATGTTTTCCTTTCCTTGTGACACTTAACTTCATTTAATGCACACTCTCTCTCCTTTTCTCTGCTGGACCCATGTGTAGGTTGCTCTCAATATTTCCACAGAGTTGCATGTAGCAGATATTTATAGAATGAAGGATTGGTACTAAGGTAGGAACTCAATTCATGTTTGGCCCACACATTCAACAAGTATTTATTGAGCACCTTGCTATGGGTCAGGTACTTTGAGACATGGGGCACATGTGGGTGCAGTCTCAGCCTCTTTTTTTTTTTTTATTGATTCTGTTCCTCATTTAACTTTTAAAAACCCTACTTGAATATTAAAAATAGCAAGTAGTGACTGTGTTGTGATTACAGTCCCTCACTCATTCACTACTGCATATAAAATGCTAGCAGTGAGTGTTATTCACTGACCTCATTAAGAGGTCCGACCAAACCCCCGTCCTTAGGATGATGCTCATGCTCCCGTGCTTCTGCATTGTAATGGTGCCATCTTTCCTGATTTGAATAGAAGTCCCGTTAGTTCTACCTGGTCCATTTCATCAGTATCTTATACTCCCTTCCTGTCAGGTAGGGGTTTTTCCCAGCAAAGAGCATTTATTGAGAGAGTGCCGTTCTCAGGAAAGTTTGAACGTGATGATTAGGTGACTCTTTTCATATGATCTGTGATAAAATTGCCACGCCTTCATGTAGCACACACATAAGCCTTACATCCTAGGAGGAATCTTAAAAATGTTACCATTAGATAATTTATGACTTTATACTGAAGTATTAACTTTGTACTTATGTCTAAAGCAAAGCTGTTAGGCGCTTAGTTTAAGAATATATTAAAGAATTGTACTCTGGTTGCCTGAAGGACATGGAATTTACCTGTTAAGTGAGAAGTCTATATTCGAAAAAGAAGATGGGTGAGTTCATGAAATATCTTCCTAAGAGAAGGAAGTTGGTGGGGAGGGAAAAGAGTGAGGAGATCAAGCTATCGAGGTCCCCTCCAGTTAGTCATTTCTTCTCAGGCAGGCAGTTCCATGAAACTAACATAATGTGCTTTTGGATCTTATACAGATGGCAATCAGGAGTTACTTCCCTGTGAAGTCTGTGGAAGACGCTTTGCAGCAGATGTTCTGGTAAACATAAAGACATTTTGTAGATGTGTTTCGTTGGAGTTAAATGAACTGTCAAGTCAGTGAGGAGGCTGCAGCGGCAAAGATTAAAGACAGATGTGGAGAGAAAGCAAGGGAAGAGAGGTCCATAACCTATGGCTGGCAGGTCCGGAGGACATGGAGGCACATAGATGCCACCCCATTCAAAAGGGATCCTAATTAAACATGGTACTCTTAGAAAAAGGATGCCAAATGAAAGTGTTTTGGCACAGCTGATTGTCTCTTGAGAGGTTTTGGCTCTTCTGCCTTTTCTATAAGCATCAAAAATTCAAATTTTAAGGCCAAAGCACCAGGGAAATTAGCTAGTCAAGAGGAATGAACATTGAATTTGGAGCATCTGGAAACTTGGCTTTTAGCCTCAAATTTGTCACTAATTCTGACAAGTCCTTTAACCTCCCTCTGTTTCCTGCTTTGCCACGTATAAAGACAGAACCTTTCAATTTCAGGGATTTTATGTAATTTGAACAAAATGGATGTAAGGCCTGTTCCAAGATCTAATTGTTAATCAGATTCAAACTAACTGCACGTCAGATCCTCTGATTGATGCCTATAAAATGGAATAAAAGCTTAATTTATTTCAAAATTAAGGAATCAAACAGGTTTTAGATTCCACTATTATAAAGAGATTCCCAAGAAAAATGTTTAAAAAAAGAAAACTGGAGGTGATAATGCAACTCGGAATTTGAACATTTTAGATCAAGGAGACGTAATGAAACTTAAACAATTTGGACTATATACCTGACTGCATTTGGGGTGAAAGCCTGTATAATGAAGTTGTAGGTTTTCTTTCCTGGGGAATTTTAAAAAATGAAATATCTGTTCTAATTAACTGTAGATAGAGCTTCCTGAATTTAGAAGCAGGAACTCGAGGGCCTGTTGAGGCCCAGGAATCTACCGGTGTGCTGCTTTTGCCAAACCAGGCCTGCACCCCATAAGAACGAGTTTGAGACCTAGAGGGTACCATTCATTTGGGAATCACTAAATGTCAAGTATGTCTTGGGTCCTCTTGGGTTTTACTTCTAGGCCTCTCTCCAAGCTACAAAGAGCATTTGATCAAGTGATGTGCTTTCTCTCTCTAATTTAAAATGGTATGGCTTGGGCTCCTGGGTTGCTCAGTGGGTTTCCAACTCTTGATTTTGGCTCAGATCATGATCTCAGGGTCATGGGATGGAGCCCCACATTGGGCTCCACACTCAGCGGGGAGTCCGCTGGAGATTTTTTCTCTCCCTTTCCCTCTCCCCTCCTTTCTCTTTCTCTCCCTAAAATAAATAAATAAATCTTTAAAAATAAAATAAAATAAAATAAAATGGTATGGCTTGTTTGTAACAAGGTGCAGGGATTTTTATAGAGCCCCGTATTTTGTTGGATGAAGGAACTGTGTGTTAACTATTATGGGTTGCATATCCACCAAGGAAGAGGACATTTAGTTGGAAGTTGTTGGTATAATCCTATAGTGGTGCTGTAACAGACTTTGTAAGGGTGGTACACAAGCAAAGCTCTGTGTTGATTCCCTGTCTTATGTACTAGAAATGCTGAGTACTTAAAGATTACTTGGCTGGAGTAAAGAATGTTTTCCCTGCTGATTGTCTGTTAAATGTTAAATATTGTAACATTTTAAAACTTAATATTAAATGCTTAGATTTGCCCTGAAATAAATGACTTCATGGATGTGAAATGTTTGGATAAATTAAAGGAAAATATCTTCATAATGTAAATGGAATTGGTGTATCCTTCGCTTATTTGTATGGTTGTCCCAGTTGTCTTTTGCAGATGTTCTCAAATATTTCTTTGAAACCTCTCTACTCCTTGAGGAAGTTAAGTAGTTTAATTTACTGTATGTAGAAAAGTGACCCCATTAAATTCAGTTTTGAAATTTCTGAGTGGTAAGAAGAGTTTTTCTGAGAAGATTCCACTGGTAGGAACTAAGTTTCCTCCTGCTATGTGCAAAGAACTGTTTCAAAAGGATGGTAAAACTGAATGTTAGGATTGTTGGGACTCAGATCCCTGTTAGGTTACTGGATGACTTGCTCATGGAATTTGGGAATCGTGGATGCAGGAAACAGAACAGAAGACATAATCAGGAGAACTTCCTGGGCTTCAGTGAGTACCTAGCTCAATATCAGAAATATTTATTTCAATTTAAACTAGAAAGTTTGCCTTTACAACATTATTTAGTGCCTGGAACCACTCACACAGCCCAAGTGGTAGAATTCAATATATATAAAACCAAATTTGAAGTAAGTCTCTGTAGCTGTGGAGGCCTCTTCTTGACCTTACCCTCACGCAATATCTAGTGATGTGTAACATGGGTGGAGAGAGCCAGATGGATTTGCTCTGCTGTGCTTTGAGAGTTGGAGAATGAACTTGGCTCCGAAGGTGAACCCTGTCACTCCAGTGGGGGCTGCCTGAGTACAAACCTTGTGACTGTACATGTTAAAAATTTTAATCCCCGCTGTTTCTTTTCTAGGAAAGGCATGGACCAATATGTAGAAAACTCTTCAATAAAAAACGTAAACCTTTCAATTCCTTGAAACAAAGATTACAGGGTACTGACATTCCCATTGTGAGAAACGCTCCTCTATCCAAGGTACTATCAGTATCTGCTTATTGTTCTTGATTACATCCTTAAGTACATTAAAGCCTCTTTTTGGCTCTCTGGTTTCATTTTTGCTTGATAGTGCAGTGTAATGTCATGTAAGTATAATCCACCTTTACTGTTTTCTTTTTAATCATGCTCACTTAGATTTCGAAATGTATTTCAGATACTTTCCAGATGTGGCAAAAAAGAATCTCGTTTATGTTTTCATTACTGCAGCGTTAAATCTAGCAATTAACTTGGAAGAGAGTCCCTTTTAATCTTACATTTAAGTCTTTCTTTAAAGTTTTATAGCTTGTTTTTCTGATTGATATTTTGTGTTTTCCCTCACTGTTCTGAATTGCAAATTTTATTACTGTATTTTCCAAACTTCTTTTTTTGTACTTTTGAAAACAAATTGTTTTCCCTCCAAATTTCAGTCCTGTCTCTTGTAAATTAAAATCTCAGGTTAAAGTAAAATTGCAGTGGAGAGATGTACAGTCTAGGTTAGTATATATTGGTTTTGTTTTTTATAGCCTCAACCTGTGAGGAGATCTAACTGGAGACAACGACATGAAGACTTCATTAACGCCATCCGATTGGCAAAGCAGTGTACGCTAGCCATTAAAGAAGGCCGACCTCTTCCCCCTCCACCTCCTCCATCCATCAACCCAGGTGTGTGGCCAATTTGCTTTGTTTTTAGCATTTTACTCTTAACCAATTGTGCTTGATTTGGGGCCAAATCGTCATGACTTGCTTCCTCCTATGCATTCTAAAATAAATAATAGCAACTAAATTATATAAAAGTAATTTTATCATACAATATATCTTATCCTAATTTCTTTTTAATTCTGCATAAAGATTCTGTATTCCTTTTAACTCCGTGAGAATACCACTGTACCCAATGTCATGGCCATTCACGTCATGGTGTTTGAGAATGGGGCTGTGCAGGGCAGTTCTGCAGTAGCTCCACAGTGTCAGATACCCATAGCTCTGGGTTGTTGGGGGGTTTGTTTTGAGATAAAAATCCCATGATATTAAATTCACCATTTTAACCATTTTAAGTTGTTCAGTTTTGTGGCCTAAAGGTTTCTTACCCTAAACTTTTTATTTTGAAAATTTTCAAGTTTACAGAAGAGAAGAAATAGTACAATGATCACTCATACCTTCCACTGAAATTTGACAGTTGTTGATATTGTCATATTCTCTGTCTTTTTATTTTGGGGGGAGCAGAACTATTTAAAACTAAGTTTCAAACATCATAACACTTTACCCTTAACTGTGTCAGTGTGCATTTCTTAAGGATGAGTACATTTCCTTGCATAACATATAGACTAGTATTTTCCCAGTTATCTTAAGAATGTCTTTTAAAGCTCTCTCCTTGACCCCTAGTCACAATCTAGGATTCAGTCAGGGTTCATGCATTTTTGTTGTCTCTTTTCTTTAATCTTGCACAACACCCCTATCAGGCCAATTATTTTTTAGAATATCTCTTTTGCTAGATATGTCTGTTTTTTTTTACTCAGGCTAATGTTTAACTTGTTCCTCTATCCTGTTTTTTTTTTTGTAAATTGGAAATTAGGGCTAGAAGCTCTATTAGATTAATAATAATATTAATCCCTATCAGATACAAGATCTTCAAATATTTTCTCCCATTTCGTGGACTGTCTTTTCACTTTCTTGATGGTATCTTTTGATGCACAAGAATTTTTGATTTTGGAGAAGTCCAGTTTATTTTTCTTTTGTTGCCTAATGTTTGATGTTAAATCCAAAAAATCACTGCAAAATCAATGTCATGAAGCCTTTCCTATATGCTCTCCTCTAAGAGTTTTATAGTTTTAGCTCTTATGGTTTTCTCTTTGATCTAGGTGGAGTTAATTCTGTATGTGGTATAAGGTAATATCCCAACTACTTTGGAAGTTGGATATTTAGTTTTACATGTGGATATCTAGTTTTCTCAGCACTCCGTTGAAAAGACTATCCTTTCCCCATTGAATGATCTTGGCACCGTTATCAAAAGTCAGTTGACCTTATATGTGAAGGTTTATTTCTGGGCTGTTTTAGTCTGTTTTCTTTATGCTAATTACCACCCTGTTTTGATTACTGTAGTAAATTCGTAGTAAGTTTTGAAAGTTCTCCAAGATTGTTTTGGTTATTTGGGGACCTTTGAGATTTCATATGAATTTTTAGAATGAGTTTTTTTCTATTTCTGAAAATGCCATTGGAATTTTGATAGAGGTTCCATTAAATCTGTACATAGCCTTGGGTAGTGTTGTCACCGTAACAATATTGTTTTCCAGTCTATGAGCATAGGATGTCTTTTAATTTACTTATCTTCTCTTTAATTTCTGTCGTGAATATTTCGTTGACTTGGTGTAGGAATATACAACTCTTTCACCACCTTCATTAGATTTATTCCTAAGTATTTTATTCTTTTTGATGTTATTGTAAATGGAATTGTTAACTTTGTTTTCAGGTTGTTCATTGCTACTGTATAGAAATATGACTGATTTTTGTGTATTTTGTATCCTGCAACTTTGTTGAATTTTGTTAGCTCTACCAGTTGTTTTTTGGTGTGGAATTTGTAGGGTTTTCTACATATAAAATTATGTCATTTGTGAACAGACATAATTTTTCTTCTTCTCCAATTTGTCTTTTGTTTCTTTTTCATGTCTCAGTTCTCTTGCTAGAACTTCCAATACTATATTGAATAGCAGTGGTGAAAGCAGACATCCTTGTCTTGTTTCCCATTGAGTAAATATTATCTGAGGGTTATAATTGTCAATTTAAAGTATAAATAATAGCATTTTATGACAATTATGATGTGGAAGTAAAATGTATGAAGACAATACAAGAAGTTTAAGGAAAATGGACATACATTGTTGAAAGGTTCCTATACATTATACAAGAATAGGTTTAGTACTCATTAAACATGAAAAGATATAGTGTTATTTGAAGGTAAAGTTGTATATCTTAAAGATGCCTTTTTTTAAAGATTTTTATTTATTTATTTGACAGAGAGTGTGAACATGAGCACAAGCAGAGGGAGTGGCAGGCAGAGGGAGAAGCAGGCTCCCCACTGAGTAGGGAGCCGGACATGGAGCTTGATCCCAGGACCCTGAGATCATGATCTGAGCCCAAGACAGACGCTTAACTGACTGAGCCACCCAGGCACCCCATTAAAGATGCCTATTTTAAACTCTAGAGTAAACACACAAAAATATTGACATGTAGCTAATAACACAATAAATGGAATAGAGATAAAATGAAAAAAAATTCAATCTAAGAGAAAAGATGGGATAAAGACAAAGCAAGATGGTAAACTTAAACCTAATCATGTGGACAGTTGCATGTAAATGACCTAAACCATTCAGGTAAAAGGCAGATTATCATACTAAATAATAAAGCAAGGTCCAATTATATACTTTCCACAAGAAGCACACTTTAAATATGAAGACACAAATAAGTGTGTCAGACAAGTGACAAAACAAGGAGGTGTTGCAGGTAGGTCTAATGGGGCGACACCCTCACTAAGGGATAGCTGCCCCTGAGTTAGCAGGGCTGCTGCCTCAAAGGAGCACACACCAGGATCGCCAGATCTAATTTCTCAAAGGGTGGCAAAAACCACAGAATTCCTGATTTATAAATATCAGAAACACAGTTTTTTAGAAACTTCAGGTTTGAGTCTCTGAGGTTGGAAATCAGGCAGTGGTTTTCTTTGGAGGGGTGGGGATGACCAGGAGTGGACATGAGGAGCATTGCTAGGAATGTTCTGTGTCTTGATCTGTGCTGGTTACATGGGTGTGGGCAGCTAATAAATATTTCATGGAGACATACACTTATGATTTGTGCCTTTTCACTCGGATAAAAGGGTAAAAGAAATAAACACCAGCAATGTCAAAACAACTATAGACTGGCCTGTGAAAAGCATGGGGAAGGATATGTATGCAAACAATCATAAAACCGGAGTGACTATTATTAGTATCTGGCAAAGCAAACATCAGTGTTACTATTAACAGGGGTAATGATTAAAAGTACATTCATCAGGAAGGCCTATCAGTCCTAAATGTTTATGTACCTAGTAACAGAGCTTCAAAGAACATGAAACAAAACCTGGGAGGAGAAGTAGAAAGATTCACAATTATATTTGGAGATTTTATCATTCCTTTCTTAGTAGCTGATAAAATAAGCAGCAGGAAAATCAGTAGGGATATAGAAAATTTGAACAACAGTATCAACCAGTTTGACCTAATTGATACCTATTGCTATAATGTGACATGCAGCACAGCAGGATATAATTCTTTTTAAATACACATGGAGCATTCATCCAAGACAGACCATGTGCAAGACCACAAAGTAAGTCTCAATTAATGTAAAAAGGATTGAAATCATACAGATTGTTATTTGACACAGAATTAGAAGTTAATGATGAAAACATACCTAGAAAATTTCCTAATATTTGGAAATTCCCAACTCATTTCTAAATAACACATGAATTTAAGAAGAAATCATAAAAGAAATCAGAAAATATTTTGAACTGAATGGTAATGAAAACACATTAAAATTTGTGGGATTCAGCTAAAACAGTGTCTAGAGGGAGTTTTATAGCTTTAAATGCTCATATTAGAAAAGAAGAAAGGTTTAAACCAATTACTTTATTCTTTCTCTTTAAAAAGTTAGAACAAATTATACCTAAATTAAGTAGAAAGAAGAAAATAGTAAATGTAAATGTAGTTCACTATATTAACAAAATATTTTTAAAAGCAGATAATCATCCCAATAGATACAGGAAAAGCCTGTGACAAAATATAACACCCATACATGTTTAGAAAACAAAACTCTTAGAAAGGTAGAAATAGAAGGGAACACCTCAATAAAGGACATCTTTGAACATTCTACAGCTAACAATACACTTGATGAAAAACTGAGCACTTTTCCACTGAGATCACGAAAAAGCAAGGATGTCCTTTCTGACCACTTCTGTTCAACACTGTGCTGGAGAAAAAGTACCCAGTGTAATAAGGAAATAAATTATCAGAGAGGATAAAACTGTCTTTATTCACAGATAACATAATCGTGAATGAGTAAATGTAGAAAATCTTAGTAAACTATAAGAAAGCTACTGGAAGTAAAAGTTCATTTAACCCACTTTCAGGATATAAAGTCAAGGGGCACCTGGGTGGCTTAGTCAATTAAGCATCTGACTCTCGATTTTGTCTCAGATCATGATCTCAGGGTCCTGAGATCAACCCCCTCCCCCTCCGTCAGGCTCCACGCGGAGTGTGGAGCCTGCTTAAGATTCTCTCTCTGCCCCTACCCCCTTGCTTGTGTGCACTCTTTCTCTTAAAAAAAAGGATATAAAGTCAATATACACAAGTAAATTTTATTTCTATATACTAGCATAAACAATTGAAAGACAAAATTAGAAATAGTATTTACAATTATGAAAAAACATTAAATACTCAGGTATATATTTAATAAAACGTGTAGGACTTGAAAAATGAAAACCACAAAACATTATTTAGAGAAGTAAAAGAGGACCAAAATAAATGGAGAGATTTATCATTTTCATGATTTGGGAAGAGTCCACATGATGTTATGATGTCAGTTCTTCACACATTGATCTATGGACTCTGTGTAATTCCAATAAAAATCCCTGCAAGTTTTCTTTGCCAAGTAAGAATTAACTAGTTGATTCTAAAATTATATGGAAATTCAAATGATCTGGAATAACCAGGATGGTTTTGAAAAAAAGGAAAAAAGCAGAGGACTTACACTACCTGATGTCAAGACTTACTATGATGATACAGTAATAAAGTAATTTGATATTGGTGTACCAGTTGAACAGAAAAGAGAATCTAGTTGTAGACCTCCCACCCACGTATGGGTGACTCGTTTTTGACAAAGGTAATTCCATGTGGGAAAGGATAATCTTATTAACAAATGAAACAGAGAAAACTAGATATCAGTTTGGAAAAAATGAGCCGTGATCCTTATATAAAAATTAATTGACAAAAAATAACTGACAAAAATTAATTCACAATGGAACATGGACCTAATATAAGTGCACAATTCTAAGATTTCTAGAAAAAACAAAAATCTATGGTCTAAGAGTCAACAAAGATTTCTTAAACAGGATGCAAAATGTACTAATGATTTTTAAAAAGGAAATTGATAAATTGGGCTTCACCAAAGCTAAAAATTTTAGTTTTGAGAGACACCATTAGAATGCAAAGGCAAGCCACAGGCTGGGAGAAAATATTCATAATACATATATGTCTGACAAAGGACTCATACTAAGAATATATAAAGAACTCCTACAACTCAATAATAAGCCAGCCCAGTAAGAAAAAAGGCAAGAGATATATTTGAACAGAGGCATCACAGAATAATAGCCAATAAGCACATAAAAAGACACTCAGTGTCTGTTTCTATCAGGGAAATGTGAATTACAGCCACAATGAGATACCACCACATACCCACTTGAATAGCTAAAATTAAAGACTGACAATACAAATGATAGCTAGGATGTGGAACAGCTGGAAGTCTCATACACTGCTGATGGGGTATAAAATAGTACAGCCACTTTGCACTGGTATTTTCTTAAGTTAAACATATACTTATTTATAGAGCAATTCTATGCCTAGGTATTTATGTGAAAAACTGGAAACATGTTCTTAAAAAAGACTTATATGTTCATGTTCATAGTAGCTTTATAGCATAAACTGAAAAAAAAAAGAAACCCTGAAAATGTCCATCAACAAGTGAATGGATAAACAAAACAGAATACAACTCCATAGTAGGAAGAAAGTGCAACCATACGTGCAGCACCATGGGTATTCTGTTACGTGAAATTATAGAACAGACATCTTTAGTGACAGGAAGACAGAGTTTTGATTGCTTGAGACTGGGTTTGGGGGAATACTGACTGAAAAGGGGCATGAGGGAACTTTTTGGGGTGATGAAACTGTTCTGTTTTATTGGAGTGGTTGCACAAATGTGTACATTTATCAAAGTCATTGGCCTGTACACTTAAAAATAGTTGCATCTTCCTGCATGTAAATTATTTTTTGAAGTTCATTTTAAACAGGAAAAAACCAAAACCAGTCCCCAAAACCACAGTGGAATCATACTATAAAAACCATCTAAAAAATAAATAATCTGAACTTCTATACTGAAAATAATCTTTAAAAAATATAACTTTATTTTTAATTATTTTTAAGTACAGTTAACATACAATATTATATTAGCTTCAGGTGTACATTAGTGATTTGACATTTATGTGCATTACAAAATGCTCACCATGTTAAATATAGTTACCATCTGTCACCATACAGATTTATTACAATATCATTTGACTGTATTCCCTATGCTATACTTTCATCCCCATGACTGACTGACTTATTTACTTACTGTTAAGTTTTGAGGGGAAGGTAAAAATATTTGGTACTGAAGGTAAAAATATTTGGTACTGAAGGAAGTTTTGAGGGGAAGGTAAAAATATTTGGTACTGAAACCAAGTATTTGGTTTCGGCTTAGATCATGATCTCACGGGTTGTGGGATCAAGCCCCATGTCAGGCTCTGGGCTCAGCAGGAAGTCTGCTTAAAGATTCTCTTCTTCTGTCTCTCCCCTCACTCATGCGTGTGCTGTCTTGTTTTTTCTCTCTCTCTCTCTCTCAAAAAAAAAAAAAAAGGATTATATTGGCTGTAATAATTTTCCAACGTGAAAAGAGCTTTACCTTGACTATCCTTAATACAGGAAATTATTTCAGTTGCTGAATGATTTGAATTTTAGAGCTGTATGTGAAAAATAAAGTATATTTTAGTTGGACCACTGCAATAGTGTTAAGATTGATCATTGTGGGTGTGGTTGGTCTTTCACCCATTGACAGAGTACATGCTAGTTTTCTGCTGTTCTTTTATAGTTTTCCTTGATTAATTTAGATTATTTATTTGAGAGTGAGAGTGAGAGAGCACAAACAGGAGGAGCAGCAGAGGAAAAGGGAGAAGCAGGCTCCCCACTGAGCAGGGAGCCCGACGGGGGCCTTGATCCCAGGACCCTGGGAGCATGACCTGAGCCAAAGGCAGATGCTTAACCAACTGAGCCCCACCTGGGTGCCCCTCCTTGATTAATTTAATATGCTTTTTTTTTTTTTTTTAATCAGAGGAAGAAAAGGAGTGGGCTAGGATGCTTTTTTTTTTTTTTTTTTTAAGGTTTTATTTATTTGGGAGAGAGAATGAGCAGCTGGGAGAGGCAGAGGCAAGAAGGAGAAGCAAGTTCCCAGTTTAGCAAGGAACCCAATGCAGGACTCAATCTCAGCATCCTGGGATCATGACCTGAGCCCAAGGCAGCTACTTAACCAACTGAGCCACCCAGGTGTCCCATAGGATGTTTTGATAATGCTTTTTTTTTTTAAGATTTTTATTTATTTATGTGACAGAGAGACAGCCAGCGAGAGAGGGAACACAGCAGGGGAGTGGGAGAGGAAGAAGCAGGCTCCCAGCGGAGGAGCCTGATGTGGGGCTCGATCCCATAACGCCGGGATCACGCCCTGAGCTGAAGGCAGACGCTTAACCGCTGTGCCACCCAGGTGCCCCTTGATAATGCTTTTATATTGCATCTGGTGTTTGTTTTTGTTTTGTTTTCTAATGAGGAAAATTAGATTCCTTTTTTTAATTAAAAAACTTTTTTTTGGCGAAATGACCTTTTTTCTTTATCCTTTGTTTAGGATTATTGTTTAAGATTCATCCTTTATTGAAAGGGTGCCTTACTTTTTTTGTAATTGGAAGTTTGTACCTCTTAATCCCTTTTTACCTGTTTTGCTCATCTTCCCCCCCCCCCCAACTGGCAACCACTTGTTTGTTTTCTTTTCTTTTCTTTTTTTTTTTTTAAAGATTTCATTTATTTATTTGACAGAGAGAGAGAGACAGCCAGTGAGAGAGGGAGCACAAGCAGGGGGAATGGGAGAGGAAGAAGCAGGCTTCTAGTAGAGCAGCGAGCCGGATGCGGGACTCAATCCCAGGATGCTGGGATCATGACCTGAGCTGAAGGCAGACGCTTAATGACTGAGCCACCCAGGCGCCCCACCTGTTTGTTCTCTGTATTTACAAGTTTGTTTCTATTTTTTATTTATTTGTTTATTTGCTCTATAGATTCCACATATAAGTGAAATCATATGCTATTTATCTTTTCGTGTCTCATTTCACTTAACATAATACCCTTTAGGTCCATCCATGTTGTTGCAAATGGCAAGATTTCATTGTTTTTTATGGCTGAGTAATATTCCAGTGTATATGTATACCACATCTTCTTTATCCATTCATCTAGCAGTGGACATTTAGGTTGCTTCCATATCTTGGCTATCGTATCTTGGTTATTATAAATAATACTGGCAAAAACCATAGGGGTCCATAGATATTTTTGAATTAATGTTTTTATTTCTTTGGGTAAATATGCAGGAATGAAATTACTGGATTATATGGTACTTATATTTTTAAAATTTTGAGGAACTTCCATACTCTTTTCCACAGTGGCTGCACCAATTTCCATTCCCACCAACAGTGCATGAGGGTTACCTTTCTCCGCATCCTCACCAACACTTGTTATTTCTTACCTTTTTTATTCTAGCCATCCTGACAAGTGTAAGGTAATATCTCATTGTGGTTTTGATTTGCATTTCCATGATGATTAGTGATGTTGAGCATCATTTCATGTGCCTCTTGGCCATCTGTATGTCTTTTTTGGAAAAATGTCTATTCAGGTCCTCTGCCCATTTTTTTTAATTGGATTATTTTGGTGTTGAGTTGTAGGAGTTCCTTATATATTTTGGATATTAACCCCTTATCATACATATCATTTGCAAATATCTTCTCTCAGTCAGTAGGTTGCATTTTTGTTTTGTTGATGGTTTCTTAGTCACTGTGGAAAAGTTTTTTAGTTTGATGTAGTCCCAGTTTATTTTTGCTTTTGTTGCCCTTGTCTAAGGAGATAGATCCAAAAAAATATTACTGACTGCTATGTCCAAACATTTATTACCTGTATTTTCTTTTAGGAGTTTTATGGTTTCAGGTCTTAACATTTAGATTTTTTTTTTAAATATTTATTTATTTATTTATTTATTTATTTATTTATTTATTTATTTATTTATTTGACAGAGAGAGAAGGGGGGGAGTATGAGCAGGGAGAGCAGGAAAGGAAGAAGCAGGATCCCTGCTCTGCCAGGAGCCCAGTGCAGGGCTCGATCCCAGGACCCTGGGATCATAGCCTGAGCCGAAGGCAGCCGCTTAACCAACTGAGCCACCCAGGCGCCCCTGACATTTAGATTTTTAATCCATTTTGAGTTTATTTTTGTATTTAAAAAATGGCCTAATTTCATTCTTTTCATGTGTCTGTCCAGTTTTCTCAACACCACTTATTGAAGAGATTGTCTTTTCCCCACTGTATGTTCTTGCCTTCTTTGTCATAGATTGACTATATAAGTGTGGCGTTTTTTCCTGGACTCTTTATTCTGTTCCATTGATCTGTGTGTCTGTTTTTGTGCTGGAACTGTATTTTTATTACTATAGCTTTGTAGTATAGTTTGAAATCTGGAATTGAAATCTCCACCTTTGTTCTTCTTTCTCAAAATTTATTTGGCTGTTTAGAGTCTTTTGTGGTTCCATGGACATTTTATGACTATTCTAGTTCTGTGAAAAATGCTATTGTTATTTTTATAGGGATTACATTGCTTTGGATAGTATGGACATTTTAACAATATTAATTCTTTCAGTCCATGAGAGTGGTGTATCTTTTCATTTATTTGTGTTGTCTTCATTTTCTTTAATCAGTGTTTTATAGCTTTCATAGTCTTTCACCTTCTGGTTAAATTTATTTCAATGTATTTTATTCTTTTTGATGCAATTGATTTTTTTTTTGTTTGTTTGTTTTTACAGATTTGTTTATTAGAGAGAGAGAGAGCACACACAGGGAGTGGGTGTGGGGCAGAGGTAGAGAAAGTCCCAAACAGACTACTCACTGAGTGCGGAGCCCGACAAAGGCTCACAACCCAGAGATCACAATCTAAGCCAAAACCAAGAGTCGGGCCCAACTGACTATGCCACCCAGGCGCCCCTCTTTTTGATGCAATTGTAAATGGAATTTCTCTGTTAGTTCATTATTAGTGTGTAGAAATGCAGCAGATTCCTGTATATTAATTTTGTATCCTGCAACTTTACTGAATTAATATACTAGTTTTGATAGTTTTTTTGATGGAGTCTTTTACGTTTTTCTAAGCATATAGTATCACTTCATCTGCAAGTAGTGAGTTTTATTTCTTCCTTAACAAGTTTGATGCCTTTTATTTCTTTTTTCTCTGTTTTCTGTGGCTAGGATTTCTAGTATTATGTTGAATAAAAGTTGTGAGAGTGGACATCCTTGTCATCTTCCTGATCTAAGTGGAAAAGCTTTCAGCCTTTCACCATTGAGTCTGATGTTAGCTTTGTGTTTGTCATATATGGCATTTACTATGCTGAGATATGTTCCTTCTGTACCCACCTTGTTGAGAGTTTTTGATATGAATGGATGTTGAGTTTTGTGAAATGCTTTTTCTGCATCTATTGAAATGATTATATGATTTTTTAAAAATGATTATATGATTTTTATCTTTTTTTTTTAAAGTAGGCTCCATACCCAGCATGGAGCCCAGTGTGGGTCTTGAACTCACAACCCTGAGATCGAGACCTGAGCTGAGATCAGGAGTTGGACACTTAACTGAGCCACCCAGGCACCCCATCCTTCTTTTTTTTTTAAATGTGGTATATCACATTGATTGAGTTGTAGATATTGAACCATCCTTGCACCCCCAGAATAAATCCTGCTTGATCGCGATGTAAAATCTTAAAAAAAAAAATTATTTTCATTTAGTTGTTTTTATTGATGTCCTAATGTTATATTAGTTTCAGGCGTACAGCATACTGACGCAACAATTCTACATTACTCATTGCTCACCATGGTAAGTGTAGTCACCATCTGTCACTATACAAAATTATTGGTGTTATTGACTATATTCCCTATGCTGTATTTCTTACCTTTCTGACTTATTTATTTTAATGTGAATAAATTTGAATTTGGTTTGCTAATATTTTGTTAAGGATTTTTGCATCTATGTTCATCAGAGGTATTGACCTGTGATTTGTTTTTGTAGTGTCTTTGTTTGGTTTTGGTTTTAGGGTAATAGCTGGCCGCATAGAATGAATTTGGAAGCATGCCTTCCTCTTCAATATTTTGGAATGGTTTGAGATAGATAGATATTTACTCTTTAAATGTTTGGTAGAGGGACGCTGGGTGGCTCAGTCAGTTAAGCATCTGCCTTTGGCTCAGGTCATGATCCCAGGATTCTAGGATTGAGTCCTGCATTGGGCTCCTGGCTCAGCGTGGAGCCTGCCTGTCCCTCTGCCTGCTGCTCCCCCTGCTTGTGCGTGCACATGCACTCTCCCTCTCACAAATGAATAAAATCTTTTTTAAAAAAAATATTTGGTAGAATTCATTTATCAATCCATTTGGTCCAGAACTTTTGTTTACTCAGAGTTTTTGGATTACTAATTCAGTTTCATTACTAGTAAATGGTCTGTTCAGATTTTCTAAATCTTCCTGACTCAGTCTAGGAAGATTTCATGCTTTTAGGAATTTATCCATTTCTTCTAGGTTGTCCAGTTTGTTGGTATATCATTTTTCATAGTAGTCCCTTATAATTCTTTGTATTTCTGTATTGTTGGTTGTATCTTCTCTTTCATTTCTGGTTTTATTTATTTGAGTTCTCTTTTTTCCTTGATGAGTCTGGCTAAATATTTATCAATTTTGTTTATCTTTTCAAAGAATCAGCTCTTAGTTTCATTGATCTTCTCTATTGCTTTTTTAGTCTTTATTTCATTTATTTCTGCCCTGCTTTTTATTATTTCCTTCCTTCTCCTGACTTTGGGCTTTGTTTGTTGTTCTTCTTGTAGTTTCTTTAGGTGTAAGGTTAGATAGTTTGATATTTTTCTTCTTCAGGTAGGCCTGTATTATTCTAAACTTCCTTTTTAGAACCGCTTTTGTTCCATCCCAAAGATTTTGAAACATATTTTCAAATTCATTTGTTTCAGTGTTTATTTAGATTTCCTTTTTAATTTCTTTGTTGACCCATTGATTGTTTAGTAGCATGTTGTTTAGCCTATAGGTATGTTTTTTTTTCCAGTTTTTTTTTTTCTTGTAATCAATTTCTAGTTTCATACTGTTGTGGTTGGAAAAGATGATTTATATGATTTCAGTCTCATTAGATTTGTTGAGACTTGTTTTGTGGCCTAACATGTGATCTATTTTGGAGGATGTTGCATGTGCACTTCAAAAGAATGTATATTCTGTTGTTTTGGGATGAAGTATCCTGTATCTATCTGTTAAGTCCATCTAGTATGATAATGTCATTCAAAGCCATTGTTTCCCTATTAATTTTCTGTCTGGATGATGTATCCATTGACGTAAGGGGAGTGTTAAATTCCCCTACTAATACTGTATTACTGTCAATTTCTCCCTTTCTGTCTGTTATAGGTGTTCCTATGTTATAGGTGCTCCTATGTTATTAATAGGTATTTATGATTGTTATATCCTCTTGTTAGATTAATCCCTTTATCATTACATAATGTCTTTGTCTCTAATTACATTCTTTGTTTTAAAGTCATTTTGTTTGAGGGATGCCTGGGTGGCTTAGTTGGTTAAATGTCTGCCTTTGGCTCAGATCGTGATCCCAGGGTCCTGGGATTGAGTCCCACATTGGGCTCTTTGCTTAGCACAGAGCCTGCTTCTCCCTCTGCTCCTCCCCCTCCTTGTGCTCACGCTCTCTCTCTGACAAATAAATAAATAAAATCTTAAAAAGAAAGGTCATTTGTTTGATATTAAGTATTGCTACACCCACTTTTTTTTTCCATTTGCATGAAATACTTTTTCCATTCCTTCATTTTCAGTTTCTTTGTGTCTTTAGGTCTAAAGTGAGTCTCTTCCAGGCAGCATATAGATGGGTTTTGTTTTTGTATCGTCACTGTATGTCTTTTGATTGGAGTACTTAGTCCGTTTCTTTTTCTTTCTTTCTTTCTTTCTTTCCTTTCTTTCTTTCTTTCTTTCTTCCTTCCTTCCTTCCTTCCTTCCTTCCTTCCTTCCTTCCTTCCTTTCTTTCTCTCTCTCTTTCTTTCTTTCTCTCTCTCTCTCTCTTTCTTTTAGATTTATTTATTTATTTGAGAGACAGAGACAGAGAGTGCATGAGCAGGAGGGGCAGAGGGAGAGAGAATCCCAAGCACTGTCTGCTGAGCGTGACTCTATACTGAGCATAGAGCCCATCACAGGGCTCAATCTCATGATCCTGAGATCACAACCTGAGCTGAAAACAAGAGTTGGAAGCTTAACTGACTACACCACCCAGGCACCCCTCTTTTTTTTTTTTTCTAAAGACTTATTTGTCCATTTGAGAGAGAGAGAGAGAGAGAGACCGTTAAAGGGGGCAGAGGGAGAGAGAAACCTAAGCAGACTCTACACTGAGTACAAAGCCTGACATGGCTCAATCCCGTGACCCTGAGACCATGAGCTGAGCCAAAACCAAGAGTCAGACACCCAGCCAACTATGCCACCCAGGCACCCTTGAGCACTTAATCCATTTACATTTAAAGTAATTATTAATAGTTATGTACTTATTGCCATTTTGTTCATTGTTTTTTGGTTGTTTTTGTAGTTCTTCTCTGTTACTTTCTTCTTTTGCTCTCTTGTGATTTGATGACTTCCTTGTGCTTGGATTCCTTTTTCCTTATTTTTTGTGTATCTGTTGTAGGTTTTTGGTTTGTGGTTACTGTGAGGTTTATATATAACATCCTCTTTGTAGAGCAGTCTTTTTAAATTGATGGTCTCTTAAGTTTGAACTCATTCTAAAAGCATTACATTTTTACTCCCCTTCTCCATAATTTGTCTTTTTGTGTATCCCTTAACTAATTACTATAGATATAACTGATTTAACTACTTTCGTGTTTTAACTTCCATACTAGCTTTGTAAGTGATTGACTTTTACTATATGTTTGCTTTTACCAATGGAATTGTTTCTTTCAAAATTTTCTTACTTCTGGTTGTAGCCTTTTATTTTCCACTTAAAGAAGTCCCTTTAACATTTCTTGTAAGGCCGGTTTAGTGGCGATGAACTCTAACTTTTGTTTGGGAAACTCTATCAATCCTTCAGTTCTGAATGATAACCTTGTCAGGTAGAGTATTCTTGGTTATAGGTATTTTTCATTTCAGCCCTTTGAATATAGATCATGTCACTCCTTTCCAGCTTTCAAAGTTTTTGCTAAAAAATCAGCAGATAGCCTTATGTGGGGATTGCCTTGTATGTAACTAGTTGCTTCTCTTCCTGTTCTTAAGAATCTTTCTTTATCTGTGATTTTTGACATTTTAATTATTATGTGTCTTGGTAGAATTCTTTGGGTTCATTTTATTTGGGACTCTGTTTGATTCTTGGACCTGGATGTCTGTTTCCTTCCTCAGGTTAGGGAAGTTTTCAGCTATTATTTCTTCAAATAAATTTCTGCCTCTTTCTCTTGCTCTCCTTCTACATGGACCCCCATGATACAAATGTTAATATGCTTGGTGATGTTCCAAGAGGTCCCTGAACCTATTCTCTTTTTTAAAAATTATTTTTTATTTTTGCTGTCCAGTTTGGATGATTTCCACTACCCTGTCTTCTACATCGCTCATCCATTCTTCTGCATCCTCTAATCTATGTTGAGTCCCTAGTGCATTTTTCATTTTGTTATTGTATTCTTCAGCTGTCATTGGTTCTTATATTTTCTGTCTTTGTTGAAATTATCATTGACTTCATCCATTCTTCTCCCAAGTCCAGTGAGCATTTTTAGTACCATCACTTTGAACTCTTTATCCAGTGGATTGCTTATCTCCATTTTGTTTAGTTTTTTGTTGGTTTATTTGGGGGGGGGAGGTTCTCTCATTCTTCAGTTAGGAACATATTTCTCTGTCTCTTTTTCTCACTCTCTGTTTGTTTCTATGTATTTGGTAGGTGAGTTATGTTTCCTGATCTTAAAGATGGTGGCGTTATGTAGAATACGTCCAGGGGGCCCAGTATTGCAGTCCTACTCTGGTCACCAGAACCAGAGGAGTGTCCCCTATGTGGACTGCTTATACTCTTTTGTTGTGACTGGGCCATAACTGCTGTGAGTGCACTGGGGGGTGGGGCTGGCCCTTGGCATAGCGGGCTGAGAGGCCTGGCTGCAGCTGCTGTGGGTGTGCTAGGGGTGGGATTAGCTCCCAGCGCAGCTGGCTGAGAGGCCTGGCCACAACTGTTGTGGGCTTTCTAGTGTGCCAGAAAATCATCTTAATAATTGCTTCACTTTTGCTGGGTGCTAATGAAAAAGTAGCTTAAAATACTGTGAAAGTAGAAAGATCTATGGCCATGATTTTGATAATACTTTGGCAACAAGCCTCATACAACAACAAAAAAATCTTTTATGATTTAAAAGCAGTACTTCCTTTTTAATAGCAGAAGCTACAGGATTGATGTCTACTTTATAGTTCCTGAGACAAATAAATGAAACTATGTCAGCTGTCATGCTGTGTCGATTTCTCTGATTTCCATGTTGGATTTTTTAATGTGGGAATTATTGTTTCCTTAAAAAATAATTCCCTTTGTAAGGCCTCATCAAGTGTACGATTTGTTTTTCTGCCCTTACATTCTTATGCCTTTAAAATACAGCTTTATAATTAAATTCTTCCCTGTGCCCTTATTATAACTTTTATGCACCAAACAAAATGATTATCTAAAATAGCATATTTTCATTACTACTCCATTAGTTAGATTGTGTGGGGATTTTATATTAGCCCATATATTCTCAGGCTTAAATACTAGAAAATTTGTACAGACATAACTGGGGTTATATCTAATGGAGCCTATTCATGAGCTTGCAGGTCATGTCCTTTTTTTTTCTCAGCATGATTCCTCCATGACTGTTTTTGTGACATGCATTTGTTTACTCTAATTCTTACTAACTTAAGTAAGTCTGCTAGTCATTCAACTTTCCAGGATCTTGTGACACTTTATAGGAAAAACAGTATAGAATATTTGTAATGGAGATTCTCAGTGAGAGGCCTGGGACATTTGGTCCCCATTTCACAGGCTACATAGACATGGATACTCAACAAAACACTTGTGTTTTAAAATGACCCTCATTTGTCTACTTTAATGTTTTTGAGGTCTGGCCACCTTCCCCATAGCTGTCATAAGAATCCATTTGTAGTCAGCCCTTAAACATCATTATGTATTGGAATAAATAGCACGTTGTGATGTTCATGACACCATTATTGATAGGAAGAGGTGACTCAGATTGAGATGAGGGTAGAACATGCAAATCAGTCATGCTGTGTTCAGATTATTGCTGCAAAAAAATTTTTTTTCCATTCTCAGAGTATTTGAAGTTTCCTTTCTCTGCCCCTTTAAGTCTGGGCTTCATGTCCCTCCTGTGGGCTCCTGAAGAACCCAGTGCTTCCTCCTTTCAAAGCTCATGCCACAGGTGGTAATTGCTTCTTTGCCTAGCCTTCTAGTTGTCTCTGAGACTTTTGTTGGGAGAGAAATACACTTCAGCTTTGTTGTCTCCATGGTGGCAGACAGTGCCAAACACACAGAAGGGTGGCAGTGAATCTGTGAAGGAACAGGTGGAGTAAGGAAGCCATGCAGTCACTGCTGTCATCATTGTCTTTGCACATGAACCCTGAGTAGGTTTAAGGGTAGCAGCATTTCTGATATGAGCCTTGACTGTCAGCTGGTAAAACTGAAGAAACCACCAAACTAAGAGCAGAGTTGTGAATTGTTTTCTACATCGTTATAAATGAGTTCTGCACAATAACGGCACTTTCAGTTTTCCTTTTATAAGCGATTTCATTCCTGTTTGGTAGTTGGAAACACAATCTTGCTGGGCCTGTTTCCTCAGAGTAATAGGATGCTCCACCCACCCATTATACCGAGCCCTAGTGTGGATTATCTAAGTTAATTTTCACAGTAGCCTGGTGAAATATGTGATATGTAGGGACTGGGGAAATTGAAGCTTAGGGAGATTGAGTAACTTGCTGAAGTTCACACATACAGCAAGTGAAGAGCTTGGGCTCAAAACCAGTCAGGCAGGCTGTGGGGCCTTCATCATTTCCCAATGCTATCCTATTTTTTTTTTTGTCCGAGGAATTTATCACCGTGGGAAAACTCTTTCTGTATTGGAACGCTTAGTCCTTGATTACAGAGACATTGTACCTCCCAAGTATAAAACAGTGCCTGGCACGTAATAGGTGTTCAATACCTATCAAATTAATTAAGTACTGCCTTCCAGAATATGAAATAAAAGGTTAGGTTAAGTGCTCACCTTTTACTATATCCCAATTTCTTATATATTCCAATTGTTAATTCTATGAATATTCATTTCAGGAAATTATTTGTTCAAACAGAAGACTCCTCTGATTTTTTTAAAAGATGCCTTCAAAAAAACTCTTAACCTTGAAGACATCACTGCTTCAAATATTCATCCGCACATGTAGAAATTATGACTATACACTAACCCAAACTTCCATACAGAGTCTGAGGTTGGTGCTGTCTCAGAACTTTCTTATGTTGCTCATATCCACTTTGTCATCCCTTAAAGATCCCTAAAACAAAACAAAACAAAACAAAAACAAGTCTCACATTCCTGCTTACTTTAGAGGGGTGGGCTCCAAACTGGCTTTGCTGTAAGCATCTCCTCATTCTAAAAAGACTGTGGAACTTTCTCACTTCCCATTTCTCTCACTGTTTATTAATTACAAATGAGAGCCAAACAGACCAGTACATTTCGCACAGAAGCACAGAGGGTTTAGTGCCCACAGAGCTGCCTGGGAGGTTCTAACACCAGAAGCTAAAGCTGTTTCTGGAGCCACTTTCCCATCACCCCTCCTTCTTGCCCTTTTCTACTTTTTGAACCCCACCTTTTCCCTTTTACTTCACCTCCTTCCTGAACTTATTTGCCTCCTCACTTAGGAGTTCAGTGAAAAAAATCAACCCCTGCAAAAGCAGTGTGTCTTTTTTTTTTTTGCCAGTGACACTGGCTTCAAATCCCATCTCCCAAAGCCACAAAGTTGAAACATCTTTCTCCTTCCATAGGGAAGGAGAGTAGCTCCATAACTTCTGTGTGACCTGTCTCACGTGGTACCGCTGCCTGGGCTTCTGAATCTTCTGTGTCCTTCAGGACATCATCAGTACTAACGTTCTGTGGTTCTAGGACTACTTTCTTTACATAAGGATTCACTAAATAATTCATTTAATTGGAAAGTTCCTAAGTATAATGAGTCTATTTTCTAAAAAATGTATCATGTAAACACTTTAAGGGCACACTCTTAATTAGTAAGTGTATAGGCAGAAAAATGTCCCCTTGCGATGTCCTTTATTTGTGCCCTTGCATACCTTCCCCTCTGACAAGCTTTCTCAAACCAGAGTCTGGGACTTTGTTCTTTTATGTTGGAGCAGAGTTCACATCCCATGTATTTCATGTCATATAGTCCATTCCACAGTTGTTTTTGAAATGTTAATTGCCTTTTGTCGTTATCTTTGCATTTAGATTATATTCAATGCCCATATTGTATGAGAAGGTTTAATGAAACTGCGGCCAATCGACATATTAATTTCTGCAAGGATCAGTCTTCTCGCCGAGTCTTTGATCCAGCCCAAACAGCAGCCAAATTGGCATCCAGAGTGCAGGTAAATATCCCTCCCCAAGTGTTGGCTCTGTGCCCTCGCGTGCTCAGGGAAAGCAAGTAGAATTTGCTAGGGAACCTAAGTTACCCATCCTGAGAAGTGTAGGGATCAAGATAGCTGATCACTGTCACTCATCCTTATGGAACTTGCCTTCTTTTGAGGTTTTGTAGCTAACAGCACCTTTGGGTGTTGTAGAAAAAATATTTCTACAGTGTTTGAAGCTTCTAAGGATGAAGCTTTGAATATGTAAGTAGATTTTCTATAGTACGACAGTAGAACTCTGTCTTATACAACAGTGGTTATCAGCCTTACCCATCCAGCAAAGCTTCGGGAACCTGAAGCACAGCCGCCGGAGTGGGGAGGCCGTCACACTGAAGGCTGCTCTGTAGGTCGTGGGTTTTGCTCTGTAATAGAAGAGAGGGGTAGTGGCCTTCTATTTAAAGCCACAGAATCAGCAAGTTAAAGTAAATGAGTGGAAGCAGCTGTTTTAAATAGGTACGGGTAAGTAAAATGACAGCCTGACCAGGAAGACAATAGATTAATGAAAACAGAACTGGAGTCCAGCAAACAGCTTCATAAACATCAGAGGTCCCAGGGATATAACTTACAGTACACTGCAAAAGCTGTTAGTTTCATAAACATGGCTCAGAAACCAAGGGAAGATTAAATTGGTCTGAATACTTGAGGGTATGAAACATATGTAGAAAGATTTCCATGAAATCCAGTATGTAATACGGGTGGGAGCCTCTCCAACAGTAGCATATCCCACAGACTGTGGACTCTAAGCTCTATCTCCACATACATGTCGCAGACACTGTGCTGGGTGCTGGTTGATCAGCATTTGTAACTCAGCGAAGGAGGAGGACGTGGAAACAAGGCAGTGGGAGGCTGTGGTAGTTGACATGTGTGGAACACTATGGAGGAAGAGGCCAGTGTGAGCCATGGGAAACTTCAAAGAGGAGCAGCATTACCCCCCTTGAATATCAGATGGGTTCACCAGCCTAGAGTGGGAGTTGGGGAGAACATTACAAACAAAATGTCCAGTTTGTGGCCTGAGGAGCTCACCATGTGGCGCTAATGCATGGAGTGCCTGTGGGATGTGACAGAGAAGGGACAGGCAGGGGGCATCAGATCTAGAACAGCTTTCACTTGAGTCAGTTCAGAGGGAAAAGAGGAAGTGGATAGATGCCCAAAAGCCCGAGGACCTGAAGCAAGACCTGGAAAGTCCCCATGAACCCAGGAAGCCCTCCTCTCCACCTTCCCATCTTGTCTCTCCATCCCACTATGCTTTTGGCATGCTCTTCTCTCTGAAGATCGACTTTCTTAGCTTTTCTGTCTAGTTGTTCATTATTTGCCTCATGTGTCATTCTATGGGCAGTGTAGACTGGTTGAATAGTACAGACTAGAGTGACACAGAATTGGTTTTTTAGAAAGATCACCTTTGCCAGTAGTGTTCAGATGGATTGGCCATGGTTAGGAGCCACAGCAACAGAGAAAGAATGAGGGGCCAGAGTAAGAGGACAAATGGGCTGTGTGTGGAGAAGAATTTGAGAAAGAGTGGGTGGGACTGAGAAGCTGATAGGATATAGGGTGACAAGAAGGGTTTTGGCTGCAGAGCCTGGGAATGTAGTGTACTGTACATCTAGATAAAGGAACAGAGGAAGGAGGAGATAGATGTGCTGGTGGGGCAGGCAGGGCGGTTACAATAAATATAGTTAGAGATTCAGTCTTTCTACTTAGAAATAGCATGGGAGCCATGCAATATGGAAGGAGCCCAGATTCTGCAATCAGTAGCCAGGGTATGACTCTCAATTCTGTAATTTATTATCTGTAGGTAAACTTACAACAATTAAATTCTTTGAGACTCACTTTCATCTATACCTTGCCGTGTTGTTGGGAGGATTATAGACAATATAAACAAAGTGCCTTGAGCATAAGGCTCCTCCGCCTTTCCTCTTTCCATGCTGCCCCACCCTCCCTCCCCCTCCTCTCTGGTGGTCCTTTCTTGTTGGTAGGATAGGCACTACAAAATCGGGGGCTGTATGACTGCTTTGGGCTTGAATTCAACAACTGAATTTTGGAAACATTTTCTAAGTAAAACTTTACCTTCTAAAGCAGCACATTTCTTCGAATGGTTCTAACTAGTCCACGAAGTGAGTCACATTAGTGGGGCCAAAGGGAGCCCAGGGAAGCAGCAAACGGAAGTGCTTTTTATTCCTGAAGAAGGCCAGCTGGCCGTCCTGAGTGTAACCAGTGACTTGGCCCTGTTCCTCTCCTTGTTTTCCAGAACTAAGTGGTGATTGGGAACACAGAAGAAAAATTAGTTGCTTTCTGAGGAAACTCACTGTCGGCCGTATCTGAACAGCAGTCCTTGTTTCTCTTATGCCAGCTTCACCACTCGGGCCCTGGCTCATAGTGAGGCTTATTCAGAGTGGAACAAAAAGGGAGGGGTTGTTTTACTTCTGAAGGGCTGTTAACAGCACAGCTGAAATGTGTTTCTATTTTAAACATAATCAACTTTAAAAATGCGTTATACCCTTAACCAAAAGAGACCAATATGGGCCTCTGAAAATAGCTGTCCTTGTTGGCCTGAGGATGAGCTGCCTGCTGTAACCTCATAGCTATCCTTGCCCATGTGAGAATTCTCACTTAGAGTACCAGGTTATCTTTATACAGTAGTTGCCATGGAAATGTGGGGACCAGTAGCTAGGTAAGAAGCTCCCAAAAGACCTTTTGGTCCTTATTCTGTGTTAACGTAACTGCTCTGCTACCGCTGCTCGGCAGGCAGGGGTGTGGTGTGAGGGTGATGGAATTCCATGTTTAAAACATTTGTTGCCTGCCAATGTCTGTTTTTCTTCTCTGTTCATGTATTTAAAAACAAAATCATCTTCAAGTAAAATGAAAAACTAAAATGTTCCACAACTATCCTTATTGACATTAAGTGATTTCTTATGTCTCCATACAACTAATTTTGCAGGATTAACATATCACCACTCCCCTAAGGGGTTGATTATGGAATGAAAGTGCCAAGCCCAGACATGGCTCTGAGAACCGCAAGACAGCAGGCAAACTAGGGCACAGGGTGTGCATGTCCCCTTCCCCTGGGTGCAGCAGGTTCTGGAGAGGACTACAGTCTGCCGCTGGTTTAGTGGAAACAGCCTTACCTCTTGTGCGCTACCTGAAGTTACAGAGTTGTTCCCCCTCTCTCTTGCTCTTCCTGTAGGCTAGGGCTCAGATGAGTCCAAAAAAAGAGCCAACTGTAACCAGTGCTGTGGGAGCCCTGCTGCAGAACAGGGCCCTGGGGGCCCCAAACGTGGCCCCAACTAGGCCAGGTGAGTTGGTGTAAGTGTGTCAGCTATCAAGTGAAGCACCAGAGGGGAACCACTGTCAGCTTTGGAATTTGTTGGCAGTCGGCAAAGGTTTGACATCAAATGTTGCTTTTGGATATAAAGATATGTGGGTTTGTTTGAGGTTAAAGCTTATTTGCCAAGAAAGAATTTTCCTAATTTATCGGGATTCGATAACTCTGTCAATATACAGAGTCAGATACCATTACAGCAGCATGGTCTAAACCATCAATCTCTGGTCTAGTAAAATCAAAAAGAGGCTAAGAATGGGAGTTAACAGTGTGTCAGGTATTGTGGGAAAAATAAGAAGAAAACAAATAGCCAAGATATGGAAACAACCTGAACGTCTGTTGATGGATGAAAGGTTAAAGATGTTGTGTGTATACACGATGGAATATTATTCAGCTATAAAAAAGAAGGAATTTCTGCCTTCTGTGACAACAAGGATGGACATTGGGGTCATTATGCTGAGTGAAATAGTTTAGACAGAGAAAGATAAATACTGTGTGATCACATTTACATATGGAATCTAAAAAAAGTTGAACTCATAAAAGCAGGAAATAGAATGGTGGTTGCCAGGGGTAAGGGTGGGGAGGGGGAAGCAATGGTCTCAGGGTACAGACTCCCAAGTATAAGTTCTGGGGATCTCTACATGTGGTAACGATAGTTAGTGATATTGTATTATATCTTGAAAGTTGCTAAGAAAGTAGATCCTAAATGTTCCTTCTACACACACATGCGTGCACACACGCACACAGGCACACACGTACACCCCAGAGGTAACTAAGTGAAGTAATGGATTTGTTAACATTTTTGTGATATTTACTGTGCAATATATATGTGTATCAAATTATCACATTGTACACCATAAACTTACACAGTGTTCTATTCACTTATATCTCAATAAAGTTGGGGAAGAAAAAGAAAAGGGAAAGTTTCCTTGCTGAACTAAATAATTTCTCTCAAGTAGCAGGAAGGCCTAACTGCCATTACGGTGCTTACCATGTGCTAGGCCCATTTCATTTTATCCTCCTAGTAAGCTTCCAAATGTTTGGTTTTTTTTTTAAGATTTATTTATTTATTTGACAGAGAGAGAGCCAGTGAGAGAGGGAACACAGCAGGGGGAGTGGGAGAGGAAGAAGCAGGCGCATAGCGGAGGAGCCTGATGTGGGGCTCGATCCCAGAACACTGGGATCACGCCCTGAGCCGAAGGCAGACGCTTAACCGCTGTGCCACCCAGGCGCCCCCCAAATGTTTTAATCTGGGAAGGGAAACAGGCTCAGAGAGGATGGTATTTGTTCAAGGCACACGACTGGTAAACAGCAGACTGAATGAGATTATTTTGCGACCTCTCTTCACTGAGCTGCCTTAATCAATGTGGCAGTCTTCTTTATGATCAGCATTGCGCCATGAAGGCAATGGGAATTAACTCAGGACCATATTGGCACCTCTGATCAGGTGTCTTACTTCGAAGGTGTTATCAGAACCAGAGTAGGAACTGCCAGTCTCACAGTCCATACAGTCACCAGAAAGGTTTATTATTAGTTTTTAAAGTCCTCGTGAGTTGTTTATCATGGGGTAAAAATGGAATGGGGCATTTTAAAAAGATTACCCATAACTCTATAAACCCAGGTCGTCTTCTCTGTTCATGTATTTAAAAACAAAGTCATCTTCAAGTAAAATGAAAAACTAAAATGTTCCATAACTATCCTTATTGACATTAAGTGATTTCTTATGTCTCCATACAACTAATTTCGCAGGATTAACATATCACCACTCCCCTAAGGGGTTGATTATAGAATGAAAGTATTCTATGAAAACTTAACAATGGTGTTTTCGTTTTTTAATTAGAAAAAAATAAATTCAAATTGTATATGAGTTTATTTGGTAAAACTTTCACTAAGCTGTATTTCTAAAGTATAAAGATTAGTGTCCTTCAGAAGAGAGAAATTCTTTGTATTATAGTTTCTTTTCTTATTTTTTCAAAGATTGTATTATAATGTTTCCCTTCCAGTGAAAAGCCCTCCTTTAAGTTTGAAGTTAAAGCTTACTTGCCAGGAGGGAATTTTTTTTTTCAAGATTTATTTATTTATTTGAGATAGAGAGAGTGGGGGGTGGAGGGGCAGAGGGAGAGAGAGAATCTCAAGTAGACTCCATGCTGAGTGTAGAGCCTGACACAGGGCTCAATCCCATGACCCTGAGATCATGACCTGAGTCAAAATCAAGAGTCGGATGCTTAACTGATTGTGCCACCGAGGCACCCCTCAGGGGAACATTTCTTAATTCATTGTGATTAGAGAACTCTGACAGTGTGCAAAGTCTGATCCAACTATAGCAGTGGAGTCTAGGACCTTCATTCCCTGGTCTAGTAAACTCGCAAAAAGATTGGGAATGGAAGAAGACAGAGTGTCAGGTATAGTGTTGAAAATAAAGAAAGGTTTCTTCCTTGGACTAAGTAATTTCTTTAAAGTAGCATCAAGGCATAAGTGAAAAGATCCTAAACTAGAATTCCGAAGTCTTGTGTCCCAGTATGTGACACATCCCAGTATATGTGACACGTCCTGTGACATGTCCCAGTATGTGATATTAGCCAGAATGTTGTAGAGACACCATTCTGATACATAAGAAAATAGATTAGTAGCCAGTAGGTCTAACTAAGCCAAATCGTATTAGGTTTGCTCTTGACTTGTAATGGCGGTTTAGGACCATGGTGATGCTGCTAAGACGGAGGCACGTTCTGTACCACCACTGCCTCAGTGTTGTTCCTTGACCATAACAGGCCTGCCACTCCTGGGCTCAGGGCCCATATACACTGGTTGCTCCTTCAGCTGAAAACCAAACCAGTCCCCCACTAATCTGCACTGCTCGCTCCCTTCCGTTCTTTGCTGAGTGTCATCTTCAGATTGAGGGCCCCCCCACCGCAACCTCTCCATTTAAACTTAATCAAACCCTCCATAATTCCCTTTGTAGTTTCATTGAATAGCATTCATCACCATCTAATATCTAATACATATTTGTCTTCCACCACCAAAAAGGAATGTAAGTTTCAAGAAGGTTGGGATCTGTCTACTTTGCCTATTTTTAATTGTACTACTGTATCCCTACCTATTAGAATTGTTCATGGCACGTGTGAGATGTTCAATTAATACTTGAAATGTATGAGAGAAAGTAGGTATCTTGATTCTGTAATTTCCCACCTAAATTATTGGCACGTGAATTAGAATTGTTATGTGAATTAGAATTATGTTAATTAGCTTTAAGTGATAGTTTTTGTTTTATTTCAGGTTTAAGATGCTTTTAAAATTTAATTTGTCTTTTCTTGTAGTCTCACAGCTTACATTTTTTTTTTTTCTAAAGATTTATTTATTTTAGAGCATGCATGCGAGCAGGGGCGGGAAGGGGCAGAAGGAGAGGGAGAAAGAGAGAGAGAACCTTAAGCAGACTCCACACTCAGCATGGAGCCCAACGTGGGGCTCAATTCATGACCCTTAGATCATGACTTGAGCCGAAGTCAAAAGTTGGATGGACCCCTGACTGACTGAGCCACCCAGGTGCCCCTCATCTTCTTACATTTATATATAAAGTCTCCAGTGTTGGTGTGCGCTTAAATTAGTCATATTTCATTTGGAGTCATTCTGGGGAGAAAGTGTATTGAACATATAAGAAGTATATTGAGAAGAGGTGAATTCTCAAAAATATTTAAGGGTTGGAGGAAAGCACTGCCTTTCACTAATATGAACAGGCTCATGTGTGAACCAGATTTGCATCTTACTGTCCATTGTTTCTATTCTGCTCAGTCTTAATTTATTTGTGATATGAGAGTCTTTTAAAAATTGTAGTTGCTGGGCTTTGCTCTTTGTAGATTGATAATCAGTAGTTTAGGCCGCTTGGTGTCACTCGCCTTCCACATAAATCCTATTATTGTCTTTCATCTAACTGGTAGTTAACTCCCTAAAACTCCGGCTTTCATTCTTAAACTCTCTTGAGTAAAAGAAACCTATAGTACCTTCCATGTACAGCCTTTTGTTCTAAATTCACAGTCAGGGGAGATACATGTGTGTAAGTCACAGTCCTTATCCATTCTAGAGTCTTAGGAGAAGATGAGCACGTGCAGGAAGATCTCTGATGCAGGAAAGCAGGTGATGTCATATGTGGTTGATTGACACTGCCATGGATGTGCGGAGGATTCATCTGTTCATCACATACTTATTATGCATGGGTGCTTCTTATGCCCATAGAGTCTTAAAAGTCTAGGGAGAGAGAGAGTCAATTATATTGAATATTTAACAGTCAGAAATAAAAGTTCTAAGGGGATACAAGAAAGAGATCAACTTTGCCCGCAAGGCTTTATGGAGGAGGGAGCTATCAGTCTGAGAGAGAAGCTTCGTGGAGGTCGAGACATTTGGGGTGAGCTTTCGGGATGAGCTAGATTTTGACCAGTGGAGAAAAGTTGAAGATGGAATGAGTAAAGCTATGAAAATGAAAATGCAGACGACATACTTGGCCAAAGCATAGAAAAGAGGTGGGGTGTGAACAGAAATTATAGAATGGAAGGCTGGCCCTGGAGCCATAAAGGCTCAGCGAGGCGCCCAGACTATCTGTGATAAATACAGACGCCGGCCATGCATCCTCCGGCACTCCCGCCTGTGCGAGTTAGGCAATCGCGGTGGTCTGGGAACTCCTCGTTTCTAGCTATGTTGTTTGTCTGCAAAAAATGCTTTTGAGAAAGAGCATTTCTGAGAAGTATCATGTAAGAATGAATGCTTAGTGTAGAAAATATTGGAAAATGGGAGAAAAGGTGTGAAGAAAATAAAAGTCACTTAAAATTCCACATCCTGACATGATCACTGTTAAAACCAATATCTTCGTCCACTTTTTTTGCTTTATACTCTTTATTTTTTCCCCCTCTCATCAAAGTAGGATTGTAGGCCCTATCCACATCCTGATTTTTTTCACTAACTCGTTTTGAAGATCTCCCTGTGGCAAAAGAGGTGGTGGTGTTTTTAAAACATAGTATCACAGGTGACTTAATTATTAGCTCTTTTCCTGGTGTCAAGCAGGTAGGTTGCTTCTACTTTTTTTTTTGCTGTGCTAAATAACTCCCTTCTTCATGGATAACAGCCCAAATTTACGTTGGACACTCTTCTAAGCACTACCTATATTAACTTATTTAATCCTCACAGAGGCACAGGGGTAAACGTGCTGTTTGGATTCCTGGTTTACAGGCAAGAGAAGCACAGAGAGGCTAAACGACTTGCTCAAGTAATTCCATAGATAGGGGCAGAGCTGACCAGATCTTTGTCTGCTTTGGGAAAACTGGGTCTGAAATGGAAACATTAAGGAGATAATGCATTTATAATAATTACCTACAATATCTACAACTTATCAATATATTTAATAGGTAATATGTAACTTATATATGTATATATTTATGTATGGAAGTTGTTTGGGAGTGAGGTGTAGATCTTCCTTCATTCTCACAAAGATTCTTTTTTTTTTTTTTAAATGATTTTTTATTATGTTAGTCACCATACAGTACATCCCCGGTTTCCGATGTAAAGCTCGATGATTCATTAGTTGCGTATAACACCCAGTGCACCATGCAATACGTGCCCTCCTTACTACCCATCACCGGTCTATCCCATTCCCCCACCCCCCTGCCCTCTGAGGCCCTCAGTTTGTTTCTCATAGTCCATAGTCTCTCATGTTTCATTCCCCCTTCTGATTACCCCCCCCCTTTCTTTATCCCTTTCTTCCCCTACCGATCATCCTAGTTCTTATGTTCCATAGATGAGAGAAATCATATGATAGTTGTCTTTCTCTGCTTGGCTTATTTCACTTAGCATTATCTCCTCCAGTGCCATCCATGTTGCAGCAAATGTTGAGAACTCGTTCTTTCTGATAGCTGAGTAATATTCCATTGTATATATGGAGCACAACTTCCCAATCCAGTCATCTGTTGAAGGGCATCTCGGCTCCTTCCACGATTTAGCTATTGTGGACAATGCTGCTATGAACATTGGGGTGCATATGACCCTTCTCTTCACTACGTCTGTATCTTTGGGGTAAACACCCAGTAGTCTCACAAAGAGTCTAATGTTCAGCTGGAAAGTGAGTTTATAACCTAGTCAGCAGATCTCTAACTAGTGGCTATTTTCTCGAGGGTTTGGATATCCAAGGGACTGATCTCCTGAGACGGTCCTGCCAAGCAACAGCTCCTCCAGTACTTACAGAGACTAAGATCCCTGCAAAAATACAGTTCTGGGTTCTGGAGCTGTGTTGCATCATGTATTTAGTGAACTGCATTGTACAACTTTGTGGAGGTGGGCTCTGCTTTTATTTCTGGAGCCAGTGGACTTGAGGAAGCTAAGCATCTTACCTGTACTAGCACCCCCTCCTTAGCTATTTTAATTATGTAGCAAATGTGACGAGTATCAGAGGGTCAGTTGCTGATTCTTTGGAAGACCGAAAACTTGTAGATCTGTTGGTAAAATGAACACTGGAAACTTTCTATTCCTGTGTCTTTTGATAGTTTGATTCACAATTTCCTTGGGTTGTTTGGTGACTTCCCCTTCCTAAAACACTGAGTAGAATGGAGGGCTGTAGGACAGAGGGGCATTGTTCCATTTTACAAAAAATGATTTCTCTGAGACTCCTGTCCCATACCATGTGATATAAAACAGACAGTAGTATGGCATGCTTATATCTATAAACTCTCTCATCCTCATACCTAATAGTGCTGCTGGGCACAAAGGAAAAGAATCCTGTTTGTGGAATGAGTCCATCGCTATGTAAATAACCCCTGGGAGGAAAGGCATCTCATGCTTCCATAAGGCTTATCAAACCCTTTCTGGAATGAGAGCAGGCAAAGAACTGTGAAGACATGATATACTCAGGGAACATTTCGAAAGCCAGGACAGCAGTGGGGAGAGGTGGTGAGAGTCAGATTGTTTAAATGGCAGAGCACCTGAGGTGGTGGTCCAAGGGGCCCATCCATGAATAAGTGAAAGGCTAGGGACAGAGGAGAGAAGGTGCCTGAGACTGTCCCTGTTTTCTTATTATTTGGCCCAGGATAGAGACTGAGTACTTGTCTATAGCTACAAAACAAAACAGAACAAAACAAGAAGGAAGAAGAGAGACTTTTGAATCCAATGTGAGGATTTCATAATCATTCCTTTTTTTTCTTGCTAATGTTTGCTTTTACATAATAACAAATCTGTTTATGTCTGCAAAGGATTAGCTGTGGACCCTGCTTCTGGAGCAAAACTCAGACAAGGATTTACTAAATCTTCTAAAAAAGATTAACTCCTAGAGGCCAGGTAAGAAAAAAAAATTAAGTTCTAATCCAGGTGTTTCTGATCATCAAATGTGCAAGATAGTAAGCCTTTAAGAGAATGAATCCATAGAAGGCAAACCAAGAGAAATTTGGGTTCACCTTCGGTTGGGTTAATAAGATGTGTGCTCTTGAAACATACTTTGTTAAACGTATAGTTTGAAAATGATATTCAGTTCTGACTGGACTTAACAGGAAAGGGGAATGATCCCTCATCTTGCCCTGGAAGGCTACCACCGTGTGCCTTTTTCCAAACACATTTCCCCCAAAAGGCACAGTTCCCTGAGATAGATACTGAATATCAGGGCTGCTCTAGAGACTTTTTTCTTAATATTGTGAATAGTTTGTTACAATAATTAAAAGTATAAAGATGCCTATATTATTTAACTTTCGCAATGTGGAAACAATGAAGTTCTAAAGTAAATGCCTTTTATTGTTTTCAGACTGTCTCCCTTTAACTCATGAGCCTGGATGGCTGTGCACCCAGGAATGCCACCTAAGGGGAAGGAGAGGCGGATGGCTGTTTGTAAGCCCACGATTCTTCTTGAAACATCATGCACAATAAGTAAAAACCAGATTCACCTTTTCTTCTTCATTACTCCCTTTAAACTTTTCAAAACAATATTAAACAACACATCAGCCTGTATGACCGTGGTTGACTTTTGTTTTAATTACATTTAAAGAAATGTTGCTTTGATGTTAGAACCTCCTCTTTGGAGTTTTACTTAGTATTTACTCAACTAGGAAAATAGTATTTTACCTAGCTTCAGTCTACATAATGTGAAATCCCGTTTTTGATATTTGCTTCTAATGAACTTTAATCAGTAAGTAGTCCTATTTTAAGTGTCCATCTATATACCATGAAGAATTGTCTCACACCAGTGCACACAGCTTTTGAAGAAACACTGCCGTGGAGGGACAGTTACAATCACCGTCCCTTCCTGTGGGAAGGACACTCTTAAGCAGACTCAGGCTATTTATTTATCATGGCCCAATCAGAAGCCAGCTGGTCATTCCACCACTGGTTTCATATGGCTCTCAATTGTTCCTTCTCTTTGCCATCCTCAGGGTGAATAAACTTTGTAGAGTCCTTTATACCTATGCTTTTTCATGTAAGAACTTTTATTTTTTTTTCTTGACCTGAGGGAATTTCAATTAGGAATTAAGCCATCTTTCCTGTCTAAATTTAAGTAGGAGAATCCCAACCTACTCCCATTTGTAGTGCAGCAAATGCAACACCTGAAACTCTTAGGATCTGTATTTTGGGGACCTAATGCTGTTCTATGCTCAGGAAAAGCAGCTATGTGTCTTGGAACGGACTGAAGACTACTAAGCCATATAAAAGTATTTGTGGAAGCTTCTATGACTGGATCTTGGGCGATTTGGCTAAGGTGAGACAGTACTCTCTCTCCTCATGCTCTAGCAGATCGCCTTCTCTCAGAGAGGTAAAAGCAGATATAGGAATGGAGGTAGGCATCCCAGTGGAGTCCGACTGAAGAGATAACCTTTATCCCTTTGTCTCATTTCCAGGTTAGACTGTACCTTAAGGCTCTACCATGTCAGTTCCACATACTACAGCCAAGCCCCGGGTCACTTGTCTGCTGCCTGACATGGTCCCCGGCATCACTGGTAAGGGCTGTGGGCCAGGGTTTCTCACATTGGTCAGTAGGCTTCCTTGATGGGCAGAGGTACTCAAGGCTTCCCTCTCTCCACCCACTCCCACCCTCATTAGAGGTGAAACAAAAATAAACAGGCTTGTCAGATTCAAGGGGTCATAATACTTTCTGAAGAAATCCCAATAAGGAATAGGAAAGTTTCTAATTTGTACTAAAAATTAATGGTAAGGACCAGTATAAAACTGGAACATGGTAGCCCAGGCTACCATGGCTACTCCAGTAGCCAGTACTCTGACATTTATATCAGAAACAAACAAATTACATAATGTTATGGAAAGATCCAAGTGTTTGTTGTATGAGTAATTTTTAGAAATAAATTAATAGTGCTAGGAACTTAAGCATATGAGCTTCCACCTTAAATCCTAATTTACTAAAAAAAAAAAAAAAGAGTAGTTCCTAGTAGATGCTGGGTAGTCAGAATAGTAGCTTCTGTGGGGGAAGTAATGACCAGGAGGGGGCGTGAGGGAGCTGGAGATGTTTTAATCTCCATCTCCGTGGTTACGTGGGTGGAGTTGTATATAAAAATCAGTCAAGTCAAGTATGCAGGATTTGTAGAGTTTATTATATGTAAGATATATCTTCATATAGAAAGCCTCTAAACACAAAAGACAAAGGAGCTTTAAAAAAAAAGGTTAGGTTTTATATTTTTAAAACTCATTAGATACCAAATTCAAGACATAGATTATAGTTACATTGCAAATGTTAACCTTTTTGAATAAAACTAATATTGACTTAAATGATGAATTTAAAATGCATTTATTGGTGATTAAAAATAATACTTAAGCAGAGTAGTATTTTAAGCCAGAGCAAAGAAAATTCTTGTTTAATATATATATATATTTTAAAATTCCAGTAATATTTTCTTAAATTCCTGTTAAAAAATATAATCAATATTAAAGTCAGCAAAATGCTTTTTTTGACTGACGCCTGGATTATTTTACCACTTAACCTGGTTACACAGTGATTTTTTTTTTTCTGTCAGATTTAACTGACAACCAGTTTAGTCTTTAAGATAAATGAAGTGATAACTCACATTGTAGCATCTTGTGGAAAATATTCAAACTACATTTAAAATGCTTTAAAATGGAGACGTCTATTATTCCACAAGAAATTGTTTCTGTAAAACTACAGGTTGGCTATGGCAATAGTAACTAAACTACATCCAACCCTGAAGGTAGAAAAATCCCTGAAAAGAAATACACAGCCTAGTTATAATATGCAATATAAAGGTTATTTTCTTATTTTAAAAATTCTCCCATTTAGGAGAAATCCAAACCTTTCCATAGTTCCCTTACTAGGCAGTGCCACATAAAATTAGTTAACATTATTATGATCATGGCTTACGATTAAATTCAATTTGACAAACACCTATATATAGCAGCCCTCGTTTGGATGTCGGTTATGACAATATTTGCAGTTCCATTAAAGAATACTTGCTTATTAAATTTGGTACAAAGCATGAACACTCAGGACAGATTGGCACAATACATGCAGTTCGAGAACTCTTCTCATCTCAAGCCAGTCATCACTGAATAAGCCATATTCTCAGTCCTGCTTTCCAAATCTTTCTTTGTATTATTATAACTGATGTTTAAAATGCTTCTTAAAACACCTTCCAGAATAAGAAAAGTACACTTTAAAAACCAGTCATCTGAATGCATGATGGAAATGAGGCAGGATGGCAGAGCCAGTGCCAGCTGGGAATACATGGGGAATGGGAGGAAGGGGGAGCTGGCCCAGGCTCATGGTGCTCATGGCTAGTGAGGGATCTTGTTGCTGCTGCCCCAGACAGCCTAACCTGTGGGGCAGAGACTCCCCAGGCCCCAGGGTGAGAGTGCTATTCCCAAAGGCATTTTGGGTAGCAGGGGGGGGCAGCTGCCAGAAGCCCAACAGGGGGGAAAGGTCCAAAGAGGCAGGTATTGTTAGGTTCACAGCATCCGCAGGTAGCTCCTTGGGCAGGTTTACTTTACCAGCACTTCCCTTCGCCAGATCAAAACCTGGGGTGAGCTTGTGAGGTGACTGAGGCTCTTGCAGAGGCAAGTCCTCAAGCAAATTGATATTGCAAAATCCTTTAGTATCTGTTTTGAGGGGCAGGCTTGCAAGTGGGGAGTATGAGGTAGAACTGGTGTTGTACTTGTGATTCTGGAGGGGAGGGGGAGGAGAGCTAGGAGATGTTACGGGGTGGAGGGGGGCCAGGGGCTCTGGCAGCGGTTGTACAGGCTGGGAGGTTTGATCCGAGGGGTTGTGGGGGTGGCTGTGTACCTCAGCTGGCAAGCTACTTGCAAGCCCGTTCTGTGCAGGAGCTCCTAGAGGGAAAGGAGACAACGGGGCAGCCTTCAGTTGGAATTGGGGAGAGATGGAGTGGAAGGTGCTCAGAAGGTCTCCAGACTGCAGACTCTCTTTCATCAGCTCCTGTGAGTGTGTCTTCTTGGTATGTCGAGTGAGGTGGTCTTTGCGCCCAAATCTCTGGGCACAGAACTGGCACAGGAAGTCCTTGCAGCCTGTGTGGACCACCAGGTGGCGCCGCACGTCTTTCCGGGTATAGAAGCATCTTTCGCAGTGGTCGCACTGGTGCTTCTTTTCCTTGGTTCCGCTGGGAGGCTTTTCTTCAGCATGGGCTTTGAGGTGGTCCAGCAGCACTTCTGTGCTCCCTAGCTCCAGGGCACAGACCCCACAGGTGAGGTCGCCGCTGCTGGCCGCATGGAGGGCCAGGTGCCTCTTGTAGCCCAGCATGGTGTTGTACTTCTTCCCACACTCCTCACACCCAAAGGCCATTTTGTTGGGGTCATGAGTTTGGAGGTGGTTCTTTAGGTGGTCTTTCCGGTTGAATGTCTTCTCACAGTGAGCACACTGGTGAGATTTCTGGGGTGAATGGGTAGCCATGTGCCTAGGAGCAGAAGGAAAAATTTCATAATAGATTGTTTTGTTTTAATAGTCAAATGTGTGGGGATGATATGAAAATGTTAATAGCTTTCTCTAGGTGCTGGCTCAAGAGATTTTCATTTAAAAAATAGCTTTTCTGTGTTTCCCAGGTTCTAAAGATATATAACTTTATAATAAGAAAAAAACAGGCACTACATTAAAGGTCTAATACAATTTTCATACCTGTAGAAACATATTCAGAAATATGAGAAAAAAATGAGAACATATTTTCCTCATCTATACAAAGATTTCTAAACAAACATTTAAAAATAATGTGATTTTCAAGAGGGGGTTAAATGGGTATTCTGTGCTCTTTGGAAATTACTGAATTTTCAAAAGTGACCCAATTTACCTTCTACACAGAATCCCAGGCCCCCCTCACACTCCCTTCCCAGATTTTAGGTTATTGTTTCTAAATATAATTTCTGCTTGGTCTTTATTGATTGAGGCAAAAAGTTCAGGCCACAGAAATAACACTGAAAAATCTATCCTTATCCTCAGAGAGTGTTCACTTGGACCCAGAACACCACCCACCACCTGTGCTCTGAGCCTGAGCCTCATGCCTAGGAGATCCTTACACTTCCATCTCCGTTCCTCTAGTTAGCACTTTCCTATCAGCTCTCATTTCAGAGGTGTGCAGCCCCTGGCACCAGAGGCTCTAAAGACAGAATACCTCAAAGAGTTAAAATGGACGTGAAACAACGTTATGTCCTACCGGCAAGCCACAAGCTGTCATTACGGATGCTATTTTAGAAGGAAAACTAACATACAGGGCTTGGCATTTTATATCATACACTTATTAAAATGGACTTTAAAGTTTTAATTGAACTTTAATTGATATGAGGATTTGCTCATATCACTGAGTTTTTAAAACCAACAGAGTTTAGATTTTAGGAAACCAGTGGAACTACAACACAAATGGAACTGTGATGGTTTCCAGAACTGATCTGTGCTTTACAAATATAAAACCAGTATTCTGAAATTTCAGATCAACTAGGATGACTATGGCTTGTCCCAGAAGCTCAAAGAAAAACTTTCAACGGTTGTAGCAGTTTAGCCCTTTTAGAAAAAGTCCTTATGAATTGCCAGTGAAGTTACCAGTGACCTTTAGGAAGTAGGCTGGATCTTGAAGAACTGGAGACAGGGCTGCACGCCTCTGAGATGCAACTGAACTTGTGGCTTTGGATACAAAAGAATTTCTAACAACTCATTTCTGTAAGAAAAGGATTTAAGTCAAAAGTGTACTAATCATGCCTTTCACCCAACTTTCTACCCTACATTGTCCATTCCTGATCCTTTTCTAGAGGTAGAATTGGTAAGGGGTCTACAGTAGCCAGTTCAAAAATATAAAGATTTGAGCCAAACTGTCATTTTCTTAACAATAAAGCAAAAACTTCTCTCTCCTCCTCTCTCCCTTAAAAAAAAATCAGCTGACTTTGTGCAGGGGATAGAAAGAAAAGGAAGTTCCATCCCTTCCCTCCACACCAGAGCTCAACATACACAGGGCTATGTACCATGATACAAACAACATGGAGGGACGGCAGCCAGTGCAATAGGCATCTGAGAGCTGGAAAAGAACGCTGTGGCCCCAAGTTCCACATGTGCTGAAATACATTGCAGATGGGGTCTTCCAAGCCTAGTTAGAGGGCAAACAACCCCATTCTTACACAAGATATCCACAGATACATCATCAAGAATAGGTGTGAGGGAGGAATGATTTACAAACTTGGCATTTTAACAATTTTCGATTTCATCCAGTACTAGTGAATAGGGCCCCCAGAGCTCTGCCTGGGCTCGTCTATTCATGCCTCTCTCCCTTTTTTCTTTGTGGAGGACTGTGATCTGATTAGATTCCATTAATCTCCCATGGATAGACAGATCAATGGCAAGTTAACAACTCTGGACTGTCCTACTCCTAACTACCTGTGAGAAAGGCACAGGTTGACCAAAGTCTAATTGAGCAATTCCACTGAATTTCTGACTCTCTCCTCTGCCTAGCATCCAATTCTTCCCCCTTTCAATTGATCCCTTACTCATCATGCAACAGGCCCAATCCAGAACATGATCAGCTTATAGCTGAAATTACTTCAACTGGTTTCCTTCCCTCAACTTCTCTTCTTGCCTCACAGCCCACGAAACCACCAGTTTCAGTCTGTGCTTCAGGCAGCGCCAAGTGTGGCACCTGGGCCGTGCCAGTGACCTCGGAATTCCTCCAGGGTCCCTGCTTACGTTAAGACTTCCAACCGGCCTTGCCAAATCATCTTTCCTTCTTGCCTTTTGCTGTTTCCACCTGCTTTTCCCGGTTGCTGTACTGGGACCCACGTTCTCTTCTCTAGTTAAGCAAGTTCTTTTCTCCAAACTCTGCTGATAAAATGGAGCCTATGTTGCAACTGAAGGAAATGGGAGGGAATGCTGCCCATCGTAAAAACTGAAAACCAAAAGCCGAAAGCATCCCCACCATCTCACCACTCTTCCATTCGGTTTTAGGGCCGCTGCTTGGGGCGGAGAGGCACGCCATGCTGGCGGCCGTGCAGGGCCGGCGGGTCCTTGCACAAGGTGCACGGCTGCCTGTTTCTGCCTTCCTTCACACCCTTCCCTGGGCAAGTTGTTTCCCTTACTCAGAACTACCACGGCCTAAACAAATTGCTTCAGACAACCTGAGTGCGCCCTACCACAGTAATCCCACCTAATTCCTGTCATTCCAATTGTCAGCTCCACTGTCTTCTCCCAGTAGTTCCGTCCTATACGTGCCTCGTCCTCATTCACTCCATCACAGCCTCACAGCGGGCTTCCTGCAGCGACAGCTGGTTCCGGCGTGCGGGGAACAATCACCGCGTCCCCAGGAGCAGCTTGTTGCAAAACAGGAAGGCTTTGCAACACTATCGGTGCACACAGTAGGCACTCAATACTTACATGTTTATGGCAACTAAATGTTGGCCTATGTACAGAACCCATTTGAATTTTAAAATACCTATGCATTTATTGGCTTATTTTAAAAACGAGATCATATTACATTTATCTATGACAGTGGTATTCTAAAGGGCCAGGAGCATAATTTAGCCTTTTTAAAACTTCCAAGTGCGTTCCTCCAAGAGCACTCCAAGATTTAGTAATAATGTGGTCCATGTTAATACCACTCAGAGGGAAATCCTCTCTGGCCAAATTTTGACTCTGATCTGTGTTGTAAGTCTGAAAGTTGCAGGTCTGAAGTTCACATCATGAAGATGACAGGCAAATGACAGAGTTCCCTTAACCAGGTGTCCAAAGCAGCCCACAGTAGTGGGGATTCTGCATGTGGACCTCAGACGCAGCACACAACGTTCATGCTCAACGACCATTCTCAAGACCGGTGCGCAACTGAGGGGTGTTACGTAGGTTTTGTCTTTTCTAGGACATAAAAACTTTTGGAGGCAGAAGCTATAGCTCATAGATTCATTTCCCTCATGGAGGTGAGCATCTAACAGTCGTTCAAGAAATAATTCAGACTAAATGTACTATTCTTTAAAAAAAAGGGGGGGGGGACTGGTCTGCTAAAACCGTGTAACATGGATGCTTTTAAAAATCCAATTAAATGCATATCCTCAACACCTGTATACCCAACAGAATTCCACCTGTTAGGCTGGACAGACTGCTCCCAAGTTGAGAAAAGCCTTCATAAACTGACACTTGGGAGATGTTCCCTCCTCTCCATCCTATCAGGACCCGGACTGTAACCTCATACTTCACAGCTGTCCACTTGCCTCTTCTCTCTCCTCCAAATTACTATGAACCATCTTTCTAACATCCTAATCAAAATCCCATGTTTCACCACTTAGACTCAGGAGAATAAATAAACTCTTCAGGACAGCGGATAAGGCCTGTTAGGAGCGGCTTCCTTTTTTGCCTCCAGTCTGAGCCTCACCCGTCCCTCCTCCACTGCTACCCTCTGTACTTGTGTGCTTTAAGGTCAAGCCTTTGGGCTTCCCCAGAACCTCCTCTCTGTCCACCTCCTGGTCATTCTTTCTGTCACAGCCCAGGATTCCCTGTCTGAGAAGCTTTGTTGGCGCTCATCAAGCTGTGGAGAACGGCTCCTTCCACCTGCGTAGCTCCGTCAAAGAACTTACGCTGCATTTTAATTGTTTGCATGACTCCCTCTCCAGCATGGGTCTTTTCATCTCTCTGTTTTTATGCCTGGCATACCGTAGGACCACAGGAAAGAATGTTAAAAGAATGAACCAATGCTACATGCAACACTGTCACAGAAAACCACAGTAAACAGGGGTGTGTTAGGGGCTAGCGTGCGTCCGCATCCTGCATCCATTTTCCCTTGCAGTGTCTGGTCAGGGGGCTAGCTAAGCCATTTAAAGGTATGTGTAAAAGTGCATACCTTTTCCAGAGCCTCTCACCTCATTAATTTATATCTGGAAATGAAGGCTTTGCCACAGTCTGGCTGCAAGCACTTGTAAGGTCGCTCCCTGGAGTGGGTATAATTGTGGATAGTGAACTTCTCCAGGGTGAGGAACGTCTTGCCACATAATTGGCAGGGATAGGTGGCCATGGGCTTTACTTCTCACACCTTCCTTTTCAGATGCGCTGACCAAATGCTGTGCCATTTAAGCACAAAAAGAAGGATGGTGCTGAGCACATGAGCGGAGCCACGGCAGCCTGAACTCCAGGTCAGGGGAGAGGCCGCGTCGTGGGCCTGGGCCTGGTTCTACCCAGATATGGGCCTCTCAGTTACCATGAGCTTTGCTTCCTGCTTTCCCACATCCCAGTTTATATATGCAGTCTCGGGCTGGGAGGAGAATGTCGGAGGCACAGGTGAGGTTCCAGGAGCAGAAAGGTAATCTGCATCACTAGAGCTGGCGCATATCCTGGATCACCAGACCATCTGTGGAAAGAGGAACAGAGGAACAGTGTTCTTGAATTAGCCATTTGAAAACAATGCTCTTCCTCCCCTACTAGTTCAGCATCAACTACCCAGAATCAACACGTTTCTTTAAATGGCCCCAGTGCAGCCCCCAAGTCTCCCTCCTCCCTGTGCGCTTCCACCGATCCTTCAGCACTTAAGTCCTAACTGGTGAGGAGGCCGCACAGTGTTTCGACGGTACAGGAAGCACACGCTCCCTTCGACAGAGACCGCTATTTCCATAGACACGGTATTAGCTACTTCAGATCATGACTTCAGGTCAGTGGGAGACTCAGTCGACCAATTAAAAAACAAAAAAACAAAACAAAACCAACAAAAAAACACCTCCCCTGTGCATTGGAGTGTTTTACTGCTACAGAAACAAAAATCATCTCTGCTTATTCAAACCATGCGCTCCTCCTCTTTGCTCGTTGTTAGCATAACATACATTGTTGATCACACCTGTTTAAACTTCCACGGGATGAGATGAAATAATTTGTATACATCCAAGTTAATTTGTTTGCAAGGCTACCAGGCTGAAGGTCTCAACTCAAGGATGCCAACAAAATGTGAATAAAGCTAGGTTAGCTCACTGCTGCAGGGCGTGCGGAGCAGAGACAGAATCTCCCAGAAACAATGGAGGCTCAGGCTGCCTTCAGAGGTACAGGTAGCATCCTCTAGTGAATTGTTCTCCTAATCTCTTCCCCTTGGTTTATAGGGACATTTCCTCACTCCGCAGCCCCACCCTGGAGGGCCAGCTACGTGTTTGCAGACCACTTCCAGGAGGGGGGCCTGCTGCCTTCTCAATCTCAACCTGTCTCAAACCCAAATCGCCAGCACCGTTCCAACCCAGGCAAGTCCCCCAAACCCAGGCTCTTCTGGTTCTACTGCTGGACCATCCCGTGAGGAGGCTGACGTCTCAGGCGGTCCCGAACAACGCAGTCACACCCTGACTACCTAGAATCCTGTACTTTTCTCGAGAGAGTAATTCGCAGGCAAGTGGATGCTAACCTTTCAAGTGCCAATACTTAAAAAAAATTAGAGTACTCTATGTTTACATTAAACACACTGGAGTACCTTTTGTATGCAGGCCAGCCTTTTCTGAGCTTTGCCAAGGAAGCGGAGCACTGGGTAAAGGGACCAATCACAGCAGGTCTTCAAGTGCCTGTTTCCTGCAGGCTTTCGTGGACCGCCCAGTCTTTAGAGCTGCTCTTTATTGTTAAAAGTTAATTTTTACTTACCTTTTCACAGTTACTTTCAGATCGGAGAGCTGGAGTCTAGCTAGGTGAAATTTTATTGTAATAACAATCGAAGCATCTTTACACACACCGGCTCACAGCACATGTGCGCAGAAAAACCAACACTCCTTTTCTAATGGGCAAAAACTGCAGCAAACTTGTTGCTTTCCTCATCAGCTAGCTCAGATGTTTCAGTGTCTGGTCAGAGTTCCAGGCACATACCCCTCACTGAGGTGCCCCACCTGCCTGGAACCCTCAGAGTGGACATGCGCACTGGTCCAAAGCTAGGGACACGGGCCTTCTCAGCCAGCATCTCGGCACCAAACCTTCCTTCTGATGGTAGCACGCACATACCTTGTTCCTCTGTCACCAAGTGTGACTTGAACCGAGCCCCTCTCCCCCAGCTCCTTGTCCCCTCACAGCATTGCCATTCATGCCCAAAGCCCTCCCCTGAGGCATCCCCAACAACTGGCCACAGACAAAATGACTCCTTCCAGGAACGCTATCCTGTGTGGCCGAGTTTTTGCTGCCAGGTCTCCTGATGTGTCCTACTTCTCGTCCAGCCCAAGTCTGGCCGTAATACTGGCCCAGCCAGAAAAGCCATAGAGTTTATCATTGTCACTGAATATACTCATTCACTTGAAATTTCTGTGTTCTCTCCAGATCAAAAAAGATTAAAATGTACACACAGTTTGAAGTTTGAAATTCATCTTTTCCTTGTTCTCATCATAGCTGAACTCAAAATAGCACCAGTCCCTCAGGAGAAGAGCTGGCTTGGTGGGGGGCATTTTCTCTCCCTTCCAACAATCCCCTGCATATACACTTCTTTCAGCTTCACTAAGTTCATTCTCCCCACTCTTGCTTTATGAGAGATGACGAGTATGTCCAAGAGAACTTTCTGTGATGACGGAAATGTCACATACGTGATGGCTACCGAACACTCAAAATGCGATGCTAAGACACTGAAATTGTTGTTAAAGTAGCCTCATGTGGCTAGTGGCTGCTGGACTCAGTAGCACAGCTCAGCGTCACGCCTGAGAGAGAGGACGGCAAGGTTCTGCTTTCCTTCAGCCACCTGTGCTGCTGATTCACCCTCAGGTGTCTCCCTGAAGCGTGGGAGGGGTTTATGTAGAACGAGTCCCTTGCTCTATGAATACCGTGGACGGATTCCCCAGTTCAAATTCTAGCTTGCCCATTTGTTCGCTACATCTTGCATGTTCCCTCGTTTGTGACACGACCTGATGCATATAATGGACTGCTGGGGACAACCAACTGGAACAAGAGGGATCTGAGATATGCGGTAATCTAAAAACACACCACACAAATATAGGTTGTTTGTGAAACACTGGGATTAAAAGTAGAAGCCATCAGCTGCACAACTGGCATGGGGTTCTAGCCACTCCAGCTATGGATACAAGAGAAAAACACACGTTCTCTCCCTCTACATAACCTACCATCAATTATTCACAGTGGGAGGAACACAAATGGCTCACACATGCAGACAAGACCTATGACACTGCAGGTAAAAATTCTTTCTCAACAGATACCAACTTTGGCTGATAGCTTACCAACACACCAAGAATACGAAGGAAATGTAAGATTTATTCAATTTAGACTTAAAAAAAAAAAAAAGAGTACCTGCCCTTTAGCACTAAATAAAATTTTCCCAGATCCACTTTCCAGCCACTTCCCTAGATTCCAGAGCCCAACAGTCATGGACATCATTACCTACATTTTCCTTGGCTTGGCCCCTCAAAGATGGTGGGTATATAATCAGGGATTTTTAGACATGGCATGTTTTATTTAAACATGACACACATTTCCTCCCTGTGTTCCCCATGGAACTTTCAAAGAACAAATGTCACTGAAACATTTTTATACATATTTAACTTATTTCATGAATGCCTTTTCCCAAGACTGTGTGTGTTCTAGGTCTATGTGTTAAATACACCTTGCCCAACACCAAGTGCAAAGTTGGTCCTCAAATGTTGAACTGAATTAATTATGTGATAATGAACACTCTAATTTCTTCAGGAAGTCTTTTTTAATGATGAATTCAAATTCAAATAGTTTTAACGTTTCATTCACCATAACTGTGTATTTCATTAATGTGGACCCTCAAATATAAATATTTACACTGTTTTCATGATATTATCACAAACTCCTATAAAAATAGTCTTTCTCAACAGATTATAAATGCATTGTGGCTGAGGATCAAAGCTCAGCTATTTTTAAAAAAATAAACCGTGGGGATAATACAACGTCCCCCATCTCCACGTACATGACCAGTACTGGCTGGCTGCCGCTGATTCCAATCTTTGGTTGAAACCTGATGCGCTTTCTGGCCACATCCTTAAAACAGACCCGTGATTAACTTTCTATTATCTGGCAAACCACCAACAGTCCTAACAGAGAACTGACAATGGGATGGTCCTGATGGTAGTCTATTCTGTGACTTGACATACAGATTGCATTTGAGTCTTAAATATGGTAATATTTCAACACCTGTCACCCTGGAGAGATAGTAAGTCTTCCCCCAAAACATCTCAGGACATAATTTTCAATCCCCTTGATTCTAAAAATAGTGAGTGAGTGATACAGATCTGCCAGTATGCCAAAGAAGGCTAGTGCCATCTGCTTCATTCTGTTCATGCTGATTATTTTGGGGATGAGTGAGGATCAGATTGGAATAAGAACATATATATATGGCAACAGCTAGGAAAGACTGTTCCCTGAGCGCGGGTGGTATACGATGGTAGAGGTCAGAGCACAAGTGTGGTTCTAGGATGTCCCCAGTGCTGCATAACACAATCAGCTAATGGGGGACGACAAATGTTCTTCAACATTCTCAAAATAAACTATGACTTCTGGCTTCTATTTCCATTGTGCCCAGTGACACAATGCAAGGCCCATTTCTGAGAAGAAACTGAATTTCCATTTTTAATCTTCCAACATGGGTACTCTAAGCTCTTTTTTTGACTCCATTCATCACCATTCCTTGTGGATAAGAAGGTTCTGCTCCAAACATTTCCCTGTGTCTCATACTCCCATAACTTGGGATTGTTTTTATATAAATGTGTGAAAAACAGTTGTAAAAGGGCCTCTATCAAGTTTCTGTTTTCTTCTTATGCTCACAAAATATGAAACAGCCAATCATGGAGCAGGGTGGGTGGAAGCTCATTGCTTATTTGGCTCTAGGAGCCCTCTAGAGAGGGTGCTTCTCTTAGTTCTTTGAAGGACTTTGGTAGCAAGTTTCTAACATCAACTGAAAAACTATCCAGAAACATCAGCAAGATAAAGAAGATGATTCTCAGAACCTCTAGGTAGTTATTTCTTATTATGCACATGCACTGTAAAGTTTGGTAGGTATTGTATCTGACCCAGTATGGCAGACAAGTTGGGGCTCAGTGTATGTCTAATCAGCAAAACAGGTGCTCACAGGGCAGGACTAACTTGGTTGTGGATAACAAATGTGAGGCCTTGATGAGTACCTTACCAGATGGCTGTGGCTAGGTTTTCACTCTTAACCTAGAGCAAGGGTTCATAAGTGGCTGTGAATTCTCTAAAATTTTGTGCAAATTAGGAGGCATGTATATTGGAGTTCTTATGGGGAGAGGGACCAAAGCTTTCTTTCAGATTTGCTAAGGATTCCAAGATTCAAACAGGGTAAAGGCCATTGACTTAGATGAAAACATAAAACAAAACCTTCTTGGTGCCATCAACTCAGTGTGTTCACAAAGTCACGGATACGTCCTAAGCCACGGGCCATATATTTTGTATCACTGCATTTTATCAGGTTAGAAAAACCTGATAAGAAAAAACAAAAAAGGTTCTATAATAATGTTCTTCTGAAATTCAAGCAGTAAACAACTTGTACAAATTTCATTTCAAATAGGACCACGGTGGCGGGGGGGCACCTGGCTGGCTCATGTCGATAGAGCATGTGACTACTGATCTCAGGGTCATGAGTATAAGCCCCGCAGTGGGCACAGAGATTACATAAAAAATAGATTTAAAAATATGGCTACAGAGGATAACTATCATGTAAGACAGGCCTACCTTCTGCCTAGAGGGCAGACTACCCTCAAAATCATAGGGGTTCATTTGTCAGCACCTTTGAAAATCTTTTATATGGAAAATGTCTGTGTATTTATCCTCAATACAGTATTAAGATGTCATCACTGAAATCCACTAACACCTGAGCTGACAGCGCCTGGGATGAACTCTTAAGCTGGATCCATACGGCTTGACACCCTGCCGTGTCTGCACACCTCTTTCCTACAAAGGCCCGGTAGCAACCAAGGCTGCAGGTCAGTCCACCTGGTATTTCCTCAATGTCCCACGTTCTGTCACGCCTCTGTGTTTTCCACACAATGCCCCTTCCTAGAATGTCCTGCCACCCCTGCCCACCTGGCCAACTCTTCCTTCTTCCCGTCACTCCCAGGCAGAGGAATGAGCTCCCTGTCTGCTTGGGGAGATGGTGAACCTGGGAGGAAGCGATTAGAAAGTCCCGCTGAAACCTGGGGGGCTTGGGCTAAGGAGACTGTGGTGGAGATAAAAGTAGCTCACACCACAGCTAAATTAGAGCAAAATCGGTTTGGTGAAAATCTACATCCACAAAACGTTCTCGTGTTCCCTCCAGAACTACTTATTCAACAGCCTATTCGACATCTCCACCTTAAGACGTCTGAGACCACTTGTTCTCCCGGTGGAGGGGGAGCCCTGACTGCCCTGGGGGGTGCCGCCCGGAGCAATTTCCCCACCACCTGCTGAACAGTCAGGTTTGCTGCCTGCTGACTTTTAAACTGTTACCTTGAGAGACTTAACTTTGTTAACTCAGTGACTAAGCTCTTATTTTCTTGGAAACAAGGCCTAAAATAAACAAGAAAGCAAAGTGACTTATGTATCTAATATTCAGAGAGCAAAGTAATGAGAAAGCTCTCTGGTTGATTACACCACAGCTTCAGAACATCAAATCTACGCACTAGACAGAAAATGGCAATAAGGACAGGGTGCGAACTTTCTATTTACAGATAGTTGAGTAAAATCTAGTGAAAGATGGCAAATTGAATAAAAGTGTGTGGCTCCAGTCTCTCCTGAAACTCTACTAAAACAGTATTAATGAGATTTTTCAAAAATACAGCCAAAGATAACACGAGAGGAGAAAACTGCAACAAAATGTTGGGAGCTGGAAAGCAGGAAAACAAGTAGTAACTGGCTTCGCAGTCCTCAGAAAGCTCAAATCTAAGCCAGCAATGAAAAGCTATGGGACAACCTGATTTACCCTGTGGAACCCATCAAGACACTCAGAAATGTGGGCACTAGGTAACTCTGGAGGGGAGGGGAGAGTGGGTGTAAGAACTGAAAGAGTGGGAATGTCTGCTGGTGAAGCATTCAGCCCTCTGACCCCCTCCCAGGAGAGGGTCTGTGGGTGGTGCACTCCGCTGAAACTGAGGGACTTCAGTGCAAGTTTGTAAACGCCCTATCTGGCTATCGGGCTATTGGAACACTGGCGACCAGGCCCATCCCCTCCAGGAGACTTCTCTGGGAAAGCTGACCAGCACAAGAGAAAGGAACTAATTACGAGGACAAATGGCAGTCCCCAGGTTTACCTGCATTGACCCACAACAAGCCCTATTTAAGTACACAAAGCTTCCATCAGCTTTTTAATGGCTCCACTCATAAATCAGCAGATAGCTGAGGATCACCAGAAATCAGAAGAAAGCATCTAATAAGAAAAACTGACACAGAATAAATAGAAAAAAGCAGCTAGGAAAAGATGACAATGACTCTATGGGGAAAAGAAAACTTCAAAAACATCTCTAAATAGAAGAGAGAGAGATATCCCTAAAAGAACTATAAAACACAGACATACACACAGAGATATTTTAAAGAAAACAACAGAAAAGGCAATAGCAAGGGCAAGACCCAGGGGCAGGGATTTGAGTCAAACTCTCTGGGGGAGTATATGAGAATCAGCAGAAACTCATCTGATGATTCTTGGGCACCTTTATGTTTGCCAGTGTGGCTTCTTTTGAGGGTACCTGCTATTTCTACATGTGCTCCTCCTAATGCTCACTAGTGATTAACACCATCAACCAACCTTTTATAAACCAGCTAATATAACCCAGAGACTAACAATAAAATCGTTCATAGGTTAAATGGTCAAAAAATGCACTATTTGACAAAAAAACAGAAAAGAGGAGGTAATTCTTAAGTTAGTGAAACGGCTATCTTCATCATATGATAAAGATACCTATTAAACACTGCACCTTATTAAAACATTTGTACTAGAATGGACCTACAATAAAGCTATAAAGAGATGAAAGATAAAATTGGAATGGAATAGATCTTTCCTTATTTATAGATGACTGTCTACACAGAAAACTCCAAAGAATCCATACACAGAATAATAGAGAAGTTTGGCAAGATATTTAGTTATAAAAATCAAAATATAAAATCAACTGTATTTCTAAATGCCTAGCCAACAGAAATATAATTAAAAATACCATATACATGTGCCACAAAACAAAGATATCTAGGAATAAATCTAACCACAAAGATACCATATACTTACGGAGCAATTTTAAAACTATACTGAAAGACATTATAGAAGGATGGTATATGGAAAAATATACCATGTTCATGAATAGGGAAATACAGATAGAATTATTGTAATGTCAGTTTTTTCCATATTTATATATTAATTCAATGAAGTGGTAGTATAAATTCAACAGGGTTCTTTGTTAGAACGCTGATCATTCTAAATTTTATATGGAAAAGGAAAAGCCCAAGAAGAGCCAAGAACTTCCTAGTCCTACTGGATTGGATCATACTCATAATCATACAAACAGACCATGGTATCTCCCAAAGAAGTAAAAGGTAAGAGATAATGGATAAGGTTTTTTTGTTTTTAAAGCTACCGTAATTAAGGCAGTATTACATACTAAGGCACAAGATGAGACATGTGGACCAATGGAGTAGAATGAATAGCCAAGAAACTGACCCACCCTTGTATGGAAACAATATATGACAGGGCTTGGACAGTAATCACTGGGGACAGAAGAGACTACTTAATAATTGGTTATCCATGTGGAAAATAAGGAAATTGGATTCCCATCACGCACCATATATAAAAATTCTAGACAGATTACAGGCTTAATGTTTAAAACAAAACTTGAAAACTTCAGGCAAGAATAAAAAATAAAAAGGCACTTCACAGAAGGGGAAACTCCGATAACTAATACAGAAACAAAAATATGCACAATTTTATCCAGGTGAGAGTTCTTGGTCCATCAAACAACTTCCCTATACTTTTCCACTCTACGGGACTGCCTTCCCCCCGCCCCTTTTGTCACATACTTACCACATCTGACATTTTCTGTTTTATTTTTTAACACCCATTCACCCACCCACAAAAACACACTGGAATGAAATTCAATTTTTAAACCAACGACATTGGCCAAATATGAGAAAGTCAGGCAAAACCAAGTAATGCCTCGTGAAAGTGAGAGAGACAACATATAAGACTGGAGTCATGGACAGACATTCAAAGATGCTCTTCCTTAGGGGTCAACAGATATAATTAAATCACTCTGTGAAGATTTATGCCTGATAAAAAGTGAAAATAATTATCAGAATTCAAGGTGGATAAAGAATACAGTTGTCTAAGGTGTGATCATCTCTTGCTTGAGAGATCAAGAGAGGTCTCATGGAGAAGCCGAAGTTAAAGCTGAGCCTGCAAGTTTACCAGGTGCTTAAGTGGGGAGGTGGTCTATTTCAGGCCGAGGGAATGAATCAGCATAGGACACTTGAAAATAAGTAGTTCAGTATGACTGGAATATGATGCAAATATGGGGGCACTGTAGACAAACAGGCCAGAAAGGGAGGCAAAGGGCAAATCATGAAGGTTCAGAGATAAACTGATTCATTCCACTACGGAAAGGTGGGTTTTGTGGTTGTAATACTTTAGTAGGTTGACTAACCTATTTAGTCAAGGCTAGCCACTAACTGAGTTTATGTGCTAGTGTGGAGTGAAGGAGGTGGAAAGAGAAGAGGTAGAAGGAAGTACAGAACGCTAATGAAACAGTCTCCACAGGAACGGAAAGAAACGCTGGGAAGGGCCTAGGCATAGGAATCTATCAAGAAGACGGAGAGGAGCCAAACCACAAGAAGCAAGGACAACCCAGGACTGATACCAAGGCGTCGGGCAAGAACCCATTAAAGCTCCGGACTTGTCATCAGATCATAGTCGGTGACAATAATGACGGCAGAGATGTGAAGGATATACTGGAGAGTGGTGAGACCATTCTGGCTTCTGCCATGTCTCAGAAGAGCTAACAGTGACCTGGAAAGAAGAGAGGGCAGGGTGCAAGGGCACTTCGTAAACAGACTAGTTAGATTAGGATTTAGGTTAGGTCACAGGAAAGGGGTGTCTGTGGTGGCAGAGAAGGAAAGGAAGGAGGAATCCCGGAAGAAAAGTCCAGCCAAACATGCGCATGAGGAACTCGTTATAGACCTGCTACATGGCCATGCTGCTGCTCCCTGCATCTCTCCGAGTTTAGTCTATACGCTCTGCCCAGGTGAACACTAGTTTTAGACCTGTTCAATCCAATGGTGCCCAATGGGCATGGAGGCCAGTGAGGAGACCTACGGCATGAAGGAGGGGCTGAGGCTCTTTTCTAGACCAATACTGCGAATGACACCCTTTGGCTCCAGGGAAGTGGATACCATTCCAAATCTGGCTTCTGTAAGTGACTCTGTGTTACTCGGAGCGCTACCTGGGTGGCCTCAGAGCCTGTCATTAAGCCCACGTGCTCAACTTTGATCACCAATGTTTGTCCTTCCCAGCATCATTTGGTAAATTGGGTTGTCCTGGGGGTGAGAAGGAATTTGTTTTCTTTATGGCAGGCTGTAGCTAAATCGATTTTCCCTTAGGGTATCTATTCTGCATTGCAGAACAGGGCAGAAGAAGGCTTGTGGGGACAAGTAATTTTTAGAGGTTCCAAGAGCAAAAGCAGCATTCTGCTGCTAAATTCCCCTACTTCTCTTGGGTAAGATAGTGTAGTGACAAGCCTATGGCGATAAAAAAATAAGCAAAATGAAAATTTGCATTAAAAAAACGTGATGTTTCAAAATAATTTCTAGATGGTTACAATATAAAACAGGACCCTAACAGCTCAAAACCCCTGTCTGGTTGCCCCGTCTAGTAGGAGAAAGTAGTTTTACAGGTGGGAACCTTTCTTTGTTAAAATGTGTTTAGCTGATTGAAGATCTGTCTAAGCTATTTAACAGTCAAGAAACACTCGGAGTCTGCATGGAGTGGGGTGGGGAAGGTGGGAGATGAAGAGGTAGAAGTAAGGAGAGAGCGCCTCGGGCTCTCTGTCTCCACTGAAACCGGAGGAAGCCCTAAGAAACAATGGAAAAGGCAGAAACCCAGGAGCATGAGCCTCCAAGAGCCACGGAAGCCTCCGAAGAGAAGCCACACCACCCAGGGGCAAGGACTGCTGCCCCAGGGGGCCGGGCTCCATCCCCACAGAGGCTCCTCCCTGAAGCACACCCCCCCACCCCAGTCCCGGACAAAGTGGAAGCAGAGGGGCTCGCCCAGCTGGGCCTCTCCAGCCGTGGCCAAAGCACTGTTCCAGAACAGGTCCCTCTGCACCATGCTGAAACCTCCCGCTCCCTTCTTCTCCCCACGTGGTATTTTTAAGTCCATTTAGGAAGGAATATCAAATATCCACAAGCAAAACCAGCGCGCACATCCAGAGAAGCAAGCGTGAAGTCCCGGGCTGGTTCTCAAGCTCAGACGGAACGGACCTGGTCTCAGGGAGACTGCTCATGGCCTCCAGCTGGCATGGGGGGCGAGGGGTGGACAGCAGTCCTGAAACCCACACGAGAGCCTCTGGTATGAGGAGGTTTTCTAGTCATAAAGTCAGGGATGGGGACTCTTCTTTTATGACGGCTGAAACTAGATCCCCCTCCTCCCTCCCAACAAACCATCTGCGACTGGCCTTGCCCTTTTAGGGTGTGCTTCTAGAGCTGACAGCCAGTGCTCTCTCTTCCTGGGTCTCTAAGAGTAGGGCGCCGAGGCACCAAAACTTACCTCATTAGCGGCAGGGCCTATTGTCCTAAGACAGGTACCATTCTAGGGAAAAGAAAGCCTGGTTCCTTCCCAGGAAGTGTGTGAGGGTAAAGGCTCAGACTGAGGGAAAGAAAGAAAAAGAAAGTAAGGAAGAAAGAAAGGAAGGAAAGAAGGGAGGGAGGGAGGGAGGAAGGAAAAGAAGAAGAAGAAAAGCATACTCGCACCCTGATGACGGGAAGCCAGATTCATGAGTTAAAAATCTCTTGAGGGAAACATAAAAGCTACAGGAGGTCTGGAAAAGACACTCAAGACCTCGATGGACTGTTTGATTCGGAAACAACAGTATTTCTAAGTAAATAGAAAAAGGCCTGCAAACAGCACTGTCAGCAAAGTATCTCCGGGTGGCGGAATGAGAGAGGACTTCTGCTCTTCCTTTCTGAAACTCTGACACTGGCCACGGAGGCGAGGCTGGCGTGCAGCAGGTGGGCGAGGGGGGCTGCAGGCTGTAGGAGGGGCGCACAGGGGCAGAGGCCCACAGCAGCACGGGGCAGCCTGCGGCGTCCATCCGTCTGTCCCATGGGCGAAGCTGGCTGGAAGGCAGGCGTGAGGATAAGGGGAGGAGTAGGAGATGGGCCTGGACAGGAGGCAGCGCTGTCCCCAAGGGCACGGGGGGGGGGGGGCGCCGGTGACAGCGAGGACACTTCCATCAACAGATTCCTTTACACAGGACAAAAGTTGCAAGTGCTCACTTCTCCCTCTCCCCCGTGGACAACTTCTGGACCCTGAGAGAACCGCAGATTTAACAGTTCCATTCTGAAACTCTACACGGTCCTTTTTTACATGCAATGAGCCTGAGACCCAATATCTGATTACCCAAATGGACACGAATATAATTGGCAATTGGTAAATGACAACTTAGACTCTTTTTTCCCCTGGGCTTTTTCAACAAATGAGCATCCAGAACTCACTTTACTATGAACTATGTACATATCTAAAAAGGTAAAATCGCTGTGCCTGTTCAGACCCTCACTCCCCTTCTCCCGGAAGCCCGGCTGCCCAGCTCAGAGGGCACTCACCCTCTTTATCAGACAAAATGACTACAGAACGTTCTCTTTGCCTTTCCATGGCACGTCCAATAGATTCAAATGATGCTGAGCAAACGGTTCATCCAGAAATACTTAATTGAAATATAAAAATATTTATCACGGGTCCTTTAAAATGACTCCGGTTGTTAATTTTTTTTCTCTTTAAGATGTTACACATTTCATCAGTTTCCATTTTAAAAGGCAAGGGCACTGGAGAGACAAGGCAACTTGTCCCAGTTCCTGCACTGGCTTCACTGAAAGGGAGAAAGGAATGTCGGGGGAAATGGGGGCGAAAGCTTCAGAAGAGAGGAACACTGGCAAGCAGGGCCGCCTCTCCTTTTCACCTTAAGTCTTTTCTCTCCCCTCATTCACAGCTTTAGGTCCTTTGTTTGTTTAACAAACCATTACAATCATACCCAGCTCAATGGGGAGGAATGCGAGCTCTCTAAGGAGCTGTCCTGGCCATCCACATGTGTGGTCCGCCCCCACAGCCCGGCCGGTGGCCGCACTGTGCGCTTCTGCGCTCCCGGCGCCCTGGAGGCCAGGCACCTTGCTTACAATGAGCCCCATGTCCCCCGCCGCATGCTTGCTGCTCCTTCCCAGTAGCCTATAGCGATGTCCCAAGTTGCTCCTCCTTCCCGCCTCGCCTCGTGACTGGACTGGCCATCCTGCCTGGGCTTGTCCAGTTCAGGTCCTCAGACCGACCCTGCCTGGTGTGGCAGCCGCCCCCTACCTGTCTTCGGCGCACAGACTCACCAGCAACGCAGAGCTGACACATTCCAGGCTTTTCCTGGTTATCGCGCCTAGCCTTCCAACGCCAATCACACGGTAAACAGAAGACACAATGGCAAGATGCCCCCTCCTCCCGTAACTGGGGCTGCCAGTGCCCTTTTCTGTCCTACCAGATACAGTGGCCATGTTGGGATGAATTTCAGGGTCTTGGCCAATGCATCAACATATTTTTTAGTCCGATTATATTTCAAAGGGCACCAAAATAATATTAAGCAAAACGACAGTCTATTTTAGCCGGACTCAGAAAGCCCTCAGAGGCCCCTTTGGAGAGAAGGGCGTCTTTATCCCCATCTGACAGAGAGGAGACTGAGGCGTAGAGACTTCCACTCCCTGCCCACAGGCACTGACTGAGAAGGTGCTGCAAGTTCTGTTCCGTACGGAGCAGAGTGCCGGGCACAGGGTGCCCCGCCAGTGTTCGCTTCCAGTGACAGCATTCCTGGTGATGAGGACAGTGACGACCAGATGCCAAACCCAGGTGGTCTGAGCTGAGTGCTCTTCCCACCCGCACCCCGTCATCCTTCCCAGTTACACCATCCGCACGAGCAGCAGACTTCGGCATTTACTACGGCAGCTCCAAAGTAGCCTCGCAATCTGCGGCTGGATTCCCTGGGACAGCCGGTCCGTGACCAGCATCCTCCTCAGGCTGGTCAGCGAACACATGCCATCAGGAGGAGGACACCCACTACACAGCTCAGCCAGACCAGTTAGGTCAGGGCGGCCTGAGAACGTCTGAACTGACAGGGAAGTCTGCAGAAAACTCCAGAGAGTGGCCTGGGTCACTCTGGCTGTGGGTGCAGCCAGCAGAGGACAGGGAAGGCGGCCGATGGCAGCCCCTGATTCTCTGGTTTGTACAGAATGTTCGTACTTTGAAAAAAATAAAAGGTTAGAAGAATGCTGTATGTGGCAGTTTGAGGGGGAAATTGAGTTATGCTCTACTAGAACCTTTCTGAAGGACCTGGAACCCCCTGCACATCCTTGACTAATTGTACTATGTGCTTCCAAGTAATTGTTAATAAACACACCCAGCCAGAAATAATCTGAAGCAGCCACCACTGTGTGCATACCTGCTCGGTGACAGGAAACACCAGCTTCCAGGTGGTCGTGAAGTCCTCTCAGGGGTTCGTCTGAGGATTCAAACCTGTAAGAAGAGATCTTGCACATCGTCAGTGAACGAAGCAAGGAAAACATTCCCCCCACCATGCTGGAGCTCGACTTCCCTTCAAGAGGGAATTGATAATGTCCAGGGATTTCTGACTGCCCTTCCATGCATTTTCAGACACGACAGCCCAATTTTAAACTTTAGGGTCCTGGAGTAGGAGACCTCAATAGCCACGCCACCATTAATTTTTAAATGTCTCTGATCCACCAGATGGCAAAAGTCTTAAACATTTAGATCTGGTATATTTAAAAAGTATGATAAAGTTCATAATGCTGTAACTTAAAGGATTTTCAATCTGATGTCATCTTGCCGAAAAAGACCTTTAAGTATTTATATTACATCTTTTGTCCTACTTGCAACTGGATTAGAAAAACCCTGAAGTTTTCCCCCTGCTTTCTGCCAAGTAGGAATAAAACCCAAAAAAAACAAAAAACCATGAAATTGTTTACATAAAATATTCAAAACAGCACACAGAGGAAATGGTATTTTTTTAAAATCAACAGTATTAGAATACCATAAAACAGGTATGCAAATCTATGCAATGACAGAACCTGAAACAAATTCTGAATTGAAAAAAGTCAGCAATAACCAATAGGCATTCATTTTCAACAAGAGCTTCAAGTAAACATACAGATTCACCAGATGTGCAGAGGGGAAAGGCTGAGGTCTCTAAACTGAACACACAATTCAGTGGTTGCCGATGTTGACTCTACACTAGAATTGCCTGAGAAATCTTTTAAAAATACAGATTCCTGGGCCACAGTGCAAAGCAGCACAGACTGACAGCACATCACTCTGGCCCTGGGAGTCTAGGTTTTCAGCAAGCCTTCCAGAGCCCAGCCTGTGGCCAGCTTTGCACCACTGATCCCTGGTGAGCGTGCGGAAACCAGTATCTCTGCTCACCAATTAATTATAAAACTTGGCTTCTTCCCATTCAGGACTATTCCAACCAGTCAGTCCTCACAGGAGAAAGCTTTTTAGGATTTTCTTAACCAGCACAAAGATAAATCTATTATGAAACAAAGCCAATCATACCTCACCTACGTGATTTGTTCACTTGGTTGCCAGTTTTCTTAGTTTGATCAAAAAAGGCTATGCCCATTTATTTTGTAGGGGAACACCCTTTTCAGTTAAAAATGGAAAAACTAAGATCATTTTAGACAACTAATTTTTAAAATAACCCATCACAATTCAGGGAAGCCCTGGAAGGTTAGAACTGGAGGTAAGTAGGATCTTTGAATCATCCAGAGAGTTTGTTTTGCATGTGTAAACACTTCACAAATCATCTCATGGCCCATCTCTCTTCTCCAAATACCCAACATTTATCATGGTGCTTTAAATTGGTGGTCTCCAAAGGCCTATGTTATTTTTTTTTTTTTAAGAACTTTAAAAAAACACTGAGCCAAGAGAGTACAATTCTTCTGGATGATTCTTCCTTTGCTCCTACCCATCTCACCAATGGACAATACCAATTTACGAATTCAGAGAGGCAGGAGCTCTCTCCTGCCTCACGAGAAGGGGTGCACAAGACATGAAGTACGCAAACCAGGCAGTGGAGTAGCTTAGCTGCATTGTCAAAATATTCAAATTATCACTAAAAGAAAGCGATTCCTTTCTGAATCCAACAATACTCCTTGGCCTCCGAGGGCTCACACAGGAGCTTATTCTTAAGCTGTTCAATGTAAGCAGCACCAGTGAAAGAGGAGAACTCGGGCAGGGAGGAGGCCAAGTTCCTCCGCCTCTCCCACCTGCCATCTCTGACCAGTAATGCTCACATAGTTAACAATGCAACGGAGAACCTGAAAGCATGCGTGGCCCTGGGGACAACCACGTGCAGTGTGCGACACTGTAATCAAGCAGAGAAGAGACGGGAGAAAGAACACATCTAAGTTTGACAGGACGCTATTTGCAGACGGCACTTCAGGTCAGAATTCAGATTTCAAAATCAGAGAAAAAGGTTTTAATCTTTCATATATATACAATATATATAATCTTTACCATATACATATATGTACGTATATGGTAAAAATGACCCTGTAACATTAAACACTCCTAAATATACCTATTTCTGAGCTCCAGAGTAGCAAGAAAAGTCACATTTTTCTGGGAATGGGGACTGGCACACAGTAAACAGATTAGAGTGAATTGTTTTAAATAAAAGGGAAAATGTGGGAGGGAAATGATCTGTTTACGTCTGCTTACAGATGACAGAAAGTAAAATCTCTTGAATCTAGAGCGTATAGTTTCTAGAATGCATTTTTGCTGGCATTTGCCTCTGAGAGCGGCATTTAAGAACATGCCTTTTTCTCTATGAATGTACTGGTTTAGCCGCCCGCTGAGCATGCACTGAAACCCAAATTAAACAAAGGGACTTCCCTCCAGTTTCAGCTCATTCACTTCTGGCTACTCCTGAATTTTCTTAAGTCAATTCTTCAAACTGACTTTTTTATTTGTAATGATCTGAGTGGGAAAGAATTGGGCAAGCCCCAAACACTGGGATTTCTGCCTTAGTTTTCAGTGAAAGACTCCTCTAGACTGAAGATGTGCAAGGTTTGTGTTTGAAAACCTTTTCAGCTAAGTTCCTTTTTTTTTTTTTAATTTTCTAAAGATTGTAATTCCAGACAGAAAGGAGTCCCCCCCCCATATGGGAGATAACAGACAACCCACTGTTATTTCGCTGAGTAAACAATGAGATCATACCTCCGAAGTAAAGACCCTAAATGGGATATTCGTATTTATCTCAAAACAATAAAGTCAGTTTAAAGATGACACGGAGGAGCGAGTTGCAAAGGGTCACTCAAAATCTGAACAGATTTGTGGGCCTGACACCTGGCGCTCTACCTCTTTGCACAGTCGCTGGGGGACCCCGTTCACAACCCAAGGTTTTCACTCCTCCTTGAAGGCAGAGGCCTCCCAAATCTCCGTCTTCAATCTTAAACTTTCTTTCAAATTCCAGATGAATCCACCTACTACCTCTCAGCCTGGATGTCTCACAGCGCTGAAGATCGCCTGTTCTCAAGTAGGGGCCCCTCCAGCATTAACAGTTTTCACTCCTGGCATCACTAGGTACCAACAGCTAACATTTCCGGGATGCTCACAGGTCGTGGCCATTTTAATCACTTAACACGCACTTAACAACCATATGAACAGGAGCCATCAGCCCCATTTTACTGATGGGGAAACAGAGGCTTAGAAGTTGCATGAAGCTGCCCAGGAGCACAGGACTGGCAGGCGACAGAGCATGTGGTGTGAGAGTGCACATTACCCACGGGGCAGTCTCTGGACTGTGTCACTTCCCAGACCCTCCCAAGCCAGAAACTCTGGAGTCATACTAGATTCTTCTCACCGACTAAGCTATACAGATTCAGCGAGCTTACTGTCTCTCAAATCTGTTTCCTCCATTTCCATAGTTACCACTGTTTGGGCAATGTTTTGCCTTCATTACAGCCTCCAAATCAGCACGGCAGGACAACTCTGGAATTCTGCTTTGTTTGTCCTCCTGACAGCTTTTCTCTCTCGCTCATTTACAACAGGTGGCAGGCTTTGTCATTCCTTGTGTTTTGGCCCAGATGACAGCCTCTGCCGTCTGTCTTTGTTAACCTCTAAACCCAGTGAGGAGATTCTGCCCAACTCCAGAGACGGAGACGGAGACGGGAGAAGGTGAGAGAAAGAGCGTCTCCTGCCGCGGGCCCTTGCACAGCTCTCTGCCCCAGGGCGCTGAGCTGAGGCCTCCAGAGGACAGGCCGTGGGTGTGCTCAGGGAGACCCCGACCCACGGCAAGGTCTCCAGCCTCTGCCTGTGGTCTTGAGGCAGAGAGCTGCAGGGCCCACTGCCGTGACACACAGAAGGTCAGAGCCCATCCCTCACCTCGCAGGTGCCGTGGAAGTCTCTGGGTTCTAGGACACACCCCATGAGGGAAAGGGAGACACTGAAACATGACAGAGATGAAATTTCCCTGTAGGTTAGCAGAACGAGGGCTGGACTCTGAATCAGTTACAGGGATAAAAAAGGAAGACTTCCTGCATCCTTGAAGTTGTGCAGTGAGGTTCAGACTTGGGGGGTGGGGGGCCTCTGGAAGGTGCCAAGAACCTTAGCCTCGTACGCATCTGTGCTGTCGACTAGCCTCACTTGCTACAACTGGAGCCAGACTGGTTTTCAAAACAGGCCATCCCCTGTGGCAGAGAGGAGTGTGGTCTGCGCAGAGGCCAGTGACCTGGGGGCAGTCCTGCGCTCGCAGCCCTGGGGCAGACCCAGCAGGAAGGAAGGAAACCCACGCGCAGACGTGGAGCGTTTACTCACAAGGTTAACTCCTCTGATTCCTATGCAAATACCTAGAAAGGGAGAGGCAGAGAAAGTTGTCTTTAAGGCCTTCATCTTAAACTGTGAATCACTTAAAAACCAAAAGAAGTAAGGATGTGGAGCAGGAAGAGGAGAGAGGGAGGCCAGCGCGCAGGTCTCAGGCACCGGACACCCCTGCTTCCCAGGCCTGGCCGGCCTCGCGGGGCAGCAAGCTGGGACAGGCAGAGGAGCGGCTCCTTTCCACACAATGGGAATGACAGTGTGCTGCAAACTGAGGAGCTCGGGGGACAGCAGACCCCTGCCCTGGGAGAGAGGATGTAAGTCCTTAGAGTGACAAATCCGTTCATTCCAAGCTGTTGCAGTAATGGTAGGTACTTAGGGCACCAAATGAAACATTGGAGAGGGGTTCGGACTTCGAGGCCAGTCACACATCCTCAAGGCACACTCCATTTCAGTCCTGCGGCTGAATTTTGCTTCCGAAAGCCCTGACGAAAACTGGAGAGGATTCTAGATAAGCCCAGCTATACCAGCTTCCTGCAGAGACCAGAATTTTCAGAACAGCAAGTCCTGGCCGTTAGAACTTCAGATGGACAAGAATTGGCAATCAGGGAACCCCGTTTTCCTGCCACCCAGGCACCAAGTCTGCCCAGCACGCGGGGCACATCTGGTGGAAGATGGCACTGGGCGAGGATTTCCCGGGGAGCAGGTGCCCTATCACAGAGGCGGGGTGGGCCAAGGCAGTGCCCTGTCCCTGCTGTGGCTGTTGGGAAGATGATTTCGTGGGAAAACCACCTGAGAAGAGAACTCATAGACAGTAAACATGGAAGTGAGGGTGTGTTGAGCAAACAGGCAGAGGTTTGGGAAAGCAAAGCAACCACAGCGTGGGGGCCACTCTGGCCTCACGAGGATCTGGCCTCTGTTGACACCTGCTTCCCTTCTCACACTGGACAGGTGGGGCCCGGAAGGGAAGAGAGAAGCAAGCAGTTCATGAACATTCACATGGCCTGTCCCCGACTTCCATCACCCAACACAGGCCATCATGTGCAGGAGACTACTCTCCAATCTGAGGTGCCCAAAAACTTGCTAGGAGAAGGGTGGAGAGGTATGCTGGGGGATGGAAGATGAGCCCATTTTACTGGCCAAAATTCAATTTTCATGCGGCTTCCCTTAAACCTACTACCAGCCTGGTGAGTAATGAGTTTGAATCAGTGAGGTCAGGGCAAAGGGGTATTTCTACGTACTGGAGACCGAGCCATTCTGGCTCCTTGGTCTCTGTTTTTGGAGTGGCTCCCCTTCATTCTAATCACAATGCTGCTGGCTGAGGGATTGTTCTAACATGCAAATACGCTCCTGTCACTTGGCTGTTGGGGATTCTTCCAGGGTTCCATGAGTTTCTGTCAGTGGCAACCAAGAGTCCTGACTCATCAGAACCACTGGAAGTTTGTCATCAGGAGCGCAGCGCACTCAGGTTTATGTTATAGCAGGAGACCTCAGACCAGCCCATGTACAGACTATGCCCCCAGGCCTGATCCAGCGTATACATTAAAATCAATATAATCATAATTCCTTTGGGGGAAAAAAAACACTCAAAAAATGTGCACAAAAAGAATAAATGCAGTAAATGCGCCCTGAAGTTTCTCCATAAAATGAACTGTTCGCAGGGAGTTCTAAATCTTCCGTGAACCAGAACGCACCTTGCTCTTACGGCCCTTGGAGTTGACAACACAGGGCAAATGAGAACCATTTTAGGGAAACAACATAAAATGATGATCATCTTAAGGTGGTTCTAATTTACATGTTGATTGTGTGCGTGCTGTTTTATGAACCACTGTTAATTCCTGTGCTCAAACAAAAAGGAAAAAATCACCTTGGTAAATGCCACATAATGGATCGATTAAATGATTCCCCAAATAAAGTGCACTTCGGTATAGTATAAACACGCACAGCTCCCAGTGCTCTTTTGAACACGCTGGTAGAGAAATGTGCTAACTTTATTCTAATTTACTTTATTTGTCTTAATTTACTAACTTCGACAACATTTAATACTATTCTATATTATGAACACTGCCCCCCCCAACTCCCTTCACCTCTCAACTGCCTTCATTTTAGCCTTCTGCTTGTTCAGGGAGTCAGAGAATAAAGACATGTTACCGACAACTCTCAGACGATAACTTTCCTTACACAGAACTGGTACAACAATGTGTTTTATTTTGCCTTATCCTACTGGGTCAGCAACATACTCTACTTAACACTAGCTTGTGTTTCTAGAGTTAGTTCAAAAAAATGTCAACCAAATGATAGTATTCGTCTAGATACAATCCAGAAAAATGGTGTCGTATAGCAGAAAGACCACTGGCTTTGCAGTCAGATGGTTCCGGGTTTGAATACGGGCTCTGCTACTTGCCAGGTATGCTGACTCAGGCAAGTTCCCTAACTTCCCTTTACAGTGACCTCGATCTACTTAGCAGAGCTGTTACAAGATTTCACATTACATATGTACATACAAAAGCACAACCTGCAGGGTCTGAAGTGTTCAGGCAAAGCGGATGTAGCCTGTTAATAAGTATCAAGAACGACTTTACAGGCTGGGTAAGTTCACAACTAGAAAACACGAACAGCCTGTTTCAGAATACGAAGTATGTGACAGAGCATACATTACTGATTCACTTCCATAATCTTTCTTTAATTTGGATCATCATGGCATGATTTCATTTCCTAACATGTGCTTGTGAAAGAAATTTCTATTATTTCCTGCATGCTTCAAAAGTTTTGTATGTCATGTCTTTGAAAGATTCCTAACTTCTTAAACAGGGCAATATTGCCGCGCCTCACATGGCAATGTCATGTTTAACTACAGGAAAGAATCACGGTGGTGCCTGGCATGAACTGGTCTTATAGGCATCATAGAGTGACATAAATGCCATACAGAAGTGATTCTGGCATTTTGGGATTTTGCTAAAATTTTCTTTTTGAATGTGTTGGTGGGGAAGGGGACTAGTTTCAGTTAGAATCATTTGGAGAACAGGAATTTAAACACCCCCCCCCCCATATATCTAATATTCTCTTCACTCTGGCTTTCCACCTCGGGCAACTGTGAATAACCACCCAGAAGTCAGACCCCAGAGCAAAATAAATAGGGAAATGACTTATCTAGTGAGAGGCTTAGGGAAAAAAAAAAAATGTAAGCGTAAGATGTAATATAAGAAAACTTAGAACACTGGAATAAAAAAAAATATGGCGTATTACAGTCAAGGACATTTTGCAAAAAAAAAAAAAAAAAAAGTGTGGAGAGAGGCCAAGAATTATGGTTAAGCAACACTGTTAGCCCGACAGCTCCAAAACAGGGGGAGGGTAGCGTCAGGTGAGGAAGGCACGGGCTTCTCAAACAGAGAACTGATACATGTTACAGGGGGAAAAAACACCAAAACGTTGGATATGAAATTTAAGGCTGGAACTAGAGGTTGCTATTTTGAAATAGGTGGTTAAAACAAATTATAATCTCCATATGTATGGTGGAAAATGATCAGAAATAAAAACTAATAAATATTGAGGATCCTGCCAACCACAAGTTCTCTCAGATAAACACTGGATTTAGAGGCCCACTTATTTCCCCATTTCATAACTTGAGGAAATTTGGACAGAATAGACACAAACTGAGAATCACCTCATATTACGGTTTTAAGAGCATGATTTAGAAACTGAATTGTAACATATACAACAAACAGACTCACTGCGATTCTAAATGGAGGATAACACCCCCAAATGTTCCCTCCGTATTTGTTTTTAAGATCATTTTTAAAACATCTTTTTAAAATGTAAGAGAGGGAGATCATATATTTCCAGTAACCAAGTCATGATAAATAAAAATCAGTTGTATAATATCCCTTTTTTCTAAGTGAATATAAATATCAATGACAGTTCTTCACATATTTTCTTGATTTTTTTCTGAAGAGTGAAAAATAGGCTTTTGTAACCCTCAACCCTGTTTCTCCTTCAAAGCCTGCAGTTCCTCAAGTGCAGATTCTCTGCGAGCGAGCATTTTCTGGCACAGAACCCCCTCTACTGTGGAAGAGGAGGAAGGCTTTGGTGAGTGCCCTACCAGAGGAAAGAAGGATACAGACTCCCGACTGACCGACCGTGGGAGAGCAGACGGGGGCAGAAGTCCGCTGGCTTGGCAGAGACATACTTACCTTTGTCAGTCTGAGGTACAGAGGAGTGTTAGATGTGATGTGAAACAGAGGCCACATCAGACGTGAGAGCAATCCTAGAGTGAGGGGGGAAAGAATCAAAGGTTAAAAAAAAAAAAAAAAAAAGCACTGAGAAAAACCACATCCCTGCTCCGTAAGTAGACACTGGTAGACAGAATGTGAGTTCGGGAATGCCCAGATCAAAAAGTTCTCCTCGTCCACATGCCCTAGTGCCACGTCCCTACATGCCAGGGACATGCCTTCAAGTTCTGACGGCAGTCTTCCTTTGAGAGGGGCAGTGCAGTGATGTATGTGGTGCAGGGCACGGGCCACGGTGTCGGAAGGCCCAGGTTCAAATCCAGCTGCCCCCTGGAGCCACGAAGAAACCTCACACAATCTGGCCTCTCGGCCTGGGCTTCCCCGCCTGTAACACGAAGACAATAATCGCACCTACAGCACAAGAGCCTTCTGAGGATTAAATGAGCTAATTTGAGTAAAGGGCTTCACATGGGTGCCTGGGAAGCAAGCATACTTGCTTACTCACATACTTGCAATTATTTTCCAGAGACCCCAGTTCAAGTACAAATATTAGGGGGCTCATAAGAACCGTTTAAAAAGTGTCAAATATGAACACTATCCTTTGGGAAAAGGAAACGAGTCACTGAGCAGGGTTGAGCGTGAGGTGGGGAGGAGAGCGGGAGCTTCCAAGGAGCAAGAAAAGACCATTAAAAGGCCCCAAACAAACAGGCAAACAAAAACCAAAAACACCAGAAACATTAAAAAAAAAAAAAAAAACCCACCACCACGGAAAAACCAAACCAAACCAAACCAAACTCCTTTGCTTCACTCGGTTTTCTTCCCCCAAAGACAAGGCTACTGTGAGAAAAGAGCCTGAGAGGCAGGACTTGTTGTCGGTAAGTACACCCAATGAGGGTAATTCTAGATCTATATTTCAGAACAGTCTTTCCTGCAATTCAGTGTAATGAGTGAGGAGGATGTTCCCCTTTCAATGACTAGATAAGCCTGTGGTATTTGGTCAGTCTCGATGGAGGGGAAGCCATCTGAGAGGGAAGTATCTGGTGTCTTTCTACTAGGAAGTTAGCTGATGGAGATAAACACACACACGAATACAAACACCTCATATATGTTGATCCCCAAACCTATTGTGAAGGTTTGACTCTTACACCATTTGCAATGCCACCTCTTGGACATTATAGCAGTCTTCGGTCCTGAGGAAAGGCTCTTTCATGGAGGATCACGGAGCTGGAGTTACAGGATTCCACAGACATAGCAAGAACACAGCTTTTAACTGAAGTTACTTCCTTGGCGGCCTGTACGTAGTTGTTTCTATCAATGTAGACAAAGATATGCCTCACTGCTAAAATGGAAAAGTGTGGTTTGATTTCCTACACTTCCTTCCACCCTCCACCCCTCCCTACTTTGGTATGATGTCACATGAAATTACTTCCAGAAACGGAGAGTAGAGCAGCCAAGTTATAAAACCTAAGTGCTATGCTTGCTGCCTTCTTATCTACAAGTTAATACTTATGGGGGCGAGAGTCTATCGATGATCAAGGCCATGGTCATTTTCCTATTTCGTAAGAAATCTGAAATCTCAGCAGAATCACAAACTGCTAAATCGACCACATCTGTATGACCCTTACAAACACCCCATTCCTCTACAAGATTCCTACCAAAACTCACACATCTGCAAACCTGTATTTTAAACTTCACCTCTAATCAAAAACAGACGACCAAATAGACTTCTTTAAAAATAATCTTGGTGATAAAAACAAAAATATCATGGAGAGTAAAATATTAGCCAGTTACTGTACTTCCGCGCTTACCTACCCCCCTTTACTAAAATTTTCCATTACGATATTAAGATGTTGTTTCCCAAAGAATGTTGACAACTATTTCCCACTTAAAGCTGTGGTTGAAAAAGAAATAGGTTTTAACTTGAGAATAGCCCAGAATTGGGCTTGTTCTAGGGTCCTGTGAAATCATAGTAGTTAGTCCTTTAGACTCAAAATTTCCCTCACACTTTTCACTGACAAGTGAAGGTGTTTGCTTCTTTTGATAAGGGGCTCGTAACACACAGTAGTGGTAAATCTGGTTAAAGAAACTGTCAAAGGGTGTTTTGTTTTGCATTATTTAAGATTACATCACAGAATTAAATCATGTAAAATGGAAGCTTTATCCATCTCAATCACTAAATCTGGTCAAGTGAAAGTCTACGAAAAGTCTCTATAGAGCTTTTTCATCGTACTGAAAATATCTAAACTCTGTGTTGAGATTTAATTTTAGGAAAGAATATTGGAGAACAGAGTTAAGATTTTAAAAGGACAATGCCATCCACTTTTTAATGCGTCCTGTTCAGAGGCTGATGGACTGCTCAACAAACTGGCCCAATCAAAAAAAGTGTTTAATAATTCTCCATAAAGAATAGATTTTAAAAAGCTATAGCACCAATCAGGTAACAATAGATCAATCAGGTTTTCCTAAAATGTAGTTAGTATTTGCAGTTGAAGCCTGGATAAGTAATTACATTCAAAGTAATGTACAGGGAGCTATCAATCCCCATTCATGCAGCTCGCATTCACTGAGCCAAGAGCTTTGCTGGGCCTGGAGATATAAAAATGAATCCGCCACAGCTGCTTTACTTCCAGCTAAAAGAATACACCTAAACAAAGAGCTACAGGGCAGCGTGTTAAGTGCTATAATAGAGGTGCGCACAAAGGGCCCGGGGCCAAAGGAAGAAGCTATAAATTCTTCCTGGGAAATCAAGCAAGTGAGGGGAGATGTAAAAGAAGCTATGGTGATGTTTCCTTGTGATAAACTCAAGACTTTTTCCTCACTGTGTTCTCAAAAGAAAGGTAGTAATTTTAGGGTTTATGAACTGTGTTAATGGCAACTGCTATACTGGTCTATTAGCCAGTTTCATTTATGCTTGGCATAGCCTTTCAGTTACAATATCCGAAGAATGTAAGTTTTTAAAAATAAATGTATTATAATATTCCCTTACAACACACTACCAAGAGCAGCAGGAATAGCCTGCATGAGTGAAATTTAGATCCAAGTTCAAAGATGTTTTGAAACATAAATGAATGATATTCTTGACACTTAGTAATATTACATTAATAATGCTTATTTTAAGTATCAATTTTTTTTTCTTCTTAATGCAAAAATAAAAGAATCACTTGATTATATCATGGTTAATATTTGTCTTTCTCTACTTCTGTGTTTAAAATAGAAGGAGGGTGTTGAATCAACTTCTACTTAGCATCATTTCTTATGCATACCATATTCCTACTTATAACACAGTTGTGACAGAGCCTCCATTGTTCATCACACACTAGCCCCAAACTTGAGTAATTCTAATGTAAGCATGAGAAACCACCGTCTCCTTTGGGGTGAATTTCCAAATTCCTCTGTGTTAAATTGAGGTCTAATTTTCCCTGTGCCTGGTTTTCACAAGAAGGTCCATTCCACCCCATGTGCTCCTTTTCAGCTGTCAATAAACAGAGGCAGTGAATTCCCCCACAGCTTCACAAAGCTAGTTAGGCAGAGCCATTCATTCCTTCAGGAAAACAGGGCATTGATTTCAGCGAGTTCCCAGGGAGCAGCTGCAACAAAGAGATCAAAGGCCCACCTCTCTTTCCCTCCACTGCTTCCATCAGGCCAGGCCCAGACAAACAGCGACAGGTTTCCTTGAGACAAGGAGAGGGCCCGGCAGACCACCTCATGGTTCAATTCAAATTCATCCGTTTCCTACATTCCAGGGACAGTCCAGAATGCTAACCATGACAAACCAGCACAATCGGCCGGCATAATATACTGCTCGCTAGTTCATCCAAGGTCAGAGGGAAAAAACAAGCACCCAGGGAAGTCCTCCACTTCTAGGGCCTGCTGGGCCTCAATGGCCCCCTGACATTCCATAAATAAACTTCGCCGGCTCACTCTCCCTTTCTTTCTCCGTCCTGCAATCCCGCGAGCAATGGTCTCACTTAATCTGCAGTTTCTTTCGTGTCACCGTACCCAAACACGCGGGACACTTTATTCTCAACTTAATAGTTCTAATGATGATCGGAGCATGGCTATGCGGCAGCCCTCCTCAGCTCACACCCAGCACACTACCGCCCGAGGATGAATTTACAGCTGTAATTGCTAGGGCTTCCTTCAAGGTCTGACTTCCAGGGAAGGCCACACAGCCTAAAGAGAGCCAGTCTGCGCAGATTCTGTTTGCGGAACAAAAACGTGAACGGAGATAGAGCGGTTAGCTTTGATGTGAGCTAGGTAACCACCCAAACTGGTAATCCAGACCCCTAAATGACAGCCTGTGCCTGAATGAGCCCTGGGCAGCTTTGTGGGAACAGGAGGGTTAGCCAGGGGGAAGGGGAACACGAGGGGCCAGGAAGGAAGAGGGATTCTCCTGACCGGCTACCTACGCTGAACGGATTTGACCAAAAGGATTCTAAAGTCTCCTCCGAATTCTGAGCTGCTTCTTTGACACAACCTTCAAGAAAGCCTGCAACAAAATGTGTTTATTTTATCGTGCTCCATTCCACTTCTGTCACTAATCCCGAGGAAACATGGGAGTGGATGGGTTAAATCTGAAAATTCCTAAACCAAAAAGAAAATAAACAATATTGGAATGAAAGGTATGGAGAACTCATTCCTTGACACAGAACACAACCTTCCCACGTGCCCATCTTATGAGCTTCAGTATGACCTGGGGATCCATTCACTGATTATTCATTTGACTGTCAAAGATGCCACTTTGTACACGGTACCGAACAGCCCTCAAGGAGAAGACTTTCACTTATTCTCAAGTCGGGACAGAAGTGAGCTTAGAAAACACAGAAGTAGACATGGCATGGGAGAGGTAGCTTCCTCGTAGACGCAGTGTGACAGTTATATTAGGAACCTCAAAGCTGACTCTGGCACTGATTCACTTTGGGCCTGTCTTTCCACTCTTCCAAAATGGAGACAGAAATATCTGTCAAGAATTCCTTTACAAGGTATTGTGAAATAACCATTCCTCAAAAACAAAAGTATCTCATCGAAGAACGCTAGTCTTAGGAGTAGAACTTCCTGACATAATAGATCACTCGAATTCAATAGAGCTGCTCTGGAAACTCACTAAGTTTCTAGAAATCAAATCATTTTTTTAAAAGCACTCGGAAAATTTACTACTTAAGGAAAGGCTATGGCAAATGACAAAATACACTCATCATTTATATACCCTTTCGAAAGCATTTATTGGGGGGGGGTTGGGGGTTTTTTTGTGTTGTTTTTTTTTTTAAGATCTTATTTATCTGTCAGAGAAAGAGAAGGAGTGCACACAAGCATGGGGAGCGGCAGTCAGAGGGGGAAGCAGGCTCCCCACTGAGCAAGGAGCCCAACGTGGGACTTGATCCCAGGAACCTGGAATCATAACCTGAGCCGAAGGCAGACGCTCAACTGACTGAGCCACCCAGGCGTCCTTTTCAAAAGTATTTAAAGCCCTCAGAAACATCAATTTGATCTTCACCACAACCACGTGAGATAGGTGGTTTTACTAGTTTCTATTTTTGAATGACGAAAACAGGCTTAAGAAGGGTAATAAACTGATTTGCCAAAGTCACAGAACTCGCAAGTGGCAGAGCCACAACTTTAAGTATTCTGTCGTTCAGTGCCATGCAGGACCAACCTACCCTGTGTGCCTGTAATTACTCACTGAACGTCTCTCACTGTAACTATTTTAAATAATCCGTCTACTCCTAAGCCCAAGGCACTGCGCCACCGTCCAAGGACGCAGGGCTTGAGTACGCAGTCTGGTGTCAGATCCATACTGAAATTTTAGTGTCACCTTTTAGTAATTTTGTAAATTAAGCTATTAACGGTCTGTTTCAGACTCTCAGTTTGCTCATCCGTAAAAGAGGCATAGTATCTTCTCTGACAGAGTTTGAGAAGGATCCAATTAGATAACTTGTGTAAAGCACCTAAAGCAGTGTTAGCATAATAAATGCTCAATCATGTAGCTACTATCACTGGTGTTGAAAATCAAACCAATGTAAAACTTGTTAAAAAGGAAAAACAGGATTCCTTTTCAGTACAAAGACGTAAAATGTAACTTTCAGCCTGTGGATTACATGGTTCTCTCCGGCACTAAAAACTGACCACTCAAGTCTAATATTTTAAGGTGGCCAACTAATAAACCCAGATCAGACGGTCATAAAAGATAAGCTACTCCACAAAACAGAAACACTAATTGAATTGTCTCTTAAAAAGCTGACTGAGGAAAACCCCTGGTTGTTAGTAGCAACACATGTTTGCTAGGCAGAAATTCACAGACAGTTGCCACATGAAAAAGAAAAATACATAATAGGAATATTTTGTTGCATGGACTAGGGCTCTAAAGTTTTCAAAGACTACGTATGTTATTTCGTTTGCCTCTCCCGCTACTCACTAGAGGAAAACAGATGAACTTTTTAGCACCAAGACGGCCAGTGGTAAACAGCAAACTTTTTTTTTCCCCCTCCTGGTCTCATTTTCCATCACACCCTATCAATAGCTGATAGTATGTAGATGTTACAGTACAGAGTGTGCAGAATACTGTGGTAAGACAGAGGCCGCTAAGTTGGGAAAGCCAGAAAAGGCTTTGGAGAGAAGGTGACATATACTCAACCTTTTACCTAGCACGAAATCACGCCTAGAATGTTAGTGATTGTCCCTGAGCTTGATGCCACTTTCTCTGAATTCCGAATATGTCTTCCAGTGGCTTACTTCTCATGCACTGTTTTTGCTGATTTGCAAACTTAAATGGATCTCCCCTAAAAAAAAACTAAACTAAAAAAATTTCTACCCAAGGCTTTGATATTAAAAGAGGCTGAGAGATGACGTCACTGTTTGACTTAACACCACTTACGGCTCCTTCTAATTCTACAGTTCTCTGATTTTTTAAATTACTGCTCATTCGTCTATTGTATTACTTACTATATAATACATCAATTTAAAAGTGAATGTTAATCTATAGCTAATTAACATTGAAAAATACATGTATTTTTTTTTCCTTCACGACTGTTTATCTCAGAAGTTAACAGTTGGGAAGAACCCTTAAGGATATGTGAGGGGAGGGGTGCCTGGCTGGCGCAGTTGGTAGAGCACGTGACTCGATCTCGGATCATGAACTGAAGCCCCACCTGGGATATAGAGATTACTTTGAAAAAAAGTAAACACTATCTAAGGGAACATGCCTGAGGAAACTCAGGCCACAGCAGGGGAAGTCTGATGGTTATTTCTTTCCTATGAAGGGCTAAGAGTTGCCTTTTCATAACCATCTGTATTATCTTCTCCAACATGAAATAAACATGTTTTTAAATAAAAGACATTCAGATATTTGAAGATGATTTTGACAATCCCTTACCTAGAGCCATTATTTTGAGACTGTTGCTGTTTTCCAATATAGGCACATAGAGCTATAAATTTCCCTCTAAACCCTGCTATAGTTACATCCTAGTTATTTGGAAATATGTTTTTATTTTCAGTCAGTTGACAATACTTACCATTTCCCTTTTTTTTGGTCACATGGGTTATTTGGTAAAATTTACCAGCACAACCATTTGGGCCTGGTGGTTTTTCTTTTCTGGAAAGTTGTTTTGTTTTTTGTTTTTACTATTAACTGGATTTAATAGATAAAGGGCAATTCAGGTAATCTACTTCTCCTTGAGATAGTTTTGGTAGTTTGTGTGTATCTTTCTAGACACGGTTCCATTTTATCTGTTATCAAATTTGTGAGCAGAGAATACAGTATTCCCTTACTCGCCCTGTAATATCCATGAGTATCAGTCGCTCTGAGCCCTCTTTCATTCCTGACATTGCTAATTTAGGCCTTCTTTTTCCTTTGGTTAAACTGGCTACAATTTTTATTTTTTTTATCTTGTTCAAAGAACCATCTTTTTGTTTTGATTTTCTCATTTTTTCTATTTTTGATTTTGTTAACTTCCCTTTTATTTTCTTCTACTTGCTTTAGGTCTAATTTTCTCTTTTTTCCCTAGTTTCATAAGGTGGAAATTTAGGTTATTGATTTTAGATATTCTACTATGTGCATTTAATGCTATAAATTTCCCCCTAAGCACTGTGTTAGCTGCCTCTCCCCACCCACTTTTTTAATAAGCTGTATTTTCATTCTCCTTTAAATATTTTTACATTTTTCATGAGACTTTTTTGACCCATGGATTATTTACAAGTGTGTTAATTTTTGTCTACTGGAGAGTTTTCCAGCTTTCTGTTATTAATTTCTAGCTTAACTGTTGGAGAATGTATTTTGTATGATTTCTATTGTTTTAAATTTAAGGTATTCTGTATGGCCTAGAATGTGCTTCTGGGTTGTTTGGAAGTGTGTTAGGTTACAAAATATTTTTCTAGATACCTTTCTATATTAATTTAATTCCTTTATGGTCAGGGAACATTTTTTATATGATTAAAAATTTTTAAACTAATTTATTCATTTTCTTACCCAGAATATGGTCCATCTTGATAAATGTTCTGGGTGCACTAGAATGTGTTGGGTAGAGTTCTACAGACGCCAGTTAGGTCAAGCTGGTGGATAGTGCTCTTCTCGCTCCTCGCTAATCTTCTATCTAGTTGAGCCATCATCTATTGAAAAGGGTGTTGAAATCCGACTATAACTGTGGATTTGTCTATTTCTCCTGACGTACACTGAAACTTTATTATTACATGCATAAGCATTTCAGATTATATCCTGATGAGTTTACCACTTTATCATTATGAAAGAACCATCTTTACACCTGGCAATATTTTTTGCTCTAATTTCTACTTAGAAGTTAGCTACTCCAAGCTTAAAAAAACATTAGTACTAAAATACATATTGCTTTCCATCCCTTACCTTATAATCTAATTGTGTCTTTAGATATATGAAGTGCATTCTTTGTAGTAGCCTATAGCTAACTCATTTTCTTCTTAAAAAAAAAAAACTAAGCTGACATGCATTGCCTTTTAACTAGAGTGCTTATACCATTTATACTTAATATGATTATTGATATTGTTAGGTTGAAATGTACATCTTGCTACCCATTTGTTCTCCATTTCCCTTTTCCTTTTTTTTTTCTGCCTTCTTTTGGACTATTTTTCTTGATTTAATTTTATCTCCTTTGGCTTATAACTTTCTTTTGAGGTCTAAGTTGTTCATTTAGGGTTTTTCATTATATTCTTAACACATGTACCTTCAAGGGATAGTACACCTCTTCACATATAGTATAAAAACTTTAGGGGCACCTGGGTGGCTTAGTCAGTTAAGCATATGCCTTCAGCTCAGGTCATAATCCCAGGGTCCTGGGATTGAGCCCTGCATCAGGCTCCTTGCTCAGTGGGGAATCTGTTTCTCCCTCTCCCTCTGCCCCCCACCCCCGCTCATGCTCTCGCTCATGCTCTAAAATAAACAAAATCTTTAAAAAAAACAAAAAACAAAAACACTATATTACATTTCAATTTTTCCCATCCTGACCTTTGTGCAACTGTTGTCATATTTTACATGTTATAAACCCCAACTACATTGTTACTATTTTTGGTTAAAACAATCACCTTTTAAAAAAAAAAGATTTAAATTAAAAAAAAAAACCATACGTTTACTCAGGAGGTTATTATTTCTGGTGTTCTTTACTTTGATCTAGTATTACTTTCCTTCTTCCTAATGGCTTCCTTTAACATTTCTTATAATGTGGGTGAAATGGTGGTGAATTCTTTCAGCTTTTGTATGTCTAAAAAAGTATTTTACTATCTTTTTTGAAAGATATCTTTATTAGCTATAGATTTCCAGGTTGACAGTTTTTTCTTTCATTACTTTAAAGAAGTTGCTCCACTCTCTTCTGGATTGCATTGCTTTGGTGAAAAGTCTACTGTCATTCTTTTTTCCTCTAAATTTATAATGTCCTCGTTCTCTGCTTTAAAATCTTTATTACTGGTTTTAAACTATTTGATTGTGATGTACGTTGGTGTAATTTTCTTCATTTCTTTGGTACTTGCTGGTATTCATCAAACTTCTAAGATATGTGGACTTATTGTTTCCAACAAATTTAGCAAACTTTCAGCCATTATTTCTTTAAATATTCATTCTGTTACCTTCCACCTTTGGAGACTCCAATTATACATATATTTGGCTGTTTACAGTTGTCCCATAGCTCACTGATGGGCTGTTTCAGTTTTTCACTGTACGTGTGTGTTTTATTTTGTATAATTTCTATTGCTATAGCATCAAGTTCTCAAAGTCTTTCTGCAATGTCTAGTCTGCTGTTATTCCTATCCAGTGTATATTCCATTTCAGGGGTTTATATTGCCTCTAAAAGTTCAACTTGGATTTTTTTTTATAGCTTTCGTGTCTCTCCTTAAACTGCTGCTTTCCTCTACAATCTTGAGCATATGTATGATAAGATAACTGTTTTAATATCTTTGTTTAGTAAAGATGTTTACTAAATCTTTTAAAAATCTGTTTATTAAATTTATCTTTATAAATCTATCATCTCTGAGCCTATTTGTATTGAGTGATTTCTTCTCTTCACCATTGAATTTTCCTATTCCTTGGGAGATCTGGTAAATTTGATTGAATGCTAGATAGTGCATACTTTACCTTGTTAGGTGCTGGATATTTTCTAGTTCTTTAAATATCCTTGAGCTTTGTTCTGGGATGAAGTTAAACTACTAGAAACAATTTGACCTTTAAACCAAGAGCCTGCAAATTGTGGCCCACAGGCCAAATCAGGCCCACGCCTATTTCTGTAAATGAAGTTTTACTAGAATTTGGCCATCCTCATTCATTTACATACTGTCTATGGCTGCTTTAACATTACACTGGCAGAGCTGAGCAGCTGCAACAGAGATCATATGGCCTGTAAAGCCTAAAATATTTTCTATCTTACTCTTTACAAAATAAAAAATTATGATCATTCTTTAATGGGTTACTCTTAGGTTTTTTGGGTTTTCTTTTTATTTTAGAAAGGATCAGAGCAACCTAATTTTTCCTCACTAGGGCTAATTTTTCCTCACTACTGAGGCAATACTTTTCCAAGTACTCCATTTTATGCCACTTATATTACAGTTTTTCTACTCTGGTGGGACACAGTCCTCCCTGACCTGTGATCTACATTTTCCTTCCCAGTGGTTCTTTTCCCAGCCTTGGGTAGTTCTCTTATATGCGTGCACTAATCAGCACTCAGCTGAAGACTCCAGGGGAATGCTCTGATGACCTCCAAAGTGTTCCCTTTGTGTAACTCTCTCTTCTCTAGTACACTGTCCTACAAATTCTAGCTGCACCTGCTTCCTTGAATTCCCAATTCTATTACCTCAATTCAGGGTGGCCACTGAGTTGTGCTTGGGTTCCCCTTCTTACTCTGTGGCCTTGGGCACATCATTTGTTTCCTTTCTCTCAGGGTTCACAGTCTTATGCTGTTCATTGCCCGATGTCTGAAAACCTGTTTTATATATTTTACCGGCTTTTTCTGGTTTCATTTTGTTCTTTGGTTGTTTCAGGTGGGAGAATGGACCCAGTTCCTATTACTACACCATGGCTAGAAGTCATGGAAGTCCCCCAGTTCGAATTCCTAACATTTGCATTAGTGCATTATATTTACAAGTACTGAAAAATCTACATTATCTCATTTCATATCTCTACATCATTAAGATGTAGAGATTACCTGAAAGTTCAAAAAATGCAAAAAGTGGGGGCGCCTGGGTGGCACAGCGGTTAAGCGTCTGCCTTCAGCTCAGGGTGTGATCCCGGCGTTATGGGATCGAGCCCCACATCAGGCTCTTCCGCTATGAGCCTGCTTCTTCCTCTCCCACTCCCCCTGCTTGTGTTCCCTCTCTCGCTGGCTGTCTCTATCTGTTGAATAAATAAATAAAATCTTAAAAAAAAAAATGCAAAAAGTGACTTGTCTGGGGTCACATTACAGAGCAGCCCTTGTCTCTTAGTCAATTTCTCTTTCCATAAAAATATATAATTTTTCAAAATCTGGGATAGGTAAGATAAATAATAAGAGATGGCTTTCTCTATAAAGTACATTATAAAATAATTTTTTACTAGTATCTCAAATTATAATACTGAGCAATATAGAATTAAAAGGTTGTTACTGAATATTGCTAATGACTAGGTCTATCACCTCAGTTAATCCTTATGATCCTCACAGCTATTATTATTTCAGTCTTATAAAAGACAACCTATGGCTAAGAAACGTTCATTAACTTGCTCACTGTCACATGCTTATTGGCCACACTCATTCAAAAACTTGTGCTCTCCACCATGCTGCCTGCTTAATTTATAGCTCTTAAAAAGAGAGCTTTTGGAACTAAATTATGATAGAATACTCCAAGTCCTCATTAACAAAATGGCATTAGGAGCCATTTACTAAAAGTATCAAGATCTATTCATTTTTTTACCAAAGAACTTCTAATCAAACAAGCACTGAAAAAGAAAATGAAAATTCTTAGAAGAAATTTCAAATGTAGTTTTTCTCCCAGTGATACTTCAAAATACATAGATGATTGAGATTTTAGCTGCTTTTTAATCATGTTTAATCTAACTAAAGTTCTCAAATCAAGCATTCAGACTTCCTTATTGAATTATCTGGGAAAGCCTACAACTGACAAAACTCAGCTGAGCTTGAACTCTAGTACTAGAATTTTCTTACCTCTAAGTATTGGAAACATATTCTTAAGAACTTATTATTTATTTTCTGGTAACAAAGTTATACATACTAACGGTAAGAAATTCTGAAAATACACATTTCTTATTTGAGTTATTCTTAGTATGTTAGTTTCTTGCTAGCCATAAGAAATGAACCTATTATCTTAAGCTTCCAATTATTGCCACTAAACATATATTTATCATTTCTCTAACTACTTATGGAATTGCATTAATTAAAAGAGTTTTATAACTGATTTTCAGAACTGTATAGATCTATCCGTCATATTGCCTGTAAGATTTTAGTGTGGGGTGTCTGGATGGCTCAGTCAGTTAAGTGTCTGCCTTTGGCTCAGGTCATAATCTCAGGGTCCTGGGATGAGCCCCACGTCAGGCTCCCTGCTCAGCAGGGAGTTTGCTTCTCCCTTTCCCTCTGCCTCTCCCTCTGCTCATGCTCGCTCTTTCTCTCTCAAATAAATAAAATCTTTTTAAAAAAAGATTTTTAGGGGCGCCTGGGTGGCACAGCAGTTAAGTTCCTGCCTTCGGCTCAGGGCGTGATTCCAGCGTTGTGGGATCGAGCCCCACATCAGGCTCCTCTGCTATGAGCCTGCTTCTTCCTTTCCCACTCCCCCTGCTTGTGTTCCCTCTCTCGCTGGCTGTCTCTATCTCTGTCAAATAAATAAATAAAATCTTTAATAAAAAAAAAAAGATTTTTAGGGGGCGCCTGGGTGGTGCAGTCGTTAAGCGTCTGCCTTCGGCTCAGGGCATGATCCCAGCGTTCTGGGATCGAGCCCCACATCAGTCTCCTTTTTGCTGGGAGCCTGCTTCTTCCCCTCCCACTCCCCCTGCTTGTGTTCCCTCTCTCGCTGTCTCTGTCAAATAAATAAAAAAAAAATCTTTAAAAAAAAAAAAGATTTTAGTGTTATCTCATCCTCTAATAACTATGCTTGTTACTTTTCTGTCTCACTGCCAGGCTAGAACTTATACTATCATGCCAGCAGACATCATGTCACTACTCCTGATTTTGATGGAAATGTTTGTGGGCTTTACTATTAATAAATGTGTGAATGGTTCAAAACAAATGTTCTGTATCCATAATAAGTACTACTCCTAAAAGATGACCAGAAATGGGTGTTAAATGTTATTAAATGTCCCATAGGACTTAGTTCACACTTTTAAAAAATTATCATACAGTGTATTTATGCATAAGATTCTCAAATATTTTATCATTTTTGTACTCTTAGGGTAAGTCCTATTTGGTCATAGTAGATAGTTCTTTATAAAACCTTACTTGGAGATTTTTACATTTATTCTCATAACTGACAATCTTTTTAAAATTTTTGTATTGGCCATTATGTTTTAATGAGGGTTATGTAAGTCTCTTGAATATATCTACTTTATATTTCTGAGCTGTGGAAGTCATGTAACATGTAAGTAACTATTACATGAACATTAGGAAGAATTCATCAATCTGACAGGCAAACTAGGTCAAAATAACCTTTAGTGTCTTACACACTGAATGTTTTAAAGTTTATTTACATAGAACTTTATACAGTATTCACTTAAAATTTTCTTATTCTCTCCTGTATCTGCTCTAATATTCTTTTTGCATTTTTTGGTCACCTAGTTTATGGGCAACTTTTGTAAGTGTTCCAAAGGCATTATAGTGTATGGCTATATCTATCTTTTGTCTAATGGTCTTTTAACAGTTAAAAGGACCCATGACAAGATAGGAATTACTTCCTTATTACCACCTCCAGTCAGAAAAATTGAAATCCCATGGAAAACTCCAGTTGGCCCGGCTTGGATCACATGCCCATCCCAGGACTAGAATACCAGAAGGACAAGATACAAAGACTGCCCCAACATGAGTCACTTATCCATCTTTGTGGTCAGGAGGCAACAAGAGAAAGGCATGTTAGCCACAGTCAGTAACTGCTACACAACCCCTTTCCCCTATTCCACTTTCCTCTTTCTGAATGAAACACACAAAGTTCCCTTCCTTATGGAGTTCATCTTCAAAGGAAGGTAAGACAAACAAAATGTATATCAGATGGTGATTCAAAACTAAAGTACTGAAGAGATAGGGAGTGCTAAGAGGGTAAGGCAAGGAGAAATAGTGGCAATTCAAAACAGCCTTGTCAGGTAAGGCCTACGTGCGATGACAATTTAGCAAAGATCTGAAGGAGGTAAGAAGCCAGCCTTATGGCTTTTTGTGGCAACAATAACTGCAAAAGACTTGGAACAAGAATATTGGCTTGGCTAAAGCAGTGAGTGAGGGGGACCGTAAAAGGTTAGGTCAGAAGTAATGGCGGCCCATATTAAGTTGATAAACCTCTATAAAAGGGCTTGCACTGGCTCGAGTCATTAGACAAGAAAAGTAACATGATCAGAATTAATAGTTTTAAATAATTTATCTGGCTGCTGAAGAATAGATTATAGGGGAGAAAGTATAAAAGTAGGGAGACCAGTAAGAAGTCTATTTTAATAAAAAGGTGATGAAGGTTTGGACCAGTATGATGGTGGAAGAGGTAGTGAAAAGCCGTCCTCTTCTGAATTTATCTAAGATAGAGCTGACAGTATTTTCTGACAACTAGATATGTAGCAGGTGAGAAAAAGAAGAAATGATAATGGTGCCAAAGAGTTCAGCCTGGGAAAATGGAGGAATAGAGTTACCATTTACAGAGATTAAGAAGACTAAGGAAGAAGAAAGTTTGGTTGAGAGTGGAGAGCAACCTGACTGTGGACATGTTCGGTTTGATATGCCTATCAGATGTGCAGCACTTGGATATTTAAATACAGAGTTCAGGAGAGAGATTCATAGTGGAGATATCAATTTAGTAGTTACCAGCATATATGTGTATTAAAGCCATGAAACGGAACCAGCTTAGCTAGGGAGTGAATGTAGGCAGAGAAACAGTGCAGGAGCTGCCCTGGGTCACCCAGTGTTTGGAAGTCAGGGCAATGAAGAGGTATTTGCACAAAAGAAAAGACTGATATAAGTGGTCATGGTAACTAGAAGGCAGCTGGGAAAGTGTGGAGACTCAGAACACTAAGGAGGAGTGTGACTGACTGGGTCAATTCTACTGACAGGTCCGGTAAGATGAGGCCTGAGAACTGTCAGATTTGCAATATGGAGGTCATTGGTGACACTCAAGACAGTTTGGGTACAATGGTGAGAATCAAGCCTGACTGAAATGGGATCAAGATAGATTGGACAGAAAGACAGAAAAATTTTGTAAAAGGAAATGGAAATGAGATGAATTGGTAAATAGCAGGAATAGGAGTTAAATAATTAAGTAAAGGAAGGGGGAAATCCCTAATCCAGGGAAGAGAAAGAACAACTGCTATAGCAATACCCTTGAGTAGGGGAAAGGAAATAGAATCTAAGAACATAAGTACAAGAGTAAGCTTTAGGATTCGATTTGGGCAGTTCACCCAGGGAGGAAGAAGAGAAGGCAGAATGTAAGGTACAGGTGCAGGTGGTTGGGTAGGTGTTATGATGGGTGCTTGTGGACGTTCTCTTTTGGGTATTTCTATTTTATCAGTGAAAAAGAAAAGAGGGTCATCAGGTGAAAGGCAGAATAGAAGAGGAACTGGAAGTTTATAGAGAAATAGGTTTAAAACGTTTTCCTAGGAATTAATTGTCCAAATTGCCAGAACATACTAGGGGCCCCCTGAGATTAGTTACCAAAATAGTTAAAGTAAGACTAGTGAGCCTGGCTAGGTAGTTTTCTCCAGCTGTGTTCGGCTGGCCAGCTACAGGCATGGAAGAGACAGACTATGTCTTTGGGATTTAGAGCTAAGGACAACAAAACAAGAAGGAGGGATAAGAGAGAGGGATAAATGGGTGATTTTAATGATAGGGTAGAAGCTATTTACATCGAGTAGGGAAATGTCCAGGTGGAGTTAAAAATTTGTTGGTGGGAGTGGGCACTGTTGGAGAATGGGATGCTTAAAGTCAAGATCATGGAGGGAAATGGTTATTGCTAATGACTAAGTCCACAATGTGACCATGGGAAGACATGGCTGAAGTAGTTTGGGAAACAAGATCATTGAAAGAGAGGAAGCTAAGGAAGTGAGAAATCAGGGTATTGGAAGGACCCCAAGGTGGCCATAAAATCACCAAGATTAGGACCATTAGTCTTGGGGAGGATGACAGTGAGCCAGGAGCTAAATCTTCAAGAAATGAAGTGGGAATTAGTGATGTGGGAATTAGTAGGTGACTACAACAAGGAAGAACATGTTTTTACTTTCAAGATAAAAAACTGTTTTATAACTATAACAATTATTAATGCTTAATTGCATGTCAACTGTTTTAAGATACTTCACAGTCTTTTTATGTTATACGTCTACCATTCTAACTCAAATGTCCTTATTTTCTTTCACCATCATTGTGAAAAATGTACAAGAGATTCTGTCATTTTCACCAATTTCCTAAATTTTAAAGCACTATTTCCCCCAAAATGTTTCATGGAGCACCAGTCTTATGGCATATTTGATGACACTGGGGTTATACTGGGAAATACGTCTGAAAAACACCATAGACCACAGGCTCTCTTAGATAATCAGTTGTTGGACATAAGTCTAATTTTAACTCCGTTTTTTCCCCCCAATTTACATGACCATAGGTCCCTTTCCCATTTAACATCAGTTAACATCCAAAGGAATGAGTATTCCAAGACATATACTTTGGGGAAGACTGTATTAGAGGTGTCTTCCTAGTGGCTTCAAAACGGGTGAAACAAAACCAAATGATTTGATTCAAACTGATTTAGACACTGTCAGAGAATGCCAATTCCCCAAGTGTTACTTCGTAACGATATTATCCTCCATTGCTAACACGATGAAAAACAAAGCCATCTTCAGACAATATTTCTCAAAGATGTCCTTAAAATTAGCTTAGCATATTTCAGTTCTTCATCAAAATGACAACATGCCTAAATCAAAACCAGTGACTGCACATTATGGTTCACAACCTTCTTTTTTCCATACTGGCAACACAGTCTCTTTTCTAAGAAACTGGCCGAGGAAAACCCACTTAATAACCTAATACATTTTCAGTGCCATAGAGAATAATTTATTTTCTCAGGTTAAAAATGTTTATCCAAATTTTCCTACTTCAAATGTCTGCATTTCATGGAATTAAAAAAAAAACCTACCTATTATTAAGACAGGAGTCCTAATTTTTTTTTCAATATACAACAAAGAAAAAGTTGCAAAATAGCAAGATAGCTACTTCAAATGATAAAATGGGAATAAAGTTAAATTCTCCCGGTCTGGAATCCTACCCTCATTTCATCTAATTGACAGATTTTCACATGTAAATGAAGCATAAGTCATTTTATCTCACTAGTCAAACCACTTACAGCAGTGGCTTTCTCCCAGGGTGTTGCGACCCTCTTATCAGCCACAAGGCTGTTCTGTGTGAAGACCGTGATATCCAACAGGATGGGTGTGTATACAACCTCAGCTCCACAGACGGCACTTTACTCCTGCTAATCATAACCCAGGTAGGAAGTCGCTCCAAAGAAACAGATGGCACTAGCCTAAGACATGTAACTCCAACCTCCTCAAAATAACTATCACCTAATGATATCAGAAAAAGTGAAACAGACCTTAAAATAATGTAAGAACCAAATAATAGAATTTTGCTCCAATTTTTGCTCCAGGTTCTCTAGAAAAGTACTCTTACATAATTAGAAAATATAAAATGTTGGGGGTGGAGAATAAAAAAATTAAAATGTCAACTTACAAAGCCAATGAGGACTTATCAACGAGGCAGAAACAACCTAAAAACAAAAATGAAAACAAAACCATTTAATAGTTTTATATAATAGTTGCACATGCATTTTTTTAAGTTTACTGCAATAACTATAGATTCATACATGATGTTGAGAGATCTTGAGTACCCTTTACTGTTTCCCCCAGTGATAACTTTTCACAAAACTAAAGAATATCACAATAAATGTATTTATATTACTATAAGCCACTGGTCCTTTGAGATTTCCCAGTTTCATTATGCTTGTTTGTGTCTGTATTTAGTTCTACAGAACTTTATTACCTGTAGGCTCACGTATCTACCACCAGAGTCAAGATAGCAAACAGTTCTATCACAAGGATCCCTCAATGTTGCCTTTTTATAAGCACCCCCACGTACCTCCCCACAACCCTCTTCTGTTCCTAACCTCTTATACATCTATTTTTACATAAACAGCAACTTCCATTTGTGAGCAATAAGTATTTTACTCATTGGGCATAAATGACCACTACCTAGTATATGTCAAATCATGAATAAAGAATTCCATTTTTCTGTTTTAAAGAATATGTTTTAGTTAAAGGAAAAAAGTCTCTGGAGAGAATTTTTTTTCCTCATTGTTATCACAAGCTATTCACTTCCGAAGTCAAAAGGTAAGCTAAGAGCATTGTCTGAACTCAGATTCCGTATTTTCAACATACATTTTTAAAAGACTTCATTCTTTTAGAGCAGTTTTAGGTTTACGGCAACATTGAGGGGAAGATCAGTTTCAGATTCCATTTGTTCAACTACTGGTATATAGGAAAGCAACCGACTGTCATAATTAGCCTTATATCCTGGAACCTTGCTATTAATTACTAAGTAGTTCCAGGTTTTTTGTCTGTCAGTTCTTTTGGATTTTCTACACAGATGATCGTATCATGTGCACAAAGACAGTTTTATTTCTTCCTTCCTGAACTGTATACCTTTTATTTCCCTGTCTTACTGCATTAGCTAGGAATTCTAGTACGTTGTTGAAAAGGAATGAGAGACCATCTTGCCTTGTTTCTGATCTTAATGGAAAAGCCTTTACTTTCTCACCATAAACTATAATGTTAGCTGTAGGCTTTTGTAGATATTCGTTATCAAGTTGAGAAAGTTCCCCTCTGTTTCTAGTTTACCAAAAGTTTCTTTTTAAATCATGAATGGGTGTTGGATCATATCAAATGCTTTTTCTGCATCTATTGATGCAATCATCTGATTTTTTTTCTTTTTTTTTAAGATTTTATTTATTTATTTAACAGAGAGACAGCCAGCGAGAGAGGGAACACAAGCAGGGGGAGTGGGAGAGGAAGAAGCAGAATCCCAGCGGAGGAACCTGATGTGGGGCTTGATCCTAGGACTCTGGGATCACACCGAGTCGAAGGCAGATGCTTAACGACTGAGCCACCCAGGCGCCCCCATCTGATTTTTCCTCTTTAGCCTATTGATGTGATAGATTTCACTGCTTTTTTTTGAAAGTTGAACCAACTTTGCATACTTGTGATAATCCCCTTTTGGTCATGGTGTAGAATTCTTTCTATAGACTGTTGGATTTTATTTGCTAATATTTTGTGAGGAATTTTGAATCTGTGCTCATGAGATACTGATTTGTAGTTTTGTGGGGTTTTTTTAATGTCCTTGTCTGGTTTTGATATTAGGGTAATGCTGGCCTCATCGAATAAGTTAGGAAGTATTCCCTCTGCTTCTATCCTCTGAAAGTGATTATAAAGAACTGGCATAATTTCTTCCTTAAATGTTTGGCAGAATTCACCAGTAAACCCACCTGGACATGGTGCTTTTGGTTTTGAAAGGCAATTAATTATTTGATATCTTCAATAGATATAGGCGTGGGCATTGAGTTATTCATAGTATTCCAATATTATTTAAATGCCCAAGGGATGTGAAATGATATCTCCTTTGTGATATTAATAATTTGCATCCTCCTTTTCTCAGCCTCACTAGAGGCTTATCAATTTTATTGATCTTGCCAAATAACCAGCTTTTGGTTTCATTGCTTTTCTCTGATATCTTATTTTCAATTTCATTGATTTCTGCTTTTTTTTTTTTTTAAGATTTTATTCTTAAGTAATCTCTACACCCAACATGGGGCTGGAACCCACACTCCACCAACTAAGCCAGGTAGGCACCCCAATATCTGCTCTAATTCTTATTACATCCTTTCTTCTGCTTACTTTCAGATTTAGGTCTTTTTTCTAGTTTCCTGACGTAGAAATTTAGATTACCGACTTCAGGGCTTTCTTCTTTTCTACTATTTGTATTCAATGCTCTACATTTTCCTCTTAAGCATCGCTTTCTCTGCATCTGACATTTTGAAAAGTCATGTTTTCATTTTGTTCAAAAGAGTTTAAAATTTCTCTTGGGGCGCCTGGGTGGCACAGTCGTTAAGCGTCTGCCCTCGGCTCAGGGTGTGATCCCGGCATTCTGGGATCAAGCCCCACATCAGGCTCCTCCGCTATGAGCCTGCTTCTTCCTCTCCCACTCCCCCTGCTTGTGTTCCCTCTCTCGCTGGCTGTCTCTGTCAAATAAATAAATAAAACTTAAAAAAAAATAAAATAAAATTTCTCTTGATATACTTTTTTGACCTTTTATAAAGTGTGTTGTTTAACCTCTGTATTTTGAAATTTCTTACTTATCTTTGTATTATTGATCTCCAAGTTAAATTTTACTGTGGCCTGATAGCAAACAACATATGATCTGTATTATTTTCAATTTGTTGTGTTTTGAGGCCCAGAACATGGTCTATCTTGGTGAATGTTCCATGTGAGCTTGGGAAGAATATATATTCTACTGTTGTTGGATAAAGTCATCTGAAGATGTCAATTACATCTAGTTGATTGATAGGATATTATGTTCAACTATGTCTTTATTGATTTTCTACCTACAGGGTCTATCCATTTTTGATAGAGTATATAGTATCTTCCTAACTAGAAACCTCTAAGCTCTAAGAGCTTACCCTGGCATAATCTAGGTATTATATATATATTATCTCATTTAATCTTCATATCACCCCTACAAGGGATGCCCCATATTATCCCTTTTTGGCCCACGAGGAAACTCAGACACCAAACATTTTAGTAAGCTGCCGAAGATCACACAATTAGCAAATGACTGATCCTGACACCTCGGTCCAGGCTTTTAGCATCTGGGCTATATGATCCCTCAATGAAACCTAGGATGATGAAATCAAGTTATTTCATGTTACCACTAATTTCTATGACGAACAGTGAAAATTTTCCCAGTAAGTCCTAGTAAATAATAGTAATTACTCCTAAGTGTTAATGTCCCTTTTACTTATGGTTGCTAAACACAATTACCTTGGCAGATACAGTATAAGTACAATACTTGTATGGTTATTCTGTGGTTCGTCATTATAAAACATTTCACAAAACTGACTGAATGTTTTTCATGTTTGTTTGCATGTTACCACAGGTATAACATTCATGTTCACTGTTTTCTTAAATTGTTAAATTCTTAACTGATAGAGACTACAGCTGCACAACTAGGTTTGTAAATAGGTACACAGGAACATGCAAGAAATGCCCTTCATGAGCATAATCATGAGCACAAAGACAATGGCAGGCAGGCTCTACTTCACCAGAGTTTCTGATTTCCAGGAACCTGGACTCTGACATGGGAAAGGAATGAAGACCTTCACTGGAAGGTAGGACCCAGCATCACAGAATATTGTGAGCACCTTCCTTTAAACACTGTTTACCTGCCAGGAAGATGATATAGCTTATTCACCTAAAGTTTTTAAAATTCTAGGATGTAAAAAACGAAACATGCCATTCTTAGTTCATGTGGTGGAACAAAGCACCATAGACTCGACAGATTAAACAATAAACATTTCTTCCAGTTTTGGAGGCTGGAAGTCCAAGATCATGGTGCCAGCATGGATGGATTCTGGGGAAAATCCTCCTCAGGGTTTTAGACTGCCAACTCCTCACGTGGTGATAAAAGAGCTAGCTAGCTCTTTGGTCTCTTCTCACAAGGGCACTTGTTTCATTTATGAAGGCTCCACCCTCATGAGCAACTTACCTCCCAAAGGCCCTACCTTCAAATACCATCACACTGAGGGTTAAGATTTCAACATATACATTTGGGGGGATATATTCAGTCAGTTGCAATGACCTTATATGGAAATGAAGACAATACAGTCATCTCTGAAAAACCTCTCTCTCTACAAAATCTCATACCGATGGGAAAAAATAGGGATAGACTGACTACTAAAAACCTATGCAATTCTGTAATCAGAGAGCTAGACAAATAATAATGATAGCTTGCAGATAATTTGGACAGCCCAGGTAGGCATCTGTGTGAGTGAAGAATGCCTTAGAGGATATTGAAAAATGCGAATAAAACAGGGGAGTGGAAAAGCTACTGCAGTAGAAATGGAGATGGAGGGTTCAGAGATGGGAGTCTCACAGCCAAGGAGAATGACTTCACTCTAACTCCATCACCTCCAACTCAGTTGAATTCTAAAGCCTGCCCACAACTCTGGAACACTTCTCCACTCTTGTTATTTCCCACTTTCTCTATCTTCCAGTTGGTGTCCTCACTCCCAACACCTGTACATATACGTATGTCTCTGAACATCGCCACGTTATATTCCACTAAGGGGGAAAAAAATTTAAAAAGCTATTGGGTACAGCATTTCATCTCTTCAATGCTAACTGTACAAACTTCCTTTCCTAGCACCAGTCAACCCCACCTCTGCATTCAGAGTCTCCTCTACATTATCATGTTCTCCCTTTCTACTAGAGATACTTCTCCCCAACATACAACCATGATCTATTATTTCCCAACTTTTAACAAACAAAACCTTCGTTAACCTTGCACTGCCCTCCAGCTCCCACTGTATTTGCAGACTACCTTTCTCAAACATCTGAAAAAGATTAAAAATGTAGATAATCCCCATTTCCTCACCTCTTCACTTTCCAACCCATTCCCCTGGCTCTTATCTCCACCACTCTATCAAAAGATCCTTATCAAGGTCATCAAAGCAATTCCTATTATCCTCATTTTAAAAATCTGGGCACTGAGGCTCAAGAGAGATTACTAAATTGAGATAGTGAAAACATACCTTCTCTTAGAGATAATCAAGAGCCTAGGGCTGCCCCAAAGCTCTCTTTTCAGGATATTAACTAAGGACTTCATCTTCCAGGGACCCCTACCTCCTTCTTACCTTAGGTCATCTTCCCCGCATTAAATCTCAGACTTACTCCCCCAAAATATCTCATTGCTTTTCATCATTTTTCATTGTGAAAGAATTTTGCTTGATCTATAAATATTTTCTGTAGATCACTTAGTATATATAATTTTATTTAATTGAAAATAGGTGGTTTTATTCCCTTTGTACAAATAAGAAAATTTTGAAACAGATAACTTTCCCACTATCAGACATTTGAGAAGTATCAGAGCCAGCATTTGACCTGATCACCTGGATTCTACAACCTAGGCTGCATGCCTTCAGGATGGTTAGATCTCAGTTTCTCAGTTGTTCTTTTGACATGGTAACAAAGTGAGAGCATTACTCAGAAGTGTGACACAATCCTAATAATTCCATAAGATCAGAAAACATAGGGTTGATATAAATTTGCTATGAGCAAACATATAAGAAACTGATTTATATATCATAATGGGACTTTGTAATGAGAATTACAGTTGTTAAGGCATGATACTCAACTTCGGTGACTAGAGCATTTTCCCTCCCCAGCTCCATCTCGGAAGCTAAACTAGTAAGCATGAAGGATGATACAGGTTTGTGTGTTCACCCATATCCTATCCTTTTTTAAGCACACAGACATTACACATGCTCACTATTGCCCCTAAACCTGGACATGAGGGGTTCATATCAAACCCTTTCCTCTACAGTAAGAAGGTCAAGGGTCTAAGGGGACTACCCACCCAGGCCCAGACTCCCCTCCTAGACCATGTTGCAGGTTCCTGGAACCATAGGGTTCCTTGTCCAAAGAACTTCAAGCCTGTTAGTGGGGACCGTGAAGCCCTCTTTCCCAGACCTATGTTTATGAAGACAGATTATGCCACTGTATATGCAGCCCTAGGTCCAAGAGGTAGCCAAGGGGTGGCTATTTGCAAGGGCATGGACACAGCTTAAATGTGTGTCCCCTGTGGTGCAGAATTGGGCCTGGAACATGAAGAGAAGGGAAGATGGGCCAGCATTCCTACACTGCCATGTTCCAGAGGTGCAGAAACCTCAAGACTCCAAAAATTCCACATTCAAACGTAGCTTTCCAGGTCAGATAAATTTGCCTAAGAATGATAAATTAACTGTAAAACATATAACTTTTAGCTATTCAGATATATGATACAATTCCTTCTGTTTATATTTCTGCTTTAACTTCTCTACCTCCTTAGAGTTAGACACAGCTATGTAACTAGTTCTAGGCTGCAAATAAATAATTACTGGTACGAGACCATTTAACATTCTCTTTCCCTTCCACAGCAATCAAGAAGGTCAAGTATTACAGAAAGCATATAAGATGGAGATGCACCCGCAGGCCTGAGACTGAGTGTGGGGGGCAGTCTCCCAGAAATCCACAATGGATGTGTAGTGTGAGAAAAAACAAACTGTTCTTTCACTAAAGCCACTGAAGTTCGGGGATGGCCTGTTAGCACAGCATAACTTTAGCCCATCCTGACTACATAGAAATTGGTACCGGAAGTAGGATGCTTCTCCAGTAAAAACTAAAAGTACATTTAGTGGTCAGGAAACAGTGAGGAAACAGATCTTAAGGAAGATAGGTATTTTATACTATGACAAAATACGTGATAAAGCATGTTTCTGGTAATTCAGGAGGCAGATCACCTGCCTAATAAACTTGCAGCTCTAGGAGAGGTAAGGAAACAAAACATTTGAAGTGTGCATTTGTTATTTTTGGCTGCATTTGGGAAGGGATTCAAGAAAGGGATGAGCAGAGAGAACTATCCAGTTTTCAATAAGAAGTGAAAAGGAACAGAGAGATTCCAGACATTTCCAACATGCAATGTTACCTGAACTAACAACTTCTCAACTCCCACACTAACAGAGATACTGAATGATGGTCTTAGGCCCAGGAAACCCTTTTTAAAAAAAATTAAATTGCTTCAGGGCAATGATAGATAACATAGCCATTAAATCATTTTATTTGGATAAAATGAGGAAAAAGATCAGATTAAGGGTACAGTTTTCCAACAGAAGCCAGTCAGTCCCCAAATAACTTTCTTTTGGTCTAGAAAGAACTACACAGGTAATAAAGCAAATCGATACGGCAGATCTGAGAACTCAAAGGGGAAAAAAAAGAAATGAAATGTGCTCACCAGCACAGAGAATTAATCAGAAACAAATTAAATCTTCCGGATTTTGGAGAGAATTGTGCTGCCAAAGAGAACCAGTCTATCAGCTGAAGTCTAAAAATGACCCTTTGGCTCCTCCTATATGGAAGCAGTGGGAAGAAAGGGCTGCTCCGTTCCAAGTGCAGCAAATTCTCTACCCTCCATATCATAAGGAGCTAAGGAAGATAAAAGGAAGAACTCCCCAAAGCAAAGAACCAGAGCCTCTGAAAACAATGAACAAGAAGGTAGAATCAGGCCCCAATCAAAAAACATTTTGTCCCACCAAAGTGTCCCAATATCTGTCATGAGGGATTTCAGAACTGCTATGGACCAGTGACTCCAGTGTCTCTCCTATGTTCCCCTTTTCTGGATGGGAGAGTTTTACTACATTTACCTGCCTCATTTTACCGTTATATATTAGGTATATATATATGTGAGATGCGTGCACGCACATATGCACAGAGGGAAGGCCACGTGAAGACACAGCAAGAAGGCAGCCATCTGCAAGTCAGGAAGAGAGGCCTCCTCAGAAACAGAATTGGCTGGCACTTGGACATGGACATCTAGTTTCCAGAATTGTGAGAAAATAAATTTCTGTTGTTTAAGCCACCCAATCTGTGGTATTCTATTATGGCAGTCTAGACAAAATAATACAGATTTGGTACTGTGAATTGGAATGCTGCAGTAACAATGTGGAAGTGGCTTTGGAATGGAGAAGCTGGAAGGGTTTTGAGGTGCATTCTAGAAAAAGCCAGGACTGCCTTGAAGAAATAAAAAGTTAAAGGAGACTGTGGTGTGAACTCAGATGTAAATGAAGAACACACTCTTGGAAACAGAAGAAAGATGATCCTTCTCATAAAGTGGCAAATAATTTGGCTGAATTGTGCTGTAGTGTTTAGTGGAAGAGCTTCAAGTGATGAAATGTTAAGCTTGCAAGTGATGGATGTTCAGCTGAGGAGATTTCTAATCCAAGTGTTGAGGGTGTGGCCTGGCTTCTCCTTATTGCTTGAATAGAATTCAAGAAAAGAGAGATTAATTGAAAGAATCATTAGGGGGAAAGAAAGAACTTGAAGATTTGGAAAAATTTTCAGTCTATCCATAGTGCAAAAAATGAGAAAGCATGTCCTGGAGAAAACACCAAGGGTGTGGCTGAACAATGACTCCATGAGGAGATAACCCTTGGAGTTATTAATCAGCCAAATCAGCAGAAGCCAGGAATAGAGATGGGTTTATATCAGCAGAGACTCCGACTGTTTGGACCAAACAGAACACAGTCAGGATGAAATAAAGGAAGGCTTTTGGACTTCTGAGATTGAACAGGACTAGACATAGAACTATTGGGCTGCAAAGATGCTTTATTCCTCATGAAAAGGAAAGAAGGACCCCAGGGCAATTCAGACATCCTCACTTCTACTCCCACTACAGCCCCAGAGGGCAAGGCTGTTTCCCCCTTGGTTTAAGAGGGTGGGGCTCCATCCTTGGTTTCAGTAGGTCAGGCTGCCCCCACCCAATGCCTCAGGGATGGGGCAATTGCCTCGGGCTATGGGGCCAGAGGGCGGATTGTGAAGCCATAGAGGATTATTCTTGAGCTTTAAAGTCAGATGGAGTTTGCCTTGCTCAATGTTGGCCTTGTTTGGGACCCACCAATTCCTTTCTTCTATCCTACTTCTGTCCCACCACTGTATTTTGGCACCCCCTAATCTGTTTGGTTTCACAGGTTCACTATGGGAGAGGAATTTTGCTTCAAGATGAATCTTACCTCGAGTCTCATCTATACCTGATTTAGACGATATTTAATTTTTTTCATTTTTAAAAAAATAGGCTCCACAGCCAATGTGGGGCTCAAACTCATGGCCCTGAAATCAAGAGTCGCATACTCTACCGACTGAATCAGCCAGGCACCCCAGATGATATTTAGAGAAGATTTTGGACTGTAGACTTATGAGTTGATGCTGGAATGGGTTAAGACTCTTACAGCTGTTGGGATGGAATGAATGTATTCTGCATGCAAGAAGGACATGAATTTAGGGAGCTAGAGAGCGGAATGTTATAGATTGTGAACGGTATCCCTCCCAAATTCTTATGTTAAAGCCCTAACCTCCAACATGATTATATTTGGTGACAGGGCCTTTAAAAAAGAAGTAACTAAGATTGAATGAGATAAGGGCAGGATTTATGTCCTTACAAGAGGAAGAGACATCAGAGACTATTCTTTCTCCATACATGCACAGAGGAGAGGACATAGCAAGAAGGCAGCTATCTATAAGACAAGAAAAGAAGTTTAGAAACAGACCCACATAGATGGATGGAAACCAGATTTTCACCATTGCAACTCAAAGATGGAAAGGAAATTCTTTTCAAAAAATGATTCTAGAGCAAGTGGATTCCTACAGTGGGGAAAAAAAAAAAGTAACCTAGATTCTTATTTCACATCATACAAAAAAGTACTGCAAATCATAGAATGAAACATAGACCTAACTGTGAAATGAAAATGAAGATCTTCATGACTGTGGAATGGGCAAAGATTTCTTAAACAGGACACAAAACATGGTATTCAAAAAACTGATAAACTGGATTTAGGAATTTTGTTTATCAAAAGACATCATTAAAAGTGAAAATACAAAAGTGACAGACTGAGAAGCTATTTGCAACACACACATCCAACAAAGGACTCTAATTTAAAATATAAGGAATTCCTACAAATCAACAGGATGACAAACAAACCAATAAAAATATGCAAAAGACCTGAATAAGTACTGCACAAAACATATGAAAGCGTGCTCAACATTAATAATGAAGGAACGGAAAAGAAAACCAAAGAAAACCATGAGCTACCAGCTCACATCAACCAGAGGGCTTAAAATGAAAAACAATATCAAGCACTGGTGAAAATGTAGAACTACCACTCCCAGATGGGAGGGTAAAACTTGTTCACTGCCGGTTACCTGGCAGAATTTACTAAAACTAATACATGGCTACCCCAGGACTTTAAAATTCTAGTCTGAGATACAGTCCCAAGTAAAATACTGCAAATGTCATGAAAAGGTCTGTGTATGACTCTTCATAGCGGCTTTGGGTTTGTTTTTTGTTTGTTTTTCAGTAAAGTAAAATTTTATTTTGTAGTTATTTCCAAAGTTATTTCCAAGAGAAATGGATCAAAACGCCAATTACTTGCACTTATTGCAGAAAATGTTTATAACCACTTCATAGAGACTGTAGTTTCTCTTAACAGAATATTTAGTATGGACACGTCATGTCTAAATAGTCCAACATGTAAGCATAAAGGATTAACATACAAAGACAAAGACTGAGCTGTGGAATATTTTATTGAAAGAGAATGCCCATGGCGCTCTCACGGCCCAGTCACCCCCTGCACCTGCCAAGGTGCGGCCGGGGGCGGGAAAGGCCCAGCGATGTGGGTGAGTTCAGATCCAAAGCGTCAGAGGCACAGGACTCTAGTCTGAGACACTGGCTATCAAAGCAAGAACCCAGTTGAGGAGAATCTTAAATATTTAAGTGATAAGGGATTTAACAAAGTAGGTACGACAAGAAATACCTTCTGAATAGAAGCACTGGCCATCCCTGCTCCTCAGAGCCCGTCCTGACTGATGAGCTTTGCTGGCGAGCTCTGAGGGGCTCACGTGGCCAGCTGTGGTCACCACCAAAGACCCTGGTGTGGACTGGCCGTGGTCCCTGTGGATGGCATCAGTGAGGCCTCCTCCTGGTATAGAAGGCAGAAAACCACAAGAGAGAAATCAGGCTGACCTGCTCAGAACGATTCCCTTTTCCATCCTGCGCAGGAAGTACGGACTGAAAGGCCATATTTTAGCTACTTCGGATGTTCCTACTTTTTCACGCTCCTCCTGGAGAAATGTAATGTACCCACAGCGAGGCTGTGGAGGGAAGACAGGAGCTGCGTCCTTGGCGACACCCGCGGGAGCCGGGCTGGGGTTTGAGGAGAGCAGGTACTGCAGCAGCCCTCAGGACTGGGAGATCTTGTCCAGAGACATGAACCCCATGTCCCCGAGGGTCCTTCGTGCCACTCAGCCATCAGGCCAGACGACCAGGTGGGTGATGCTGCCGTTGCTGAGAGAGAGACGGGGCCAGCCTTCCGCAGGGAAGTGCAGCACCCCGCCCATGGTGGAGTGGAGGATGTGGGCATGGCAGATGAAGAGCTCTTAGCTGCCCTCCTGCCGCCTGGCGTCTGCCCGTGGACGTAGTTCCGGACGGTGGCCTCGATCCAGGCTCCACCTTCGTAATACACAGCCTCCGGCTTCGCAGGGCACAGGTGGGTCAGGCTCGACGAGGGTGTCTTCCCTTAGCAGGTCTGTGCTGATCTTGTAGATGCCTGGCAGGTGCTTGGAGCTGATATTAGTGGTTTCTGTTGCACGGCTCATGGATGAATGGAAAATTTTATTAAACTTCAACCCCAGGCTTGCCAGTCAGAGCCCAGTTAGTTCAGCCTGTTCATGACCCAAGAGCTTCAGAGTGCAGTCCTTCTCCAGGGAAGCATCCACATGGTTCTGGAGTGCCTGTTAAGAAAGATGTATCGCCTGGCCTTGGCTTCCTACAGGTCCAGCCTGGATGCCAGTTCCTCTTCTCCAGAGTCCAGGTTCCTCTTCTGTTAGGCTGACCAGGGACTGTGGTTCTTGCCTGTCCCAGCTGGGGTCACAGATGCCCAGCCCATGGCACATGGCCCCCACCCACACTGGCGCCTTGAGAGTGTGCGGCTCTGTGTCCCCACCCATGCAGCGCTTCCCCAACACCACTGCCGAGAAAAGCACGGTGCCTGAGCCCCTCACTAGGGCACAGGCCACCAGCTGCCACACCTATCAGAATGCCATGCCCACCTGACCTGTGCCAGCCCCTTGCCCACAGCAGCTTTATTTGTAATAGCCAAAATTAGAAAGAACCCAAACGTCTGTTAACAGAGTGGATAAACTGTGGTATGTTGATACAATGGAATATTACAGAAAAAAGAATATGAGAAAAAATATATACACATGAATATGGACAAATTTCAAAAAACTATGCCGAATGAAAGAAGTCAGACAAAGGAATACATATTATTTGGCTACCCTTAAAATCCAACAATAGACAAAACTAATCTGTAGGGATGGAAATCAGTACCTCTAGGGGAGGTGCTAGCTGGGAGGTGCATGAAAATTTTCTCTTTCAGGATAGATGTAATGTTGTCTTTCTTGATCTAGTAGCTATACAGGTGTACGTATATAAAAATTCATCAAGCTATATACTTAAGATTGGCACACTTTATATGCTTTCCCCCCATGTATTTTATACCTCAGTAGAAAAAAATTCTTCATAAAAGATAAGCAGACTATTTTTACCTTATCAGTTACTTAGCAAAGGATATTAGGTAAAAGCAAAATTATCTACTTAAAAACAAAAGACCAAGCAAACTGTGCTTATGTCGGTTTCACTGACCCCAAGATAAGTCAAAACTAGACTATTCAAACCTTATCCATTAGTGTCCATAAAATCTTAGAAGGCAAATCTGAAGAAAGTAGGAGTACATCAGTTAGTCCAATGCAGTTAAGCTGGTTACTCAAGTTAAGACTCCACGTAGCATACTGGCAATGTATATGATGCAATTTTAGTAAAGTGCTTTACCATAAATACACCCATTTAAGATTTTTAACTATTTATTTTTAGTACCAAGGCAGTATGGCATAAAAGAAATAGCAAGAGCTTTTGAATCAGACAAACCAGTTTGGCCACTTACTAACTATACAGTGTTGGGCAAGTTTCTTAATCTCTTTGATACTGAGTTTCTTCACAATTTAAAACAGAGACAATAATACTTACTTTGCAAAATTGTAGCACAATTATAGTAGGTATTTAAGAGTGGTAGCTATTTAGCAATAGCTCTTTGTATGCAAAGTATCCTGGTAGGTACTGGAACCCTATCTCTGAGAACCTGACCAACTGGAAATGACATTCAGATATAAAGATTGGTGATGAAAGGTAAGAATTTAACAAGGGCTATAGATTACAAATTATAGGGTTCCTATCCAGCTAGGAGGATTGTGGAGTATCCTCTGAACAGAGCCTGGAAAAGTTTTTGGAAAATCCACTTAAGGCAGAGGAAATGGCATGAATTAAAGCATAGCCCCCAAAACAGTGCAGTGACTTCAGGTTCTGATTAGTTAAGACTAACTGTGCCACTGGACTAATTTTAAGGAGTAAGACTACAAGGCTAGTAAAGCAAGCTGGGACCAGTCAGGACAAAGAAGTCAAGGACCTGTTTTCTCAAGTCCTGGGATGGCACTGAAGGGTTCTTTTCAGGAACTGACTCTAGTGATCACTCTACACAAAAGTAGGGAAGGAAAATCTCAATACAGGGAAATACCGCATAGGATAAAAGGGCCTAACCCAACATGCTGAGAGGAATGAAAAAAATAAAAAAACCAGGAAAAATATTAGAGTTCAATTTTATCAACTTAAAAAAAAAAGAAAGAAAGAACAGATATGGAGTTTCCCTGATTATTGAGGTGGGACTGTCTTCAACTTTTAAAATGACTTGACTGGCTCATAAGCTCCTCAAGAGCAAAGAAGTACCCAAAAGCAGCAAAACATATTGCCAGGCACAGTGAAAGTGCTCAATATACACTGCTGGCAAATGAACCCTTTTAAATATTCCAAATACTGAAAGCTCTACAATAATACAATGTTCATAGTGAAACATGCAGAAAAGCTAAATTCATTTTTTCCTTCCTCTTGAGTGACTTTTTTTTCTACAATACATGCCAAGTTCTGGATTTGCTCAAATTCAATATTTTAAAAGACTCATTTGAGAGCTATCTCTATCTCTACCAAAAGACTCAGATACGAACCACTCTAGAAATTTGGGAATATTGCCACTTCGGTTGCTAAGCTCTGTATTTTTTTTTGTTTTGTTTTGTTTTGTTTAAGTAATCTATCATTCAGTATGTCTTTGGTTATAGCAAAAAAACCAAAAACAAACAAAAAACCATTGTATGGCTCATGAATATTACACGAAAAAAATTAAAAAGTTAAATCCATCTCATATAAATATATGTAAAATTCACTCAAGAGTACATAATTTAATAATTTATATAACTAGTAAAATAATTAAAATGAGAATTACCTACTACATTAAGAAATAAAGAAAAAAATGAGCGCTTCCTAGGGTCTAAGCACAATGCTTAGCTATTTATTTTTTGCATTAGCTCATTTAATCCTCTCAACAACCTTCCATGGTAGACACTTGTTATCTATGTTTTATAGATGAGAAAATCTAAATATAGAGAATTGTCCAAGATTACACCGTATGGCAAGGAAGAGGCAGAACTACAACTTGAACTCATGCAGTCTAACTCCAAATCAGAATTCCAGTTAATTAATGTAAAAAGAATGAAGGAAATGGAAAATCACCATTGGAATACCACAATAATAACTGTTGCAGGCAAGATCTATTGAATGCTAAAATTAGTGGGCTAAATTTGAGAAATAGGACATCTGTACAAACTCAAAACATCTCCCTCGGAATATTTATTAATTACCCATGGCAGTTTTAACATATATCCACAAATCGTTTGATACTTTTCCCTCTCCTTCCTTCGAGTGTGGACTTCTCCTAACAAAATAGAGTACAAGAAGGGAAGAGTAGTAATGTGTTGCAATGGAGAAACTGGGCAGACACTGTCTAAACTACGTGATTAAGGTTAACACATTGATGTGGAAATCCTGTGCCCCCAGATATGATGCAATGAAAAGAGCAAAACATTCCTGTGGTATTCTTCCCCCCAAATCCATAACCTCACTCTAACTGTGAGAATACATCATATAAACCCAAAATGAGCGACACTGTACAAAATGCAAAAGTGGCAATGTCTCAAAGACAAACATTTTCACAGGTTGGAGTAGACTAGAAAGACAGGACAACTAAATGCAATATGGAATATGGATTAGATTATGGATTAGAAAAGAGACACTAATGGAAAAACTAGGGAAATCTGAATTTAGTTAATAGTATTATGCCAAGGTTTCTTAACTTTATTAATGTATCATGGTTATGTAGGATTTAACATTAGAGGAAGCTGGGTGAAGGGTATATAGGAACACTCTATGCTATCTTTATAAATCTTTTGTAAATCTAAAATCATTTTATAATGAAAAGTTTTTTAAAAATTCAACATCCATTTGTGAAAACAAATGTCACTAAGCCAGGAACAGAAGAAAGTCTCCTCAATCCGGTAAAAGGTATCTACAAAAAAATAAATGAATAAAGAAATAAATAAATAAATAAATAAATAAATAAATAAATACAGTAAACACCATTCTTGATAGTGAAATATAGAGATATCCTCAAGATCAGGACAAAGCAAAAGATGTCTATTTTAATGCTTCTGTTAATTACTGTTCTGGTGTTCCCAGCCAGGGCAATAAGGCAGGAAAAAGAAAAAAGGAATAAAGATTAGAAAGGCAAAGTTAAACTTTTTTTTATTTTTCAGATGATATTGTGCATTTTGGAAATCTCCAATAATCTACAAACTACCAGAACTAAAAATTTAATTAAGTGAAATCACAGAATACAAGCTCAAAATACAAAAATCAACTGTACTTCTATACACTAGCAAGATGGTTGGAAACAAAATTGAAAAAAAGGTACCATTTACAATAACATCAAAAAAACTCAAATGCCAAGAAATAAGTTTAATAATGCAGAAGTCCCCTATACTAAAAAACAAAACAATGGTGAGAATAACTGAAGAACTAATTCGATGGAGAGATATACCATGTTCATAAACTGGAAGATTTCCTTTAGATCTTCATTCTCCTAAAATTGTTCTGTAGAGGCAATGCAATCCCAGTCAAAAGTTTGGTAGACTTTTTTTTTTTTTTTTTAATAGACACTGACAAGCGAATTCCAAAATTTATACGGAAATGAAGAGCACTTAAATAGCCAAAACAATCCTTAAAAAGAAAAAAACTGGAGGGTTTATACCACCATATGTAAAGACTTACTATAAACTACAATGAAGAAAGTATGATATTGGTAGAAGAATTGATAAATAGTCCAAGTGGAACAGAATGGAGTCCAGAAACGGAGCTAAATGTATGATCATTCATTTTCAACAAAGGGACCACTGCAATTCAACTGGAAAAAGAAAGGGCTTTTCAATAAATGTGTGGAGCAGCTGAATGTCCACATGGAAAATCTTGACACTGCCCATCTCATACCACACACAAAAATCAACTAGAGATAAATCAAAGACCCAATTGTGAGGACTAAACTATAGTTTCTGGAGGAAATCATGGGCAAATGTATTTAGGACCTTCAGGGTAAGCAAAAACGAGGGTGGGAAGAAAATCTGTGGGCAGAGTGCAAAAAAGCACTCTCCACCTCCACCCATAACACTGATAAATTGGACTTCATAAGAGTAAGTCTGCTCATCCAAAGGCAACATTAGGAGAATAAACATGCAAACTTTAGATAGGTAGACAATATGTGCAAACATGTACCTGATAAAGACTTCCTATCCAGAATATATAAGGAACTAAAATCATAAACGGAAGATAACCTGCTAAAAACGTAGGCAAAGATTTGAACGGCACTTCACAAAAGAAATCTGAATGGACAATAAAGATATAAAAAGATGCTCAACATTATTAATATTCACAGGAATGCAATCAACTTACCCTAAGACCACCAATTTAGCTCCTTGGTGTTTATCCGTAAAACATGAATACATATTTGCCAATGGCAATTTCAAGAACATTTGCAGAAACTTTATTAATAATGACCAAAACTGGAAAACAATTCAAATGGTCATCAATAAGAGGATGGACGAATGAATTGTGGTCCACCCACATAAAGCAATACTACAGAAGAGGGCCACCGAACTTTTTCTTCGGCCCTATAAAGGGCCAAATAGTAAACAGTTTAGGCAGGCTTTGTAGGTTATACAATATCTATTTTAACTACTCAACCCTACTGAATGGACATGTTTATGTCCAATAAAGTTTTGTATCTAAAATATGTTATGGGCCAGCACTGGCCCACAGGTCATAGTTTGCCACCCCTTGCTATAAAGCAAACAACAAAAAACTACTTACACATGCAACCTGGATGAATCTCAAAAGTATCCTGTGAACAAAAGAAAACCAATGCGCATGCATGTGTGTACACACACACACACACACACTCTATATGATTCCATTTATATGAAGTTCAAAAACACTTGAAAATAATTCATAGTGAGAGAAGTCAGGGATAAAAATGTATTCTATCTTTATCTGGGTGGTGAGGACACAGACACACACATAGGTAAATGTCATTAAGCCATGCACTTAATTTTTGTGCTTTTATTGTACATAAATTATAGCTCATTTTGGAGAAAACAAAATTGGACAAAAACCAGAATACAGGTCTGAAGAAATTATCTAGCATTCAACATGAACAAAACATATATAAAAGCTCGATTAAAAGAAATGGGTAGACCGTGCAAGTGTAACAGAAGTCTAATCAGAATTTTGAAGGAAAGAATAGAAAAAAAAATGGAGGGAAAGCTACATAGAAAGAAAAAAGATGGAACTTTTGAGAATTGGTGAAAGACAAACCTTGGAGACAGGGAACAATAAATCCAGGATAAATGAAATGTCCACACCTTGACACACTGTCATAAAACTGTAGAACACATGAGAAGAGATCTTAAAAGCAGGCAAAAAAAAAAAAAAAAAAAGATTAACAGCAAATGACAGTTATTTGAACCAACAGTAACATGGGAAGCAGAAATCAATGAAATAAGACCTCCAAAGGACTGAGAAAGAAACTGCCTGCCGGGAATTGTATGCCAAACAAAACCATCATAAATGAGTAAAATAAAGACATTTTCAGATAAAGTTTGTCATCAACATTTCTTTAATAAACAAGCTTCTAAAATATCCTTGACAAAGGAAAAAAGATCTGAGCCGCAAGAAGAAATGACAAAGAATCCATGAAAAGAAAAAAACAATGATGTTGAATTTACAGGAGAAAAAAAAAATCAAGGTGTAATTAAAATTCTCGATGACAAAAACATGTAATTAACTGGTGTCAAAGCAACCTAGGTTTCTTGAATTATTTGCAAGTAGAATTAATAAACTTTAGATTAAGTTGTACATTAAAATTTTAAAGAAAACTACTAAAGGAAATAAAACAATTTCATACTAGTTAAGACAGAAGAAAATCGAATAAGAAAAAATCCTAAAGTTGGCAAAGAAAACACACACACACACACACCAGAATAAAAACAACCATAAAACAGAATGTTAACTTTAATCTTAAATATATCATTAATTATATTTTACCTAATTGGACTGAGGGCTCCATTAGAAGACAAAGGTGGTCAGAGTAGAATAGAAAAAAACAATCAGGTTTCATCTATGTGAAAGGCATATTCTAAAACGCTAAAAGGTGTGACTAGAGTATTCTAAAAGAAAATTGATTTTAAGGTACTAAGCATTTAGGTGGGGAGGCAAAGAACATCACTGTAGAATGACAAAAAGTTCAATTTACAGAGAAAATAGAGCAATTCCACACATGTAATATACTGAACTTTGAACTTTTATAAAGCAGAGTGACAGAATTACAAGAAGAAATGAGAAAATTTATTATTTTATTATGATCTTTTTGTTACAACTTTCAATAATTGATAGCTCAAACCAAAAAATTAGTAAGGTTAACAAGATTTGAACACCACAATTCTTGTGCTTAATCTAAGACGTGTGTGTGTGTGTGTATTTATGTTTTTATACCTACCTCGCCCCAAAAGTCTGTGAGTACATATTCTTCTCAATCATTCAAGGTGCAGTTGCAAAACTAACCATGAGGCCACAAAGCAATTCTCAAATTTCAAAGAATCGGTAGCATAGAGCCCTCACTTGCTGACTACAGTGCAAGTTAGAAATCAATAACAAAAGGATAATTCACAAAACCTTCCACATTTGGAACTAGAAAATACTTCTAAAATCACATGGGGAAAGAAAAAAAAATCATAATGAAAAAAATTGTAATTCTTAGAACTGAAAAAAATATGTATCTAGAAAGCAACACTAAATAAAAATCTGTAGTATTTGCAGAAACAAATCTATAACCAGAGTTTATATAAGAGCCCAGAAATGAGCCCCAGCATATCTGGAAATATGTATAAGACAGAGGTGGCCCTGCAAATCACTGGGACGGGGATAACTGGCACTCCACATGGGAAAAAGAAAACAAGTTCTTTCTGATCTCCCAACGTAAATGAAAAAATAGCTATCTATACATACACAAGTCAGGCATATGAAAGAACTACATGTATAAAAAATGGAAACTTTAAAACTTAGAAAAAATTTCAAAACACATTTCCCTCATAGTAGAAAAGAGTATCTTCAGACACGAAAGCACAAAGAAAAGATTGTCTGCAGTTTACATAACCAACAAAGGATTTGTACCTTGAACAATGTTTTCCAACAGAAATTGCTGCAATGATGGAAGTGTGTTGTTGTACAATATAGTACAGTAAAATGTAAAATAATATAATAGCCACTAGTCATATGTGGCTATTGAGCACTTGGAATGTGGCCTAGCGTGACCAAGGAATTGAAACTGTTCAAGTAAATATGACAGCATGTTAATATTTAAAAATCCTTTGTGAAGGTCCATGAAGGTCCGTTATGTTTTTATATACTTTTTAGCATTTAAATTTTTCATAAAAGCACTTTATTCTAGCTTATATTACTGTATAAAATAGAATTTCAATTTTGTAAAAAATACATTAACAGTCGCTTTCCAGAAAGCAAACATACCAAATGTCCACAGTGTTATTTGTGAATGATTTTCTTTTTCTCCTACTTTAAAAAATTAAGATATAAAAACATATAAAGGGTTTAATGAACACAGATGTATCCACCCCAGAATTTATGAAATAAAACATTATGGATATTGTGTAAATTCCCTAGGTACATTTCCTGATCACAACTTTTCTCTTTTTAAAGAAAAGCTGGCAAATATGAATAATAGACTAGAGTCCTGGCTTCAGGCTTCTTCATTTCACAACACCCATATTTTAAAAGGTTTTTGGGGAAACTTAATATACAGACATTACATGTATCATTTAACAAAGAGTTATAGAGCAAACACGCATGTAACCATTGCCCAGGTCAGGAGATAAAGCATGTCCAGCATCCCAAAAGTCCTCAGTATGTCTCTTCTCAATCATAATCTCCCCTTTATCCCCCCAGAAGATCGCCAGCTTGACTTTTAGGGTATCAATTTATTCACCATTTCTCTTTACTACTTTTAATGCCTATATATGCATCTCTAAACAACGGCTTTATTTCACCAAGTTCTGAATTTCTCATAGAATACTCAATGATATCATCTTCAACAACTTGGGTTTTTTTGTTTGGTTTTTTGGGGTGTTTTTTTTTTTTTTTTTTTGGCCCAACATTATTGAGACACATTTATGTTGAAATACAAAACTACTTCATTCACCACTGTTCTGGGTAGTTTCCATTTTATGAATATAATTTACCTTTCCCCCTTCAGAGAGACATGAAGGTTGCTTCCAGCTTTGGGGTATTACAAATAACACTGCAGTAAACCTTCTTGTACACGTCTGCTTGTATATATGTATGAAAATTTATCTAGGGCAGTGGCTTTCAAACTTTTTTGACCATGACTCATACTAAGGAATGACGTTTTACATCATGACACACATCTGTGTGTGTATAAAACCGAGAGGGGAAAAAAAAAAAGTTTCATAAAGCAAATACCCGATGACCTGAGACATATTCTGTTATTTTCTATTCTCTGCTAATTCGTGTTTTACAAATTCTGATCATTATCCACTTAGCTGATTTCACGACTCACTACAATGGGCTTCAAACTTTGAAAGACATCGCTCTAGAGGATAAATACCTAGGGGTAGAAATGCTAGGACGTAGAACACGGACATCGGACGCGGTCAACTTTTCTAGATCCTTAACTTTTGAATAAATGTTATCTGAATGCATATAAATTTACCACTCTATAATTTTAGAACTAAAACTGTGAAACATCAGATCGTTTTATCTTTTCCTTCGGTCATAAAACCGTACTAATCACTTACCATGTGCTATGTATCCAGTGGACTCCGAGCGAGACTGATGGGTTAATACACAGGGGGGTGGGGAGGACATAAGGGACCCGGACCTCAGTGAGGCCCCAGAAAGCGCACAGGAGGGGCCTCCGATCCTGCCTGGGGAGGGAGGGGTTAGGGAAGGATTCCTGGAAGAAGGAGGACCTAAGCTGAGTGCTTCTATTTTTAATTTTATTGGTTTCCTAAAACATAAAAGTAACACATTTGTTGGGGGGGGAAAGTCAAAATTACAGCAATTTATTTATTAAGAAGTAAAACTCCCCACCACCGTCCTTAAAGTTTGATGCTGAGACTAAACAACCAAAGTTGCATTATCAGTTATTCTAATCTAGGAAATTTTTAGGAGCCCACATTTTTAAATAGTTTTAAGGTACATCTGACAGAGTCCATCATATTAAGGCATAAAACGAATCATATTTTCCATAATGAATGTAAATGCAAACATTTCATATTTAGTCACATTATTACTTTCAAGAGACTTTTTTTTTTTTTTTGGCCTTTTCGGCAAGGTTAGAGTGCCAGTTTTCAAAAATCGAGTGTATTTACTGCATACCAGATATACACAAATGCCTCAAAAAGTGGCATTAAAAACGACCAGCTGAAAGAATGTTTTGTTCAAGTCAACTTGGCTTGGCCGGTGACAATTTGTCGGAGTTTCACACTTCGTCCCGAGGAGCCCCGGACCCCGTCACGTACGCGGCGCGTCGGCACCGGCACACCCTCCCCAGCGCGGCACGGAGCCCAGGACGGTCCTCGCTCCGCGGCAATGCCGCCGCCCCGCCACCCCCAGGCCCGCAGCGGGCCCCACCGCCACCGAGCCGGGCCACGAGCACCCAACCACCTACCCTGCGGGGTCAAGAGCCCCCCGGAACTCAGGCGAGGCAGCTCGGGCGCGCCGCCTCCGCGGCCATGACGGCGACCCGGGGAAGCACCCCGCGCGCCAAGGCCCGCGGTCCGCCGGGCTTGGAGGAGAGCCGCCCCGTCCGTTCGTCCGTCCGTCCGCCAGGAGAGTGAGGCCAGAATACGCCCCAGACGTGTCTAAATCAAGGCTCGGGGCGGTACCGACGGGCTGAATGACAAATGGCAGATGCCGTGGGCTTTGCCGCCCTCGGCAGCCGCGAGGATGGCTGCGCCGAGGAGGCCGCGCACAGGCGGAGCCCAGGAGCCGGAACGGCGCGTCCGCGAGGAGGGCGCTGGGGCCCCTGGCGGGGGCGTCACGTGGCAGGAGGAGGCCCCGCTGGGGAGCCAGGGGGTCGGCGGCCTGGGCGGAGGAAGAGGACAGGCGCCCAGACGCCTGGCCGATTGAGTCATCCGTGTGGGCTAAGCCAAGGTCGCCCAGGTGCAGAGCTGGCGCAGGTAGACCCGAACCAGCCCGAAGCCCCGCACGGTATCGAAGACTGTGCACTTAAGTCACCACCAGGATGAACCGCCCTGAGCCAAATCATAAATGAGAAACACGACAGATGCTAGGAGAACACTGCAATAAGCCAAATTCGCTTACCTCCTATTCGTGCAGCGTTGAAATAATGGCAGCCTAACTGTGACCACTAATTGTGAGCCAGGCACTGTTCTAAGCACTTCGCAGGTAAATAAATGTAGTCCTCGAGACAACCGTGGGAGAAACACTTACTCCCGTCTTTCAGAGGAAGATACGAAGGCACAGAAAGATGAGACGGAAATAATTTTATAGTTAAGGAATCATGCTACGCATGCTTTAAGTAATTTAAACATTTTTCAATGTTATTTGAATTTAAGAAAAAGAAACTGAAGCGACCAGTGGTTGCTTTCTTCCCTACGAGATATACATTCCTAAAAGAGGCCTATAAACGTTAAGTAAAATGAAAGGCATGAAGAATTCACTACATATTTCAGAAAGTCTCATAGCTCCGAAATACGAGGTTAATAGCATTTTACAATTCCACCCACCTTCACCGCAATCTTCCAATTTCCACTGCTTATATTACTTTTGACTTACTAGCACTTAGAACATTTACAAGAGCTCTCCCACCTTATTCTCCCAGATGTTCGCTCTTACTTCTGTATTTAAATGAATTCAGTATTCATCATAACGTATTCATTCCTAAAGTCTTTATTTTTATTTAAGGGCCTGTTCTCTTTTTCAAGTAGTTTTCTTAAGGAGGGTTCAATGAGCACCTTAATGCTTTATCTGCTTTTTAGCTCTACGCATAAATAAAAACTGAACAGGGCAAATATTTTGGATTCACACCTTTCTTTAAAACCTAACAGAACAAAAAGGCAATTGCTTCATTGATTTTTGACATCAGATTTTGTGCACAGATCTGAATCCTATGTGATTTTTCCCTGGGAGGGGATTTGATTTTTCTACTTGAATGCCTAAAGAATTTTTTTTTTTTAATCGTTAAAACTATTTAGAGCCTTATCTGGGCTATGTCTCTGTTAATGTAAGACACCCCCCCCCCATATAGTTTGATCTTTCAGTTTATGGATTCCATTCTCCTTTTCTTAGTGTAGAACCCCATTCATATTATACATCCGAGTAAGTTTATCTTTCATCGATTGGGTTTTTTACTTCAGAGTCACCAGTTTCCTTATACTTGATTTCTGTCCTTCCACATCCAACTTCTTGAGATGTGTACTCAAAATATTCTGTCCATTTTTCTAGTTTACTGAATTTAAAATCATGTTGTTTTGAACCTCAATTTTCTTAGCTATGCAATTTCCTTTTTCATCACATTCTCGTCTTATATTGTCCTTGAGCTGTTTTGAGTAATCCGTATTCCTTTTTTTTTTTCTTTTTCCTGTAGCATGAAGCACATACAAGGAATACAAATTTCTGTTCATTGGTTTACTTCTATTGATTTTTTGTCTGCCTTCTACATGCTATTTTCCTTGCTTCCCACTCCCATGTTATACAGCATGTTTGCATAACAGCTGTCATATCTTTTATCTTGTTTATCCTTAAAAGTTAATACCAGACCTTATATTTGCACTCATATGCTGCGAGTGAATTCCTGGTACACTTTCCTCTTCACCTAAGATGTGTCCATCTTCCCTATCCTGAGCTTCAGCTTTAGGACTGAGTGTTGTTGCTATCTACTTTTCTGTGACCTGAGGGTTTTAGGATGAGAGGAGGGGTGATGGGGGACTGTGGAACTCAACTTGAAACGGGGTAGAACTTACTGGAGAAAGTCAGCCTTCACTTCTGAAATCCCTTTAAATCATCAGCAGCCCTCCTTCAAGCCAGCCAAGGGGTATCCCATACCTGTGAACTTTGGTTCATTTGCCCAGTTTAACATAGTGCCCCAGAAGGTGGCAAGCTTTCCTGCTTCTGGCAAAATCCAACAGTGATACATAAAGATTCCTTGATGTTTTACAAGGATGCCGTTGACTTCTTTCCCAATTGGAGGACGTTTGCGAAAATTCTCAAAATTTGGTCTGATCATCTTTTTCCTCATACATCTTGCAGGGGGGGTAGAAGGTTGTAGATACACAACAAATTAACAATCTTTGGCATCTTTGCTTTGCCATCCCTTCTCACAGGTTACATTATAAGGCTGTACAGTACTTTTTTTTTTTTTTGGTTGTAGCAGGTGAGTTGTTTTATTTTCTTTGTGTGGTTTAGGGTTTTAATTTAGATTTCTTTTAGTGTTCCTTTGTGCCATATTTATCCAAAAGTCAGTTGATCAGAGTGCCTCTCTCACTGGTAATGAATTATATGAAAGTCCTTTTTTATCTTTAAGTCATTCTTTGAAGATCTGTATGTTGACTTGGTAACTGTAATACCCTCCTTTTCCCTAAACCTTCCCTCGATGACACGTGCCTTTGCATTACGATGTGCCCCAACAAAGGTTCTGGGGCAGAGATTGCAAACTCAAACCTCTATGAAGTTTAAAACAATGAGGAGTGGGATTGAAGTAGAATGAAAACAGCATTCTTTGTGTAAGGGGCAGATGCTGTACATCAGGCCGACGGCTGCCATGTTAGAATTCAGGGCGCTGTTGCCAAATCTGTATAATTCAGGACAAGCACAATATTTAGTGTTTTAATATAAAATTTCCCAATTTTGGAAACAGTACAAAGACCAAATGAGATATCTCTCAGGGCGCCTGAGTGACTCAGTCAGTTAAGCATCTGCCTTTGGCTCAGGTCATGATCCCAGGGTCCTAGGATCGAGCCCCGCATCAGGCTCCCTGCTTAGCAAGGAATTCTGCTCCTCCCTCTGCCTGCTGCTCCCCCTGCTTGTGCACTCGCGTGCGCGCTCTCTCTCTGTCAAATAAATAAATAAATAAATAAATAAATAAATAAATAAATAAATAAATAAAATCTTAAAAAAAAAAAAAAAAGGAAGAAAGGAAGGGAAAAAAAAAGTATGTCTCAAGGCCAAACTGGACCCAAGGGTTATGAGTGTGGTCCCAGTTATAGAGAACCACCCAGCTAAGTTCCATGATCTCTGTTTTATTTTCTAAGCATTTTGAGATACAGGTTTATTCTACAGACTCTTCAATGACTTCTTAAAATGTCTTTAGCAAACATAAAGCAAGAAGATTCATGCTGACATATTTACAATTTGATACAACATGTCAGGACCCAGCACTTTCAGGAACAGATGTTACTAAGGGTAACAGTTATGGCAGGGCTAAAATCAATACCATGTGAGCAGAGTGTTTATATAGATTATGACAACATTAACAAAATAGCAAGAAAGAAAATATTTTCAATTGATGCAGAAAAGGCATTTGACGAAATCCAACACCCATTCTTGAAAGAAAAAAATAACCAGGATAGAAAAGAAACTTCCTCAGCCTGATAATGGACATATTTGTTTCCTATAGCTGCTGCAATAAATTACCACAAGTTTGTGGCTACAACAAGAAGTGTATTCTCTCACAGTCCTGGAGGCCTGAAGGCCAAAATCAAGTGTCAGCGGGGCTTCACTCCCTCTAGTGGTTCTAGAGGAGAACCCTTCCTTGCCTCTTCCAGTGTTAGGATACTGCTGGCATTCTCTGGTTTCCTTGGCTTCCTTGGCTTCTGGCCACATCACTCCAACCTCTGGCTCTGTTGTCACATTGCCCTCTCCTCTGCATGTGGTGCGTTTGCTCTTCTGTGTGTCTATCTTACCAAATACTTGCCACTGGATTTAGGATGCACCTGAATCACTTGGGGTGATCTCATCACAAAATTCTTAATTACATCTACAAGCCCCCTTCCTCCCCCCCGCAAATGAAGTAACATTCTTAGTTTTCAGGATTAAGGCATGGGCATATCTTTTGGGGGGTCCACCTTTCAACTGTCTATAATGGACAAAATCCCAGTCAGCTTTGCTGTGGAAATTGACAAACTGAATCTAAACTTCATATGGAAATGCAAAGAAGCTAGAATAGTAAAAAGGGAAAAGAGGAACAAAGTTGGAAGAATTACACTACCTGATTTTAAGCCTTATAAAGCTATAATAATCAAATCAGAACGGTACTGGCATGAACAGTATATGGAGTCCAGAAATAGATCCATATATGATCTATTGATTTTAGACAAACGTACAACAGGAGAAAGATAAATGATGTGAGAACTGGTTATCTGTATGGAGGAAAAAACCCTTACACTTCACATCATATACAAAAATCAAATCAAATTAGAACACAGATCTAAATAAAAAACAAGAACTATAAACTTTAAAAACTGCCCTATGCAATAAAGCATCCACCAGCCATGCTATTGAACACTTAAAACGTGACTAGTCCAAACTGAACTGTGCTATAAGCATAAACTATAGTCTAGCTTTTGAAGACTTAGGATAAAAAGAGAATGTAAAATATCTTGTTTTTATATTGATTACCTGTTGAAATAATATTTTGGACATATTGGTTTAAATAGAACATATGATTGAAATTAAGTTCAACTGTTTTCTTTTTTACTTTTTTAATGTGGCTACTTAAAGTTATATATGTGGCTCACATAACAGTTTTGACGACACTGTTCTAGAAGAAAACCTGGGAATAGCAAACACTGCTTGGGTAGGACACAAAAAGCAACCACAATGGAAGAATACCTTTTTAACTGGATTTTACCAAAAATAAAATCTTCTGTTCTTCAAAAGAAATGATTAAGGAATTGAAAAGCCAAGCCACATACCAGAGGAAAGTATTCATAATACATATATTTGACATAGGATTTGTATCAGAATATTTAAAGAATGCATACAACTCAATAATACAATAAACAATGCCATAAAAATGGGCAAAGACTTGAAAAGATACTTCACCAAATAAGATACTTGATTGACCAATAAGTACACGAATGACTCTTGATGTCATTTCCCCAAGGACTAGTACAAATTAAAATCAAAATGAAATATCTCTACATATCCACTGGAATGGCTAAAATTTAACAGACTGACAATACTAAGTGTTCTCAACGAGACAGGAAATCTAGAACTCTCATACATTGAGGGTGGGAATATAAAACAGTACAACCACTCTGAAAAACTGTTTAAAAGTTTCTTATAACAATAAACATATACTTACTATACTATATACCCAGCAGTCCCATTCGTATTTATCACAGAGAGATAATAGCTTATCTATACAAAAACTTATACACCAAGATTCCTATTAGCCCCAATCTGGAAACAAATTGTAAGAAAATGAGCAAACTGATGATCCCATAGATGAAACTAAAAAACATTATGCTGAGTAAAAGAAGCCATACATAAAAGAAGACCCGTTCTAGGATTCCATTTATAGGAAATTTTAGGGGGGAAAAACTAATCTAGAGTAACAAGCAGATCAGTTGTTTCCTGGGGTGGATGGACATGGGGCATGAGGGAACTCTGTGGGGTAATGGAAATGTTCTGTATCTCGATCACTGAGATGATTACATGGGTATATTTGTCCTACTTCACCGAATACTACACTTCTAATAGGTACGTTCTGTTATATGTAAACTAAATCTCAATGAAGTTCATTAAAATGTTTCTATTCTTACTTGAGTGAAATGGGGAGAAAGAAATTATGAGACTGTTTTTATCTTCATCTACTGTGGTCTGAATTCGTATCTACCTTCTGCTTTTTTGTTAACTCTTTTGTCAGCACTCCCTTGTACATCATCAGTTCATTTTCTCACCTGTGAGGGTTTAAGTGGCAGAGACAAAACTCCCATCCGCGTCTTCCCTCGGGCTGTTAATCCAGTGTTCTTTCACGAGACAAGCAGCCAAAGGAAGCAATCACATTATACAGTTGACATTCTGCTTAACAGACTTAAACCATACAACTTGAAAAAATCTTCCAGTGAATTCAACTCAACAAATATTCAGTAAGTGTTTAGATTTCATTTTCTCTAACCAAAATAAAAGTAACACCTTAAAACCTAAATAAACATTTAGTTCTTTTGAGGCCCATGGATTCTGGCCAAACTATATCTCTCACTGGCCTTATGCTGGCCTTCCCTCAATCTCCAATCTCAATCCCCTCCCCACATTTTTGTTTGTTTGGAAAGAGAGAGAGAGAGAGAAAACACGCACAAGTGGGGGGTAGGGGAGGGGCAGAACGAGAGGGAGAGAGAACTATTAAGCAGGCTCCATGCTCAGAGCACAGCCCCATGCAGATCCCACAACCCTGAGATCATGACCTGAGCTGAAATCAAGAGTTGGATACTCAATCAACCAAGCCACTCGGGCTCCCTAAAGTCCCTCCTTTTTTAGAGACTGTAATCCTTGGCTCACAGGGCTTTCCTCCCTTCCCTACACTTGTCACTATTCGCAATGACTTCTCTATCCAGGTATCACTTCCTCAAACAGGCCTCCCATGAGAACATTATTTTTCCCAAAGTAAAACTGACTAATGTCCACTTCTATTTTCAACTGACTGACATTTGGTGAACATAGTAAACTCACAAGGCAATGTTTGAGTATATGTAGTTCCCCTACTGACATTTTTTACATTACGTGGTTAAGTTTTCCTGTTACATGCATTTTGGAAAGTGCACAGAATAATCATGTTCTTCTGCCAAAAGCAAGGATCAAGAGAATGAGAGACAAGAGAACATGGCGGCTTGTGGCTTCCAAAGAAGCGAGTGAAGGTTCATTGATTTAAGCAGCTAGGTGTTTCTTATTTTTATAATAAAATATACGGGTATAATTCAAATTATATGAAGTCTGGAGAAAAATTTCCAATTTTTAAATAGGAAAATTCAGTGTCTAGTGTCTAGCTTGAAATGTAAATAGCACAATTAAAGATGGGGGGGAACCCATTCACCTTTTATTAATAAGCAACCAGAACCAGTCAGAAGTGATTTAACATATAATCAATGGCATGGATTTTCATCCCTGTTTCATATGGCACGAAAAAAACCAAGTTGACAATGACCAAGAGCTGAACTTTGGAGTGAAAAAAATAAAAGTAGTATACAAATGCCAAATACTGATACCTATTTTTTCCCTGACTATAATTAAAATTTAAATTAAGATTAAAATTTGACAGCAATAGGCAAGAAGGTACAAGGAAGAGGGGAGGTGGTGAAGGCTTTTATAATTTAGGAGTACCAGCCACTCATTTTATTTTATTTTATTTTATTTTAAGATTATTTATTTATTTGACAGAGAGACAGCCAGCGAGAGAGGGAACACAAGCAGGGGGAGTGGGAGAGGAAGAAGCAGGCTCCTAGCAGAGGAGCCTGATGTGGGGCTCAATCCCAGAACGCTGGGATCACGCCCTGAGCCGAAGGCAGACGCTTAACCGCTGTGCCACCCAGGTGCCCCCCAGCCACTCATTTTAAAGTAAAAGGATACGGCAGGCTGATGATACCTGTTTATCTTCTCCCTCCCAGAGCTCTGCCAAAACAAGGACAGCAGAGAGAGATAGGAGCCACAGCTGAAAGAGTTCAATAGATTTTAAAAGACAAAAAGCAAATGCAGGAGTGGTAACTGGCTTCAGAGTGGAGAAGTACCCCCGGAGGGGCTGGACACTCAGCGGTACTAGAGAGCAAGGAGTGAAGTGTTGGTTGCAAGCCTTTATTTTGCGTACAGGGCAATTAGGTGACCAGGTCCCTTCTTGTACCCTGGGTAGTCTGGCAACCCCACTTCCCCCACCCCAGAGGAAACCAGAGCTGTTATCTGGATAAACTGAACTGAGAAAGATGTGATCCATAAGGTAAGAGGATTATAGCAGAAGAAATACTGATGATCTGAAAACTGAACTAGGGCACCGTACATTATTTGGCTCTAAATCTGCCATATGCTTTTTATACACATTTTTAAAATGCATTTCAAGAATTAAAACAACAATGAACTTTGCAGTAAGTGCATAACTGCTTCATCATATTCTTTAGTGTTCATCTTAAATTTTCCCTTTCCTTTTTGGATTAGCAGTCTGATAGCCTGAACTCTTGGTCCACAGACTTCACCACTTTACTCGTGATTATCAGAAGATATATTTTACTTCCCCTCGCAAAATGTCCCTAGTGACTCTTAAGTCCTGGCTTTAACACAAATTCCTATACCTTTACCCTAGAGAAGGGGTTAGCAAACTACAGCCTACGGGCCTCATGTAGTCTTTTTGTCTCCTTCTGTGCGGCCTGCAGGCCAAACGTCGTCTTTAGGTCTCCTTTTGTACAGCCTGTGGGCTAAAGGTTTTACATTTTTTAGATGTTTGGGAGAGAAAAAAAAAATCAGAATAAGAATATTCGGTGACATGTGAATATTATATGAAATTAAATTTCAGTGACCTTAAAGTTTTATTGGAACACGGTCACCGTCATTCATCTACATATTATCAACGGCTGCTTTCATGCTCCCACGGCAGTCATCTGCGTGGCCCACAAGGCTGAGAATATTTGCTTGCCAGCCCTTTACAGAAAAAGGGCTGACATATGCCCTAGAGGTCCAGGCACAATCCTGACCTCAGCTCAAACCCCCCATCTCTTTTTTTCTTTTCATCCTTTGCCCTCCAATCCTCAATTATCCTGCAAGGTAATCTCCTCTCAGATTCCCCTGGGCTTCCCTGCCTCCTCTTACTCTCTATTCCTATGGCTGTCTGTCCTGATGCCCTTTCTCTTGTGCCCTCTGATCCTCTCCCCAGTAGCAAGATCATGCTTCTCCCTTCTTCTCTGCAAAGCTCTCTCCACCTCTCCACCTTTACTCAAAGGTTTGGCTCTCCTCAAAGATAGCCCACACCAAGGGCTTTTTGGTTAGAGGAGGTATAACTGCCGAAGGCCACTCCACACTGCAGAGGTTAAAGACAGCATGATGCTCACCCCCATCCCCACTGCCACATCATTGCTCTTTTACTCACACATTAAAACATCTTCTTTTGGCCCAGGACATCTGGCTCCTCCACTCTCTTCCCAGCCCCATCACCATCATTCTTGGACTGACTCACTATAGATCTTGAACAATGGAGGGCTTTGGCCCTTGGCTCATATAACTTCTCCTCTAGTTGCCCCATCCTCCTGGGCCAGTTCAACATCTACGTAGCAGATTTATACAATACTTTGGTCTTAGAATTCCTTTGCTTCCTCCTAATGAAAAAAAAACCTCTCCACTCAAGCTATCTTCTGAACCCGTGGCAACCTCCTAGACCCTCAACAGCCTAGAACAGCTCCACTTGAAAAAATTTTGAACTCCAGCATCCCCACTTTTTTTTTTTTAAGATTTTATTTATTTATTCGACAGAGATAGAGACAGCCAGCGAGAGAGGGAACACAAGCAGGGGGAGTGGGAGAGGAAGAAGCAGGCTCCCAGCGGAGGAGCCTGATGTGGGGCTCGATCCCAGAATGCCGGGATCACGCCCCGAGCCGAAGGCAGACGCTTAACCGCTGTGCCACCCAGGCGCCCCCAGCATCCCCACTTCTGACTACAACTTCTGATCCTTTTGGGTCTCTCACTCTGTGCTCCTGGCATATTTACTCTGCAGCAACACACACACACACACACACACCACACATGTGTGCAGCCTTCTCTGGTTTCAGTTTCCTCCCTAGCCAGCCCAGACTGTACAATTCATTCTCTCTCCATGGTCTTCTTCAATGGATGCTAACACCACTGGGTGAAAATTGGAGAGGAATAGGATATTCACAGTCTATGTAATTCCCAAGCATCTATCCCCCCACAAATTTCTTATTAAAAAGGGGGAAGGGGAGCCTGGGTGGCGCAGTCGTTAAGCGTCTGCCTTTGGCTCAGGGCGTGATCCCGGCATTCTGGGATCGAGCCCCACATCAGGCTTCTCCGCTAGGAGCCTGCTTCTTCCTCTCTCACTCCCCCTGCTTGTGTTCACTCTCTCGCTGGCTGTCTCTCTCTATTAAATAAATAAAACCTTTAAAAAAGGGGGGGGGGAACCATAACTTGACAGCAAAGAAACCTAGAAAATACCACCTTAACCAAGTGATGAAAGTCAGTATCACCAGTAATGGGGTAAACTGGCCTATGTTTCTTGATGCGATGTGTAGATAGGACACAACATCACATATGTAGTATTCCTGCTACATAAGGAAACAAACCAAAAATTAAGGGACATTGAAAAAACAACCAGACTGCAGGTTTCAAAAACATCAATGTTATGAAGGATGAAGCTAAAAAATTATTTCGAATTAAAGGAGATTTAGAATTCCACTGAACGCAATGCCTAATGAATCCTGGAGTGGTTTTTTTGTTTTGTTTTTTTAAGCTATAAATATATTGAGAGGTGTCTGGCTGGCTCAGTCAGTAGAGCATGTAACTCTTAATCTCAGGGTTGTGAGTTTGAGCCCCACACTGGGTGTGGAGATTACTTAAAAATCTTTTAAAAAAATGAGACAATAATTGGAGAAACCTGAATATGAACTAGACATTCAATAGTATTGTCCTGATGTCCTTGAGTCATAATTGTACTGTTGTTATATAGAAGAATGTCATAGTTTCTAGGAGATAAATGTTGAAATACCTAAGGTTAAACAAAGTCTAACTTACATTCCAATGGTTCAACAACAGAAGTATTACATACATAAAAATGATAAAGCAAATGTGTAAATATTAATAATTGGTAAATCTACTTTAAGGGTATAAGATAGTTTATTCTTTTAACTTTGTATTTTGAAAAGCTTCAAAACCACAAAAAAAATTATAAAACATTCCAGCTCATGTCCAACCATCTATGGATGCTCCCATAGTCAGGCTGTTGAGAACTGCTGGAAAACTCCCATAGATGAAGATATGATTGAAGACTGAGCTATGCCCAATATTGCTTATTTGGCTTGCCGCCCATTTGCTGGATAGATTTTTTGAAACCTTTATCCCTCTCTTCAAAACATCTCAAACACCCTCATCATCTTCCTGCTTCCTGGAAAGCTGAGATTATCAAGAACAAACTCCTAACTTCCTCTCTTTCCCGCCACGTACGAGCTGGCCTTTATCATCCATCCTGCCCCTTGTTTTGTCCACAGCTAATTCCCCCATGTGAATTCTTATGCCCTCCAAATGCTTCAAAAAAAAACTTCTGCTGTCATCAATATCCAAAGCCCATCTTTAACTCTCCACTGGCTCTTTCTCCTTTGTAAACAAACATATTAAAGTTCCTCCCAACTTGAAAAAATATGAAACCCAAGCCCCAGATCTCCTCTAACTATACTTAATAGTTCTGGTTCCCTCCATAAAGTTTCTTGAGAGTAACCTCTGCTTGGTCTACTTCTTCGGCATCATTCATGCCTTAGACTTGGGTCCCCAGTTGTCAGCTCTCCTCTGTCTCCCTCGCTACTCTACCAATGCCTTTCTGAAATTGGAAAGCCAACAGAGAGTCCATCATCTGGAATCTCTCTGCAGCATCTGGTGTTATTGCCCATCCCTTCCTGCTTGGAAGGACCCTCTCTCCCAGTGTCAATGGCGCCCTCCTCTTTGAGGTTCTCTCTTACTACTCTGACCATTCTTTCTAAGCCTCCTAGAGAGGGTAGGAGTCTTTACCAGGACTATTTTGCCAAGGAATTTCAACAACATTCTCTTTCATGGGCTCTTGAAATGTCCTTGGCCCTCTAGTCTGGTCACTTGAAACATTAACACCTAGATGACCTCATCTAAACCAGTAGTAGTAGCAGCCACAAATATATACCAGGTACTACACTAAGCACCTTTATGTTTCATTAGTTTCTTTGACATAGCAATCCAAGCAGGTACTATTATTACCTACACAGTACACATGAGGAAAGAAAATTTAGGGAGGGTAAAGAACTTGCCAAAAAATTTCTCGGCTAATAAGTAATAAGGTTTAAAATTCTGATTCCAGAGCCTGTGCTGTGCTACTCCCACAAAATCATTAAAATAAGACAACATGGGCATAATGGCACATGACCAAAAAAGAAACCAAAATGGTAATAGGGCATTCTATGAGATCTGAGTGAGTCCGTAGTGCAGGATGCTAAAATTGAAGTAAAAAGGACTTCATATTCTGTATTTAATAACACCATGGGATGGGGTTAAGAGCCCCTACAAGTTCTAATTTGTTAGGAAAGCTTAGCAATTATTACTCTACTTTTTGTTACAAAGGTTTATTAATGTCTTTTCTAAGTTTGTTCCATCTAGAGACATCTTCAAGATACTGTACCCCTAATCTTTGTGAGTCTTTGTTGTAGTTTCCTGTTCCGTCCTTTAGGGGACATTTTTGCAGGAAAAACAGACTTTCACAGAAAATGGGGTTTGTTTGCTCTTTCATAATGGAATAATCGCATAGAGGAAGGATACAGAGAAATTCTGCACTGCCATTGTTCTCCCACCTGCCTACAAATGTACAAAATTTGTAATACATGGTAAACATGGAAGTCATTTTTGTGAGCAGTACCTCTGAGATACGATCCAGTAGATCTTTGTCCTACTGTCATTTTAAAGCACTGACAGATTTATTTCATTCTGGCATGCCATCATAACAGTTGAGCTTTTAGACAGTGGGAGTAATAAAATTCCACAAAGAAATTAAAGACTCTCAATGTCTGGATCGTGCAGTTCTTTTGCTTTGTGAAAGCAATTAGAAAAGTAAGGAGATCTAACTGTATATTGGTAACATTCCAGGAGGGTTTCAAAAGGTCAGGTGGTCATGGAATCATAGAACTGAACACTGAAAGATACCTGCTCTCTGGAAGGTAACTTAATGTTCTTCATTTTACAGAAGAGGAGATCAAAACCCAGAGAGGCTGACTGGTAAGAAATGGAAAGCAAGAGGAGAAGGTAGCTGCAGAAGAGATGATCCAATGCTCCTATCTCAATCAGATCTGGGTCTTTGAGCCAGAGGTTCAGAGTTACCCAAAGAACTTTCAAAGCCCACAGGCCAAGGGCAAGCCACAGACTGGGAGAAAATATTTGCAAGCCACAAATCTAACATATTTGGATATACAAAGATATTGGGATATACAAAGGTACTTAAAACAACAACAACAACAAAACCAATTAAAAAATGGGCAAAAGACCAAAACTGACCACTTACCAAAGGAGATACAGATGGCATATACGCATATGAAAAGATGCTCAACATTGTTTATCGTTAGTGAAATGCAAATTAAGACAAGATATCACTACACATTTATAAGAATGGCTAAAATCCAAAAATCTGACAATACCAAATGCTAGCAAGCATGCAGGGCAACAATCCATCATTGTTTGTGGGGATACAAAATGGCACAGCTACTTTGGAAGACAGATTGACAGTTTATTACAAAGCTAAACATAAACAAACCATACCATCCAGCCATTGCTCTCCTTGGTATTTACTCAACTGATTGGAAAACTTAGGTCTACACAAAAATCTGCACATAAATGTTTATAGCAGCATTAGTCATAATTGCCAAAAACTGGGAGCAATGAAGATGTCCTTCAAATGAATGGATAAACAAGCTAGGATACAACCATACTATAAAATAGTCTTCAGCAATCAAAAGGAATGAGCTACTAATTCATGCAACAACATGGAAGAATCTTAAATGCATATTGTTAAATAAAAGGATCTAGTTTCAAAAAACTACACACCAAATGATTCCATTCACCTAACACTTTGGAAAAGGGGACACTGTAGAGATGAAAAGCAGATTAAACTCACCAGAAGTTTTGGGAGGGAAGAACACCAACTATTTTTGGTGAAGCATAGTTGTTGTTGTTAAGGACAGTGACGCAATTCTGGATGGTAACGTAGTGGTGGATAAATAACACTATGCATTTGACAAAACCCATAGAATTAGACGGCATGAAAAGTAAACCTTATTGTATGCAAATTTTTTTTTTAAAAATCAGCCGGGAGGTCATGAATGCAGGCTGTGACAGAAGAGTCTAACTGTATTACTAATGTATAAACTCACTGAAGGGAGTCAGAGAAAAAAAAAAAAAAAGGTGTTGACCTAAGTAACTTTAGAAATGACTAAAGATAAAAGAAACTGTACATAAGCACTGAACTCCAGTTGGTAAAGTTGTTTCCCATGGGGGTACAAGTTAACAGTTCTGAAACCACTGTACGTGCATACTGGGAATGAAAAATTAGTAAACGGATGATGATAATGGAAGCCAGGATTTTCTCACTGTTGGAGAGGGAGGTTACAGAGAAGAGAGGGGAAGGCTAGAATAAGCCAGGTAGTGCTGGATTAGAGTCAGAGATAACATTATGAACTCATGTTTATCTTAATAAAGACACAGGTGGTTACGGCAATAGCTCCAGGTAGGTGTGATCCACAGGTTAGCATTTCCTACTTCTGTTGAGAAGACCTAGATACAGTAACACCCAACACTCGCATCTTTGTCTCGAATACAATTCTCCAATGAAAGGAATCAGCCCCCTTGGAAAAATGGGCCAGTTCTAGGGCTGGGGCAGGGAATACACAAGATGAACCTACAGCATCCTATAATGCCAGAAAGCAACAAAGTGCTCAAAAACAGAATGGTAATGGTAGTAGGTCAAAGAGACACAGGAGCCAACCTAAAAGAGTTCCCCATGACCAAAACTAGAATAATTTGAGCAAAAATAATAACAATAATAATAATTCATGTAGTACTGAATTACAAGCCAAGGTACAAAAGAAATGCTCCTTTAGATCAGTGCTGACAAATCCCATGTAGGAGAATTCCAAATAACGTATGTAGATCCCCTGCCTTCAAGGAAGTGGAGCATAACTCCTCCCTCCCTAGGTAGCGGGCTACACCCAGTGACTTCCTTCCAGAGTATACAGTATGGAAAAGGGAATAAGTGGCAACACTGTAGGGGAGTAAGCTGACAAACGTCACCTCAGCCAGGGGATCAAGGTAAACATCGACAGTGACAAGTCATATTCATAGCATAGACTCTATTCCCTCACCTCTATGGTCTTCATCCCCCAAACCCCTGTTAATCATACGAAAAACCATCAAACAAACTCAGAGTAAGGGACTTTCCACAAAATACCTGATCAGTACTTCTGAAAACTGTCAAGATCATCAAAAAAAGGAAAATGAGATATTGTCACTGCCAACAGGTCCCTAAAGAGACATGAGGACTGAATTAAATGTGCTCTCCTGGTTGGGATCCTGAAGCAGGAAAAGAACATCAAGGCAAAACTAAAAATCTGAATAAAGTATGGAGTTTACTGAATAATAATATAATTATTAGCCCATTAATTGTGACAAATATACCATAGAAATGTTAAGATGTTAATAGTGGGGAAAACTGGGTGCTGGGTATCGAGGAACTCTCCATTGCCTTTGCAACTTTTTTGTAAATCTAAAACTACTCCAAAATAATAAATATATTTAAAAGAAAAAAAAATCCTGGTCTGAGCTCCAGCTAAAGAGATTTGGATTCAGTCTGGAAACATTGCTATGAATAGAAGCTAACAGGAATACTAAGTAATGGACAACAAATGGACAAAATCTGCCTTTAAAGAATTTCCCCAATCCAGCCCAGCACTTTATTACTCACCCAGCTCATTCATTCATATATTTGATAAACATTTATGGAAAGCCTACTGTGTGCCAGGAGCTCTGCAAGCTACTGTGAATCAAAACCTAATAAGGCACTGTTCTCTAAATAGTGAGCCATAAACCATTAGTGGGTCATAAAACCAATATAGTGGGTCACCCATAGCATTTTTTCCCTAATGAAAGAATTTAAAAATATGGATGTGGGGGCATCTGGGTGGTTCAGTTGGTTGGACATCCGACTCTTGATTTCAACTCATGTCATGATCTCAGGGTTGTGAGATCACATCTGATTTAAGCACAGAGCCTGTTTAGGATTCTCGCTCTTCCTGTGCCCCTCCCCTCCAAAAAAAATCAGAAAGCAATTTCCAAAAAAGATTTTGCTTTTGGGAAATTATTTTGAGGATGTGTGTGTTTGTGTTGGACAATGATGTAAAATGCACCTAAGGTAGGTTAAAGTCAAAAGAATTTGAAAGCTATGCAATAAATTATGTCCCTGGCTTCAAACTGCTTAAATTTAGTAGGAGAAAAGATACAAGTAAATCTTAGAAGATTTTTTTTAAACTGTAGCATAATGAAACTGTTTTCTAGGATTCAGACAAAAAAAAAGGTACAATGCAAACCAGTTCACACAATCTTAGCCTACGTAGTATCATTGCATATTTATAGTGATTTACTTATAATTTATTCTACCTGCATGGACTAAATGATGTCTCCCACTCAAATGCACATATTGAAACCTTAACTCCAAATGTAACTATATTTGGAAATAGAACCTTCAGGGAGATGTTAGGGTTAAACGGGATTATTAGGGTGGGGCCCTAATCCGATGGAACTGGTATCTTTGAAGGAAGAAGAGACACTGGAGCTCTGTCTCCATGACCACAGAAAAGAGAGCAAGTGTGGATACAGTGAGAAAATGGCCATCTACAAGCCAAGAAGAGAGGTCTCACCAGGCACCAACCCTGATGGCACCTTGATCTTTGATTTCTAGCTTCTAGAACTGTGAGAGAATAAATGTTGGTTAAGCCAACTTGTATGTGGTATTTTGTAAGGGTAACCCTAGCAGACTGATGCTATTATACCTCCAAAAGGAATTTCAGGCAGCCAACTAGCTAAGATAGTCAGCCAAGCTATGAAAGTTAAAGAGCTGGCACTCAGTTGCTGTGCACATTTTCCTTACAAACGGCCTAACAAATTCTTGATGGTATATTTCTACAGAAATGCATACATCCAGGGGTACCTGGTGGCTCAGTCGGTTAAGTGTCTGCCTTCAGCTCAGGTCAGGATCCCAGGGTCCAGGGATTGAGCCCCGAGTCCGGCTCCCTGCTCAGTGGGGAGTCTGCTTCTCCCTCTCACCCCTAACCCCCGCCCCACCCATGCTCTCTCTCTCACTCTCTCAAATAAAATCTTAAAAAAAGCATACATCCATGATTTTCCAATGATTCAATTATACACAAGTCTCTGATTTGTTTCCTAATTTAACTGTTATCTTAAGCTAAAGTACATACACATTTCTAATCTCTAGAGCACTTCCATAAGCACACAATGATGCTTAAGATCAACCAGTATTTAGGGGCCCCTGGGTGGCTCAGCTGTTAAGCGTCTTCCTTCGGCTCAGGTCATGATCTCAGGGTCCTGGGATCAAGCCCCGCATCGAGCCCCCTGCTCTGCAGGAAGCCTGCTTCTCCCTCTCACACTCCCCTTGCTTGTGTTCCCTCTCTCGCTGTCTCTGTCAAATAAATAAAATCTTAAAAAAAAAAAAAAAAAGATCAACTAGTATTTAATCTTACGGATGACCTGTAAATCATTACAACTACTAGCAAGCAGATGGAAAATTTTCTATCTAAAGACTGAAAAAGTAACTTTTCAATTGAAGATTTCCAGGTTGGACCAATTCATCTTAGGCTTCTCAAGTGCAAATTAACCATATTAAATCAACTTGGTATTGACATTTTGTCTGAAGTATAAAGTAATTAAGAAGTGAAATCTAAATATTTAGAAAAAGCGAAATTAAAAGTAAAAGCCTCCTTTTTGTTGCTTTCACAATTCCCAGAAAAGAGGTTAAGGAGGAAGAGAAAACAGAACAAAAGAATAGTAGGAAGGAACAAGGGCGAAGGAGTGAATGGACAGATGGGAGGATGCATAGACTACTGAAATGTGAGGGAATAAAAGGACAAGAGCCAGCATGACAGCACTGATCCCCACTCCCCGAGTCACACCGAAAAGGACCTTTAAAGGTACATGCAAATTCTACGGTTGTGCCACAGCGAGTGCGTGTTTAAGTTTTCCTCTTTCGAAACGAGGTTAGATCTTTGAAACAATCTCCTCGCTGGGAAACACTTTGCTGGGGAAATCTTAATCACGCCTGCTAAACTATTTTATTTCCATTCTAATTTTCTCAATTTCTCCAATCTAGCTAATACGGGTACAGGCTCACATATAATAAGATCCTAAAGAAAGGATTTGGATGTTCTCAATTGCCTCAGAGTATCGCTCATTTTGTGAGAAAAAAACAAGTGCCTTACAGAATTTTAAGGAAAAGACAAGGTCAAGGAAATATAACGAAATCAAAACTCCCAAAATGCTGCCCCTTTGAAGTTGCAGCCCCTCAAAGAATTTATCAAGTTTACTTATTACAATTTTATGCTATAACCAAAACAGGTCTTTTGTGAAGTCAATTATTTAACTATATACACTTACTGTATAAGCCATTAACTTTTGAAACATCTTTGCCTCTTTTGAATACTCTAAAAGTAACAGTTTCTCTCATAAGTGCTCCAGAATATATTAGTATAAAACATATTAGATCTTTTAATTTTTTAAAAGTCGGATCTCTGGGGCACCTGGGTGACTCAGTTGGTTAAGTGTCACTCTTGATTTTGGCTCAGGTCACGATCTCAGGACCCTGAGATGGACACCGCCCCCCGCCCCCGCAAGGCTCCTCGCTCAGCAGACAGTCTGCTGGAGATTCTCTCCCTTCCTCTGTCCCTCCACCCCCTGACTCTCTCTCAAATAAATAAATAAATCTTAAAAAAAAGTCGAATCTCTGTCATCTCCTAATGCAAATGTTTTATCTTAATTGTGGTGACAGCTCCAAAGGTAAACACATTTATCAAAACTTGAGCTGTATCGTGAGATTGGTTATATTTTATTGTTTGTAAGTTATAAATCAGTAGAGCTAAGGGAAAAAAGCCTCTACCAAGGGTTAGGAGGATATAGAAACTGAAAAAGAAAAAAAAAAAAACGGCTTAAGTTAAAAAGAAAGCCGTGCCACTATTAGGAGGAAGAATTTAAAAGAGAAATGGAAAAAAAAAAATCACTATTCCGTGCTAATTTTAGGGTGCCATTGTAATTTGAGCTGCACTTTCTCAATGGCGAAATACATAAAAGAGAACATTCCCTAAGATCCTGATATCTGACAATAGAAGAAAAGAAGAAAATCTGGATAAACTAGCTCTATTCTGGACAAACCACCATGGTTTTCTTTGCTCTACGTCTGGGCTGCTGAGGGCGTGAAGAATGTCAAGTAGCCAAAGCAAATGGACCCCACAAAGCACAGAGTCTCTGATGCATGTATCATCCGTGTTGTATTTTCCTTATTAGAAAAGCACAGGCTTGTGTTAGAAGTTTAGGAAGAACTGGAAGACATTTTAAAGAGTAGTAATAATAATAATAATCTCACCATCTAATTACAATTATTAATATGCTTTCCATTTATTCCTTTTCATTTTTTATATTATTGAGATGATCTGGAATAGACCCAGTCTTGAACTGGCCTCAATCCGAACAAACATCTTCCCATGACATTCCTTTGTAGGCCTCTGAGGAGCTTCCTGGAAATATTATTTACACAGGTCGCGTCCTAACCCACTCTATAGCAATATCACAATTAAAGCAACCATTCTTCAATTATTGTACTTCTGTATTACCAGTTTTTTTTTTTAAATCACAAAGAATGCCATAAACATCTTTAAATATAAAGTGTTTGGTCTACTTAAAAATTACCTCCTGAGGTCAGGAATGCCTTCCTACATCTGATGCGAACTCCAAAAGCCATGAAAAAAAATCGATAATTTCAACTATATAACAAAAATCACATTTTTTGGCATGGCAAAACACACCATACGCAGTTACAAGACAACAAACTGGGGGGTGCCGGACTCAGGATAATGGGCTCAGGATAATGGGCTAACTTCCTTCTTATATGTAGAGAGCACGTCTACAGATCAGTAAGGAAAAGAACAACTCAACAGGAAAATGAGCAAAGGGTAGAACAGACACAGTTCATTTAGTGAAGAGTATGCAGATAACTCTTAAATCTATGAAAAGACACTCCTTTTAATCTTAAGAGAAATGCAAATTAAAACGGTGCTGAGATTTTTCACTTATCACACTGGCAAAGATTCCAAGATTTTAATACATATTGTGCTGTCAAGGGTCTAGAGAAAAGGACTGTTACTCTTCACCAAGAGGAAGCTCTTCATGTACCAACATGTAACAAATCGCCAAGGTCTTAGTAAGTCAAACAGCCAACTACTGACCGGTCTAGATAGCGTGTTATCATCTGTGTAAAAATGGAGTGTGGAGAGGGATGATACCCTTCCCCTCCCCCACGCATACACACAGGCATTTGGATGAATAACGAACAAAAGTACTCAGAAAAGAAACACAGGGTTTTCCACAATCCCTAGTGTCTGGTGTTCAGAGGAGCTGGCAAACTCCACTGTCCATTCTTTAGTGCCTTTTGAATTGAAAACCATTTTAATATATTCCTATGAGAAGAAGAAAAGCCCAATTTAAAAAATAAATTTTAAGTTTTCTTTAGGATAGATATCCAAAAGTAGAATCTTCCAGCCAAAGAGTCTAAAAATTATAAGACCATGGACTGTGGAACTGCTTTCCCAAAGGGCTTACAGTCTATTTCTGGTAACAATATGTGTGTATGCTTCACATTATAGGCAACACAAGAGTTTGTTTGTTTTAAGGTTTTTTAATTTATTTATTTGACAGAGAAAGAGAGCGCACACAGAAATAGGCAGAGTAGCAGGCAGAGGAAGAGGGAGAAGCAGGCTCCCTACTGAGTAGGGATCCCAATGCGGGGCTGGATCACAACGTGGGGCTCAATCCCAGGACCCTGAGATCATGATCTGAGCCGAAGGCAGATGCTTAACTGAGCCACTGAGGTGCCCCATTTTTTTGTTTTTTGGTTTTTTTTTAGTAATCTCTCCACCCATTGTGGGGCTCAAACTAAGGACCCCAAGATCAATAGTCACATGTTCCACCCGACAGAGCCAACCAGTCAGCCACCCCAAGATCTCTATATTTGAGAAAGTGATTAGGAAAAAAATGGCATCGTTTTGATTTGCATATCTTGATTACTAGTGAGTTTGAGCATTTTCCACCTTTTGTTAGCTCTTTATATTTGCTCTTTTGTGACTAAGTCATTACATTTCTCCTTTACATATTGGAGACAATGCTTTCCCTAAAATATGCTATACTGTATATCAACCTTCTCCCTGTCACATATTGCAACTTTTTAAAACCAGTTTTTAATCTTTTAATTTGTATCTGACAGAGGTTTTAACCTCTTGTCTGGTCAAATATAGTCCTCACTTCCTCTACCTCATTCAGTCCAAACTTGCTTTGGTTGCCACTGCATAGCAGGACATTACTCAGCCCTGGGAGTCGTTGAGAGGCACGGTCTATCAGGGTAACTGACATGTGCCAGATCATTCTGATACAGCGCGGTACTTGGAGGTGAAGACTGACGTGCTATTATGGACACACAGCATTGGGGCACTTAACTCATCTCAGCAGCAGAGGCCAATTTTCTAAAAGAGAAGATTCTACACATTTAAAAGATGAAGACATCTGAGTGGGATGAGCACATTAGGTACCATGGACTGAGTGTCTATGTTCCGTGCAAATTCTTATATTGAAGTCCTAGTCCCCAGTGTGACAGTATTGTCACTGGGGCCTTTGGAAGATAACTTGGGTTTAGATGAGGTCATGAGGGTAGAGCCCCAGTGATGGGATTAGTGCCCTTATAAGGGGATGATGACACCAGAAGAGATAGCTGAAGAGATTTTTAAGTAAAGTTTTGAAGGAGCAGCTTGGTTCCTCCTGAAAGCTTATAGTAAAATGTGAGAAGAGAGAAATTGAAGAAGGAAGTGTTAAGCAAAAAGGAAGCAGAACTTAAATATTTGGAAAATTCTCATCTTATCCATCTTGCATAAATGAGAAAGCATGTTTCGAAGAGAGCACTTAGTGTGTGTCTGACTGACCATTTGATAAGATTAGTGCATGGGCGTGACCCATGATTAGTGACCTAATCAGCGACTCCAGCAGGAACACCGCCAGTTTCAACAACCGTGGGACAAAATGAAGGAAAGCTCTCAGACTTCTCAGATCCTACAGGACCTTAAGATTATTTGGTTGTGAACATGCACTATTCTTCAAAACAAAGGAAGAAGCACACTGAGGGGGATTCAGAGATAATTGGGGCTGCCACTCCCACCACAGACCGGGAGTACATGGGCCCAGGGAACAAGGCTGCACCCACCTCAGTTTCAAAGGGTGGGACCACTGCCTAGCACAGCTGTGTGAGTGAGGCTGCCCAGAGAAGTGGGGATACAACCCCCACCCTCAGAGTCAGAACCATTGCCCCAGTGAGTCCAAAGGGTAGACCATCCAGCCAAAGAGGATTATTCTCAGACCTTGAGGTCTGAGGGAGTATGCCTTCCTGGATATGGATTGAGACTCACTGTCCCTTCTTCTTTCCTATTTCTCCCTTTTGGAATGGGGATGCCAATCTCCTGCTTGTCCCACCATCATAGGCTAGAACCACAGAGCTTGCTTGGTTTCATAGGTTTACCATTGGGTTGAAATTTTGCCTCAGGCTGAACATACAAATCTCACCCATAGCTGATTTAGAGGACACTTAGAGGACACTTTGGACCTTAGAATTGATGCTCGAGTTAAGACTTTTGGCGCAGGTGGGATGCAATGGATGTATTTTACATGTGGGAAACTGGGGAAGCCAGGAGCATAATGCTATGGGCTGAATGTTTGTGTTTCCCCAAAATTCATATGTTGAGGCACTCACCCCCAAATGTTGTGGTGTTTATGGGTGGGACCTTCAGATTATTAGGTTTAGATGGGGTCATGGAGGTCATGAAGGTAGAGCTCCAATCATGGGATTCTCAAAAACTTGTATGGGGATGATGAGACCATAGCTCACTAGCTCCCTGGGTGTGATATTAAGGAAAGGCTATGTGAGGCTATATGAAGATGATATCATACTTGCATAAGATTAGATATAGATTAACAGAACAGACTTGAAAGTCCCAAAACAAAACCATACACCTATGGCCAGGTGACTTTTTTTTTTTTTTATGAGTGCCAAGACCATTCAATGAGGAAAGAATAGTCTTTTTGACGAATGGATAAATATGACATATCCATACAAAGATTTAGCAGTAAAAAAAAAATAAAGAGCTGGTATATGCTGCAAAATGGATGACCTTTGAAAACACTGTGCTATGTGAAAAAAAAAATCAGCAACAAAGGACCACGTATTGTATAATTCCACTTACATGGAATGCGCAGGATAAGCAAATATAAAGACAGAAAGCATATTAGTAGTTGCCTAGGGCTGGGGAGATGGAAGGGTTGGGGGCAAGAGGTTTCTTTTTTTAATGAAAATGTTCTAGAATTGATTATGGCAATAGACGTACAATTCTATGAATATACCAAAAGTTATAGAACTGTGTACTTTAAATGATTAATTGTACTGCATATGAATTATATCTCAGGTTTTTTTTTTTAAAGGAAAGAAAACCACATCAAGGCACATCATAATCAAATTACTGGTAAGCAATGACAAAGAAAAAATTTCAAAGCAGCTGGAGGAGAAAAGGACATAAAATAAAATGACAAACCACAAATTTGAAGGTAGGCTTCTTATCCCAGAATTATAAAGAACTGGACTATAAACGAAAAGATAAACCACCTGAAATAAAACTAGGCAAAACATATAAATAGGCATTTAACTGAAAAACAAACTGAAATGGTCAAGAAATGAATGAAAAGATGGTTGACTTCCTTAGTAATCAGATAACATAAATTTTAAAATGTCAGATACCGGGGTGCCTGGCTGGCTTAGTCAGCAGAGCTTTCGGCTCTTGATTTCAAGGTCATGAGTTGGAGCCCCAGTTGGGCGGCAGAGCTTATTTCAAAAAAAGAAAGAAAAAAAAATCAGATAACACTTCCCACTGCAAAATTTAAAAATCTGACAAGAACATTTACACTTCTGATGTAAGTATAGCACAATCACTTCGACAAATAATTTAGACATTCAATGAATAAAAAGGTGTCTATACTAAATATCCCAGAAATTCCATTAGGTATAAATCCTAGAAAAATGTATGTATATATACACCAGGATATATGTAAGAGCATAGATCTCAAAATAGAGAAGAAAACTGGTTTATAGTAGCAAAAGGTCCAAATGTCCATCAACAGGAAAATGAATAAATTGTGGCATATAATGACATTCTTCATGCCAATAAAAATGGACATAGTTGGGGCATCTGGGTGGCTCAGTCATTTAAGCATCCAACTCTTGGTTTCGGCTCAGGTCATGATCTCAGTCGTGAGATTGAGCCCCAAGTCAGGCTCACACTGGGCATGGAGCCTGCTTAAGATTCTCTCTCTCTCTCAGATGTGTGTGTGTGTGTGTGTGTGTGTGTGTGTGTGTGTGTGTAATGGAATATTACTTAGCCATCAAAAAGAATGAAATCTTTTCATTTGCAACAACGTGGATGGAACGAGAGTGTATCATCTAAGCAAAATAAGTCAGTCAGAGAAAGAAATACCATATGATTTCAGTCATATGTGGAATTAAGAAACAAAATAGATGAATATAGGGGAAAGGAAGGAAAAATAAAATAAGAGGAAAACAGAATGGGATGCAAACCAGAAGAGATTCTTAACTACAGGGAACAAACTGAGGGTTGCTGGAGGGGAGGGGGTAGGGGGATGGGGTAACTGTGTGACGGGCATTAAGGAGGGCACTTGATGTAATAAGCACTGGGTATCGTATGCAAACTGATGAATCACTGAATTCTACCTTGGAAACTAATAATACAGTATATGTTAATTAAATCGAATTTAAAATAAAAATGAAAAACATTCTCTCTCCCTCTGCTCTTCCCCCCATGCTAGCTTGCTCTCTCTCTCGCTCACGTTCTCAAATCTTTTTTAAAAATGGACATAATTGCAGTTAGTTTCAAAAAGGCAAGCCTCCAGATAATTTATATCATAATTCTACTTATAAAGGTAAGCAATATTCACAAAAAGGTAAACTATCAAGGAAATGATAAATACAAAAATCTGCCTAGTGGTAACACTCAAAGGGAAACGAGGAGGGAAGGATTTAGACAGGAACTCAGAGAACTCCAAAGTTAACAGGAAGTAGTAACGACAGAGGGCTGCAGAGTACTCGAAATAGAAAATACTCCTATTTGGGGCACCTGGCTGGCTCAGTCTGGGGAGCATGCAACTCCTGATCTTGGGATTGTCAGTTCATCCCCAGGCATAGAGATTACTTAAAACCTTTAAAAAGAAAATATAAAGTACTGTATATTTGCATATCGAGTCAATGTCTCATTAAAAAGCATTTCTAAAAAAGCTAATAGGGCGTGAAGAACTAGAGAGAGCTAACCTTAGCTATTCTTTAGAACACCTGAGCAGGAAGAGGAGAGAGAAAAGATAGTGGTTAGAAGGGGCCCAGGGTAAAGAGAAGGTTTGGCTTTATTCTTTTCCAGAATAGGAAATGGTTCAGCAAACATATGGGCTAAGGAATGAAAACCAGTAGAGACTTTGAGATTAGTAGGTTAACCGTAGTAGTGGTGGGAAGGGTAGAACTGAGCATCCCCTGAAAGCCTCAGCCAGATACTGCTCCAAGCCCTTTACCTGCCTTATGTCATGGCAATTCTATCACTAGTCCCGTTTTTCAAACAGAAAAACTGAATCATAGAGAAGTTAAGAAGCATGCCCAGGATCGACATTTAGAAAGTATGAAAACATATTCCAGCCTGGCAGACTCTGGCTCCAAAGCCAGGATTTCTTATCCTCTGTGCTGCTAACCTCTGGCTCTAAGGGAGGGGAGGTAAGTGAGGGAGCAAAGTCCTACGGGAGTGAAGAGGTCTTTAAGAAAGATACTTTTGAGGCTGGAGAAGAGGAAAGTAAATGGCAGGGGTGGGGAAGGACAGATGGGAAGAAAGCAGTTCACAAGTTCACAATTTATAGTCTCCCACTCCCCCCTTTTAAATGAGGTAGGAGGTCAGATTGTTGAAAGTGGAGTGGAGACCGGGTGGAATTAAAAACACCTGTGGTCCTGGTGAGAGCTGAGTGGGGTTAAGGCCAACTAAGGGAACACGAGGTTCACGTTCCCCATCACACACAGCTACTGTACCGAATGCCACGTATGACCTTCTGTGATGACTGACTTGTTCTTTTTCTTGATCTTTACTGGTTGAACTCAAGTAAATTAAATGTATCCATTATACAATCCTGCCAGCAACCAGAACTCACTTAGCTTTCCTGCTTAGAACCCCTAAACTTTTATCTTTTGTATGTTGTTCTCCTGTCTTCCAAAGAGAAAAAGGCTAGCTTTCTTTGACATTTCTGTCTCCATAATTATATCATAAATTTATTGAAGGGAATAAGACCATGGTTTGCAAAGAACAAGCATATAATATTTAAATCTCTATTTTGGCTAATTCAATAATTGCATTTCTGTACACATCTCTGAAACAAATTACAACGTAGAAAAATAGGCTTAAGTGCTACCAAAATCTACATATTTTTACATAGATTTAAAACTCTTAAGATCTCTTTACACAACAATTTTTAGCAATAAACTCTTATCTTTCCAAAGTATCAGTCCAATTGTCCAAATTATCAATTTCCAAATTAATGATCTTTTCCTATAGTCTATGAAATCCCCCAATTTAGGGAACTGTAGCTGTTAATCTTTAACACAAATAATATCTTCAGGCAAAATCTACCGGCAAACATTTGGAAATTAAGTGGAAAAAATAATTTTAAAACAATTTAGTAGGTTATGTTTAATAACTTATATTAAAGTTTAATCAGCTGTAGACGTTAGCATAATCAGATTATATGATATTGTCTCAAATAGGTAATTTATTTCCCCAAATTTCTCTATATGCCACGCAATTAAATTGCAAAATATATTTCAAAAAATAACGAAACCTCTCAATACAGGAAACCGCAATAAACAAAAGAATAGGACACAGGGAAACCAGTAACTGCAACATGTGTGTGTTTAATGAAAAAAAAAATCTATTCAGGCATATATTCAAATGCCAAGTAACTTCCACTAGAATTTTCATCACACAAATTCTACTTTATTGCTGTGATCCCTTTAGGTAATCAACACACATACTCAAATGATCGCTAAGGATAATCATCTACTTGTATTTTTGTCACAAACAGTATCTTACCTGATATGCTTTAAGCCAATGTTTCAAATGTTTTTTTTTTTTTTAAGATTTTATTTATTTATTCGACAGAGATAGAGACAGCCAGCGAGAGAGGGAACACAAGCAGGGGGAGTGGGAGAGGAAGAAGCAGGCTCATAGCGGAGGAGCCTGATGTGGGGCTCGATTCCATAATGCCGGGATCACGCCCTGAGCCGAAGGCAGACGCTTAACCGCTGTGCCACCCAGGCGCCCCTCAAATGTTTTTGACCACAACCAACAGTAAGAAAAATTTCATGTTGCAACCTAATTCACAAATATTCATGAAGTTCACATAATACTTATCTCACTAATAGTGATGCACTCTTTTTTTAAAATACTGGTTTCAATCTACCAAATTATAAGAGTTTGAAAAAATACTGCTTGAATTATTTTATTTTACTCACATGTGTTTTGTTTTTTGAGAGAGAGACAGAGCACGCGCGCTCGAGAGCAATTAGCAGAGAGAGAGAAAGAGAGTGAGAGAATCTCAAGCAGGCTCCATGCCCAGTGCAGAGCCCAAGGTGGGGGGTGGGGGTGGCTCAATCTCACAACCCTGAGATCATGACCTGAGCTGAAGCCAAGAGTCCGAAGCTTAATAGACTGAGCCACCCTGAGGCCCCTACTCACACGTTATTTTTAATAACATAATTCTAGGTTGCTATCCAGAAGCTGAAGATGATTTGCCCTAGTACTAGAAAAGGGTGTAAGGGACTCCTATGGATGGTATATCTCTCCGCAACTATACCATGCCACACAGGATGGAAAAGAGTGAATCACCACCATGGGAAGAGCAAAGAAAAAGTAGACAGAACCATCCTGCTGATATCTGAACCAGGGTCCTCCAAAATTATGTAAAGCTCTATAGCATACAGGATAGAACACTGAATTTAGAATTAAGTCCCACTTCTACCATGTTGGGCAGGACACTTCACAGAGATTTAATTTTCTCATCTGTGATGCATAACATGGGCCATGGGCTCCCTCTCTTATCCACTACTCTATTCCCAGAGTCTAGGACAGTGTCAATAGAGATTGTTGAATGAATGAATGAATGAATATCTTATTCATATGGTCGCAAGTAGGATAGCGCACAAATGTGTGATTTTCTTTTTAAATTCAGTCTGAAATAATTGGAGACCGAATATGCTGGAAGCTTCACACTACCCAGTGATTGACTAAGTGCCTTCCTCTTTTTTCCAAGAAAAAATGAGGTAAGGAGGACTTTCTGTATTCTTCTTTTCTAACAGTTCATCCTTATGAAAAGGAAGTATGTACACTCTTCTCTGGACATCCAGCATATATGCAACATTGTGCCCTTAAACCACCGATGTAAAAACTGAGCTACTCTTTCATGCACCAAAACCATTTAACTCCTCCTTGGTACCAAACAGATGATTGAAGAGGGCCCCAGAACAAAATTGTAGATTACAGTACTCAATTTTTCAGCTTAACATCTATACTGGTAAATGTTTCGAAGTTATTTGGCTGGTGCTCAAGCATACTCAATTATCCTTATTAGCTATAACCTCACACTGCCAAGATAAATTGCTTATTCCATTCATCGTTAATTCTTGAGTAATTCCTTGAGTTATGCTAGCATGCTTGCCTCTATGAGGAATACAAAAGATTCCAGTCATTGCAATCTTAAAATTTTTCAGAAAACTCTCCACTAACTCTGCAAAATACTATCTAAGTATCATAAATAGTATAGATAGTAAGTCCTTAAGATGTCTGAATAAAAAGAAATCTTTATCTTCATAAAGAAACTTATCACCTAAAATTCTAGGCTTTGGGGATGGTAAATGCATGGCAAATGATCAGTCATTTTCTTCACCGTCTAGTACCTTGATCAGACCAGTTACTGATCATGGTATTTTTGCCCAGTGAACATAGATGGGACCTCTGGATTCTTCCCTGTACTCAGCCACAACCAAATATGATGAAACTCATTTGTCACCTCTGGGTTCAAGACTCTTGAAGTGGTTGGAGAAAAGTCTTTGCTTATTATTAACTATCACATGAATCTTGTCCAAATATACACCAAAAAGAACACCTTTACCCCCAAATTTTGTCTTCTAATGGAAGAGGTATCCATTTTCCTTGTGGTCTAACAAAATGATACTATTTAACTTTAGGTCTTAAATTATGTCAAATGGTGATCGTGGTCTACCAATCCAATAAAGGAAGACACTTTATGATCATGAAGGCTCATTCTGTAATTTCACACATGAAATTATAAAATATATATATTTTGTAACACAGAAGTACCTACCTAAAAATTAGAAATTTACCAGTCCCTTTAATAGTCCATTCTCCAGAGGAGGCAAGGATTAAGTTTGGAGAATAACCTTTCAAACTTCCTTTTATATTTGTATAAGGAAGAAGTGTGTGTGTGTGTGTGTGTGTGTGTGTGTGTGTGTGTGTATTCATGTCTGAGTTATACCAGAGCTATTTCCTTTACAAAAATATTTCCAGCAAATTTTAAATTTGAAAATGATCTGCAGTATTTAATAGACGAATGATAATGCAACTGTATATCTTGTATCTAACGTGGCTCCGTGTTCGAAATAAAACACTGGACAAATGCATTAACCCAACGCCTTTTCACAACATGAGGTTATAATGAAAGATTCCACCCAAATTTTGTTCAAACTCAAAAAAAAAATAGAACCTTCTGTTGAAAAATATCTTTTACATATGGTGGTACCACATAAACAGAAAAAGGAAGGTCTCACTTCTTTTTAGGAAAAACATGAAATAGGAGAAATGACCACTGAGAGGCACAGATATTCATATCCATAGTTATTCATGAAAACACACTTGCCGCGACACAAGGTATGCAGCCGAGAAGGAAGCTCGCCAAGTGCTTAGTTTAACACTTTCATTTTACATATAAGGAAGCAGATTCAAAGGTCACAAAGCCAAGAGCAGAGGCAGCATGAGAATCACAACCCACCGTCTCTTGCTGTGCTCGCCATGCAAAACCACACGGCCTCGGCAGTCTTTAATGTGAAGAAAAGTGTTTATATGGATTGAGGTTTATATGGTTTAAACACAATTGCCTTTGTCCCCAAATCTTGCTCCTTAGAATCCCGTTCTGCATCCCTCTCTCCCAGGACCCCCAGCTACCCTCAAGACTGCAATCCTTTCTCTTCACTCCAGGCTGGATTCTAAAGTCTCTTCTATCAGCGACCCTCTGGCTGGTGCGTCCCCCTCTGTCCAGAACTCTGTCCTTCACTTTATCCTTCGCAAAGTCCTGAGACTCCAAGAACAGAAATGTGGCCTGCTCATCTCCAGAACACAGAGTCACGGCTGACAGAGGGATAAATCATGAGTACAGGTGCCTTTAAGAAAGCCAAGGGTACATTTCCATGATTAATGATAACAAGGCCTGGGAGAAAAAAATCTGATTCCCCACAAACAATTATATAACCAATGTCTTGATTTGGGTTCTGTATTCAGAGATAGATTCATGTTTCAAATCAATGACAGCCCTATAATTTGGGCTAAAATGTAACCTTTGAAAGTTCTTATAACAGTAACACTCTTCTGAAAGCGGATACACTTTTTCATCATGACATAGCAGAAGCTCAACACACAAAGTGGCCAAAAGTAAATCGGGTGCGCTGAAGCAGCAGCATGTAAAAGAGATTTCACTTCACTTTTCCCTCGTCCCTTCTCCTAACGCACACCCACTCTTGGGCACCCCTGAGGAGCCCCTGAGCTCCAGAGAGCTCGATTGAACAACTTTATATATTTGACACATTCACCTTTATTAAGCCACCTCAACACCTATATAAAGACAGGGTAATTGACATTTTCCACACTGCAAATTGATAATAATGGGTAGTGTTCTATCTACCTCTTGCTTGCTAAAATCCTTCTACTCTTATTTTTCTCAAACATTAACAAACTATAAATATCTTATTCTGTCTTGGATAATGTGTATATTAAAACACTTTTCTTCTGATCACAGACCCGCCCCACCCATGTCCCCAGGCAAGGGCTGGCTGTTCCATCAGTGGCGAGAGGGACGCAAGCCCAGTGCCAGCTTCATGCAGGCACACTGCTCACAGGGCTCCAGAGAACTGGACCCTTCCCTGCCCGGGGCACCGCCTTCCAATGTACCCCCAAATCCCAAACCTTCAAGTGGCTGAAGACACTGTATTCCCCTCGATCCTCTTGTAAAAATGACACCAAAATAAGCTCCATCAGTTCACACTTCTGGGCCCTCTCCCCAAAAGCCCAGTCTAAGAAATTGGGCCCCTGGGGTCAGGAGTTGTTGTGTGTGAGGGGTGCCATAGGCCATCGCATAGCCTCCACAGCACTCACCTCCATTCCTCTCCCCTCTAGATGCTGCTTCTATCTCCTTTAGCCTAAAGTCTTCAGGTTGGTGAACTAGTGTAAATGGACGGCCAATTCAGAAGCTACTTATTATCGTTGTTGTACCTTCAGCCAGATTCAATCCAAGTTTAGGCTGAGCCAATACTTCCTTATCTCTAATAAGAGTGACTCAAAATTCATACACATATACTGAAGCTACAATCGGTGTAGTTGCCAAAAGAGTACTCAAAAGTAAATTCACACATGTAGAATTTCTCCTAAGAAAAATGACCTCCAATTTAAGAGAGATTATCAAGACTAAATCAAAATCATGAATACCTGACAGGTGGTTGACATATCTAAGCAAAGGCCGGTGATCTGGGAGTCCTGGAAAGGGAGACTTGAAGCGGAGCATGGCAGTCAATGCAGCTCTACCACTGTGCAAAGGGGAGCCCAGCCCGTCAAAGGGCTGGCGAAGGGCAGATCGCAGGCTTCCGTGGCTTCGTGCCACTATCACAGAGGATCAGTCAACTCTTTTCTCCACAGGTAGCCCTCCAGCCTTTAACTGGTTGCCCCTGCCATAGTGTAAATGCCTCAGCCTGCTTCTGAAAAAACAAACGGGCCTGCTAGTCACTTTCATCTTTCAAAGTAAATTAATAATCTAAAAATGGGATGCTTTAGATGGATTCTGATTTGTCTACTTAGTGTGACTCAGACCTACAGGTCCTGCTAACATCTGGGCAGAACTCAAGGGCCTTTGTGTCTGATAACAAAGGTCCCACAGTCCTCTCCAGACACCTCCCCTCCACTTTCCTTTCCTGGGGATCCTGTGGCTTTCTGATCTCCAAACTCCATTCCAAGAATAGGGAGGAATCATTTATACTTTGATAAATGCTCTTCATAGCCCTAACCCAATCTCTCTCAGGTGTTTTTAATACATTTAGCAAATACATTCAATCGATAGTTAATGCCTATCATAAGTAATCACTAAATCTTCTAAGATGCCTTGTGAATTTCAGGGAGCCTTGTAATTGGCAGAGGAAGCTTTGCCTTGCTGCTAGTATTCTCCCATGGAGGCCGAGAAGTAAACCTGCTTTAGTTTTCTAGGATACCGGGGCTAGCTGTGGGGGATGAGCCTCAAGGTCCAGTTATCTGTACTCTTACTCCTTCAGCTCTCTATCCCTAATGCCACCCACTGTTCCTGCATCCTCAGGTGACCATGGTTTGAAAGGCCATTCTGACCCCTGCAGGAAGGCTGTAGTCCCCTCTCCTCCTCCAGGAGGCTTTCTCAAACCTTCTGGGAGACTGTGCCACAGCCATTTGGCTTTTATATTCACCCCACCACTTGTTTCTTCATTGTTTCTTGGGCTGTTGACTTTTTACCTTGAGTGTCACCTACAGCACCCAACACCATCCTAGGCACATGTATTTTTGATTGATCAAGAAGGTTAAAAATGCAAAATTGAGGGGCGTCTGGGTGGCTCAGTGGGTTAGCGTCTGCCTGCTCAATGGGGAGTCTTCTTCTCTCTACCCTCTACCCCTCCCCCCTGCTCATGCGCGCGCGCACACACTGTCTCTCTCACGTTCTCAAATAAACAAAATCTTTTTTAAAAATGCTAAATTGAGAGTTATGAAGTTGGGAATCCTTTGCATGTAAAAGGAGAAATATGATCCATGAAGATTAAAGGCACACCTTCACTAAGAAAAAAAAAAAAATGAACCAAACTCTCCAAAACATTATTTCTTTATACTTTTCTGCATCCTTGTTTTACATCGAAGAGATTCTTGGTCCTACTTCTCCATTGCAAATTACCAATTAACATTCTAATTAAAATCTGACCCACATCCATGAGGTCTCTACACAGCCATGATCCATGATTCCCTTCCCCACCTCTCCAGGGACCAGACATATGTGACAGGGGACATGCAAGAAAATATTTTTGCACCAGAACCACCAGCTGCAGATGAAAGCAGTTAAGTTGCTGAGCAATAAGGCTACTTCTCTAGTAATATTACAACACATTACTGGAAGTTGGAGAGAGGGGCTCCCCCTTTCAGAGCTCTTCCATATAGGACTTCCTTATAGCTTTCCCACAGTCTCCCTCTCCCAATCCCATCCATAATCCTAAAAACAATGTAATTTGCATAGAAATCAGCAATGAGAAGCGGACAGTCACTGGGTGCTGGGGTTAGCGGAAGAGTTATAACAGACACCCACGGTTACAGCCTTTGGCCCTTTAAACACCAGGGAGGGGCGACTTCAGCCAGAACCCCAACAGCAACAGTGTGGAGCAGGAGAAACACAGACACAAAATCGCAAAAGACAGAGCTTCTCCCTTCGGTTCAGCTACCCATCACCTATATGACTTTCACAAGCTGCTCTGGCCTGACTCCAACTGGAAAAGGAGGACGGAGCTATCTGCCCAGCTCACTGGTGCTTCCACTAGGATCAAGTAAGGGGAGATAAGAGCAGCAAGAGCAGAGGCCACTGGTGATTGAGGCCTTATCACAGCCAGGTGCCTAAGCATCATAGCTGTTAATCCTCACGAGTCTCCTGCAGATCATACTATCCTCACTTTACAAATGAGCAGACACAGGTAGTTAAAGTCACCAGTCAAGCTCAGAAGTGTTGAGCCCATGCTTTAACTACCACATTATACTGCTTCCCCCTAGGTTTTGAAATAACTTTGAAAACTAAGAGTCCATACACATCGAATCCCTGAAGAAGCGGATGGCCACGTTTGATTTACCCATTTCTTTTTTACTCGTCCCTCCCAACAAGTACCCCCCCTCCACCACCAATTCTATCACACTCGGTTCTGCTCCTGACCTCCTCCTTCTAACTATTCCCTTTTTACTCCTCTCTCAGCTTTCCTTTTGTGCTTTCTCCTCTGTTAATCATTTTAAGCTTTCCTAAGGAACACAACACAATGAGAACCACCCAAAAAAGGCATGCTTTTAAAAAGTACATATAACTAAGAGAATTTATCTGAATATTACTTTTAAGTCGAGCTAAATATTTAGTAAGAATGCAGGACACATTGAAAAGTTTTTGGTTTTTTTTAAACAACCGCTTTCTTGGATTAACATTAGACACAGCTGAGACTTTTACAAAGATGAACCGATAGAAAGCCTAGTAAATTTTAAAGAGAGTCATCATGAAACCAAAAGTCATTTCTACTTTAGATTGTCAGCATATGATTACACTAGAATTTCATCAGATTGAAAAATAAGAACACAGATTTGACTACACATAGAATCCTCAATTCTCAAAGCTTTTACAGAAGGGTGCTGTTTACCCAGCTCCAGGGTAATGCCCTTCCCCTGAGGCTAATGGGGCTGCTCTTTCTTCTGGGCCACATGGAACTTTGTTCATTCTATACCTTTATTATGATCTTAACCAGGTTATATCGTGGCCTGTTTTACACATCAGTCTCCTCCACTAACCAGAGATAGCTAGAACAAAAAACAGCATTTCATTCATCTTCGTATTTTTATTTTTATTTATTTATTTTTTTAAAGATTTTATTTATTTATGTGACAGAGAGACAGCCAGCGAGAGAGGGAACACAGCAGGGGAGTGAGAGAGGAAGAAGCAGGCTCCCAGCAGAGGAGCCCGATGTGGGACTCGATCCCGGCACGCCGGGATCACGCCCTGAGCCGAAGGCAGACGCCGGGATCACGCCCTGAGCCGAAGGCAGACGCTTTAACGACTGCGCTACCCAGGCGCCCCCACCTTCGTATTTTTAAAATGCCTGGTACATCAAGATCCTCAACACAGATCTGTTGAGTAATGGAACCAAAATTCACATTTAGCAGGTAAACATGCAGCCTTCAGCCTGACTGGGGTTACCACAGGGCAGGACATATTGGTGATTACCGGCTCTTGATTTGCCTAGATGAAAATAATCTAAAGCCTTTGGTTTTTTTAGAAGAAGAAATCTACATGGTGCGTTTTTCAAACCATCATCCAGAGATGGGGCAGGCTGGAGCTTGCTTGTGTTTCTTCCAGATGATTCTGATTTTCTGAGTTACAGTTTACACAAACACTGTTACAGATCAGACTACCTGAAAACAAACACTCCTTTTCCCTGGCAAAGTTTTTTCGTCCATTCCCCTCCCACTTAATCCAAGCACCACTTGCAGAACCAAAGCATGTGTCCTTTGTTGCCACCCTACCAGAATTTTGGATTATTTTGATTTCTCCCTTTTCAACACTTTGTTCATTCTAACCTTTATTATGATCTTAACCACGTTCCTGGTTACTTAGCCAGGTTACTACTTTACAGGTGAGGAAACACTGTGCTTAACATTTGTTCAATGGTCACACTGAGTAGAACCCAGTTCCTCCACTTCCTGATTCCTAACCAAGTGCCCACAGCAAAATCCCCGGGGAAGCTTTTGGAGGGAGGGGGGAAAGCACAGGCCAAGCTTCAACCCCATCACTCCTGATTCCGGATCTCTGGGGTGGGCCCAACAGGTGTACTTTGAAAAACTCTCCAGGTGCTTCTGGGAGGTGCCTCCGATTAGGCCGTCCCGCACCAGACAGTATGAACCATGTAGCGTTCTTACGCATTCCCTGAACCCCTCAGTTATTTCTGTTTTCATTCAGAGTGGCCAGACAGACGCTCAATACCACGACATTGGAGTAAGTGCGGTACTTGTCACTTCGCTTACTTTTCTCAGAAGGAGGAGCGTCTACGGACTTCTTCACACTTAAGTAAACGAAACCCGGGGGGTCACTTTGCCTCGGCTAAGCCCCCCCCCCCCCCAAGCAGGGGCGCTGTAGCTGGTAACAAACACAGCTGCGCACCTGCAGAGGCTACTACGGCGAGCGCCGTCGCCAGCAGCGAGTCCCGCGCGCCATCCAGCAAGGCCACCCTAATTCTCTGGGCCTTGTCGAGGGTGTTGGGGGCACCACGTCCCCGGTCCCTTTTCTCCCGAAGTCTGTGGGGACTTCCCCCGCCGCCACTCGGTCATTTTCTTCCCATCACCCCAGTCTCTCAGGGGACAAGCTACGTTTGAACTCGAGATTCTCACGTTTGGGGTGGTTCAGAAATTACCCTGCGGTAAACGCAGACATCCCCGCACCGTCCGCTCCCAGCCTCCGCGCACACAGGGCTTGGATAGGGCGAAACACGCCCCCCGCCCGGGGACGGCGGGGCGGGCGGTAGGTGGCGGCTCCTCCGCTCCCTCGTCACCGTCCCCCGCCCCGCCCCGCCCGGCGCAGAAGCGAGCCGCGGCCGACCCGAGAGAAAGGGGAAGCGCGCCCCGAGCCGCACGGAGGCGGCCTGCCGGCGGCCGGTCCTCCCCGCAGCACGCGGGAGCGGCCTGGCCCGGCGGCCTCGGGTCCCGCGGCGTCCCCGCCTCGCTCCGTCCCGCCCCGCCGGCCTCCGGCACCTGCAGCCCCGCGGCCGCCGGGCCCGCGCACCTACCTGCGCGCCGCGCCCCCCCCCCCCGCACCCCTACTGTTGCCGCCGCCCCGCCCGCCGAGCGCCTCACCTTCAAGTCCTCCCGCTTCGCCGCCAAGTTTCCCCCTCTTGGAAAGTTCTGGGGTCCGATCCAGGGGCCCGGCGTGGGCAGCCGAGGGGAAGCGGATGGTCTGGGCGGCCGCCGGGCGAACAGCGCGGCTCCGACTCGGCGGCGCGGAAAAGGAGAAGGGGAAGGGGAGGAAGGGGCGGGGAGCCTCGGCGGGGTGATCCCCTCCGACCCCAGCCTGCCCGCGTTAGCCGCTCGCAGGGACTTGAGCGCTGATTTTCCGCCGCCCCGCCGTTGGCGACTCTGGCTCTCTCCCAGTCGTCATCACCGCCAGTGCCTAAGACTTTGGGCTCTGGGGTCAGGCTATTTTCAATTTTGTTCCACGACTTACAAGCGTGTGATCTCGGGCAATTTACCCCTCTTCGCAAAATGAGGAAAACAATAGTACCCATCCAGGTTTTGTGGGGCCTGAAACTTAAACAATGAGGAGTGGCGGGCTTCTTCAAGGGAAGAAATAAAATTAGACTCAGGGCTTATGGAAGGGACTTGGACAAGAGACGAGGCCTGAACCTTCACTAGCTTTACACGCCAAATGCCTTGTTGGGAGAATGAGATGAAAGGAACCACGTGAAACCCTACAAATCGGCCTGGCACACTCGACAGGTGTTGTTTATAGTGATATATCTTTGTAGCCGGTCAGGTGGACCTGGGAGGGGAAGAAATAACCCTGTCAATTATGTGTCAGGTGTTTTAAATACATACTGTGCTTAATTCATGCACGTCATGCCAATTTTACAGTTCAAAAACCCAAGGTTCAGAGAAGTCCTATGATGTGCTCATGGTCACATAGAACCCAATTCTGCAAGTACCTGGTTTTTCCACAATTTTACCTCACAAATACTAATATGTAAATATCTTCTGTAACTTTTTTGTTTGAACGAGAAAAGAAAGAAGAAGAAATTCCCCCATGAGAGAACAAAGTGTCTCAGAAATACCTGTGTTTCTGAATTTTCACTGCAAAATTTCCCCAGTTCGATACAACAGCAAATGGATTGCCCTTGAAATCCCACCCACTGCCTGTGAAGTACCCTGTTGCAAAATCAATAAATGGCTTTACTTAAATGTGTTCAGGTTACACATTTGCTTGCTCTGCTAGCACTGTGTGTTTACTTTTTCTATCGATTATTAATACTACTGCAATTCAGATTGATGGGTTTATAATCTATCCCCAAAGAGTTTATAAACTAAGACAAACAATAACATAATGAAAGGAACTCTCCTTGTGGAAGGCACCTTACATATCTTTCTCATCGAAGCTCCGCATCTCTTTGCTATAGATATAGTCACCCTCCATTAACTGACAAAATCTCAAAAGAATAATGTCTCTAAGTTCACACGGATACCCAGAATTTGAACCTAGTTTTGCTTGGGACCTAAACCTTGGCTCTTTTTCTACATCTTGGAGAAAAGAAACCAGCAAAAATACATGAAGTCACTATGTCTTGCAAAGTGCGGGAAAAGAAGATGTCAAATTCTAGTGGTTCTTTTCCAAATTAAGTTTCTATAGCAGAAAACTAAAACATAAAACTTAGACAATTTGGTTTTCTGGAGTGAGGAAAGGAAGAGTGACAAGTATAGTGTCAGGCACATAACAAACAGCGTATTTGTTGAATGAACTAATTCATAAAAGAATTCGTGAAACGGTATTTGGTGGTGCCTATTAAGTCACAACCTTTCGGTGGATGTGATTCTTGTAAAATGACAGTATAACAAAGAGGTGTCCATTCCCCCTCCCCTCTGCTATTTTTTTTCCCACTGTATCTACTTTTGGGTCACTATTAACCAGTAAAATGGGCAAGCCAAATTTTAAGAGCGAGCAGAAGGAAGAAGGAAAGAACAGAGAAAAATAAAAGGGCCATAGGCAAGAGAGGAGAGGGAAGGAAGAGGGACATCCTTGCCTTTGCCTGCTGCTCAGAGGAAAGATCTTTTATCTGTAAGAAATATGAAAAAAAACCCTCAAAGTTCAAAGGACATGAAGTCCTCTAACTAAATTGTGAAATTGAAGCCATAGTTTTGTTTTTATTGTGTTAGTGTAAAAACAGTAATATTTTGTTAAGACAGAAAACAAAACCTGCATTTAAGCAGTCTGTGCAAACCCCACCCCCACCCCGCACCACCCACCACCCACCATGTTAGTTCTGCAGTGGCTTTGGACGAGGTGGAGGATGGGAGGTTGCACATTTAGATAAAGAAGGCAAGTTCACTACCTCTCCCTTAGGCAGGGAAGCATTCATGCAGGAAGTGAACTTTCAAAGACTTTCAAAAACAAATTCAATAAAGGAAGTGAGAGAGGGGGGCATACATGCAACTTTCAAGGAACAGGTGATTTTTCAGAAATTCCAAGGAGGGGATGCAATGGTGGTTCTAAGGAAGGGAATCACAGCTAACGTTTTAATGTTTACCCAGGCAAACTGACTCCAGAGTCCATGCTCTTTAGCCCATGCTGGTAAGCACTTGGAAGTGGAGAGGTTAGACCATCCGATCTAAATATGGCAGGCTGGAGAATAGAGGGTGAGGGCAAAGGAACTCTGGGTGCTTTCTTAAGTGATCTGGATAGGAAGCTCTTGAGCCTGAAGTTTAAAGCCGATGGGTGAAGGGCGGCAAAGGGTAAAACAACAACAACAACAACAACAACAACAATCTGTTCAATGAATGAATATGTTGGCTGAACTGAAATCCGAATCATCTCACGTATAGCAAGAAAACAAAACTGACTTTACATATCCAACTTTCATTCAATAAATATTATTTAGTATTTTAATCTAGCATTTTTATCATAATACATACATACATCTCTTAAATGAATAAACATAAAGTTAAGCATATTGAGATAAAACGATAACTCTCATTCTACATTTTTTTTCTGTTGAATACAAGTCCAGCTCTGATGCTAAGCAATTGAAGCATCATAATTTTTTTATCATTACATTCTCTATTTTTACTAGATTAATAGCAAATCACTTACTTATTGTATAATTCTCTAACAAGGCCAAAAATAAATGTATCGCTAAAAACTATAAATACATACCTACATTCAGTAATTAAGAAGGATACTTGTCTCTACTCACTGATTTCAAGAGTGAGGTTCATAATATAATGCATTCTGAAGTCTTATAGCTTTTTTATTGCACTAAAACTATAGAACTCTATTAAAATTATACAAAATATAAAATGCAAAAAAATGTTAGAAATTTCAGGAAAAGATGACACATACACTACTTGTTGGAGAGGTCATCAAGAGGAGTAATCTCCAGTTGACCTGAGAGACTGCCCCAGGCAATTGGAGTCTCACCATCCCCTCCCCGGTTCTTGGAATGTCTACTCTGCCCACTGTTCGTACAGTAAGAGCCATCTTCAAGGACACAGCCTTGAGAGAGTTAGGTGTTGTTGAGACCATCTAGACTGTGTATGTGATTGAACCCAGTAAAGGCCTCCATATGAACTTTTAAGATTCTGGTAGGCAGGTGTGGAGATCTACTCATCTTGTGGCCACCCAGACAAGCCTTAAAAGTAAGTTCCTTCACTTTTTAATCTGCTACCTACAAATCTGGAGTGGTCGGCCTCTTTGCTTTTCCTCGCCCTCCATATATAGGGCCAGTTTGTGAACTAACACTACTGTAGCTGGAATTTTAACAGACTCTCTCTGAATTCTCGTCAGGTTACGCAGACAATAATAGTAAGGATATAGGAGTTTTGAAAAACATAATTAACAGGCTTGTTCTACCAGACACGTATTAAAAAATAATAATAAGTAAAGCAAATTTATTCCCTAAACCCAGATTGAGAGAACAGCTCTCTTTAGTTACATACCTAGTTGGGACAACCCTCATCTCTTCATCAAATTTCACAGGCACATCCAGTAGTCCTCAACTTACGGCATCTGAGTTATGTACAGTTGGCACCGTCATGCACTCTATATTATACCTCCTCTCCCACCCCCAACTACCTTTCATGCACCAAATTCTGTTCCAGGCCATCATCTGCTTACCAAAATGTCAGGCTTTGGGGGAACCCTGAGTTGTGCTGGGGCCTTAGGGCCCCAATGCCCACTACCCTATACCGAATGATGGTGTTCTGAACTTCTGCCTCTCCACAGATGGCATCTTGAAGGAGGCTGGGGAGTCATGTTCCAGAGCCTGGAACCCACTGCGCCCAGGGGGTGTTGGGGAAGTTCTGGCAGTCAGCCTCTCTCTAGTAGTGACATCTTCAACTCTGCTCCCCTCTTCTGTTCTAACTACACAGCCTAGCATGGCCCTGGAAGCCAGGTTTAATCTCCCTAGGTACCCAGGGCAGGAGTAGCCTGACATCAGCCACCTGTCTACCTCCCTGCTTGGCATTGCAGGGTGGGGGTGGGGAGGCTATAACTCCCACTTGCCTCCCAGGCTCCTCAGTCTTGAAGGAGCCAGGGTTTACTGAAATCATAATGAGGAATTTTGCAATCATTTCTTTGTTGTAGTAATGAGAGCCATTTGTAATATTTATGGTTTTCCTTTCCTTATACATTTGCCTTTTGAACACATTTCAGGAACTCATTAGTTACCAATATAAGGGACTGTCTTAGCCAATACATTACTCCAAGGATATAGATTTCTCTTCTCACACCACAGCCTCCTGTTCTGCCCCTCCCTGTCTTGCTTCCTTTCCCCCCCCCTTATTTTTCTTTATGACCTTTAATCCCTAGAACCCCTTCCTATTTTCTCAGTCCATTATCTCCATTCCGACTTCCCTTATCTCCCTACCCAGTGGAGGTCAGTTGTTGTTTTATTCGTGCTGTGTTTTTAGTATTTTTTTAATGCACGTTTCCTTACCACCAGGAGACCCTTCATTCCATAGACCTCCCTCCCTTCCCAGTCAGGAGTCTCTCCCCATCTACTTTCATTATTACTTTCCCAAATTGTTACATATTACTAGAACAACAGAAGAGTATGTGGATTGGATCCACTGTGAATTCATACAATCTGAGAAGAGCATTTATCCCTTCTTTTTTTTAAAGATTTTATTTATTTATTTGACAGAGATAGAGACAGCCAGCGAGAGAGGGAACACAGGCAGGGGGAGCGGGAGAGGAAAAAGCAGGCTCACAGCAGAGGAGCCTGATGTGGGGCTCGATCCCAGAATCCCGGGATCACGCCCTGAGCCAAAGGCAGAGGCTTGATTGAGCCACCCAGGTGCCCCAGCATTTATCCCTTCTTAGCATCCTTTTCATCCTCTTTCCAATGCATGCTCTTCCTCAATCCTAAACCTTTTCCATCCAAGACCTCAGCTGATGCCCCTCCTCACTGTCAACAGACAGGATTGCCTTCAAATAGAAAAGTACTTCCTCCCGGAGCTGCCACAGATACACTTGCATCTTTCCATTCTTTTTCTTTCTTCCTTCTGAGAAACAATTCCTCCTTGCAAAAGCTAATCCCTGTGCCTTAAACCCCAAACCCTCAACTTCTCCAGGACTGGACTCTATCGGTTGTCACCTTTTACTTGCGTTTTTAAAGTCCTCCACTTTGTTGGCTCTTGGGTCTCTGCCTTCAAGCTGCGTCCTCGATTACTCTTTAAATAGTAATTATTAACATTAATATAAAATTTCCCAACAGCTCTGCTATTCCCCTCAACTATTGACCTGTAGTCTATGTTCCCTTAGCCTCAAACTTTATGAATGAGTGTCTATCCTCATTCCTACAGATTCTGGCCCTTACCCTTTGCAGAACGCCTTAGAACAGCACACCCACCACCTATCCCCTGGAATCTGGACTTTCCAACCGTTCTACTACCTCCTTCCTTAGAAATCAATAGTCACATCCACTGGGCCCAGCCTTAGCATTATTCACGTCTCTGAACCATTTACCAGGTTGACCTGTCCTTCCTCCTTCACATTTTCTTCCCCAAAGCTTTTTTTTTTTTTCCCTTAAGGAATTTAGAGGATTTTTTTTTTAATTGGCTACATGACAACTACTTGATGTTACCCTTATTTAGAGGTCTTGGTTCCTTTGGTAGTCCATCCGGTTGAACACTTTAAAAAAGCCAGACTCCTGGGCATCCCATGCCATAGATCAATAATCCAAAATTATGTAGATTTTATATACCTAGATTTTATATACTTTTTCAATATTCTCTATCTGTAGACTTTCTGGGGAGAGAGAGGAGGAGTTGTAAACAGGCCCAAGGAAATAGCTAACAGCTGTAAGTAGAGGCAAAGCAATGATTAAGAAGCTGAAGGAAATCCTACATGAAATGATCTGTCTGTCCAAAGCTATGATCTCCGTATTGAGGAAATACTGCCAACCCTGGAAGAAAACAATTCCTCACTTAGCTTCTGTGATTCTGTATTTCCTGGTTCTCCAAACACTCCAAACGCTTCTTTATCTCCATCCTTTTCTCTTCCCTTTTTCTAAATGTAGGTAGTCCTCCAAAGATCTAGCTTCAGATCTTTTCCTTTTCCTGTCATCTCTTACTCTCTTTTCGGTTTGTGTTCTGAATGAGCTTATTATTAACCACTTGGAGGCACACAAATTTCAAATCTCTAGCTCCAAAAGATCCTGAGTCATCTTCCCCTTGGATCCTATCTGTCCTTCTAACTCAACATTCCAACCTGAAGTCAGTATTATGTCACTATAACTAGTTTCCTATTTCAATTTTTGTAATAACAGCACTGCCAATTTCCTAGACACCCAGATCTGAAACCTCAGTGCATGTTTTGTTTCTTCCCTGTTCCTTCTCTCTCATTTCATACTTCTTAAATTCTATCAAAAGTGCACTTAGAATAAGCTTGGCATATATAGCTCTATGATACCTATCTTTGTCTCGAATTACAGTATGCAGCAATTGTAAGAGAAAAAATCTGTAAGAAGAAATTAAATAGTATTATTCAGATACTTAAGTTAACATCAAGGATAGTCACTCTGCAAAAAAGTTATTTATGGCAAGTACAAGATGTGGACCTCAACTTCTACCTTTAGAATTTAATTTTTTTTAAAGATTTTATTCATTCATTTGATAGAGGGAGACAGCCAGTGAGAGAGGGAACACAAGCAGGGGGAGTGGGAGAGGAAGAAGCAGGCTCCTAGCGGAGGAGCCCGACGCGGGGCTCGATCCCAGAACACCGGGACCACGCCCTGAGCCAAAGGCAGACGCTCAACGACTGTGCCACCCAGGCGCCCCTAGAATTTAATTTTAATGAGCTAAAATTACATGCAGTTGAAATATTTTTACCTACTAGAAAAATTAGTAATAGTTTAAAACTACATATCAGTCATTTTACAGGGTAACTTAATTTCATTATGTGTTAAGGACTGAATTACGTTTACTCAAAATTCATATGTTGAAGTCTTAACCTCCAAAGTGACTGTATTTGGAAATAGGGCCTTAAAACTTAAAACTTGTGGGACTTCATCAAGATAAAAAGTTTCTGCACAGCAAAGGAAACAGTCATCAAAACAAAAAGTCATCCCACAGAATGGCAGAAGATATTTGCAAATGACACTACAGATAAAAGACTGGTATCCAAGATCTATAAAGAACTTCTCAAACTCAATACACGAGAAACAAATAATCAAATCAAAAAATGGGCAGAAGATATGAACAGACACTTTTCCAATGAAGACATACAAATGGCTAAGAGACTCTTAATCATAAGAACCAAACTGAGGGTTGCTGGAGGGGGGGGGGATGGGGTAACCGGGTGACGGACATTAAGGAGGGCACGTGATGTAATGAGCACTGGGTGTTATATAAGACTGATGAATCACCGAACTCTATGTCTAAAATTATCATATGGTTTCACTCACTTATGGAACATAAGAAATAGCAGGAAGATCGGTAGGAGAAGGAAGGGAAGAATGAAGGGGGGTAAACAGAAGGGAGAATGAACCATGAAAGACTGTGGACTCTGGGAAACAAACTGAGGGCTTTAGAGGGGAGGGGAGTGGGGGACTGGGATAGGCCGGTGATGGGTATTAAGGAGGGCACATATTGCATGGAGCACTGGGTGTTATACACAAGTAATGAATCATGGAACACTACATCAAAAACTAAGGATGTACTGTATGGTGACTAACATAACATAATAAAAAATTATTAAAAAAAATAAAACTAATAATACACTATATGTTAATTAATTGAATTTAAATTAAAAAATCATAAGTAAATACATTTCTGTTTTTTAAGCCACCCAATCTGTGAATTTTTTTTTATTATGGCAGCCCTAGCAGGCTAATACATTATGAAAATTTTAAATATACAAAGAAGAAAAAATAGTAAAATGAGCCCCCCCCAAAAAAACATTGCTAAAACTTAATATTATTACCAGATTTGGCTATATGCATATCACATATATTTTTTCTTTTCTTTCTTTTGCTGATGTGTTTAAAGCAAACCCCAGACATCAGCTTACTTCATCCTTTCTTACTTGATGACACACCTCTTATACAATATCTATACCATTATCACACTGACATAATCAACGATAACTTGGAATTGTATAAAACCCAGGTCACATTCAAACCCTCAACTGTCTCAAAAACACATTTTCACAACTGTTTCTGGTATTGTTTTGTTGCACTTTAATCAAGATCTACACAAGTTCCGCCCAGTACATTTGATTATTATGTCTCCTCAATTCTATTTAATCTTTTTATTTTCCATGTCATTGATTTGTGGAAGAAACCAGGTCTATAACGTCTGAATGTTCCGCATTCTGCATTTGTATGTTTACTTCTTTCTTAGTGGTACTTGTTCCCCTATCCCCATATTTCCACTCTGTTTTATACAGTTCGTATTTTTTTCTCTACCTTATGGGTCATTCACAAAAACACTTCTTTCAGGGATGCTTTTTTTCTGAATTCATTTCAGTTGGTTTTTAATGTTTTATTCAATAGGCACCAATTGTGATAAGTTAGTCATAGTCTAGTTTTTTCTTTAAGATTAGAATGATGATATAATGTAGGATTTGAAGATATACCAACAGGAGTTAAATAAAAGAAAATTATTTAGAGGAAATTCCAGAAAGAGTTATCATTGTTTTATATAGCTATGATCATTGATTCAGTATGTCTACTATAAGAATATTCTCTCTTTAAAAATTTACCTATTTTAAAAGAAATAAAATTTTCCCATATATCAATTCTCTTTCTCGATTATGAGGGCTACATTTTTAGATGTACAGAAGCAATTATTTTTAAATTACTGGAGGTATTCAGCTTATATGTGTGCAGACATGTTATTTTTAGTAGTGTAGATGGGGAATCTTGTGTTTCATAGATTAAAAACCAGAGCTCAGTGAGTTTTACTGTCTTTCCCAAGTAAATATAGATATTACAGTTAAGTATGTTATCACATATGTATACAGAGGGGAGGGGGGTGGGGGAATGGGATAGACTGGTGATGGGTAGTAAGGAGGGCACGTATTGCATGGTGCACTGGGTGTTATACGCAACTAATGAATCATCGAACTTTACATCAAAAACCAGGGATGTACTGTATGGTGACTAACATAATATAATAAAAAACATTAAAAAAATTTTTAATAAGTATATAGGTTTTAAATATTTTCTCTAGACTTGATAATTTTTCAATATTATGGAAATTTTATAAAAGATACAGTGGCACAATTATAATTACTCACATTTATTGGGTACCTACAATGTGCCAGGTATTAGCTTATGCTCATTATGTGTAATAAAACATTTGACTTCACAACAACCCTGTAAATAGGTTTTAGAATTATTCCTATTTAATGAATGAGGAATCAGTCACAAACCAATTAGGTTTCTTTCCAAGTTTTTTCTCGTAGCCAGTAAGTGGCAGAGACAGGATTTGAATCTAGGCAGCTTAACCCCCTGATCCTTAGAGACCTGATCCTGAGCCTTAGATCCTTACCCTTCATGCTGTGCAAAGCCTCTGTTAAAGTGGCCTAAACAGGGACGAGGAGGAAGTCACTAATTAGTTCTCAGCCTGCAGAGGCCAGTGCCCAATTTCCTCGTGGCTCCGTGGGGGACTTCTCCAGTTTTGGAGGGGCTTCAGGGAATCCCCATCCAAATAAAGCGGTGTGGGATAGATCTGAGAATACTCTTGAAGATCAGCGGAAAGCCCCGGCCATTGAGAGACTTGAAAGAGTCTAGCAATTTCCCTCCCTGTCTCTTCTTTTTTTTTTTTTTTTTAAAGATTTTATTTATTTATGTGACAGAGAGACAGCCAGCGAGAGAGGGAACACAGCAGGGGGAGTGGGAGAGGAAGAAGCAGGTTCCCAGCGGAGGAGCCTGATGTGGGACTCGATCCCAGATCGCCAGGATCACGCCCTGAGCCGAAGGCAGACGCTTTAACGACTGCGCTACCCAGGCGCCCCCCTCCCTGTCTCTTCTGACGGAACTAGTCAGAGCTAGCTTACAGAGACTGCAGCAGGTCAAGAAAGAAGTGGATGTAAGTGCCTTTGGGAGAATGCAGACCTAGTCTTTGTAAGGCCACATTGTCTAGATCGATCTATACCATGCCTTCCAAGAACATGCAGGAAGATGAAGTCTGCACTTTGAAGATCAGTTCTGAGGGAATTGACTTAGGTGAAAAGTTGCTTGTCATACACGCCTTTTTATCCTTCATGCTGAATACCTCACTTTAGATCTTCAAAGACTTCTGTAAAGAAAACCTTTCTAGAATAAAAAGACATTGCATTAAAGATGCAATTGATTTGGTAGGGTTCTGTTTTGTTCTGTTGCAAAAATCCCTCTGTATATCTGAAACTTAAGTTTGAACACATTCTAAAACTTTATATTTTTACTCCCCCCACCACATTTTATGTTTTTGATGTCACAATTTATATCTTTTTATCTTGTGTATCCCTTGACAAATTAATATAGTTATTTTTACCACTTTTGTCTTTTAACGTACATACTAGTTTTTTAAGTGATCTATTAGCCCATTACAACATTAGATTATTCTGAATTTTACTATATATTCACCATTACCAGTGAGATTTATACTTTTGTACGTTTTCCTGTTACTAATTAGTGCCCTTTCATTTCAGCTTAAAGAAGTGCTTTCAACATTTCTTGTGAAGCCAGTCTGGTGGTGATGAACCCCTTTAACTTTTGCTTGTCTGGAAAACCCTTTGTCTCTCCTTCAATTCCAAATGATAATTTTGCTTGGTAGAGTATTCTTGGTTGGCAGTTTCTTTTTTCACGTTTTGGATATATCATGCTACTCCCTTCTGGCCTGCTATGTTTCTGCTGAAAAATCTGCTGGTAGTCTTATCGGGTTCCCTTGTACTGAACAAGTTCTTTTTCTCCTGCTGCTGTTAAAACTTTCCTTGTCTTTAAGTTTTGACACTTTAATTATAATGTGTCTTGCTGCGGGTTCTTTGGGTTTATCTTATTTGGCACTCTCTGGGCTTGCTGGATCTGGATGTCTGTTTCCTTCCCCAGCCTACGGAAGTTTTCAACCACTATTTTACAAAATACATTTCTGGCCCCTTGCTCTCTCTCTTCTCTGGAACCCCATAAGGTTAATGTTCCTCTGCTTGATGTCATCCTTTAAGTCTCATACGCCATCCTCACTCTTTTTTCATTCTTTTTGGGATGCTCTGATTGGGTGAATTCCACTGTCCTGTCTTAAGTTTACATTGAGTGTGCTCTTTAATCTCTCTGGTGTATTTTTCAGGTTAGTTACTGTATTCTTCAGCTCTGTGATGTCTCTGTGGTACTTTCTTATATTTTCTATCTCTGTTGAAATTCTTACTTTGTTCATCCATCCTTCGTCTAAGGTCAGGGTATGTTCTGATGACCAGTTTGAACTAACTGATGACCAGTTTGAACCCTTTGCTTTTTTCCCCTAAGACAGAGAGAGAGAGAGAGAGAGAGAGAGAGAGAGAGATGGGGGGCGCAGAGAGAGGGGGAGAGAAAGAATCTTAAGCAGGCTCCATGTCCAGTGCAGAGCCCAACACAGGGCTCATCTCAAGACCCTGAGATCATGACCTGAGCCAAAATCAAGAGTTGGATGCTACTCTCAGACTTAGTGCCATCTTTTTGGAAACCTCTGCTCCATGAGAGCCAAGTGGAGGAAGAAGCGAATACACAGGCTAAAGCATAAAAGAAGAAATATGAGGCAGAGGTCCAAGTAAACTGCTAGCTTGTGCATCCCTGGAGCCACAGGAGCAGAAATAAGGAAAGCTAGAGGCCAGGAATGCTGGTATCAATTATTGCCTGCATGCCAACTTTCTAGGGCTTGATTCAATGGATCTAGACCATCCATCGCCATCTGACCACAACAGCCACCTTTGAGAGACCCACCATGTTCATACCAAAACAGTCCCTTTTGGTCCTTTGCCCTGGACCTGTGACTTCCGGGACAAATTCTGTTTTCATTTGTGGCTGAATGTAACAAGTGTACAATAAATCATCTCTTCTGCTGTCTTAGCTGAAGAAAAGAAAAAAGAGTTGGATGCTTAGCCAGCGGAGCCCTCCAGGCACCCCTTGAACTCTTTATCAGGTAAATCACTTATCTCCACTTCATAAGGTTTTTTTCTGCAGTTTTATCTTGTCCTTTCATCTGGAACATATTCTTCCCTTTATTCATTTTCCTTGACTCTTTTTGTTGGTTACTATGCATTAGATAAAACAGTCTTGAAGGAGTGGCTTCGTGTAGGAGATAAACCTTATTGTTCAACCCTGTCCTAGCTCTTGGTAGTCTCTCAAACCTTGCTGATTATCCAAGCAGTCTACTCTATTTTTAGTGGCTCCCAGTATTTGAGGGTGCACCAAGACCTGTTAGTGTTCCAAAGGTGAAGAGCTCAGCCAGCATCTAGATTCAGGCTCATTAGAATCCAGCAGCTTTATGCAAATATGCCTCTTGGGGTGGGGGCAGAGACTGGGACAGGAGTGTTTCTGTCTGCTCCCTTTGCACTGAGCCCTGGGGGTAACAGCCATTTAAGAACTGTTTCTTTCCTTGCTACTGTCCTGTTGAACCCATGAACACAAGCCTCACTTGCACCAGAGCCTGGCTATCAAGGGATGTGTGCTCTGGGTGGCAGACCCAAAATCTGGGGCATCAGACGTGCACACAAGCTCTTCTCTTGGAGATACTCATCTGGAGCACAGCAGAGAGATAGCATAATGATGGCATAGCAGGCCTCCCTGGTCTCTGGATTGGATTGTAATCAGCCCTGGATACGCGTCTAATTAGAAGCCTTCCCTCAGGCCACAGCCATGAAGACAAGTTAATAGACCTCTTTTACAGAAAGACTGGGGGTGTGTTTTAATCTGCTGTCTCATTGCTGGGCTCTGCGTAGAGGGTAGCTGGTCGAGAAGTATTTCTCCATTTTTTAAAAGATTTTATTTATTTGACAGAGAGGGAGATAATGAGAGAGAGAGAGAGAGAGAGAGAGAGAGAGAATGCAAGTGGGGGAGTGGGAGAGGGAGAAGCAGGCTCCCTGCTGAGCAGGGAGCCTGACGAAGGGTTCCATCAGAGGACCCTGGGATCATGACCTGAGCCAAAGGCAGATGCTTAACCACTGACCCACCCAGGTGCCCCAAGTCTTTCTCCATTTGTAACAGTCCCACAAAATCCGCAAGCATTAGCCCTGCTGGCCGCCAGGGCCCTGAGAGTCAGATTTGTCTCCTGAGCAGCAGCCACAAAAGTTGGGGTGCCAGATGAGTGTGCAAGCCCTGCCCTGGAAGTTACTAGCAACCAAGAGTGAGGCAGAGGGAGATCACAAAGATGGCACCACTGGCCTTCATCCCCAGGCACCACCTCAGTAGACTTCTTGATGTGTGCCAACCCAGAAGCCTGCCCCTCGTGCTCAAGTTCCAAGACAAGCAAATAGGTGTGTTTCACAGAAAGACCACGGTGTGTTTCAGTTTGCTGTCTCTGCACTGCGCTCTGTGGGTGGGAGCCAGCCAAGAACTATCTGTCCTTTTGTTACGGTTCCTGGGACCCCCAAATGCATGCCCCACTGGCCAGCAGAGCCAGGCAATAAAGGGGAGTCTCCTAGGTGGAAGCCGCCAAACCAGGGCCCCACACACATGTAGGAGCTCTACTCTGGGAGATACCAGTGCTCTGGAGCATGGCAGAGGGAAAGCTCAAAGCTAGCACCAGCCCTCTGAGGTCTCTGGAGAACGTTAAGTCGGGGCTCTTAGATGTGTGTTTAATTAGAAGCCTGCCCTTCAGGCCACAGCTATGAAGATAAGCTAATAGGCCTCTATCATGGCAAGACTGGGCGCCTCAGTTTGTGGTTGCCTCTCTGCTGTGCCCTGGGGGTGATAGCTGTTTAAGAACTCTTTCTCAGTTTGTTATAGTCCTGTGGGATCCATGACAATAAGTCCTGCAGCCAGGAGAGTCTAGTAATCTAGAGGTGTCCCCTGGGCTGCAGCCACAAAAATCAGGGCACCAAATGAATGTAGAAGCTGCTTTCTGGGAGATACTGGTGAGCTGGAGAGAAGCCAAGGGAGAGAGTAAAGATGGCGCCCACTGGCTCCTATCTCTGGAGAGTGTATCAGTAGGCCCCTAGATGTGTGCTAAATTACATGCCTGCCCCTCAGGCAGACACCTTAAGATAAGCAAATAAGTCTCTTTCACAGAAAGTTTGGATGCTTTTCAGTCAGCTGCCTCTGTGCTGAGCCTCAGGTTGGGATGTCTGTGAGGGCCCATTAAGAACTGTTTTTCAGTTCACTGCAGTCCTTTGGATCTTGTGCAAGTAAGCCCTGTTGGCTTTCAGAGCTAGATATTTGGGGCACTTGGCCCTCAGGTGCAGGTCTTAAAAGTTGGGTGCCAGATGTAGGGTCAAACCTTTCACTCCTCAGGGAGAAGCTGGGGGTTGTGAGTTCCCTCCTGATTGTGTGTTGACACACCAGGGGTGAGGTTTGTGGTAAAATTGTGTCTCAGCCTCTCCTACCCACTTCAGTGTGGGTTTTTCTCTTGTTCACCCAATCTGTAGGCGTTGCTCAGTTACTTTTTGTTTTGTTTTGGTTTGGTTTTTTTTCCAGAGGAAATTTTTCCATATGTAGCTGTAGATTCAGTGTGCCTGTGGGAGGAGGTAAGTTCAAAATCCTCCTACGCTGCCATCTTGAAATGGACCTGCTCTTCTTTTATTATTTTCATTTCTATTTCTTTCTCAGAATATTTTCTCTGTCTTCATCCTCCAACGATAGATGACAGAACTTCCTCCTTCTCCATTCTTTACCTGCCCCTTCTATCTCCCAGTCCTTCCTTCATATTGATTCCAGGCTCATCTTTAAACAGCATAACTTTGAACAATTAAATCTCTGCTCAGAAATCCCCATTACCCCAATACTCATAATATGGAGCCCAAACTCCTTTGTTTGGGATTGGGGGTCTTTCACAATCTGCCTCCAACATAGTGAAAACCTTCCACTCTTGACTTTCCCTGAATGACTCATTCTGGCTAGCAGCATCTTTCCTCATAAAGGACATATTTTTACCTCCATTTTTTTTTTTTTTTGCCATCTATTCTATTCCTTCTGGAATAACCTCTCTCTTTTTCCTTTTTGTTTACTGGAGTCACAACCTTACTGAAATGCCAAGTTCAAGACCCACTTCTTTCAGAAGAGGGTCTCTGATTACATGATACAGCCCAATCTCAGAGACATAAAAATGTGATAAAATGTGCATTTAAAAATAAATAAAATACAGGGATGCCTGGGTGGCTCAGTCAGTTAAGCATCAGCCTTTGGCTCGGGTCGTGATCCCAGTGTCCCGGGATCAAGTCCCACATCGGCCTCCTTGCTCAGCGGGAAGCCTTCTTCTCCCTCTGTCTGCTGCTCCCTCTGCTTGTGCTCTCTCTCTCTCTCTGACAAACAAATGAAATCTTAAAAATAAATAAATAAAATACAATATGTAGCATGTAGTCGACTGACTGAATGTTTAACAGCCTTAGCATAAGCATCTATAGAGGACCACTGTAGTGTATTTTTGTTCAGTGTCCATTCAATCTTCTCCTGATAACTGTCCCCATATTTCTCTCAATGGGTCCACCCCGTTGCCTCCTGTAGGATCAGGTACCTCTGGAAGCAGTGACTCCACATACAATCCCGGGATGGAACACCTGACCCAGGCTAAATTAGTCAATGTATTAATACCCCTGTCCACAACGACTGGTTTAGGGCAAATCTGGGATTGGAACCTGGAAGTACAGAGTTCCTGGAGCTACTGGCAGCCATCAGGAAATGGAGGCAGCCCCAAGGAATCAGAAATAAGAAATTAAGAGAGAAAGAAAGAAACAAAGTTCTGCTCACGTGTTTGAGTCTTGGATCATCAAGTACCAAGACAGAAGTACCTGGACTGGTAATGACATGAGTCCCTATGTTCTCTTCTTACCTCGGACAGTGGATCTCAACACCTTCTTTTGCAATTAAAATAATCCTGACTTAGAATAAAGAAGACAGATCCTTAGCTATAAAGACACATTCAACAAATATTTATTGCATGCCTATCATATACCAGCACCGTGCTAAAAATAAGTAAAATGTATCTCCATTTAAGCTCCTTTTAGGTAGGAAGCGAAAAGCCTCCAGCAACCTTGCCCAGGTCAGTGTGGCATTCTACTTGGATTCTTTTGTACACCCTGAATAGAATAAATACAACTTCACGTGAGTGGCTTAATCAGGAAGAATTGCTGTAAGTATTACCATATAACAGATAAAATTTGGACTTTATTAACCACATGTTTGTGGTAAACTCTATCCTTTTGAAAACCATAATCTCTCATTACAAAAAATTAAGACATGACACCAATTTAAAATAGAGATTTAACATTATCTCTTCAAACCAGCAGGCTGTTTCAAGGAAGCTGCTACTAAAGATACTCACAGAAATTAGTGCGTAGTTGGAATTAAATCCTTTTTAGGTTTATGTGCCATGCACTACCGATATTCAAGGTTCAGTTACTTGGTGGAAATCTGGAAGAGAAAATATTCAGCAGATAAGGCTGAAGAACAAAGAGAAGGAGTACATTCATTCAAGTGTACAGCACTTGGTATACAAATAAATGTCATTTTCATTTCAAGGCTTAACATGGCGGAGAGAAGCCAACTGATGTTGATTATCAACATGCTGGGCATATAAAATTGCATTTTAGCATTCCCACAAATAGTCTGACACCAAAGATTCCAGCAATTTAGAGATAGTCGGAAGAAAATAGACCACTTCAAGCTCATAAAAATCAATATTATCACAGGCATACTTTAAAAAATAAGGTCGTTATTATTAATACTAATTGGAGTTTTAAAACTCAAAGCCTAAGCAAAACAGAGTTTCTGCAGAAATTTATACATGTATTAAATTATTATTTGAAACTTAAAAATGGACATGCATGCACACACAGTGAGAGCCAATTTTTACCTTGGTAATTGCTTAGGGCCTTGTGCCTGAGGCAAAAGTAGGCTTTTATATAAATTAAAAAGGATACATTAGAATTGAAAGAGACCTTAAAGGACTTTAAAGTTACCTAGATGTAGAGCAAACCCCTCATTTAGAAAGGAAGGGTAAATTGAATAAATACAAATACAACTTTCACGAAGGCACGAGGCAGTCCTCATTTGACCAAGAACAAGTTTGAGGCAACAGGCTTTGAATAACAAAGAAACTTTCTGTATGGTGAAATCTGTATCTATATATCTATATGTATGTAACTATACCTCTATCTATCTATCTATCTATCTATCTATCTATCTATCTATCTATCTATCTATCTCTCTATCTATCCTAAATATAATTCTTCCAGATATACAGAACCAACAACCATTACCTCCAAACACTGGTGCTCCAAAAAGTGGCTATTGGGAGGAACCCTGGCCTTTTGCTGCTCATATGATGCTATGGTGAAGACGTGCCCTTTGTATGGCTCTCTGGTAACGGTGTCTAGACAGTTGCGTCTGCTTTCCTACTAGGAATTATTTCCAAGAGTCCTGGCCTGGGTAGCGCTGTAGTCTGTTTCTCATTATTGCATTTGTAACAAGCAAATTTACTGGCTTAATTAGTGAATATGCTCTCACTCAAAAAATACTTTTGTTAAATAAATTCATCACCCTTAAATTTTTTTCAGAGATTTGGTATAGAAGTGTGAAAACCCAGCTCAAATAGAATTAGCACATTAAACATACTCAAGCGCTCCTAATACAAATGAATAACCCCTCCAATCTTCTGTACAGACTCATAAAAGTGCACAAATAGTATTAAACATTCTCTTTTCCATTAATTATGCTTATTTTATAAAAATAAATGTTATCAAACTATGGAATCCTTCACAGCAATAGGTTTTATTTACTATCTCTTAAAGAAATCGTGCCTCTATGATGCAAACTTCTGAGTGTGTGAAATTTAATTAGCACCACTTGTTTTAATCCGCGAATTCTAAAGAAGTTCTAGGGCTGAGGGAAAAGGTTAAAGATGTGTTGGCTTCACTACACTAATTATCTGTTAATTATCTTATCACAGAACAGCAAGAATCAAGAGGAGATAAATGGGATGGGAGATAGAGCAAAAGCCAAAGAGAATACTGAAGAGAGAAAGAAAAAATGAATGTCAAATCAGCTTCCAACCTCGAGTGTAAATATATTAACTTTTCATAATTCAGACTCTAATAATTACAGGTCCATTGAAATTAACTGGAAGACGAGGTGCCTATTTAGTCCTACGCTACCCCATTATCTTCATCAATCCCAAAGTGGGCCCTCACTGAGATGTATTTATCTCAGATTTCATTTTCCGTAAATCAATAGCTATTTTCTACTACATATTGGAGATATTTTATTTTTAACAAAATATCCTTTCCCCAAGAAACTAAGCAAGAATTCCCATGCAATTCTATAAAAATGGATATTGTGAAATTGCTTATTCAGTCAAAAATGTATTTTGAGATTTACGTTGCTTAAGGCTCTCATTTTATGTGAAATTGTCGAGTTATTTGGGTATTTGATATTTTTCACATCATTTATTTATATGTCAAGTGGCAGGAACAGGTGTGCAATTCTTTGAAAGATATTGAGGCTGGGGGGGAACCCTATCTTGCTTATCATACTTGATAAGACTAAAACCATTTAGGTGAGGTTTTTAACACATCACAATACATCAGAGTTCTGCTTTGAGCCTAAAGGGTGGCAAGATCCATAATCAATCTATGTTTAAGTCCATCTCAACTTCACCCAATTCCCATTGCTTCTTGTATATTTGTTCATTCACTTTCTCATCATTCAACAAATAAAGTTATCAAGTGCCTACAGTTCTAGAATCTGGAGATCCATGGGTGCACTATGTTTTCCTTGTTAATCATCACCTTATTTTTATCATCTTTTCATCTCTTCCATGCCTAAGACTGTGCTTTATATGGTCTGTTGATAGACCCTACTAGTGTTGTTGGTCAACAAATATTAAAGCATCTATAGGGTGTTGGATGCTAAGCTACATGGCAGACAAAATCAGCTAAAATCATTGCCTGTGTTGAATACCTTATCACTCAAAGTACAAGTTAACCTAGTAGGAAGAAAAAGGTTATAAAAGAAGGTCAAATCCTAAATTTCATAGGAAATATACACTGTGTTCTTTTGAACTCATTTTTAGAAAAATTTCTTCCATGGCTTATACTCTTTTTTTTTTTTTTTTTTACAAGATGGGATGGAGTAGGTAAGGATAAAAGAAGGGCTCTTAACATAGGGAATATATTAAAAAATACTGTAATCCCTTTGGTAACAGATGGTGACTAGATGCATCATGGGGATCATGGAGGTCTGGGCTCGCTTTGTAATGTGTAAAACTATCGAATCACCATGATGTACACCTGAAACTAGTAAGATATTGTATGTCAATTATACTTTCATAAAAAATTATGAAATCCATTTTATTTTTTATTTTTTTAAAGATTTTATTTATTCCTTAGAGAGACAGCATGCACGTGAGTGGGGGAGGGGCAGAGGGCGAGGGGGAGAGGGAATCTCAAGCAGACTCGCCAGGGAGATGGGAGCCCATCGCAGGGCTCTCACCAGCCTGAGATCATGACCTGAGGCGAAACCAAGAGTCTGTCGCTTAAGCAACTGAGTCATCCAGGTGCCCCGATGAGATTTATCTTATATTTCACTATTAAAGTCTAAACAAATTTAAGTTTATTATTTTATATTTTATTTATATTTATTATTTTATATTAAGTTAAATATTAAGTTTAAACAAAATTCTTTTAAAAAATTAAAGAAATTCTCTTTCAAGAAGTTGGGATGATTAAAAATGCTGAGTGAGGGGGTTAGATAACAAATGAAAAGGGTGGGAGGGGAAGGGGCTGTGTGGAGGAAGGAAGAGGGAGAAGCTGGGCAGACGCGGACGACAACAGCAGAGCACAAGGAGCCGCCTCACAGAGACTGACCTGTTCAAGCATCTGTCACTGCTGATTCTAGCCTAGTGGCCCTTCTTCCCCACACACTGTGAGATCCATGAGGGCAGTGACCCCGTTTGCCCCGGTGCAGGTTCAATAAACAGTCATTAGATGAATGGCTAATAGTACAGGTTCTGAACATGAGAACTCTACCTTTCAAAACACGGGATTCACATTTGTGCCCTGAGTAGGACACCCTGCCCACACCTGGGGGACGCATGTGAGGATGTTCCACTGTTTGAAATAGCGAAACGCTGGAAACAGTCTAAGAGCCCTTAATTAGGGATTGGATCTATAAATTGTGGTATATTCCCATCATGTTGCATTTTTTAAAAAAGCTACATATCTCTCCATCAGGATAGATCTCAAAAATATAATGTGGGGGAAAAGCCTCAAATTATATATACAATATAATGCTATACATATATACACACACACAGCATATATACAGACACAACTTTATCAAGACGTAATTCACATATCATACAATTCACTCATTTAAAGGGTACAATTCAGGGGCCCCTGGATGGCGCAGTTGGTTGGGCGACTGACTCTTGGTTTCAGCTGGGGTCGTGATCTCAGGCACGGTTGTGAGGTCCTGATCTCAAGGTCGTGGGATCAAGCCCTGTGTCCGGCTCCCAGCTCAGGGAGGAGTCTGCTAAAGTTTCTCTCTTTTCCTCTGCCCCTCCCTGTGCTTGCTCTCTCTATCTCTTTAAAATAAATAAATAAACCTTAAAGAAAGTGTGCAATTCAATGGTCTTGATGTTATTGATTTTTAAAAATTATAGTAAAATTCCTGTAACATAAAATTTGCCATTTTAATAATTTTTAAGTGTACAATTCACTGGCATTAATTACACTCACAGTATTGTGCAGTCATTACCATTATGTTTTTCAAAACTGTTTTGTTGCCCTAAACAAAAATTCTGTAACTATTAAACAATAACTCACCCTGGTGCCTCCCTACAATCCCTCGGGTAATCACTAATCAACTTTCAGTCTATGGATTTACCTATTCTAGATACGTCAAATTAATAGAATCATACAATATTTGTCTTTTTGTGTCTTGCTTATTTCATTTAGTATAATGTCTTCGATTTTCATCTATGTTGTAGCATGTATCAGAACTTCATTACTTTTTATGGTTGAATGATATTCCATCGTATATATTATATACCATATTTTGTCTATTCATTCATCGTTGTTACACACTTAGATAGTTTTTACCTTTTGGCTGTTCTGATAGTGATGCATCGAAATTGGTGTACAAATACCTGTTTGAGTCCTTTCTTTCAATTCTTTTGGGTGTATACCTAGAAATGGAATTGCTGGATCATATGTAATTACGTTTAGCTTTTTGAGGAATTGCCAAATCTTTCCATTGGTTTATTTTTTAAAAACACTAAACACTTCGATAGATAGATGATAGATAGATAGATAGATAGATAGATAGATAGATAGATAGATAGATAGACAGATAGATAGAGATGTATGTTTGGTCAAATGTGTTTACTGGAAGAACATTCACAGAAGTTATTATTTTGTTGGTAGGGATGGAATGCACGTATGGAAAGACAAAAACTAGGCTAGGAGAGGTCAAAGGAAACAGTCTTATCTGTAATGCTTCCTTTTATTTTTTAGAAGGGCTACCTACACATAATTTGCAGAATTATCTTAAAAATAATTAAGAGGAAAGAACATTTGATACAATATAAACAGTTGTTAATTTGGGGTAGAAGGAATATCCATGCTATTCTTTGTATCTTTCTTATTTTTTTAATTAGAAAAATAATTTTTTCTAAGAAGTACCTATCACCTGATCCTCATATCGAAATTGATGAAGGAGGTAGGACTGTGATTTTATCCTCATTGCAAAGGCAGAATTCTGAAATGGACAGTGGTGGATCAGAACCAGAGACTCGGGTTCTGGGCTGCTCATGGGAGGGCTTGGTGAGGAGACGGAGGCTGAGGAGGAGGGCACCCTAAACTCTTTGATGCTGTGTGCCACAACCCCTAAATATAGCTTCTTAATTCCCCCCCTTCTCAATGGTATGATGACATTTCTGTTTCAAAAGCCACCGCTTTGGTGGAGAGACGTGAAGGAAGAAAGGATAAGATTCAGTAAAACAGGAGGATAGCATGATAAGAGGGAAGGCTGGAGGACAAGATAACTCACAACAGTGGCTAGGAAATGAGGGAAGTGGAGAAAAGTAGGGATTCTGAGGTCATGCAGATCAAAGAGATAGGGACTCAAAGGGCCATTTGTGGCAGACCATTTGTGCTGTGTGAGAGATAAGATGGATTCTTCCATGTCCTGGTGTCCTACCCGGACCCCTCACCTCTTCCCTCACCCCTTATTTCTGTGCTCAGTGATTAAGCGGGCAGGTGTGTGCGATGGGTGTACTGCAGGTAAGGAAAAGGAAATGATGGGGAGCCTGAAGGGAATGTGGGATGTGAGATAAAAAGCCAGTTAAATTAAGAACAAATTATCATCTCTCTGAAATAGAACTAACTGTTGGCTACCAGATCATTCACTACTGATCCCTTGTCAGTATATATCTTCCAGAACGAATAAAATTAGTGAACAATATTGTCCAAATTCCTCAATAACATTGTTTTTTATGCCCTTGCCCTGGAAAAATAGCTTTGTCACTAGTTTGTACAGTATAAGTCCCCTTTCTTTCTAATATCTTAAAGTTGCTAGTCTCAGAGAGATGAAAGGAATCATAGCTGAGAACAAAGAACGCTTCACTCACAAAGCTGAGGGAATTACAGTCTAAGAAGGAAAGGGAAGTTATCTGTGGTTATGTTTCCACCTACACATCGCCACCAAATCCATTTCCCTCAAGCCCAGGGTTGAATACATTTACTCTATTCAAATTTCTTTCCTTGCCAAAAGCAGTATCCCCCCAAAAGTATTTCTCAACATCATCTTGATAAGTGTTTCTTGAGAAATGAAACTCCAAGATCAAATAAGTTTAGGAAGTGATGAGTTAAGAAAAATTTCTTACTGCAGAACTTTAAAAAACTAATCTGAAGCATGACCTCCAAACTGTGGGGGCATTTCTGAAACTTACTTCACCGAGATATTCCCCTCTCTTTCTTCTCCCCTCCCCAACCCCGATCTATAACTTTTCGTGGAATTAGAATTCTGTGAAACATAGTTTTGGAAACTTTGACCTACCCTCTAAGAGCCTGGATGCTGGAAATCAGATTTGAGTTTAAGTTCCTGCCTTAACACTTACTAGCTGAGTGATACTAGGCAAACAATTTAGGTTTTCCTATGTCTGTTTGCTTACTGGTAGAATGCGATAATAACCTTCACAGGGTTGGTGTGAAGACTGATCGAGATAACTTATGAAAGTGTTTGGCATGTAGTGAGTACTCAGTAAACAGTACCTGTCACCTCATTGTTATTCTAGGATTTGAACCTTAACTTACTTTTCCAGCCTTATGAAAAAAGGAGTCAGAGGGTGAGGAATCTTATAGCCCACCAGAAGTTAATGAACATAATGGAAAGGTTTTAAATGGGAATGAGTGGTTTGAATTCTGCCCCCCTCGCTGGGACAGCTGGTATTATCTCCAAAGGCTCATCCTGCTTTGCCATTGTCTTAACACGTATACATCCTACTTATCACTCAAGGTCCTCCTTTATCACTCAAGCCTTTCTCAACAACGTCCTGTCCTGGCAGTTGGCAATAATCTCTTCTTGTAAACTTTAAAGCCTTTCTTCTATATCTTTCGTTAGCACTTACCACTTGCTACTATGAGTCGTTATTTCTGTGCTGCTGTATTTATTTCCCTAAGTGGCATCCTTTTAAGGGCAGGGTCCACATTATGTCTCATGCTTGAAAGCACAATACAGAGATTTGCAGTGTTCACTACGCATTTATCAAATGAAAAACATGCTATCACTTTATAGTTCACAGAGTGGCTTTCTAATGACAACATCGGTGTAAATGAATATAGAAAGAGTTGATTTTCTCCAGTTAGCAGAAATCTACAAGTCTGGAGCTCTTTCCAAAAGTAATTTCTATCAGAGCATCATCTACTGCCCTCCTGTGTTTGATATGAATATTATTTTATACCAGAACAAAAAAAGAATAACTGGCTCAATTAAATTTATTTTGACTGCATTTTGTTTACTTTCAGATCCTTGAATCAATTTTTCCCATACAAGTCATTTTTCCTTTTCCCATGAAAATTATCTTTACTCAATACATTTCATGTTACTTTTTTTACTTAGAGTTATACAGTATATAAGAGCTTTTCATACTGGTCTGATACTCCTTCAGTATAATCTACTAAACTTGTTACATTTTCACTTTTTTAATCTGAGACAATAACTAATTTCAAATTATTCTAATATGATTAGACCTGCTTGGGTAACAGTATATATAAAACTGTACTTTGGAGCTAGAAAGGCCTGGTTCAAATCCCAGCTTGGCCACATAATAATTGTATAACCTTGGGCAAATTACTTGTCTGAAACTTTTTCATGTGCAAAACAAAGGTAATACCCCCCAAGGTTCAGTAAGATAAAACCCTTCACACACCATAAAAACTATTACTATTCAGAAAGCATGTTTTCAAATATCTTTTTTTCTTTGGTATTACCTATTTCGGTGAAGTTGAAGACTGCCTAAGGATATGAATTAGAATGACCCAGCATATTATCTTGATTGAGCTCTGTCTTTCCATATTCAACACTCAATATTTATTGAATTCTTGTGATATGCCAGGCACCATTCTAAGCACCTGGCCTTGTGCAGCCTAACAATATGAATGCTAGCCACCTCATGAAGTCTTTCTCTAAGTTCCTAACTTCCCTTTAAATTCTTGCGGGTCTTATTGTCCACATTACTTTTGGATTCTTTATACAAGCTACCCCATGTTATGTATCCAGTCCCTTCCTATCTCCTGTGCAAGCTGTCATCTCTCTTGGTCTACTGCTACAGCCGCTAGTTAGGGACGGAGTTTCACTCTCATGCCACTTTGTATACCTTCATTAAGTTTTTTAAGGATGGGGATTTACAGCTTGAATCTCTCCTACTCTTTGACATAAGGGGGGAGAAAGCATTAGCGTTGATACTTTTATTTAATTGCTGACAATTACAATCTATTCTGTTACCTCAGTCTATTCTCAACATAGCAGCCAGAGGGACCCTCTGAAACAGCAGGTCAGTTGTTTACCTTGAAGTGATGTCTCTTTTCATTCATTTCTTGAGAAAAATGCCTACCAAATAATCAAGTCTAAATAACCATAGTTTAATCTACTATTGTTTTTCTCAAGCAAAAATGATGGGAAAGGAATTTCAGGGAATCTGTAAATTTAACACTATTTTCATAATATGAAGGTTTGCCATTTTTAGCTGCTTTAGCATTTGTACAGATGATGCAAAAGCAACAGAGAGTCAACCAGCACTTAGCACGAGTCAAGGTAGTGGCACCAAGCTGCTAAGCAGTCTTCGTATTTTCCACTGGCATGCACTCTCAAAAAAACCAAACATAACTAAAAAGTCAACTCAGTTTCACTTTAAAATGTCCTTTATGCAGTAAAAAGTAGTAATTTTATGAAATCTTAGCCCTTGAGGGCACATGATTTTAAATATTTTGTGTGACAAAATTGGTAGTATGCATAAAGCATTTCTGCTGCTGCCAAAGTACGATGGATTTAAGGGAAAGCACTTATTATTTGAGTTGCAAACTGAAGTGTGTGTGTGTGTGTGTGTGTGTGTGTGTGTGTGTGTTTCCTGAAGGAACACCATCTTTACTTGAATGATAGGCAAACTATAGTTACTCAGAATTGGGTAATTGGCAGACATTTTCTTGAAAATGAGACAAGTAGGACTGTCACTTCGAGGAAAACAAAACAGTATTTGCTACCAGTGATCAAATTGAAGCTATCAAGCAAAACCTAATATTGTGGAAAACCTATACCATCACTGTGATTTTTTTCAGCTTCCCAATACTGTTAAGACTTTCCTGATGAAATCAGTGGTGGTATTAGTGTGATTTTTTGATGTGTATTATGAGATGTGTCAACATTGAAAGGCCTCTATTAGTCAGTGGGCCAATACTTTCCAAATGAGGGACGCATGATGTTACAAAATCATGTCTGGGTAAAGGATCCTTTCAAAGTTCAAGACAGATGAATGGATTCTAATGTAACAGAATGAGAAGTTCATTGATCTGAGTCCATGTTATAACTAAGCTTTAAGAAATTACCACTTTGGAATTTTGCTAGAGAATTAAAGACTATCCACAATTATTTGAAAAGGCTATTAGAATATTCCTCCCTTACCACATATTTTTGTGAAGTGGACTTTTCAAACTTCAGCCAAAACTTCGTATCACAATAGTTCAAATACAGAAGCAGATAGGAGTCCATCTGTTTTCTATTAAACCTGACATTGAAGACATCTGAAAAAGTGTTAAAAAAAAAATCTCACTAAACTGCTTTTGGAAAAATGGTTATTTTTCACAAAGCATTTTTGCTAACATATAATGGTTTTGTTATTGTTATCTTTACACAAAGTACTAAATACTTTAAAATTGTGTTTTAATTTCTAATTCGGTGACTATCAACAGCTATAACCCTCATCAACAGACTCTGTGGGGTCTTCAAGAATTTTTAAGAATGTAATGAGGTCCCAAGGCCAAAATGTTTAAGAATTACTGATCTAAAATATGTCAGATCACATTACTTAATAAAACCATTTGTCCCAATGGCTCCCTATTTCCCTCAGGATAAAAGTCACAAGTCCTTGCACTGGCCTACCAGGCTGTACTCTTATCTGTTCCTCCTCCATTACCTATCCCTCTACTCTTCCCCTTGCTCACTCCCCCAGCCACATTTGCTTCTTTGATGTTTCTCCAATAAGCCAAACACAATTTCAGTATTAGCACCATTGCACTGGCAGTTCCTTCTGCCTGGAAAACAATTCCCCCAGTTTTCCCCAAGGGTATTTTCCTTCCCTTCCTTAAAGTCTTTTCTCAAGTGTAACCATCTCAATAGTCTAACATAAGCATCTTGTTTAAAACTGCAAACGTACTGTTACTCCCATCCTGCACACCACCTTCTAATACTTGTTTATTCCTACAATTTGTGCAGCCTCCCCCACCTCCAAGTATAACATAAGCTCCAAAAGCATGGCAAAATACCCGCCACATAGAACTCAACAAATATTTGTTGAATGTTGAATGAATCAAAGAACTCGTTTGACAGCCTGTCATTTTTCAGGGATGCGTCCAGAATCCCAAGAGAGAGGATGCAACTTACACACAGAGGAGTGGGCAATGCTAGCAAAGATTTTTTTGAATGGAAGAAAATGAAGGAGGAATACAGTAATCACAAACCTCAATACTGAAGGCGTTATGGGTCTGAAAAAAGGTGTTGGGAGAGTGTGCAAGGTGAATTTTAAGTGTCTGGCAATGAACGCTGGCTTTGTGCTTAACTCCCCCACCTCCCGCCTCTTTCTTCTCCTATGAAACCAAAGTCCCCAGAGCCTTCCCTGGACCCCTCCACCCGAACACAAGTAGTCCACACGAAAAGACTGAAAAATTTATAAACTTTATGGAAAAAGCAACGACGACAATCAACTAGCCAAAAAAGAGCCTCCAAATCCCGTCTCATTCCAGTGCCTTCTCCCCTCTCCTGGTTTTAGGATCTCTCCACCGTCTCAGTTCTCAGGGGTCCTGATGGTCTCCCAACGCTGTGTTCCGAAGGGTCCACAGGAAGGCAGGACAGGCCGGACGCCCCCAGGTAAGCACTTCTGTACAAGAAAGGGACGAGAAACAGAAGCAATGGAGAATCGGTGCACTTGGGGCAGGAACACTCGGGAATGATGGCAAACGGGAGGAACTCAGGTGAGGCTCCTGCACAGCAGTGACAAGACGGGGGTCTCAGTTCTCCTCCGGCTTGTCGGCTGGCGGTCCGCAAGGCTGCAGCATCTTCTCCATCAAGTTGAAGCGAACTCGGGCTTTGCTTTCATTCTCCGCAATCGCGAAGTAGTTGAGAAGGTCGAAGTGGCCCATGTAGGAGCAGTAGGAGTCGCGGTGCTGGTTTACCAGCCACTCCCACTTGGTGGTATCGGCGTGGCCCGTGCCGATGTACTTGGACTGCAGGTGCTCCAGCTGGCTGTGGATGGTGTAGCGGTCAGTCATCTCGTCGCTTTCCCTTTGTTCCCAGGTCAGAGGCCACAGAGGAGAAGCAGCTGCTCTAGATTTTCACGCGGGAGAGAGGCCACAGCACAGAACCTCCAAGCGGCTCAGTCGCAGGCGAATGGCGTCACAGTTACGAACCTGCGTGGACTCGCCGTCCTAGGGCTCAGAGGCGGAAGCGGAAGTGTATTCTGTCACGGAATTGGAGTTGCCTAGCCGACGCTACAAGTCGGCCGCCCTCCATAGAGAGCCCCTCCCCCTTCGTAGAGCGTTGCATTATGGTTCACTTAGCGGCCCTTTTTTTAAACCGGGAGCTTTGCATGCCGGGACCTGTGGTCTCCGAGGGTTTGTGCACGGCCGCTTCTGGGACCCGTTGTCGCGGTTTAAGAGCCCGCCGGCGACCTAGTGGAGCATGGTGTCGGGGAGGCGGGGAGCAGCCTTGGAAGGTTGAGAGCTGAGAAGAAATGGGAAGCTCACGTAGGACAGCGCCACAGGCAACCGTGAAAATGAACTCGGTATAATTCTGATTTCGGAGCTTATGTGACAGCCTGGTAGTCCCTTCACAGGCAGGGTGGATCACCCTGAAAATCAGTAGACGCAAGTTCTGGTCCCGACTACGTGTTTTTTAAGTCGTGTAGAGTGAACGTTATTTCAACGCTCGCAGGGCCGCCGTTTCCTGCTTGGTGACCGAAGTCCTATACCAGTTCTGACACGTTCCGGCTCCCACACCAAGCCCCTCCTTCCTCTCCAGCTTAATTTGATATCCTCCCTCCAACTCCTCGCCCCACCCTACACACCCCCAGCCTGTATTTCTCAACGTTCCGTGCAGCTCGCTTCTCCAGTTCTTTGTACTAGATGTTCCCTGCGCTTGGAATGCTTTTGTTCCCTTGGCAAACAGCTTCTCTCTTTAAGTCAGCTCAAAAGCATCTCCTTAAAATCGGCTTTGGCCACACCAGACAGATGTAAATTCTCTTTCTTTTTTCTTCTTGTACATCTCTTCATTATTATCACTTTCTACCCTACTTTCTGGCTTAAGGACTTCCTCATGTGAATTCAAACTACTTGAGAAAAGTAATTTATACTTTTTTGGTGCTATTTTTTTAATCATATGCTTCTTTTATGATATCTTTTTATGATGTGCTCATGGCCCAGTAGAGTTTGTATTCTCAAAAAACATTTGATGAATGGATGAACAACTGTCTGGCAGCCAAATAGAAGGAACTCTTTACTGGAAGAAAGATAACTTTAAAATAGTTTTATGCTGTTACAAATTTGCAGTTATGTACAGATGAATAAGTCTAGAGATCTAATGTACAGCATGATGACTAAAGTTAATATTGTATTGAATATTAGGATTTGCTGAGAGTAGATTGCAGGTGCTCTGACCACACACACACAAAGGTAACTGTGAGGAGATCGATATAGTAATTAGCTTGACTGTAGTAATCATTTCATTATGTATATATATCAAATCACATTGCACACCTAAACAATTTTTATTTTTTAAAAAAGGAATTAAAGGAAAGAAAATGAAAAAAAAATTCCTTATGAGATCAAATGCCTGTACCAAAAAAGAAAAAAAAAAGTCTTATTCTTTGGTTTAAAACCATATTATAACAAACATTTCATCCCTAAAATGTAGAGACTATTATAAGACATACCTATGGATTCACCGTCCAGATATATCAAAGCTTGCCATTTTGCCATTGTTGTTTCCAACTTTGTTATGTTTGTTTTGGTTTTGGTTTTCAAAGAAATAAAACTATACAAACAAAGTTGAAGTTCTCTGTGTTCCACTCCCTAATCTATTTACTTTAGGAAACCAGTTTGAATTTAGAGTTAATCATTCTGGAGTCTGGTTGGGTTTGGTTTTGTTTTTGTTTTTGATTGCTGAAAGTTTATGTATCCAAGGGACAACTGTCATGCATGTTTTGAAGCTTTACATAAATGACACCCTGTGGGTATTTTCCCTCATCAGAATCCATGGTGATATATGCAGCTTTAGTCCATTTTTCCTGTTGTGTAGTATACTGTTAAATTAATATATCATAATATGTCCATTATCTCAATAATGGACATTTAATTTCACATCTTTTCTATAAGGAACAATGCTGCAATAAGTATTCTTGCACATATATTCTTATACACATGAAGGAGTTTCTTTAGGGCATATATATAGGTAAAAATTTGTTGAGACATAGGGATGAGTATCTTCAAGCTTTGCTCGTTTTTGCCAAATGGCTGTCCAAACTGGTTATACCAATTGGCTTTCCCAGCAAGAGAATAATTCCTATTGATCCACATCCTTACCAAAATTTGGTGTCCTCAGACATTAAAATTTTTTTTTTCAAATTCAATGAGTAGAATAGAATTTCACTGTGTCTTTAATTTGTCATCCTTGCTTACTAGGGAGACTGGGCATATTTTTTATTTTTATTTATTTATTTTAAAAGATTTTATTTAGTTATTTGACAGAGAGAGAGCGTGGGGGGCAGGCAAAGGGAAAGCAGACCCTCCACTGAGCAGGGAGCCTGACATGGGGCTTGATCCAGGACGCTGGGATCATGACCTGAGCTGAAGGCAGACACTTGACCCACTGAGCCACCCAAGTGCCTCTGGGCATGTTTTTTTTAATGAATTTATTGGCCCATTATATTTCTGATTTGTGAATTGCATATTCGTATTTTTTGACAATTTTGAAAATTGGGATGTTTGTCTTTTTCTTACTAATTTTTTAGATCTTTATATATTCAGAATACCAAGCTTGCTAGTTATACGCAATGAAAGTATTTTTTTTCCAGTCTGTGATACATCTTTACCCTTTCCTTATGGCATCTTGTACAGAAGTTAAGTTTAAAGTAGTGAAATGTGGGACACCTGGGTGGCTCAGTTAAGTGTCTGCCTTCTGCTCAGGTCATGATGCTGGGGTCCTGGCATTGAGTCCCACATCTGGCTCCCTGCTCAGCAGGGAGTCTGCTTCTCTCTCTCTTTCTCTCTCTGACAAATAAATAACTAAAATCTTCAAAAAAATAAAAATAAATAAAGTAGTGAAGTATATCAGCCTTTATCATTTGTGCTTTTTGCAATTGGGTTAAAAAAATGAAATCAAAACTTTTTTTACCTTAGGGCCATAAAAAAGTTTCCTTTATTTCATTCTAAAAGTTTTATAATTTAGACTTTTTATATTTAGAGATTTAATCTACCTGGAAGTTTTTGTTTTGATTTGTTTGGCTTTAGGGATCTAATTTTCAAATATTTTCCTATATGACTAACTAGACCCCTGTGATAAGGATCATTCATTAAATAGTACCACCTTTCCCTACTCATCTTTAATGCTTCTATTGTATATGCATAGATCTGTTTCTGGGTATTCCAGTCCATTAGTCTCTTTGTCTATGTGCGCATCAGTAACACAAGATGTTAATTATTATTTAAAAAAATTTTAAAGATATTAATTATTATACCTTTATAATAAGTCTTGATATCTGACAGGGTGAAAGCCCATACAATTTCCTTCTTTTAGAAGTATCTTAACAATTCTTTTTTTTTTTTTAAGATTCTATTTATTTATTTGACAGAGAGAGAAAGAGCACACACAAGCAGGAGGAATGGGAGAGGGAAAAGTAGGCTCCCCGCTGAGCAGGGAGCCCAATGCAGTTCTCTATCCCAGAACTCTGGGATCATGACCTGAGCTGAAGGCTAGATGCTTAACTGACTGAGCCACCCAGGTGCCCCAACAATTCTTGATCCTTTGCTCTTCCACATGAATTTAGAGTTGACAGTAAAATCCTCATGGAAATCGTTATTATGTAGTCAAAGCCAGGGAAATTAATACTATTTCCGTATCATTAAGAATGATTCTAAGGACATGAGAGAATTCCTCAAATTCAAATCCCTTTAGAACTCGACGGAAGATACTTTTATATGTAGTAATTAAGAGCTAAGCTGTATTAGTTTGCTAGGGCTGCCCAGAGTACCACAGACTGAGTGCCTTAAGCAATAGAAATTTATTCCCTCATAGTTCTGGTGGCTAGAAGTCCAAGATCAAAGTCATCACTTTGGCTTCATTCCCTCTCTCCTTGAGTTGCTGATGGCCATCTTCCCTCTGTGCCCCTCTGTATGTCTGTTTCCTAATCTCCTCTTATAAAAAGGTCAATCATATTGTATTAAGGTCCACTCATATAACCTCATTTTACCTAAAGGTCCTCCATTCAAATGCAACCACATTGACTTACTGGGAGTTAGGACTTCATCATGAATTTTGGGGGGACACAATTCAGTGGTAATGGTTTTATACAGTAATGAGGACTATATAAGAAAATTTGTGTCTTTTTATATATTTGTAAGTTTAATTAATTAGATTTGTGAGCACAGTTTAAGCACATGAAAAAGCTTCATTTGTTAAGTCAGACAATTACAATACTTACAAGTAAAATGCAACATATTACATTAATAAGTGTGGTTTCAAATGTTGAAGAGTAAGAATTTGGAGTGGAACTAAATTTTATCCAAAGTCCTCTTAAGAGTGATTGTGAAATTTTGCTAGACTTATGAATAGCTTAAGATTTTTAACTGAACTTGCAAGCTTAAGGAAAAAAGGTAGTTTTTTGTTTTATAACTTAATAAACAGAAGATTAGCTTTTAAAATCTACACAGATCTCTGAATGGTATTTTGTACATTTCCCCAAATGAACCTCAAAGTCACCAAAAAACTTCCATTTAACAAGACCAACTTGCAAATAACAGAAAAACCCTGCTTCAATTTTAATTGTTATTATATTGATTTTACAGATTTATTTGGGGAGAATTGTTATCTTAACTATATTGAGTTTTCTCATCCATGCACATAGGAAACATTACAATTTATTTAAGTCTACTTTTTTTTACTTTAAAGTTTGTATAATTTTTTCCCATAAAGGTCTTTCACATCTTCTGTTAGATTTATTCCTGAGTATCTGCTATATATACTTAAAGATGTTCCTTGTGAGTCTTGGGGCACCTCGGTGGCTCAGACGCTTAAGCGTCTGACTTGGAGGTCATGATCCCAGGATCCTAGGATAGAGCCCCGCATTGCAAGCAGTCTGCTCCCTCTCCCCTCCCCCACCCCTTCCCCCTCCTCCTCCCACTCCCCTTCCCACTCCCCCTCCCCCATCCCCTCCACTAGTGCTCTCTCACTTTCTCTCTCTCAAATAAATAAAATATTTAAGAAAAAAAAAAAGATGTTCCTTGTGAGTCTTAAATTGTGACCTACTAAGGAATATCACAATTTCTTACATTTATTGCCAATAAGGAATTTTGGTCTCTAACCACTGACCTTAGAGAAGGCATGGGAAGACATACTAGGAGAGTTTTTACTATTTCCTGACCCAAGATATTACCTCAAGTCAATCCTGCCTCTTACTTCTATGTAACTATCAAATACTATCTTACAATTTGGCATTTGAGTAAGAAAAATATGCAAGAAAAGATGCTGTTGGAAAAAATATAGAATTAAAATCTAAAAGGAAAAGAAAAAAATATATTTTTAGACAGAAAATTATATTTTGTCTTGTCTGTTTTTTAATTCTGGAAGTGCAAGGTAACATTTTCTTTTTCATTATTCTTGTTCTTGTGCTGACGGCTTTACATTTTTTTAAAAGTTGTTTCATATTTTGTTCTTTTTTTTTTTTTAAGTAGGCTCCGTGCTCAGCGTGGAGCCCAACATAGGGCTTGAACTCACAACCCTGAGATCAAGAACTGAGCTGAGATCAAGAGTAGGATGCTCAGCTGACTCAGCCACCCAGGTGCCCCAAAAGTCATTTAATGTTTTGAACAGTCAAGGTGTCATTCAAAAACAAAAGACGTATACAGAGGATGCAGTTTCTAACATCTGTCTATTTTCCACCCCCACCCTCAATAAGTAACCATGGCTATGTGTATCTGGTGTATCCTTCCAGAGACTTTATTAGTGGATGTATACAGGCAAAGACAAATATAAATGATATTTTACTCCTTTTAAGATGTAGATGGTAGCAAAGTGCTCAAATGAGTTTTTTGGTTTTTGGTTCATCTTCTTCGACCTCTCATGGAGATCATCCTGAAGCAGTACATGAAGAGCTTCCTCATTCTCTTTTTTCAGTCTTGTTTTATAGCTGTCTAATATTTCACTGTATGGATGTATCATACTCTAAATAACCACCCTCTTATTGCCAAATGTTTTCTGTATCCAGAAATTATATTTACATTTTATTATTATTGCAGAAAAATACAAACTTCAAATTGACATGAACTAAAGTCACATTTCCTTTGGTGGAAAATTATTTCAGATACCACTTTTTGTCTGTAAGCAAGTTTTAAAATATAAGGATTTTCAACATGTGCAAGTGTTGATACCATGTTTCACACTAGGGGTCGCCAAAACAGTATTTAATGCCAACAAATAGACCGGTGGTTGGGAACATTTTGTAAAGAAGCATCGGGAGTTTCTCAACCCCGGTAAGCAGGAACCGTACCTGGGGCCGAGAGGCTGAAGACAAAACTTTGGTCTGCTGTATTTTTAAAAGCACTAAGGCTCTGATAATTTAGGACGAAAGCAAGCAATCATTCCCTTCTCGTCGTGCAAATTTTACTTCGGGGTTTTATCTTTAGTTGGATTAAACAGTAATGTGGAATTTAGATGATATAGAATTTGGGAATTTTTTAAAAGAAGTTTGCTAGACATGATCTTATTTTCCTGTGGTTAAAAACGTCTTTAGCTTCAGCTTTTCCTTCCTGGATATCCTGGGTTTCATATATCTGAGCAGATCTACAACTCAATTTTTGAAGGGTTTTGCCTCTAATTGGGCATATGTTTTGAAAAAATGAAGTGTTCTGTATTCTTTGTTATAATTGCTCCTGGGGAAAATATGATGGCCACAGGTATGTATTCTTTTTTTTTTTTTTTAAAGATTTTATTTATTTATTCGACAGGATAGAGACAGCCAGCGAGAGAGGGAACACAAGCAGGGGGAGTGGGAGAGGAAGAAGCAGGCTCATAGCGGAGGAGCCTGATGTGGGGCTTGATCCCATAACGCCAGGATCATGCCCTGAGCCGAAGGCAGACGCTTAACCGCTGTGCCACCCAGGCACCCCCAGAGGTATGTATTCTATAACTCTTCATTTGAGATATAAGAGGCTGTCCCTCTCTGTTCTTTAGTGATTATATTAAAACACAGGCTGGTGCAATTTTTGAACAAAAATTTCTCTGGAGAATTTTCACAAAGGAACTTTGAAGTATTATATACATGTTCCATTCATTGCAGTGATATGAAATCTTGCAGCACCAAGATTAATGGTTGACATATCATTAATATCAAATATTAAAATAATATTTATTGAATAAATGAATGAATGAATCTTTATGACAATGTCTTGAGTGACAGCAAAGGATTAAAAACAACTTTACTGCCAATAATAAAGGAATAATCACATAAATTACGGTGTAATCTGGGTACATATGATATATTTCACTTAAATGTAAGTTCTTTTGAAATATGTAATTTTTTTCTCCATTATATCAGCATAATGATTTACCCATTGCTGGCACTCCATAAATACTTGTTGAATTAGAATACTGTTCTCATGCTGGATTAGTCAGGGAGATACCCAAAATCTCACAGCATCCCCCAGGAGCTGGCATTAGCCACCACAAAGTTGCCACCAATCTTTATCCTAAGCTTAAGAGATGTGGATTGCAGGGGAACAATTTTTTCTATGGAGTTAATGGTAGAAAAAAAAGACCTATGACAAGGTTTTACAAAATTGTGAATATACTAAATTTTAACTGTTATAGAGTTGCTTCAATGAATTATCCAAAAGGATTGCAAGGAAAAGTTTTTCACAGCTGAGCCAGGTGCTTGAACATCAGTAATCACAAATTAGAACACAGAATCTAAGAACAAGAAGTGACATGGGTGGGACTGACCTTCTATGCAACATCTCAAGTACCCAATTAAACATGTGGTTCATTTCAGTCTACCTAGAGTAAAAGGTGCAGGTAAAACTGGAGGAAAGGAGCTGAGCTTAGACTTTCCTTTGATTTGAATTTGAGCAAGTGTAAGATTTGTCTAGTTCCTAAGGTAGATTTAATGCCTCTTGGTTTTATTGTTTTGTTTCATTTTAAGTAGGCTCCATGCCCAATGTGGGGTGTGAACTCACAACCCTGAGATGAAGAGTCGCATGCTCTACTGACTGAGCCAGCCAGGCACCTCAATGCCTCCTAGTTTTAAATCAACACAGGGAACTTTTTTTCATTTTGATTTTTTAGAATAGGCATGTGTATAAAAGAGAACTGATGACATCCTTTTCAAAGTATGATTTCTTTCACTTTCCACAAGTTGCACTTACTTTCATGCATCAAACAGACCATGTTTCAAAATCTCTGTGTGAATTTTTGTGATTTTCTTCATTCGTAGTATATATCCTTCATATGTCACCTATGAGTGTTTCCTAACTTAGAAATCCCAAAGGATCTGTGTTAATAAGCTGTGTATAATGGTCCAAAAAGAAAATGACATAAAAGGGCGCCTGGGTGGCTCAGTCGGTTAAGCATCTGCCTTCAACTCAGGTCATCATCCTAGGGTCCTGGGAGCCCCACATCGAACCCCACATCGGGCTCCCTGCTCAGTGGAGAGTCTGCTTCTCCCTCTCCCTGCAGTTCCCCCTGCTTGTGCTCTCTCTGTCTCTCTGTAAAATAAATAAATAAAATCTTTAAAAATAAACAAGTAAATAAGAAAATGACATAAAAAAGCAAACCTCATAATTTTAATGCTGTTAATGTGGTTAAAGTAGCTTAAGGCCAAAAAGGAATTTGGGGGTGGAACAGATTAGCACACACAGCCATGGCAAAGGACCAGTGGTGTCATTTGCTCACCCGTTTTTCTCACTTTTTCCTCCGATTACATAAACCATTGTACAAATGCAGTTTCAAATCTCTCTTCTCCCAAGTAGTTATCTGCCTCTAGGTCTCTTTTGGCTTTACATCCTTTAAATTCTAACATTACATCCACTGAGAACTTCTCTAATAATATGTTTCAGCAAGTTAAATGCTTTAGTTGTTTGAGGAACTGATTTGTTCTGTAGAGATATGAAAGCATTCCAAAGTCTCATCTATGGAGCCCTCAAGATAGCTAAATGCTGTTGGCATACTTTTTTTTTTTTTTTGAAAGATTTTTTTATTTTTAAGTAATCTCCACACCCAACATGGGGCTCAAAACCACAACCCTGAGATCAAGAGTCACGTGCTCCACTACCTGACTGAGCCATCCAGGCACCCCTGGCATACATTTTCATTTCTATGTTTCTGTCCCTTGATTTGCTAGGATAATCTTTGTATTTGGCTTAATAGCTTTACTTAAAAAGGTCCGAAAAGCCCCTGCAGTTCTGTCTCAGTTTTAGTGCAGCTCTGCCCTGAGACTAAGACAAGAGTGGGCCTTGCCCTGGGCCCCCCTCACTGCAGAGGGTCTCGTTTGGCTTTCCCCTAGCTACACCCTCCCAAGAACTGAAAAGTCCATGGGTCAAGGAAACATACTCATCCATGCTCCCACTCCCCCAATCCCTGACTCAAACACACACAGACTAAGCTGGGAAACACAAATTCCAAGTACAAATGGCCCCAGCTCACTTTCAGGACCTGTGCAGGAGTCTGTCCCCCTAAGGGCGGATCTTGCTGCTGATGTGCACACCCCACGCTGCAGTGTGCCCCGGGAGTGGCTCGCTGTTGGCTGGGATGTTTACCTTGTGAACTCAGAGAGGCAGGTTGAGAAATCCCATCTGAAGAGTTTGGATTTGGAGACCATGTAACTTAGAGATGATTTTCAGAAGGACTCGGGTGCAATCTGTAGATTATCCTGTACTTAAACCTCCCCCAGGTACCCATCCAGTCTCAAATTCCTTACTGGCAAATAATCTTACCATCATAAATGGTATACTTTGTAACAATGACTTGTTCCAGGTGGTAACCTCAGTTCTCCTAAAATGAAACTTCTTACCACCTTCAATGTTAAAGCTGCTTCATTTAGAAGGTGAGTGACTTTTCAGAGGAAGATTTATAATACAAGGATGATAAATTAAATCATATCATTAGAATTAATATGTTAGATTGAGTACTAGTCTGTTTATGTAGTTAAAGTTTAATACTTTAAAAAACTTTGGCATTTTAGTCTGACAGATTAATGTTGTGATTCTATTTATTTAAAATGTGAAATTGACTTATAATTTCAAATTTAAAAATGAATGTGACCAAATTTGTAAGTGGTATTCTAATATTTAAGAGAAATGGCTTTACCAAATACATGTTAAATTTAGATTTGTAAGAGCCTTTGAGATGCTTTGGAATATTTTTCTTACTAGGAGCATGTGCTTGCTTGATCAGACATTTGAAATGCTTAAAAACAAACTGAATATATGAGGGGCGCCTGGGTGGCACAGCGGTTAAGCGTCTGCCTTTGGCTCAGGGCGTGATCCCGGCATTATGGGATTGAGCCCCACATCAGGCTCCTCTGCTATGAGCCTGCTTCTTCCTCTCCCACTCCCCCTGACTGTGTTCCCTCTCTCGCTGGCTGTCTCTATTCTCTGTCGAATAAATAAATAAAAAAATCTTTAAAAAAAACTGAATATATGAAACCCATTAATGCAGTTAAAGGAAGTCGATGGATACAAAATCAATATAAAAAAGAAACTGTATTTCTGTATTTCAGTAAGGAGAAAATAAAATCGTCCTGGCACAAATGGATACTTGCTATATGACAGAGGTATATTGCAGGGAGGTGGGAGAAAAGACAATATTTCTAGTAATAGTATCATATGGTTTCACTCAGATGTGGAAATATAAGGAATAACGCAGAGGATCATAGGGACAGGGAGGGAAAACTGAACGGGAAGAAATCAGAGAGGGAGACAAACCACAAGAGACTCTTGACTCTGGGAAACAAACTGAGGGTTATGGAAAGGGAGGTGGGGGGGATGGGGTAACTGGGTAACTGGGTGATGGACATTAAAGAGGGCACTGATATGATGAGCACTGGGTGTTATACGCAACTAATGAATCATTGAAAACTACATCTGAAACTAATGATGTATTATATGTTGGCTAATTGAATTTAAATTAAAAAAAAGAAAGTTGCATGCTAAAAAAAAGAAAAACAATTCAATTTTGATAGAAACATTCTGTTATTTTTACAAAGTGGAATTGGCTATAACAGTTGAATTAAACTTAGCAATCATGTACTCAAAAAAAGAGTCAAGATTAGTGCATTTAATTACATAAAAATGAAACACTTCTGTTCTAAAAATACCATTAGAAGAATAAAAACACAAGCCATAGACTGGGAGAAGGCATTCATAGTCCACGTAACCAAACACCACCACCAACAACAACAACAAAAATCTTGTTCTCAAATATATAAAGAACTCCTTAAATTTGATTTTTTAAAACAGGCAAAATCCAGTAGAAAAACAGATAAATGACTTGATCATGCATTGCACAATAAAGATCATCCAAATGGCTAGTAAACACTGAAAAGTTTAATAAACAGAGAGAGGTTGATTAAGCCAATGAGATGTCACTGCACACCTACCATAATAGCAAACTTTTAAGTTTTATAATGCCAGGTATTGGTGGGGAATTCTAAATTTTGGTGGGAATGTAGTACAAGCACTTTGAAAAACAGTTTGGGGTTATCAGAATTGAAGATATTTATACCCTATGTCCAAGCAGTTCCCCTCCTAGATATATCCCTGAGAGAAGTGGTTCTCAAAGTAGAGTCCTTGGATCAGCAGTATTAGCATCATCTAGGAACATTTAGAAATGCAAATTCTTGAGCCCTACCCCAGGCCTACTGAACCTACTCATCTACTGGGGATGGGGTGTGGGAAGTCACAGTGCCTGCATAGACAAAATCAGACTTGTATATGCCTCCCTGGATGGGACTAATTGAAAAGCAAAGGAGGAGTGCCTGGAACACTGGGCCTCCTTTGAAGTTTCTTGGCTGAAAGCAGCCAGATTCTTACTGCGGCTCAAGGCTCTCATCTAGGGAGTCAATGTTTAAATTTTGAAGAAAAACAGGCACCTGTGGTGGTCACGTATTTCACAGACTCCTTGCCCCCTTGTTTTGTGCTTGTGCTTGGTGTATCCATATGACCCCAATAAAAGTGGAGACAAAGCTTGGCTCGAGGCTTTTGCCACTGGACCGTCTGGTCCGCAGGTCGGTCCTTTCTCCCGCTAAGGTGTCTGGAATAATTTTTTCATTCACCGTCTCAGGGTTTGCTGGCCAAACCCAACAATGGGGTCCAGCCATCAATGTTTTAACAAGCCCTCTAGCTGAGTCTGATGCATTGTGTGCATGTATATATAGCAATACATCAACAAGGGAGTTCATAGCAGCTTTATTCGTAATAGATCCCTAAAAGGAAACAGGCTAAACGTCCACTGTTAGTAGACAGGTAAATTCATTTTTAATTTGGGAACAAAGGAAGTATCTTTATAGACGGAGTCAGAAACAAATGGGAGAGCAAAGGCAGGAGTTAAAGGAGAAGATAATTTGATGGAATAAGTTGAAGATCAGATAAAATCTAACTGGGGAGGTTATTTGAGGTGAAAAAGAAACGGAAAGTCTTTCTGAGAGACTAGAGAAGGAATGCAGAAATTTTACTGAGGGTGGGAGAACAGGAGGAATTGATGAAGCTTTCTCATCCATTAGAGCATTTATTTTCTTTGTTAGGAATCAGGGTCCTAGCAGAGAGGAGGGGATGGGCTGGGTGGCATGAGGAGAGTTATGAAGGTTTGAAATATCTCAGGAGCGGACTGGGGTAAGATGTGGAGCAGCCCAGTTCTAACTGTACGTTTGGAACCTGTGACAGCCTAGGAATGATAAAATTGCACAGAACTGGGGTGCCTGGGTGGCTCCGTCGGTTAAGCCTCTGGCTCTTGATTTCAGCTCCGGTCATGATCTCAGGGTCCTGGGATCGAGCCCTGTGTGGGGCTCTGTGCTCGGTGCAGAGCCTGCTTGCCCTCTCCCTCTGCCCCTTCCCCCACTTGCTTTCTCTCAAATAAATAAAATCTTTTTCAAGAAACTGCACAGAACTGCCTTATACTTGGGTTGTTCTGTTATCTCTCTGGCAATTACATTCTTCATCCAGTCTTTGCGAACTAGTTATTTCAAGTAACTGCTTCTGTTGAAGAAGCAAGCTGCATCTCAAATACTTTTTTTTTTTTCAGAGAGGGACAAGGTGGGAGGGCAGAGGGAGAGAGAGAACCTTAAGCAAGCTCCACACCCAGCATGAGCCTGATGCAGGGCCCAATCTCACAACACTGAGATCATGACCTGAGCGGAAGTCAAGAGTCAGATGCTTAACTGACTGAGCCACCCAGCTGCCCCTCAAGCACTCTTAATACAGTGTTACATTCTGTAACGGCTGCTCAATAAAAAAATTAAATCAGTGATGGAGGGTTAACAAATGGTGGTAGTTAGCATAGCAATTTAAGGCAGGAAGAAAAAGTTCAGCTTTGGCTGATCTCATAAGAGGTGATGGAGCTCAGACTGGCCATAGAGCTCATCTCACCTTGAAGCAGGAGTGTCCACAGTGAGTATCTCCAGGTCAGTCAGTTATTGGAATAGGCTATCCAACCTAGGGGAGCTAATGTCCCAGACAAGGGGACTTCTGCTTGGCCAAGGTCAGTTCTCTAGAAAAGGAGGCATTTGTGGGCCTTTAGAATTCAAAATTACCAGCAGCCTAGAGATTAGTGCATTAAGCTGGTTAAGGATATCTGGACAAAACCAGCATCCGCTACAGTGCACCACTGGTACCCACTTAGCTCTACTTCCTTCTCACCAGGTTTTTGGTTGATCACAATTTCTGGGAAAACTAACAGCAGAAAGATTAGTGGATCAAATGTCGCTTCTCACTGTTGCAGTGGACCCCAAGTTTGTAACTGATGTTTGTCATCTCCCTTCATCACCACCCACTCCAGATTCCCCTCCCCTCCTGTTATCACCTAGATTGGTCCAGGTGGCTTCCCTGGTAGGCTGAGGCAGACTCTCATCTCATACAGGTTACCTATAGGATACCCTACTATTATTGGGCTGTGGGTACTGTACTTCCAGGTATAAGAAAACCAAGGGACACACTAGTAGATGACGTGAGTGTCAAATATATCTGCTTCTTATGATGATAAGAGTCAAGTAACCCCAACAATATGGTAACTCCTTTCTTTGCTGGCTCATTTACAGCAGCCATAGCTTTAAGTTTAGTGGTTTTCTTACTGTGTTCTTTGGTGGAAACATCCCCTTCTGGGAACCGAGACCTTTAGACCCACAGAGCCTAAACTTGTGAGAACAAGAAATATAATTTCCCCCCAAAGAGTCACAGGAAGTAATGGTGGGACCATTCTGGCTTTTATTCGTTAGTTTCCAGACCCACATATTCTACTGAATGGGGACACAGCCATACAGTGGTTGATGGCTTAAGATATACTCTGCATCCTGAAGAATAGTGCCCTGTCCCTTGCAGGATATCACCAAGCTTGTGCCTTGGCTGTACCTTCAAGATGCTATTGCACTGTTCTTTTAGGCTGGCAGTTTCTGGATGGTGCATATATATGATCTATAATCGTATACCTAGTGCCATACTTCCTTTACTACAAAGAAGGTCCCTTGGTCTAAAGATGATGTTAGGTGTGACCCGATGTCAGGATATCATGTGCTTTATGAACCGTCACATAGTGGTGATAGCTGAGGCACAACAGGCAGGAAAGGCAAATCCATATCTGGAATAAGTGTCAATCCCATTCAAGATAAAAAGGTGAGGGGGGACCTGTAATATGTAATCCATTTAGAGACCCAAAGGGAAGTTCTATGGAAATTCCATATGGCCTGGATCCCTTTGGACCATCATGGCAAAGAATTAATAGAGAATTAATATAACATTGGGGCAAGACCATGACTGTATGCTATTATCCAACCTGTATGATGGCAAACTGTTTCTGATCCTCATTCTGATATAAGATAAATAGATATAGACCATGTATCTGCAAACCATAGACCAGAGGCTGTAGGAATCTGTTATAGTAAATACGCTACATCTAATATAGCAGGTGCCAATGAGGCTACTACTTGGATAAGTTTGTAGTAGCTCAATGTCATGCTCTTTTATTCACCTGTTAAGCCAGAATGGTAAATTAAATGGGGGATGTAGTGAGACCCATCACCCCTACATCCTAAATTCTGCCATTCCTCTTCTGAGATGAAAACTGTTTTTGATTTACAGTCTTGGATGAGAGTTGAGAGTATATTTTCAGGGACTTCTACTTGTCCGTCTTACTACAACTTTCCGTATTCTACAAATCAAGGAACTAATATGAAGGTTCCTAGCTATAATTTATTGTTACTCTTCCCCCCACAATTCTCAAACTACAGATTGTGCACTAGCTGGTGTAGCTCTTTCCCTTTTAGCCCATCAAACTCACTACATGCGGAAGTCTGAGCAATCTCATCTCTATAGCATGCCGGGAGCTACCAGTTCTCTACCTGCTAGTAGTGACTGCCAGCTGACCAGTGAGTGATTCAACTCCAGAGCCACACTCAAGAATCTACGTCTTAGGATGACTTTCAGGACGAGTTATCTTAGGTTGAAATTCCAAATAGCAGAACTTGAGGAAAAACAAAAAGTATATTTGCAGTTGTTGTTCCTGGTAGTTTCCTTTTTAAAAATAAAGATTTAATTCATTTATTTATTTGAGACAGAGAGAGCAGGTGTTCATGTGCACACATGTGAGCAGGTGAGGGGCAGAGGGGGAGGGAAAGGGACAAGCAGACTCTGAGCTAAGCAGGAACCTGACCTCACCACCCTGAGATCATGACCTGAGTTGAAACCAAGAGTCAGACGCTTAACCCACTGAGCCACCGAGGCACCCCAGCAGTTTTCTTTTTATTTTTTAATTTATAATAATTATTGTTGTTATTATTAATTTTTAAAATTCTAGTAAGGTGAACATACAGTTTTATATTAATCTCAGGTATACAATATAGTGACTCAACAATTCATTACTAAGTGCTCATCACAAAACGTGTACTCTTAATCCCCTTCACCTATTTCACTTCTCCCCCCCACCCACCCGCCCTCTGGTAACCACCAATTTGTTCTCTATATTTAAGAGTGTGATTTTTTGTTTGTTTCTTTTCTTTTCTTTGTTTATTTCTTAAATTCCACATATGAGGAAAATCATATGGTCTTTGTCTTGCACTGACTGACTTATTCTACTTAGCAGTATACCCTTTAGATCCATCCATGTTGTTGCAATGGCAAGATTTCATTCTTTTTATGGCTGAGTAATATTCCGTTGTGTATATATACCACATCTTTATTCATTCATCTATTGATAGACACTTGGGGTGATTTCATGGTTTGGTTATTGTAAATAATGCTGCAATAAACATAGGGATGCATATATTTTTTCAAATTAGTGTTTTCATATTCTTTGGATAATTACCCAGTCGTGGAATTACTGGATCACATGATACTTCTATTTTTAACTTTTTGAGGAGATGCCATACTATTTTCCAAAGTGGCTGCACCAATTTGCATTGCCACCAAAAGTGCACAAGAGTTTCTTTCTCCACATCCTTGCCAACGCCTGTTTATGTTTTTGAGTTTAGCCATTCTGACAAGTGTGAAGTGTTATCTATACATTGCAGTTTTAATTCGCATTTCCCTGATGATTAGTGATGTTGAGCATCTTTTCATGTTTCTGTATGTCTTCTGCACATTTTAATTGGATTACTTGTTTTTTGGGTGTTGAGTTATATAAGTTCTTTATATATTATGAATATTAACCAGAATATTCTAGATATTAACCCTTATTAGATATATCATTTACAAATATCTTCTCCCATTCAATAGGTTATTTTTTTGTTTTGTTGATTATTTCTTTCACTTTGCAGAAGCTTTTAATTTTGATGTAGTCCCAGTTGTTTATTTTTGCTTTTCTTTCCCTTGCCTTAGGAGACATATCTACAAAAATGTTGCTACTGCTGATGTCAGAGAAATTATTGCCTGTGCTCTCTTCTAGGATTTTTATGGTTTCAGGTCTCACATTTAGGAATTTAATCCATTTGGAGTTTATTTTTGTGCATGGTGTAAGCAAGTGGTCCAGTTTCATTCTTTAGCATGTGGCTATCCAGTTTTCCCAACACCATTTGTTGAAGAGACTGTCTTTTTCCCATTGGATATTCTTTCCTGCTTTGTCAAAGATTAATTGACCCATATAATTGTGGGTTTATTTCTGGGTTTTCTATTCTGTTATATTTATCTATGTGTCTATTTTTGTGCCAGTACCATACTGTTTTGATTACTACAGTTTTGTAGTATATCTTGAAATCTGGGATTGTGATACCTCCAGCTTTGCTTTTCTTTTTCAAGATTGCTTTGGCTTATCAGGGTCTTTTGTTGTTCCATACAAATTTTAGGATTATTTGATCTACTTCCATGAAAAATGCTGGTGGTATTTTTGATAGGGATTTCTTTAAATGGGTAGATTGCTTTGGGTACAATGGACTTTCTAACAATATTCATTCTCCCAATCCATGAGCACAAATATCTTTCCATTTGTTTGTGCTATCTTCAATTTCTTTCATCAATGTTTTATAGTTTCCAGAGTATAAGTCTTTTACCTCCTTGGTTAAATTTATTTCTGGGTATCTTATTATTTCTGTTGCAATTGCAAATGGTATTGTTTTCTTAATTTCTCTTTCTGCTCCATCATTATTAGTGTATAGAAATCCAGAAAACTGCTGTATATTGATTTTGTATCCTGTGACCTTACTGAGTTCATTCATCAGTTCTAGTAGTTTCTTGGTGAAGTCTTTAGAATTTTCTGTATATAATATTATGTCATCTGCAAAAAGTGAGAGTTTTACTTCTTGCTTACCAATTTGGATGCTTGTCTTTTTCTGGTCTGATTGCTGTGGCAAGGACTTCCAGTACTATGTTGAATAAAAAAAGTGAGAGTAGACATCCTTGCTTGTTCCTCATCTTAGGGGGAAAGCTCACAATTTTTTCTTATTGAATATGATGCTGTGGGTTGTTCATAAAAGGCCTTAATTATGTTGAGGCATGTTCCCTCTAAGCCTACATTGTTGAGGGTTTTTAGGATGTTGTACTTTGTCAAATCTTCTTCTGCATTTATTGAAATGATCATATGATCTTTTCTCTTGTCAATGTATTATGTTGATTGATTGTGAATATTGAACCACCCTTGCTTCCCAGGAATAATTCCACTTGAATGCGGTGAATAATTTTTTTAATGTATTGTTGGACTTGGTTTGCTAATATTTTGTTGAGGATATTTGCATCTATGTTCATCAGAGATACTGGCCTGTAGTTCTCTCTCTTTCTCTTTTTTTGGTAGTTTTTATCTGGTTTTGATATCAGGGTAATGTTGGCCTCATACAATGAATTTGGAAGCTTTCCTTCCTCTTCTATTTTTGCACAGTTTGAAAAGAATAGGTATTAGTTCTTTTTTAAATGTTTGGTGGAATTCATCTGTGAGGCCATCTGGTCTTGGACTTTTGTTCATTGGGAGGTTTTTGATTATTGATTCAATTTCATTGTTGGTAATTGGCCTGCTCAAACTTTTCTATTTCTTCCTGATTCCATTTTGGGAAGTTATATGCTTCTGGGAATTTATCCATTTCTTCCAGGTTGTCCAATTTGTTGGTACATAATTTTTCATAATATACTCTTATAATACTTTGTATTTCTCTGGTATTGGTTGTTATGTCTCCTCTTTCATTTCTGATTTTGATTATTTGAGTCCTCTCTCTACAAAAGAATATTTTATTCTAACGTGTTGGAAATGAGGACCATAGCTTAGAAACTCATCTAAGCAAGTCTTGCACATGAATGAGGGTGGGGAGTGGGACAATTCCTTCCCACTTCACAGCAGAACATCAACAGCTTTTTCATCTTGAGGGCTTCACTGTCTCCACAGTGGTACACACAGCTATGCTGGGAAAACCTGTCAGTAGATAGCACTGTGATTCGTGGCAGCAAGTAACAGGTGCAGGCATTCATGAGTATATGTGTGAACCCTCTGGGAATTCTCAAGCATTTTCTAGAATCACCTACTCAGTGTCAGGCTGATAGATCCTTGGTTACAGCTCTAGTATACTATGAACACTCAGCAATGTACAGACACCTAGCAGATTCTCAATCCATTTTTCTACTCATCCCTCCCCAATTCAGTGATTTGACTGCTGCCTTTCTGTCACCAAGGAGGCAACCCTGAATACACATTTTAATTACTGTCAGTTTGAGGAACACTTGCTTCCTGACACACCCTCCCATATTCTCGCAATTAATGACAGTATCTGTGAAAATCTGTTACTTTTTATTAAATTTCAAAATGGCAACAATTTTCAAAGTGGGTGGAGCAATCAACCTAGAAAATCTAGTATTCAAAACTAGCTTTTGCAAAAAGATACTGTTTTGTTGTTCTTGTTGTTATGCTTTGTTTTGTACCTAAATGATTCCATGAGTCACTGCCTGAATATTTGTCTTTTCTTTTGTTTTCCTTGCACTAGAAAGTTAACTGACTTTCCTTGTATTAAAAAACAACTCAAAATTGGATAGAGTTAGAACTGAAAATATTAACCTTATAGTTTATTTTCATTCCATCCATACACTTCCCTAAGCCTTCTTCTAGCTCAGGATTCAGCTGGAGTGATATGTCATCCTGAGCTCTGATTGGTGCCTCAACTCTTCCCATAAAAATTAGGGTTAATACAAAGTGCATTAAATAGTTTTAATACGATCAGAAACAAGAACTATGGACACAAAAAGAGGTCAGAGAGGGTACAGATGAGGGATAGATAATATAAAAGGAGACAAATAATATAAAAATTACAAAAAGGTTAATATGAAATCCAATTTTTCAGGAAGAGGTGTCCTTATAAGGCCAATATGGGGTTGATTTTCAAATAATTTATTAATTTTAATTGGGAGTTTATTGTTTATTTCAAATTCTATAACTGTATCTTCCTGTCTGAATCTAATACACAGACAGCTAATTGAGAAACTGAGAGAAATTGGCCAACATGGACAAAAGATTAATAATAAATAGGTCTTGTGGTCATATTTAGCATAAACAATTTAATGTTGAAATTACTTTCACTTCTACCTGCTGTCAAAAGACAATTAGCAGCAATCAAACTGTAATTTTCTTTTTTTATTATTTCTGAAGAAGCCTGAGAGTTAAAATAGAAAGTAAAGTAACACGAGTGACACACTAAATGACCTAGCAAGTGTTTGGCTGAGATAAGTTATAACACTTCTGCTAAAAATTGAAAAACTGTCACTTCCTTGTTAAAGCTGAAAATAGCTCTTACAAGTTGTTCTTTTTGATGCAAATCCATATTAAGCTTTGTATATTAACACAAACGACTCAAAACAATTCCACGTGAGTACGTATAGACTTAGAGAGAATTATGTAATAAATAATACTAGATTGTTGATAATAAATAATACTAGATTGTTGATAAAGCATTTAATCCAGTTTAAATGAGTATTTTATCAAAAGAGACCTGACTTTGAGATTTTTCTTTCCTTCTATAAATTTAGTGGTTACATACCAATTCCATTTAATAAATATGTGTTGTGCAGCTATTAGGTAAAAATTCAAAGACTAGGTGCTCCCAGGACTGCAAAGGTGAGTAATATGTAGTGAATACTGTGTAATTTACAATATAATCATGGTTATGAATATGAAAATTTATAACTTATTAGAATGGAAGGCAGCATGAATACAGTGGCCATTCTGAGAACAGGTAAGTTATTTTTAATAGAAGTGATGAAAAATGAGTTTATAAAAGTAATATCATTTGGGATAGAATTAGAATTCTGTGCAGTGTTTCAAAAGCTAGTGATGGGCTTTTGGGGAGCTCATTCTGGTGGAGGGTCTTGTCATGATCAAAGTTATGGAGAACTGAAAGCTCATGGTATATTCATGGAATGGCTAGTTGAGAGGATAAAGAAGGGTAGGAAAGAAGAGGGAGATGAAATTGAAATGGTATTATGGAGGATCTTAATATCATGTTAAGTAAAAGGGTTTGGACTTAATCTACAAATAGTAGGGACCCAGTGAAGATTATGGAACAAGAGAGTAATGTAATTAAACCTTTACTTTGAATTCATGACTAATGACAGCGACCTAGGAGACTTTGAAAGTGCAGGCAGATTAGTTAGGCCAATATAACACAGGTGGAAGAGGAGGTCACATTTGGGAGAGCCTTGAAATGTTAGGTACCGTGACAAGGACAGTTTTTTGTCTTCCAATATCCATTTTCTCCATCTTCCTTTGAACAAAGATTAATTCTTGCCTCCCTTGCAGTCAGATGGGACCATGTATCTAAGGTCTGGCCAATGGATGAAGAGGAAACTGTGCAATTTCTGTGGGATTATATTAAAGGAAGAGGTTTCCTCTTTATCTTTTCTCCTTTCTGATTGTTAGAATATAGTGCTATAGACTAAATGCTTGTGTTCTCCCAAATCCCTATGTTAAATCCTAATTCTTTTTTTTTTTCTTTGACAGAGAGAGAGTGTACAAGCACAAGAGGGGGTGGGGCAGAGGGAGAAGGAGTGAGAGAATCCCAAGCAGGCTCCCCGCTGAATAAAGAGACAAACATGGGGGCTGGATCCCAGCATGGGGGCTGGATCCCACCACCCGAGATCACAACCAGAGTAGAAATCAAGAGTCAAACTCTTAACCCATTGAACCACCCAGGAGCCCCCTAATTCTTCATTTTGGTGAAATATTTTGTTCCTGTCTTTGCCTGTTTTATAACTGGATTGTTTACCATTGAGTTTTGAGAATTCTTTATATATTGTAGATATAAAGCCTTCGTGGCTTGCAAATCCTGCATTCTCTTTACAAGGTCTTTCACAACAAAAAAGTTTTTAATTTTGGTAAATTACTAATTTCTTCTTTTATGGATCATACTTTGGCTCTTGTCTAAGAACTCCTTGCCTAGCCCTGTCCCAAAGAATTAAAAACAAAAAACAAAAACGAAAACAACAAAAAAAGAGCACACATCAACCTGTTGAAGTTAGTGATATAGAGAAAAATCTTAAAAGTAACTAAGAAAAAAGTTATGTCAAATATAGTCTTTGTAGTGCTGGAAGGGAAGGTACAAAAAGAATAATTAACATTTTAATTTCATATATCTATTTATCTGTCTATCCATCCACACACATACACACACACACACACACACACACACACACACACACACACACACGGGGAGGTGTCCTTACACAGCTGAATGTGCAGACTATGTAAGGCTGATACCTGAGTTTGAAGAGCAGAGCACAGGTGGACAGGAAAGCAAGATGGATGTAAAGTGGGGAAACCAAGAAGCTTACAAGGACAGACTGAAACCCTTGTCAGTTCTCATCACCCCAGACCTTGATGGTATCAGTGTCCTGCAGAACCTGGGGCCCCTCAGGATGGAGCTAATCACACACACCTGGCCTAGGAGTCAGACAAGGTAAAGGAGGATCCTGGGGGAGGTGGCGCAGTCAGAAGCCTGGCTGCTGCTTTGTACCAGTGAGGTCATCCAGCAGATAAACAACCATAAAAGTGAGCTGCAAAAATTTCTCCCAAATCTCATGCAAGACTCTTTCCTGTGGCCCTTCCTACACAGAAACATACAGGCAGGGGAATTCTGGGAAGTAAAATTAAGCCTTGCTACCACACGTGATGTTTTGGTTTATTTTAGAAAAAGTTTAATAAAGTGAACATAATGATAAAGATACCTGAAAAACATTTGGAGGAAGGAGTGTGCTTGTTTGGTAGATTGAGATCTAGTTTACTGTGGGATCCATACCCCAGAAGGTTCATAAACTTTGCTTAACGGAAAATATATCTGGCTTGGCCCCAATAGAAAACAAGTTCTTTTTAGGTGAGATTTTGATGAGAATCTGTTAAATTTACTTAAATGAAAAGAACCAAGAAGGAAAACGGAGGTCTCTAGAAGAGCACTGGCAGGAAGACTTTCCTTCTCTAAAATAAATAAATAAAAATTTAAAAACACCCCCAAAAAGAAAAACCCTAACCCAGTCTCATCCTTTGGGTCTCCTGGTAAAGCCTCCTAGGACTCAGAGCAGCAGATAGAATGGCTCAAAATGGATCTGGGACACAGACCGAGAACAGCTAGCTCAGTGAATGATATCTAACTCAGCCAAACTTCCTAACATTTACCAAAGAGCCTGAAATAGTTATGATGATAAATAATCTGGTGTAGGGTTTACATTTTTTTGTGAAACTGTTCTTTTCCACTGGTGTTAAAACATATTCATCATCATCTTGACAAATGCCATTAATTTTCATTTTTCCTCAAATGGAACATTGCCCTATAAATTATTTTCATAGCAAAGAGTGACTCAACTCTCAATAAAAGTGATTTATGGAAATCTGCCATGTTCTCACTCTGCTACTCATAAATTTTCCGCATGTAGTCAAACTTCTTTAAGTGTCCTGAGTCACAATAACTCATAGCCAGGCACTGAAATGCAATTCAACTATTTGAAAGGTGAACGCAAATAATGGGTTGATATGTCATTCAAGTAATAACATAAGAAAGCAAGCAGCTCAACAAAGTCAAAGCACTCAATGAACGTAGTTCAAAAAGTTGGTGGATTTTAACTCATAAAGTCAATGCCATAACAAAATACTCTCTATTGCACTCTCACTTCAAGTACAAGTTTAAACAGTCAAGCATAAATCTCTGGCTATTTCTTTGGAGTACATTCAGGGCTCACCCTCCCTCCCTCGCTCCCTTCTTTCTTTCCTCCTATTTTCAAGCACTTCCATGTACACCATCTTATTTACCTCTGAATAGAGGTATTATCCCCATAATGCAGACGATGAAACTGAAACCCAGGAAGTTTAAATAACTTGCTCACTCTATCCAGTCAAGAAAGCTAACACCCTATAAATTGAAAGCAGGTAACTTGCTTCCAAACACTCCAACTTCAATAAAATATTTTGTAATATTTTAAAAGGCCATTTACCTGCTTGCTGACTCTGTAACCTATACTTTCTGTGACCTGTCATCTTAAAAATCAGTCTTTTGACTTCACTCCTATGAAGACCCTGCTTTGCAAGGAGGAAGCGTTAGTATAGCCTTATAGAAAAGCCTTTTTAAAATTTTAAATCCTCTTTGCAAATTTATCAGGTCTATAGGAGTTAAAATGAATAAACAAACAAAACCAACTCAAGTGGCAGTAGTGACCTTTGAAAGCCACTCTTTAGGTCAAGAGACAATAAGTTGACTGTGGAGACAGAAGTCATCAAATGCATACGAAACACAAATAGCCAGCTCAAAATCAGCTCAAAAAAGAAACGCTGCCAAAAGCTTGTGTTTGTCTGTTTAATCTTCTTCAACAAGCATTGGAGAATACAGAGTAGTGTGGAGGGTTTTCTCAGACATGTATTTTCAGGAAAGTCTACTCTTACCCGCCACTTTCCCTCCATTCACAATGATAATATTAATAGTATTTATTTGAGTTCTTACGTGCCAAGCACTCTCAGATCTTTACCGAGTAAACTCACTAATTCTCATGTAGACCCTGTGACATAGGTGCCCTATTTATCTTGGCTTTCAGATAACAAAGCAAGCAGAGAGAGGTGAAGTAACTTGGCTCAGGTCACCCAGCCACTATGGGCAGAGCCAGGCTCTGAGCCCAGATGGTCTTACTCTTAATTTCTGCATTGTATTGCTCTCCAGCCCAAGCTTCATTGGGTCCCTTAGATGTGTTCCTGTTCACCTGAAATCTCCTTCCGTAGCTGGGACCATCTGTACCAGTATAGTGCCCAGTACTACGAATGCTCAGCAAAGTTTATTGTATGATTGATAGAATGAAGGAAGGAAGGAAGGAGGAATGAAAGAATGAGTATACAAATGTGTTCTGAGAAGTTGGAAAAAGAAGAGACTCTTTTTAGAGTAGGTGGGGTAGGAAGAAAAGGTTCCATCAAGAAGCCTTGAATAATGGTAGAATTTCGGTAGGTTGAGATAAAGAAAAGGGAATTTCAGGTGGAAAAATTATATAAAGTTGGAGACATTGGAATGCCTAGAGATACATTCAGAGAACAGCAAGTTGCACCAACTGGCAGTGGCTTAGTCTTGGGCTACATGAATGAAGGTGATGCAGGGAGAGGTCTGATCAGGTTAACTTGACGTTAGTTGGCTGAATTTTTTTTCATCTTAAGAGTTTTTATTTAAAGCTGTATATAAGATTACTTTATTCCTGCATCTTCTCAATTGTTTCTTCCTTATATTTGCCCTTTTCCTTTCCTACTTGGCGAGATTTGGCATTATATTCAAGGATTTTTTCATGGCCTTTGTCCACTTTTAGTCTAGTGATAACCACCTTGCTAGGCTGAATGGCCACACGGACAGGTGAGCCATTTGCCTTCTCTCACTGTACTCGCTCAATGTAGATGACCGATTTCTTCCTGTAAACCTTGGCCAATTTGCTGACCTTTGCAGTGTCCTTGCACAACCTGTACTTCATCATCCTTTTGAATGGGCACGGATCAAACATTGTACTTCTATCTCAGCTCTTTGGAAAGAGGGGAGGACATAATCTTCCTGCAAATGTGGGAAAGGGCATCGAAATGCTTTTTATGGTTCTTGCTCCAGTCAGAAGTCACAAAGGGATTGAACTTCACTTTGGCCGCTAGTGCTTCAGCGATGGCTGCAAAAGGAAAGAAGTGCTGAATGTCTTAAATAGCAGGCTGAAGGAATTACTGTTTAAGGAACTGGACACCTCTGGAGGAGTATGAAAGAAGATGTAAGAGGATGACAATCTTGGAACTGTGCTTTTAGAAAACTAAATGGGCAATAATATGTCAGAAATTCAGAGCAGGACCTGCTGCCCTATAATGAAAAAATACCTGGATGAGTCTCAGGAAGTCTGTGAATCCTTGAAAGACACACAGAATTTTGTCTGTATTTGTGTATGTACACATTTCCACTGAGACTGTCTACAACCTCTCAATGGTTTTCAAAAATTGTGACCCCCTACCCCAAACAGGACTGCCCCAAGGCAGGCATCCAAATAGATGCCACCATTCCATATATCTAAATATCTTAAGATTATAAATGAAGTTAAACTGTTAAATAAAATCTGTTCTTCATCCTATACTGTTATCATATGATCTGGCAATCTCACCTTTCAGTTGGTGAGTGGATAAACAAATTGAGCATATCCAAACAATGGTATATTATTCAACAATAACAAAGAAATGAGCTATCAACCCACAAAAAACCACAGAGGAAATTTAAATGCATATTATCTAGCAGAAGAAGCCATTCTAAAAAAGTACATACTATATGTACTTCCAACAATATGACATTCCAATTCCAACTATATGACATGTTGGAAAAGGCAAGACTGTAGAGACAATAAAAAGATCAGTGGTTACCAGGGGTAGGGGAGGCAGGATGAATAGGTGGAGGAACACAGGAATTTTTTAAGCAGTGAAACTATTTAGCATGATACATGTGGATACATTTGTCGAAACACAATTCAAGAAAATTCACACACACACACACACACACACACACACACGCACACACCCTCCAGAGAATACAAACTATGTGCTTTAGTTAATAACGTATCAACAGTGGCTCATCAACTCTAACAAATGTACCCCCTAATGAAAAAGGAAGGCTAGGGGTGGGGGGTGTACTCTGTACTTTCTACTCAACATTTCTTGTAAATATAAAACTGCCCTCCAAAATAAAGCCTATTAACTGAAAAATTAAGAGGAAAAATGCAAATTATAATGAATATAAAAACTTGAGAATTATTTAAATGGACCAGAATTGTATTAATTTATTAATTTGTGTATTTGGAAGCTGATACTGGTACATAAACCTAAGATTCTTTCTTCCTGATTAATTGATCTCTTTATTACTATGAAATTACTTTATCACTACTAATATATTTTTTTAATTCTTCTTTTTATTTTAATGTTTTTTTATTGTATTATGTTAGTCACCATACAGTACATCCCTGGTTTCTGATGTAAAGTTCGATGATTCATTAGTTGCGTATAACACCCAGTGCACCATGCAATACATGCCCTCCTTACTACCCATCACCGGTCTATCCCATTCCCCCCAGCTCCCTCCCCTTTGAAGCCCTCAGTTTGTTTCTCATAGTCCATAGTCTCTCATGCTTCATTCCCCCTTCTGATTACCCCCCTTTCTTTATCCCTTTCTTCCCCTACCGATCTTCCTAGTTCATATGTTCCAAGGATGAGAGAAACCATATGATAATTGTCTTTCTCTGCTTGACTTATTTCACTTAGCATTATCTCCTCCAGTGCCGTCCATGTTGCAGCAAATGTTGAGAACTCGTTCTTTCTGATAGCTGAGTAATATTCCATTGTATATATGGACCACAACTTCTTAATCCAGTCATCTGTTGAAGGGCATCTCAGCTACTTCCACAGTTTAGCTATTGTGGACAATGCTGCTATGAACATTGGGGTGCATATGGCCCTTTTCTTCACTACGTCTGTATCTTTGGGGTAAATACCCAGTAGTGCAATGGCTGGGTCATAGGGTAGCTCAATTTTTAACTTTTTAAGGGACCTCCACACTGTTTTCCAGAGTGGCTGTACCAACTTGCATTCCCACCAACAATGTAGGAGAGATCCCCTTTCTCCATATCACTCCAGCAATTGTTGTTTCTTGCCTTGTCAATTTTTGCCATTCTAACTGGCATAAGGTGGTATCTTAGTGTGGTTTTGATTTGAATTTCCCTGATGGCTAATGATTTGAAATTTTTTTCATGTGTCTGTTAGCCATTTGTATGTCTTCATTGGAAAAGTGTCTGTTCATATCTTCTGCCCATTTTATGATTTATTTGTTTCTCACGTATTGAGTTTGAGAAGTTCTTTGTAGATTTTGGATACCAGTCTTTTATCTGTAGCATGATTTGCAAATATATTCTCCCATTCCGTGGGCTGCCTCTTAGTTTTTTAAACGGTTCCTTGGCTGTGCAGAAGTTTTTTATCTTGATGAAGTCCCACAAGTTCATTTTATCTTTTATTTCTCTTGCCTTTGGAGATGTGTCATGAAAAAGGTTGCTTTGGCCGATGTCGTAGAGGTTGCTGCCTATGTTCTCCTCTAGGATTTTGATGGATTCCTGTCTCACATCGAGGTCTTTCAACCATTTGGAGTTTATCTTTGTGTATGCTGTGAGAGAGTGGTCAAGTTTCATTCTTTTGCATGTAGCTGTCCAATTTTCCCAGCACCATTTATTGAAGAGACTGTCTTTTTTCCACTGGATGTTTTTTCCTGCTTTAGCAAAGGTTAGTTGCCCAAAGAGCCGAGGGTCCATTTCTGGGTTCTCTATTCTGTTCCATTGGTCTATGTGTCTGTTTTTGTGCCAGTACCATGCTGTCTTTGTGATCACAGCTTTGTAGTACAGCTCAAAATCCGGCATTGTGTTGCCCCCAGCTTTGTTTTTCCTTTTCAACAGTTCCTTGGCGATTCGGGGCCTTTTCTGGTTCCATACAAATTTAAGGACTATTTGTTCCAGTTCTTTGAAAAATGTCATCGGTATTTTAATCGAGATAGCATTGAAAGTGTAGATTGCTATGTTGATTCTTCCGATCCATGAGCATGGAATATTTTTCCATCTTTTTGTGTCTTCTTCAATGTCTTTCAAGAGTGATTTATAGTTTCTAGAATATAGATCATTTACGTCTCAGGTTAATTCCAAAGTAACGTATGGTTTTTGGTGCTATTGTAAATGGGATGGATTCCCTAATTTCTCTTTCTTCAGTCTCATTATTCGTGTATAGAAATGCAACTGATTTCTGAGCATTGATTTTGTATCGCGCCACATTACTAAATTGCTCTATAACTTCTAATAGTTTGGGCGTAGATTCTTTTGGGTTTTCCATATAGAGTATCAAGTCATCTGCGAAGAGAGACATTTTGACTTCTTCTTTGCCGATTTGGATACCTTTTATCCCTTTTTGTTGACTGATTGCTGTTGCAAGGACTTCTAGTACTATGTTGAATAATAGTGGCGAGAGTGGGCATCCTTGTCGTGCTCCTGATCTTAAGGGAAAGGCTTCCAGCTTTTCCCCATTGAGAATGATATTTGCTGTATGCTTTTCATAGATGGTTTTTATGAGATTGAGGAATGTACCCTCTATCCCTACACTCTGAAGGGTTTTAATCAGGAAAGGATGCTGTATTTTGTCAAATGCTTTTTCTACATCAATTGAGAGGATCATATGGTTCCTGAGTCTTTTCTTGTTGATATGATGTATCACTTTGATTGATTTGTGAATGTTGAACCATGCTTGCATCCCAGGTATGAATCCCACTTGGTCATGATGGATAATCCTTTTAATGTACTGTTGGAGTGTATTAGCCAGGATCTTGTTGAGGATTTTGGCGTCCATATTCATTAGGGAAATCAGTCTGTCATTCTCCTTTTTGATGGGGTCTTTGCCTGGTTTGGGGATCAAGGTAATATTGGCCTCATAGAATGAGTTTGGTAGCTTTCCTTCTGTTTCTATTTTTTGAAACAGCTTTAGGAGAATAGGTATTATTTCTTCTTTGAATGTTTGGTAGAATTCCCCAGGAAAACCATCCAGGCCTGGAGTATTGTTATTTGGAAGGTTGTGTATCACTGACTCAATCTCTTCATAATTAATTGGCCTGTTTAAAAAATCAATTTCTTCCTGTTTCAGTCTTGGTAGTTTATAGGTTTCCAGGAAGGCCTCCATCTCTTCCAGATTGCTTAATTTATTGGCATATAGCTGTTGATAAAAGTTTCTAATAATCCTTCCAATATAAATGGTGTTGGTTGTGACCTCTCCTTTTCATTCATAATTTTATTAATTTGGGTCCTTTCTCTATTCTTTTGGATAAGTCTTGCCAGCGGTCTGCCAATTTTATTGATTCTCTCAAAGAACCAGCTTCTAGTTCTGTTGATCTGCTCTACTGTACTCCTGGTTTCTAATTCATTGATTTCTGCTCTAATCTTGGTCAACTGCTTCCTCGTGTGTGGATTAGGCCTGTCCCCCTCTTGCTGTTCCACCTTCTTGAGGTGAGAATATAAAAACTGCATTTTAGATTTTTCTATTCTTTTGAGTGAGGCTTGGATGGCTATGTATTTCCCCCTTAGGACTGCCTTTGCAGTATCCCATAGGTTTTGGACTGTTGTGTTTTCATTCTCGTTGGTCTCCATAAATTGTTTAAATTGATTTTTGATTTCCTGGTTCATCAAGTCATTCCTGAGCAGGATGGTTCTTAGTCTCCAAGTGTTTGAGTTTCTTCCAAATTTTTCCTTGTGGTTGAGTTCCAATTTCAGAGCGTTGTGGTCTGAGAATATGCAGGGAATAATTTCAGTCTTTTGGTATCAGTTGAGACCTGTTTTGTGACCCAGAACATGATCTATTCTTTTTTTTTTTTTTTTTTTTTTTTTTTTTTTAAAGATTTATTTATTTATTTATTTGACAGAGACAGCCAGCGAGAGAGGGAACACAGCAGGGGGAGTGGGAGAGGAAGAAGCAGGCTCCCAGCAGAGGAGCCCGATGTGGGACTCGATCCCGGAACGCCAGGATCACGCCCTGAGCCGAAGGCAGACGCTTTAACGACTGCGCTACCCAGGTGCCCCGAACATGATCTATTCTTGAGAATGTTCCATGGGCATTAGAATAGAATGAGTATTCTTTGGTTCTGGGGTGTAGTGTTCTATATATATCTATGAGGTCCACCTCGTCGAGTATGGCATTCAAAGTCCTTGTTTCTTTGTCGATTTTTTGCATGGGTGTTCTGTCTATTTCTGATAGTGGAGTGTTGAGGTCCCCTACTATTAATGTATTTTTATCTATATGTCTCTTTATTGTGGTTAAGAGTTGGCTTGTGTATCTTGCTGCTCCCCTGTTGGGGGCACATATTTTATAATTGTCATATCCACTTCTTGGATACATCCTTTAAGAATAATATAGTGCCCTTCTGTGTCTCTAACTATAGTCTTTAGTTTAAAATCCAATCTGTCTGATATGAGAATTGCTACCCCAGCTTTCTTCTGAGGTCCATTGGCATGAAAGATGGTATTCCATCCCTTTACTTTCAGTCTGAATGTGTCTTTAGGTTCAAAATTAGTCTCTTGTAGACAGCAAATGGATGGGTCATGTCTTTTTATCCAATCTGCAACCCTGTGGTGTTTTTTGGGAGCATTTAGGCCATTTACATTGAGACTGATTATTGAGAGATATGATTTTAATGATGCCATGTTGCCAGTAAAGTCTTTGTTTCTATAGATTGTGACTTTCTGTTCTGTATCACTCTTGGGGCCTTTCCACTTTTATAGGACCCCCCTTAATATCTCCTGTAGGGTTGGTTTCGTGGTTACAAAATTGGTCAATGACTGGCAATTCTGGAAGGTCTTTATTTCTCCATCAATTCTGAATGACAGCCTTGCTGGATAAAGGATCCTTGGCTGCATGTTTTTCTCTGAAAAAGCTTTAAAAATGCCCCCCCCAACCCTTTCTCTCATTCCAGGTCTGTGTAGACAGGTCTGATGTAATTCTGATACCTTTGCCTTGGTACATGAGAAATTTCTTTGCCCTGTCCGCTTTCAATACTGTATCCTTGGATCTAATATTTGCGAATTGCACTATGACGTGACGTGGCGTAGGTTTGTCGTGGTTGAGCTTGGGAGGGGTCCTCTCAGCCTCTTGGACACGAATGTTTGTTTCCCTTGCTAGATTAGGGAAGTTTTCAGCTACAATTTGTTCAAATATCTCTTCTAGACCTCTGTTTTTCTCCACCCCCTCGGGGATGCCGATGATTCTGACATTGGAACATTTCATTGAGTCAGTAATCTCCCGTAACCTACATTCCTGAGTGTGGATTTTTTTGAGTCCAGATTCTATTTTGGCTTTTTCTTCTACTAACCCATCCTCCAGTTTGCTGATACGTTCTTCTGCCTCATTCACCCTGTCCGTCAGAGCCTCTAGTTTTGACTGCATTTGGCTCATAGAATTTTTAATTTCTGCCAAATTCGCTCTCATTTCTGCCCTTAGAGATTCTATATTCTCATTAACATTTTTGTTAATACTTTTTTCAAGTCTACACATCATCTTGACCATCGTTACTCTGAATTCCATTTCTGATAATTTGGTTATATCATATTCATTAGTTCTGTGGCAGAGGCCACAGACTCATTGTCTTTTCTTTGCTGGGGGGGACTTCTTCTCATCATTCTGATGAGGAGAGGTTGCGGGGGTTGTCCAGAGCCCAAATTATTGACCGGGACCCAGGCCATGCACCCTTGTTTTATAGGGATCTTAGGGATGTAGGCTTCTTGATTTTTCAGCCTGCCTTCTGGGGGAGGGGCCTGCCGCGCTGATACTCAGGCAACCCTGTTTGGGTAGAGTCTCCATGTCCCCTGCAAGGGGGGATGGGGATGGGCACACTGTGAGCCGGTATTTCCAGGCTTTTATTCTCTGGCGGCTTTCCCTGGCAGTTTGCTGTGCCTCTTCTGAGAGTCAGAGTAGCAGTGGCCGAATCTCAGCCTCTGTCTCAGAACAGAGGGATCGCGGACCATTCTCCATTGATGTTCTGGCCACTTTAACTCTGTTACTGTTGGTGCTGCTCAACCCTGCAGCGTCCGGGATGTGCGCCCCACACCTGGCATCCCAGCCCTCACTTCCAGGGCCCTCGCCTGTGTTTCTAATACCGCCAGCTGCCAGCCGCCAGCCACCCCCACGCGCTCTGAAGCTCCGGCCCTCAGTCTGGTCGTGCGCGTTCCCCGGCTCACAGTCTCAGTCTGCTCTCTCGTGGGTACCGGTCCTCAAGTCCGCCCGCTCCCCTGTGCAGGTGGCTACCGCTTCCTGGCACCCGAACACGGTGGCTCCCTCCCCCTTCCGTTTATCTTCTGATATCTGTGCACGGTTTCACGGCTCCCCACTTCGTACCTCAATACACAGCGCTGGAGATGTTCATTTGTAGAGATCCAGATGTATCTTCTTGCATCTCAGGCTAATTCTGTGGATGTTCAGGCTGGTCTGGTACCTATCTAGCTCGACTCAGGGGACCGGATGAAAGAGGGGTCCCCTACTCCTCCGCCATCTTAACTCTTCTCCCCGCTATTTGAATTCTTGTTCAGGTCCTGCCTGCACTTCCAAGCCTCGCGGCCCCCAGGCCCATTCCTGCCGCTGGGTGCCTCCACCCGCCCCCCACTCCCCTATTGCTCCACTCCCCACTACTAATATTTCTGCTCTCAAATGTATTTTGTCTGACATTAATGGAAACACTCTTGCTTTCTTTTGATTTGAGTTAGCATGCCACATCTTTTTTCCATTCTTTTGCTTTTACTCTGTTTGTCTTGATATTTAATAAGTGATTTTCTTGTAGGCAGCATATTGTGCTTTGATTTTTATCCAACCTGACCATCTCTGCCTTTTAATTGGGTTGATTAGACCACTAACATTTAATGTGATTATTATGTATTAGATTGAAATCTAATCTTGCTATTTGTTTTCTATTTGTTTCATCTTTGTTCTCTTTTCCCTCTTTTTCTGCTTTCTTTTGGATCATTGAGCATTTTAATGATTCCATTTTTATCTCTTTTGTTGGCATGTTATTTTGTCATTTTAGTTGCTTTGGCTTTATGGTGTCCCTTATTCATTTATCTCAGTTTACTTCTGAGGGATATTATACCATTTTACAAATAGTTTAAGAACCTATTTTAAGGTTTTACTATTGTCATACATTTTTATTAACATATTTTATAAATTCCACAGTACATTTTTATTCTTTTTGTTTAAGCAATTAATTATCTTTTAAAGATACTTTATAATAAGAAAAAATGTTGTATATTTATTTATGTAGTTACCATTTCTGGTATTCTCCATTTTTGTTTGTAGATTTCCATATTTCCAACTAGCATCATTTTCTTTTTGCCTGAAAGGGCTTCCTTTTACATATCTTATAGTCTGCTGATAATAAATTCTTTCAGTTTTTATATGTTTGAGAAAATCTTTATTTCACCTTCATTTGTGAAAGATACATTCACTGGATATACAATGATAGATTGACAGATTTTTCCCTTAATATTTTTTCTTTTAGTCCTCCATTGCTTCCCTGGTATATTATTTCTGATGTGAAATTTGTTATCATACTCATCTTTTTATCTTTTCTCCTCTCTACATAATGTGTTTTTTCCCCTTCTGGCACCTTTTAAGATATTCTCTTTATCGCTGGTTTTGAGTAATTTAGTTATGCTACGTTTTGGTATACTTCATGTTTCTTGTGTTTGGTTCACTGAGCTTCTCAGATCTGTGGGTTTATAGGTTACATCAAATCTGGAAAAGTTTTGGACATTTTCTTCAAATATTTTTTTCCATCTCTCTTTTCCTTTAGGGGACTCCAAGTGTGTGTGTGTGTGTGTGTGTGTGTGTGTGCATGCATTGAGGTTTCCCACTCTTAAAGAGTAGGAAGAGTAGATTATGTATTATACCTTGCTGGGTGCTAGGTATCAAGTGTTCTTGAAATTTGTTAAATTACTTGGAAACAGTTTGATCCTACTGAGACAAAAATTTTCTGACCACTCCTTCCTATAAATTATGAGGTTTTTTCAGTCTGTTTTGCCAAAATAGGTACCATTTCTGGTCTTGTGTAAGCAGCAGTTACTGCTTGCTCCAATCCTTTTACCTGGTTTTGCCCCCAACCCCAGGTAGTTTTCTGAAATGCATTAACTGATAAATCCTCTGCTGAATACTCTAGGTGGATCTTGTGCAAATCTTCTGTGATCTCTCTATATTCAGTTCTCTCTCCCCAATATTCTCTCCTGCGAACTTTAGTCACCTTGGTCTCCCTGGACGTTCAGATTCATCTCAACTCAGGAAATCTGCCTGGCTTCTTCTCTGTGCCATGTGCTGAAAACTCTTTCAAAGCAGCAAGCCAGGACAGGCAGGCCTTACCTTGTATGTTTTCCATATTTTGGGGATCACAGTCCTTCATCATTTAACATTTAATATCTTGAAAATTGGTGTTTATATATTTTGTCTCTGCTCATTATGCAGTTGGGAGGGTAAATCTGGTCCCTGTTACTCCATCATGTTTGGAAGCAGAAGTCAATGTGTAAGTATTAACTAAATAGTAGAACAGTACCTAGGCTCATTTTCCTCAGTTGGGTGCAGAAAAATGACTGTTAATAACCAAGACTTACAGTGCAATTCCACCAGTTGCTGGATTTATTTTAATCTTTTAGAATTAGAAAGATATACAAAATTATCTGGCCGAAAATGATAAAATGCCTGGGAATAGTCTAAGGTAGAAGGCATAAGGATAAAGGATTATACTGACCATGAGCTAATAAATATTTCAGCTTAGGGATTAACTATTCTAAAGACTTTTGTACAACCCCAACATTTGCCGTAATAAAAAGTTTAAAAAATTATCCAATCCAACTCTTTGATTTTAAAGATAGGAAAACCTGTTAAAAGAGGGTATGTGGTTGTGTTGGGGTTAGCATGATGATGATAATGATGATGATGATTACTACACTCAGCAAAGTACTTTCTCATTTCATCCCGCACAAAACAAAGAAATAAAAGAAGCAATGAATGCTTGCAGAAAGGTGAGTACGTCTGACTTACTGTGATGGAAATTTGTGGTTGTTGCAAATAAAGCTGAAAAGTGATGATGATGATGATTATAGCAGCTTACTGCTTTCTAGGCACTGTTATAAGTAGTTTGCATGAGTATAAGATAGTCTGCAATTCATATTTTTTCACATTTTGATATTTCTGAAGTCAGGATGGATCTTTTGACTGTAGTATAGTACAGTTACTGTCAATCTGAATGGTTTAATATTTTCAGAGAGGGTGTACCTTTGTTTAAGCCAGTCGTCTGGTGACATAATCAAACCAGTCCACTATGAACTATCTATTTGAGGCCTTTTGTCCCACACAGGTAATATGAATTCAGACTCCAGATTTCTATGACTACCAACTTCATACAATTCTCAGGGGAGATTTTTACCTGCCTACATCTAGTGTCAAATTGAGATACAAGTAGGGCCTGGATTAAGACAAGATGGTAGGCCTGCAATGAAGAGTTGTGGAAGGATAAAAATTGGTATGACTAGAAGCAGATTTTAAAAGCAATTTCTATCAACATATTTTTTCCCACTATACCTGACTAACATCTTGGTTCTCTATGGCAGTAACAATAGTAAAATAGGTAATATTAAACAGGACTATCTTGAAACTTTTGTTTCCAATTCCAAATGGAGCTTTATATTGTGTTTGTCATAAATTTATGTATTCTTCTTTTCCAGATGACTATAAATGCAAAGTAGAGTTTGTTCTGACACTTTCAACAATGGATAGATCATCCACACAGAAAATCAATATGGAAACATTAGACTTATACCATGTATTAGAACAGATGGACTTAACAGAAATTTAGAGAATATTCCATCCAACAGTAGCAGAATGCACAGATCTCAAATGCACATGGAATGTTCTCCAGGATACATCATTTGTTAGGCCACAAAACATCTTTTAATAAATTTAAAAATATTGAAATCATATTAAGTACCTTTTGACCATAATGATATAAAACCAGAAATCAGTTACAAGAAAACTGGAAAATTCACAAATATGTGGAGCGCAAACAACATGCTACTGAACAACGAATATATTAAAGAAGAAATCAAAAGAGAATTAAAAATTTCTTGAGACAAATGAATATGGAAGCACAACCTACCAAAACTAATGGGATGAAGCAAAAGCAGTTAGAAGAGGGAAGTCCATAGTAATAAATGTCTACATAATGAAAAAAGAAAAACCACTTAAATAAACAACTTTACTCTACACCTCAAAGAAATAGGAAAAGAACAAACCAAGCCTAAAGTTAGCAGAAGGAGGAAAATAACAAAGATGAGAGTGGAAATAAAGGAAGTAAAGACTATAAAGACAATTGAAAAGATCAATGAAACTAAGAGGAGGTTTTTTGGAAAGGTAAACAAAATTGATAAACCTTTATCTAGACTTACCAAGAAAGAAAAAGAGAAGACTCAAATAAATAAAGTTAGAAACAAAGGAGGAGATGCTACAACTGATACCACAGAAATACAAAGGATCATGAGAGACTAAAACGAATAATTATATGCCAACAAATTGGACCACCTAAAAGAAATGGAAAATTCCTAGAAACATACAACTTACCAAGACTAAATCATGAAGAAATACAAAATCTGAACAGACCCAAATAAAGTAATTAAATCAGTAATAAAAACCCTTCCAACAAAGTCTGGAACCAAATGGCTTCACTGGTGAATTCTAACAAATATTTTAAGAATGAGTACCTGGGATGCCTGGGTGGCTCAGTCGGTTAAACATCTGCCTTCGGCTCAGGTCATGATCCCAGGGTCTTGTGATCGAGTCCTGCATCAGGCTCCCTGCTCAGCGGGGAGCCTGCTTCTCCCTCTCCTGCTCCTCCTGCTTGTGCTCTTTCCCCCCCCCCTCTCTCTGTCAAATAAATAAATACATTCTTTAAAAAAAAAAAAAGAATGAGTACCAGCCCTTCTCAAACTCTTTCAAAAAAATAGAAGAGGACAGAACACTTTTGAACTCATTTTACAAAGTCAGCATTACCTTGATACCAAATCCAATTGAGGCCAACTACAAGAAAACAAAGTTACAGGCCAATATCCCTGATAAACATAGATGCAAAAATCCTCAGCAAAATATTAGCAAACTAAATTCAACAGTATATCAAAAAGATCATACACCGTGATCAAGTGGGATTTATTTCAGGGATGCAAGAATGGTTCAACATCCTCAAATCAATCAATGCAATATATCACATTAACAAAGTGAAGAATAAAAACCTCACAATCACCTCAATAGATGCAGAAAAAGCATTTGACAAGGTTCAACATCGATTCATGATAAAATCTTATAATCAACTGGATATAGAGTGAACATACCTTAACATAATAAAAGTACATATGACAAGCCCATAGCTGTCATCATGCTCAATGGTGAAAAGCTGAAAGCTTTTCTTCTAAGATCAGTAGCAAGACAAGGACGCCCACTCTTGTCACTTTTATTCAACTTAGTACTAGAAGTTCTAACCAGAGCAATTAGGCAGGAAAAAGAAATAAAAGCCATCCAAATCAAAAAGGAAGAAGTAAAACTTCCTCTATTTGCAGTTTACATATAATAGATAGAAAACCCTAAAAACTTCCCCCCAAATTTTTAGAACTAATAAAAAAATTCAGTAAAGTTGAAGGATACAAAATCGATACACAAAAATCAGTTGTGTTTCTATACCATGCCAATGAACTATCAGTAAGAGAAATTAAGTAAACAATCCATTTATAATTGCATCAAAATGAATAATATATAAAGAATAAATTTAACTGAGGAAGAGAAAGATCTATACATTGAGAACTATAAAACGTTGATGAAAGAAATTGAAAAAGACACAAATAAATGGAAAGATATTCTGTGCTCATGAATTAGAAAAATTAATACTGTTAAATTATCCGTACTACCCAAAGCAGTTTGATAGGGATTCAATGCAACCCCTATCAAAATTCCAATGGCATTTTTTCACAGATAATATGGTATTGACATAAATATAGACACATAAATTAATGGAACATACTAAAGAGCCCAGAGATAAACCCATACATATGTGGTCATTAATTTTCCATAAAGTAGCCAAGAATATACAATGGAAAAAGGATAATCTCTGCAATAAATGGTGTTGCGAAAACTGGACAGACAAATGCGAAAGAATGAAATTGGACCTCTATCTTACACCATACACAAAAATCAACTCAAAATGGATTAAATACTTGAATGTAAGACTTAAAACCGTAAAACTCCTAGAAGAAAACAGGGGGTAAGCTCCTTGACATTAATCTTGGCAGTGATTTTGCGGGGGGCGGGGACTAGACACCAAAAGCAAAAATAATAAAAGCAAAAATAAACAAGTGAAACTACATCAAATAAAAAGCTTTTGCACAAGAAACAATCAATAAAAAGAAAAGGCAACCTACCAAATGCAAGAACATATTTACAAATCATGTATCTTATAAGGGGTTAATATCCAAGACATACAAAGGACTCATACAACTCAATAGCAAAAATAAAAACAAAACATCTTAAAAATGGGCAGAGGCGCTGAACAGACATTTCTCCAAAGAAGAATGGTCAACAGGTATATGAAAAGGTACTCAACATCACTAATCATCAGGGAAATACAAATCAAAAGTACGATGAGATATCACCTTCCACCTGTTAGAGTGGCTGTCATAAAAAGACAAGAGGTAACAAGTTGCAAAGGATATGAAAAGAAGGGACCCTCTGTGGATCATTGGTGGGAATGTTAATTGGTGCAGCGCATATGGAAAACAGTAAGAAAACTCCTCAAAAAATTATGGGGTGCCCGGGTGGTTCAGTCAGTTAAGCATCTGCCTTCAGTTCAGGTCATGATCCCAGGGTTCTGGGATCAAGACCCGCATGGCTCCCTGTTCAGCAGGGAACCTGCTTCTCCCTCTCCCTCTGCTTCTCCCCTGCTTGTGCTTTCTTTCTCGCCCTCTCTCAAGTAAATAAACAAAATCTTTAAAAAAATAAAAATGAAACTATAGTATGATCTAGCAATCCCACTTCTGGGTATAAATCCAAAGGAAATGAAAATAGGATAGTGGTATCTGCACTCCCATATTCCTTGCAGCATTATTCACAATAGCCAAGATAGAGAAACAACCAGAGTGTCCATCAATGGGTGAATGGATAAAGAAGATGTGGTGTATATATACATACAATGGGATATTATCAGCCATGAGAAAGAAGGAAATCTTGCCATTGGTGACAACATGGACGGACCTTATGGGCATCATGCTAAGTTAAATCAGTCAGATATAGAAAGGCAAATACTGGGGCGCCTGGGTGGTACAGTGGTTAAGCGTCTGCCTTCGGCTCAGGGCGTGATCCTGCCATTATGGGATCAAGCCCCACATCAGGCTCCTCCGCTATGAGCCTGCTTCTTCCTCTCCCACTCCCCCTGCTTGTGTTCCTTCTCTCGCTGGCTGTCTCTCTCTCTGTCAAATAAATAAATAAAATCTTTAAAAAAAAAAAAAAAAGAAAGGCAAATACTACATGGTTTCACTTACATGTGGAAACTTAAAAAAAAAAAAAAAGTCAAACTCGTGGAAACAGAGAGTAGAAAAGTGGTTTCCAAGGCCTGGGGGTTGAGAGAACTAGGGAGAGGTTGGTAAAAGGGTACAAACTTTCAGCTATGAGATGAGTAAGGTTTGAGGATTTAATGTAAAACATGGTGACTATAATTAATAATACTGTAAGTTTATATAATTGAAACTTACTGAAAGAATAGAACTTTTTTGCTTCATCAAAAAACCAAAAATCAATGCTGTTTATTTTAATATTTTAATTTTATACTTCTAATATGTAGATTTGTTCAAACTTTTCAGTTTTTTATTTTAATTCCAGTATAGTTAACATACAATGTTATATTAGTTTCAGGTATACTATAGTCTAGCGATTCAACAATTCTATACATTGCTCAGTGCTCATCATGATGAGGGTTCTCCTAAACCCCTTCACCTATTTCACCCATCCCCCCACCCACCTCCCTTCTGGTAACCGTTACTTTGTTCTCTATAGTTAAGAGTCTAGGGGTGCCTGGGGGGTTCAGTTGGTTAAGTGTCTGACTCTTGATCTCAGCTCCTGTGTTGATCTCAGGGTCTTGATCTCAGGATTAAAGCCTCATGCTGGGCTCCATGCTGGGTGTGGAGCCTACTTAAAAAAAAAAAAAGTTAAAGCATCTGTTTTTTGGTTTGTCTCCCTCTTTTTTTCCCTTTTGTTCATTTGTTTCTTAAATGTTCCACATATGAGTTATTTGAATTTTATAGTTTTCTAATGAGGCTGTAACTATAAGGAATTTATACCATGTTTATGTAAGTAACATTGTATTTATATTATATTCAAGTAATTTGTCAACACTGAGTGTCAGATATTTTTTTCCTTGAAGAGGGGTCTACTCACTACTTAAGTTGGAGAGATAATGTCCTAGGACCCTGAAAAAAATAAGGCATGAATAAATTATATACAGCACTCACATTTGCATTGTAATCAATCATGAATTCCAATTTGCCTGGGGGCATTTGTTTTGTAAATGTTTCTTTGTGACTAGGGATGTAGAATTGTGGCAAAAGTTCCTGTTTCATAATTGACTATGCCTATCACCAACTTGTAGAAAATAGCGTTTAAAGAAATCAGCTAGAGTGGCCTGCTTTCAACACTGAGACTTAGTGATGCAAGGCCATGTCAGCTCCTACCAAAGATTCCTATTCACGCTCTGGACGTGTAAGTAAGGTAAGGAGCTGTGGACTGAGAGGAACATCTGTCAGCTTCCCCAACGTCTCCTGAACAAGATCATCATCCCAAGGGCAGGTACCTGCAAGAAGACTGTCCACTGAATCTGTGAGTTTACTGCTGAGACTTCAATGTGTTTTCGCTGTGTCACTTCTAGTAAGCTCATCTTTAAAACATATTCATCATTTGAAACCCGTTTGTTTTTTGTGGTGCCAATATTGTACTTCTAAATTTTCCTTAGGATCATGGAAGGATGCTGGCCATGGTCCATGTGCTTACAGAAATTATAAACCATTTTTGAGGAAGGACTCAGTCCTTTTGAAGATTGTGTTAAAGGGAAAAATAAGACAAAGTCATGCAGCTGCAAGACGAGGATGAAATGGATGAAGAAAAAGAGAAGAAAATCATGTCTCAGTCCCAAAGTAAGGCTTTTTGGTGTAGAAATAGATGGTTTCTAAATGAATGGCACAAATTCATCTAAATGAACAAAATATGGATTATAAAAATGTTCAGTCTGTGAAAGTTATGTTTGTTGAAAACAAATTTAATTATTCCAATTCAAAACCAATATTTAAAGACTCATGATGAAGCCATAACTTTATTATTAAAAGGCGTGGCTTATGTGTTAGATTCTGTTTATGCTTTTCTGTTTCACTTTCATCAGTTCCGCACGACAGGGCAATGGTGCAAAAAGGGGGTTACCAGAAGGGAGTGTTGAGTAACAGTCTCATCTTAAAATAGTTTTGCAACTTGCTATGCGAAATCACAGTTGCAGAAAAATCATCAAGAGCCATTAAGCAGATCAATTATACTATCTCTAGATCTGATATTTTTTTAGCCTATTCTTTTTCACAATTAGAATGTTCTATTTGTATGCATAGAACAGCCGTACATGCTCACCTTTGAGCCTCTTGCGTGTATGCCAAGATATCAGAGGGAAGTTTTCACTTAATTGCAATTTGGGTTAAAATAAAAATACAGCCATGTCATTTCAGGAATTGTAGGCAGGAATAAGATTTAATACCAAAATAGTACATTTTCACCACTAATTTTCTCTTCCATCTTGTGTACCATAAACAGAAAAATAAGCTCACTACACAATAAGAAATTTGCTTTTCTATGAGTTATCTGTTGCATTCTTTTCTTTCTTTCTTTCTTTTTAGTAATTTTTCTAAGCTTATTTAGATTTAGACATCAATCTTTGAGTGCAGGTAACAGGATAAAAGAATCATTTGCTTCAGATAGTCTTTATTTTTTGGTTCTTCTGTGGTCTTTAATGTTGTTCTTGGATTCTTAATTGGTGGTTAAGAATATGGACTTTTGTGTTGGATGCAAGGATTTGAATCTAGGCTCCTTTGCTTGCTGGCGTTGGGACAGTAGACAGGAGACTTTAAGGCTCATTTCCTCCTCTGTCAAATGGGGTTGAGCTGTACACACCTCATAAATATGTAATGAGAATTAATATATGAAAGTATTAGCATAGTGGTTGGCACATTGTAACTGAGCAATAGGTATCAGTTATCTCTATTTTTTTTTTTGAAGATTTTATTTATTCATTTGTCAGAGAGAGTGCACAAGCAGGGGGAATGGCAGGCAGAGGAACAACAGGCAAAGGGAGAAGCAGGCTCCCCACTGCGTAAGGAGCCTAATACGGGACTCAATCCCAGGACCCTAGGATCATGACCTCAGCCAAAGGCAGATGCTTAACTGACTAAGCCACCCAGGCATCCCCAGTTATCTTTAATATAGGATTTAGCATTATGGGTTTGTATATTTTTAAATGAGCTGATGTCTGCTAATAATTATACATTTAAATATTGAGCTTCAAAGGGTGTCTTAGTCCATGAAGACTATATGCTATAGCAAAAATACTCTAGATTTTATGGCTTATAAATAGTAGAAGTTTATTTGTCACAGTTCTGGAGGCTGGGAAGTCCTAAGATCAAGGTGCCAGCAAATTTGGTATCTGGTGAGAGCCTGCTTCCTGGTTCACAGATGGCTACTTGCTGTGTTCTCACATGATGGAAGGGGCTAGAGAGCTCTCTGGGATCTCTTTTATAAGAACAGGAATCCCATTCTTGAGGGGTCCATCCTCATGACCTAATCACCTCCCAAGGCACTTCCCAATATCATCACATTGGGGATTAGGTTACAACATATGAATTTTTGGCAGACACAAACATTCAGTGTATAGGAAAAGGTTAGAAACTGTGTTCTCTGGTAAGCTCTGTATGTTGAGTAATGATGGTTTGTTTGCAGTACTGAGGTATAGATTTTCTCACATCTAGAAGAAATTTAAAGCTTAACAGATGTTAAGATATTTAATATCCTCAACATTAACCTCTTTATTTTATAGCCTTCTTTATATATTTCCACAAATAATATTTTATGTAGAGAAGCTATATGCAAGATTTGCCTATGAATCAGAATATTTTTCTAGTCTGAGTGTACCAGAGAAAAATTTATATTATATATGACATACAACATGGTTTCTTTATAATGCTAACCGGTAGATTAAAATAAAGAGATGCTAATATTATCAGGGAACATTTCTGGAAGAACTGTAGGTATAAAATTTTCAGAGCAGGGATTTAGACACTAAGGTCTAGCTGATTAAGGATGGCTGTTCAGGGTCCCAACATGAAACAGATGGCACATTCAAATTAGAATGATTCAATGAAGGTTTGTAAATAAAGGTAATATTATAAAGGAATAGGCAGAGTGGAAACCATAGGGACTCCCAGGCTGTCATACTCCAGGCCTGAGAACCATGAGTAGGGAGAGGTATTCAGAATGAGGAAGGAGAGGGAATCATATAGAACAGACCATCTTAGAGGAACAGTGACCTTCTGCTGAGGAACACAGATAGCCCTTCTGCTTGGAATAAATTCCCTGACCTCATCCCGTGCTTCTGCTCCCCTGCTAGATCCCTCTATTGGTTAAGCCCAAGGTAACCCAAAAGGGAGGAGCCTGTTGCAATAATCCATTAAGATCAATCACCCAGGGTAGACAGCAGAATGGAGGGAGGTAGAAAGTAAATCTGAAGGGGCAAAGAGAAGATGTCTGCACACATGCTAACATTATTAAAATCTAGAATTTATTTCTTCTTGTTATTACATTCATTGGTGGCCAGTGTTTATAAAAGAGCTGAAGCTTTATAAACATGCACTAGACAAGATCCTTACAGCAATTAAGTTTCAAGCTACTTTTCGAACAATGAGAGAGAAGAACACGGCTTAAAAAAGAAAAAACAGTGCTAGATCCATATTCCTAAATCTCATGACACCTGGGTGCCACCCTCTAAAATGTTATCTCAGTGCCCTGAGTTTCCATGTTCAGCTCAGTGCTTACTTTTGTCATTCATTCACTCATCATTCAACAAATATTTATTGAGAGTCTCTAATGTCCTAGAAATTGTGTTAGGCTTTGGGTAAAAAGTAGTAAGTGGAAACATAATCTCCATTCTGAATCTAAAAATATTTTTTGAAACCAATGGTTTAGTAGATAACTGTTTGGAATGACACAGAGAAAGACTTACATAATTCAGCAAATCTGTGTTCATGAAGGTAATCATCGAGAGCAACAGAACCACATGATCACCGAAAGTCCACATCTAATATTTAAACATAAAAATTTGAGACCTTGCATGGCAGCCATTTATACACTAAGGGCCATAGACTTTTTAGGTAGCATATTTCCTCCCTCCTAAAAGAAAGCCCTTTATCTTAGATTTTAAGCTGTCCAATTCTGGAAAAGCTGATCCAAATATGATTTGCAAGACAAAGCACAGGGCGCTAGCAGGATCTGGAAAGCACTGCCCAGTATGGTAGCCAAAGAACTGGTAATGTTCATGGTGATGTTCTACTCTGCACAGTCCGATATAGGGGACACTAATTCCCACTAGTTATGGTGGCCCTTGTGCACTGAAAATGTCACTGAGACTGAGGAACTGAATTTAAAGTTTTGCTTAATCTAATTAATTTTAATTTAAATGGCTACCTGTGGCTACAAGAGTGGACAGTGCGGGTCCAGAACAAGATGTGCGAGATGGGGCTTGTTGGTTCATTTCATCTCGTTTCCCTTTTCAACAGGGTTAACAACAGCTGTTCGTTTACTCATACAACACCCCGTGCCTAGCAGCATGTCACGTAGGGAGGAAATCAAAGAGAGGTTATTAAGAAGTAACAAGTGTTGGCAAAGATGTGGAGACATCAGACTCCTGTGCTTTGCTAGTATGAATGTAAAACGGTGCAGCTTCTGTGAAATGTGGTGTGATGATACCACAAAAAAATTACACAGAGAATTACCATAGGATCCAGCAATTCCACTTCTGGGTATATACACCAGAAAAATGAAAGCAATGACTGAAAAAGAAATATTATTCAGCCTTGAAAAGGAAAAAGATTCGGACACACGTGCTATAACGTAGATAAACCTTGAAGCCATTATGCCGAGTGAAACAAGCCAGTTACAAAAGGACAAATATTGTACCATCGCACTTATACGACATGTCTACAGTAGTCAAATTCATAGAGACAGAAAGTAGAGTGGTGGCTGCCAGGGGCTGGGGAGTGGGGGACTGGAGAATTAAGTGTTTAATGGGTACAGAGATGTCAGTTGGGGGTAGATAAAAAATTCTGGAAATGGATTGTGATGGTTGCATAACAATGTAAATGTACTTATGGAGTTGAACTTCACACTTTAAAATGGTGACAACGGTATATTTTATGTCACATATATTGTATCACACACAAAGAAGACAGGTTAAACATATGTCCTCAAGGAGTTTGCAAAGAGAAATTGTGGTTGGTGATTGCTACATGGTGGGTATAAAAAATGACTATATGGAGGAGTTATACCTGAGAGGGGTGGCTGAGCTAGATGACCTGAGATTCAGTGGGTTTATGAGCGCTTCGAATTTGGGATGGCAGTAGGATACAAGATGGTGTATACAGAGGACAGGATTTCATTTCATGTAGCAGCTATGGCCCTCTCCAAGAGCTTGTCCTGCTTTATCGGGTTTACCCTAAAGTCCTCATCCATATTCGTGGTTCAAAAAAATCCAGACTGCAGGTGAGAGTCAACCTTGCCAGGAAAAATGTATAAAACATAGGAGACCTACCTGGGAGCCTAGCAGGGGGTGGGCACATCAATTGCAGAAAGCCCAGGTCAGTCTAAACTTTGTCATTATCAATATCTTCAGCCCTTCCTCATCTAAGTCTCAAAGATCCCACTCTCTGACAACCAACTTGTATTTTTCCAACTGAATCTCTCTAATCCCTGACTGCACAATTCCTTGACACCCAGGAGCCTCCAATCCATTAACCTAACACTTTTTCACTTTGCCTCAACACCATAATTCATGTTCTTTCTTCTCTCCTTCCTTGGTTTAAATGCTATGGTCCTTCCCTATAATCATTCCTTCGCATAGGTGCACCACGCTCTTGTCCCTCTCTGCTCCATCATATTCAGCTGGCAACTCCAAACTCTGGTTGTATCTGGACCTCTGCCTAGCACTATTTCTACCCAAATAGGCAAATGAGACTGAGGAGAATACACAGCTATACCCACTGGCCTCCCTTTATAACATGGTCCCTGACTTCGAATGAACCCTTAGCAAACTGACGATATTTTCAATGTCTATATTTACTCTCTCACTGTCCCTGGATGATATTTCATACTTTCTATCCTCTTCTCAAACTTCCTTCCTTTCCACTGATAACCTTGTTTCTTCATTAATAAAACATTTTCTGCCTCAACATTTACCAGCATCTGTGCCCATATGTTCTGCCTCCCCTCCAGCTATCAGAAAAGGATTCCATCTTCTGTATCTTCTCCAATTTAACCCCAACATTCCTTTTGTGCATTGGACCCCATCCCTGCTCATCTACTCCAGAACATTGCTACAGCAATGATCTTTACTCTTCCGCATCATCACATTTTCCTTCCCTTTTGGCTCATGCCCATGAGCACGCAACCAGGCATATGTTCTAATTAAAAATAAAAATCTCTCTCTTGACCATGTGTTTCTTCCAACTACTGCCCCATTTTTCTATCTCCATTTACTCTTTTTCCATTCTCTCTGGGCCCAATCCAGACAGGCTTTGATCACTACACACCACCAAAATTCTTATCAAGTGTGCCATTGACCTCCAGGTGGCCAAGCCCATTGCTGTTTTCAGTTCTAATTTTACCCTTTTGGGGCACCTGGGTGGCTCAGTTGGTTGAGCGTGTGCCTTGGGCTTGGGTCATGGTCCTGGAGTCCTGGGATTGCCCACTTAGGTCTCCCTGCTCAGCAGGGTCTGCTTCTCCTGCCCCTCTCCCCGCTCGTTTTCTCTCTCTCTCTCTCAAATAAATAAATAAATAAAACCTTTAAAAAATATATAATTTTACCCTCTTTAGCAGCATTTGATAGAATTGCTCATTCTTAAAACATTGTTTTCATTTGGTCTCTGGAACACCACTGTGAGTCTACCTCTTATATCACTGATTATACCTTCTCATTCTCCCTTTTTGATTCTTCATCTTCCTGATCTCTGACCTTTGGAGTGCCGCAGGGCTCAGATTTCACACATGTAAATTCTATCCGCACATCACCTATATGCTAAAGACTCCCAATTGATATCATTACCCCAGACTCATCTATATAAATGCCTTCTTGACAACTCCAAACTTAAAGTGTCCAAAATGGAACTCTTAATCCCCAGCAACCCTTCCCTCCCCAGCCCCACAACTTGCTTCTCAAGCTGTCTTCCCAGTTAACATAAGGAACCTCTTTTCTTCTAATTGCTCCAAGTAAAAACCTTGACTCATCCTCACTCCTTTTTTTTTTAAGACTTTATTTATTGGGACACCTGGGTGGCTGAGTTGGTTAAGTGTCTGCCTTCGGCTCAGTTCATGATCCAGGGTCCTGGGATTGAGCCCCACATTGCACTCCTTGCTCAGCGGGGAGCCTGCTTCTCCCTAGGCCTGCGGTCCCCCTGCTTGTGCTCTCTCTCTCTGACAAATAAAATCTTAAAAAAAAAAGATTTTATGTATTTATTTCAGAGAGGGAGAGAGAGAAAGTAAACATGAATGAGGGAGAGGGAGAAACAGACTCCCTGCTGAGCAGTAAGCCCACAAGGGGCTCAATCTGATCCCAGGACCCTGGGATCATAACTTGGGCTGAAGGCAGATGCTTAACCGACTGAGCCACCCAGACGCCCCTCATTCTGACTCGTTTTACTCTCTCATGTCCTACATCCAATTAACCAGCCAGTCCTGTCGGCTTCTCCTTGGGGATATATCCAGAACCTGCCCGCTTATTAGCTCTACACTAGAATTTTGAATCAGTGAAGCTTGTCAGAGAAACAGAACCATGTATATATGAATGACACATTTATATTATGGAGGCTGAGAACTTCCAAGATCTGTAGTTGGCAAGATGCAGACCCAGGAAAGTTGGTGGTATAATTCCTGTCTGAATCCAAAGGCCTGAGAAGCAGGAGAGTAAATGATGTAACTTTTAGCTTGAGGCCAAGTCTGAAGCCTGAAAAAAACTGATGTCCCAGCTCAAAGACAGGCCCAGAGAGGACAAATTCTCCCTTTCCCAGCCTACTGTTCTATTCAGGCCTTCAACAGATTGGATGAGGCCCACCCACATCAGGGAGGGCAATGTGCTTTACTTATTCTACAGATTCATCTAAAACACCCTTACAGACACATCCAGAATAATCTTTAACCAAATACCTGGGCACCCCATTGCCCAGTCAAGTTGACAGATAAACTTAACCAGCACAGCTTCTTACTGGTTGGACTTCCTCCATCCTCTCCCCTAATTTGTCAACATAACAGTAAAAAGCAACAACAGCAACAAAAACAAATGCCGTATCAGGTTAATATCAGGTTACTCCTCTATTAAAAATTTTTCAACGTCTTCCTTTCTCAATCAGGGTAAAATATTAAAACCATCATGACCACCAAGGCCCTACATACTCTGTTCCCCAACCCTAGCTCCACCACCCATTGCCCTTCCCGCACTCATTCTGTTCCACCCACACTGATCCTATTCCTAGAAGCCAAGCATGCTCCTGCCTCAGGGCCTTTACATCTGCAGATCTCTCTGCTTGAAATGGTCAAAACCCAGATATCCACATTGTTTCTTCCCTCAACCTGTTACCTTAGAGGCCTTTGAAATAAACCCTTTGTTTTTGTTTTTAATTTATTATAACACCCCTCATCTCTCTTATTTTGCTTTACTTTTAAAATAAACTTCATTTTTTAGAATAGTTTTAGATTTACAGAAAAATTAAGAGGATAATATAGAGGGTTCTCATAAAACATGTCCCATTTGCCCCCATTATTACCATCTTACAATTACTATGGCACATCATCATAACTAACGAACGAATCTTGGTACTATACTGCTAATGAGAGTCCATACTTTATTCAGAGTTTCTTAGTTTTAAAAAAATATTTATTTATTTGAGAGAGAGAGCACGAGCATCAGTGGGGGGGGGGTGGCGGGGTAGAGGGTGAGTCTCAAGCAGAGCCCTCAGGGGGAGCCCTCTAAGGTTCCATCTCACAACCTGGAGACTGAACCCTGAACTGAAATCAAGAGGCAGACTCTTAACTGATTCAGCCACCTAGGTGCCCCCTCCTTAGTTTTTACCTACTGGCCTTTTTCTGTTCTACGATCCCATTCCGGATACCACATACATTTAGGTGTAATGTCTCCCTAGGTTCCTCTAGGCTGTGGCAGTTTTTCAGACTTTCCTCATTTTCGATGGCATTGACAGCTTAGAGAAATATTGGTTGGGTACTTTGTAGGATGTCCCTCTGTTGGAATTTGTCTGATGTTTTTCTTATGATAAACTAGGGTTATGAGCTTGGGGGAGGAAGGCCACAGAGGCAAAGAGACATTTTCATCACATATCAAGAGTGTATACTATCAATATGATTTACAACTGTTAATGTTGACCTTGATCATTTGGCCAAGGTCCTGTTTTTTAGGTGTCTCCATTGTGAAGTTACTCTTTTTCCCCCTTTCCTTACCTTACTTTTTGGGAGAAGTCACTATCAGTACCCCATACTTAAGCAGTGGGAAGTTATGCTTCTCCTCCTTAAGGATGGAGTACCCTACATAAATTTTTCCAAATTTTTCTACAGGGGAGATTTATCTCCTCTCCACCATTTATTTATTCATTCAACTACTTATATCATTAGGAACTCATGGATTTTCTTTTTACTTTGGATTGCAGTCTAATACCACTTTTTTGTTGCTCAAATTGTTCTAGTTTCAGCCATTGGGAACTCTTTGGTTGGCTTCTGCATTTCTCTGAAATTCTCTATCAGTGAGGGCTTTTTGGGGAGCATTTAACTTTTGAGCCTCAGTCTTATTTTTCAAGATACTTACCACCGTTGCACGTAATATACACTTTATCCGTTTATCTTTCCTCACTGGAACGCCAGGTCTTCCAGGGCAGGGTCTTGGCGCTATCTTTAACCAGGGTAGTATCCTCAGTCCTTGAGTGAACGCTCAGTTGGTACTAATAATGAATGAACTCAGCCGGGGTTCAGGGCTGCTTGAAGGGGTGAGTCCGAGGGGGCTCTGGCAAGGCGGCGCTCAGCCTCCCTGCCCGCCCGCCGCTTAGCGGGTCGCCCCAGGTGCAGGGCCCGCCCCGGCCTCTGGCAGTCACTCCCACTCTCAGAACCCGCCGCACGCGCCCGCGCCGCGCCGCACGCAGCTGCCCGCAAACGTCACCAGCGCAAGGGGGATTCCCGGGGAAAGTCCGGCGCCTCCGGCCCCCCCCTCCCTGCTCGGGGGTGGGGGAGAGGGTGAGGTGCCTCGGGCAGCACGCGGAGAGCGCCTGTGGGCGCACAGGAGAGGGGAGGCGGCTGGAGCGGGCCCGCCGGACCGCCAGCTCTCGGGGCGCACGGACTCCGGGCGGGGCGGGGACGGGCGCGCGGGCGGCTGGCGCTGTCGTCCCGGGGCGGGGCCTGCTCCCCCAGCTGTGGGCGCTGCCGACACCAGGGGCCGGGCCGCCGGCGTCCAGATGCGGCGGCGGCGGCGCGGAGCTCGGGTGGCTGAGGAGGAGCCCAGTCCGGGCCGCGGGAGGCGCCGGGAGCCTCGCCGCCAGGAGTCGCGCAACAGGTTTCCTTCCTTCTCACGACTCCCAGCGTGGGACCCGCGCCCGCGCAGGACAGGGCTTCTCGGTTCGCACGCTTGGTCCTGTTCCTGGTTCGTTTTTTCCCTTTGTACCTCTTTTTCTCTCCTTAACTGCCCCAGGGGCGAGGATGCTCCCCGCTAGGCTGTGCGTGGAGAGCCGCGGAGGGGCGCCGGGGTGGCCTCGCTGCCTGGGGCTTCAAGGGATGTCTTTGGGGGAATTTCGGGTCTGGCCCGGGTGCTCACGCCGCCGCCTCACGTCTCAGGGAACGCGGCCTTGGGTTTCTCACGTACAGCGGAGCGACTTTTTTTTTTTTTTTCCTCCCGGTGGGCAAGGGACTGCGCATTTAGGGCTTCATAGAAATTATTTCATGTACCTATCGATAGGCTTCCCTTACGAAGTGTGCGCCTAAGACTACTGGGGTTTTAAATCGAGAGGCTGAACTTCTTTTGAGTTACCGGGGACATTACTTCGGTGTGATCACCTGTTCACTTCCTATTTTATTTTATTTATGAGAGTAAGGCGGGGGGAGAGGCAGGGTAGGGAGGGTAGAGAGATAGAATCTCAAGTGTCTCCACGCTCAGCGCAGAGCCGGACACGGGGCTTGATCTCAGGACACTGGGCTTGATCCCAGGACACTGAGATCAAGACTCGAACCGAAATCAAGAGTCTGCCGCTTCATCAACTGGGCCATCCAGGTGCTATTCACTCCCTATTTTAGGTTGCACTTTCTCATAAACACCAGAATGGGTACTTCTTGACTTGAACTTGACAATATGACTCAGGAGCCAGGAAATACGAAGACCTTGATATTGCCCTGATATAGTTCCTTCCAAGCTCACATAAAAAAGACTTTATTTCTGGAAGAATGAAGACAAGAAATAGTGGCAAGGTGACTCCAAGAGCCACACGTCCTGAGAGGGAATGCTAGACTCCCCTGACAATAGCTGAGCTCTGTATTACTTCCTGTGGTTCTCATGCACTTGTCGAAGCCGTTTCTCAGCAAAGGGAGGAGTTGTTATTTCCACACGGGTATCCAAAAATGACTCACAGGGCTGCTCTTTTAATTGTGAGACTTTGTTAATGAACTTTTGAAAAGTGAGGTTGGCTCAGGGTTGTGTGTAAAGTACGACTAAGATGTAAAGTGCGTGTACTGCTAAACTGGAGCTGGTGGTATAGGAAGTTAACAGCTCAAGTTTTCAGTTTCCTAAAGCGCCTGATGGTACAGCCTACCAGCTATGGTCACTAGGCTGATGTAAGATAAGCATTCAGATCATGTGCTTTGCTTTGCTGCAGAGGCCCAAGAGAAAATTAAGTTCATTGTTCAATAACTGTATGTTATTACTTTCACTGGTATAGTAGGGTAGAAATACGTCATTTTACATAGTGATTGAGTGTCACTCTCTGAATCCAAATGTTTTGGACAGTTTGTCTTTAGTAAATTAGTCCCACATGAAAATGGTGGATGCCTGTTGAAGGTGAGATATCAAAATATTTAAGGTCCCATTGCAGCTGGATGACTGTACACTGTCTCACACAGTAGAGACGGGGAGAGCATCTCTGTCGGAGCTGAGTTGGAGCTGAGGTCAGCCCAGCAAACAGTTATCACGTACCTTCTCTGTGCCAGGCTTTTCACGGAGCTCTGGTTATATAATCATGAGTAAGACAGGGTGATGCTGAAAAGGGCCATAAACACTAGTGTGGAAGATTGGAAAATCCAATGAAGGAGATGGGCGCTATGACAAATCTGTGTCCACAGTAGAGCTTCTGTCCCAATATGACTGATGTTTCTGCAGATCTGGGATTTTGAATGAACTGTGTCATCATTGCTGGAAGAGTGAGGAAAGTTTTGAGTTTGATCCTCTACTTGTCTTTGTAGACAGTCTGTTGTGCTTATACAGTAAGTATTTCATTCAATGAGTGATTTAAAAATGTGTTAATTAGAAAGGCATGATTCTTAAAGTGTTTGAATTAACCATATTTCATATTATTTAATAGCCATGTAAAAAGAAACCCAGCCTGTTATTACCCTTAGACAATCACAGGCACTTAGAGTTTCTTACATTTTAATAACAGAGTGGCTAGTTAATGGCCTATAACTTTATAACACCATATTGAAACAACTTTCTGATTATTGTTTTTTATAGTTCAAATCAATCTTTTCTAATACATCATAGCTGTACAAGTCAAAATGACTAAATCTACTGTGTCACGGTTTACTGTTGAGATTGAAGTCTGCTGGGGTACTTTTGGACTTGATGCCAAAATATATTCAATTTCTACAATTCCATAAGGTATTCCAGCTGGTGGGGTAAATATGCTAAATTTGAGACAATTCTACCTTAATTTCCATATTTCATTTCTCCCTCGAGGGCCTCAAAGTCACCTAGTTACTTTTTCTATGAGAAAGAAAGGATTGAATGTGTTCATCATTGTACTCCCTGACCTTGGTACAGGCATTACTCATAGCAGGTGTTAGGAAGTATTTATTGATTAAATAATGAGCCTCAATATAAGAGGGGGAGTTGTCAGGAAGATGGAGGGATAGTTGACCCAGCAGAAGGATCAGCACTGTACTGTCAGGGAACTCCAGCCTGGTCAGTATGGGCACAGGGTGAGGGCAGGGGAGACAGATGGGGCCACATCACAAAGTCCCATGTGCCATGTTGGACCTGTGACTTTATCCTATAGAAGTCTTCAGCAGGTGAATGATATTGTCAGATATGTGTTTTGGAAAGACAATTTAGAATCAAAATGGAGAATAGATTGGATGAGCACTACACTAGCCTTAGGGAGACACACAGGAGATTACTGTAATATTTGAGAAGAGAAATTGGAGAAAGCTTGAGTCAGGCAGTGATAAGGAGGAGTGCAAAAGAGGGAAGGAGCTGACATGTCTAATAGGCAAGACTTGGCCATATCTTTAGGGGTGGGCAGTGAAGGAGAGGAAGTTTAGGATGACTCCTACATTCCTACTTAATGACTAGGATTGAAACATAAGTAGAAGAATAGGTTTGTGCTAAAGGACCATGAGGACCTTATACAGTGCTTGGCACATAATCAGTGCTCATTAAAAGTTTTTGAATGAATAGTAATTAAAGCTAAAATGTATAGAGTGCTTATTAGTGCCAGACACTGTTCTAGGCTCATTATGTGACTCCAGTCTTTTACTTTTCATTGCAAGTTAGGTACTATAATAACTAAAAACACCTGTTTTTGACAGGTGAAGAAAGTATAATGTTAGTAATTGATAGAGCTAGGAACTGATCCCATGCACTTGGTTCCAGAGCTTATATTCTGAACCACATTGCTTTGATAAGGTATCTCTAAGAATGAATGAATGAATGAATGAATGAATGAATGAATGAATGAAGTCTCAGACACTGTGGTAAACTCAAATTGGAGTCACTGTCTTGAAGCCAACAATTCTTTCTCGTCCAGAGATGGCCCAATATATAAGATGGGCTCTCAGCAGCCTTATTGTGCTGCATGGCATCCCTCCCCTACCTTCACCCCAAGATATATTTGGTTGATCTAGGAATAAGTCTAGAATAATCAGAAATTTTCTCCTGGGAATTTTAAACACTTTTATGGTATGTTACTCTCACTCTGGCTGAGAGTTTCCAGAACTTCAACAAATGTGTCTTTAGAGCTGCCTTGATTACCACTCACCCCAAACACTGAATGTTCACTGCTTTGCATTTCTTAGATGCAGTCAATGATCTGTTGCTGAAATCTGTAGTATCCCTCTTGTGGGGAAACAGAAAGGTTGGCCAGGGGATATTAATCTACAGAGCAGGATCCAATGGTAGAAGAATTGCTAACAAATTCAGTCAGGTGCAGAACTCCAAATCTTACACTCCTGATTTGTGATCTGCCTTCTGGGGCCTGTTTTACTCTGGTTTTACCCTGAAGCAGGTGGTTACCTGCCCCTCTTGCCTCTAACTTCCAGAATGTTACTAAGTGAAGCTGGCCTGCAGTGTCCCCTGTCCTCTTGATTTTAACTAGGCAGAATGACTCAGATTTCTAGGGGTTGGGACCTGTTTTCTATTTTTAGCATCCAGGTAGATTCCTTTGGTCCCAATTAAGGTATTTTTGACAAACAAGCCCAGCTCCCCACTTCTCCCCAAAATCTGGCCCCACCTCTTCACTGTTCTCATTATTTCATGACTTGGATTGAGAATTTTATATTTTTTCAGCAAGTAGGGTCTAATTATCTTTTTCTCAAAAACCTCTACTTTGAACTATTTAAAGATTATAAATACTGAATTAATGTTTTACCTAAACCAAATCAGCAAACTTATCTTAAGTTTGAAGTTTTAAAATATTTTCTCCATGCATGAAGGAAATATTTCATTCAGGATTTCTTCAGGCTTAACAGGATATCAGGGTATTTATAGCTTCCCACTATATGGGAGACATGAAGCCTTCTGGAATGATCCAGACCACATGATCACCCCTTTGTCTGAATTCCTATGTGCCTGTCTATAATTCATTCAGTGCTCAAATAATAAGAAAGGGAAGGGTTTTGGTTAATATTTCATGTGGGTTTGTCTTGCCTCTTCATTTCAACTGTGGTTTCTCTGAGAGCAGAGAATCACTGAAGTTGGGGGCTTTTATAGGTCTCTCAGCTTCCTTCCAGTTATAACCATTCTGTGACTTTTGCTGATAATAAAGCCATCTGTCAGATTAAGTTGTTTGTTAGCTGCTCCTTCTGAATCTGTAAATACCAGATATTATTTGTATATCTCATTTAAGTTCTTGGTAAGGCTCAGTATTTGGTAATTTTTAATACAAAGCATAGTTTTAGGGGTGCCTGGGTGGCTCAGTCGTTAAGCGTCTGCCCTCAGCTCAGGGCGTGATCCCAGAGTCCTGGGGTCGAGCCCCACATCAGGCTCCTCGGCTGGGAGCCTACTTCTTCCTCTCCCACTCCACCTGCCTGTGTTCCCTCTCTCGCTGGCTATCTCTCTCTCTGTGTCAAATAAATAAAATCTTTAAAAATAAATAAATGAATAAATAAATAAAATAAATAAAGCATAGTTTTAGAATTGATAACTTCCACTTATTCTTCTTGAACTAACTCAGTGTTTTCAACTTGATTTGTGTATTGTTTGGTTGTTTTTTTTTTATCTTTTTAGTGGATACAGTATCAAGGTAATTCAGAAAATACTTAGTTGCCTGGAAAAGTATTCCTCATTTTATTTACTTGTTTCTCTGTTCAAAGATGTAAAAAGATATTCTATTTACTCATTGCATAACTTATTGGGTAAAAATGTGAGTTCTGACTTTACAGGGTAGTGGAAATTTCTCTGTTGCTGTCTTCATATGGAAACAGAGTGAACAAATATTGTTCTGTCTTCTCTTTCAGTTTCAGGATTGCCGTAATGCTCGTCTGACCTCCTGGTTTTATTTCTAATTTTTTCTTTTATTATGTGCCTAGCTGTATTGATTACTAACACAGATCTGTTGATTTGAGAAAGTAGCACCCAGTGTGTAAGCTGAATTGTATCATATTGGTAGATATCCTACATCCTCCTCCCCTATTGCTTGATTACTGCATAGTAATCCAGGATATAGTGATGTGAGCTGATAGTATTATATAGCTCTGCATTAGTTACAAAGTATTCTCATATATGTTTTCTTTTTTAATTCTCATAAAAATCTGGCAAGACAGAAATGGTAGTATTGTTGTTGTTGTCTGTATTTGAATTCTATACTTGAGGAAGGACACACTTGGAGAAATTAAGTGACCACCCGATTACCCAAGAAGTCAGGTGCAGGGGCCCACTGCACTGTGCTGTCAGTGCTTGGCTGAAAAAGGCAAGTTCAGCATCTTAGGTCCCATTCCCTGCAAATAGACTGTGAGATTTGCGTACAGGAGGTTTATCGGGAGATGCTGTGGAAACAGCACTTGTCAGGAGAAAGAGCAGCAGGATTATGTGGAGGGAGAAATTGAACTTCAGTGCATGTACAATGACGGCCTCAATAGCAGGAAACTTTACAGCAGGAATGGCCCTTCAGAATTGTTCTGCAAGCAAGGGAGCTAGTCATCTGCATTCCCTGCATTGACTAATCATAAGATATGGACTACACCCAGTCACGAGAGCCAGTCTTGGACTTAGCAGCTTCCTTCAGTCAAAAGCAATTCCTGGAGCTCTGAGCCTTCAGTAGCCAACATTTCTGGCAACTGGGGGAATGAGGGCCTTGATCCTGAAGGGGATCAGAATATCACACCATCCACCACCATGGTGTGGAAAGAGCATTCTCCTCTGCTACAGCCTTGTTTGTGTCTTTCTGACCCAGACTGTTGCCCTGCTGAGTGGAGGCCAGAAAGCTGGCATTTTTTCCAAGGCCCTTAAGGATTTAGAATACCTGACCAGATAGCAAGAAGACAGAGTTGCTTTAATCCTAGGAATATTAGGAGCAGAAGAGGAGCCCGATGAGGGAAGGCTGGGATGAGTGGAGTGGTGGTGCCTGGTGGAAAACTAACTTCTGATGCCCACGGCTAACAAAAAGCCCTTGGCTGTCCAGACCCAGAACAAAAGTGTAATGCATACTGGCCTTTGCTGTAATTCTGGGCTTTACCATTGTTGAATGGCAAACAATTTTGTGATATTAACCTACATTTTCTCTCTTTTCTGCCTTCTTCCCTCTCTCATCCTTCTACACCTTTGAAAAGCCCCAGACCAGTCCAGTGACTCTCAATATGTAGCCTGTAGATTACAATCATCAGAATTACTTGGAATCTTAAAAAACAACCCCCCCAAACCAAACAACAAAAAAGAAAACAGAAAGTCTAGGCCCACATTTGATATCTATTGGAACAGAATCTTTAAGAGTAGAGCCTATGAATCGATATTTTCAAAAAATTTTCTCCAGGTGATTTTTATACATACTATAGTTTGAGAATCATTGACTTAAACTGTTATGCTTTTGATGGTGACCAAGCCTAGTGGGATTCTTCAAATAAGCAGAAAGTTATGAAAACTGTGGGACAACAGAGGAACACTTGAGCCTTAATCCCAGCAGGTCTGATAGAGCGATATTCACCCCTGGTCTTTCATAACAAATCCCTGGTGTGGTCATGAGAGACTGTCCTGAATTCCTTGGCTGACTTCTGCCCCAGATTGCTGGAAAGAGAAAGGGATGGATCTGACTTGGCCTTTTGCTAGCTGGGTGAGAGATGCCAAATTCCTCGAATAGTCATAAGGGGGAAGTCAGTGAATTTATAGGAATCAGTAAACTTTCTAGGAGAATAAGAAGGTTCCAAGAAATTTTATTTCAGATGAAGTTTTGAGGTACTGTCTTATAGCTTTAAATACCATCCAGTAGGATGAGAAAGAGAACTATGACAAGAAAATATATTATCTTATTGAAATAGGAAATAATTATTGTTCTTCAAAGGTAAAAGCATTTTTAAACCTACTAATTCTGAGTCCGGTCATTGTGGGAAGTATTAGTCACCTAAAGAAGAGTCTGATTAAACTCCTATGACAATTTGATGCTGTATGCTGGGAGCTCTGGGGTACATGGCAAACACAACAGGTACAGTCCCTTATGGAACTTAGGGGCAAGCAGAGAGGATGGGCAGTCAAACAGTTAACAATAGAATATAGTAAGTGTCAGGAAAGAGGAAGTGCCAGAAAGTGTGAGATCATAGAGCCAGTCATCCAGCTTAGTCTAAGGTCAGAGAGTTTCCCATTCTCCTGAAATGTATAAAAATAGAAGCTATGAGGCTGGCTTTGGTTCTAAGACAAAGGGCCTCTTTGTAACAAAGGACAATCTTTTGCTCTATCTAGTTTAAAATCGACCAGTCCTTCACGTGTGTGTGTGTGTGTGTGTGTGTGTGTGTCCAGTGTGTGAGCATACACGTTGGCAAAGAGAGGTCAAGAACCTGACTCCTTCATTTAATGAGGAAAATAGATAGCAAGGAGGAGAGAGGAAGTCTCTTTGCATCTCATTCGATGTGCCATTGCTTGAAGTTAGTTAATGTTTTAATATATAATATATAGTAAAAGAAAATACATGAAGGCTCTGAAAATTATGAGCTTATATCCCAATTTTTTAAAAGTTAATTTTAAGAATCTGATGATTATGGCCTAGGAGGGTGCTTAACAGCTTTGTCTCCGGGCTCTGTTACAGATCAAGTTTGAAGCATATTTGCTTAGAGGTCAGTGTCTATTCTCACCCCTCATCTTCCCGCTTCACATTCTTGGCCCTGGTGAGAGAGGATGCAGCAATGGTGTTGAGGTTCAGAACCTCCGCCTGGCCTGGCAGCTCATGCCAGGCCCTTGTTCTCCTTTTTCTGGTCAGTTCTGGCTCTTTCAGTATTTCTGTACCTGTTTCCTTTCCCCCATAAATTATAAACTTCGTTGAGGGCAGGGATTGTGATCTCTGGATTTTTAAATCTTTGAATCTCCTGCAGCTCTTCTGTTATACTTTATTTACATTAAATAAATAACCTAAAATATAATATCTGAATTAAGAGGTGATCCCTGGGTTGAGAAAGTAACCAAATTAGCTCTCTTTTGAGAACATATTTCTTGTTTAACCTGATATCACAAAGCAAATATGCCAAGTGCTAACATGTGCATATTTATCCTGTGAATGTCTATTTTAATTACTAAAAATACCATCCACTTGGCTGAGTGTAGGGAAGGGAGGATTAAGTCATCATGGAGCAGCACTTATTCAATGTAGATGGAGGTATAGAATGTTCTCTCTCTCTTTTTTTTTAAGATTTTATTGATTTATTTGATAGAGAGAGACAGCCAGCAAGAGAGGGAACACAAGCAGGGAGAGTGGGAGAGGAAGAAGCAGGCTCCAGCAGAGGAGCCTGACGTGGGGCTTGAATCTAGAATGCCGGGATCACGCCCGGAGCCAAAGGCTTAACAACTGAGCCACCCAGGCACCCTGGAGGTATACAATGTTCTTAAGTCAACTTAGACACACTGTCTACACCCTCCAGCATCTTGGAACAACATTTATACTAAAAGTTAGAATTAAGAACCATAGTGCAGGGGCGCCTGGGTGGCTCAGTCAGTTAATCGGTTAATCGTCTGCCTTCAGCTCAGGTCATGATCCCAGGGTCCTGGAATCGAGGAGTCTGCTTCTCTCTCTCCCTCTGCCCCCCTCCTGCTTGCACCCTCTAAAATAAATAAATAAATAAATAAATAAATAAATAAATAAAATCTTAAAACAAAAACATAGTGCAAGTGAAAATATAACTCAGGCTTGAAGTGTGACTTTCAGTGAACAGACATGTGATGTCCTATGATGACCATTTGCCGTGTTTTCTTGTATCTTTCTTGCCATGCTTTGGCATGTTCCTTGGTTTATGTCAAGTATGACTCAATTTATGCTTTAATTTTTTGTCTTGCTTTTACTGTAAATACTGTATATAGGAAGTACATGAATGGTTAGGAAATCATTCTTGACATTTGTTCTTCTACTTTCTATTTTGTGTAGTTCAAACTTGATTTATTGCTGAAGTAGAGGTTATAAGTTGGGCCACTATGAATCTGGTTGGATTCTCTGTTAATTGTAAATTAGTTCAACTTCTATATTTTCATTAAGAATGGGAATTTTTCAATAAAAGGCTATGTGGGTAAAATGAAATATTTTCTCCTTTTGAAAACTCTTTAGAAGATGGAGCTTGTTCCCTAAAGAATCAAAATGCCGGTGGTGTCAACTCATCTGAAGAGAGGAAAATCCCAGTTAGTATGTTTTTGTTGTTGTTTAATTGGAAAATCTGTCAAGTTCTTAATTGCTCTTTGCTGAAACTCAGAGTGCTATAGACACTTTCTCTTTCTGTTGATGTCTAGATACCTATACCCACCACTGATAACACCGTGAACACAGAATAAAAATTTTTTGAGGGGTTCAGAGGGGAGGGGGGTGGGGGACTGGGATAGACCAGTGATGGGTAGTAAGGAGGGCACATATTGCATGGTGCACTGGGTGTTATACGCAAATAATGAATCATGGAGCACTACATTAAAAACTAAGGATATACTGTATGGTGACATAACATAATAAAAAATTATTTTAAAAAATTCCTCTAAATAAACTAAGGATATACTGTATGGTGACATAACATAATAAAAAATTATTTTAAAAAATTCCTCTAAATAATTACCAGCTGTCACTGTACATTATTACAATATTATTGGCTATACCTGTGCTGTACTTTACATTCCTGTGACTTATATATTTTATAACCAGAAGTTTGTACTTCTTAATCACCTTCACCTACTTCTCCCCTCCCATCACCTCCCACACCTCTGCCACCACCAGTTTGCTCTCTGTATTTATGAGTCTGTTTCTGTTTTGTTTTTTCATTTGTTTTGTTTTTTAGATTCCATGTGCAAGTGAAATCATATGGTATTTGTCTTTGTCTTACTTATCTCACTTAGCTTACTGAGTACCCTCCGTGTCCATCCATGTACACAAAACGTGTTTTCATTTTGTATTCTTTCCATCTAGTCCTAGTAACTAAAGCATAGGTAAATCTTATATTCTGACTCCCCCACTCATTTTTGGCTAAGATAATAAATATAAACTAATGTATTATTTTTAATTTGTATTTATTTGCTAAATAGTAGATGGTAATTTCATATTTTTATTAAGAATATTTTGTCTCCTGTGAAATGCCTTTCTACATATTTTGCTTAATAATTTATTGTCATGTTATTTCCTTACCAGTTGGGGTTGTCTCTGCACATAATATTGAGTACCTACACAATGTCTATTATGTTTTGTGCAAATATTTTCTTCCGGTCTCTTGCTTTAATCCTTAATATTTGCTATTCTTTTTTGTTGCAGAGAGATTCCACATTTCATTTAGTCAAATTTGGTTATCTTTTTCTTTGAGATTTCTTCCATAGCCTCACATCTCATAGAAAGTTATTTTCCCAGAATACTGATATTTAACTTTACTTTCTTTTAGTGTTTCTGTTATTGATTTTACATTTTTAATTCTTTGATGTCCCTGAGGCATATTATATGGTCTCCAATAAGGATTAGAGAGGAATAAATTCTTGCTACTCAATTAAACCAGCCTAGTTGCTAATAATTCTTTTACTTTGCTATTACTTTTTGATGATTGCTTCTTCATACACCAACATTTTATATATAATTGATCTATTTCTCAATGTTGTGTTCATGTCCATTAATCTAATTTTTGTGTTTGCAAAATTCTTATGCTTTTAATTATTGTCTTATGACAAGTGGTAATATTTGCTAGGGCTTTCCCCATTTCAGCAGTGCTATTTTCTTTTTAATTTATGAAACAACTTTAATCATTTATTGTTTGAGCTTTATTTAAGGATCATTTTCTTTTTTTGGAATTTTTTTTAACCCTGGAGGGAATTTTGGATTTCATTCAGTCAAAAAATTAACTTGGGGAGAATTCCAGATTCCATTTATAAATGAGTGTTAAGTGTTCATTCTAAAGTGGAATCTGTAAAGGAATGGTTATATGAGAAAGAGAGAGAGAAAGAGGTAAGCAGGCAGTATGGAGAGCTCCTGGGTACCCCCCAGCCAAAATTTACAGCATTGCCCTTTTAGTTAGTGTTTTGGATTCCCGGAAAGCCTATTTTGTTCTTTTTTACTGCTTGCTTGCTTCCTTCTCTCTCTCTCTCTCTCTCTCTCTCTCTCTCTCTCTCTCCCTCCCCCCTTGCTTTCCTTTCATTTCTTTCTCTAGTTTTTAATTTTATCAAACATACATACATAATTAAAGACTCAGCTAGTTCTATAAAACTAATGAACAATGAAAATCTAATGAAAAAAGGCCAGTGGCGCCTAGGTGGCTCAGTCAGTTAAGCATCTGCCTTCGACTCAGGTCATGATCCCAGAATCCTGGGATCCAGCCCTGCCCCACGTCAGGCTCCTTGCTCAGCAAAGAGTCTGCTTCTCCTCCCTCTGCCTGCTGCTCCCCCTGATTGTGCTCTCTTTCTCTGTCAAATAAATAAATAAAATCTTAAAAAAAAAAAGAAAAAAGTCAGTCCCTTTCTATTTCATCTCCCTCTCCCCCAAGGCAACTATATTTACTATGCCTTTTCTTTATTATGTTTACTATGTTTACTGATTCTTTTGGTATTTATATTTATATCTCTAAAGAACATGCTTCCATTACTATTTCTTGGTTTTTCCGTTTGGGGCATTATCTGTTGATTTCCCTGTGCAGAAGCTGATGATTTAGCTCATTTTAGTCCTCGCAGCCAGAGACATGCCCCCTGTCTTGTTCCTTCATCCCATCCTCCCAATACAGCAGCATCCTCATTTGAGTTAGATCAGTATTTAATAATTATATGCTTATGGTTATGAAAATGCTAATCGCAGGAGATCCATGTTTTATATCAGGATTACTGTCCTATAACTGCATAATCTGTTTTTGCTTTCCTAGAGGTTAATTGTCTAGGTTTGTTGCTGCTGTTGGTGTTAGTTGAGTTTTATTTATACTTAACAACCTATTCAATACCAAATTATCTAAATCTTCTCCCAAGAAATTTTGACCCGTCAGTAATTCTGAGTTTCATCTTTCTGAAGAAATCTCTCATGTCGCCTACTCACCTAATCTAGACAAATGTTCTTTCCAGTCAAATGCCCAGCTCTCATCCTAGAGTTTCCCGTTGCCATCGTCCTCGGCTGCTCTCTGCATCTCGCCTCTGTTGGATTTCAGGTTAGGATTCTTTTTTTTTTTTTTTTTAAAGATTTTATTTATTTATTCGACAGAGATAGAGACAGCCAGCGAGAGAGGGAACACAAGCAGGGGTAGTGGGAGAGGAAGAATCAGGCTCATAGCAGAGGAGCCTGATGTGGGGCTCGATCCCACAACGCCAGGATCACGCCCTGAGCCGAAGGCAGACGCTTAACCGCTGTGCCACCCAGGCGCCCTTCAGGTTAGGATTCTATAGGCTGTGTCTTTTTTGCTTCGATTCCTTGTTTTGTTAGAATGCATTCCCCAGTCTCTTCCCAAGAAAGAATATAGGAATATTTTTTTTGAGACTTGTCTATCCGAATATGTTTTTGTTCTACTTCATATTTGATGGTTTGACTGAGCTTAGAATTCTGGGTTGAAAATACATTTTTTTCGAAAGTTTAAAGATCTTGTCCCATTATTTTTTAGTTTCCAGTGTTGCCATTTAGAAGTCCAGAGTGTCTTGACTCTTGATGCTTTGTAGATGATCTGTTTCTATACCCACTGCCCACCACCATATGATGTCTTTTCTCTGAAATTCCTGTTATTCAGAAATTGAATTTAAAGTCCTGGACCTCCAAATTTCTCATCCTCTCTTTACTATTATTTTTAAAGATTTTATTTATTTATTGGAGAGAAAGAGAGAAGAGAGAGTGAGAAAGCACAAGCTGGGGGAGGGGCAGTAGGAGAGGGAGAAGCAGACTCCTCGCTGAGCAGGGAGCCGGATGTGAGACTTGATTCCTGGACCCTGAGATCATGACCTAAGCTGAAGGCAGAAGCTTAACTGACTGATCCACCCAGGGGCCCTAATCTCTTTATTGTTTTTAACTGCTTTATTTCTCCCTTTGTACTTTATGGAAAAGATCTTTCATTCTCCTGCCTGTAGGATATGGGTAGCTCTGCTGGGCCATAGGTGAAGGAGAGGGCTTGGAGGTCCTCATTTCATATAAAAGAACATTCTCCTTATCCTCCTTTCTTCACATAAGTACCTCTCCCCTGGTGTAGATTCAGAGTCTAGCCTGTACTCTCCTGCCAAGGTGGGCCAAGGGATGACAGATCTTCCCCCTTCTTAAAAAGGCTTTGACCAAACTCAGTCGTTACTCCATTATCACCTCCTCTTACATAGGTATTCAGCATTAAATTCTGATTCCTGGGTATTTATCTCATGGTTGTTTCTTGGCCTTCTCCACTGTTAGCTTAGGGTTCAACTTTTAAAATATCTGCTAGGTTAGTTATCCCTTGTCCACTTGCTTTATAACTTCCAGAATTTTACTGTTGCTCTCTTCTCTCCGCTCATTCTCCCTGTTGGTGTATGCCTTTGTGAAAGTTCTTTTAGTGGGATTTTGGAAGGGAGCAGGAATACCATTTAATTTGCCTTTTTATCCAGAATATAGAGGTCATCTTTAAGAATACAAATGTGTTTTCCAGAACGAATGGTAAATTAAGCTATAAGCACATAAGGACGGATATATTCATCAAAATAGCTATTATTGCCTAAAAAGTAGAGACTGGAAGATAGGACTGGGATGCTTAAGTGGACAAGTTTGGATTTGCCTGAGGGGTGGGAAGGGGGGAGGGTCATCTCTGATTGGAGGGCATGTCTAGAAGGAGGGCAGGATACAATGGCCGTAGTGGAGTTTCTTTAGGCCAAGACAGATTGAAGGCAGTAAGTAAAAACCAAATAACTCAACTATCATCAACAAACTTTCTGTTGATGTTCATGGAAAGTGTGTATGTTTACCATCAGGAGTAAAACCATCAGTATTGCATCTGTTGAGAAGTCACTCACTGCGTGTCAGGCACCTTACTGAGCACCCCTTGAGGCTGGTAGTGTTATTCCAGTTTGCTCAGAGCTGGGAGTTCAATGCAGGTTTATTAGACTTTGCTTCCTCTTTTAAATACAAAGCTATTATATCTTTGTGTCATAGTGGACACCAGTTATTGAAACTAAGAAACTAACTGTCATTGTGCAGAAAACCAAAGATGTATCTCCTTCATTATCTTCATAGTTCTGTCTTTAAGTGTGTCGAAAATCAGGAAGTTGCATAAGTTGGTTTTGGTTTCAGCCCTGTCTATACTTTAAATATATCAGAAGCCTATTTCACATTTCTGAATTCTCATTTTTTTCTTTAAAAGTGCTTTCTATAAGCTTTTTTTTTTTTCTTTTGCTGTTGTTGCTTATCTAGAAAAATACTTTGAAAGGACCGAGACCACATCTCTTTTGCTCATTGAGCTAATCTCATCCTCTCATATGGCCTGGCACACAGAAGGTACTCACTAAATACTTGTTGAATAAACACAGAAAAGTCTCTCTCATAGTAGCTCACACAAACACATGTGTCCTGAAAGATGTGCACAAGAACAGCAATCCCATAGCCTATTTTATGAATGTTACTTAAAAGCTAGTTCACTGGGTGCCCAACTCGGTTTATAAAAATAAAATAAACCTGATATGCCATCATTTCTATACTGTCATATATGTTTTAGCTAATAAAATTGAGCTATTTTAATATAATGCTAAAATCTAATAAATGCTCAACAGAAAGTTATGGTATTTAAAATTGTATGCATTTTGTGGTTATTGGAATTAATCTACAGGGATATCGACAGTCTGTGCATGGGGGAGTAGATAAAATTATTCTTTAGCTAGAGAATTTTCTGCAATTTTGGACAGATAGGAATTTTTTTAAAAGATTTTACTTATTTATTTGAGAGAGAGTGGGTGAGAGAGAGAGAGTGAGAGAGCACAAGCAAGGAGAGTAGCAGGCAGAGGGAGAGGGAAAAGCTGCCTCCCCACTCAGCAGGGAGCCCTATGCAGGACTTGATCCCAGGGTCCTGGGATCATGACCTGAGCTGAAGGCAGATGCTTAACCAACTGAGCCACCCAGCCACCTGACAGATAGGAATTTAAAAAAAAAATTTTTTTTTAAAGATTTTATTTATTTATTTGACAGAGATAGAGACAACGAGCAAGAGAGGGAATACAAGCAGGGGGAGTGGGAGAGGAAGAAGCAGGCTCATAGCAGAGGAGCCTGATGTGGGGCTTGATCCCGCAACGCCGGGATCACGCCCTGAGCCGAAGGCAGACGCTTAACCGCTGTGCCACCCAGGCGCCCCGACAGATAGGAATTTATCTATTGATTCCAATTATGAATATTACCAATACCACTGTAAAGATGCAATTTCCCTTTTATCCGAAATAGAAGCCCCCACACAAGGGAAATTGTAAATTCTGTTAATATTAAACGGTCTGTAAGATTACTTTTCAATGCCTAAAGGTGTTGATTCTATATAGCACTAAACAGCATAACTGCTACGTGGAACGGCTTATGTTGGGGTAAATGTGTAAGGAATTTGGTCAGCCCCTGCTTTTTAGTTTGTTTTTCAGGGAGTGATAGTTTGTCTTCCTTTGACAGGCACAATGTGAGATATTCCCTTTGAAATAAAAGTTTTCATTATAAATGAGTCTGTTTCCTTGGCCTTCCTTCATACGGTAAATGAAAAACATCCAACGCACACTTTGCTGTGGTTCTGAGTGAATACAGGGCGTTAATATTCTGTCCCCTGAGTAATTTAATAATATAGAAACTGGTAATAGAGTAGTTGTGTGTTAGAGGGTCATTTTAGATCACATGGTCTGTACACGTTTCTTAAGGGGTAGTGCTTGTAGTATTTTGATTAAACTACCTAGTGAAGTAAACTGATTAGGGGTGGCAATGGTACAAAATAATTCCCAATACCATGTTTACAAAATACTTTAAAATACATAGAGTGCTTTTACATGCATTACTTACATCATTTAATGATCTCCTCCATCCCCACCTTCCCCAAAAAAGACCCTTACGAGATAGGTAGCGTCATTACCGTTTTACAGGTGAGATATCTGCCACTCTGAGGCATGAGAAGTTTTGCTCGACTTTGTACAGCTGGAGATGGAAGTGAGGCTAAGTCCTCTCACAGTCAGCTGAGCACCCTCTCTCCTACACCACGTTTGCTTTCAGGACTCATGTCAGCTAGCTGAGGGGCAAGACTCCTTCCCTCTGTGGTCCTGTATCCGACTGGAAAGCAAAACAAAGCCGACCACTACTAACAATAAAACTTTACTAGTGGGGTGGGGAATAGGGCTTGCCTTCGTGAGACGTGTGTGAGGGAGATGCTCAGTGGATGTTCACTGAATTAAAATTGTTAATCTGCTCCCCAAAGAAAACCTGGTCACTGACTTTATAAACACTGAATCTTGAAGATAGCGGTCCTCAGACTGACTTGGTACCTTAAGACTCTTCTACCGGCTCTGGGGTGTGTGGAATTGGGGTCACCATTTTGAGCTTCTTAAACATGAAAGCAAAACAGAAAGGTTCTCTTCCTTTTTAGAACTTCCTTCCCGTTTCCAAGTTGTTTTCATTGTTCCTGATTTCACATGCACAAAAATGTTGGTGGTAGAAAGTACAGGGGGACATGCCCTACAGGCCTGCATCCCTGAGGGATGTCCCTGGCAGGAAGAGACCCCAGAGAACTCCTCTGGTTTACCGTGGAACCATTCCATATTTCTCAGTGTTAGGATCAGTTCTGAATGTTGTCTTTTCACAACCATATAAGATAGAAAAGAGTCTGGATTGGTTTTTATATCGTTATTATATATAGTAGTATTAGATGATATGAATTTTTTGCTTCCATGTAAAACAATTCTGTATGATTTGATTTCTCTTCCTCCTCCTCCTTCTTTAAAAAAGAGCATGTCTTGGGACACCTGGGTGGCTCAGTTGGTGAAGCATCTGCCTTCTGCTCTGATTCCGGGGTCCTGGGATCAAGTCCTGCATCGGGTTCCTTGCTCAGTGGGGAGCCACTCCCCTGCTTGTGCGCTCTCTCTGACAAATAAATAAAATCTTTAAAAAATAAAAATAGAAAAGCATGTGTTGCTTTTGTACTCAGAAAAAAAGAAATTTTACAATAAAGGAATTGAAACAAAAATTATTCAAACCCCCAAATATGAGTGTTCACTTATGACTATAGGTGAGATGGGTAATGAACTGTTGGTAGCATGTTTGCAAATGCACTATTTATACTAATAGTTGCTAAATATCCATTGGGTTTTTGAGTGAATTAAAAATCATGGAAGAAATAATAACAGCATATCCAGAGAGCTTACTCTGCCAGGCACTCTTGGAAGACCATTTTGTGGATTATCTCATTTCATTTTCTCCACCATCCCATGCATAAAGTATTTATACTTGGGGAAGATAAGGTAGAGAGAAGAAATGTGACATAAGCAGAGGTTTGAAAAGCACCCATCTGTTAGGCAGTGCCCTCTCTTCCTGCTGGGAACCCTGAAAGCGAAGCAGTCGAGGCTACACCCAGCGGCGGCAGAGCTGACTGTCCAGGCTAGACCCAGCGGCGGCAGAGCTGGCTCAAGACTTAGCCACACTGTTAACATTTCCCTGAGCATATGCAGAATCCTAAGCAGATTCTACAAGTCAGAGAAGTATCCTGATTGCCTTTAACACTCTGAGAGGTTAAGAGGGCCATAATCAATTTCTGATGTCTCTTCGAAATCTAGTTCACATCCCTCTACTTTTTATTCTTTTTAGTATGACAGCAAGAAACATCTCTGGTCCAGTCCTGGGTGACAGAGGAAGGTGTGGAATATGGCAGTGGAGTCATGGTTGGAAGTTGCATTTTGTCTGCCCAGTGTTCTTTATTTTGGCAATCTGAGCAACAGACTTGTGATACACTTGAAACCGTCTACCTCCATTTCAAAACTGGCTCTTCAAGTTCTTAGAACCTCTTATCAGACTGAAACTCAGCCACGGTTAAACGTGCTGTGTCTTTGTGCTGGCCTGCCCCCACCGCTCAAGAACTCTTACTTAGCACCCTGAATTACTAAACAGTTTCTGGCCTTTCTTGTGGAGGCTGCTTGTGTGTGAGATAATCTTTTTTTAGCATCTTTTTTTTTCTCCTTCTTTACTATGATTATGACCACAATCTTCAAAAGGAAAGGAAGGCTGTCCTCAGACATGTTAAGAATCACATACTCCCTTTTTGTGTATGCTTTATATTAATGTTTGCATACAGTAGGAACTGAATATTGTAAATGTACACTGCGTTAAAATCCAAGTATGCAAGTGAACTGTGGTCGTCAAGTAGGTGACATACAGCATCACAACAATCATTTGGTACATGCTGCTTGTGTTTGTGTTTTTATTTATTTTTTACTTCCCTCCCAAAATTAGTTATATTACTTTATTTTTTTATTTTTTACCTATTTTTTTAATTTAAATTCAATTAATTAACATACAATGTATTATTTGTTTCAGGGGTACAGGTCTGTTATTCATTGGTCTTATATAATACCCAGTGCTCATTACATCACATACCCTCCTTAATGCCCATCACCCAGTTACCTCATTCCCCCCCTCCCGCCCCCCAGCAACCCTCAGTTTGTTTCCTAAGATTAAGAGTCTCTTATGGTTTGTCTCCTTCTCTGGTTTCATCTTGTTTTATTTTTTCCTTTCTTCCCCTATGATCCTCTGCCTTGTTTCTTAAATTCTACATATCAGTGAGATAATATGATAATTGCCTTTCTCTGATTGACTTACTTAGCATAATACCCTCTAGTTCCATCCATGACGTGGCAAATGGCAAGATTTCATTTTTTGATGATTGTGTAATATTCATACACACACACACACACACACACACACACACACACACCACATCTTCTTTATCCATTCACTTGTGGATGAACATCTGGGCTCTTTCCATAGTTTGGTTATTGTGAACATTGCTGCTATAAACATTGGGTAGCAGGTGCCCCTTTGGATTGCTAATTTGTATATTTGGGGTAAATACCCAGTAGTGCAATTGCTGGGTCGTAGGGTAGCCCTATTTCCAACTTTCTGAGAAACCTCCATACTTTTCCAAAGTGGCTGCACCAGCTTGCATTCCCATCAACAGTGTAGGAGGGTTCTCCTCTCTCCGCATCCTCTTCAACATCTGTTGTTTCCCGACTTGTTAATTTTAGCCATTCTGACTGGTGTGAGGTGATATCTCATTGTGGTTTTGATTTGCGTCTCCCTGATGCCAAGTGATGTTGAGCACTTTTTCATGTGTCTGTTAGCCATTTGTATGTCTTCTGTGGAGAAATGTCTGTTCATGTCTTCTGCCCATTTCTTGATTGGATGTTCTTTGGGTGTTGAGTTTGATATGTTCTCTATAGATTTTGGATACCAGCCCTCTATCTGATATGTCATTTGCAAATATTTTCTCCCATTCTGTGGGTTGTCTTTTGGTTTTGTTGACTGTTTCCTTTGCTGTGCAAAAGCTTTCTATCTTGATGAAGTCCCAATAATTCATTTTTGCCTTTGTTTCCCTTGCCTTTGGAGATGTGTCTTGCAAGAAGTTGCTGCAGCCAAGGTCGAAGAGATTGCTGCCTGTGTTCTCCTCAAGGATTTTGATGGATTCCTGTCTCACATTTAGGTCTTTCATCCATTTTAGTCTATTTTTGTGTATGGTGTAAGGAAATGGTCCAGGTTCATTCTTCTGCATGTGGCTGTCCAATTTTCTCAACACCATTTGTTGCAGAGACTGTCTTTTTTCTACTGGATATTCTTTTCTGCTTTGCAAAGATTAGTTGGCCCTAGAATTGAGGGCCCATAGATTTGACCATAGAATTAAGGGTCCATTTCTGGGTTCTCTCTTCTGTTGCATTGATCTATGTTTCTGTTTTTGTGCCAGTACCATGCTGTCTTCATGATTACAGCTTTGTAATAGAGCTTGAGGTCTAGAATTGTGATACCACCAGCTTTGGTTTTCTTTTTCAACATTCCTTTGGCTATTTAGGGTCTTTTCTGGTTCTGTAAAAATTTTAGGATTATTTGTTGCAGTTCTGTGAAAAAAGTTGGTGGATTTTGATAGGGATTGCTATGTTTGTATTTTTAAATCACAAATGAAAAATCTGCATTCTAAATGCTTGAGCATTTACTTTAAAAATTATGATTTATCCATGATTCATGTCATTCTCTTAGTTCCGCTTTAAAGAAGGATACTTACTATGAGGTACAGAGAAACCTCAAGGGGAATGTCAGTCAGCTTTTTCAGTATAACAAACTACCCCTCAAGTCATCCTGTTAATTTCTCACAGTTATGAGGATTAAATGAGGTAATTCATAGAAAGCTTGTACAACAGTATGTGGCGGAGAGTAAGTACTGGGTGTTTCTTCTACTTGGCTCAGCTGAACTCAGTCATCTGGCTACAGTGGTGGGTGACCTGGGGGCTGCCTCTATCTCCATGTGGTCCTCACCCTCCAGGAGGCTAACCTGAGCCTCCATGTAGTGGTTTCAGTGCTCTCAGCAGTACGAGAGGGCAAGCCCCATTGTGCTGTGTGCTTCAAGCCTCTGCTTGCATCATGATTTCTATTGTCTTCTTCGTCAAAGCAAGTCTCCTGGCCAAGCCCAGATTCAAAGGGTGGAGAAATCGACACAACTTCTTGCTTAGAGGTACAGCTGAGAATTTGTGGCCCTTTTTGTGCAATTAAGTATAGTCTGCCTCTGGCAAAGTGTATTCATGTTTCTCCCATGGTCCCCTTCATCCTGGGATTCCCAGAAGTCTCATTATGGCATCAGCTTCTAAGTCCAGAGGCTCATCCATGATCTGCATCACTTCTGGACACTTCTGGGATTCCTCAGACCCAGCTCTTTGCATGCGGATCCTCTTGATTCTGAGACAATGAACAACAACAACAAACAAAAACCAGTTATCTCTCCATACATACCCAACGTAGAATGATGAAATAGGGAAAGCATAACCAAAAGACATAATCCATTAAAACAAAAACAAAAACACATTCACAGGATACAAATAACCATCACAGTTCCATGGCAATTCTATCCAGGTCCGTGTTGCTGGTCCCCGTGCTCCTGGGCCAGGGGGTGATTGGTTAGGACCCAGTTCTGCATCTCAGGACTGGTTCACGAGTACCTATTTCTCCACTGCTCCTGGCTCCACCTTCTGAAACATTCCTCTTTTCCCTTAAGAAATGGCTTATTTCTGCTTCTAAATAGCTTCTTTAGCCTACATCCTCCTCATAGGAAAGCAGGTACCCAGAGGCCTCTAGTCCTCTGAATTATTTCTGCCTTGCGTTTGTGCTTATCAGGAAAATTCTCTTTAAAACCTTGTGGATTTCCTAAGAATCCCATAGAGTCCCCGCCCCTAAAACTCACATCCACACTTTTTATCAAGACAGATCTCTCTCTACTTTGGGCTGAGTGTCACGCTGCCACGAGATCACACATTTAGGCATCTCAGAGCCGCTTTTTCCCGGCTGAGAAGGTCTACAAAGCACCACATTAAATTTTACCAAGGTCTTTACTCTGAGGCCACTTTTTCCTATAAAAAATCTTTTCTTCGAACTGAAGAGCCTGAAGGTAGACGGTTTTATTTTCCAATCTTGCGAATTCCGGCTCTTCTCTGTTTTCTCTACCTAATGCTTATTAACTAGATCATTCCGGTTTTTTAGCACACCTCTGTCTTGCAGAACCGTATATGCAGCTAGAAGCACTCAACGAACACGTTCAGCCTTCTGCCTGGAGACCTTCACAGCTGGGTGCAGCCTTCACTGTGTGCATTTTCAATCTTCCATGCTGCCGCAGACACTGTCTTGCTGCTACCTAATACGGTTTCTTCCCCCGACTGCTGCATAGTTTCCTCATCACTTTTTCGACCTCCACTCACATTTTGCATGCCATTTTCCCAGTTTTTGCTAACAGCTACCTCACTGCTTTTCACCTGCTGTCTAGTCCCAAAGCCACTGCTGAATGTTTTAGGTTTTTCTTATGGTGGCATGCTACTTCTAGGCACCAATTTCTGTATCAGTTAGTTTCTGCTGTGTTGTACTGCGGCTTTCTGTGGCAAGCCCTTTTGCACAGTGCCTTACAAGATGCTCGCATCATCCTTTTTTTCCCTCATCATTATATTTGCTGATGTCCCATTGGCCAAAGCAAGTCCCATGGCCATACTCCAATTCAAGGAGTTGGAAAATAGTCTATATACCTCTTGATGGGAAGAGCTACAAAAGATTTGTAGTGAATTTTTGTTTTACACTTCCCCAAAAGAGTATGTACAAGTTTGGAGAGGCTGAATAGGGGCACTTGGGAGGACAGGTCAAAAAAATAGGATGTGAATTGATGGACATCACACCATGGAAATAATAATGAAAGCAATTTGATGCTTTCACAGTTCAGAGACTATGAGGTACTAAAATAGTATAATTAATAACAATTATTTATCAAGGTTCCTTTATTAAAGTTCCATACTTTACATATATTAGAATCTTTTGCTATAAATGGAAATGTATATTCCATAGAGTTTCCCCCCTTACTAATAGCCATCTCTTTACCATTACTTGTAGGTTACATGAATATAATGAGCTCCTCTTTCCTCATCTTTAGAATTAAGGCATGAGTTTAAGATACTCATTAGTCTTTCTGCTTTTCTGATTTTACTTGACATAATTATTGGATTGATTGAAAAGGCAACACAATAAATAACTTCCCCTTACCCATCTGATTTTCATACCCATTGAAATAGGAGGAAAAAGTAGAGGCCAAAGTGTTGCCTTTGTTACCAACAAAGATAAGGTTGGAGGAAGTGGCTTCATTGATGGGGACTGTGCTTTATGTCCCTGAACCTAGAGTTAGATGGACGTGCCCTCACCATCAGCTGACCTCTTCACTCCCACACAGAAGCAAAGGGAAGGAGAACACGGGTTCTCAGTGGTAAGCCGCCTTTCAAACGGAAGAGGGAAGAAGAGGCTGGGCTATCATGGGTAATTTCTCCTTCTAGGTTCACCAATCAGCTAAGCAACTCTGTGCCCTTTGGCAGGAGGAAGTGGCAAGAGATGGCTAGAGGGAGGAAAATGTCAAAGTGGTGACAAATGTTTCTTCTTAGCAATACTTACTCCATATACGCTTAACTCTTCACACAGCTTCAGTGCAGGATTGAGTGGACAGAACATGAACCTAGGATCTGGACAGATGTGGGCTTACATCCCAGCCTTCTCACTTACTCAGAAACTGGCTCCTATTGGACACTCAGTTTGTCACTGACATTAGCTTTTCCTTCCTTGCTTTACTTAGTAGGCTTGATTCCAGAGTGTAGTTGACCCACATGTAGTTTACCATGATTAAATGTTTGGCTTGTATCTAATTTCTTACTAACTTCTACAGCCTGTAAAGGGAATGAGAGGAGTATCTGTAGCTGGGAATAACTGAGGTAAGGTTTGACATTTTAACCCCGAAACCAGAGAAACATTTGAAAACAAAGTGTTATCACCACACAGTTCAGAGATGTTAATAATGACAATCTGAGTCACCTCTAAATTGTATCCAACATCTTCTCTTTAAGGAATGAAGTACATCAATACATTTTAGAAGAGGATTTCCAACAAAAATGAGTGAACACCTTTCCTGTTTGAAGGGAGAAGATTCAGTTAGGCAAAGTTTGCTTACATGGAAAAACCTGCAGTGATGACTTTGGATAACTGAGATTTTTCTGAGCTCATGTAAAAATTGTCAGCTAGAAATAATAATTTGTTTCCTTGAAGGATTGAAGAGGAGTAAGCAGCCAACAGGATTAGAATCAGTGGCTCACGGGACTTTGTCTCAGACAAAGAGGAACAGGAAAAAAATATCTACAAATTCTGTGGGATTGTCCTTAGCTGGTGTTATGAGTTGGGAAAGAAAAGGTCATTAATGATTCTTGAAAACTCTACTGATTTCCCTTTTTTAAGAAAATACCCTGCGGAATACTTATAAAATATGAAATTTAGTCAAAGACATAATGGATGAACATTTATTCCCCACGATGTTTTTTTTTCCTACAAAGATTTCTTCTGTATTTTTTGTTTGTTTCACATTCCAGGGCCAACGCTAAATCAGATGTAGAATACAGCAACTGGTTTTGTTTGTAAATCCTCATACAGATAGGAGTGGAAAAACTTGTACAGATAATTTGAACTTTGACCCTGGAACTCTATTGTCTTACTCTCTGCCTTGCCAAGCTCATTCATTAGCCTTTCCTCTGTTATCACTTCCACGGTCCTGACTGTAAAATTTCTATTCCCAAGTATCAGTGCTTGGTTATTTCAACAGTTGGGTCAATCGTAACTACAGTGAATCTTTTTTATAAGAGAATTGTCTATGAATGTTAATTCTGTGTACTTTTGGGAAGTTGCGATGAGTTACTTCTGTCAGAGTAACAGAAGCTCTAATAATGAAAGCATTGCAATGTTTGGGAAACTCTGATGTGAGGAAGTTATGAGAAAGAAGGTAATTGTTCTAATGGTGCAGAGGTTTTCATGTGTTTATTCAGATCTAGGTTATTAGATGCTAATAATTGTTGCAGATATAAAACCTCAATTGGAGAAGAGTATGGTCTGAATGCTTGGGTCCTTCAAAATTCACATGTTGAAATGGGAACCCCCAGCAGGTCTTTGGAAGACAATTAAGTCATGAGGGTGGGGCCCTCATGAATGGGAGTAGTGCCTTTATAAAAGAGGTCCCAGAGAGCTTGCTTCTTCCTACTGCATTGTGAGGACACAGGGAGAAGACAACCATTTATGAACCAGGAAACAGGGCATCACCAGACACAGGACCCAACCATGCTGGCATCCTGAGCTCAAACTTCTGGCCTCCAGAGCTATGAGAAATAAATTTCTGTTGTTTATAAGCCACCCTGCTTGTGGTATGTTATAGCAGCTCAAATGCACTCAAATTTTGATTTAAATTTTAGTTAGTTAGGATACAGTGCAATACTGAGTTCAGGAGTAGAATTCAGTGATTCATTGCTTACATACAACACCCAGTGCTCATTGTAAGTGCCCTCCTGAATGCCCATCACCCATCTAGCCCATCCCCCACATACCTCCCTCTATCAGCCCTCAGTTTGTTTTCTATCTTTAAGAGTCTCTAATGGTTTGTTTCCCTCTCTCTTTTTTCTTTTCCCCCCTCCCATATGTTTATCTGTTATTTTTCTTAAATTCCATATATGAGTGAAATCATATGGTATTTGTCTTTCTCTAACTGACTTATTTTGCATATATATATTTATATATTATATATATATCACAGGAAGAGTAAAGATTTCAAAGCCTTTATCAGGGAGTCTCTGGAAAAAGAAGCTAATATAGATTTGTGGTTTACAGATGGGTTCTCAAGTCAGTTTTTCTGGATTCAGGCCTCAGCTCCACATTTATTAAGATTGTGTCTTTAAGCAAGTTGCTTAATTTATTAGGCCTCAAGTTTCCTCTCCTGTAAAACAGGAATCCCGGTAGGGCCTCACAGGGACTGCGCAGTCCTTGCACTCTAAAATACTGATAGAGCTGATAAATGTCAGCTATGGAGCAGACTGTGTGGACTTGAATACGGAAGTAGCTGCTTTGATTTACAGTGCATATCTGCAGAACGCATTTGAAAGCATCAATATGTAAAGTAAATATATGTAATTAAATATGTAAGTAAAATCCATACTGCCCACTGGCTATTTACTGGCCTTGCATACTGGACTGCCTTCTCTTCAAACATTGGCTGCAAAGGCTGACTGAGGGAACTGAAAAGCGAAAGTTTCAGGAAGCATCAAATGAATAGAGTGATTAAAAAGTGGAGACTATCTGCTCTTTTAGATTAGATTCCTCAGAAATGCTTCGGAAAAACTGGCTTTGCTTTAGTGAAGAGGGGAAGTAAGAAACATTTGTTATTATTTCTTCTAGCTTCAGACTTTTATAATTAGAATATATCTCGAATAACACTCCTTAGACTCTCACGTTATGCTTTGAGTGAACCACAAAAAATTAAACAATTAAATGTGTTCTTGCCAATGCACTTTGGATCCCAACACAACTTTTGTTTTTGTTTTTTAAATTAAGCTTTAGAGCAGTAAGAAGATAAGTCTTTCTAGGGCCTCTTTCTATTTTAGCCTATAATTTTCTGAAATTCAAAGAAGGGTTTTACCTCTTAGCTGTGTTATTTTTTAAGTCAAGAAATAGAGCAGAATGCCAGGTTTTACTCATTTGAGCGAAATTACTATTTGTGGATCTGAATCAAACTGTTTGGGAAAGTACACTTGTTGGCCCGCTAAGTATTGTGTTCCTACGTTGTGTCCTTGAAGGTAACTGTTAACTTACCATGTCATAGGACCTATGGGACTTCCTGGCCCCACTGACTGGGCAGGAGGGTCAAGAAGGGAGCACTCAGGGCAACCACACAGGGCTGTGCAGACTGTGCCCAGTACAAGGGTGACTCGCCACAAAGATGAGGGAGACTGGAAATCCAGCCCATGCCCAGTTTGCCAGACGCTGTGCCCTGGTGCAGGACTGTATCACTCAGAGAAAAGGGCACCCTTCTAGCATTCACAAGAATGTCATATGGTCCTACACAAAGGCTCCTTAAGATGCCAAGATTTAGACATAAAGACACATTCTGATTTGTAATCATCATTTTATGTTTACCAGACTTAAAATATTGCTATAAAATCAGAACCTAGGAGATACAGATTATATGACCTGAAAATCAGAACATGGACACTTCATTATTGAAGTAAGGGAATCATTACTCAAAAGTCCTTATTTGGAACTATCTATCGTGGGGATGGATATTTTTAGTTTCATTAATAGCTGATAACTTTATACACAGTGTATGCACGCATGTGTGTGTGTGTGTCTCTCTCTCTCTAAATATGTTTTTTTAGTTCCCATTGAAACAAGAATCCAGAACTTTCTGAACTCAAGTAAAGAGGAATAAAGTCTCTAAAAACATTTCTTTGTCATAAATACAGAAAGGAAGTTCCTTCCATGCTTTTGGATTTGTTCCCTTCCTGTAATCTACAAGTTGATTTTCGTAATAAACCTCACATGATTGGCACTTTGCCTTGCATTGAACTGTGTCAAGTCTGAAGTTTCTCACTACTTGTAAAAATACTTAAACATATTTCTGTGAAACAAGGAAATGTATCGTTTCTGGGAATAGGCAAATTTTGCTTAATGTATGTGTTTAATGTAAAATAATATATAGATTATATAAAGTTCTCCTTTTAAATTAATTCCCTCTTTAAAGACCTTATCTCCAAATACATTTGCATTCTGAGGTGCTGAGGTTAAGGCTTCAATATATGAATTTGGGTGGGTGATATAATTCAGCCCATAACAATGTGTGAACGGTTTTGTTTTTGTTCCCCTTAGAATAAGTAGGCAAAAGTTTCTGTTGTATGGTCAGAGATATGACCATGTGTTCTGTTTACAACTGGTTCCCTTAGAAGCAAGTAGGAACTTTCATGGCTGTTCTTTGTAGCATCCAGTATATGGGTTATTTGTGTATTATAACCCCCACTCATTGACCTTCTGAGGTATGTACAAACCTGCCTTCTGAATCTTTCTTTTCCTATCTTTCTGAATCTTTCCCTATCACGTTTGTTCATCACCCAACCTGAGGACTATTATAAGTTGTCCAGAACGGCATTATGTTTATGGATCAGAAGCTGTCATAATAATTATCTATGGAATGGGTCACAAGTTTGAGTGTGCATTGGAATCAACCTGAAGATCATCTTAGATATACTGAGTCAGAAACTCTAGGGGCCCAAGAGTCTGTAGTGTTTGCAGCTCTCCAGAAAATTCTATTGCCTTCTAAAGTCTGAGAACCTCTGAGCTACCATCACTTCTCTGTTCCTATATGTTCCTATAGTTTTGTACATAAAATCTAATTGCCCAATTAGAAGGCTTGTGCAATTTCCCCTTCCTTCCCTGTGGGACCTTGTTCTCAGGACACATGATATGCATGCCTGAAAAGGAAATTAAAAGACAGAAGCAGATTTCTGGTAGTTGGTCATAAAATTTCATTTGAATTCTTCATCTCTACATGACTCAAAGCAGGATTTATCTTAGCAACTTTATGAATATAATTTACCAACATGTATTACATTATTCTTAACATAGTGAGACAGGATAGTCAATAGAATTGTTTAATTTTTCCATCTCTATAACATAGTTTCCTTTTTAGGATCTCACAGTACAGAATCAACCTACTGGATATGTAGATTAATTTGATGTTCTTTCAGTGCCGGCTTCTATGTTTTGGTATAACTACAGCAAGATATACATTTTAACCTTTTGGGCGACATTCTTAGAAATAGCATCTTCTTGGTTGACTTTTTAAAAATTTATATATATATTTTTTTAATTTTCCCCAACTTTTTATTTAAATTTGTCAGTTAACATACAGTGTAATATTAGTTTTAGATGTAGAATTTAGTGATTCATCACTTACATACATTACCCGCTGCTCATCACAAGTGCCCTCCTCAATACCCATCACCCATTTAACCCACCCCACTTCCCGCCACCCCTCCAGCAACTCTCAGTTTGTCTCTATAGTTAAGAGTCTGTTTCCTGGGGGCGCCTGGGTGGCTCAGTTGGTTGAGCATCCGACTCTTGATTTTGGCTCAGGTCATGATCTCAGGGTCCTGGGATTGAGCCCTGCATCAAGCCCCGCATCAGGCTTCCTGCACAGTGGGGAATCTGCTTCGCCCTTTCCCTCTCCCTCTACCCCTCACCCCTGCCTGCACGCCCTCTCTCTTTCTCTCTCTCAAATAAGTAAAATCTTTAAAAAAAAATTCTTTCCATATTTTGGATACTAACCCTTTATCAGATATGTCATTTGCAAATATCTTCTCCCATTCCATAGGTTGCCTTTTAATTTTGTTGATTAATTCCTTCTCTGTGCAGAAGCATTTTATTTTGATCAAGTCCCAATAGTTTATTTTTGCTTTTGTTTCCCTTGCCTCAGGAGACATATCTAGGTAGAAGTTGCTATGCCCGATGTCAGAGAGTATACTGCCTGTGTTCTTCTCTAGGATTTTGATGGTTTCCTCTCTTCGATTGATTTTCTGTTGTAGTTTTCCTAATGCTTGTTCCCTGGCAACCAGGAGACCTCTGGGTCAGTGGGACCAAGTCAGGCTGGGGTGGGTTGGGTCAGGCAAGGTTGATAGGAAGGCAAGGTAAATGCCACCTTCTTGTCTACACCTCCATAGAGAATCTTTAATTCCCCACACTGTTCCTTTCACTCTTCTTACCTGATTATGGACTTGAACCTGCAAATGAGCTTAGGCCTTCACTTGATTTAGGATCCATGCCTTTATGGTTTTCAGGTCTTGAGAAGGAATGACTATCTCTGCTTCTTCCAAGGCCATTTTCTGTATGATTGAAGTGTGTTTTTCTGCTCATATTATGAATGAGATGATTCCCCCAAATAGCTTTTGTGTGGCTTTAGGAGAGCAATACAGAGCATGAGACCTGTCTAGGACTAGTGGGAGACCAGCAAACAGATTCCTAATATTGTGGTGTGTGGTGCTTTACCTTAATCACCCATTCATTACTTTCCATTGTAGTGCCTCCTAAGTCTTGGCCAAGAAGCAAGGATGACACCTATTCTTACCTGGTTCATCAAAATATATCCATTCTCTGTACCATCTACATGTTGCATAGTAGAATATATTGGATACTAACTTAAGCAGATAGATACAGCTCAACTCCATACCAGCTAACTAATGTACTTTGTCCAGGTTGCATAAGGTGTTAACTAATTGCAATGCATATGTCTTAAAGAAGGACCTTAAGGAATTAGTCTTTTATGCAAATAATATTTATAGTTTTGTGGGATTTTATTTAATTATAAAATCTACATGGGGATCATAAAAATTTTGGAAAATACAGAAAAGCACAAGGAAGTAATTAAAATCATTTATAATTCCACAATCCAAAGAAAACAACTATTAACATTTTGATATATATTATTCAAGTCCTTGTTTCAGGATGCATTTGTAGCAGCCCTACACATCGTCTTCTCTTTACCTAGTTTTTCTACCTAAGATGGTATTTCCTACCATTAGATAGCCTTCTAAACTGCAATGATTTAGCAGCCAGTAACTCATTTTTACACATTTAAAGTATTTCTGAATTTCTGTAAAAACAGCTTGGTGATGAAAATATTTACAGCAATGGGCTGCACACACTCTTGCATAAATTTTTGGAATAAATGTACACGGGGCAACACAAATACACATTTTAAAAGCTTTTAATACATATTGCTAACCTCCGCCCCCAGAAAGATTCTATCACTTTGCTCTCCTACCAGCATTTTTTCAGAGTTCCCAGAATCCTCACCAATTTTTAAACACCATTATTATTATTATTATTATTTTAAATCCTTGGTGGGGCAACTTGGTGGGGGAAAAATTGCAGTGCTTAAATTTGCATTTTCTTGTTTAATAGTGAAGTCCTTCAGGACTCACTTTTATATATTTACTGAAGAAGTTAAGTGTAGTGGTTCAGTAGGGCTGCTCTGGGGCCCAAGTGTTCACTTCCTGGCAACCATGGGTAAGTTTCTTAATCTCCCTATGCTTGAGTACCAGCTCTGATAATGACAATACTTACTTCATGGAGTCTGTATGAAAATTAAAAAGGGAATCACATGACAAGTGCTTAGAAAGCACTTGGTATTACAGGAAGCACCTGATACGTATCGGCCACTCCCATGTTCTCTAGCATTTAGATTTCTTCGTATATGAGTTGTCTTTTCGTTGTCTTTGGGCAAGTGGTTTTGTTTAGTTTTGTTTTGGCAGGAGGTTTTAGTATATTAAGTATTTTAACCCATTACCTGTATATATTGCAATTTCCCCCAATTTGTGGTTTGCCTTTAAATTTTGTTCAAAGTGAGGAAATTTGGGGGTGTCAGGAAATTCAGGCTAGGGGATGGCATAGTTTTGGTCCAGCCTGGGTCTTTTTTCTGCCTCTCAGTCCTGCCTCTAGGACAGTCACTTCCTTATCATTGGGACGGTCTGATATTGATTCTTGTCACCAGATAGCAGAAATGGCATTTTTAAAGCAGAATATTAAAAATCATCATCTTAGAATAAAACTTCCATTTAATTTATATAAATAATGATCATAGCAGATGAGAGGCCATGGTTAATATTTCACCATTTCCCATTTATCACTAAATTCAACTTGTCAGCATTCTATGGTGAAATAAAATTAATTACTTCAACTTGAGAGAAGCTTTTAATTTGCGATCAAGATCCCCCATAGATTGAGTGTCCGTTAAGTGCTACTACATTTTCCTTCTTTTCTGCAAATTATGCAATAGGAAGAGAATCTTTCTAGCCACAAAATCTTACGCACAAGGGAAACACGTTCATTATTTTGACATATACACATGCTACTAAAAATGAGAGTTTTTCACTTCCTTGGAAAAAATGACATAGAGAACATTATTTTACCTTGCTATGTAGAAACGAATTAGAACCACCCTTATGAAAACATGGAAATTCTGCTTAAGCTGCTAACTTGTTTCAAAAAGTCATTAAAAGTACTACTATTGCAGATAGCACCTGAATGCATACACAGATGCACAATCCAATGTAAAAGTAGCACCCGTGTTCATCCGTGTGTATGTCTGTTCCAGATCCAGTTTATACTCCACCCTGATTTGCTCAGTCTCCACTACCCCCTAGTTCTCGGCTGTCCGACCAGTGAAGAGCCAAGAACCCAGCTGCTCCCTCTATCTCCTCATCCCTAATACTGTCATCTGTCTGCCACCCCCGAGGACCAGACTTTGGCAAAGCCTCGGTAACGTCTGCTGTGGTGGCAGCCACCACAGCTCCCGTGCGTGGGGGGTGACCTGATGCACCCACAGAGGCTTAGGTGCCCTCATGCCTGGTTTCACAGCAGCACCAAGTCATGGGCACAGGAGTTGGTTTCCCCAGTGACTGCCCTGAGAATGTGTATAATACAACCTGGAGGAGTAGAGGGGTTCTAATGTCCATTGGCTGAAGTTTGACCAAGAAGAGACAGGAGACAGGAAGGAACCAATGAATAAATGACTCCCTTTTTCTCCTTCTCATGGACAATTCCAGGTGCCATGACTCCATGTGTCTTTCTGGAGACTTCCAGTTGACTAAGCAACTGGCTGTGTTGTTTTGTGAAGCTGTAGCCAGCTCGGTATTTGTCTCTGTTCTTTCCCATCTCACTTCCCTGTTCCCCCTCACCCTGGTGGCCCTGGGATTGTATCGAGAGTAACATGTTGGCACATAAAATTTGCTTCAGACTGTCTTCTTCTGGGGTAAGGCAGCATCTGAGAGCTTTCATACACATTTAAATGAATATTTTAAGGAGATAATGCTAAGTGAAATAAGTCAAGCAGAGAAAGACAACTATCATATGATTTCTCTCATCTATGGAACATAAGAACTAGGATGATCGGTAGGGGAAGAAAGGGACAAAGAAAGGGGGGGTAATCAGAAGGGGGAATGAAACATGAGAGACTATGGACTATGAGAAACAAACTGTGAGGGCCTCAGAGGGGAGGGGGGTGGGGGAATGGGATAGACCGGTGATGGGTAGTAAGGAGGGCACGTATTGCATGGTGCACTGGGTGTTATACACAACTAATGAATCATCGAGCCTTACATCGGAAACCGGGGATGTACTGTATGGTGACTAACATAATATAATAAAAAATCATTAAAAAAATAAATGAATATTTTATATTTAAGTACCGTATTTAGAATTCGGATACGAATAAAATACCAACATGTGCATAACAACAACAACAGCAAAAGTACAAATATTGCTACTATGTGATGGTTAAATGGGAGTGTGTTATGTTACTGCTACTAGGGTTATGTATGATTGAAATTTTCCATACAAAAAAATTTTCAAGTAGGTTTGTTAATGATACTTACTACTAAGGACCTTGGGAAAAACTGAACATCTTTTGTTTCCCACACTTCATCTGGTTATGCTGTGTGATTGCTCCTTAGATGGGTATCATCTCTCCTACTTATTAAAATCACATTAAACACTTTCTTATCTCTTTCACTTTTAGTATCTTCCATCAGAATATATTTTCAGATATCGCCCCCCCAAACAGGCACTCAAACTGAAGTCTGTATCAGTGATAATGAACAAAGCAGAAAGGAAATTTCAGCGTCTAAGTTTTATACTTCCTCATTAGATTTTTGTCGTTATTTTGTTGTTTTACTTCAAGCATGTTTTACTTTTATAACATTTTTAAGAGAAAACACTTTAAACCATGATTTACATGGTAACTGTATTAAGAACTGTTACGATGCATGGGACCAGGCATGCTCAGCAGTTGCTGAACTAGACAAAAAACAGCACTTAGACCTCGACTTACTATGCCTTGGAATTACGTTGATTGTCCTTATTTAAAAATCTTTATCCTTCCAAATATTTTCTTCTTCTTTTTCCTTTTTCTGTGCCTGTTTTGATCTGCGATTATTGGAAAACATAAAGCAAGAAAAAATGATTGGTTACTAATGCAATCTGAAATTTTAAATTGCTGTTTGAGTTCCGAGCTGCAGATGCCTTGTGGACTAAGTACGACTGTATTCAGGCGTCTCGGTCACGTTAGTCCTCTCCTTGAGAGCAAAATGTCATAGAACATTTAGCACCTTTAGCGTATTCGTTGCCTACCCTCAGGAATAAAGAATTGGGAGCGCTGTGCACAAGTTTCTTTATTTTAAGCTTCAATGCTCTCAGCGCAAGTATTTGACTCGCTGGAGGAGTTTAACCACAGTCTCTACTTGCAGGCAAAATGAAGGACCGGCTCGCCGAACTTGTGGAGTTAACCAAGAACTATGACCAGCAGTTCCCAGACGGGGACGATGACTTTGACTTGCCCCACGAGGACATCGTGTTCGAGACGGACCACATCCTGGAGTCCTTGTACCGAGACATCCAGGACCTTCAGAATGAAAACCAGCAGCTGATGACCGACGTGAAGCGCCTGGGAAAGCAGAACGCCCGCTTCCTCACGTCCATGCGGCGCCTCAGCAGCATCAAGCGCGACACCAACTCCATTGCCAAGGACATCAAGGCCCGGGGCGAGAACATCCACCGCAAGCTGCGCGCCATGAAGGCGCTGAGCGAGGAGGCCGAGGCCCGGCACGGCGCCAACTCGGCCGTGGCGCGCATCTTGCGGGCGCAGTACAGCGCGCTCACCCGCACCTTCCAGGGCGCCATGCACGAGTACAACCTGGCCGAGATGAAGCAGCGCGACAACTGCAAGATCCGCATCCAGCGCCAGCTGGAGATCATGGGCAAGGACGTGTCGGGCGACCAGATCGAGGATATGTTCGAGCAGGGCAAGTGGGACGTGTTCTCCGAGAACTTGCTAGCCGACGTGAAGGGCGCGCGGGCGGCCCTCAACGAGATCGAGAACCGCCACCGCGAGCTGCTGCGGCTGGAGAGCCGCATCCGCGACGTGCATGAGCTCTTCTTGCAGATGGCGGTGCTGGTAGAGGAGCAGGCCGACACCTTGAACGTCATCGAGCTCAATGTGGAGAAGACCCTCGACTACACTGGCCAGGCCAAGGCGCAGGTGCGCAAGGCCGTGGAGTACGAGAAGAAGAACCCATGCCGGACCGTCTGCTGCTTCTGCTGCCCCTGCCTCAACTAGCAGGTCGGTCCGGCCACCCCACCCCACCCCTGACAGGAATGGCCGGGAAGCATACTGGGGAAGACCTGGGGGAACTTCTGCACAGGGGTGAGTTTCCCCAAGCCCTGTGGTCTTCTGTCCTTAGAGAAAGAAGAATTTTGAGGTGCGAGAATTCCGACCCAGCTTGTGTTTGGGAAGGGGGCTGATGCCATCCCGTGTTTCTTCAGTAAGGACAGGCACCCACTGAAGTTGTGTGAGGTCATTATAAGGCACATGGCACCCTTTCCCTCTTAACGGAAGCCAAATAAAGAACTGACGTTGTAGCTTACTGTAGGTAAGTGTCCAAGGCACGCTTCCTAACGAAACTCTAGGAGGAAGTCAGTTCTGCATTGGCTGATAGTATGAACTCATTATCAAGACTTAAATTCCTTTACCTTATCCTGAAAGTCCCTTGGTTCTGCTCAATTTCACAGGACACGGATCTTGAGAAAAACCGTGCATCTTCATCTGGCTTATCCTGTGTGATTCCCGCCTAGATGTATACCTTCTTTCTGCCCACCTCCCCTACTTATTAAAATCACATTTAACACTCATTATTTCCTTATTTCTTTCACTTTTAGTATCTCCCATCTGAATATATTTTGGATTTTTTTCCAAATATTTTTAAGCACTGAGTTTTGAACACGCGCTCAAATTGACGTATGTTATCAGTCATATTTTATATATTTTTCATAAATAACTTAAAATTTATCTTTTTACTTGACGATACAAATGCACATAAATATGTAAATGTAAAGTACTAATATTAACACATGTACATAATGATCAATTGGTTTAACTTGACTTTTGTAAATATGGTCTATAGATATTAAGAGCAACACTTTTACTGGTCATTGGTGTTGGTTTGCTTGTTTTGAGTTTATCTCACTCCCATCTCCATTCTCACAATTCTATTTTGAACCACTCTGTGTTGGTTGTAGTGGTAGAGACAGATGTCAAAGGCTAAAATGCATACAGAATTGGAGATAATAAAATAACATTCTTGGAAATACTACCTTGTTTTATTGTGGACTGTTCCTTTCATGTACCTAAATGGAGTAATTTAAAATAAAATAATCATGTTTCTCAATTTAGCTTAATGAACATTTCATTATAATATCCCCTTTGCATATTTGTATCTTGGCCATTTAAATCTTAGTTTGCTTTATCAATTATTATTCTTAAAAATTCCTCTACTAGCTGCATGAGGCTGCAACATCTGGATGGAGCTCTGAATAGAAGGGGAAAAGATGAAAAAGAATTCACTTATGGGTGTCTGGTTTTCTCTCCTGAGTTACTTACAATAGTTTAGAAAATCATCACGTTTTAGAGATTCGGTTTTGTTTGCAAATTTGTAATGCCCTTACCCATGTTTACCATACTTCCTGTCTTTCTCTGAGTCAACTTTTAACTGTTTTTACTTGTTATTTACTAAATGAGCATGTTTACTCAGCAGTCAGAATTCTCAGGTCTTTCATAAGGCGAGATTTTAAAAAGGAGTAGAAAGAAGAGCATGTGAACTCTTTGGAATCTGCTGATGCCCCTGCTTATGCCCATGAACATTGAGCCCTGCATCTAATTTTAATTTCATGGTTAAATATGAGAATTGTGGGAACCAAGTTTCACTGGGCTCCTCTCAAATTTCTCCTGATTTCTTTCTCAGCTAACCCCACGGATATGTTTCACTTTTAACTGAATTGCCTTTCCCTAAAAAAAAAAAAAAAAAAAAAAAAAAAAGTCTTCACACAGCTCCATTGCTATGTCTTTCGTTGTAGAGAAGTGATATTGTGAATAGAGACCACCAGCTAGTTTCCCTGAGAGAGAATGGTTCATGAATCTGACTTCTTTAAACCCATAAAGCATTTTCTTTGCCTAGAACCAGTCATAAAAGTAAACAAGTTTGCAGGCTCTGTGTATTTTTTTAATTCCCCACATTTCACATTGGAGAATTAAGTAAAAACTGCACTTTGATTTACTAAGAGATTAGTGAACAGCTGCCCATGACAAGGTAAGAATTTTTCTTCCTGCTTTTTAGTAACTCTCTGAGTGTCTCATAGAAGTTAAGAGTACTGATTCATGACCTCACTCTCTTGGTTTAAATCCTGACTCTGCCACATACTAGCTGTATGATTTGGGTACGTTACTTAACCTATTTTTGCCTCAGTTTCCTCTCTGTAAAATGGACATAATAAGGCCTACTTCATCGGGTCGTTGTAAGGAGTAAAGCCTATCTATGTTCGTTATTGTTATTATGTAGCTTTCTGGTAGACTGAGAGAGCTGTTACTAACTTAATTAATAGTTATTAACTTATGAGGAAAAATAAAGGTTTATTTCTCTCTTGATAGTCTTTAATAAAATAGAATAAAGAAACCAAGACCTATCTTCTTTGAGTACTAGGGCTTTTTTTTTTTCCTACCACAAAAAAGCCATTTTCACAATGGCATTTTTATTCCTTCTTATATCCAAACATGTTCAGAAAAAGTATTAGATGTTCTGCTCAAAATTAGAAGTTAAGCAGGAAGCAGCTGTCCTGCCCAATTTGGCAAGTATATTCCCCTGATCTTCCCAAGCTGTGAGTCAGTAAGTCCCAGAAAGGGTTCAGTTGTGGAGGCCAGGTCACAACAGACTAAAGGGAACAGTTGGCTTTTCCCCCGTCCTGCCCGGTTTCCCTGAAGCCCTTCCTGGTTCTGACTGCCATGCCAAACAGTGTGTGAAAAACTGGCATTTTCCCTGGAAAGGGTACTCCAGTGCTACCACGAGGTTCTATAGAGTTCGGCTTTACCCAGTCCCATGAGGCTCTGTCGGCAAACTCTGAAAGTTGACCTTGGGCAAGAAGAAAACTTGGTGGCAAAGCTACTAATTTCATACACTAACATCATTTAATGTACAAAATGAAAGAACCAATCACAAAGAACAAAAGATCCTTCAAGGGCAGAAGGTGGAAATCTACTTCTAAAGCTACTTTCACATATGCAGCGACTCCTTCTAACTAGCCAAATGCCCAACCTTACAGTCACGGCCACAGATTATAGGCAGTGACAACTCCAGAAAGATCAGAAATAAGGGAGAGGCTCACCTACGATGCATCAGTATCCAGGATAACGTGAGTTTGAATTGTTTACAAGTCGATCAATAATTCAAAAGTGTTCGAACTGTAACATCACGGGAGTAAGTTTATGGCCTTTCGAAATAATGACTTCGAAAGAAAACAGTGTTCTTCTTGTGCTTCATACGTATTTAAAACCAGTCCCGATGCTTTACAGTTAAATGTCATATGCACATATTTTCAGGCTCTACAGTGTAAAATTCCTATTCTGAACCTGCGGAAGATTGTGTACAGCTTAAAAATAATAAAATAGGGTAACTGTCATCTTGGATTTTGTGTAAAAAAATCCCACCATTCTATTTTCCACCATCAAACAAATTTCCACTCCTCTCTTTGAAATGTACAAGGTATCTCTAATGCAGCATGCAGTTCACTCATTTGTAATCGGGATGATAGTTTGAAACATCCAGTTGCCGTCAAAGTAACAGTTGACTTGCTTTTGGTAACAAGAATTGAAAATCCTTGCAATTAATAAAATGGGGTTATTAGAAACAGAAAATGAACAGGATCTAGAATGCAACCTCACCCTCATATAAATATTGACCATCTTTATTGACAACATGTGCTGTAAAGGAAGGATGAGATGGCCTTATATACTGGAGACTTTTATTGTAAAGACTATATATATATATGTAAGAAAGAAGGCTTTCTGACCTGATAACATGGGTGAGACTGCATAGGATGCTTTTATTTTTTATTTTTTTTTAAAGATTTTATTTATTTATTTGACAGAGATAGAGACAGCCAGTGAGAGAGGGAACACAAGGAGGGGGAGGGGGAGAGGAAGAAGCAGGCTCCCAGCGGAGGAGCCCGATGTGGGGCTCGATCCCAGAACGCCGGGATCACGCCCTGAGCCGAAGGCAGACGCTTAACGACTGAACCACCCAGGCGCCCCTGCATAGGATGCTTTTAAACCAGTGATACCCTAAAAACTGAGAAGTGAGAAACGACACCACAACACTATTATTTTCTAATTCTTTTTTTTTTTTTTAAGTAGGCTTCACATTGGCATGGATGCAGGGCTCGAATTCATGACCATGAGATCAAGACCTGAGTTGAGATCAAGAGTCAGACACTTAACCGACTGAGCCACCCAGGTGCCCTTCTAATTCTTGATATTTATTTTGAAAGTATTTTTTATACCCCATTTTAATTATAAGCATCTCTATATTTTCAAAGTCTTATAGGCAACTCTTTAGACATATCCTTCCCTCTGTATCCAGGTATCCCATAGTATTCTGTAGCAGATACAAATAACAGAGCATGAAAATTATATATTTGTCTCCCTATCTCTCTGTTTTCAGGTGGGCCCAGCTATGCGCATGTGCCAAGTTTTGCTATCCCAAACAGAAAAGCACTCAGAGCCATTTAGCAGGAACTCACATGTAATGCATGTGTTTCCGAATTTCTATGTCAGGATCTTTGCACTGCTCCATCAGTGTGCTCCCCAGTTATGTGCCCCCTTTCCCTGGTACCTCCTGCTGATCCTGTACTCACACTTGAGGATTTGCTCTAAGCCACCATGAATATATTCTGGAACAAGGCAGGGAAAGAAGAAGGAATGAGGAAATACCCACACCTATCAAAGCTCACTGGCTGAGGCTGAGTAGTACTTGTTTTCTAAGTGTTCTTGGAGACAGATGGTGCCTCATACCTGTTCTACACTCACCCCCACTCTGTTTCTTTGTTTTGCTTGCTGTGTGTGTGGATTTGACACCTTGCCTAACTCTTCACTCTTCAGTGTTCCTACTGATGGTCTAGTTTGTTTAATTGCTTGCTCTGACTCTACCGCCTGACAGCTGAACGTCTGCAGGTTTTCCTGGCTGTTTTTTTTCACCCTGACTTTCCACTTCTGTACACTGCTGGCACTATCCTGAATCTGACCCCACTTTGCTCAAAAGTCGTCCCATCCCACAACAGATAGAAGTAATAATACCCATTGGTAGAACACCTTTCAGTTTCCAGGGTGCTTTGATCTCATTTTTTTTTCATGATAATCCTGTGAAGTAATATTGCCATTTCATTTTTTCTAAGAGGTGGGAACTGAGAATGCAGTCCTCTAATATTTGACAAAGTTACGTATTTGCGAGCGTCTATTTCTTCTTCTCATACGACTACGCTTCTCTCTGCATGTTCACATCAACGTCAAGCTGGAAGCATAAACTACATGACGAGAGTATGCATTTTCCTTGACTGATCTCTGTAACGTTAGGAAATCCGGCTCTTCCCTTGGCCGTCTGGCTCTGCATTTCTTTCTCCTACCTTTGTCTCCCACTTCTAAGTCTCCTTCACAGGTGTCTCTCCCTCTTCCCAGCCTTCATTGCGGAGCCCGCATCCGCAGCCAACTTCCCTGAGCTATTTCTTTCACTCTGAGGGTTTCAAATACCACCTTTCTAAACACTAGTGGTTTCCAGCTCTGTACCTCCAGCCCTGACTTTTCAGCTGAGGCCCGAGTCTGTACATCCACCCACCTAGCAAACACTTGCAATCAGCTGTCCCACCGGAACTTCTAATGCTACGGACCCTGCCATGTCCTCCACCCCAGCTTCTCCTGCCCATTGTATCCTGCAGGTGGCGTCACCGATCACTTTCTACCCCACTGAGCAAACCAGCGCCCTTGCCGCAGCCTCCTCTCTAGGCCACTTTGCCTCCCCTGAAATTCATGCACTTCTCTTACACACAGTCCCTTTGCCCTGGTCAGACAATCGTCCCCTCCTGCCTCAGTTACTTCAGCAGCTTCTGACTGGTCTCTGGCTTCTAGTCTTGCCTTCTTAATTCAATCTCTATACTACAAGCCAGTGTTTTTTTTCTTTTTTTCCTTTCCTTTCCTTTTTTTTTTTTTTTTTTTTTGGCCATTACTCTGCTATGTTGGAATTTTTTAAATTGTGGTAAAGTACATATAGCATAAAATTTACCATTTTAGCCATTTTAAAGTGTACGGTTCAGTGGGGTGAAGTACACTTCTGTTGTTGTGCACCTAATCTCCAGAACTTTCTCATCTCGCAAAACCGAAACTCTGCACCCGTTACACAACACTTCCCCATTCCCCGCTCCCCTCAGCCCCTGGCAATGACCATTCTACTTTCTGTCTCTATGAGCTGGACTACTGTATGCATCTCACGGAAGTGGAATCATACAGTGTTTGTCATTCTGTGACTGGATGATTTCACTTAGCCTGACGTCCTCAAGGTTCATCCGTGTTGTAGCCTGTGTCAGAATTTCTTTCCTTTTGGTGGCTGAATAATACTCCAGTGGACCACATTGTGGTTCTTTGTTCATCAGTTCATGTCCTCAGTCTGCTTAGAACTCTGATGGTGGCCCCGTGCTGTTGGGATAAGGATTCAGGCCCCACCTGCTTCTTCAGCCTCCGCGCCCCTGCTGTTCATTACACCCCTCTCTTCTCCAGCTCTGGCCGTTCCTGTGGGCTGTTTCTCTGCCTGGATCACGTCCCAGGATTTCTCCCCTGTGTGAGTCTGGGGGCTCTGAGAAGCTGGCTCCAGGAAGGGATTCAACACACAAAACTTTGATTCGGGGAAATGTGTTAGAGAGACACTGAGAGAACATCACAGCTGCCTTAGTGTCCCTGCAGCGCTCAGTCACGGAGGGCGGAGAGGGGCTCGGTGGTGGCAGTGGATGGATTTCAGCGCCCATCCCTCAGGCGTGCTGGGGCACTCAGTGAGCGCTTTTCTGGCCAACACTGCCCTTCTCTCCACCACGCAACCCGTGCTTCCTCTGCGAGACTGCTTTTTGATTTTTAAGGGCAGACAATATCATCTTATTTGTTTTTTGATCTTAGCGTTCCGCGTAGTATCTCTGGCTTCATAGTACTCAAACATTTGCGGTCTGCATGCAGAAATAGAAATATTCAGCATTTGCTTTCTGTTATGGACGACTTTGTGTATACCTTTATATAATGCGTTGGGGCGCCTGAGTGGCTCAGTCGGTTGAGGGGTGGACTCTTGGTTTCGGCTCAGGTCATGATTTCAGGGTCCTGGGATCAAGCCCTGAATCAGGCTCTGCACTCAGAGGGGAGTCCCCTGAGGATTTTCTCTCTCCCTCTGGCCCTCCCCCTGCTCACACTTATAAGCTCTCTCTCTCTCTAAAATAAATAAATCTTAAAATAAATTTTAAGTAAAAAATGTGTTTATTTTATAGCATAAAGCCCAATATCTAGTCTCCCTGCCCAGTGGAGGGTCTGTGTGGGGTGCTGGGCCCATGCGGGTGGGAGCAGTGTCCTGGAAGTAGGGGTAGGACTTGGTGAGGGGCGGAAGGTGGGATTGGAAAAAAAGGGGGAGGAAGTAGCTCATCCAAGAGAATGGTCAATCTGAAACAGCTGTGCAGAGAGAGAATGAAGGTCTGAGTCACGAGCGCCGCCCTCAGAACTGGGGGCAAACCATGACCCGGAGGGAACGTTTCCAGGCAGAGCCTTATTAAAGGTACAGACTCTGGCTGGATGCAAAGAAACTTGTAAAACTATGTTCTAATCTGGAAGGACTTATTTTCTTTTCATTCTTCCAGCCATATAAAACAAAGATTATTTTTTTTAATTTAGGGACACAGTGTATTGGCTTGAGTTTCAGCCATACACATTCCTCTCTCCTGTGGCATCTAGCAGGGTAATTTATGCAAAATACCTTGTTCTTGGCTCCAAGGCAGAAAAGGCTGTTTCGGGGTGATGGCTTTGGACGTGAGTCCTGAGCTGTCCTCGGTCACTGAGGTCTCTGTACAGATGAGGTTGCCCTGCCACGCCTCAGCCCATTCTCCGACGTATTTTAGGAGACCTGTACATACAGACTCCTTAGAGATCTATATAATGCTTACTCTATACCAAAATGTTCAACTGCACGTGTACTTTGAGAGAAACAACTGCAAGACCCCTCCTTTCCCTGCAGGAGTTGAAGACCAAAGAGAGACTGCAATGACCCTAAACTGCCCTCACTTTTATTGGGGAGCTCAGCTGGGCTGCAAGGCCCCAGCTCTGTCCCCGCTGCAGCAGGCCTTGCAGAAGTACCATTGCGTGGCCCCAGGTGCCTTCCAGAGGACAGCAGCTGGTGCTCTAGCTCTTTCAAAACACAGCTTGGGACCCAATCACGGAGAGAATCTCCAGGGGTAGGAGGCCATACAAGGAATGTCACCCCTAGATAAAAGAAATTATTTAGCCTCCATGTGACACAGAGAGGAATTTCTCTGGCAGCTAGGAATGTTTAACTAGTTCATTCTTTTGCCCTGCCCTGTGGTTTCCCCTGGTCTAATGCACCCTTAAAAGGGCAGAGATGAGGTAACACGGTTTCTCTTCATAATCTTCATCCCCGTGTTGTAATCGGGTTCATGAAAAAACCTGTCAAACAAGAAATGTTACTGAGTGGCAGAATGTAAAAACATGTACTTCCCCAGGAGAAAGTAAAACTGTCTGGGAAAGGGAAGAAAGTGCCTGTTCTTTTAATGTTATAACTCATCTCTAGGGGAGCTTCTTGTGTTTGGCACCCGCATTGGCCATTATCAGTATTTGAAGTAACTCTGCAGAAAGTTCCCATTTCCAAAAAGCTTCATTAGCACAAGTTGCCCTCTTCACGCCACTAAGAGTCTCAGTGCTACATGGAAAATGGACCTGCAGAACGTGAACATGGTGGCAAGTAAAACTTTCCTTCTCGATAAGAGACAAGAGATTTATAGGAAAATTTTTGGAAGGAATAATCTAGTAGCGGGAATGAATTTTAGATTTAAAATAAAAAGAAAAGGAGAAAGGACGACCTCTTCGTAAGACAGAGGGTGGGTCAGAAAGCAAAAGAACCCCGGGCATCCAGAAGTGCAGAGTGGAAGTAGGAGGTGTGTCAAAAGGGGACCAAAAATTAGAAAGGGGAAGCTGAAAATACAAAAAGGAGATTTTCCTGTGAACTAATCCAATTAATTTTCATCAATGTATTAACAGAGAAATTATGAGTCAAGGACTTACTTGGTTAGCAATGGCTCTAACTAGAGGTTGGTAGGCTTTCTTTTTTTTCTTCCGTGTAGGCCTTGTGAGTACAGTTCGGTAAAATTGTGTATTGTATTCTCTAAAAAATTTGTTTGGGCTTAAATTCAATGTGGTAAGTGGGATGAAAATTTTGGAAATTCCTCTTAACATCTAAAGGTCTTTGTAGTTTTGTGATAATCCAACGCCTTTGTATTCATTTCCATATTAATTTCTTTTCCTGTTACTTTTTTGGTAAAAAAAAAAAAAATGAAAAATGCCTGCCTGTTCTCACAGTTTGATAGAATATGATTGCCAACCCTCTTCTCATCCTACCATTGCATTGTTCTCTAACAAAAAATAAAACGGAGGGAAAAGGATACTATTAAAGCCATTTAGTTTATTATTTCTTTGCTTGGTCTGCTTTCTTACTCAGAAGAAAATTTAAAATACATATTTCCATTTTCGAAATTTTCACAGTCTTAAAAACAAAGTCGATACAGTTTCTACCTCAAATGAAAGCTCACGTAATTAAAGGTACCTCACACAGCACCTGAACAACTGAATCGTCTCCTTAAACTGTATTGCAACAACAAAAGGAAAAATTCACGCATTTAGATTTATGTTACCAACTCCTTTGATTTATCCGACAGGAGAAAGAGGCAATCATTTGCGGAAGGCCACACACCGTGGGTGGGCTGGCTGGCAGGATGTGCCCTCCCCACTGCCGCACCTGCACAGCACACAGCCTTAATAAATCATCTCATGCGGTTACGGCCACTACGAAAAAGGGGGAGGGCAGTGGTTGCTCCCCAGGGCTCGGTAGCACAGCAACACAGTTGCCTCATATCTGTTTCAGGATATTGGGTCAAGTGAGTTAGCCCACACGCTGACATGAGAAATGGCCCAGACTTCTGCCCGTGACCCTCTCTTCTCCGTACGTTCTTTGTGGGCAATCTCATCCATCCCAAGGCTTTGCTCTCGCATGGTGGTAATTTCCAAACCTTTGTGGAGAGGAGACTGACCACCGACGGCTCCGCAGCTCCCTTCAGTTTGCCTAACGAGGAGCAAGCATGTAGTCGGCTTCACCCAAGGGCCTCCAGTGCTGTCAGCGTGAGTAGGCAGCCTCCCTGAGCAGCTGACCCCCAAGCTAGACTTCCTTCGGCTTGCAAGACTGCTCTTATTCTCACCTCTGGAAAGTACTGTTTTTGAGCAGTAGGGCTCAGCTCACAATGTACCCAGCTGGGTCCTGCAAAGTATACCATGGGATGAGGCAAGAGGACACGGGCATCATGGCAGGGCCACCCCTCTGCCTGCGATTCCCGCCCGCACCAGGTGACGCTGTGGCATTTGCCTAAGCCTTTCACTCAATAACCTTTATCTTTAGCCTGAATCTGTCGCCTGAGCTCCAGATGTTAATATCCTACTGTCTGCTTGTCCTCCCTTCTCCAGTGTCCCACAGGTTCCTGAGACTCAGCATTCTGTCCTTCCCCTATGGACCTCCTTCAGTTAATGGAATCACTATCTTCCCAGATCTACAGGCAAAACATCAGAATCACCTTCAGCATTCTGTCCTTCCCCTATGGACCTCCTTCAGTTAATGGAATCACTATCTTCCCAGATCTAGAGGCAAAACATCAGAATCACCTTCACTTTCCACAACCAAATGAAATGAAATTTAAATTGTTGCCAATACTAAAGAGAGAGAGCGAGATTAATATTTATGGACTATTTTGTGGTTAGCAAAATCGGAAATGCACACCAGGTACTTGGGGTGCAGTGTGAAGGCTGATACAATTTCCTGTCCGGACTTTCTTAATTGACCCAGCATGAAAGTGTTTCACGGATCAGGAATTATATTTTGATTTACTCTTAAATTGATATAAACCTTCATGTTAATGTAGTTGATCATTCAGTAAATGTCTAGGGGCGCCTGGGTGGCTCAGTCGGTTAAGCATCCCACTCTTGATTTCAGCTCAGGTTGTGATCTCATGGGTCCAGGGATTGGTGGGGGGGGGGGGTCTGCCTGAGATTCTCTCCCTCTGCTCCTACCCCCACTCACTCTCATGCTCTCTCTCTCTCTCAAATAAATAAATCTTTAAAAAAAAATTTCATGTCTACCAGGTGCAGATCTGGATACTAATTAATTTGGGTTTGAACTTCCACACATCTTTCTTTTACATAGGTGAGCTACCCGGGACAGCTTCCACAGGCCTGGTATTCCTGAATCATGTTTAATGGCTCCTTTTCTCATTTTCACAAGTATCTGGGTTTGGATGACAAATTACATGGTCACCCAACATATATCTGATACATAATCTGGGTGTTCCCTTGTTTGACATTTTCTAAGCCGACCTTGCCCTTTAATATCTAACCAGTTTAGGGGTGCCTGGGTGGCTCAGTCAGTTAAGCGTCTGACTTTGGCTCAGGTCGTGATCTCAGGATCCTGGGATGGAGCCCGCTGTCCAGCTCCCCACTCGGTGGGGAGTCTGCCTGTTTTGCTTCCCCTCCCCTTCCCCCTCCAGCTTCTCTCCCCTCACTCTCCCCTGCTTGCGCACCTGCCTGGCAGGGTGTGTATGTGGCCCTGCGTGCTCTCTCTCAAGTAAATCAATAAAATCTTCAAAAAATTATAATTAAATCCAACCAGTTTAGTCTGAGCCCCCATCCTGAGTGGCTACAGAAAGACCCTGCCTTTTGTTAGATTGTCCCTCTCCTTGGTGTGAAGCCCATGGAGACTGAGGATGTGGCCTTTCTTTTCTCACTTCCTCTTTCCAAGGCCATTATTTCTTACTAGCCAAAAAGACAAACAAAAAATTTAAAGTAAAATATCACAAGGAAGGGAGAAAATTAAGAAAAACTAAAATGTAGAAATTAAAAGTATAAGGGTTAAACTACACATGTAGTGAAAACAAGCTGTTACAAGATCCAATGATCACATTTAATTATAAGATAAAAATTAAAAGCTACCACATGTAAAATAAAATAAAAACATGGACATAGATTTAAAAAATTCTCAACTAAATTGGAAATAAACAAAAATTAAAAGGATGAAAAAGCAAGAATATTTTTAATGGAAATATAAAGGTGATGTAAAGCAAACAAGAAAAGGGCTGGATACTTAAAGAATGAAGAACTAAAATAGGAATGTGGGAAATTAGATAAAATCAATGAAATGCGATAACATATATAAAGTGCTTCTCACAGTGAAGTGATGCTGACACAGTGCTCCATCAGACAAAATTTGTCTCTAATAAATTTGGAAAATGAAGGAAGAGATGGGAAAGAGGGGAGTAGGGAGTAAAGAACCCCACTGAAAGCAAGCGAAGAGTCCCTGGCAAAATTCCCACGGAGACTTCTCAGTAGTTGACTCCCGGAGACCTGGGAGATAGGAGGCAGAGGCAATTGAAGCTCCCTTCCCCTGCCCTTTGTTCCGGTCCTCTGTCCGCCCACATGTCCTTATGGTATCTGTGACCCAGAGCTGTCTGAAAGAGCCTCACCACAAACAATTTTGGGAGCGAGTCAGGGTTGGTTAACTTCCCCCATGCTCAGCCACCAATTCTGTTCTTTGAAATCCAGAAGAATACCAGGCTCAGGTATCTAGAAGTGTCTGGGAAGTACTTGGTAACCCCCAATGTAAGCAAACCGATGGCTTTTCATTCTCACCTTCAGATGAGAAATATATCTTAGTGTTGATGGTGTTTAGTGATAATATGATCATTAATTTAAATAATGAAAATCTATGCTATATTTCTTCATAATATAATTGAGATAAAGAATGAGTTTTAAAGTAACCTGGATGTTGAAGCATTTAATTGATGTTGAAATAAAAGGGTGTTAGAATAATGTTGTAGTAATCAAAACAGTATGGTACTGGCTCCAAAACAGACACGTAGATCAATGGAACAGAATAGAGAGCCCAGAAATAAACCCATGTATATATGGTAAATTAATCTATGACAAAGGAGGCAAGAATATGCAATGGGGAAAAGACAGTCTCTTCAACAAATGATGTTGGGAAAAGTGGACAGCCACATGCAAAAGAATGAAACTGGACCACTTTCTTACACCACACACAAAAATAAACTCAAAATGGATTAAAGACCTAAATGTGAGACTTGAATTGATAAAACTTCTAGAAGAAAACACAGGCAATCATCTCTCTGACATCGGCAATAGAAACATTTTTCTAGATATGTCTCCTCAGGCAAGGGAAACAAAAGCAAAATTAACTCAGTTGTGCCTATACCAAAATTAAAAGCTTTTGCACAGTAACAAGGCAATCTATTGAATGGGAGAAGATATTTGCAAATGATACATTCATTATGGGGTTATATCCAAAATATGTAAAGAACGTCTACCACTCAACACCAAAAAACTCAAATAATCTGATGAAAAATGGGCAGAAGACCTGAATAGACATTTTTCCAAAGAAGTCATGCAAATGGCCAACGGACACATCAAAAGTTGCACAATATCACTCATCATCAGGGAAATGCAACTCCAAAGCACAATGAGACATCACTTCACACCTGTCAGAATGGCTAAAATAAAAAAAGATAAGAAATGACGTGTTGGTGGGGCGCCTGGGTGGCACAGCGGTTAAGCGTCTGCCCTCGGCTCAGGGCGTGATCCCGGCATTACAGGATCGAGCCCCACATCAGGCTCTTCTGCTATGAGCCTGTTTCTTCCTCTCCCACTCCCCCTGCTTGTGTTCCCTCTCTCGCTGGCTGTCTCTATCTCTGTCAAATAAATAAATAAAATCTTTAAAAAAAAAAAAAAAAAAGAAATGACGTGTTGGTGAGGATGTGGAGAAAAAAGGAACCCTTGTGTGCTGCTGGTGGGAATGTAAACTGGTGCAGCTACCGTGGAAAACAGGATGGAGGTTCCTCAAAAAATTAAAAAGAGAATTACCCTATGATCCAGTAATTTCACTACTGGATAGTTACCCAAAGAATAGGAAAATACTGATTTGAAGAGATATATGCACCCCTGTGTTTATTGCAGCCTGACTTACAATAGCCAAGATATAAGAACAACCCATAGATGCAAGGATAGAGATGTGGTATATAGATACAATGGAATATTACAGCAATAAAAGAGAAGGAGATCTTGCCATTGGCAACAACATGGATGCATCTAGAGGGTATAATGCTAAGTGAAGTAAGTCAGTCAAAGAAAGACAAATACCATATGATTTTACTCATACATGGAATTTAAGAAACAAATGAACAAAGAAATTAAAAAAGAGATAAACAAGCAAACAAAAAAACTCTCCTAAGAATGGAGAACAAACTGGTGGTTGCCAGAGGGGAGGTAGGTGGGGGGATGAGTGAAAGAGGTGAAGGGGATCAAGAGCACACTTATCATGATGAGCCCTGAGCAATGTATAGAATTGTTGAATCATTATATGGTACACCTGAAACTAATATCACTGCATGTTAACTATATTTCAATAGAAAATAAAAGAAAATAAGATAAAAGAAAATAAAGGAAAAAAAAGGGAAAAAAAGAATGGGTTTAAAAGTAAACTGGACCTTGAAGAATTCAACTGATGTTGAAATGAAAGGATGTGTTAGAATGATGCTAGGAAATGAAAGATTCTGGTAAAGTGCAAGTAAAGATTCTCTCAGGACAAGACACACCCTAGGAGGAAGCAGTTTCAGGGTTCCACACAACAGTTTATACACCGATTTAAATACAAGAAGACAACAAGTATACCCTCAGGAGATAGTCTTACCTAAGAGAAAGAGGTAGATGATAAGAAATCAAGCCAAAGGTGGGGAAGTTGAGGAAGCGACCTCTCAGGAATACTGTAGAGAACTTCAAGCATTTCACATGTACTGTTAAGAGCCTTTGGGAATGCTTGGGCTCAGGAATGCTTTGGCAGAAACCCTACTGTGATAATGGAGACTCTAAAACCTGAGCCTGCCTCAGATCGCCCAACTCAAGTGTGCATTCAAGAAGTTGGGGTGGGGCTCGAGAATTTGCGTTTCCAATAAGTTCCCAGGTGTTCTGGACACTCTGAGAGCCACTGGCTTGTATTTAAAGACATGTTCATTTTCTTACATAAGAAGCAGATTGGAGGTATGTGGTTTCTAGTTGGAAACAGAAAAAGGCTTAGTATCTTCAAGGGACAAGGGGGTCCCAACTTGTATGACTGGGATTTCAAGGGTTGTGGAAAGGGGTTACACATGCTACTTAAACTTTTAATGTGAATCTGATATTTAATGTGAAAAGATATTTGCATTCTGAAAAAATACAGAGAGAGAAGTCAGGGTAGAAGCCACACATCAGAGGAATCTGGGGAAAAACTGAAAATAAATGGGTGCACTTGGAAAGTAGAGGTAATCCATTCAAGAGTTTGAGAGCAAATGGAGAAAGGAATATTGGATGTTGGCCAAGGGGTAAGCAAAATTATTCTTTTGAAATAAATATAGAAAACAAAATATATGCTCGTGAATATATCATCCAAGCTAGAAACACTAGCTGGTAGGTGTATTAGTCATTATAGGTGCATAAAAATAACATCAAACTTAGCAGCTTGAAACAATAAATATTATCTTACATACTTTCTGAGGGTCAGGAAATCAGAGCTTGGCTGGTGGTTCCGGTTCAGGGTCTCTTATAAGGTTGTAGTCAAGATGCTGGCCAGGGCTACAGTTATCAGAAGGTTCGACGGGGCAGGAGGACCCATTACCAAGCTTGCTCCTCCAGGACCTCGGTTCCTTGCTGGCTGCTCTTCACCACCTGGGCCTCTCAAAGGGCTGCTCATGAAATGACCATTGGTTTCTGCCAGAGGGAACAATCCAAGGGAGAGAAATCAAGACATCAGCAGCAGTGATGACCTAGTCTCTGAGGTTGTGTATCACCTCTTCGGTTTTATTCAATTCATTAGCAATGAGTCGTTGGATTCAGCCCACATTGCAAGGGAAGCTCCATCTCTTAAAGGGAGGAGTGTCAAAGCATTTGTGAACACATTTTTAAATCACCAAAAAATGCGTAAAGAATATCATGGCTTAAATAAACACACATGCACAGTGAAAAATATTTTAAATAGAGTAAAACATTTGCCCATAAGAAGTATGTCAAATTCAATTTCCTGAACATGAAGCCATTTCCATGCTGCAAAATTTGTCTTAATATTGTCACTTGCTTCCTAATTTGTCAGTTGTAACAAATGTCACTGCATAGTGCTTTTCACATTTTGTTTCAACACTCAAGTGGATATTTGTCATGCCTTGCAGTTGCCAGCATCTTTTGAACATCCTTCTGATGTTTGGGGAATGTCCTCCATTTTAAGGCCTGCTTCCTAAGGTAGAAGCCAGAACTTTGCTTCCTAACCTCCCTGTGGATAGGACCTCGGGATGGAACTTGTGTTCCTCCACCCAGAGAGTCCCAGGAAGGATGTCAATCTGGAAAAGGGCAGCATGGCCCCAAACCTGGTTTCCAGTAAGGAGGAGGGAAAGGACTCCAATGATGGACTCACACTTGGACTCTTCACTCGGGATGCTGCTTTCCCATGTTGACTTTATTCTCAGAGAGCCTGTTTCTATGTAATACTCTCAGTGCTCACTACGCTATCCCAGTTTGTCAGTCTCGGAGTTTTCATTAACTATTGTTTCATTAAAAAAAAAACAACAACAACCAAAACTTAGTGGCACAAAAAACAAAACAAAACAAAACAAAACAAACCCTGACACATTTTTATTCTGCCCATCGAGTCTGTGAGTTAGAAATTGGAAAAGAATACACTAGCTTGTCCCTGCTCCATGATCTGCAGACTTAGCTGGAAAGATCCAATGGCTGGGTCACTTGATGGCGACGGGCTGGAATCAACTGGAGGCTCATTCACTTACATTTGCAGCAATTAATATTGACTGTTGGTTGGGCTGTTGGCTGGAAAAAGTACATGTGGCTACTTGGGTTTTGTCACAGTATGGGGGCTGGGTTCCCAGAGCAAGCATCCCGAAAGAACAAGATGAATGACCTCAGAAGTCGCAGAGCGCCCCTCTGCCACAGACACAAGGCTTTGCAGATTCAGTGAGGAAGAACACAGACTCTACGTTTTGATGGTATGGGTGTCAAAATCACAGTGGTGGAAGACGAAGTCACGTGTGGGTTGGGAGATATTGTTGTGGTCCTCTTTGGAAAAATACAACGTGCCACACAGCGGACTGAAATTTTCTCATCTCCAATAGCTCAGTTGCCTGTAACTCTGACTAGACTAACCTGTGTTCCCGCCCATCCTTAAACAGTGACCAAAGAAATTTAATACATCTCCAGGCTGCAGAAGAGGCACTTGGGTACCCTATGACATGGTGGTGCTGTTCAGAACTGGTTTATACCAGAAGCTTTTTGGAGGCTAAGTCTGGGGTTAAATAAAAATATCATTCAAATAGTATTTTGCGATGGTCCAGAAGATCATGGAGGATTTGATGGCTGGACGGTGGGCAAGCTCTGTAAGGGTTTTGAGGTGCCGGCAGCGGGTCTAGGAGGCATCTTCTTATATTTGAGTGAGTTTGTAACTGGGCTTCTAAATCTGGACATGGTGATATAAACACTTGCTATACAGGGTTGTTTTAAAAAATCAAATTAGATAATACATGTAAGGAGCTTAGAGCAATGACTGCCACATAGGGAGTACTTAGAACATTTTTATTACTACCATTTTAAGTACTCTGAAAGCCCCATTTTATGAAATCCGAAACCTCTTGACAATTTGGCGAGGTAAGATGGAGATGGCATTGTCCCCATGTGTCCCCATGTTCTGGTCCGCGCGCTGGGGTGCACCAGGCCTCACACTCAGTAGGAGGGATACTGTTGAGGCTGGGACGAAGATGCGCGCCACCGGTACGTCAGTGCTAAGTGGCCAAGTGAGCAGGGGCAACTCCGCCGGCTGCTGCCCTGAAGGGCTTTCAGGGGCAGTCCATGTTCTTAACCGGAACCCAGAGGCTGAGCGACACCCCAGGTCAGGGCAATATGCCCGGGGATCACAGAGGTTCGAGGAGGTAGCAGGGCGGCGGGTGACTTTCACAGTGACCCAGCAGGTGAAGAGCCAGCGGGTGGGGTCCCGCACAGTCAGGTGAACTTGTGCAGTCTCCAGGGTGATACAAGTTCTAGGTCAGACAGCCGCCTGCACTGTGGGAATAAGGGCGTGGCTGCCAGATCGCGCTCAGGCCCCAGGCTCCCCGACCCTGCACAACACCTAAGCCTTGGCTCTGTGGTGGAGTCGAGGTGCACAGAATGGAGGGAGAGCACTGCAGAACAATGAAGAGAACCTAAACTTCCAAGCGCACAGGTGGGTCGTGGGAACAAGGAGGGCCCTCACCGCCCCGCGGCCGTGCAGCGGGTGTGGTGCCCACAGCCAGCAGGGAGGGCCACTCGTGCCACGCGCCCTGCATGTGGCGTGGCGCAGGACAGACACGAATTTCTACAAACTTCCTTCCTGTGGGAGTTGTGAGGAAGAAAAGCGGTGCTGCTGCTCAGGCAACTCATTTCTTGAAGTTTATTCTATTTAGAATAAAACCAACCAAACCCCACCCTCTGGGCTCCGTCCTTGCACTCCCATTCCCGCGCGCCTCCAAAACGTGCTCCTAGGAATCCCGAAGTTTACGAGTGTGTTTGTTTCCCGCGCCCGCGCACCTCGAAACCGAAAGCACAACGGGCTGCGCCTGAGTCGGCCCCGAGCGAGCCGCCGAGCTCCGCCGCCGCCACAAGCGCGCCGAACTCGGCTGCAGTTGCCCTCGCTGCCGCGGCGGGCCGGGGGCAACAGTGAGCTGCGGCGGCGGCGGCGGGAAACGGAGGCTCTGGCGGGGAGGTCGCTCCGGCTTGGGATGGGAAAACCGGGAAAGCGGCAGCGAAGGATCCTCAGAAATTCTTGAGGGAGGGTGCGAGGACGATGGAATACAGCTTGTAGGAAGAGTGAAAAGCAGACCGTTCGCATGTACCAGGATGGCCGAGTGGTTAAGGCGTTGGACTTAAGATCCAATGGACAATGTCCGCGTGGGTTCGAACCCCACTCCTGGTAGATATTTAATTTTGCTTTTTTTTTTTACTTAAAAATTTTATTTATTTTTTTAAACATAAATTTCACCGAGCACACCACGCATTGAGCCCAAGAATTCCGCCTTCTAGCTGGGAGAGACGCACCCTTCCCCACCCCTCCCCAACACGCACAACGCGCGGCTTCGCTTCCTGGGAGGGAGACGACGCGGCGAGCGGGTTGGGCGAGGGCCCGCGAGCTGGGGGCTGGCTTGGGGTGGGGGTGGGGGTGGGGGTGGGGGGCTGGCGCAGTGGCAGGGGGGTGCTGGCGTGAGAGGGGGCTCGTGCGGGAGGGGTCCGGCGGGCGGGGGGCGTGGCGCGCGGGCGGGATCCGGCGGGCGGGGCGGCCTGCGGGCAGGCAGGCGTCTCCCGGGCCCCAGCTGCTCGGCGTCAAGGGCTCGCTGGGCCGAGCCAGGGTGGGGAATCCGCGGCGTAGCCGGGCTCGGGTTCCCGGCTGCAGAGCGAGAGCAGGCCGGGCGGGGCGGACGCGTCTGCTGTGAAAGCTTAGTTAGATAGCTGCCCCTGCAGAAAAGTCAGAGAGATAAATCTCTACCTTTTTCCTTTTCGCAAAATTAATTGTGTGCACGCAGTTCTTCCATTAGCTCCTTGAAGGCGGAGACGGTATGCATCACGCCTCTAAAATCTTAGGACTCTAACTTACATTCGGCTTAGAATTTTAAAATACTAAAGGCATGGTCTAGTGTTTTTTTTTTTTTAATACTAAATATGAAAGTAATCTAAAACCTAGAGGAAAAAGTTGCAACTACAGTGCAAAGAACACTTGAAAAAAGAATTTGTAAGATACCGACTAGATGCTCCAATACAACCATTAAAATCGGAAAATTAAGACTGATAATTTACTACATCTAGTGCCCAAACCGCATTCAATCACCGGTTGTTTGTAGTAAAAAGCTCCAGTTCAGAAGAATGTATTGCATTTCCTTGTCACATCTCCTTCGGCTTCTTCAATCTGTAACAAGTCCTCGGTGGCTCCTGAATTTCATCTTGACACTTGTGAAGAGGACGGGCCGGTCTTTTTGTAGAATGTCCCTGTGTCAATTTGGATTTGTCTGATTAGATTCAGGTTGTGCTTCTGTAGCAAGAGTATCACAGAAGTATCACATTGCATCCTCCAGGTGGAGTGATTTTGACGTGTCCTTTTAACTGAGTTTTAAGTCACTTGATTAAGCCTCTGCCGGCCTTCACCACTATAAATTCACTTTTCCCCTTTGTGATTAATACATATTTGGGGGGAAGTGCTTGAAGCTATATAAATATCCTATTACTCATGAAACTTTCCATTTTATTCAGTTATTTGTGGAATCATAAGTAATCTAAGTATGCACTTATGGTATCCTGTTTGAATAAATGCTTACAATCCATTCTATATTTGTTCGATGCTCAAAGTGTCCCAGATTTGGCCAGTGGACATCCATTCAAGCTCACTTTGACATGTCTGCATCATTCGTTAGCACGTCCTTACTTCCTAGTCCAAGATATTCCTTGCTTACCTTGTATTTTCTGTGACCCAGTCCTAGAATCAGCCATTTTCAAAAGATTTCTGGTTCTCTTTAGCAAAGAAGGGTAATTAGAAACCAAGACCTCAGTTTAGACGTGCTCACTCTTTTGATGTGTTACTGTTCCCAGACCCTCTGGATGGACAGAATTAGGGAGAGAATGTGTGTGTATGTGTGTGTGTGTGTGTACACGTTTAAATTTATCTACCCTCTACTTATATTTATATCCAGGAGTTTATACCAATACCTCCAATTCTGAGGCAACACTGCAGATTTTGTTTTAGTTTTTCTAGCCATATTTGTAATTCCCTAAACTTACCAATGTAAAATTTACCTTGCTTGAGCCTATCTAATGTCTTTAGAGTTGAATTGCTCAAGAAGGGAAAAGAAGGAAAGAGGGAAAAGAAAGTGTCTAAGTAGTTTGGAAATGAGCATCTTGGCAGCATCTAAGAACCAGCTTGAGCCAGTCGCTGTTAGACACTAGGGCTGTGCAGATAAATAACCCAGCATCGTCTCATGGAGCTCAGTTAGTGAGAGAGAGATTTTAGTGAATCATTTATAATGACAAAATATGAATTATATCCGAGGTGCTAAAGGAGCAGTGTGGGAAGCCCTAGCTCTTTCGCAGAGTGTCAGCTTTAGTAGGGAACGGAAGGAAGAGAAGTAGGGCTCTGGGAGGGGAGGGAGAGAGGTACAGGTGGGGTAAGCCATCTTGAAACCATGCTAAGTATGGTCTCTGAAGTTCACTAAGGAATTCAAAACAAGAAGCAACCTGACTAGAGTTGCATTTGGAAGTTTCTCTATCGACATAGAAACTCTTGGTCTGTCTATATAGGTTTGGAAGAGGGGGGCATATTGAACTGGAAGGAAATATTTTTGGGTGAAGATTATTTAATTCAGTCAATAGCCAGTTCAACTGAGCTCAGTGTCCCTCTCTCTTTCTCCTTAAGGCCAAGCAAGAGAAAAACAAAAAACAAAACTTGATGCCTTTCCAGCCTGAGCACAGGGGCTTGGGCTAATTTAAGTGTTTGTATTACTATGCCCAAGTGCAAATATGGAACAGTACTATCAAGAGTAGGCAAAGAATAGTACGGAGTTTTACTTTGTTTCTTTGAAACTATATTGTAAATCAAGCTTCTAGTTTGTATTAATCAGTTACTGTGCATTAGCAGAGATGGTAAAAGACTCCTGAGTATTCTTCTTAAGACTGCTGAAATTCTGCCAGATTACTCTGAAGTGCTATGAAGAGGGATGAAATGATGTCTGAAGACTGCTGGTCTAGAAACAAGAAAATCTATTAGATAGATCCTCGGGCACTGAATCACAAATTTTCTATTGATTAGTATGTAGGGCCTACTTAACCACAGCCTTCAAGTGCCGATTTAGGTGGAATCTTTTGCTTTACTATTTCCCTCTCTGCATAATGTTTTATCACTGGTTTCCTCTGATTAGCAGTATTCTCTAACTGAATTTTGATTTACTGCAGCAAACATTAAGAATACGATTCAAATTATAAACAAACGTTCAAATCACGCGGTGACTCAGTAGAAAGAGCCCAGGCTTTGGGGTAAGACAGGTTTACCAATTTTCTCAGGTTACCAGTCTGCCTTTTCTCATTTGCAAATTGGAAAATAATATTTACCCCCACTGAGTGGTTGTAAGGCTGAATGAACTATAATAATGCCTTCTTAATGATAATAATAATAAGCATTGTTAATAATATTATTAATATTAATATTGTTATCATAATAATGCCTTCTCACAAATCTAGGTGTTTCATACCTCTCACTTCTCTTCCCTTTTCTGGACCCATTCTTTGTGGGAAGTACAGAAGAACCACACTATGCAAGTGGGAAGAAATCTTACCTTGCATGTAAAGACCACTTTCAATTTTTCAAAACACTTTTACATCCACGATCTTCCTGGATAAACAGGTTCAGACAAGACTCATTGTACTTAGGTGGTAGATACAATTATATACCAATGTCTTCAACACATGAAAACATAATGCTTCCCTTCACTCAAAATAATATAGGGAGAGCTAGAGAACATCAATAGTTCCTAAAAATTGAAATCCTGTCCTAAAATGTAACAGCATCTTTACTTTCCCATGAAAAGTAGGCCTGTTATATTAGACTCTTCATTTTTAAAAATTCGTAAAAGATTCTGAATTTAAATTTGAATCATTTGTAGGTATACCACCACTAAACTTAGACTGATTTTCCAATAATTATTTTAACAATAAGAAATTAAGTAACTACTTAATTTGAATTACAACTATAAGTATGGGTTTGTAAGCATTCTGTATGTGGGTTTGAACGAGTTGTAAGTTATTAAAAATTGTTAGATTCTTTTCTGTTGGGCATCCTTACATAGAACTCTGTGGAAGACTGTTGCCAATACATTTAAACAGTGACACCTACTGGTAAATTGGAGGCAAATTTATGTGTTAAATTCAGTCAGCTTAATACTGACTATAAAATGCTGATAAATTGTTGTTCCACAGTCACTATGTGTAGGAGTACATTAAGGCTATTGTCTTATCCAGCCGGTATTTTGACTTTCTTTTTTCTCTTTCAATCATTGATGATAAATCGGCCATTGAAAAGATTCCCAAATCACTGACCAAGTTTGCACGAGCCATTATTTTAATTGTACGAACAGGGCCTTTATCTCATCATATCCATCATCTTTGTTTCAATATATTTTTTTTCAAACTCAGAAACTATGAGATTGAAGACGAATAGAGATTTGGGTTAGCCTCTGACTTTAAAACACAGAAGCCATGCCCAATTTGGGAAATCTTGAACAAGAAGCTTTCTTTGTCCTCAGTACCAAGTTGGAATTTGGAGATCTTAATTATTCCTTTTGTGTTACATTTTGCTTTTAGGTACAATTGCAGCTAATTAATGAACAATTTGAACACACATCGCACATTTGCTAATTGTTCAAATGAGATCAGTGTGATGCCTCCAGCTTTCACGAGTCTGTTCAGTTACAAGGATGCTATGGAGGAGTCAGGGAGCATAATTCCAGGCTCCTTACATCTACACTCCTGCTGGAGAGAAGGCCACTGCGAACCACATGGTTCATTTGTGAAGTGCGTGGTTTCATTTTCATTTAAATAGATTTTGATGTCTCTGAACCACTTATCAGAATACCTGAAGCAGAGGAAGCAGGCAAAAGGATGGGCAAAAACTTTATTGTGGTTTTCACGAGAAGGAATGGGTGAGGCAGGCTAAGCAGGCTTAGGATTTGGTAGTTTGAATAATTTCAGCAGGCTCTGGGGTGTGGGGACTGTTCTGAGGTGTCTTGCATCTCTAAGAATTGGCTAACCCTGGGAGGGGCAGTACCTCCCTGATCAGCAAGGGCCCAGATGCCAGAATGTCAGAAATACAGAAAATAGGAAAATATAGTTAATTTAGTATGGGTTCAGGTATCCTCACCCTTCTTTTTCTTCTCTTTCTCCTTCTTTTGCAGCTAGGGTGGGCCTTATCTGTTTAGAAGAATCAGGATCCAGAAGCCCAGGGAGGCAGACACGTAAGTGGTTTTTGAATCATTTCCATCTGGGGATGCTATACACGGTACTTGTGCAATTCACATCTCAAATTTACCTCTGGGTTTAGATAGTCTTTTCAACTGTTTTATTCATGGCTATGGTATAGTGATGTTCATAAGTTACTGCAAAAGGTAACTTGTTAAATTGCATTGAAAAGATGGATCATAAAGAAGAGTGTTGAACATTTGTGTCAGTTCTACAATCTCCTTTGTACATAAATGCGGAAGTATGTGTATTTGTGAAATACACAGCCCAGGTCCTAAGAGGCAACGCAAAACTGGGGCTCATCGTCAGCCAGCCCAGATTTCAAACCCAGTTCCAACCCTGATTAGCTGTGTGACTTTGGACTGCTTATTGCACTTCGCCAACTCTTTGTTTTCTCTTCTGTAAAATGGGGGTGATAATAGAAATACCTATCAAATGATTTCTTGTGAGAGTTAAATGCGCTGTTGACAAAGTGCTTAGAAATTGCCGATGTTTGGACAATCAATTGATTAAACTATGGCCATACTTTAGTGATTCTTATAAAGTGTACCTATAGATTAACTATAAGACCAGTTTTGCTACAAAGGTAAAAGGTGTTTGTGGAATTGATTCTGCTGTTGGATATACATCGTATTTGCTATAGCAGTTGCAGTAAGGTGAGATCGTTAGCAAAAGATTTTATCTATCATCTATCTATCTATCTATCTATCTATCTATCTATCTATCTAAGGGAGAGAGAGAGCTTGCACAAGCAGGGGGAGTAGCAGGGAGAGGGAGAATCAGGCTTCCGCTGAGCAGAGAGCCCAATGTGGGGCTCAGTCCCAGGCCCCTGGGATCAGGACCTGAGCTGAAGGCAGACGCTTAACTGACGAGCCACCCAGACATCCCAAGATACAATTTTTTTTTTGAGAGAGAGAGAGAGAGCGTGCGTGAGCAGAGAGTGGGCACATGTGTGTGAGGGGTGGACGGTAGGGGCAGAGTGAGAAGGAGGGAGAGAATCCTAGGCAGGCTCCGTGCCCAGCATGGAGCCTGACTCAGGGGTTGATCTCATAACACTGAGATCATGACCTGAGCCGAAATCAAGAGTCAGATGCTTGACCGACTGCGCCACCCAGGCGCCCCAAAAGATATTATTTTTCAAAGACATGAAATTTGGGAGAGGGGCATAGATTGCATTTTTCTGATTTGTTCACTAAACTTTTTTCCACTGAAAGTCTTTAAATGTCTAACTTTCCATCAACAATCTTTTCTTAAATAAAATGGGTAATTCCTTGAATAATTTTTATGTTCAAAAAATAGCACAGAGTTCTAAACTCTAACTTTTCAAATTCATGATAAGTGAGCTTATTGTTTTCCCCTGGGTGTCACACCCACTGGGTTAGTCACAAACAGCTATATTAAGGATGTTGTTCACATTTTTTAAACGCTAGCATTCTGGCCCACCCAGTTCTGCTCTGATTTTAAATGCAACCTGACTTGATTTTTTTTTTAATTTCACATAAAAAGAAAAATAAAAATAAAAGACCTCTATTACTTGGGAGATGTTTAGAATAATATGTAATGTTATGCTTTTAAGTGGCAAAGTGCTTCATGGAGTGTAGACTGGCCTTCGAGTCTGTGATGATGCAGAAGTACCCCTTTACTATGACTCAGTGCAATGCCTAATCCTATTAGTGGACTACAAAGAACGACATGTAGAAGGATGCACAGAACCAAAATGAAATTTTCAAGTGGCTTAATGAGTTGAAATGACCTCAGTAATATACTAATTGAATCAATTAGTCAATTTCTTTAATCCTGATTTTAGTCTCCCATGAGGAATCCTCAGACCAAAGCAAAATGAGGATGAACTTGGATAATTCTGGGTGGAGAAGCCCCTTGGGTAGATCTGGAGTGAAGAGGATGTTTTCCACTGGGTTTCTCTATTTTGCTTCTACATCTCTGCACTGTAAGCCAGTCTAATGCCTGCTTAGAAAACACACAGCTACTGCTGCCTTTTGCCCATGTTTTCAATGTCTAGGAAAGTCTTGTAGAGAAACACCAGCACTGAAAGGTGGGCAGCCTGTAGTCCAACTGAACAATTCATTCATTCATTCATTCATTCATTCATTCATTCATTCAGTATTTTTTAAGTGACTAGAATGGGCAATGCCATGCTTGTTGCTCAGATATGGCAATGAATAAGAAAAACATGATCTTGTCCTCATAGAGCTTACATTTAGGGAATACAGGCACTAAACAAGTAATCATAACGTTAATTCTTTCGCAGTCATAGTTTTCTCCTAGAAGTGTGGGCATAGTTTGGAGCAGGAGAGAAGCGGTGGTCTTTCATGGAACAGATAGAATGTGAAGGGACAGTTTCTATCTGCCTATCACCAGGAGAGAGCCTGAATTCAGCCCACAGAGAGAGAAAGTGAAAGAAAGAGGGGGAGAGGGAGGGAAAAGAAGAGGGGAGGAAGAAAAACAGAAAGAGGAAGAGAGAGAGAGAGAGAGGTAGAGACAGACAGACAGACAAAAACCCAAGGCCTCACCCAAATTCCTGGAGCCAGTTGTTCTGAAATCAACTCCACATTTACATTTCCAAGTTAAGACTGTGAATTCTTCTTTTGTGTGCGGCTTCTTATTTGAAGCTAAAAGAGTCCTGTCCCGAATAACATAGCTTTTAAGTATTGGCATAAAGTTGGGTATCTTCTTGAATAGCAAAGGAGTTAAAAAAAAAAAAACTGTAATATTTCAGAAGGGGAACAAGCGATGGCTTCATGAGATTTAATCATGGGCTGTTGAGTGTTAGGGTTGGAAAGGATTTACTTAGACAAAGCTTCCAATAAAGCAGAAATCACCCACTGGCCACTCCTGGCAGAGGTCAACTCATCTCTAAACTAGTGGTCATTAATAGTGTTAGCACTGACCTTAGGGAGCATTCTGGAGGAATGTGGGGGCACTTTGGGCTTGTCATAATAATTTGGAAGAAGGTTCCTGCCATTAGGGAGGGGTCCGGGGTGCTGGGCATGCTGCAGGGTATGGGAGGGCCACGTAATAAAGAACGATCCTTCATCCTACAAGCGTTTGGACTGACCAGCAGAATATTCCTGTAGGTTAAAAGCCTGTTTGTCTGAACCTGCAACCTAACTGCACTTTCCATGTTAAACACAAAATGTTTTTGCAAGTTTTTAATATGGAGTGAATTTTCCAAGTACCCCACTACCATGTAAATCAAGGAAAAATTGTACCTCATTTTACTTAGAACTTCATCAAGAGCTAGTTTCCATGTTAGAAAACACATCACTCAGAGCAGCAGCACTGTTTGAGTAATTGGTATTTGATTCGCTAGTTCAACACACGTGCCTCAGCATACGTTTGCTGCTGTTGTATTCCTGATGATGCGGTGGGCTCTGTCTTCTATGGTATGGTCGTGCTCTCGCACCTGCACATGGAGATATCCCATAGAACCGGATGTCTTCCACCTCTTCACTCATCAGGCTGGGCCTTTCATCCAACTCTGGCTCGTTTGTTCTTTTGCTGACATAGGCTCAGCCTGCCTGCTCGTGCCTCTTCTTGAAATGCCTGCTTCCCATATTCTCCTGAGGCCAAGTAGGCAAGATTACATCACCCCAACCTCCTTGCATCAGTTGACTAGGCCAGGGGTGGGTACCTGACTCAACAGGGCCAATTACGTTTGCTTCCAATCATTTGCAAGGATACATAAGGTCATTTTCTGCTATGTGCACAGAGAAGCAAGATATCCTGATGTGCAGAAAGAGAGATGGGTGAAGCAAATGCAGAGAAAAGCAGAGATGAGTGACCCTGTGGCCAAAGAGAGAAAAAGACACCAGTGAGCAGCTGCTTTGGTCCTCAGTGCGTTTCCTACTGCAAGTTTCGGACCTCAGGAAGCCTGGCTGGGTACTCTTCTGGTTGTACTTGTGATCGAATGGTTCCTGTCGCGAAAGGTTGCCTTCGACCTGGCCGTATGGGTGCACCAGCTCTTCAGACCCGAGAGTCAGGCAGATGAGTCTTGATCTACTCTAAGGTTTAAATTTCTCCTCTAACACTTTGCTAGTTCAGTTGGACTTATGTAACTGATTTTTAAAAACTTGTATTTGAAATTGTTTAAAACTTTCTGAAAAGCTGTAGAAACAGTGTACCCTTTACTCAGATTCCGTATTTGTGAACATTCTACCACGTTTGTTTCATCCTTTTCCCGTTCTCACTCTCTCTAATTCGCTACACCATTTGAGAGTAAGTTGTAGATGTGACACCTATTACTCCTACATGTTTCCCAAAACACAAGGATACTCTCCTATATTACTAGTTATAATCATCAAAATTGGGATGCTGATATTAATAGAATATTACCACCCAACACACAAATCCCATTCAAATTTTGATTTCCTCAATAGTATCGTTAATAAACACCCTTTCTTTTTTGGTTCATGTCTCTAGTCAAGGCTCTTCAATCTGGAATAGGTCCTCCTTCCTTTTCTCACCTTCGTGACCTTGACTCTTTTGAAGGGAATGATCAGTTATTTTGATAGAATTTCTCCCAATTTGTATTTGTCTTCCATTTCTTCATGATTAGATCCCAGTTGTTAACTTTTGACAGGAATGCCAAGAACGTGATGCTGCGTTCTTCTATCAGGAGGCACATGATGTCAATTTGTCCTATTTCTGTGATATTGACTTTTAAACTTGGATAAGATGATGTTAGACAGGTTTCTCCATTGTGAAGTTAATTACCAAGTATTTTGTACTTCCATCCACTAGTATTAACTTCCGTTGATGATTTTTATCTGAATCAACTATTTCTATGATTTTTGCCAAATGGTGATTTTTTTCTATGTCCATCATTCCTTCTACATTTCTTAGTTAGCATTCTGCTATAACATAGACTTTTCTCCCTCATATATTCATTGAATTATTAAATATAAGCTCATGGATTCTTATTTTATTCAATTGGTTATAGTCCATACAGTCATTAAAATTTGGCTGTTTAAATTTTCCCAGATTTGGCCCATGGAACCCCTTTCAAGCTGGTCATCTCTTCTCCCTGACTCCATACATACCAGCCAAGAGAGTTCTGTGTACTTCCTCCTGACCTGACACCATCCCCAACCCTGCACCATACCCATATGCCAGGTAGCTCTGAATCTAAATGCTGAACTCTACACAGCTTTTAATAGCCTTTATTTCAGCTACTCTTTTAGGTTATTGAGATCATTTTAAAATTTTGATTCTGTCATCTGTGCATTCTCTGTTTCTCCTGCTTTTAAGCAACCCAAGCTTTTAATACATTTTTATCCAAGTTGTTGATAAAATCTTGAATACAACAGGGGCCAAGACTTTCTTGCCATCCGAGATACTTTTTCCAGGCGGAATTGATACATTAATACATACTTTTGTATGTTGTTGTTCAACCAGCTCGAAACTTACATTTAGTGGCTCTCTGGTGCAGTTATTCATTGTGACCGCAAGCATGTCTTGAGATTTTCTTCTAATTGTGTGCCAAAATTAAAATGCATTCTGTCTACGCATAGTGTAGTGACCTTATAAAAAAATAAAATTATGTTAGTTTGACCTAAGATGAAGTAAATGAACCCATGCTGACTTCTACTGCTCATTGCCTTCTTATCGGAGGGGTTAAGTAACTTGCTCAAGTGAAGACCTGGAATTGGAACCCAGGCTGGTATATCTACCTCTAAAGCTTTGATTTTTTTTCGTAATGCCTCCATCAGCTTACATGGAGATGGAGAAGGACCGCCTCTCTGTTTTTACATTTTATGTTACTTTTTTTTTTTTTAAGATTTTATTTATTTATTTGACAGAGATAGAGACAGCCAGCGAGAGAGGGAACACAAGCAGGGGGAGTGGGAGAGGAAGAAGCAGGCTCATAGCGGAAGAGCCTGATGTGGGGCTTGATCCCATAACGCCAGGATCACGCCCTGAGCCAAAGGCAGACGCTTAACCGCTGTGCCACTCAGGTGCCCCCACATTTTATGTTATTTTAATGAGACTTTGTCAGAGTGCAGGTCTTGGCACTTAGGTGTGCTGAAGGGCAAGTCAAAGGTTAAGGCCCAGGAGTTAACCATTACCTCAGTTCTCTGGGGGTATACAGCAGCCATTCTTCCCAGTTTCTTAATCCCTTCCTAAAGTGTCCTACTATGTTGCCCATTTGATGTATAGATTGAAACCTAACTTAGAAAAGCAGATGTGGGTCTCTTTGATTAAGGGCAAAGCGTTTCTAAAACACAATTATGAAATGAAATTATTTGTACATGTGAAATATTTACCCAACATTATTTTATCTCTCAGAACATCAGTATTTCAAATATTATGGGTGTCTGTGCGACTTTTTAGTTCAGGGAAAGTTATGAATTTTGTTGTTGTTTCCTTTTTTTTTTAACCCCTTTAGTCTGAGGCTCACTGCAGCTTAGAAGTGCCACAAAAAACCACAAAAGGTATATCCACTCAATGAAGGTGGCTTTGCTAGACACAGAAAGAAGGGGAAACCAACAAAAATCTCCTTAAGTACCAGGAATGGTCCATTGAGGCTGTTTTGCTGGATTTGGTGAATGTTGTGTGGAAAGATCACATTCTTGTGGTTGTGGTTCTGTTGAAGGGATAAGAACACAGGAAGAGGAAAGATTCTGAACAAAGGAAGATTTAAGTTCACTAGCAGGGAGAAAAATCCCCACAGAAGAGTCTGTAAATTCAAGAGAAGTGGTGGGAGTCCTCATTTCAATGCTTGCAGATGAACTGCACAAAATAATAGAGACACTTCTGTGGGGAACAATCCCAAGCTGGCGGCCATTCAGACAAGTCCACCCACCAGGACTTGGCCACTTACGGCTCTACAGCCTTCTAAGCTTCTGGGTTAAGGGCTCCCTGCCTACCCCCTCTCAGGGAAATGGCCCATGGGCCCCAGAGCCCATCTCTCCTGTGATGAACCTGAAGCCGAGTGAGCCTGAGGACCCTTGAAAAGAACCCTGCAAGTTCACCGACTTTTTCCCCATACAAGTATCTTTTTTCTCTACAAAGTCTTCCTGAAGAAGTAGCATTTCCATCACCTGTTGTCATCAAATAAATCTAGATATTTTCTCCTGGCTTTATTCATTGTTTGAACACAATATTGTGGAGACTTCTGGTTGCCCACCTCCCCCCCATCTAGTCTCCACCTCATCCAAAATAATTCAAACACAATGTTTGACAGGAACACAGAGCTGCCTGGAATATAGACCACGTTGTACAGCTTTCTCTTAGCTGCAAGCAGCAATGTGAGTAAGATTTGGCCAGTGACATAGGTAGAAGTGCTACTGGAAAACTTCCAAGAAAACATCCTTAAAGGACTGTGTGAGCTTGCCCTTTGTCTGCTCCTGAGAACATGGATACGACTGGTCCACTGGACCACAGGGAAGGAGGCCACAGCCTGGGGCTGGGAGAAAAGAAAACTAAAAAGAGCTTTTTCTGGAGGTCTCATCTTAGTAAAGTAAAACCACTATCACAGCTCAGGACTACCGAACTTCAGATGTCCATGAAGACTGGAATAAACTGTTATTTGGGGAATACAAGTTTCTTTTATCTGCAGTCACTAGTCCTACCTCATAGTAGCACAAATCAGCATAAATATTAATATTAGTATAAGAAATACAAGAAAGAAGTCACTGACCATTGCACTATACTGACACTTTAGCTTTTTCTTTTTAGCACGTATTTTCTCAGTCTTGTCCTGAAATACTGACATACAATTTAAGGGAATTGTTAAATTTCCAACCTGACTACCTGAATATCAACATAGCAAAAAAAAATTGTCACATGCTTACTTTTTTTTTCATTCTAAGCGAAATTATAGCCAATGATACCAACATTAAGATGTCAGGCAAAGCAGACAGTGTCTCTACGTACTTTTTTTCTTCCTTTTAAGTTTCTTTAGGGCACTAAAGGAGGAACAGAGTTTCTGTAACTGAAGGCTCTGGTCGCATTTATGTGTTCCTCTTCTCTGAATCCCTCCATTCTCTGCCTCCCCCGAAACCCTCAGATATATGAGAGTAAAACTTAGGAGACAGATGGGTGCCTCAGTTGGTTGAGCATCTGACTCTTGGTTTCAGCCCAGGTCATGATCTAATGGGTCGTGAGATCAAGCCCCACATTGGGCTCTGCGCTCAACTCAGAGTGTGTTTGGGATTCTTTCCCTCTTTCTCTCCTTCCCCCTCTGCCCCCCCATCACTCTCTCTCTCTCTCTCTCTCTCTCAAATAAATAAATAAGTCTTTAAAAAAAACTCAGGAGAGAGATAGGCTAGAGATATAAGATGGGAATCATCAACCTAAAGCTGACAATGAAAGCAAAGGAATAAATAAAATTACACAGGAGTAAGGAGATGAGCAAGAAGAGAGTCCCTGATGGATTTCTGCAGAAAATTCACCTTTATGTAATGCATAGACAAAGAGATCTTCCTAATGAAGCCTGTGAGGAAGTGGTCAGAGATGCTGAAGAAAAACAAAACCAAACATTATCAACGTCTTCTATTGATCAACTGGTAAACAGCATCAACTTTCTGTGATCTGGAAAATAAGACGTGAATTGATAGATGGTCACTTCGATCTAGCAACTAGGAGGCCATCAGTGATGGCCGACACATGAGCAGTTTCAGGTGGCAGCAATGGGGCGTGGGGAGAGGTTAGGCAAGAGGTGGGGCAGGGCAAGATTCTGTGCATAGTTGTATCCAAGACTATTTCCAGCACACAAACTATTGGACTGCTTTTTTTTTTTTTTTTGTATTCAATGGCAAAGTCAGTGAAAAAGTCGTTTATTTGATTGAGTGGACCTTCCAAGTCCTTTGAAGCAAATTAATATTTGTGTGCAAACCTCATCTATGGTAAAAGAAAGAGAAAACTGGGGGGCGCCTGGGTGGCACAGCGGTTAGGAGTCTGCCTTCGGCTCAGGGCGTGATCCTGGCATTACAGGATCGAGCCCCACATCAGGCTCCTCCGCTATGAGCCTGCTTCTTCCTCTCCCACTCCCCCTGCTTGTGTTCCCTCTCTCGCTGGCTGTCTCTATCTCTGTCAAATAAATAAATAAAATCTTTAAAAAAAAAAAAAAAGGAAAGAGAAAACTGGAAAGCAGCCTTTCTTGGAGGGTAAAATCTCCTTTATGGCACCGCAGTTCTGCCAAAGTGCTTCTCACGGGCATCTGGAAAGGGAATGGAAGCCACCGCTTGCTTGGATATTCCCATTAGCCTTGAAAAGCATTAGACATCTAAGCAACTGCTCTGCTGCCTCCAGAATCAAGCACTTACCACACGGAGGGAGGCTGAAAAGTTAGAAAGAAGAAACCCAGGCAAAGGGCCTGAGAAACTGACCTGCCTTTCAGGGGCTAGAATTAGGATGGAAATTTGGAACTTGGAAGACTTTCTGGTTTTTCCTACTGTTTCTATTTTCTATCATTATTTCCTTTTTGTAAAAGCTTGGTATTTTGTAAAGTTCTCTAATCACGTAAAGACAGTTTCTTCCTATTATCTCTGTTTCTCAGTGCTTTGTGTTATCATGTGCTAAATATATCTCACCATTTTATTTACTTCGGGCTGAAGTGCTGACACCATTATGTGACTTCTCCACATCCAGCTCCGAGCTGCACATTTCAAAGATAAATCACTGTAATTATTTATCCTCTTGAAAAGCAGCAGGAGGTGTAAAAGCCAAACTAATATGCACCTTTAGCTCATGTGAATGAGTCTTTGAAAACCAATTGCTCAGAACTCTTAACTTTGACTCTGTATTTCCTGATCCCCTAATGGTATGAGATAATTGAGGGTGGAATGAGTTGGGAAATTTTGCTTATTTTTCAAAGACTCCCAACCATAGCTACATATTTATTAGGATTCTTATTGAGTCCTACAGGGTCAGTCCTCAGGGTTGGTTAAGTCACCAACAACCTCAGAAAGAACCAGAAAACTAGAGGTTTGGAATTCAGAGTGAACACTTCCGAAGCTAGGGCTCGAGAAGTTTCTATTTGGTTGCTTTGGTTTATTTTTAGAAGGCAATTCTTGTCTCGCTAGCACTTTCCTTAGGTAACTCAAAATGCAATCATTATCACAAATTCGAATCTCCTTCTCCTTCCTGATGGCAGAAAATGAAGTTTGCTAAAATTCATTTCCTATTCCACTCTGAGGTGGAAAGAGAAGTTTTCTGAAAAACTCTTTCCTTAAGTGGATGGACAAAAAATTGCCCACATTATAACTTGACCTGACTTTGAAAGGATAATATGCATAAAGGCAATCACTATTTTTATTCAGGAAATGTACTTTCAGGGCCTTCATGTCAGATAACAACCTATTACCCCAACAGAGTTGCCAAGTTCTACTAATTTTTTTTTCTCCTGCTGGACAAATTTCTTGGTTTATTGCTGGAGAGTTCCTTTCAGGTTCTTGGGAAAAACCTTGGCTGGTCAGAAGTGGTTCATGGTTTCCTTCTCTCTACTCCTGCCTTTTTTATTTTAAACACTTTCAAAATGCAATCTCTTAATCACATGCTATACAAGGAAATCTTGATGGAAAATACTAGGGTTTAAAATTTCTCAATAAGCAAATTTTTTAGATGATGGAAGCTAATCATAAGCAGAAGCCAAGAATATAATTTGCAGAATTCCAATTTGTTGAAGGCTAGTTTTCTAAAAGCTGATTTATAGAACATTCTGATATGTCACATTTATGTGAATATTGTAAACGTTTAAAAAATATTCAATTTCTCAAAATTCAGCATGTTCTATGGGAATCCATCATACTTTTTTTCTTAATATGCAGGATCATTTTAGGTAAATTCTGATTCATTTTGATGGTTTTAAACTTGAAATTAAAATGTAAAGCGGATAGAGATGTGACAATATTCCTGTTAAAGCTAATACATATGTCAGAAATAGCAATAAATCTGCTAAGGTGTTTGTTCGGTAAATGTGCTTGATGCTAATTTAATGTGTGGTGACTAGCTTAGGACATGTCTACCCTGTATAGTGCAGTATATACGCTGCATATATCCAGGGCATTATTCACACGAACTATGTTGTGAATGGGTCCACTCACAGTTGTGCAGGACAGAGACTGTAGACCTAAGATAGATCATAAGATGTCTGGCTCCAGCCAAGTAGCATGTTGGGAGCGCCATTAACCAGATCAACAATTCCAATTTAATTTGGAGGAACATACATATCCTAGTAGTTCAAATTAAGAGACTAAAGCAAGGCCAGAAGCATAGCTTGTAGGATATGTTAGAATTATCTGGAGGAGATTTAAAAAATTCTTATAACCAGTTTGCACCCCAGACCAATTAGTTCTTGGTAGGATCCAGGCATGAATACTTATTTTTTAAAAGATTTTATTTGTTTATTTATTTGAGAGAGAAAAAGAGCGTGCGTGCATGAATAGGGGGAGGAGGAGAAGAAGGAGCAGAAGGATAGGGAGAATCTCAAGCGGACTGGCAGGCAGGGCTGGATCTTATGACCGTGAGATCATGACCTGAGCTGAAATCAAGAGTCAACAGTTGAACCCTTAACTGACTGATGTTCGTGCCCCGAGGCACGAACGTTTTTAAAAGCTTCCTGACTGATTGCAATATGCAAGTGTTATATAATAAATAATTTGATTGGCACTTGTCCCTGGTTCTTAGGGAGGAGAGAAACTCTAAATTCTTGGAATTCCCCCAGTGATAGGAGTGCCTTTGTTTTTCCGTAGTGGGCCCTTGGACCACACCTGAGTTTATGCTAAGTAGATGACTCAGACTGGGGACTGGTCATGACTGAAAGACCAACCATTTGATTAAAAGCTGAGTTTTGAGCCTTAGTGATACTAGCACAGACTTTCAACTTCCAAGGAGGAGAGAAAGGCTCGAGATTGGGTTCAATCATGTAGCCAATGATTCCGTCAATTATGCCTACATGATGAAGTGCCAAGAGTTTCCATCAATTATGCCTACATAATGAAGTGCCCAAGAGTTTCAATAAAAACTCTGGGCACTGTGGCTTGGTGAGCACATAGATGTGCTAGGAGGGTCCTGATTCCATGGAGAGAAGCCTTGGAAACTGTATGTGAGACCTCCCAGATCTCACTCTCTGTGACTCTTCATTTGACCTGTCCTGATTTATATCCTTTACAAAAACCTGACAATCATATGTGTAGCACTTCCCTGAGTTCTGTGAGTCATTCTAGACTCTTATCAAACCTGAAAGGGCAGTACAACCTCCAAAATTTGCAACTAGTTGATCGGAAGTGCAGGTGGCCTGGGGACCCTGAACTTGCAGCTGGTACCTGAAGTGAGGGCAGTCTTGTTGGGGACTTCCCTTAAACCTGTGGAGTCTGAGGCTAACTATAGGTGGTTAACATCAGAACTGAATAGTAGAATTACAAAGATTTTATTTATTTGTTAGAGAGAGAGAGAAAGAGAGAGAGAGAGAGGCAGTCAGAGGGAGAAGCAGACTCCCCACTGAGCAAGGAGCCTGATATGGGGCTTGATCCCAGGATACCGGGATCATGAGCTGAGTCAAAGGCAGACGCTTAACCGACTGAGCCACGCAGGCTCCCCAAAGAGTATTATAGCAACAAAGTTGAGAACCACTCTTCTAGGAAAAGATGTTTCAGACCATTAAGGGAGTGCCAAAATCAAATTGTCCATCCAGGTCAAGGCAGGGACATTATCAGGGTCCAGTTAGCATGGGGTGGTGTGGAAGGAGGTTGAGGGCAGGCAGCAATGAGCTAGAGCTGCTTGACTTCAGAGTTCCATCTGGGAATGAGAGTAGAAATCATGAACCAGGACATGAGGTTAGTCATGAAAAGTATCTGTATGTTGTGGGACACTAGAGCTCAGTGCTCAACCAGATCACCTCCATTGTCCCCAGAGGCAGGCACATTGTCCCCCAGAGGCTTAGACACAGAGCCACAGACTCTTGGTGGTAGACCATCACCACCAGCAAATTCGTTGGAAGGAAGCTCTCTACTTCACCAGGGCTACTTTTATGAGTAAGGTGGAGTTGAAACAGCTGGTGCTAGAATTGTAGTTGCTATGGCTGGATGGATCTGGAGTCAGTGAGTATAAGATCTAAATAATTTAAATTCTTCCCATAAGTGGCTTCTTAAAAAAAAATATGCTGACCATCCAATAATTTGAATATATCTTGTGTCTTGCATTTCTTGATATTGAAGCCTAAATGAGACACTCTTGTCCAGGGTGGATGTCACTGAGCAAGGTCAGTGGACTGGCTGACTTCCAAGAGGCGGCCTTCATCCTGAAGAGCCTGCCACAGCCCGAGTCTTGCTCAGCTTCCCAGGTGTATCACTTTCATCTGAAGTTGGTTCTGCTCGGAGGAAACCTCAGCAGCCTGAGGTATATGACCCAAATGTGTGTCCAGTCATAATATATCAGTAGGAATGGGCTTTCTTTAGACACAGAATTACTTGGGAAAAAATGAATAAAAATATTATGGGGTGAGCATGCAGGTAAAACAAGATGAATCTGTTATACCGCACTTAGAGTGTCTGATGCTCTGAAGCCCCGTGGGACGGACGGCAGCCATCTCTACCGTGGGGTGGGCGCACCCTCTCTCTGACTAGCCTTCAGCCTCCCTGCATGGCCTCGGTCAGGCTCTGCAAAGCTTGCATCTGCAACTGTCCCTTTCCTTTGCTCTCTGTATTGATCAGTGTTCTCTGCTGATTGATTCATCTTTCTTTAGATGTGTTATTAACTGTAATCAGGTCACTGCCAAGTCTTACAGGCCTGAGAGCCATTTCGTCTCTTTATCAAGGTTACTTTACATCGCCCTCCGCTGGCCCATCGTGGAGTGATTTGACTCTCAGAGTACAATTTTCCAAATTTCCTCCAGATTTAAAAACACATTTTTAACTGGAAAATACATAAAAATATAAACATCATTCATAATTCCACCACTTCGTTGGAATATAATTATGTTCTCATCACTTACAAACTTTGTTTCTGGGTTGCTATGAGTATTCTGTTTTATGTATTTATTTGTTTGTTACCTATTTATTTAATCTACAGAGAGATAATTTGCATATAAAATCCACCTATTTTAAGTGTACAATTCAATGAGTAAATACATGGAGTTGTATCCCAATCCAAGTTCAGAACATTTCCACCAGTTCAAATCGATTCGTAGACAATCTCCATTCCTCCCTCCAGTTCCAACAACCACTGATCTATATTCTGAATCTGCAGATTTGCCTTTCTGGACATTCACAGAAATGGAGTCATGTGATCCTTTTGTTACTTAGCATAATGGTTTTGAGGCTCATCGATGTGGCAGCATGTATTTGCAATTTGTTCCTTTTTATTGCATAACAGGCTTCCAGTGTGTGGATAGGCCACATTTTATTTACCCATTCACTGCTTGATGGAAGTTTGAATGGTTCCCACTTTTTGGTTATGAGAGATAATGCTGCTGTGAGCATTTATGTGCAAGTCTTTGTATGGACATATGTTTTCATTTCTCTTGGGTAGATACCTAGAAGGGAAATTGCTATACTATATGGTAAATTTATGTTTAGTATTTTAAGAGACTGTCAAATTCTTTTCTAAAGTGGTCTTGCCATTTTGAATTCCCACCAGCAAAGTATAAAGGTTCCAGCTTGTTCACATCATTGCTAACACTTGGTATTGTCTGACGTTTTGAATATAGCCATTCGAAGCAGGTATGAAGCAGTATCTCACTGTGATATTAATTTGCATTTTCCTAATAACTGATGATGTTACCTATCTTTTCATGTGCTTATTAGCCACTTGTATATCTTCTTTGGTGAAATGTTCATCAAGCCTTTTGTCTCTTTTTCAAATCCAGTTGTTTGTCTTCTTATTATTAATTTGAAAGAGTTCTTCATATATTCTTGATACTAGTCAGATATATGATTTGCAGACATTCTCTTTCTACAACTTGTCCTTTCATTTTCTTAATGGTGTCTTTTGAAGTACAAATGATTTTAATTTTTTTTTTTTTAAGATTTTATTTATTTATTTGACAGAGAGACAGCCAGCCAGATAGGGAACACAAGCAGGGGGAGTGAGAGAGGAAGAAGCAGGCTTCCAGCGGAGGAGCCTGATGTGGGGCTCGATCCCGCAACGCTGGGATCATGCCCTGAGCCGAAGGCAGACGCTTAACGACTGCACTACCCAGGCGCCACTAATTTTGATACAGTCTAGTTGAGCATCCTTTTACAACTTGCTCTATGATGTATTTTGAATTATTTTTGTGCATATGATGTGAGGTAAGGATCTAAATTCATCTTTCTGCACGTGAATATCTAATTATTCCAGCACTATTTGTTGAAAACACAATTCACATTTTTCTTGACCCTTTTCCAAGAATCAATTGGACCGTAAATATTTCTAGACTATAAATTCTGTCCCATCAATTTATATGTCTTTTTATATCAATACCACAGTGTCTTGATTACTGTAGTTCTACACCGAGTTTTGAAATTGGAAAATTTGTTCTTCTTCTTGACAATTCTGCTCTGCTTTTGAGTATAGTCACCACTTGGTATGGTTTTCTCTCACCTCTCTGGCTGTCAGTTCCCACACCTGGTTGCTATCAGGGTATCCAATACTAGAACACTCTCCTCCTTCCCCTCCTCCTCCTCTTCTTCCTACTTTTTCTTCTTGTTCTTCTCACCAGCTCTTGTTAATTATATGCTTTGGTCTGAAAACGAAAGAACACTGTCTTATATTGACGTCATGCTTTCTATTTCTCCCACCATGCATGGGTCACCAGCACAGAGAGGACTGGGAAACAATAGGCCCTGGTATAGTTTCAGAATGGAGAACACTCGCTCACTCACTCCTATATTGACATACGAAGTTCATAATACAGGAAGCAATTGTCCAACTATATTCACTGGTTTTACCTTACCCAGAGAACTGAGTTTATATATGGACACACAATATGAGTTTTTCCAGTAAATACAATTTGTTTTCCCTCTGAGACATCAACTTTTTCCTCACCTAAGGCCATGCACTTCCAGTCAAGTTGTCTTTATTTCTTACTCCTGACTGAGCAGCATATTTGACTCTTTTGGTAACAGTGGTTAGCTCAGAAGAAAACATGTGACACATTCAGAGCTGGTAATGTACAATGAGACTTTTTCTGGATTTCTGAAAGATTCCCACTTGGCTCTACTAGACTTGAGATTGCAAAAAGGTAAGGCTGTATTTTTTAACCATGTTGCTCTTCTGAGGGAAAAGGCTCCCTGGATTTCTTTCTTAGAGAAATGGAGCTGTGAAATGAGAGAGACAGTGAATCCTGATCCCGGCCATCTTTCTGTGAGTGCCTGTTCCAAACCATGCCTTGAATGAAACTTACTCTGGAGTTTTTAATTATGTGAGCCAATAAGGTCTCCTTTTTGCCTAAGCTAACTGGGTTTTGTTTGTTTGTTTGTATGTTGTTTTTGGTTTTTTTTGCTATATGCAACCAAAATACTTTTTACTGATTCAGTTAAGAGAGACACTGATAATTTAGAATATAAACCCAGAGAATAATTGCCAGGGAGGTGAGTGTGACCAGAACTGTGTCGAAGGGGAATAGAAGAGTTTGACTTGAAGAAAGAAGGTCTGGTGTGTCTGTGTCACAGGAGAAGAAGGATATTAACAGTATGGGGGAGGAAACTAAAGAAAAGAGAAGTATCTCCAAATATTTAATTAGAATTGTTGATAGGAAGGTCCTGGGAAATACATGACAATGTTTTCTACATCCAGAAGGATTTTAAATGATTTATCAGAGATATAGTAGAGTGAATTCAAGTGATCCAATGGATGGTGTTTTTTAGAACTTTAGTCATTGAATATCATCTTTAAAGTTTTTGCCATATGGGAAAGGTACAAGTTGTACCATCTTTTGTTCAGTATTTTCCTTGCATCAACTCTTTATTCTTATCTAAATAAGTTTATTTTAGAATGAAAGTTGAAATCACTTCAATACATTTTAGAAAAAGAATCAGTGGCCAAAAATAAATGTAATAAAACAAACCGATGTTATTAAATCCCAACTAGAATTTGCGTGGCCAAACCTCTGTATCTGTGATCTTGGGCTCTCTTTGTTAAAAGGAAAATTAATAGTTGAAGATATGATAACACCAAACTGATCATTTATCTTTCTCTGGTCAGAAGGATTAAACAAGAATTGAATAGGAAAGTTTTTTTCTCACTAAGCAATTCAGTGTTTTTAATGGCATGCCTGTGTGCCACCTAAAGTCATCCATCTATTCATACATTTGGAAAGCCTACAGCCTGGGTGTAATTCACACCAGCGCTTCCCAGTCTTCTCACAACTCGTCACACACAGAGAACCATATTATGTGGCACACTGGGGTAAACTAAGTCAGCTGCTCACCACCTGACACGACCAGCCAGGGGAGCTGACTCTGGCCCAGGCAGCATGCCACCCCCACCCTTGGGGTGGAGGAGATGAATATATTGATACACAAGAACTCTTGTAGTTAGCATTCTATTAAGAGTTCTTGCCAGGAGTCTACAATTCTATACTATTTACTCTTCAAGTTTCTGGAATCCAAAAATTCAGCTTGAAGTAGTTACTTTTTATATGTATGTCTGAGAGCTCATAGGCTGGGTAAAGACCATCCCTACACCTTCTGGAAAATTCTCTTGTGGGGTATTTGGCATCTCCCTTCATGCATATGACAGACGAGCAGCACTGAAATCAAGTTGCTATGTTACAGTGGGAAAACATATCCCCCTAGCTCCCTGACCACCAAATGAAACCACAGACAGCTTCTCTTCTTGGATTTATACTACCCTTTTCTCCAACTGATACGCTGGAAAGTCTGACTCAGTAAAAATGTGGGGTGTGTGTGTGTGTGTGTGTGTGTGTGTGTGTGTGTGCTTAAAGAAACTTCCACAATCCTTCTAGTCTTACATGTATAAGTGCACTTTAGTTCTGACAACAATCAGTTCATTCTACAGCCAAAAGACAATCAGGTAAGAGGAAATCATTGTCTTTAAGAGCATAGCTTTTGGCTGGGGCTACCTTATTTGGAAGAATTTGAAATGTTGCTAGGGCTCCCGTGGCTCTATGACTGGAGAACATCTGATACCAGTTTGCAGATTCCATGATTCATTAAAGGATTTTGGTCTGTTCCCTACTCTTTAAGTATTTCCTCACAAACAGACTTGAGAATTTTTCTAAATGGACAGATTATTTCTCTGGGTTTGTTTCTGTCTGTTTTCTCCTGCATTGTCTTTTTTTCTAATTGCGGTGATTTACTGTCACTGGTGTTTTCCTTTCGAGCTCTTGGAGTTCGGGTGGGAGATCATTTTTGGCTTCAGACTGGAATGTCCCAGAATAACCACCGTTTAACAGGCTACTTGTGTGTTGCAATTTTAAGGAACTCTCGTGGTTGAGGCTGAGATCTATCTATAGGCACCAAATAGAGTGGAAATATTTATATTTCTGATTTCTATTTCTAAGACTCCCATCACTTCAAAATACATTTAGCCCAATTCTTTACTCAGACCTGGAAGAAGCAAAGCAGTGAGTGGACATCAAAGAATGTGCTACAGACTGAGTGTTTGTGTCACCCAAAATTCATGCGTTGAGACTGGTTCTGGGTAGTTTCGTCATAAGCATCTTTGCCACAAATGTTTTTGCTGCGTAACTAATCCGTTGGCAGGCAATTTTGCCATAAAAGACAAAATCATGAAAAATAAAAGAGGGACAATCATTAAAAGGGATATAATGAAACATGAAAAATGAATGACAAAATTTAAAAGACTGTATTGCAAAATGCAAAACATTGGAATATATCTGAAATATATAACATAGGTAGGTTCATGGCAATGTTGCCCAAATAACTGATTTTATTTTGTGAATTGTACCTAAGTATTTGTCTTCAAAATATTTAATTAAAAAAAGAGCTAAAAAACCAAAACCAAAGTCTTTCATTCATAGCATTATACTTTTTTTTTTTTCTTTTGCTTGTTGACTCGTCGCCTTCTTTGGCATCATGCTTTATCTTTTTTCACTAAAATTTCTTTCTTCATTAAGAGAGGTATCAGTTTCTAAATACTATGATGAGTATTTGTAGATGTGCTTTGTATTGAGGCGTGAAAGCCCTTCACATTATTGTTTTTTTTGGCATATTGTTACATCTCCATTTATAGATGTTCCAAAATTCCGTGGGAAATGGGGCTAAAACTCTGTGCCACTGTGTAGACCATTATGAAGGCTAAGATTTATATAGCATATATCTACAATATAAAAGTGGATCTCTACATTAATGGAAAAATGAAACCAAACTATCAACAAGTTATTTTTTTAATCATTTACAGCAAAATTGTCTTATGGCCAATTTGTTATGCAATGAAAATGCTTGCAACAAAGATGTTTACAACAAGGATACTTACAGCAGAAATACCTGACAGAGTTTCAACTTCAAGCCCAGATGTGATGGTATTTGGAAGTGGAGTTTTGTGGAGGTAAGTAAGTCACGAATGGGATTCATGCCCTTATTAAAAAAAATAATAAAAAATTAAAAAAAGGCCCAGAGGACTCCCTTTCCCCTTCTTCCATGTGAAGACACAGCGAGAAGACAACTGTCTGTTAACCAGATACCGAATCTGCCGGCACCTTGGTCTTGGCCTTTCCAGACTCCAAAACTGCAAGAAATAAGTGTATGTTGTTTAATTCAGCCAGGCTATGGTGTATTCGTTATAGCAGCCCAAACACGTTAAGACTAAATGTTACAGCAAGAGGCAGGATTTTAATTCTAAGTGCTTTTCAATTATCCTGGACCTTGTTAAAATACAGATTCTGTGAAAATACAGATTCTGAATCAGTAGGTCTGTAGTGGGGACCAAGAAGTTGCCTTTCTGACAAAGTCCCGGATGCTGCTGAGGCTGCTGGTGCAGGCACCACATTTTGAGACCCATTGGTCTAAAGCATTTCCCAAATTTGCCTAAAGGTAAGACTCACCGGGGGTGGCTGATATACCGAACACTTACTCTTTCTCTTAAGAATATTGATTCAGAGGGGTGCCTGGGTGGCTCAGTTGGTTAAGAGTCCAACTCTTGATCTCAGCTGGGGTCTTGATCTCATGATCTTGGTCTCAGGGTCATGAGTTCAAGCCCTGCATTGGGGCTTTAAAAAAGCTATATATATATATCTTAAAAGATAGAGAGAGAGAGAGAGAGAGAGAGAGAGAGAGAGAGAGATGATAGACTGATTGATTCAGAGGTCTGCATTGGAATCTTCAGCCTGCCTTTTCAAGAGCCCCTTCATGCTCTGGTTCCAGAGTACCTCTTTACCTGATCTGCTAGGACTCCTCTACTGTTCCATTCATTCATTTTCCTCCCATCCTTTCAATCTGTCTCTTTCTCTCCCCTCCCTCCTTTCTTCCCACATATATCTGTTGAGCATCTCCTTGGGATATAGATCTGAATAAGAGAGAGAGACTCTGCCTTTACAGACAATAGATAAGTAAACAGATAAATAGCAGAATTACAGTTTGTGACACAAGCTAAGAAGGAAATAAATATGGCAATATGATGCAAAGGGGTAAAGCTTAGGTGGTTTCCTAAGCCAAGGTTGTGAAGGGTGTTCTCTAAGGAAGACAGTTAATCTAATATTCATATCCAGCCCTCCAGTCTAAGCCATACTACTTGCTGAATGTGCCTGTGTTTGGGGGACACGTTGCCTGTGTTCATGCTGTTTCTTTCACCATGAATGCCTTCTCATTAATCCCATCTGCCAATTAAAAACCAAGCTAAACGCCACCACCTTCATCCAGGTTCCCCAGCCATATGTGAGATCTCACCGCTCTAAGCCCCCAAAGCACCTGCTCACCTCTGATCTTGTCTTGATTTTTCTGCCTTAAATTGTAATTGTTTTGTTATAATAATGGCTGCAGTTTATGAAAACATACTATTAATTTACATACATTATCTAAATTATTCAACAACACTGGCAGGTGATCTTATTATCTCCATGTCATAAATAAAGAAACTGAAACTTGGGAGAGTCTAGGTAACTTGCCCAAAGTCACCCAACAAATGAGTGACGGAGCTGAGATCAAGTATGCCCTCCCAATTGGTCTGTCCTATCTCCTGTAGCAGCTCTTAAGCAGCATGGGAGAAGTGATGACTTTGTCTTTATACCCTTAATTTAAACAAACAAATAAAGCAAGTTGTAGAAGAGCTCTAGCTTTTATGGAATACTGAGAGAAAAAAGAGAAGAGAACAGAATTCCCCTCCCAAATTATACTAGTTTGCTAGGATGCTGTAACAAAGTACCGTGTACTGAATGGCTTGAACAACGCAAGTTTACTGTCTCACAGCTCTGGAGGCTAGAAGCCTGAGATGAAGGGGTCAATAGGACCATACTGTCTCTGAAGGTGTCTGGGAAGCATTTGATCTGGGTCTTTCTCCCAGCTTACAGTAGTTCCTTGGCTTATGGAACCATAACTCCAACTAATCTGGACGTGGTGTTCTCCCCGTGTGTGAATCTCTGTGCCTGAATTTCCCCTTTTTATTAGAACACCAGTCCTATTGGATGACGGGCCCATCCTACTGACCTTGATTTAACTTAACTAATCACATGTGAAACAATCCCAGTTTCAAATAAGGTCACATTTTGGGGTAGCGAGGCTTAAGACTTCAATATATGAACTTTTAGGGGACACAGTTCAACCCACAATGTAATTCCACCACCTAGCATCTAGCACAATGCTGATCCCTAAGCCAGACAACCTGACGCAGTTGCTCTAGTTGTCCTCTCCTAAAGCCAACATGACAGAGGGGTCACGTGGTCAATTTAGACAAGTTGTGTTGCGCTAACATGGAACCTGGTTTTAGTTTTGGTCTTCGAAAGATTCTGTCAATCTGACATCAATATTAGTTAGCTTTTCACATAAGCAAAAGAGGTCATCTACTTAGTACCAAAAACTTGGTCTTCTTGAAGCTACTCTCACCTGTAATTCCTTCTGCCTCTCATGAAAGGGGGAGTCAATTTCTGTGGATAACATTGCAATACCTACAAGTTATGTTTGATGGTGTTTAAAAATACTTAAGTTTTATTTCAAAATGGGTTTAGCTTAGTGAGTTTCACTAGGTTTCAGCAGTAAAAGGAAATGAAATATTAATATCAAGAACTATTCCCATCAAGAAAGAAGTGGGGCTGGTAATTTAGGAAGCCCTAAATGGGAAATGATCTCTACAGAGTACATCATAATGCCAAATCGGTTAGCATGTTGCAAAGTCAAAATTTTAAATGTAAGGTTCAACCAAGCACAAGGCGCAGGGGCATGTAAGTGTGAAGAATATTGAAGAGGCCAAGTGTAGCATTTTGCTTAAGAGATTGCAGATTTCCTAGGAGAAGGAATCTCTCATCTCACTCAACTCTGCTCCTCAGCAGTGCCTTGCCCAGGGCATTACACAGAATCACTTTTAATACCTTAAGTTGAATGAAGTGTTTTTTTGGTTTTTTAAAAGTATCTTATCCCTCTTAATTGAGATAGGAGGCATTCACAGTTACATTGAAGAAGTTAAATAAGATGGGTGGTGGTGTACTATATACCAGGAACTGTTGTAAGTACAAGCAGGGAATGAGGTAGACTAGTATCTCCATCCTAAAGCTAAGGGAACAGAGATGAAATAGCTCACCTAACTAGGAAATGGTAGCCATGGGAATTCACACGTAGGCTCTTTACACTGAAAGCCCACATCGTGAACCATTGTACAATATGTCAGTTAACACCACTGGTGAGCAGCCAGAGAGAGCTTTTTTCCCCCCCTAGAGAATTCTTCAATTGGGATGTTTACTATCAGCTAATCAGTGTGTTACTTCTGTTGAATTTCACAAATTCAGTATGGTGACTAAGCATTCTATCTTTGACAGTTCTCTAGACCTAAATTTAAGCCCTGGCTTTGGCATAGCTTGGCTATGAAACCCTGTGTTACAAACTTTTTCAAGACTCCATTTCATCATCTGTAAAATAAGGCCAATGATTCCTACCTCACTGAGTTGTGATTACATGTTTAAAGCATTAGACACAGTGCTTGATGCATAATAGAAACTCAAGAACTGTTATCTAAAATGTATACCTATTTTATAAGTAGTATTTCATTGTATGGATCTACTCAACTTGATTATTCACTGTTGAGACATTTGGATTGTTACTAGCTTTTAACTATTACAAATAAAGCTACTATGAATATTCTTATACAAGTCTTTGTATAAACTTATGCCTTAATTTCCTTTGGGTAAATTCCTAGAGTGGAACAGGAGCATGCTTAGTTTTTAAGAAACTGCCAAAGGAGTTGTACCATTTCATATTCCCACTGGCCATGGGTGAGAATTCCAGTCCCTCCACATTCTTGTCAGTGCCTGGTATGGTCAGTTTTATTTATGTATTTATAGAATTTGTTTTACTGTGGTAAAAAATCAGAATTTGTCATCTTCGCTATTTTTAAGTGTACAGTTCAGTAGTGTTAAGTCTATTTACGTTGTTGTGAAATAAAATATACATAATGTTGCTGTGAAACATCCTCAGAAACTTTTCCTTTTGCAGAACTGAAACACTATACCCATTGAACAACCCCTTCACTCCCCCCACCTCGCCCCTGCCAACCAGCATTCTACTTTCTGTCTCTACCTTAGATACCTCATAGAAGTGACATCATACAGTATTTGCCCTTTTGTGACTGGATAATTTCAGTTAGCATGATGTCCTCTAGAAGCATCCGTGTAACCTGTGATAAGATTTCTTTCCTTTTTAAGGTGGTATAGTATTCCTTTGTATGTATAGACCACATTTTTTTTTTCCATTCATCTGCCGATGGACATTTGTGTTTCTTCCGCCTCTGGCTATTGTGAGTAGTGCCACTATGAACATGGATGTACAAACATCTCTTAGACCATGCTTTCATTTCTTTGGGATATATATCCAGAAATGGGATTGCTAAATCATATGGCAGTTCTACTTAAATTAAAATAATATGTCTAATTAAATTAGTAATTAATTTAAGGTAATGAGTTAAATGAATAATTAAAATAGTATGAGGGGGGCACCTGGGTGGCTCAGTCGAGTCGGTTAAGCATCTGCCCTTGGCTCAGGTCATGATCCTGGGATCCTGGGATGGAGCCCTGTATCAGGCTCCCTACTCAACGGAAAGCCTGCTTCTCCCTCTGCCCATCCTCCTGCTTGTGCTCTCTCTTTCTAAAATAAATAAAATAAAATAAAATAAAATAAAACAAAACAAAATAGTATGAGGAACTGCCATACTATTTTCCAAGGTAGTTGTCCCATTTAAAAAATCCCACCAACAATGCTCCAACTTCTCTACTGTCAACACTAATTTTCTTTTTCTTTCTTTCTTTCTTTCTTTCTTTCTTTCTTTCTTTCTTTCTTTCTTTCTTTCTTTCTTTCTTTCTTTCTCTTTCTTGGGCTTTTCTTTGTTAGGAGGTATATATATTTTAATCCTTGTCCTTAGAAACTAGAGAGACTATACATGATTTGGAAATGAGACTACCAAGCAATGGCCAAAGAAGAATAATCAATCCATTCTATGCCTTCTCTTTCATCCAGAAGTGTATTACCTGCTATGATGATCATTGCCTGTCACCTGGAATTATTTTTATTTGTGCATTCACCTGAACCTACTTTTCCTTCCACATCAATTCAAGACCCCTTTTTACTTACTGGTATGCCAAGTGTCTGAGGCCTGACCATAATGCTGACATTCCGTGCCATGCTGTCTTTTGACTGACATTGCCCATTTGGTATAACCCACTTTCCTCTGATCGCCACATCTCATTTGCTGCTAGAGAAAATATTGTTGCTGGGTTTTTTCCTTCCACCTATATCATGACAGAGTCCGGACCGACTTTCCCAAGTAACCGCACACAATTTAGAGATCTTTTGAGAACCAAACTGCTAGCTATTTGAGACTCATGTCTTACAAATTGATGAATACCTGTAATTCGGGTCTTTGAAACATGGCTTCTGTATTTTCTTACAATCTAATCTTTAATCTTTCCTGATGCTCTAGCCCACACATCTATGAACCAGGGGAATCTGTTGGGAGGTTTTTGTTTACTGATGCAATCTTCTTAGGAATTATGGTCTGTTCAGAATTTTTTTTTTTCTTCACTATGTGATTCAGTCTCCGTAGGTTGTCTGCTTCTAGGAATTTTTCCATTTCTTTTAAGTTACCCAATTGTTGGCATATAATTGTTCATAGTAGTCTCTTATAATCCTTTTTATTTTGGTAGCATTGGTTGAAATCCCCCCTCTTTCATTTCTGATTTTAGTTATTTGAGTTTTTGTCTTTTTTTTCTTAGCGAATCTAAGGGTTTCTCAATTTTGTTGATCTTTTTTAAAAGCAACTCTTAGCTTTATGATTTTTTTCTATTCTCTATTTTGTTAATCTCTACTTTAATCTTTGTTATATCCTTAAGATAATAAATTTTACGTTTTTTTAATCACAATTAAACCTTTTTTAATTAAAAAAAAAAAAGAAAGATGGGGCGCCTGGCTGGCTCAGTCAGTAGAGCACACAACTATTGATCTCAGGGTCGTGAGCTCAAGCCCCACATAGAGCTTACTTAAAAAGGAAGAAGAAAGAAAGAAAGAAAGAAAGAAAGAAAGAAAGAAAGAAAGAAAGAAAGAAAATCAGTTTGCTTGGGGGAAGGAACAGGAGGGTGGGTTTATAAAGGACCATGAAGAAACTTTTGAGGCTAATGGATTTACTTGATTGTGATGATGGTTTCACAAATATAAAGATATGTCAAAACTCATCAGAAGCGCCTGGGTGGCACATTGGGGAGCCTGGGTGGCACAGCGGTTAAGCATCTGCCTTCGGCTCAGGGCGTGATCCCGGCGTTATGGGATCGAGCCCCACGTCAGGCTCCTCCGCTATGAGCCTGCTTCTTCCTCTCCCACTCCCCCTGCTTGTGTTCCCTCTCTTGCTGGCTGTCTCTATCTCTGTCGAATAAATAAATAAAATCTTTAAAAAAAAAAACAACTCATCAAATCATACATTTTACATATGTGCTGTTTATTGTATATCATTATACCTCAATAAAGCTGCCAAACTACAGATTTTCTAAAAACAAACCATATTTACATTTGTAGGTATACATTAATACAAGTGATTTTTTCCTAAGTATAGTCTATTCAAAATTCCTTAACTAAAAAGTCAATATGAGTATAGTTGTCTCCCCTACATGTTTATAGCTCTCCAGTTTTGATTCTGATCTGCCGTTACAATTCTGAGCCCATTTTTCTCAGTTTTCTGCAGAAGAGGCAGTACCTCCAAGGATTGAAGTTCAACAGAGATACACTCACAAACATTTTCAATTAGGCTTTCATCATGACATCTTCAGATAGATATTCATCCCATCAAAAGAGGTTGTATCAATGAGATGATATTGTTCTTTTAATTTTTTAAAGCATGTAGCATTTATGACATTATTGCAGGCACTTCATACATTTAACATAGAAGTTTATTTTTTTATTTTTTATTTTTAAAAAATATTTTATTTATTTACTTTGAGAGAGTGAGCGAGAGAGCATTAGCAGGGGAGGGGCAGAGGGAGAGGGAGAGGCAGGCTCCCTGCTGAGCAAGGAACTTGCCACTGGGGCTTCATCCCAGGACTCTGGGATCATGATCTGAGCTGAAGGCAGATGCTTAACAGACTGAGCCACCCAGGCGCCCCAAAAGTTTATTTTTCAAGAACTTTGTTTATCAACAACAAAACCAGCAATGATGTTATACTACCCCAGATGGCTTTAAGATTCTGTGTTGTAGAATTTATACAGTTTAAACCACAAATGTGACCACTTTTATACTATTGCCTTTAAATAAATCTAAAGTCCCTCTTTGTCAAAACAAACTGAACCTAAAACACTAACATGTGGTATATAATAAATGAAACTTTTTTTTTTTTAAGTAGTCTCTATGCCCATCATGGAGCCCAATGCAGGGGCCCAAACTCATGACCCTGTGATCAAGACCTAAGCTGAGATCAAGAGCCAAATGTTAAACCAGCTGAGCCACCCAAGCAGCCCAAGATGAAACATGTTTTAAGGTAGCCAGATCTACGTGCAATTTGGCATTTTTTTCTTTGATTCTTAATGATTACCAATGTAATCACACCAGGTTCAATGCAATCACAAGACTCTTCCCTGCTTTTGTCTTCAAAACTAGAAATTTGCCCTATTCATCTAATTAATTCCATTATATACTCCACCCTCTTGGAGACATACAGCAATTTGAACTCCACATAGTGGCTTCATCTGCAATTTAAATCTTACTAGTTCCAATCACTCCTGTTGAAGGCTATGGCTTCTATGTAATTTATTCAGCATTTTGTTCAAAAGATATTTATTGAGCGTCGAACTATGTGCCAGGGCTCTATACCAGAGACACAGTAGCAAATAAGAAAAACATAGTCACTCTCCTGGAATTTATAGTCTAATTGGAAGACAGATATTGAACAAGCAATTATTAGATGGATGAGTGTTACAATAAAGGAATTCCAGGATGTTCTTCTGGGCTTCAGGAGGAAAAACCACCGGGTTAAAAAATGACTGTTTGCCCTCCAGCCCCCTGCTTCTGGCAATCCAAAGGAAAGATTCCATGTAGGGAGTATTTGTATCAAGAACTAGAAACAAGTCCCTGTAACTATTTTTTTTCCTTCCTTTTTAGGAATGTAGAAGCATCCTTCTTAGCAACTGGCATGTTTTCAGCTTAGCTGCTCCCTGGGTAAGACTAGGTATTTATAACAATTCTCTTGGTTTTCTCTTGGCAACTCCAGTTGTTCCCATTTTATTAGCTATCCCTGCCTGGGAGATACTTAGAAACAACCCACAAAAGGAGATTGCGTTTCTATGTTTTCGAACAATAGCTAAGGCAGCTGTTGGACAACATCTACAAATTGGTTCCAGGAGAGCTTGAAGAGTTTTGTTTTTTTTTTTCCTTTATGTTTTAGATTTCTTGAAATACCTGGGAGCTCTCAGAGAAAAAAAGCCTCTGCTGATTTTTAAGGCTACAATTACAAGTCCATAGTATTTTTGCTACGAAACCATTTGGGGGATCTCCACGCACAGTTAAGCTTGTCCGCGAGGAAGTAAATGAGCAACCTGGGTCTTCTGCAGGGTCCGTGGGTTCAACCTCAACCCCAGTGTCAGCAGCCACCGAAAGAGCAGAAACAGAGGGTCGCATCTGGTTAAGAATACAAAAGAGAGATAAGATGCTTTTCAAAAGGCTAACCTAGGATTATTTTTCAAATCAGGGCTAAGCCAAAGAGAGATAAATGACTTGTTTACGTGCAGAGTCCTGTAGAATTTATGCCAGGCCAAGAATGCAAGCCGGCTCAAGTGAGTTACCTTTTCTCCCTGTTTGTCCCCCTAGCTCGCAGAGGAGGGGACAAGAGCTGTGGCGCCTTCCTGCCACGCAAGTCTCGCCCCCTCCCTCAGCTTTCTAACAGCCCTGGTATGCGGGAGGAGGGGTGCAGGTCTGTGAGACTAGGTCAGCGTTTCTAGTGAGTCTCTACCTCTTTGGGCTGGCAGGGATGAAAAATTGTCCTGGCGAGGGCCCTGGGATGACCAGGCAGCTCCTCCGTGTGAATGTTAACACCTGGCGGTAGAAAGAGCCCTGAACTTTGGGGAAATCATGTAACCTCTCTGCGTCTCATTTTGTTCTCATTTTAAAAGGGGCTAGAAGTCTGCGCAGCTGAGTCGCCTGGGATACTTGTTAAAAGTGGGTATTTCTGGCCCACGCCTGCAGATTCTGATTAGTGGTCGGACTTGGGGGTGGGAGGTGAGAGTAGGGTGAGGGCTGGGGGGATGGGTCGTGATCTCTATTTGAAAAGCTCTGACCGGTGACCGGTAGGGTTCTGCTCTAAAATCCTCAGGGATAGTTTTGGGAAACCACAAAGTTAATGCTCCCCAGGGAATGCACTAGTAGTGTACTAGATAAAGTCTCACAATCTATGCTGAAAATAAAGTATTTGTTGCTCTTTCCTCCCATCTCCCAATGAGTAATCTGGGTTGATCCCAGATAAATAGTAATAAAAACAATAATATAAAATTTACTATACAGCGGCCCCTGTTTTAAACATTTTATATGTCTCCATAAAATTCTCTCAACAATGCTGTGGGATAGAGTATTACTATTATCCCCATTTTACAGGTGAAGAAAGCCAGGCACAGAAAAGTCAAGTAATGTACACGTATAACACAGATAGCAAAGTGTCCTGGCTGGATTCAGGCTGGTTCAGGGGAATTTTCTGAGTGGAGAAACCCAAGTAGTGTCCCTTTTACTTCAGGAGGCAGTGGTGTTTTGGTGGAAAAAAGCCCAGGCTTTGGCATCACTTAGCCAAATTCTGGGGCAACTACTTACCAGCTGTGTGATCTTGGGTGACCTTACTTAGCCTTGCTAAGTGTCCTAGTCAGCTCAGCCTGCAGTAACAAAATACCATAGATGGGCTGACTTCAGCAACAAACTTCTATTTTTCACAGATCTGGAGACTGGGAAGTCCATGATCAAGGTGCCAGCAGGTTTTGTTCCTGGGGAGAGGCCTCTTCCTGGTTTGCAGAGAGAGAGGGGGCACTGGTCTCCTTCTCTTCTTAGAATGGCCCTAATTCCACCGTGCGGGTTTCATCTTTATGGCTTCTTCTAAATCTAATTAATGTTCAAAGTTTCTACCTTCAAATTCCATCACATCGGAGTTAGGGCTTCAACATAGGAATTTTGGGAGGACATAAACATTCAGTCCATAGCACTAAGCTTTGATTTCTTTATCTGCAAAATGTATATCATACCTACTTGTAAGGTTTAACAATGAAATAAGATTTTTATAAAGCCTTAGCTCAGTCTCATAATAAAAACAAGGTAAAGTATTCAAAAATTTCCTATGTATCAGGTACTGTTGAAAAAAAATCTGAAGAATAATAACGATTTATGGAATGCCATTCTTTCAGAACTATGCTAAATGCATTTATGCATTGTAGTCACTGGATCCTTCATAACACCCTAAGAGCATTATTAGTAAGTATTACCATCACTATTTTATAGATGGGGAAACTGAGAGGCTAAATATTTTCCTGAAGTCGTGGCTGGTGACTAGCAGAACTGGGAATGGAAACACATTGTGTGCTCTGAGTGCTAGGATATATTGCCTCTTCTGTTTATATGGGAATATATGAAATTCATTATTTAAAATGGTCATGAAATAAATATAGATGGATATTTTTGCCTAAGAGTTCCAAGGTTGCAAGAAATGTTTACTATGAGCCTCACAAGGAGAGAATTCAACTCTTTCATCTTAATGATGACTTATTTGCTGACTAAAAATAAAAATACACAGGGAGGGGGAATTGGGGAGATATTAGTCAAAGGGCATATAGTTTCAGTTACACAAGATGCCTAAGTCCTAGAGATGCACTGCACAGCATCGTGCATATAATTAATACTGAATTGTATACTTAAAAAACTGGTTAAGAGAGTAGATCTTATATTAAATTTTCTTTTAAAAAAAGAGGGAGGGTGGGAACTTTCAGGGGTGATGGTTATGGTTATTGTATTGTTCGTAGTGACAGTTTCATGGGTGTATGCTTATCTTCAAACTCACCAAGGTGTATACATTAAATATGTACAGCTTTCTCGTATGTCAATCACTTCTCAAAAATATATGTATATATATAAAGACACATGATCTTACAATGGGACAAAATGGCCAAAAAGGAATACAGTAGCCCTGATCTCTGTTTTGCCCTTCTCCTCCCACCCTCCACTCTTGACATCTATTACCAAAGGCCAACTTCAAGGAGAGAAATATAGCTCTGAAATCATTGAGCCTGAGGGGAACATTCTTTTCTAGAATTCTTTAATGTGTGAGCTGTCACCCAGCCCCTAGTTTTCTGTTTCTGACTCATCAAAGGGGTATAGAAACATTTATACTCTTTCCTTTGGAAGAATTCTTCTGTGACCTTTTCTACCTCTAGCCCAGCCTGAACGTGTTGGTTAAAGACAGAAAAACTTAATTTTTAGAGAAGCCAATAAACAAACTGGGATTGAGTTTCCTTTTTAGGAAAATCTTCTGGATTTAAAAAAAATCAGTATTACTTTTAATACTAAAAAAATGTGTTGGTTATGAAATTCTTGGGAAAAAGTATCACAGTAGTATTGAAATTTTTTGAAGGAACTGCAGTATAATCACAAAACCACACAACTGGTATTAGAAACAAAGGCACTGACAGAAAAGCCTCTTTGCCAACATAACCGGAAAAATGATTATAACCACCGAATCTCTGTTTGGCAGGATCCAAACACTTGGCTACTCAAGGTAACCACTGGAGAGGCTGGAGGTCAAGTCCCGGGAAATGCCAGAGTAACCACACTATTCATCTGGCCAACCCCAGACAGTTCATCAATCACAAAGACAGAAAAATGAACAATGAGGACTTACAGAATTTAAAGACGTTAACCCTGGGGATCTTGGCACTGTTGATGCAATGACCCCTCAAGTGAATATTGAACAAACCATACCATTAGCCGAAGAAAGATAAGCAAAATATGTAGGGTTCTGGCGCAGCTGGATTGAGCCACTTGGGGGCTAGATCTCAGAGAAGGTTTTAGTAGGAGTGGCCTGGTAATAAATAACATTTTGTGATGATTAAACAAGGATTGTTACTCACAAGGATTGTGGCAAAACTCCAAGAAATAAGCCAAAATTTATTCATATGTTTTTTGTATTTTAATCTTGTTGCCAACCTTATCTTTGCAACGTGTAATTTTGATATGGTCCAACTTTCCCCATCTACTTCGTTTCAATTTTGTTTAATCATTATAGAAATAACCTTAAGTCCTGTAGAGAAATCGGTAAGTCACTTAATAGTTAAATACTTAGTAAAACAATGACAGCAAGAAATTCTCGCTTTTTTTCTCTCCTCTCTTTTTTTTAAATAAAGATTGGTTGAGAATCCGGTGATCTCAGGCCTAAAGTATTTGGCTTTCCCCTTTGTTCAGGACTCCTGGTAAAGCAGGGATGGCCTGGTGATCTACAATTAAGATGACAACCCCTGCCCCCCATCTTTTGCCCCCAACTTAGCAAGTATAAATTAAGCCTTTGGGGTTTTAAAAGGTGCTCATTCGTTTAAAGACTGTTGATATTATTGCCGTTTTGGTTAACAGATTTGTAATTATTGTAACTAACCTCAGCCAAAAGATGAATTAGAGATTTTTGCAAATTCAAACAAAACCTACTAGTATTACTTTGAAAAACAAAAAACAAACAATGAAATAACTCCGCTTCCATAATTAATTTCAAAGGACAACCATCAACACAGTAGTCTGACCCAAAGAGTGGGAAAATTTTTAAAATATGTATTTTAAAGGATTTTGTAACTGCAAAACAGACAAAAGTCCCTCCACTTAAAATTTGAAGTTAATAAACTGCTCAGAAATCTTGCTAAGCTAATGAATGAGACCTGTTTCCTCAAACTGTCCCTAATCTGTTGTAGTTGAGGGGAGAAAAAGGTCCTTTTCCCACCCCTCCCCCAAGCGAAGAGCTGGAGCTGGAGGCTTGCTAAGAGGCCACAGGTAAAGGAGGGGTTTATCCCTTCCCTGTGCGCCTGGGTCCACTGAGTCCCCCTAGGACAGTATGCAGGTTGAGTACAAGTCTGGCTGGAATTCCCAAAAAAGAGGCACAGCCAGGATGGGGCAGAAGCACAGCCCTCCGAATCCACAGCTGCTATCAGTTTCCCAAACTGTTTTTAGAATCCTCAGCGCTGGGAGTGGAATAGGTTATGTTCACTTAGGATGGTTTGGTTTGCAAATCTGGGAAGAGAGCCAGATAGACCATTTTCTCCCATAATTCTGGAGGTGTTGTGTGCTCTCCAGAGATGTCAAGTCATAGACTCATAGAACTGGGCCTTCGGAGATTATCTAGTGAATCATCTACTCATTTTACAGACCAGGTGATGGAGGCACTAAAAGTTAAGAACTTTGGGCCCCTGGGTGGCTCAGTCAGTTAAGCATATGACTTCGGCTCAGGTCATGATCCTGAGGTTCTGGGATCGAGCCCCTTGTCAGGCTCCCCTCCAAGCGGGGAGATCGCTTCTCCCTTTCCCTCTCCTCCTCCCTCCATTCATGCTCTGTCTCTCAATCTATCTCTCTATCTATCTACCTATCTATCTTTAAAAAAAAAGTTAACTCGCCCAAGGTCATTACATAGTTGGTCTCTGATAGAGCGGGGACTTGAACCCAATGTTTTCTTCCAAATCATTCATGTTTGATAAACTAAGTAGATAGTACATTAAAAGTTTAGATATAATTTGAAGATTTATAATACATGAATCTCAGTGTATATGCATTATATATATAATATAGATAAATTTCATGTTATGTATATTTTATTACAATTAAAATTATATAATACATATAAAATATATATAAAGTGTGTATGTGTATATATATGTATATATACATATACATATACATACCACACTTCAGTGGTATTAAGTACCTTCACATTTTTACAATGCCCTCTTTCTACATGGAAATGAAAGAAGTCAACCAAAAATATTTTCCCCTTATTAGTCAATTACTGAATGGACACATACTATGCGGCCAACACCATGTTAGGATCAGACAGACTCTAGACCCTCAAGGAGCTTTTAATTTGTTCAGGCAACAAGATACGTAAATAAGAGGCTATAACTAACCATTAAAAAGCAGTATATGATATGTTTTAAATGAATGTACTGACAATAAAACGTTAAGAAGCCAAAGGACAAAATCATTATGGGATGAATACTTAGGAAAAGCTTCCAAGAGAAGATGGGCTTGAGCCACATTAATAAAAGGGAAGGAGAAACCACAAGAGGACATTCCAGAAGAAAGCACAGAGTGACCAAAGGCATGGAGGTGCTCTACAAAGGACTTTTTGACAAAAAGTGGATTAAGAAGTCTGAGAATAGCAAGAGTAGTTTGCTACTAGACACAATTGACCCATTTTATCCGATAGGCAGCTGCGGGCTGTTGAATACTTTTGAACATGATGACCACCATGCTAGTAAGTTGCTGTGATGGAGAAGTGTAGGATGAATGGACTGAAGGAGGAAGAGTTGGATGAGTGAGGCCAATTAGGAAGCCATGACAGATGTTCAGGTACAGAGAAGAGAAGGGGTAATCGGTTTGGGAATGGGGAACACAAATGTGTGAAATAATGGAAAGGAAGAGTCAATAGAGCTTACTAATCCATTAGATATTGAGAATGGGGAAGAGAGGCAAGAATACTAGGTTCAAGCTAGGATTAAGTTAGAGGGACAAGAATTGTACCAATGAATGGACTGAGTAAGTCAGGAGAGAGAGAGAATACTAAAGGGAAGTTCCATTCTAGGTATGCTGAAATGGAAATGATAGAAAAACATCCAAGTAGGAAAGAAAAAGTACTCAGAGAAATGTATAAAGTTGCACAACTGCAAGGTATTATTGAAAAGATTTTTAAGCAATTCTTTTAGTTTTCACCTGCATCTTTGGGAACAAAGTGTTTTTCTCAACCCAATTGAATTGGGACTGATTAAGCTGATCACAATGCATGATATAATCTTCATATGGACGTATAAAGACTGTAACTCAAAGGCAAATGTCAGGTTCATTTTATAATAATGGAGAAAGAATTGGAGAAATAAAAGCCTTTTAATATTGTATTCAGTTGAGAATAACCCTATGGAAAATTGAAAATATATCCAACAGCTTCAATACTGGTTTACATTAAGCTGCTGGGTTCAAGTATTTCAACATGATGTTTCTGCTATGAAATAAGTTTAGAAAAATTAAGAGAAAACATTATGTAAAATGGTTTTGTACTAATGGTATTGGGATCAGAGCAAACAAAGCTTTATTGTTTATGAAGTATTTTAATTTGCCATCATTCTGACCTAGAAATTTGATTCCCAGCAAAGGGAACTTTGTTACTTATAGAGAAAACATAAATCTGCGTTTTCCTCCTTCCTTTTTCCTGTAGGGAGGATTTATCCAGTAGGTGCAGTGCTTAGGGGTCAATGATATTTTTAAAGAGCCCATGAAATTTTATTGAATTTTGCCTAAGAAGAAGAAAAAAACTTGAAGTATTTTAAGTTATACCAAACAAATAATGTTAAATATTGATATTATAGTGGGAGGAGCCCACAAAGTCAAAAGTTCATAGGGCCCATGAAAGTCATAATATATCCTGCCTCCTGCACTTAGATCTGGGTCTCTGGTTCTAACCATAAACCACTGCTCTTTGCACTGTCTTGCATGAAATTCTGTGAGCTTGCTATTTTTATTAAAGTGAAATGTGCACATAATTTTAAGAATCAGCTAGTTCTACAAAGTTTGCAAAGACAAATAGTCTCCGACCTATTTTCTCCATATCCCTTTTCCCAGAGGCATCTACCTTGATCTTTTAAAGATACTTCTTCTTAGGCATCTGCCTTCAGCTCGGGTCATGATCCCAGGGTTCTGGGATCAAGCCCTACATGGGGCTCCCTGATCGGGGAGCCTGCTTCATTCTCTCTTCCTCTGCTGCTCCCCTGGCTTGTGCTCTCTCACTCTCTTTCTCAAATGAATAAATAAAATCTTTAAAAAAAATTAAGACACTTCTTCTATTGATGGACATTGAGGTCAATAGACAAATGGATAGAGAAAATGTGGTGTATATATGATGGGATATTACACAGTCACAGGAAAGTTTGAGATTGTACCATTTGAGACAACATTTGGGTGGACCTAGAGGGTATTTTGCTAAGTGAAATAAGTCAGACTGAGAAAAACAAATTCCATATGATTCCACTCATAAGTGGAATCTAAATAAATAAATAACAAACAAACAAAAAGCAGAATTAGATGATATAGATGACAAACTGATAGTTGCCAGAAGGGAAGGGGGTGGGGGGATGGGTGAGGGGAGTGGGAGACACAGACTTCCAGTTATGGGATGAATAAGTTACCAGGGATAAAAGGCACAGCATTAGGGGGAAAAAAGCACTACTTCTGTTATTACCTGCATATCTTTAAGTACCAAGCTTGTGATATTACTTCTTGTTTTTTTCAGGTTTAAGTATTACCTGTTGACTTCCTGTCATGAAGATGAGGATTTAGATATCTTGTCTCTTCCACTCTTACCAAACCCAGTCATAAACACTTCTCAGCTCTTCATCCTGCTGATTGAGATTTAATTTTGATTGACTCAATGTTCAGGGTTACATTTTTATGACTATGTAGGCTACTCAGTGTTGAGTCATATAGAAAACTATGATTACTTCTTCTTTACTGTTCAGCTTGTAGTTTTCCCTCAGTTAAGAATTGTCTTGTTTTCTCATTTGCCTAGTTTTCTATGTACGCAATTATTTCTATGTACACATGTCTACCAGATGTTGAAATATCTTCTTGGTACATTGATGTGTGTTGGGTATTATATCAATTTTATTTATTTTTTATCTCTTCTGAAGCATGTGGGCCTGTATAAGTCCAGATGTGTTGCCCTCATGCTTGGTGCATCATCCTGGGTAAATATGACAATTCCTTTGCATTTTTTCCTGTGTTGGATCTCTTTTATCCTGTAAAGCATGTCTTCCTTTTTCTTGGTTTACCTCCTTGTTTTGGTTGCATGTATTCTTTGGAAACTCCCTTAGAAAAGAAGTGTGTGTGTGTGTGTGTGTGTGTGTGTGTGTGTGTGTGAAGTGGGGGTAAAGTTTTTCACTGAAAAATCTTTACCCTCACACTTAGTTGAGAAGTTAGTTAGATATTTAATATTAGTTAGAATTAATTTCCCTTCAGAATTTTGAATGCGTTGCTCCATTTTCTTCTAACTTCCTATGTTGCTGTTGAGAACTTCAGAATTATTTGGATTCCTGTTACTTTGTATGTGATCGTTTCCCCTTCACCTTTCTGAAAACTTACAGCATCTTCTCATTGTCCCCTATGTTCTAGAATATCTCTATGATGTGTCTTGGTGTGGGTCTGTTTTTGTCACTGGACACTGGGTAAGCCCTTTCACAATGAAAATGCATATCCTGAAATTTTCAGAAATCTTAAATTATTTCATTGAGGAAATAATTGTTTTCCCTAGTCTCTCTTTGAGGGACTTCTCTTGGACTGGTCTTTTAATTTGCTTATGCTTTCCTTCCTATTTTTCATGATTTTTTTCTTATTGATTTCTTTCTGCAAGATTTGTTCTACTTTATCTTCTGGTCTATGTATTGAGTTTTCATTTCTACAAACATGTTTACATTTTTTGTTGTTGTTCTCTGTGTCTTTATTTTTTTTTTTTTTTGGAGCTTCCTATTCTTATTTTATTAATTGAAAATCTTCTATTATCTTCTGTTGACACTAAATTTTTTTTCCCTGCCAACCTCATCATTGTTTCCTTCAAGTTGCCTTTTTCTGTTTATGTATTTTATTCCAACATTTATGTGAGGGTTTATATCCTCAGATGTCTGATAATTCTTTTTTTTAGGGAGGAAGAAAGAGGTGGGGGAAGAGAGAGAGAGAATCCCAAGCAGGCTCCACACCCAGCATGGAGCCTGATGTGGGGCTTGATCTCACCACCCTAAGATCATGACCCGAGACCTGAGCCATAATCAGGAGTCGGATGCTTAACCAACTGAATCCCTCAGGTGCCCCAGATGCCTGATAGTTCTTAATTGTACAAGCATGACTAAGGGTGTGCAAATAAAAAAGCTGTGATGTAGGTGATGTGGGACAGCTGTTTGTCTTAGTGCCTCTGTTGTCTATCTTTGAATTCTTCTTCTTAGGCTGTTCTCAGAATGTGCTGCTGGTCTCCTGTGTGGAGGATAAATGCCTGTCTGCCGTTATTCTGGGAGTGAGACTGGGAGGGGAGGCTGGGGATGTCAGCATACTCATATCCCCCTGGTTCTGGGCACAGTTCCCCTGCCCTTGACTTGGTTTTCCACACCAGAGATTCCCTGGTTTCTCTGATCCAGAGAATATATTTCTGATGTTCTGCTGGGGAGGGGGAGAGACAGTTGCTCAGCTGTGTAAGGAAGGCCAGTGACTTGAGAGACCTACCTACTACTTCTTACAACCCATCCTTTTTATCTTCTCCCCATCACCATCCTCCCCCAGGGTATCCAGTTTCTGGGCCTCAGGCTGAGGTTTCAGGGGAAACTAGATTTATACTGAGTGGCCACCGCTGCTGACTTAGAGTGAAGCCTTTTCAGGCCTGCAAGTCAATTTCTACTCAACCACCTAGGTACAGCCTTCAGAAGTATTGCTGTCATTGCCATCTTCAACTTGTGGTTTTATGTCTTAAAATAAGCCTCTTTGGTGTAGTTTCAGTGGGGTTTTGGAAGAAGCAGTATTAGATGATGTTTTCAATCTCCATCTTTATCTGAAAGTCACTGCAATTGACTTTTTGACTATCTAGAGTTTGAAGTATTTAGCTTTTATACAAACACAGTGACTTACGGGGTTCTGATGTTTCTGAAAATATTTTATAAAAATTTATGATCATACCAACTGGTCTTTTTTTTTTTTTTTAAAGATTTTATTTATTTATTTGAGAGAGAGCATGAGCACAGGCCCATGGGGGGAGGGTACAGGAGAGGGAGGAGCAGACTCCCGCTGCGCAGGGAGCCTGATGTGGGTTCCTGGGCCGGATCCCAGGACCCTGGGATCATGACCTGAGCCGAAGGCAGCCACTTAACCAACTTAGCCTCCCAGGCGCTCCATACCAACCAGTTTTAACACAGCTATTGTGTTAGCTAATGCCTTGCAAACTTCAGTAATGTTCCACTATTCAGGGAAAAGTAAAATCTATGGACTTGAAGCACTGAGTTACATTAATTATAATATTACTTAAATGTGTACAAATGTAAGTATAGATTATTTATGCCTATAGCTCTTGTGCATTTATATAAGCAAAAGCAGAAAAACTAAATACAAGAAAATCACATGTTTAATTCAAATTAACAATATAAATTTAATGTGACTGATGTTATTTTAATGCAACTAAATTGCTACTCTAAATATAAACATGGTACTTACTGCTGTGTCATAGGTTCTTTTTAGTCCGCTGTCTGTGTGCTACCACGTGTTGCATGAGAAACAAATGTACCCCTCTCTCTGAATTTGAAGTAAGTATAGGGAAACCTTTTTTTATTTTTTTATTTTTATTTTTTTAAGATTTTTAAAATTTATTTATTCGACAGAGATAGAAATAGCCAGTGAGAGAGGGAACACAAGCAGAGGGAGTGGGAGAGGAAGAAGCAGGCTCATAGCGGAGGAGCCTGATGCGGGGCTCGATCCCATAACGCCGGGATCACGCCCTGAGCCGAAGAAGGCAGACGCTTAACCGCTGTGCCACCCAGGCGCCCCAGGGAAACCTTTTTTTAGATAGCAAGATTTGCTGTCGTATGGGCATCATTTAGCAAGAATGTATCCTCAACCTATTAAGCCTGCATCTGTTCCTTTCATGTTAGTCTAACAAACAAAGTAGCACTTCATGATGCCAAGACGATCATAAATGCAAACAAGAATGTGGCCCTTCTTTAAATTTAGACGTATCCTCCGAAAAAAGCTCTGGCTGCACACTTGAGTTGCGTGACGACCCCGTACGTCCTCAGATTTCTGGGACATCTCCTGGGCAGAGGGGACTGCTGTGCCCAAGCAGGGGCATGGTGTGTACCCAAGGAGAACTACAGAAATGGAAAACTCAATCCCAGGGCTCGATCTCAGGGCTCCGGGATCATGACCTGCACCGAAGGCAGACGCTTAACCAACTGAGCCACCCAGGCACCCCTTCTCCTTGCTTTTCTTCTTTCTGCATGAATGAAGATGCGTATTGGAAGAAGGGTACATTGGACTCGGTGACATGATTTCATTCTAGTGTAAGGCAGCCACTAGTTTGAGATCTGTGGTGATTGTAACTATGCCAAAAAGCAGTTTGCCCTAGCTTTGTAAAACAAAATGGTTGCATTTATTAAAACAATCAGTACTTAAAATTTTCTGCATAATACCAATAAACTGCCCAAATATTTTACCCTGTTACTGTGATTGGATCTTTAGCTCTTCCTTGGGGCCACGTGGCCATAAATGCCCAATAATCACCAAGGAGACCCTGACCTGTGCATCTGGGGCTCCAGCTAGCTCTTCGGGGGAAGGAGGCCACTGCCCTCCAGGCATGCGTAACATAGGATGGTGAAACCATGTGGCAATATGTGTTTTAAAAGCAGGGTAAGAACCCAAAAGAATTTGATATCCACTTGAAAACAGTAAGAGTGTTTCCACGATGCAAAAAAATGGAGGGCCGGTTGGTTAATTTCATCACTTGATTAGGCTCAAGTTTAAGTCATGCTGGCCATCTCTCCACAATACAGAGGGGCCGTTGCCCAGAGGGAGGAGTCCAGGAATGGGGGGCCATGGAGACAGTCCAGTAAAGCCAGTCCCTTTCAAATCAGCCAGCTGGATAATGGAATGTTTGGCTTCCAGAGGGGCATCAAGAACATTGACCTCACCAAATCAAGCCTTCCTGTCGGCAGAGTGGTGCCGGAGCAGGAGGAGCACAGCCCTGGCTGGATTCTCAATGCTGGAGGGCTGTATCTCTTTGCAAGTAGACCTGAGGGTATATGCGGGAGCCTGAGCCTGGCCCTGGCTAGACCAGCAGGCAGACTTGGCTAAGGGTTAGGGCTCTTGCCGAACAGGGTGTGATTTAGGAAACATTTCAGTTTCAATATAGGGCACAATCCAGGCAGATGAAATATATGCAAATGGCTTGGAAATCTCCATGGTGATCCCACCTTACCAGGTTAAAGCAGTGGATGAATTTCGGTTAGCATGTCTAGCACTGCCTCTAGGGAATTGGGAGTAGGGGGGCTGGGAATCAAGCAGGACTTCAAGAAAAGGAATTGTTACTCCAGAAACTGAGCACCACACATACAAACCCTATGTTCTTTCTAATCCTCAAGCCTTCATCTGGGCCTCTTTTCCTGGTTACTTTTTACATTAGACTGGGCTTGGGCAGTTGCAAGTGATAGAATTCCAACACAAGCTAATGTTCATTAAAAAAGGGGGTTACAAAGAAGGAACAGCCCCTGTGCCTGAAAACCAGGGACCCTCACATCCTCAAGACTGTCTCTATTTTTTCAGCTCCTTGTTCGATGGTTTCATTTTCCCCCTTTGCAGGTACAGAACTCCTGCTAGTAGCAGGGGCAGGAAAAGGGCATGAAGGGATTGTGGGATAGTCTCAATTTTATGTTACTCCAGTGTATTAATCCGAAAGAGAAAAAAGAATTTTCCCTTCCAGTGTTATTCTGGAAATTCCTCTGGAAGGACATATGTGGATTAGGATAGATCTCCTTTTGTCCCTCTTGAATCAATCACTATGCCTGGGGTTGAGGCCTACAGTTGGCTGTACTTGAGTCATGAGCCTACCCTGATGCTAGGTGGAGAGGTGATTGACAGCCCCACAAAATTTGATTGGAGCAGGGAAGGAACAATAACCCAAAGGAAGGTGTAATGTTCCTTCACAAAGAAGGGAAAGATGCTGGGCAGAGGCAAGACGACAGATGTCCTTTAGGATTCCTATTCATCTGTTAAGGCTTGACTCAGGTGTCACTTCTTGATACCCCGTCTCTGTCCTTCTCCTATTGGGTTACACGTCCTTCTTCTGGGTCATGTTACATCTTGGCCGTACTGGTGTATCCATAATAACTTATAATTGTCTAGTTATGTGTTGGTCTCTCTCACTAGACAGCAGCTTTTTGAAGACAACCACTGTGGCTTATTGTCATTGGCACACCCAGCCCTTCAGCAGACAATGGGAGTTCCAGAAATTTTTTCAATAAAAATAAATGAAGATGATCACAAAACGGCAGCAAATCATCTTGAGTTTAAAAAAGGAGGAAATGACATAACAGTAAAAAACAGAGCAAACAAAACAGCAAACAAACAAAAACCAGATACTGTGATAAATGCTCCCTATCAAGTAAATCATTTGATTCTCAAAACATTTGAGGGAGGTATTCTTTCTATTTCTTAGACAGGAAGCTAAAGGTTAAGCAAGTTCCACAAGCTCATATGCCTAATAACTGTCAATTTAATAATTAGCACTCAGGCAACTTAAATCCAGCCTCATTCGCTTTCACAACTCTGTGTGCTGTTCTCCTCCTCCCGTTCCTGCTGCAGGTTAACAATGAACTTATGTAACCTAGGGATGCTCTCTTTATTTCTTAGTGATTTGGACATTTTCCCCCAATAGATTCTTATTTTACCTAAATGCACTCCCTAGCCTGTTTTGTGTCTTTGTCATTTGTTTCTTTCGCCGCACAGTTAGAGGGTTGAAGGAGAAACTGTAAAATCCCTTCCAGTACCAACATCACAAAATTATACAAAGTAAATGAAACCAGCTTGAAGTAACAAGTCTGACAACGCCCACATAGGACACTCCTTTTACTCAGAAGGCTTTTGGTTCTCAGGGGCAGCACGCTGTGAAGGGGTGGGTCTGGCGGTACCCTCCACTCTCCTCGCCTCTTCCTTCTCTTATGGGGACCCCTTTATTCTCTCCTTTTGTTCTGTCAGTTGCTCTTTTCTCCTCAACTGCTTAGTCTTTTTCTTTTGTCCATAGCTTCTTCGGACCCTGCATTTCAACGGCCCTACCTTCAACAGTCCTCTCCTCCCTGCCCTCCTGCGCACAGACTTCTCCTGCAGAGCATTTGGTCAGGACCGGCCAGGCTCTGTACCATAGGGCAGGCTGAATTGCCCAGAATGCTCCTGAGGTGTTAATGACCCTTGGCAACCTCAAGGGTGATCCACGACTGAACAAAACACTTGAGTTCAAAGAGATAAGGCTCATTGTGGGCATTTTGAAGCTACGATCGGTCCAGTGGGCAATGTTTTTCTTGTAGGGCAATTTCTCGACTCCTCCAATCATCCAAAGTGGCCTATTTGAGGCCAGCTCCTTAGGGAACAATGGCTCTGAGTGAGATTCCCCAACCATCCTGATCTAACTTCAAGAATTGTTAAAACTGCAGCATCCTGGGCCTCACCAGACCTAACAAATCAGAATTTCTGGGAGTTGGTAGGCAATCTGAATGTAAAATATTCTCCTGGTGATTCTTAAGTTTACTCAATTGTGAGAAACTCTGCCTTCATTCTAATTATTCTCTAAAAGTTTCGTGCGTTAGTATTATTAGTCCTTAATTGTATTACAAAGAATTTTATTTATGTCTATTTTCAACTTGTACAATAAATACTAGATATTTGACGGAAGAATTCAACAACAATATTTAGCAAATATTCTGGTATCTATTATGTATAAGACACTTTCTTGACCTGGGAAAGATAAGAAAAGATGAATTCCTTAAACTTTGTCCCTTCCTTAAATGCTTCCATATGGGGCTTTATTCATAGTCAACGCCCAGGGTGAAGCTGAAGGAGTGCCTTGTTTTTAATACATTATGTAGTTCCCTATGTTTCTATTGTTTAAAGAGAAACTACATTTATATACTCTTGCTATATATACTATATTCATTATATACAAAGTTAAGAAAGTTTGCTTTTGGGTTCTTATGTTAGGATGCAGTTCCTGGGGCGCCTGGGTGGTGCAGTCCTTAAGCGTCTGCCTTCGGCTCAGGGCATGGTCCCGGCTTTATGGGATCGAGCCCCACATCAGGCTCCTCCGCTGTGAGCCTGCTTCTTCCTCTCCCACTCCCCCTGTTTGTGTTCCCTCTCTCGCTGGCTGTCTCTCTGTCAAATAAATAAATAAAATCTTAAAAAAAAAAAAAGGTTGCAGTTCCCTACATATGAACGATATCTATGTAAAATCATGTCTATTGTATATACATACACATGCATATCTTTCTATATCTCTATATACACTCCTCATCATATTTTCTCCTATGTCAAGGGCTTTGTCCCAGTGACATCAGTTCAGTTTTCTTGAATTTTTAACTGTTCCGTGGTGACTGTGGGGCAATTCAGAATCTGAGTTAATGTTAGACCCTGGGCCACCTTCCTACCACTTTCTCTAAACGCTCTACCTTGCTCTTTGAGGTGGGGAGACAAAACCCACTGAGTACTGTCATTACAAGCCAATGTCCCTGGTGCATGGACCCCAGTTGGAATGTTGGTTGCAGGTGCACTAACTGCTACCCACTGTCTGATAGTCTGTTTCCACTTTCCCCACAACTTGATTCTCAGGCTGGGAAAGAAAATCCCACTGTCTGCTGTATGGTAACAAAGCCTTCTGTGGTTAAAATCTTCCACTAAATGTGTTTTCTTCACTGCAAAGGAAACAGGGAGTAGGAGCAGCTTGGGACCTCCTCAACAGGAAGTTCTTTGTTTGGGCTCTGCCCAGGGCCTACAGAGAATATCGGTCTCTGCATGTGGGGAGAAGGGCTAGAAACAGGGCATAGGCTTCAGGTAATGCACCATCAGCCACTGAAGCTGGGGGTGTGGGTGGAGTCACTCCCTGTACAGATGGCGACTGTATTCTTACCAGTCTTTCCTTATGGCCTTTGGGGAAGCTTAACTAAACATCCCCTCAGAGTTTTAAAAACTCAGAAATTCTAGGTCCCCCCAAAACTGTGTTTTTTCAAAAACTTTGAGTTAAATAAAATAACATTTGTCCAGCACTTTGCAATGTACAAAGTGCTTTTCACTTACATCCTTTGAAGCAAGGAAATCCTTAAATGCTGCAATGTGGTTTTATATTAAAGGAGGAATCTGAGTTTCCTTCAGCTCAACCAAGAGGATACAGCGTATGATGAACAGCTTTAACGGTCTGTAGGATTATCAGTTAAACCTCAGTCTCCCTGGATACAGAGACTCAAATAGCACTTGATCTGTCCTTTTTTTTTTTTTTTTTTTGACACTTATCACTGATCTTGCCTATCCTTACTTGTTTACAGGATTTATCTCACTTGCTAGATTTGACATTCTTTAAATCAAGATCTCTATCCATTTTTCCTTTGGATCATTCACAGGGCCGATGGAACTGGCAGTTCATAAATTGGCATTTGCTAAATGAATGAACCAATGAAAGTGAATGAATAAATTATGTGCATTTCAAGTTAATCATCCGGATGTATTGTGGATTTATACGGAAAAAAATCCCCCAAAGGGAGGAAGCTAAGGTAGAGACTTTATAAAGAACTATCTTTCAAGACCTCCGACCCCTCTAACAGCACTTAGGGACTGGGGAAACGTTCACTTTCTAACTAAATAAAAAACTAGTGAATTCTTTCTGGGGGAAAAAAAAAAGCATTTAAATCCCCTAGTGTTTTATCTTTGCTAAATCGTAAATTAACTTTCAAATATTAAGCCAGCAATAAGCCAGAGCTGCTCGCTTATCAATCATCCTTTCTCTTTTCCACGAACTAGGAACTTAGGTTGCTGGCCTCCCACCCCCGAATCATAATCATAGGAACACACGAGGAATGAAATATGTTATTCTCCATGTTTGTGTGTGTGTATATTGGAAAAATAGAAAAATAAGACCAGCATAGGCTCTGTTTGTAGGCACGACCGAATATAAAACGAAATGTCAAGTTTTTAACACTAAAAGCGACACCGAGAAAGCTAAAATAAATACACCCTTGGAACTAGGACCTACAAATCAGCAACGTCAGCAAACGGAGGTGGGGTGAGTGGAGGAGGCAAATGGAGATTTACCTCTAGAAGAGAACAAAATCGCCCGAACTGCCGGGGTTGCCTGGGGTGGGGGCGTGACTCACATTTTCGGGTAATCTGAATAAAGGGGATGGTGTTTGTGCGAGGCGTCCATTCTCGCTCCCGGCGCGTCGCACGCACCGGGAGCCGCGCGGGACGCGCAGCCCCAGGCCAACCGAGCGCCGGGCTAGCGGCTGCGGGCGGGGAGGGCGCGCGGGGCGGGTGCTGATTGACGGGGCGCGCGGTCAGGTGACCCGGGGCGCCACGTTCCCCGAGCCCAGCCCGCGGTGGCCGCCTGGGCCCGGCCCGGGCCGAACCAGAGCCGAGAGGGTGCTGCTCTCCGGAACAAAGTTGCTGGGCCTGCGGCGGCGGGGCCGGGGGCCGTGAGCCGAGCGGGCGCGGGAGCGCCGGGGGCGGTGCCGGCCCGGGGAGCGGTCCCGCTCGGCCGCCTCCTCCTGGGAAGAGCGAGCCCCGGGGTGCCCGGACGCGAGTCCGTTTCCCCGGGGGGGCGGCAGGGCGCCCCCGCTCGCTCCCGCGCCCCCTCCCTCTCAGCCTCCTGCGCAGCTCTCCAACAAAGGGGCAGGCCGGCTGCGGCGGAGGGGGGGTGCGGCGGCGGAGGAGGAGCTGCTGAAGCGAGCCGCTCGCGCACAAAGTTGTGGAGTCGCCTTTCCTCGGAGGAGGGGAGCGGGCAGCCGCAGCCGGCCGCGGGCTTTCTCCCGCCGAGGGCCGAGGAGGAGCCTCTGGTTCCCGAAGCCCATTGGGGCACCACGGCGAGCGGTGCCTCCTTTCTTCTGGGTCACTTCTGCAGAGGGAAAACTCTGTAGTGTTTGGCAAACTTGGTTGCCCGCGCTCCCGCTCCAGGTTTGCACTTGGACTGTTTTGTTTTTGTTTTTGGCGGAACTACTGGGGCAGGAAGATTGCACAAGTCGGGGGCGTTGTTTCAGTAGGGTGTCAAAAAAAATTTTTTTTTCTTTCGAATTTGTCTGGTTCTTCACATTTCCTTTTAAAAACTCGTCGCCCCACAGAACTCACGCTCGCACACTCACCCACGATCACTACGACCCAAACACGCCTGGAGGAGCCCTCGGCCCGCTCGGGACGCGGCGGCGGCGGCGGCGGCTGGCTGGCGACGCGGGCCCGCGGGTCCCGGGAGCAGGTAAGCCCGTGCCATGTCTCCGCCTCGGGCCGTGGGATGTGACCGCGGCCCCGGGGCAGTGGGGCGTGGGCTGCGGGGAGGAGGGACTTTCTGCGGCTCCTACCCTGTGACCCAGTCTCTTCTCAAGTCTGAGTCTAAGATGTCACCAACTTTAGCGTGCACTTTCCTCCGAACCTGAGTTCTGCTCCCCTTGGCGGGAGAGAGGGTGCCAGAAACGTGGCGAGAGCTCGGACGCGGAGGTTCTCGCAATCCGTCTAGGAGCGAACGACCCCAACTCCTCCGACCCGTGCAGTGCCGCCGCGGGGCTCCCCCAGCCCGCCTCCCCCTATGTGTGAGAGGGTCGCGTGCCTCGCGCTGTGATCTCCAAGAGGGGACGTGGCTTCCTCGGATGGCCTGTGACACACACCCCGGCCCCGGGAAGGCGGGGCTCCGAGGTGTCCGCCAGGACTGGGTGGGAAGAGGGTGGCGGTGTGGTGGAGCGGCAGGGGAGCGGCTCGCAGCCGTCTGGCAGGAAACGTGTTCACCCTCCACGCCGTTGCTGCTCTTGAGGGTGGGGCTCCGGGGAGGGGACAGGGGCAGCCAGTCGGTGCTTAGTGCCCACGGTAGCCTCTTCGACTTTCTCGGACTCTTGGCATCTCTTGCTGCACCAGGTAAGGTCATTCGTGCCTCCCTTTGGCCCCGGGTCCGAGGCTCTGGTTGCCCAAGGCCACTTAGAAAACCAACAAGGCACGAATTTTAGGCTGTGCAACTTTTAGAAGGCACGCTGTTACAGGAGAATTTTTTTTCTCCCAAGTCCCGGATTACGAAAGGGACTGTTCCAGGGTTGTTTCAAGGGAAGGAGAAAACGTGCCCGACCTCCAAGAGCCTGAGGATCCGCACGTCGTTTTACATTGAACTGGAGAGCCCCAGATCTCGCTTGGGGCGATCGGCTCCTCTTTCTGGGCTGTCCCGGGGCGCGTCTCCTCTTTCCCAGCCTCCAGCTCACCTGGGTCACCAGGGCCTCACGGGTCACTTCCCGGTGCGGTGTTTGGGAGGATCAGTGCACCGGTTGCTGCAGCTGGAACGCACCGACTTTGCGGAAGCTTCGATTCCCCGGGTCCGGGCTGGGGCCGGGTCTCGCGGCCTCTGGGACACAAGGCAGCAGCCGCTTCCACTTATTTGTAACTCGCACGGGACTCAGGAAGTGCGGTTGGCCCCCTCCCTGCTGTTGCTGGTGGGCGTGGGGGCCGCGACCTGCGGGGAGCGCTGCGAACCAGGCGAGGGCTGGAGGAATGCGAAGCTCGTGGGTGCTTCAGCTTCGCGAGTACCCGGCGGCCAGGGCCAGGGTTTACGCGGAGTCATTCCCCGCCCCCTCTACCCGAGTTTATGGGACCGATGAGACAGCTCTTTAACTCTCCTTTGGGTGTTTACCTAAAATTTATTGCGCCTGTAAACAGTATTAATCACCCTAGTACCAACCTTCCCTTGGAGCGTTTCCGAGAGTGAATGGCAGTCCTTGGCACTGGGCGGTTTCTTGTAGTGTTTCAAGCTGAGCGGCAAATTCTTGGCTCCTTCGCTTCCCTTTCCACTATCTTCAGCATTCCTAGGTTTGGTTTCTAGTTTCAATGCATGGATGGTTTCTGCCCAAGGACGTATACCGCATTTCCGTCGTAATTGCACATTGTTGAACATATTTGTATTCTTACATTGTCTAATTGCCAATTGTTTTAAAATTGAAACATTGGCTTTACCTTTAAGGCCACCCCTCCACCCTTTCACCCCCAAGTTTATTGCCACATACTGATGGCTTCTGTTCCATATGACAGCCAGACACGTTCTGAAGAAAGAGTTGCTGAGTGTAGAGTTAAGTGTCTTAGTTTCAGTGAGAAAGATCTGGCTAAACTTTGCAAAACAGAATTCTGAGGGAACAGAGACCTGGAGCAGTGGTAACAATAAATGACAATTGTATAGGGCTTAAAGCTTCTAAGGCAATAATATCCCATTCATTTATTCTCAGTTTCTCACCCAGCTTTGTGTGGAAGATGGCCTCTCTTACGCTCTATAGAAGTGTAAGGTCCTCACCTAGGCACACTGTCAGTGAAGAAACTTTGATTCTGTCTCCTGACAAGCAGTTATAAATAGCTGCAGCATTCAGCGATTTAGGAGGTATCTTTTTCCCTGTGCTACTCAACCTGGGGTCGCCTGCCCATTCCTGGCAACAGGTGACGACAGTCCGTGGCTCTCACTGTTCCAGTGGCCTTCTGTGATTCTCCCTCCTTCCCATTCTTTCCTTGTTCTCTGGTCGTCTTTCTGCTGTATCTTTGTAGCATATAAAGGATTTTGATGATCTGGAAGAGAAAATTTGAGAAATTATCTTAGACTGGCAAAATTAAAAAAAAATTCACGTGTAAATGAAGTAAAGTCCTTTACTTTTCTTTTTTATGGAGTGGGGAAGGTCTTTGTCAAGTGTTGATCTGAAGACCCTAAGACCAGTCATGAAGGAGAGTGTCAGAATGCCTTTTAAAGGGAATAGTTAGTTGCTTTCCTGTAAAGAGAACTTTTGTTGGACAAAGCTGATTTTCCATGATAAAATTTTATATGCATTCTTCTGAACAAAGCTTTAAGTTCTTGACTATATTAAAAAATGCACTTAAGAACTCAGCAAATCTTTTACAGGTATGTACCCCCAAAAAGGAACTTAATCACATAATAATCCCAAAAGTCTTAACAGTAGTAGATAAATATAAAAAATGAGAAAAAGTTTTTTATACTCAAAATTTGGCAGACTGATGATCTAATCCACATGGTCTTCTCTACAAGAGAGGAATTTGTTCCTAAATCTTTAGTAGTCCACTGGTTTTCTTCTGCCTCCAACTGTTAAATATTTCAAACATTTTTTCTAAGGTAATTTTGACCTCTTTATTATTAGAACACACACTTTTTCCAACTAGTCAGGAAAAAATATATTTTTTTACATATATTTATATTATAAAATAATATGTTATTTCTTGGAATATTACATATAATTAAACATAATATAAAAACTAAGTATTACATAAGTATGCCAAATGAAGCATATTATAAAATAATAATGCTATATGGCATGTCCTTGAATGAAATGATTGTGTTGTCTAATCCTAGCTAGTAGTATACTGTGTTCTACTGTATGTTGTAATATATGAATTAATGCCCATTATTTGCAGGTTAATATTTGGGCATGTTGACTGCTATATTCCCAATTAAATGATTCCCAGTTAAATTTATTTAATTGGCATTTGGGGTCCACTTAAGGGGCTGTAAGGATACAGCGAAGTTGCTGGACTTAAAATTGAATTCTGATTCTGTTTGGGTTGTAGGGACGATATGTTCCAGGAAGGATTAGGGCAATGCAGAGCTCTCATTATTGACATTCTTAAAAAAAAGGTGGTTCTGCCAAGTAGAATCCTCAATTCTTTAAGCTCTGAAGATGATTCTAATTAATTACTAAAGATTAAAATTATTTTATTGCTGGGGCGCCTGGGTGACTCAGTCAGTTGAGTGTTGACTCTGACTCTTGGTTTCTGCTCAGGTCATGATCTCAGCGTTGTGAGGTCGAGCCCTGCCTGGAGCCCTATGTGGGGCTCCCGAGCTCAGCGCTGAGTCTGCTCAAGATTCTTTTTCCTCCTCCCTGTCCTTCCCTCTCTCCTCTCCCTGCTCGGGTGTTCTCTCATTCTCTCTCTCTCAAATAAATAAATAAATAAATAAATAAAATCTTTAAAATTATTTTATTGAGTGATAGCTGTACTTAGCAGAATTCATATGATATACCTTCTAGAATAATATCTGTGTCATTGGGTATAACGTGTGACTATCCAGATTTATATTGAATCCAGACCATTTTTGAGATCAGACCTATATGTCCAACTGTCTTCTTTGTTATCTGCACTTATATAACTCAGAGGCACCTCACATTCAGCAAGTCCAAACCACATTCATGATTTCTTCCGCCAGTGGTTTATCTGCCAGTGTTCCTGAGCTCAGTGAATGACTCACCCTCCACGCATTTGCCCAAACCAAAACTCGGCAGTCGTTTTGCACCTTAGTATTCTAAACGACTCATATTCTATTAGTTCCCCAATGCTATTGACCTTCTGTATTTGATATTTAAATATCCCATGTATCTACCCCTTTCTTTCCATGTACCCTTGTTTAGACCACAATCATTTCCTACCTGTAATATTATACTAGAAAGAAGAGTAAACACCCGTATGCTTTCTCTACATTCCCCACTTAACCATTTTCCAACATTTCCTTTCTTTCTTTCTCTCTCTCCCTCTCTCTCCGTATGTATGTATATAGGTAGGGAGATACCTGTACGTAGATAGATAGACAGGCATATGCTGTCCTGTTTGAACCGAAGTTGAAGTTATTATCACACTTCATTGGTAAATATTTCATCAGGTGTCTCCTGTAAACAAAGATACTCACTTGCAAATGACAAAATCATGAACCAATTCTAAAGAACTTTAACACTGATAGAATGATATTGTCTAATATTTAGCCCCAATTCCTATTTTTCACATTATCCCCCAGATGTTTATTTTTTTAGTTCTAGATTCAGTCAAGGATTACACTTGGTTGTCATGTTTCTTTAGTCCTCTTTAACCCACAAAGTTCCCCCTCCCTCAGGTGTTTTTGTTTTTCATGATGAAAATTTTGAGCAATCCAGGTCATTTATTTTGAAGACTACCCACAGTCTAGATTTGTCTGTTCATGATAAGCTCCATGGGGGTACTGTATAGATGATGTGGTATATCTCCCGTTGTATCACACGATATTGGTCATATGACGTTTGATCACTTAGTTAAAGTTAGGAATTAGTTTCCCCAAATTCTATTATGAAAAAATTTCAAATACGCAGAGAAATTGAAAGAAATTTTTATTCAACACCCATGTGCCCATGACCTAGGTTCTTGAATGAACAATTGTGAAATTCTGCCATACTCTTCATGGCTTCCCACTCATCATTCTTGTCCACCTACGAACCAGAATGATCTTTTCAGAAGGCAGATCTGATCATGTTACTTCCCAGCTTAAAACCATCTATTGGATCCCCCTTCCTCTTTAGAGAAAGATCAAGAGCCTTGACCTGGTCTCCAACACCCTGTCGCTGGTCCCGTCTACCCACTTCATATAGTTCGCCAGATTTCTCTCTTCTTGGCTGTTTTCTCTCCAAAGACACTGGCTTAGCTTCTTGAATGCTCCATGATTCTTCCTGCCACTTCACGTGGAAGGCTCTTATTTTTTTCTCTTCCCACCTCATTTTTTTTTGCTAATTGAATTTTTCTCATCATTGAAGGCTTGGCTCAAATGACACTTCTTCAAGAAAACCTTTCCTAATTGCCCAGGGCAGGTCGGATTCCTCTGCTGTATGCTGATATTACTCTGTGCTTCTCATTCGTTCATTTGTAACATATCGGTATTATAATGAAATAATTCATTACCTAATTCACAGCTTAGTGTCTATAAACGTCATAATGGGAGAGTCTGCGTCTCTTTTTCAGTCATATCCCCATTGCCCAGATCAGTGCATTACACATAGAGTGTGCTGAATAAATATTTGCTGAATGAATGGGTAGTATATATAACTATATTTATATATATTGTAAAAATATATATGTATGTATACAGTTTTTTTCCAAGTCAATACATTCCCTTTTCTCTTTAGGTATTGATGTTAAGCTGGACCATTATAGGAAACTGGAAGTCTTAAGAAGAGGATTTAATACAATCTTTGGATTAAATTGAAACTCAGCAAAGATGGCCAAGTATGGAGAACACGAGGCCAGGCCTGATGACGGGCAGAATGAGTTCAGTGACATCATTAAGTCCAGATCTGGTAGGTAATGGAAGCTTAAGAAAATGATGGCTTATTAAGTATACGCTACTTAGAAGACATAAGTTTTTTGGCTTGTTTTTGCACTGTTCTTGTGAGACAAACTTCTTTTGAGAAACACAGTTCTGACAAATGACTATTATATTGTAAAAGGTAACGTACTGTCTCGGAGTATCCGGTCTTAATTGCCAGTCCATTTTGGTCTTATTGCATGTTGATGGGCACTGCTTGGTGAAACTCCTACCTGTAGCTGAATGCTTTTCCTTGATGATACTACCCCTTTCCACACAGATACACAGCTGAGCAGTTTTTTCTTGTTGGTCTGTTTTATGAAGTTGAAGGGATCACGTGCTTAAAATATGAAGTAGCAATTTCTGGTAAGGTGCATCTTCTTGAGTTTTGCCTCCATTACTGTATATCCTCACCCCTGTCCTTTTTGGGGGCCAGGGTTGGGTCACCAGGTGTCCTACCTATGCTTTCCTTTTTGAAACTTTTTATGAGTGTTCTGTGAAGGTATAGTTTTCACCTGGGTCCCCTAAGACAGATTGATGGTTTCATATGAACATTTAAATTGAGGACCTAATAATACCACTCCCTCCCTCAATCTTTTATATAACCGAGTGCTTTTTGACTCTGGCTGTACAAATGAATCAGCTGGGGAGTTTTTAAAAAATGCAGATGCAGTGGCTCCACTCCAGACCTGTTGAATAATTTCTGTATTTTTTTAAAAGCTTCAAATATGATTCTGAGACAGGCTCTAAGGGGAGATATTTTTGAGCAGGCAAGGCCTTTCTGAGCTTTGGAAATTACACAGAACTCCACCCTGGGTGTGAACACTATACTTAAGTAACTTTGAGAGTTACTTTGAGGTATAAAATTACATCCAGTGTCACTTTAAAAACGAAAAAGGAACCTAAACTCTGTTTTTCCTCTGTGAACCATCTTTATATGATGTGAGGATCCTATTTCTTAATTATTTGAAATTGCAAAAGTATGTATGGAAAATAAGCTGTAAATTAATAGAGATACATATTGAAGACACACCTTTCCCCCTGTGATACTGGTATCAGTTGGTTGGTAAAGATTTTGGTTATTACAGTCTTGGCTCTAAACATATAGCTACTATTGTGTAACTTTAAGGATCTTTTGGGGGTACAGTTTAATATCCTGTGTTAAAGTTCACTCTCAGGATGTTTTATTCCTCTAAATTTCTTTTTGTTTAAGTGCTTTAGTAGTATGAAGGGTGATGTAGATATAAGGGATTATTAATATCTTCTTAAGAGCAGGGAATATATATCCAGAAATATGTAAATGTAGCAAAGAGGAAAATAAAAGACACAATGTATCCATGCTTGTCATGTTCTATAAATTGTGAGGTGGTATATTCTTAGTTTTCTGAGTCAATGTCCATTTCAGTAAGACCTTTGATATTTATAATTATGTATTTTAGCCATGTCCATAAAAAAGTCATCATATAAGTTTAAAAATATTGGGCATATATGATGAGTACATATAACTTCAGAACTCTAAGTTAAGTGTTATCATTTAAAAAGACTGACAATTCTCATACATTATTGGGGGACAGTTGGGCAGAAATTATCACGTTTTTACCATATGCATACCAATTGGCTCAATAACTCTATTTTTAGAGTTTTCCCCCAGGGAATACACAGACATGCACAGCAAGAAGTTGATCATGGCATTTTTATAATAGAAAAAAATTGGAAACACCATAAAAACTCAGTATTGAAGATTGGTTAAGTCATAATTTCCCAGTCATAATTTCCCATTATTTCCCGTAATTTGTGAAGGAGCACAGGTTCCGATGTATAATTCAAAAAAGGATTTTGTGAGCCAATAACTTTAGGAAATAAGTGTTTAACCTACTCTGTTCCTTTAGTGTGGGGCATCTCAACAGATCAGATAGAATCTCAGTGGAACTAATTAAATTAGGGTATATCCATAAAGTGGAAGGTGTACATTCACAAAAATGTTATGGATGTGTATAGAAGTACATTCTTGATATTGTTAAGTAAAAAAATGTGTGCAATATGAAGTCCTATATGTGGGAAATATTTTTTTCGAGAAGATTTAGCCGAACATACACTAAAATATTAATAGTGCCCATCTTTGCATTGTGGCATTATGATTTTTCTCTTTTTTGCTCATATGTATTTTCTAAAGTTCTTTAATGAGCCTGTATTACTTAGTTCTTGTAATTTTAAAGGCTCTCAAATTGCTTAGAGTGTTTTAATGCCAAAGCTATGACTGTTGTTTTGGAGGGACCTACTTCAAAACACATTGAAAAGCTAGCTGTTGCATAGCTGAGATACGAATCACATTCTTTTGGCTGGATTATGTTGCAAAAGCCAGTAGATAAATTTGGATTTGAATGGCTTATTAGTCCCAATCTTGCTTTCTGGAAGGTACTTTTTTTTTTTTAATAATATTTTTTTATTTTATTATGTTAGTCACCATATAGTACATCCCTAGTTTTTGATAAAGTTCCATGATTCATTACTTGCGTATAACACCCAGTGCACCATGCAATATGTGCCCTCCTTAATACCCATCACCAGCCTATCCCATTCCCCCACTCCCCTCCCCTCTGAAGCCCTCAGTTTGTTTCCCAGAGTCCATAGTCTCATGGTTCATTCCCCCTTCTGTTTACCCCACTTTGTTGATTCTTTTACCGTGAATACTAGTAGACTGTGGTCAGCTCTTATAGTACTCTAAAATGTACATATTGAAAAGGGAGTTTTAGTTCATACCATGTCAAAAGCACCATCTACATGTAACGGTCGTCGGATGTGTTCTATGCTGAATTTGTTGGCTTTTCAGTTTTTTAAAGGAATGTTTTCATATAAGAAAATTTTAATTCCAATCTCTTCCTGTTTCTTCCTTTTGGAGGACTGGATGTGGGGAGGGGTAGAGATTGGGTGGGGAAAAAAGCTAATATTGAGAGTATACTGATAAACTTACCTCTTGGTTTATGAAGAGTCTTTTCTTTTCTCCCCAGCCTTGAGTTTGGACAGTCTAAAAGCCTGGCATAATAGAAATATTTGTGCATTTAAGTTATTAGGATTGTTTATATTGCCTTTATCCAGTATTAATTTGTTTTATGCTCTGTGTGAGGTTTAAAATTTTTTTTCAAGTCATTTGCACCATCTGAACAGATGTATGAAATCCTCAGGGGTAGGTGATGAAGTAACGTCATGAATGTAAAGACTGTACATTTCTTTATGGTTGTAGTACGCTTGTCTTGGATTTGAGTGAATTTCAGAAAAGAACTTGAAGGGATATGACCATTAATGGTTAAGGGTTGGATAAAAGTAGACCTTTCTGTCCCTAACTGAAAGACGTTAAGTCAAGTTTGTCATCAATGACTGCATCTTTGACAGCCTGAATTAGCTTCAGAAGGCTTAACAAGTTAGTAATGATTTTGAGAGAGTAGGCCAAGAATTAGAGATGGTTGGTTTGGTTTTTTTTTTTTTTTTTTTTTTTTTTTTTTTGTGTGTGTGTGTGTGTGTGTGTGTATGTGTGAGATATATTGTCAATGTGTAAGCCTCTGCTTGGGCATTTTAAGCATGAAATAATAAAATGGTTTGAGATGCATATAAAATCAAAGAATATCCTTGTTGCTATTTCATTCTTACAATAGCTAACACACTTTAAAGCCAGTAATGTAGAATACATCATCCTTTTCTGTTCTCAGTGCTGTTGTAGTAATTTTTTTAGCACAGAGTCCCCCTAATGAGGGTCAACCTCAGGGCTAAAGGCAGTGTGTCAACTAGCTACATGTGAAGATTTTGGCCATTTGGGGATTTGAATCAATAGACTCTGAGATGGGAAAGGGCCATTTGCTGAATGAATGAGGTGAGTCACACACTGTTGTACGATTCAGTATGCTCTTTAAAAGGCCTTGGGCAGGAAGCTGGAGTGTAACAATTTTATCATTTTTTCCTTCACCTTTTCTCTTCTTGCCTAATCCCAGCGTCTAATGGTTGAAGGAACCTCAGAGGCCATATAACACGGCCATGACTGTGACATGTCTGTACCCAGCCCCTGCTTGGACATGTCCAGTGATGGGATCACACTGGTGATGATGATGATGATAATTCTAGCAGTTTACATTTGTTGAACGTAGACCACATGCTGATATGATGCTATGAATTTAATCCTAACAACCACTATTTTATAGAGGACAGACATGAGTCACATAGAAGTAATTTGCCACACCGGCCTGCCTTCTAATTCTCCAAAGGCCCAGGGCCTTTGCACAGCCCTCTTTTCCTTGTCTTTGCCTGTTAGGCTCCTTCTTGTTATTTGGATCTAGGCTTAAAGGTCATCACAGAGGTCTTCCCTGCTGACTTTAGAAAACAGATCTCCCAGTCACTCCTGACTATCACTATATTTAAGTTCCCTATATATTCTTATTTCTATCTGGCATTTTTCTTGGTGGTGGTGGTGGTGGTGTGTGTGTGTGTGTGTTAATGTCCCTCCAACTAGAATTTGTGTGTGTGTGTGTGTGTGTGTTTGTTAATGTCCCTCCAACTAGAATTTAATTCCACAAGAGCAGGAACCACTACATTCCTGGCATCATGCCCAGGGCCTTGCTCCTAGTAGGTGAACAATGAATGGTTATTCAATGAGAAAGGCTACAGAGCTAGAAAGTGCCAGAGCTGGGATTAGAACTCGGTGCTCTGACTCCAGAAACTCTGCATTTGACCTCTACATATTGCCGAGTCTCCTAATTTATAAGGTAGTTTATTCCATTGTCACTGGATGACTCTTCGTTTGCACGTGAATCTATTGCTTATTAATTTTGCACAGTATTAATTCGACGTATACATCCCTCTGCCTCTTCCCTTATATCCATCAGGGTTGGGACCCTGGGCTATGAGCGAGAGCTTCTCTGGGCCTCCTCGTGCCACAGCCCTGCCAAGGGAGGGCCAGTAGTGGAAGATACATCCTGCTGCTCCCAGACTTGTCCTGTCCTTCCTTGGCTCCAGTCTCTGTCACTTTCTTTCTTTTTTTTTTTTTTTTTAAAGATTTTATTTATTTATTTGACAGAGATAGACAGCCAGCGAGAGAAGGAACACAAGCAGGGGGAGTTGGAGAGGAAGAAGCAGGCTCATAGCGGAGGAGCCTGATGTGGGGCTCGATCCCATAATGCCGGGATCACGCCCTGAGCCGAAGGCAGATGCTTAACCGCTGTGCCACCCAGGCGCCCTGTCACTTTCTGTAAGGTTAGCAAAGGGGAAAATACCAGAGGACAGGCAGTCTTCTGGATGGAAGTCTATTGGTAGTTTGTTTCCGTTGTGAATTCCCTTTTCTTTTTTCCTCCTACTGCAGCTCAAGGCTTTACACTACTAGCTGGTGAAAAAACGTAGTGGATTTCAGATGCACTGCGATTTGGCACAATTTAAGCCCTGGTCTGATGCCCAGATGGATATCTCTGGGATTGAAAGAGTTGGTAGTGGTGGGGGAAGGGAGAGGGAAGAAAAGAGAGGCCAGTGAAAGAAAAATAAAATGAATTATTTAATATGGAATATTATACCTGGTTACATTTATAGCAGGTCTCCTGAAAATACACTGTGTTTGCAATAAAGCGAACTTGCTTAACAAGATTCCGTTTTATAAAAATTATGAAGAAGATCACCTATTTGTTTATCTTTCAGGGGCCTTTCTTTAGGAAGGACACTGGTTACGTTGCATTTAGGGAGTCCTTGATTACACTTTCTCTTTCATTTAAAGAAATACCTGTGAGGGGATTTTTCCAAACAGCTTAAAGGGCTGTGAGAAAGTGTTCTTTTTTTCTCCCCTGAAGCTTTCTTTCCTTGGCTGGAATACCTGTGCTTCGGAGGGAGCTCTTTGAGCAGGTTTGTTTTTTCCATGAGCCCTGGGGATTTGTGGGGAGGGATGGTAACCCTGATGGAAATTCAACTCCGACAGAGAAGAGCAGCTATTCTTGTAATGCGTGTAAAAATATTCTCCGTGCTGTCGCCTCATTATGCTGAAGTAGTACAAACGTAGAAAAGTTTTCTGTGTTAATGTGATTCTCATGACCTGTTACTGTGCTTGTGGAAGCTTTGTAGGTGAACCATTCCTAATCAGGAAACATGAATTGCTGAGAATGTTCTAAGCAATGGAAGTACATTCATTATATGGACAGAATGGAAAACTCAATTTTATTGAACCTTACTTGAGGCCAGAAGTTTGAACTAGATGCTGATATGATGATTTTCTGGGAACAAGGGAACATGTGAGATCATTGCAGCAGTTGTAAATATTAGTTAAAATTTAATTGCGAAAGGATACTCAGGTGGTTTCAGATGTGTTGGCCAAGTTGTTTTTCCCTTTAGCTGTGTGTGGAGGCAGAGGTATTTACTACATTACTATTTTTAATATTTTTGTATGCCTCAACTGCTTAATAATAAACTCAAGTCAGCGTTTGAAATGTGAGTCATTGTGAGTTTTTAATATCGATTTACTCTTGAAATGATGGCTTGTGGACTGAGAAATCTAAGCCAGATCTAGCTCTTTCACTTTTGCTTCCTCTGCCCTTGGATTTACACCTGTCAACTATAGGAGGCCTTTGCACTCGGGCCTTTGAACAACTACCAGTCTAAGTTTTGTTTAAATCCTGTGGGTCTTCTGTCTCAGAAACTTGTACTCCGGGCCTGGTTAATAAGGAGAATTTTTTTTGGTGTCTGTTCACGTGGCAGCTAAGATTAAGGTTTGGGGTGGTACAGTCTTACATTGGTTATGAGAACTCAGTTTCGTTAAAAAAAAAATCAGTTCTATCACAGATGTTGAGCTCAAAATGTAAAGTTACTAGAATAATATTTCATAGCTGAATATTTTCAAATAAATTTTTCTTTTGATGGGGGTGCTGGCTGGTTAGTTGTTATAATTTCTGTCCAGTTCAATAATTTTAGCATTTAATTATGTAACAAAAATTTTTTTTTTGAAGGAGCGGAAAACGGACATAATAACATTTCTTACATAGCGGAGAAGCCCAATTAAAAATTGACTTTGTATCTCTAAAGTGGTACAACTTTGAAATAAATACATCAGCTGTAGTTTGAAAAGTATTATCGGTTTAGACATTCTTTTTTAATTCCACAGTTTTAATATTCGAGAACTTTTTTCATTCTACTTTCTAGTTAAGATTTTGGTATATGATATAGATATAACATTTACTGGGGGATGGAGATAGCATTTTAAGGTTGATACTCACGGATTGGTTCTCTTGCTCTTCATAGGCTATGTGTGAGTCATGTTATTTAACATTAATTCAGTAATTACCTAAATGTATATGTATGCTTTTATTTGGAAAGTTGGGTTTTGGGCTCATTGCTTGTGGTCTTGTTAACTGAGGCTGCACATCAGACCTGGATTCGGATTCAGTTGTGTGGGGTGGGGTCTGGACGTCGGAGTTTTAACAAGCCCCATTGCTTTATGGAGAAAGAAGGCCGGTTTAAGACTGTTGGAAGTATGGGGCGCCTTGGTGGCGCAGTTGTTAAGTGTCCACCTTCAGCTCAGGGCGTGATCCCGGCGTTATGGGATCGAGCCCCACATCAGGCTCCTCTGCTATGAGCCTGCTTCTTCCTTTCCCACTCCCCCTGCTTGTGTTCCCTCTCTCGCTGGCTGTCTCTATCTCTGTCAAATAAATAAATAAAATCTTAAAAAAAAAAAAAAGACTGTTAGAACTAAGGTGAAAATGGTCTGTGCATTTCAGAGGAGCGAAGAGAGCTGTAGGCAAATGTTGAAGATTATTTCTACTTAGAAACACTGACCTTTAAGTGTTTTAAAATGGTAATGGATTCTTGGTATTGGACATTTTTTCTTTTGCTCTGTATTTTGAAGAGTTTGGGTTATGTTGAGCAAAGGTAAAACCATGGAGAGTGGGTCAGGGGAGTGATGAAATTTGGTGCATTTCTTATCGTGGCCCCTCAAACCAGAAAATCATTAGCAAAATATTCAGCAGCAAAGTATTTCTTCATTGAGCTCCTTGGTCTTCAAGTCAGTGTACTTAACCTCTTCTTGCTGCAAGTTTAATGTCATATCCTGAAGTCTTACATGGTGTCCTCGATCAATTCATTGTAAAAACTTAATGTGAATATTTTCTAAGAAATTATTTCTAAGACAGATATATTTTTGACTCATGGTGGGGAAAAAATTCTCATGTCCAATCCTGTATGCTAATTTTTCTTTTTTTTTCTTTTTAGTTAAGTTGTAATTTATTCATACAGTGGAATAATTTGAGGTAAAAAAATCACAAGGTTTTTTTTTTTCTGTATCAATATGGGGTGATTTCTAAGATGCCATACAAAGTATGAAACATAAACAACTTTTTGCTAGTTTTCTTATATTATTTAAGGTTAGAGACAATATTACATACGTATTTCCCTCCCTGTTTTTGTAATTTTAGATAGGTGACATCTAGTACTTATATTTAATATAACTAGACTTTCTTTTGATACAAAGTAATTTCCTTATCATTCTTATAAAATGTACTCATTTTAAAAGAATAATTGTTTATTATGTCAAAGATGAATTAGGAGTTAAGTGACTTTTGCACCACTATAGCAAGTTCCTTGAGGATCTGTAAATACACCCCAGAGGTCTTGAGATGTCCTTGTATTCATTTAACTAAACCAAGCCAAACACCAAACTCCCACTCTTACAGTCCTTGAGTTTTTTGCAGTAGTGTCTTTGAGCTCTTATCTTTAACCTCTTTGAAGATATAGGAAGGGATTTTCATTTCTTCATTGATTAAACAAGCTTTGCAGTGGATCAAAATATGTAATTGCTCTTTCTTTTTTTTTAAAAGATTTTATTTATTTATTAGAGATAGAGAGTGCGCACAAGCAGGGGGAGCAGCAGGCAGAGGGAGAGGGAGAAGCAGGGCATCCTTGTAATTGCTCTTACAAAGGTCACTGTGTAGAATTTGAGGCAGGTGCAGACATTTACTCGTCCTGCTGCCCCCCCCTCCCCCCAAGGCAAGTGTCATATGTAAATTCCCTTGCTGATCAAACCTGCCACCTACCAACCTGGAGTGGTCTGCTCTTTCTTTGGGCTTTCCCTATCTTTTGCATATGGGGGCCAGTTTCAGATTTCACCCAGGGAACTCTTGAGGTTGTAAACCAACATATGCCCTTATCAGATAATATGATTTACAACATATTGTCTTTAAAAATTTTTAAGTATTGCAAGTATTGACTCAGAGCTGGGAGAATGAATCTGAGTCTTATTTTGTGTTGAAAGCTCCTGGCCTTATTCAAAAGCCACCTTCTGGGGGCCTCTTTAAATAAGTATGTTCTAGTTTACTCTGTGACCCTACGTAGTTCCTTCATAGGTGTTTAGAAAATGTCATACTGCAAAATGGAAAGATATTTATTTTTGTGTTTTTACCTGTAGCATCAATGGCCAGTTCTAGAACATGGCAGATCTTCACTCATAGATTAGATCTCATTTTAATACCATGTGAACAGAAAAAAACCAAAGTGACTTGAATTCTTTTAACTTATATGTGTTTTTTCCAGAGACATAACCTGTTATAGGTTAGGAGAGTGTTACTGTTTGGAGAATGTGCATATATGCTTGCTCTCTTTCTCAGACTGGCTTTATTGAGCATTTGTTGTAGGACAGATCTTATTCTGGGGACCTGGCATGGAAGCAGATTGCTCAGAGAGGGGAACTCATTTGCATGTATGTTTAAATGAAACATTTAGAGATGTCTGCCCCCATCTTATCTTCCTAGCAGCTCTGCCTTTCCCCCTGCCACCATGGTACTCTCTGAAGAGGCAGATGGCAAGGTGTGAGGACCACCCATGGTCCTTTTCTTGCCTTTGCGATGTGGCTTGCTTTGTTTTCTGTGCTTGGTTGTTTTTGCCCTCCCAACCCCCCAATTTTGAGACCTTCATTCTTCAAACAGTGTTAAGTGCTACAGAGCATTCTACTTTTGATCACCCAGCCAGAATCACTCTCTCCCTCTTGTTCAGTCTTTATTTTGATTTCTGGCTCTTCTTGCTTGTGTATGGTCCATGCTTCCCCAATTTGATTTTCTGATGCCAGCCTTTAGCTTAGACTCCACACACAGTAAGTGCTCAATGAAGGTTGTAAATGTTTTTTGAAAAAATTAGACATGCTTATATACATATCTTAGTCAATCAGCAAATGTCTGTTGTTCAATCATTAATGCTAGATGATGGGCTCAGAGGTGAGCAAGACATACGTCTGTTCTTAACATGCTCTCAGGCTAGTTGGGAGGAGAGGAATAAATAGACACCTTGCACAAAAAATAGTGTAATGCACACAAGGCCATAGGAACATGGAAGGAGTGAGGACAAGCTCTTGGCGTTGGTGGGGATAAGGGTATGGCTGGTATCAGCACCTTAACAAGAGGGAATTTGAGGTGTGGCTTGAAGGATGCTTAGGAGGTAGACATATGGACAGTGAGGGAAGGACCTGCCAGATTGGTGGAAAAGAGCAATGCATTTTGAGTCTGTAGCTGGTAGGTGAGTATGGCTGGGGCATTGTGGATAGTGTGAGAGGTTGGGCCAGATTTTGAAAGCTCTTTGAAGCAGGTTAAAGAGTTGATCATTTCACTCTAGGTAACTGCTACAGGATTTTAAGTGAGTTAATGATGGGCTTAGTACTATTTTTCAGAAAGATAATTTGGTTGGCAGTGTGAAAGGTAAATTTAGAAGAGAGCAGAGTTGGAGGGAGGCAGAGGAGCAGGGAAGGGTTGTGAAAATAATTGAGGTTAGAAATTATGGGGGCTTGAACCAAAGTGGTAGAAGTGGAGAGGGAGTAGGAGAAAGGATCTGGAAGATGGTTAGCAATTAGTAAAAACATGTGTAAAGGCGCAATGTAAACTTCACCTGCATGGGGTTTGCTTTGTATTTTTCAGTCGGCTGGGTAGTTTTTTTTTCAAATAGTGTTTAATTCAGGTTCTGAGCACTTTTAATTATTAGCTTTTCCTCCAGAATGAATTTTTTTAACTTGCTTAATTTCTACATTTTATTTTATTTATTTATTTTAGAGAGGGAGAAGAGGAGGTGGGAGAGAGGGAGAGGGAGAGGGAGAGAGAGAATCTTAAGCTGGCTCCACACCCAGTGCGGAGCCTGACATGGGGCTCAATCTCACAAAGCGGAGATCATGACTTGAGCTGAAATCGAGTCAGATGCTTAACCCACTGAGCCACCCAGGCGCCCCTAATTTCTACATTTTAAAGGTAGTTTTACTCATCAGTTACATTGACTGCTGCTGTTTTTCTAAAGTATTGTCTCTTAGTCAATTTGTTTCAGTTACTTTGAATTGAATTGTTTCAATAGTATTTGTACTTTTTTCTGTAAGTATATTCTGAAAGAAATGTCATGCTTCAGAGAAAAAGTAGATTAATTAAAATGAGAAGAAAGAAAGCTTATCATGTTTATTTAGTACAATATAAAATTCTTTGAAATGGTAGCAAAAGAAAGGTAATATTAATCTCATCTTAGAGTGCAGGTAATAGTCTTGGACAGCTAAAAGAAAATCTGTAGCAAAATGAGCCTGGAAAACTATTTCAGAGGAACTTTGATTGAAGAATAGAATGTTTCATGTGACTCTGTGAAGATGATGTCATCCTGTATTACTAATTTCAGCTCCAACAGATAGGCTAGAGTAAATGCAAATTAAGAATAAATTAAGAACAGATGTTGAGAAATACCTTTCATTTAGGGAATAATTAAATAGTGGAAAGGTCATTGGAGTTTAGTCAATAAAGCTGGGATGCTCAGAACTCATAATTATTCAAGTAACAGATGCTTTTCTTAATATGATGCTTTGCTGTGGAGGTTCGGCTAATGGGAGAAAGAATAGGCTGTTATTGTCGTATTGTTTTTCTTTTGAGTTCCATCTTCCAAATTCTTATATTCAGGAGGCTAACTTTAAATTCTGGTATGTAAACTGGTATCTCAGAATGGTGGTTGTCTTGACCTCTAAGACAGAATAAAAGGTCTCATTTGAAAACTATGCATTGTTGCGTTGGGCATTGGTGGTGTGTAAGGTTTTGATTTGGCCAGTATAACTGTCCCTCTTGGTTGTGAATCTAGCTTTCTTTAACATTCAACTCTGTCTTATGTTCTGGAGATTGTTAGGGAAGGACTTGTCTGACTCTTTCTGTATCTATATTTATCTACTTTAGTCTATCTGTAAAAGATATTTTGTTTTATTTTAATTATTATTATTATTTTTTTATTTCAAAGATTTTATTTTTAAGTAATCTTTACACCCAACCTGGGGCTCAAACTCACAAACCCAAGATCAAGAGTCATATTGCTCTACCAACTGAGCCAGCCAAGAGCCCCTGTAAAAGACATATTGAATGGCATTTTGTTACCTTGCTGGTACTATGTGTCAGCCACTTGGATTGTCACAGTGTGATGGAGACATAGCTGCAGTTGTCAATTGTTTTTCACCTAAAGAGGGCGGATCTCATCAGATTTGCTGTTCGGGAGAATAGATGCCTTGGGCTGGGGTGGTGGATGGGGCCAGACTGGAAGCCTGGAGGACTGCTGTGTGACCATCACAGTCGAACGGTAAGCAATACTGTGAACCTGAACTAAGCAGTGGTGTTTGGGATAGAGGAGAGGGGTGAGATGGAAAGCTGTAGGCGGGGGACAGACTTAATGGAACATAGTGATATATGAGCAGTCTGCCTTCTGGTTTCAACTCTTGGCAGGTAAAGCTTTTCTATTAAGGCTTTGGTGTGAGGGAGGTGGGTAAGGGAATATATTTCAATAGATATCCAATATATAGGAGATATAGATACATCTCCCGGGAGAGTGGCCTGGGCTGGGATCACATCCTTGAAAATTGGCAGCTGGACCGTTGACTATTTTCCTCAGTAGTCCATGGAACTCTTTTAAATATATTCTTAAAATTCCTCAAAATTTCATCAAGAACTGGTTTATTTCTCTTTGTATTTTCTGAGATTTTTGACTGGCCCTAGAATAAGCCTCTGGAGAAAGAATTTAAGAGATGGTAAGATTATGGCAGTGGAAGATGAGAAATTAAGAAATAGTCTTTGATTTTTATTATTTTTAGCAGATATTGGTACTTGACACCTTGGGAGTTGACTATATATTTATGTCCCAGGGTCATAAGAAGCCTACTTGCAAATGTTATTCTAGCTAACCGGGTTGGCTGGGGGAGGGAGAGGGAGGAGTTAAGAAATGCTTGCAATGTGTGCAAATTTTACAAATGTGCCTCTGCACATTTTCTGGGTAAAAGTGTCCACGGTTTTCATTATACTATTATAGGAGGCCTATGACCCACCAAGAAGTTGAATCTTTTTGGGGTTGTGTCTTTCATGGGGTTTTAGTCCTTTCTGATGGAAATGAAATGGGCTGTCGATACCCTGGCATGAGTTCAGGGTCCCACACTATTTTTTTTTTTTTTTTAAGATTTTTATTTATTTGACAGAGAAAGACACAGGGAGAGAGGGAACACAAGCAGGGGCAGTGGGAGAGGGAGAAGCAGGCTTCCCGCTGAGCAGGGAGCCCAATGAGGGGCTGGATCCCGGGACCGTGGGATCATGACCTGAGCCCAAGGCAGATGCTTAACGACTGAGCCACCCAGGTGCCCCAGGGTCCCACATTATTGACACAACTCAGATTCTGGACGTTATGTTATAGCCCCTGTTGTCTCAGAGCCATCAGAGCAAAGGACCTGATTGCTAGAATTAGGATGAATAAGACACGAAGTTTGAAGGGCAAAATTTCTGATAATGTTTGACCCAGTTTTGCATATAATGAATTTTTATTTGTTGATGAATCTTCCCCTTTTGTTGCTAAAAGTGGCAAATAATCAGACATAAATTACTAATTAACAGTCTGGTTCAGATTTTTTTTTTTTAATTAATGGAACTTGTGCTTCATCAAGCTCAGGTGGAGTGGGTATCACAATGCCTTATTTTTTCTAACGTCAAAGGTAATTTCTTTTCCAAAAATATTGTTATATTTGTCACCTGAAAACAAGCCAGTCTTTCCCATACTCATGGAGTAAGAGTAGTAGTTCTCACTGGAGGACTCTACTGCCTGATGGCTCCTCATTTTACATTTGGACCAGACCCCCTGCCCCCAGCTTAAATCTCATGTCATCAAATTGCATCACCAACTAAAGCTCATTGTTGGGATGCCACTCTCTCCCCCCATCATTCCCTCTTATCTCTTGGTGACTTTAGGTCCTGGTTCGCTGTCACTGTCTATAAAAGTTACTCTTATACTTTGATTTCAGTGTAAGCATAGATGATCCTTCCAACACTCTGTCTCTCAGTTTTTGAACTTCTCTTTTTAGTGATCCTCTCTTCCCCTGCAATGGTACTATCTTGGCAAAACCATGTCGTCATTTATGACTGTGGCCCCTCCGTAATTTGAGTTTTAAGTGTCACACTTGCTGCCCATCATGTCTTACACTTCCGGCTCACTCCCTCTTATATCACTCCCTCTTATATCAGTCTCTGATCCAGTGGGGTCTGTAATCCATTGGGCCTGCCACCATTATGCAGTTGCCCATCCCTTCAGATCCCTTCTTTGCTCTTTACTGAGCATCCATGGTCAATCACAATCACGCCTTTGCTTTCCTCATCGTTCTTGCTTCATCACAGCTGTGTCAGACTCTACCCCTGGCTAAACCTGACTCTTCACCTGCTCTGTACGAGCCCCCATGCAGAGGCGTGAGGCTGGAGAAAAACACAAGCCTAATAATGCCTTCAGTGAAATTCATGATCACATGTGAGACCTTAAGGCTGTGTGGCAATCACTCTTCCACTGTTCTACATGATTATTTCATACTTCTTTTCTTTCCTGAAACATTTATCCCTTCCTCCCCATCCTGATGCTTAGCTGATGACTTTGCCTATTCTTGTCCTAAGAAAATTGAAGTAAACTGAAGAGGAATCCGTAGTCTGCCTCCAACCAGCAACTTCCCAAGGCCACCCCAGCTGTGCCTCCTCTTGCTTGCTCAAGGACATCTCCTCTCTCTCCTCTGCATCCTTACTCTTTCCCTCTCTAGTGGGTCCTTTCTATTAGCATACAAGGTATTATTTTTCCTCTCCTAAAAGAACTATACTCTTGATCCCACCTCTGTCTCCAGCTATCACCGCATTTATATAAGAGTTCCTCAGGAATTTTATATGCCCACAGTTGCAATTCCTCCCCATTCATTCTCTCTTAAAACCGTTTTAAACAGGCATAGCCCCTACCATTCAACTAAAAGTGCGTGAAAAGTTGCTACAGACTTCCCTATCGCTCAATCTAGGGGTCAGTTCTCAGTCTTTATTTTATTCATCCCTCGGTAGCATTGATAGTTGATCATTCCGTCTTCCACGAAGCACTTTCTTCTCTTGGTTTCTAGGATATCCCATACTCTCGTGGTTTCCCTCTTGTTCTCCTTTTGCTGATTCTTCTTCCTAATGTTGGAGGGCATAGTCCTTGGACCTCCTCTTTGTCCCACTTACTCCCTTTGTCATCTTCCTTCCCCTGCTTAGAAAGAGCCCAGTGCTCTCCCGCCAAACTGCGTACGTCTGTTTCCTGTCATCCACTTGACAGCTCCACATGTTTGTTCAGATCTGAACTCTTGATCTCCCCTCCTATGCCTCTTACAGGCAAATCTGAATCTTCCAGTTGTTCAGGTTGAACATTTTGGAGGCATCCTTGTAGTCTTTTCTTTCTCTTAGAACCACATCCAGTCTGTCAGCAAATCCTGTTTATGCAGAATCCGGCCACATCTTACTATCTCCATAGTTACTGTGATGGTGTAGGCCACCATCATTCTTGCCTGAATTTCTACAGTGGCCTCCTCACTGGTCTCCCTGTTTGCCCCTTTGTCCCACTGAGGCTGGTCGCAGCCAGCAGCACAGTGAGCCTTTTTAAAATGGAAATAAATTGTATCACCCTGGGCTCACCATTCTGCAGTGACTTCCCATTTTACTCACAATAAAAGCTGAAGACCTTACAGTGATCCACAGGGTCCTGAGTGATCCTGCCTGACTCTGTCTCCCCTTACCATTTTGTTCATTGTCCATAGCCATCGGCCTCCCAGAGCAGGCCCTTTGCCCTTGTGGCGCCTGCCTGGAGCGCTTGGCCCTCCGGTGACCGAATGGGTGACTCCCTCCTCTCCATGACCTTCCTGACCATGGGTGAAACTGCAAAGCCCGCCTTCCTCAGCACGCTGCACCACTTTCCCTGGCTTCATTATACTGCATAGCACTTATCACCCACTAGCGCACCTGACAATTTACTTGTTGGCCTGCTGATGTCTGTCTCTTTCCACTAGAATGTGAACTCCAGAGGGCAGGGTTGTCTGGGTTCAGTCGCTACTATCTAGAAAAGTACCTGGTGCATAGTGTATGCTCAATTAAATATATATTGAGTGACTAAACAAATTGTGTTTTTTATTGCTTTCAACAAATGTGTAATCCCCGAGACAAATATCATTTTGATCTTTATTGTTTCTTTATTGTACTGATTGATTGGCTCCATGCTCCTGTGACTGTTTCCTAGATGCTTATTGGTAGACCACTTGATGTTCTTAATAGTCACATGTGAAATGAGAAGGCTAAGGCCACCATAAAGTAGATGTGTGTCACGGCGGGGGTTGTCAACTGCACTTTCTTTTCCAGGTTTGTTCCTTATTCTGAGAATATGGTAATTTATTTGGCATGAGAATAACCATTTAATGAAAGGATGGATGGTGACCGGTTTTCTATGAGATGAATCCTGGCAGTAGGAAGCTTTCTTTAGGTTAAGCATTCCAAAGGGCCCAGGAATAGGGTTCTTTAAAGTAAGGATGCTAATACTTCACTTTGTTATGTGCTTTGCATCCTCCCCCTCCCGTCCTCCCTCCCTCCCTCCCTTCTTTCTTACTTGCTTTTGGAAACAAGCTTTAGATGGAGGCTCATTTTAGGAATGTGACAACGCATTGCAGTTCTCTTTAATGCAGGGTGGACAGGCAGGAGTAGCTTTCTATAAAGCAGGGTTTGGGGGGTGGGAGTGGCAGGTAGCTCATCCCAGGCCCCCGAGGGTTCTTCGTGGGTTTTGGAACATAATTTACAATCACTGTTGTAGTTGAGGGGCACCTGGCTGGCTCAGGGAGTGGAGCGTGGGACCCTTGATCCCGGGCTTGTGAGTTTGAGCCCCACCTTGGTTATGGAGATTACTTACAAACAACATCACTGTTTTAGTTGATAAATTCTGGAAAACTTGCACATTAAAAACAAAGATCTTACCTTAGTCGTAGAGGAGTTACATTCTAATTTTGGTTCTGCAAGTAACTAGCTTTATGACCTTGAATAAATCACTCAGTCTGCACAATTAATTGATTTGTTTGTAAGGTTAGGAGTGTGGACTAGATGACCTCACACTGATCACTTTATAAGCTCCAGAGAACCAAATTGCTGATGCTTAATTGTTGAAGTGGTGCTAGAGAAGGGTTGTGTTCTATTATCTTCTTCCTCATTGCTGGAATTTCAGTTTTGTGTGTACTGATCTTGTGACCTTCCCAAATACTGTATACACTTGGATTCTTACAAGCAATATTGTTTTGGGGATTATAGAAGGGATTATACAATAGCATTTGGGATAAGCATGTTATCTCTAAATTGGGTTAGGTATCAAGTATAGCGTGATGTTATTACTTTATACAAGATTTGAAAAACAGTGTAAGAAAATCCTATAGTATTTATAAACATTTTATTAGCTCTCTCTTGTAGCTTGTAGTACATCTCTGAACAGTGGTTCAGAGTTACATTAGATGATGTGGTTTTGAATATGAGCATGGGTACATTTTGGCTCTGTGAACTTGGGCAAATTGCTTAGCTGCTCTGTGCCTCAGTTTCCTTATCAATAAGTCGAAGATAGTAATAGTACCTACTTCCTTGTATTGTTATAAAAATTAAAGAAATTAATATGTAAAGCACTTTGGTACATAACAGCCCTCAATAAATGTTAGCTATTACCAACATAATACAAATGCTTAGTATAATGGTGAGTGTATTCTTTTCAGTCTTTTAAAATAAGCATGTAACAATAGTTTTAATCATATCACACAAGCAAAATTTGTGTTTTTCTTTCCTAAGTAGATCTGGAATTTTGCTTATTGTTATTGTTATTTTAAGTAAGCTCTCTGCCCAATATGGGGCTTGAACTCATGACCCTGAGATTAAGAGTCACATGCTGTACTGACTGAGCCAGCCAGGCATCCCCAGAATTTTGCTTTTAAAATTCTTCTTTTTTGTATTTGATAAGAAGACCTTCTAGGATAGACTGAGAATTTATTTTCAGGTCATTTTATATACTTTTAGATGCCATGTTTAATTTTCATATGGAACTCATTTATTTTTTCTTGTGTGTTTACCATCTATTTGATACATTTTTCTGGTAGGATTTTTGAAAAAATAACTCTATCCATATAAAATTCCTCCTCCCTTTCCCCATTTCTTTTCTTCCCCCTTCTTCAAAGCCTTGGTACTGTACTCTTTTGTCTGGGATCACTGTAGTTGACTCATGGTTCTCCTAAGCATACTTTGCTCGAATCTAATTTACAACCATTTTATTTAGAGCATTTGCAAATCTATTAGTGAGAGAGAGGCTACGCTCCTGTACCAAGGAAACCTCAAAATTCAATGGCGTAAATAAGATCAAGGTTTATTTCTGTCTCACCTTATGGTTCGGAGTTGGTGGGTGGCTTGGGTGGCTCTGGTCTGTGTGGCCTCTCAGGGACCCGGGTCCCTTCGTTCTTGTTGTTTACCCTTCCACAGTGTTGTCTCGTCTTCTTGGTTATGGCCGGGCCCTCAGCACTATGTCCAAGTTCTAGTCCAAAGAAAAGGGAAGAGAGGGAGGAAAAAAAGCAATTTCCTTTGTAAAGGATGTGACCTAGTGGTTGTGTGCCCAAGTCTCTTGCCATCCCACTGGCTGCAGCCAGGTCACGTGGCCTCATTTTGCTGCCTTGGAGCTTGAGAAATGTATTTTGTGGTGAGGCGACCCTGTGCTGAGCTCAAACCTCCGGGGAGGGGGCGAGGGCTGGATTTCTGGTACCCAGAAGAAGGGGAGAATGGATAATCCTAAGTATACTTTTAGAACAACTTGGTGAGTCCAGTTTGAATTTAGAATTCTCCAAGTCCTCGGAGTTCTGTGCCAGAACACGGTGGCAGGGAGAGCTGGCATGGACTCTCCTTTGTTTTCCCATGTGGGCTTCGTTCTGCACGGAGGAAGGCTTTGCACACATGTCGGTGGTCACCCTGGCCAGACATCTGTGGTCTCTCTCCTATCCCACTTGGAAACAGTGGTGTGAGAAGTGAGCTCCTTGGGAAGTGAGCTCAGGGCTCATTTGGGCAGGATTACAGGGAGACTGGGTCCCCAGAGTGTGTTTTGAAAGAGGTTGTGGGCTCTCAGCATACATGTTCATCCGCTTGGCCCTGTGATCTCTCTATCTCATCGGGAGCAGTGGGGCTGGAAGGGGGCTACCATAAGAGCCTTGGAAAAGGCAGTGTTGCAGGCAGGGCCCCTGTAGTTTAGGTCTTAGGGTGGTACTTTAAAGAGAAGCAGTAATTTGATTTACTTCTTAGTTTTCCACTTTCCCCATGCTACTGCTTCATTAATACTCCTGTTTATCATTTATAGTGTACATGCTATATATTTAATTTACTAAGAGTGGAATATTTTTGGAATGAATGGAGTGTCGTTTTAATGGATGGTAAGGATGGATAAGGGCACAGTGAGGGAGGCTGGAGAATATTCACTTATTTAGCTTAATGTTTTCAACAGCTTAAAAAAACAACCCTTTGAGTGGCCCTTGTGATTCAGTGGCAGTTTGCCCAGACTCAAGGGAGCCAGTGTTGGGAATGAAAACTAGATTCGCTTTGAAAATCTAGAAAAAAAGTGACTAAACAAGTTATAAGAATGTGGTTGATGGCCTGGGTCCTCTGAGAGCAAGTGAAGTGCTACAGCCACCTGGGTTTGTGCATTCTTCACCCTGCTCAGCCTTCAGCTCTTTCCTCCTCCAAGCCCTGTGCCTGGCCAGCTTAGACCAGGGTCCTGATTTCACCTGTCCGAAGACAGGGCCACTGCTGCACTCAGACAGCCTGACAGCTTGTCCAGGGAAATGTCCTTGCAATCTAGCATATCAGACTGCTCTTGGTACAGTCAGAAACCACCACCTCCTTCAGTTGAGGGATGGGTTATGATACACTCGCCATCTCTTATCTCAACCCTTGAACCAGGTGTGTTTCGGGATTATTGGTTTCTTAAAGTTTCAGATAGCTTACGGTACATATATCACATTTTATGCAGCATCTCTGGGGGAGTTTGGGACAATACCCTATAATTAAATATATTAATATTTCTGAAGCAAAGTGTATGAATATTCATACTAACTGGGACACAAACAGGGTTATAAATAGCTTCAGGTTGGTTCAGGTCATGTTTTGCTGCCAAATGGGTTATGACAAAACCGTTGGTTCCCAGAACTTTTCGAAGGCTGGCATCGTGAATCAGGGATTGTGCACCTGGGATGGGGACTGTTTTCTCAGTGTTTACTCTGTGCCAGATGCTCTCACGTATTGGATTTTGTAGTGCTCACAACAGACCTAGGAGGAAGGTATTCTATTATCTCTTCTTTATTTTCCTCCCTAACTCCCTTCCTTCCGTCCTTGGAAACGGAGGTGTAGTGAGGTTGAGTGACTTGCTTGAGACTAAGAGGAGGAGGCCAGGACCCCAGGCCTGGACACTTACCTGCTATAAAAAGTTTCTAATTTGCTTGTTTGAAACTTTGGAATACAAATTGCCTTGTAGAATCCTATTTCACATTTAATGGTAGCTGAAAGACAATACGCCACTAAAAGTGCCATTGGAAGTAATGACCCCTCACAACATTGTTTCTTGATAAAATGCCTTTTAAGTTCACCCAGCAGGGGCAGGAAACGGGATCCCAAGACTTGCCCTTGTCTGTAGATGGTCCCCCTTCCTGCAGCTTCATGGGTCCTCCCCTAGGCCCGGCAGGGGTAGTCAGTCAGGGCACTGTTCTAGGACCTATGGGAGTGTGGGCAGGACCTGAGCACAGCATAGGGCGGAGAGGGGAAGGTTTGGGCTTTTGGTGTGATAGAAGAGGTCGGGGATGGGGAGACTGGCTGAGGTTCTGACACTACTTGGTTAGGGCCCCCATTCCAGACTCATGTTCCTGTTCTCATAGCAGTCACCATGGATGTTCCAGAAGCAAGCATCAGAGAGGGGGTGAATTTAGCCTATCTGTTAGGTAGAGCTGCTGCTTGGCTTGATTTTGTGTGTGGCAGCTTGAATGTGGCTGCTTGGCATTAGTAGGGATCTGCCATGTTAGAATCCTTGCACCTGCTCTGTGATGATTCCGTGGAATGAGTAGCTGTGACTGTCATTGGCAGATGAGAACACTGTGGCACACTCACACTCACTTAAGCTGCTTGAACTCATCTCAAGAGTTTTGCCTCATGGCTCCTTGTTACCCTGGTCAGGACAGTTCCCTGCACACGCCCTCCTCTGAAACGGAGGAGACAGCTGAAGGATTTCAGGATCTATCTCCCCCAAGTACTTCATCCTTTACCGCTTCTCTTGTTTCATTATGGTATTAAAAAGCACGTAGGCTGATATTGATTCTTATTTGGCCGTAAGTGGGGTTGGTTGGCACTTACTGGCCTCTTAGCTTTCCTTCATGTAGTTTGTGTTACGGTGGGCTCCTTGGTGTGCCATTTGGATTGGGAGAGGCAGTTATGTTAAAGGAAAACCTCGGAAATTAGAAGGTCTGGGTAAGTATGTTAGTATACCAATCCCTTTGTTAGCAGTACCTTCATTGACATGACCCTCATTTAAAATTCAACATCATTTGTTAAATTTTACTTCACGTAATGTATAGGTCTAGGAGTCTCAGCCAAAGTCAGCGCTTTTTATGGTAAGTATCTGGATATACATTAACCTTTTAAAATTGTAACCGGTTAGTTACACCATAAAAACTAGCAATGTGTGAACTAATTGGTTGCTTGCTAAATCCAGAGTACATGAGGAAAATTAATTTGATATTGAGAAATTAGTTCCTAAAAGCGTGGAAAGAGCCTGAGAGCTAAGCTTATGTGCTGGGACTTTTCAAACACATGATTTCATTTCCTCCCTACAGTAATTCTGTGGGGGAGGTGTAATTTTACTGTTTCATAGATGAGGAAACATTTGAGTTAGTAGTCAAGTCTTACAAGTTTTTGGCAATATTTTAAAGATTACACTCCAGGACGCCTGGGTGGCTCAGTCAGTTAAGCAGCTGCCTTCGGCTCAGGTCATGATCCCAGGGTCCTAGGATTGAGCCCCTCATCGGGCTTCCTGTTCAGCAAGGAGCCTGCTTCTCCCTCTCCCTCTGCCTGCTGCTTCCCCTACTTGTGCTGTCTCTCTGTCAAATAGATAAATAAAATCTTCAAAAAAAAAAAAGATTATACTCCATCTTATTCCAGAATCCTATAGAAAGTCACATCAGGAGTAGACTTTGAAAAAATATATATTAACGAAAATGCCGAGAGGGGAAGAATGAGTTGATTAGTTAGATAAGGCCAGGAGGGGTTAGTTCACAGAAGTTGTGCTTGCTTCAATATAAGGTGCCCCGTCCCATTGTCAAACTTTGGATGCAGATTTGTCTCAGAGTGTTGTATTAGGCAATGCAGAGAGGAAAATGGCTGTTACAAGATTGACATTATCCACTTTTTTTTAAAAATTTTTTTAATTAATTAATTTTTTAAAAGTAGACTTCACTCTCAATTTGGGGCTTGAACTCACAACCCTAAGATCAAGAGTTGCATGCTCTACTGACTGAGCCAGCCAGGAGCCCCTATCCATAAATGTTTAACAAGACGTTTACTAATGTGAAGCATAGTTTTTTCCCTCTGGCCTCACGCCCGAAAAGACCTTTTTTTCCTGGAACCTCATAATGGGACAGTGAATGATAGGGCGAAAGCTCTCTCTTCAGCTCTGTATGATATCTAGACTAACAGACTGTTGGCGGGTGGCATCCTTTATTGTATAAGCCAGGCACAAATTTATGAAATCATTTTTGAAAATAGAGATGGGAGGAAATTCTCCAGTGATTTGCCTTAAATCAGCAACTTTAAACGATCCTGGTATCTCAGTCAGTTATCAAACTGTTGTAATATGAGGATAGTACCTACTCTTTTTTTTTTTCTTTTGAAGATTTTATTTATTTGACAGAGACAGACACAGCGAGAGAGGGAACACAAGCAAGGGGAGTGTGAGAGGATGAAGCAGGCTTCCTGCTGAGCAGGGAGCCTGATGCAGGGCTTGATCCCAGGACCCTGGGATCATGACCTGAGCCGAAGGCAGACGCTTAACAACTGAACCACTCAGGCGCCCCTGGATAATACCTACTCTTATCTTTCTTTTCATAAATTGATTAAAAAAATTTGGTTCTCAGACTTTTCTGTCAAGAAATTCTTTGCTATTTGATCATGTCTCATGGAACGTTCCTTAGTTGTATATATATTTCTACTCTCATGCTATGTAATTCTTAATAGAAGCTTTCTTTCTGGGTTTTGTTCTTTCCTTCTTTCCTTTTCTGGAAATAGCTTCCAGATGGGATTATTATTATTATTTTTTTACAAACCTCTAGTCCTTATGTTTTACCATTGTCTGACCCATTATCTCTTTTCTGAGTTTCATTTTTGGCTTAGGTATTCTGCTTTTGGTATTTTTTAATACTCTGTGATGTATACTGAAAATACTTGGCCGGGGTTATGAGGCTGCACAATAATGTGGTAATGATACAGTGCTCTGGACTTCTCTGTCACTCCCAGTTTATTAAGGAAAAATCTGCCTTCACTGTATTCCTTCTTTCTTACTCCTCGATGTTTATTTAGAAGATAGCATGAAATATGTTGTTGCTTTGTTTCATTCCTTTCAATGTCTATTGAAAAAAAATAGAAAACAAGTTTGTTTAAAATTTGTTTGAATTGAATTTTTAAAATATTTAATGAGGCTTTTTGAAATTAACCTTCCATATTTTTCTGAATTAGGCCACACACATTTCACCCTTTCGCTATCATGGTGCAAGGTAGCGTGTCCGTTGGTCAGGACTTCCCCTGGGGAGTGCTGTTTAGGGGCATGTCTGAGTGCAGTGCTGTGTTCTCTACTTGAATCGTCTCTTTTGCCAAGACCTTGACACTTAAGCATTGGTTGCTAAAATGCTTTAAATTGTTTTATGAGACGTTTACTTGGCCTGGGAATTTAGAGTATTGCTCTCCAAGACTCATTTGGTTGACTAAAATCCTTGTGCCTCTTATTTTGTCTTCCTTTCTGTCGATAAGGGAGTCTAGTAGGTTTTCCTGTAGAACTTTATATACCATAAGATTTATGTGAAACTTTATGTCTATCTTCAGGCTTTGGAGCCAGGTTACTAAAAGTCAATTTTTAAAAACATACCCTCTGGGGGCAAAGTGGAAGAACCAGAACGGTTGTGCTGTATTTGAGCAGGTCTGTAGAGTTGCTGCGACGGTTCAGTGAGTGAAGGGTGCTTGCCTGGCACCGTTAGAGGCTCTTTTATCCTTGTCATTGTTACTGTTATTTCCCGCCTTCATTCTTGTCCTCCCTTCCCCTTGCATCGATTGCTCTTGACTTCCTGGGGGCCGTTGAGGGAGATCGCCACTGCATCGCTTGGCCCAAGTTACCAGGGCTGGCTGAGTGGACTTTGGCCCTGGTTTCCAGCCTCTGATGCTCATGCACACACAGTTGGACCTTCTGGATGGATTTCAGAGGGTCGGGAGTCGGGGGGCAGCGGGAGATGGAGGAAGGATGGAAACCTGGGCAAGAGGGGCATTCTGGAGCAAAGGACAGTTGCTCATAGGAAGGATTGCGGAGGTACAAACATTAATCAAAACAAATTAATGTAAAAACATTAATCAGATAAATTAGTGCCACTTGCTCTGTTTTCCACCCCTTTCTTTCAGTCATGGTGTGAAATATTAGAATCCAGACTCATGATGGATTCGCATAAGCCTCATTTACTACTGGGAGCATTCACCCGAGTCAGCTGTTTAAACTCTGTTAAGTACTTTTCCAACTCTGAGATTCTACTTGTGCTTTCTGTACCAGCTTCTCTAATGGCCTCTTCCTGCTAGGGGGAATGGAGCGGGGGAAGGTACTGGTTGAAATCACTCAGATAAGCCTATTGTTCCAGTGGCCATATGGGCACAGATGTTTGGAATCAGCTGGTAATTTTAAACAATCTCTAACTCATCTTGTTAAATACATTTGCACATGTTTACTGTTTGCTTAGCTTGAACCTAAAACACTACATGAAGTAATGTGGTGTATAAGAAGCATTACAGTAACAAGAAGAGTAGCTTGAATGGTTTTTGCATGCTTACTAGGCTCATCACTATCTAACTGTTTTAATATTACTTATACACCCATCCCACACCTTCCTGACACACCCACATATGTGTATATGTGTTTGTCCACCCTCGAATGTATATATAATATAGACATACACACATGAATTCATTTATTCATTTGTTCATTTATTTTTAAAATTTTTATTTATTTATTTGACAGAGAGATAGAGAGCACAAGCAGGGGGAGTGGCAGGCGGAGGGAGAGGGAGAAGCAGGCTCCCCACTGAGCAGGGAGCCTGATGTGGGACCCGATCCCGGGATCCCGGGATCATGATCTGAGCCGAAGGCAGACCCTTAACCAACTGAGCCACCCAGATGCCCCCACATGAATTCATTTAATTCTCCCTATGAAAGTGGCACTTCTGTTATCATCCCCATGTTACAGTCAGGAAACCACAGTGGCTAAGGAACAACCCAGCCTAGCATAGGTAGTGAGTGCCAGAGTGAGAATTTAAATCGGCATCGCTCTGCCACACTCTTCATCACTACCCTGCAGAGCTTCTCAGTGCTTAGTCTCCAACTCCAAGCAAATAGTAATTATAGCTAATAAGTCCAAAGTTACTTTGTTATGAGAAAATCTAAAAAGCTATATAGTTTTAAAAAAGGAGCCTGGTTTCTGTTGAGTAGCATGTATGGGCCTTTGTTTGGGGTTTGGCTGTTTCCATTTGTTAAGTAAAGACTCGTTGGGATGTTTGTGTGACAAACAGTCTTTGTGACTCCCTACAGTGTGTCCTACCTAAGCGAGCTCCTGTTGAGTGTGTCCACTGATTTACCATCTCTCATCCGGGCACCTTTATCAGTTGATTCCCAGAAGTTTGCAAGTGGCCTTTCACAGTGGCCCTTCTGGTTGACTGTCGGCCAGGAATTTATTTCAGCCACCGCAACTCAACCTTGTAACTTACCATTGAGGGCTTCTATCTTTCCTTATTAGGTACTGGAAATTAAGGAAACTGACTTAGCACCCAGGGGCCTGTTAAATGAGACGGATATTTTGGTGGGCAGAGTATTGAAAAAGTAAAAGGGTTTCACGGACCACTTCATGTCACTGCCATTGAAGAGTGTTTGACATGTAGGGACTGGGGATGTGTATCAAGGATTAGCGAATAGAACACTTTAGGCTTAAGTCATAGGAAAATGTGCAGGCAGGATTTGATTTTGACTTTTTTAGAAGGCACATTCTGTATAATTGTAGAGAGTGGTACTATTCTGGTTTGCCTAGGGATTCAAGGTCTGATTCCCCCATTTAAGTAACAAAGACATTTGTAGTTAGGAGGGAAACTTGGCAATTCTTAAATTTGGTGATTGGATTGATTATACTTCCTTCCCTATGCTATTAAATTATCATGACCATGGGGTGAATTGTGGATTAAATGCTATAAATATTATTTGTAAATATTTTAACATCATTCCTCTCTATTCCTTTTATCAAGACTAGTTGATTATTATAATTGACAAAATTATTATCATTTGAATGAGAGCAGAACAATCCTCCCGCTCAAATTAATGACATGATGGGAAAGAGCAAGGAAATAAATTTTTCACATACTCTGTTTTGAATGTTAGGGACTGTTAAATATTCCTGATTCAGAAACAATGGAGCACAACATTAATATTTATTTGACTTTAATGTTTGAAGTCAATATCATTTACTTTCATTTTTTTACTTCAGCTAACTCAGAAACATAAGGATTTAAAGAAAACGAAGGAAGACATTATGCATTTCTTGCTTTCTTTTATTTTTGTGATACATTAAAGATATATCGCAATGTGGGCAAAATAGGGTTTCTAGGACTTCCAGTGACTTCATCAAACAGGCTATATGTGAGCTTCTAAACCAAGTAATTTTTTTTTAAAGATTTATTTATTTTGGGGGGGAGGGGCAGAGAGAATCTCAAGCAGACTGTGCACTGAGCACAGAACTGGACATGGGGCTCATCTCACAACCCTGAGATCGTGACCTGAGCCAAAACCAAGAGTTGGACGCTTAACTGACTGAACCACCCAGGTGCTGCTTGCCCAAATAATTTGGGCAAAAGTTTGCAGTTTTATGAATTTGCTGGCAAACCTTATCTTTCTTTGCCTGAGAAGTTTCCATACTCCTTGGGGCTCCATAGTCAATTTCACTGGGTTTTGTGGGAAATATTGGCATCTAGCTATGAAATTCTTTCTGGTTCAAAAGAAGGTCCTGAAAAATTATTTCTGTATTTCATAATGTTACTATTAAAAACATGCACGTTCCCTTTCAGCCCAGATGGGAATTACTGTCTGTGTTTTTAAAACTTACAGGCCGTCCTCTCTATTGGTCACAGGGTACTGAGCATTTGGGTTACAGGGCCATCTATATTTTGTCTTTCATTATTAATATACTTGATACAGTTATAGAGTTTTTTTTAGTAAATATAGATGAACTTTAGGTTTCTGTGTTTATTTTTTATTTTTTATTTTTTTTTAAAGATTTTAAATGAGCATTTGGGTTACAGGGCCATCTATATTTTGTCTTTCATTATTTGGGTTACAGGGCCATCTATATTTTGTCTTTCATTATTAATATACTTGATACAGTTATAGAGTTTTTTTAGTAAATATAGATGAACTTTAGGTTTCTGTGTTTATTTTTTATTTTTTATTTTTTTTAAAGATTTTATTTATTTATTCGACAGAGGTAGAGACAGCCAGTGAGAGAGGGAACACAAGCAGGGGAGTGGGAGAGGAAGAAGAAGCAGGCTCAGAGTGGAAGAGCCCGATGTGGGGCTCGATCCCACAACGCCGGGATCACGCCCTGAGCCGAAGGCAGACGCTTAACCGCTGCGCCACCTAGGCTCCCCTCTGTGTTTATTTTAACATATATTTTGAGAGATAAAATTTGAGTTTTTAATAAAGTTTTAATGCAGTTTAGTATTTTCAGTATGTAAAGTGAATTGAGGTCCCCAAATAGAAGCTGTAATTTGGCTGGATTGAATTACTGAATGTACAGTAAATTTTCACATTTGAAGATAAAGGAAAGAAATGTAATTTGATGCTATATCTATAAAATTTTGCTATATATGAAATGACTATATTATCTTATAAATATTAAATTCAAATTCCAAATTGGACCTAATCATGAAGAGAATAATTAACTGACAGTTACATCTGATGTTATGAATATTATTGTACAAAGTCTGTACAATAAGATATTCAGCAAGATTGTCTTGTAGACTTTGAGGCTGTAAGAATCAAGTCTTGCCTGCATGCTACCGCTGTATGAAACCAGTGCCTGGCTTATGGTCATGAGACCCTTTTAGGACCCTACCTAAGAATAAATTGAAGAGAGCAGAACTTGTAGTTGAAAGTGGAAGAGTGGATATGAGTTTATCGCTGCTTGCTGCCATGATAATTACAGCAAAAAACAAACAAACAAAAAAAGGAATAACTAATACGGTCAAAGAGAAGTGGAGACAAAGTGGCTTTGGATGGGCAAGGCATCACATGTTGGAATATGATTGCGGAGGGGTAACTGCTGAGGGGTCCAGGGCAGAGGGTGGTGACAAGAGGCCTCCTAGTGCACCCCTTAGACTTTGTAAGCCTCCCGATTTAGAGTAACTAGTACTGCCTGAGGTTGGATCAGGGGAAAGTGGGAGATGTTTGGGCCTAAAAACTAGGAGTTTGGTTGCGATCTGTAAACAGTGTGCCTTCACTCCCAGGTCTTTCCTCTTCTTCCCTGCCTGCACAGGACCATATGGATTTATATATTCTCTGGAGAAATTGAACTCTGCCTTGGGATCCCTGTCCCAGAGAGAATGGTGCGGTTCTTGTTTGACACCAAGAAGATGAGGGGACACCAAGGGGGGAAACCCTAGAATTGCTGAAGCTATACCAGCCCCAAGTCAGAAGATGCTTTTATTGGGAAGATAGTTTAGTTACATCATGGAATTTGATGGCCTACTTCGAGTCCATCAGTTGGCAGGCGACACCCAAGCACATAGAACTTGGGCATTTGACTGCCTCGTTTTGAAATGTGAGGGGCTGCCAGGAGTCAGATGTTTGAGGAAAGCTTCCATTATTAAAGCCAAACCCAACCAACAGGAAAAAGAAACTTAGGGGAAAGGGAGGAAAATGATATATAATAAATATCCTCAGAGAGGTGGGAAAATAATTACATCTTTGAAGCAAGAAAAGAATGCTATAAAAATCAGATTCAGAGAATAAGAAAGGAATCTTGGAAATTGTATGGTATCAGAAATAAAAAAAACTGGAGAGACTTGAAGAATAGATGTAACAGACGTAAATCCTTGATTACTATAACCAAAATTTTATAAATAATGTCTGACTTATAATCAGAAAATAGTGTAAGTGCACTATTAGAAATGCATAAATGTGAGAACAAATAGATAATAGATGGAAGGGGGTAGCCCCTTGAAAGAAGGACTGAGGTAGGACTGCCAGATTTTGTTATAATCCTATTTGATTAAAAAAAGAAAAAGGCAAACTATGTGTATTTATTGCTTTAATAAAAATTGAGAAAGGTGTAATGAAATATTTACTTTGGAGATCATTTTGTTGAAAAATTTTATTGACAGTATAGAAAATTCTGCACAGAATTAGTTTTTTGGCAGCCCCATAAGCCTCTGTGAATAATATGGTCCCCTAAATCTTTTCAGTAGTTGTCTTTTCTCAGCACGGGTTTCTAGCTGCAGTTAGGCATGGTTATTGTAACGTTTTGTATATCTTCCTCATGCCTGGCTGGACAAACTCGGTGGCTTTAACAATCATTTATTGTGCATGTGAATTGTAAATGTCCCAATTATTTTGAGACAAACTTCTCCTCACATTACAGTGACATACTTTCTGTATTGCTAGTGATTATGGGAGTGTTTTCTGTTAGACATTTCACACATCGTGGTTGTAATGAAATACAAATGTTAAGGAACTAAACATTTGAGCACCAGGAGCAAGCAGATCTTCAAGCCGAAATGGTCTCTTTCCAGCATTTTTCCTGACTTACAAACTTTTTTTGTGTGTGTTAAGTGGCCTTCTGCTCTTCACTCTCACTTACAACCATGAGTGGCTGTTGTGGCAACGTGGACCTTCACAGAATTGTAGAGCTGGAGGATGTTTTAAGGGTCCATCGTCTCCTCTTCTGTTGCCTGGTAGTTGAGGAAAGTGAGAGTCAAGGAGGAAGGAAATGACTTTCTCAGGATTAAACAGCGGTCCCAAACCCAGTACGCTCCTGCTGCTCTGGGCTCCCCGGGACCCTAAGGGAACTTTCTGCTCACTTTCCTTCAAATCTCATTTGATTGTCGATGGTTTTCTCTTGAATGTGCACCTGACAAAAAATGCTTTCACACCTTTCCAAGAAATGTTCTGGTGGGAATGAGGGGGGTGTGAACTTCTAGAAGGATTTTAGGTTTCTATTACTGTGTGAAGTTGAGGGTTTTTTGCTAATATGCTGGAAGAGATGTGACTCCTGCCTGTGGATTAAAGCAGGCAGACCTTGGGCTCCAAGTCCAAAGTGTCAGCATAAATAGGGAGAGGGGAAATGGGAGGAAGAAGAGAGCAAGGTTGTGAGGACATTTTCTGTCCTGTTGTTTTCCTTTTGGTGGGAAAGGGTGAGAAATTTATTGAACATAGCTGGAGCTGCTGAACTGAACTGGCCCCAAACTGTCTTAATTTGTGTGAGAGAAAAGCTGTGCTGTTTAGTCCTTCAGAACAATTCTCATCATGCAGCTGGGGCCTGCTGGCTGCCATTAAGGTTCTGCAAAATTTGATTTTTGTACCTTCTCTGAACTTTTTTTCTGCTAACCCAGCCCCTGAATGCTGTTCACTGGCCTTCTAACTCCATCCAGGCTTGGCCTCTCCTCTCTCCTTTTTTTTTTTTTTTTTAATTGGTGTTGTGTTGTGGATATTAATGGTTGGCTGATTAAAGCAAAACAGTAAGGTGTTAATGATTACTCTGTTACTCCTCCTGGTGGGGTATGTGCATATATTCACAGAGCTGTTACAGAAATAAGATGGGGCAAATCTTCAGTTGGTAGGTTGTAACTAAGGAAACACCTGGTAGAAAGGAGTGTAATCTATTTTGTGACCTTGCCTGCCTCGTATCCTCATTTTACAAATCGCAGGGCTCATTAAGTCAAATGTGTCTTTCTGGAAAAAAGTTGAGAAGTTTCATCATCATCAAGGATATGTCAAAAAAAAGTGCTCGATGTCATTAAAGACACGGAGACAATGTAAGTTTCTATCAATGGATGGATAGATAAAGATGTGGTACACACACACACACACACTCATGCACACATGCACGCACACAGAGGAATATTATTTAGCCATAAAAAAGAAAATTCTGCAAAAATTTGCAACAATGTGGCTGAACTTTGAGAGTGTAGTAAGTCAGACATGGATACTAGACAAAGATCAAATACTGTATGATCTCACTTGTATGTGGAATCTAAAAAAAAACAAAAACAAACTCAAGCTCATAGATATAGAGAACAGATTGGTGGTTGCCGGAGGCAGAGAGTAGGGCGGAAGGAGAAGAGGAATGGGTGGAGGTGTTTAAAAGTATCAACTTCCAACGGTAAGATAAATAAGTCTTGAGGGTTAATATATAGCATAGTGGTTATAGTTAACAATATAGTATTGCGTAATTGAAAGTTACTAAGAGAGTAGTTCTCTCGCCACAAGAAAAAAAATTCTAACTATGTGTGTTGATGAATGTCAACTAAACTTGTTGTGGTGATCACTTTGCAATATATACATATATTAGATCATTACATTGTTAACATATCGATTACATCTCAAAACAAGAAAGAGAGTATGTCAAGGATATCTAATAGTTGAATTGTACAGTAACTATTAACCTTATAAATGTCCATTGAGAATTTCTTTTTTTATAGTTGTTCTGTACTGAAACTAATGAAATAAATATTTCTATTTATTATAAAATATAACTTCTTTAATAATTCTGTTTATTTTGAATTGTCTTTCTTTCAGAAATGTTTTATTCCTTTCCCCATGAGTAAAAATATGCTCAACCCATTAAAAACAGAATATAAGCATTTTTTGGTACATCAGATGTTTATATCTCATGATAATGATGGGGATTAAGGTTTTTGTTCTTTATCCTCATCACCCTCTACTCTTTTTGACCTCCATTGGCCCCTTTGGCAGTGTGTGGTGTACCAGATAAATGTTTTTAAATGCATAAAATAAACTACATGGCATTATAAAGGAAAAGCAATTATATTGAAATTCACTTATAAAATAGTTAAAAGAACCTGTGACAGAGTAATCTTTGTTTTTTGTGAATACGTTCAATGTCATGATCCAATTGTTGGTCCATAACTGTTGTGAGGATGTGACGAGCCAAATGATTTTTCAGCTATAATGTGAAGTGAATATGGCTGTGATTTTTGTTGGTAATTCAGCCAAAGTTACTACAAATTGTGTGTTTTATGATCTGTCTTTGTAATAAAGAGGTGCAAATTTTTGTTAGGGGTTAATGAAATAGCTAATTTTCCTTCCTGTCCAAGTTCATGGACCCTTTGCCTTGTAATAACCCCTGATGAAGCTGATTGTTTAAGATCAGCACGTATATACTTAGAGCTTTGGCAGTGACAACAGTGTGCCATGAAGAATATTTTTGCAGACAACAATCTGAAATGGAAAAAACTTTAAAAAACATATTTATTTTATTTTATATAGAGAGAGTGAGCACAAGCGGGAGGGGTAGATGAGAGGGAGAAAGAATCTCGAGCAGACTCTGTACTGAGCATGGAGCTCAATGTGGGGCTTGATCTCACAGCTCTGAGATCATGACCTGAGCTGAAACCAAGAGTTGGGTGCTTAACCGACTGTGCCATGGAGGTGCCCTGAAATGGAGAGAACTCTTTGTTGAGTCCTCCATATGCCAGGCACTGTACTGGGCATGGTCAACCAAATTGACAAACACAACAGTTTTGGTGCCCATCCTCTGGAATGTGGTGACTAGTAGAAGAAACCGATATCAAACCCCAGAATGTACACATAGTTAGATGTTTACTTCCTAGGGGATGGATGTCCTGAAGTGTGGTAATTGCGTGATGGGAAGGGGCCTGAAATGGGTGCTAGTGGTGAGGGAAGCCATATTTAAGTGGACGCTTGAGTGTTGACTGAGGGCAGAGCTTGGCCCACAGAAAACCTGAATGAGGACCGTGACTGGGAATGAAGTGAACAGAGGCTGCACCTTGAGGCTGGCAAGATATGCAGTTTGCATTTCATTCAGTCGTATTTTTAATCCTGGTTGAAGAGTATAGTTTACCCTTGAGCTTGATGGCATACATATATTATTTAGCATATTAATGAGAGCTAGACACTTAAGAACATTTTTTATTGTTTAATTACTAAACATTTTCCCTCACCCAGATTTTAATTTGGCACAAATTTAAGGAATACCTAAGGAGAATTGAGGAAGTGCTTGGCTCGTCTGCATTTAGCAATTCGAACAGTGATGTTTGTAGAAATGCATACCTTACCTGGCTGTTCCTAGCAGATAAGTGCTGTCACACCTGTGGATTTTAAGACCACAGGCTCCCTAGCCTGGCGGAGGCTCAGGTGGGGTAGACCAGGATTGGGCTGTGCACGGAGGCAGGAATGTAACCATTCTGGTCCGGGCAGTTGGGGAGGGACTCCTCTCTCCCTGGTTCCCATACTGTTTGGCTCTGCTCTTCAATTTGACTCCATCAAAGCACACTCTCGAGTGGACGAGTGGACGGGTACATAGAGCTTTGTGACTTCAGAAAACATGCATCGTTGGTTTCTGAATCGTAACCACCTTTGAAGGACATGCTGAGTCAACAAGAAATGGAAGTGACATCTGATTCTACACATGGAGACGACGAAGGGTCACAGGCAGGTAATGAACCCTCGCTTAGAATGTTATGGTTGCTTAAATTCTTGTCCAGTGGTTGTGGACAGGAAACCCAGGCATGACTCAGTTTGCCAAGAATTAGTGTGAAAATTATTGAGCAACAGATTCAAAATGGTTTTGTCCTCTGGGTGATCTTGGAATTAAAATTCTTTTTCTCTGAATGTTACGAAAGAAGTGAGTGACATGTAAAGAATCTTACAGTGTCCTTTATTAACAACGTTTCAGAACTACGATGTGCTCTGCTGACTAGCGTTGTTGATCTTCATGGATAGGGCTGCCTCCGGCCTCACAGCCTCATGCAGGACCTGGCACTTGAAGCAGGCCTGTGAATGTGAAGGAATTGGTGCCAGCAGCTAATGATACTCTGTGAAAATTATTCCATCACTTTTCCATGATGCAAGATTTGCTCAAAAGTGTTTGTTGTAGGACAGTCATGGGGGGATAGAAATTATCCTGCTCCCAACACTATAAATGGGTTAGCGAACTGTAGCCACGGTGCTACTCCGAATTTCCAACACGGGGTAATGAATTAGTGTTGGTGGGGCTCCTGCATTCTTTTAATTTGTCCATTCCTCTTTTGGTTTGTTCATTCACTCCATTTCATACGTGCTGGTGCCAAGTTCCATATAGAGTGCTGGGAAACAAAGACAAGTAAAGCAAGATCCCTGCTTACGGGTCCTAGAACACAAAGATTCAGCACAGTGTGGTAAGAGGTATAATACTGTCACACAGGTGCTGTGGGACCACAGATGAGGGGGGATTAACTTCTGGTGTCTTTGCTCTTCCTTGGAGGGTCAGGAAATGTTTTCCAGAGGAGAGACCTGTGAGGTGGCAGAGGGGAGTGTGGAAGAGAAAGATTCCTGGCCAAGGGAAAGTGTGTGTAATGGCAAAGGCATGTCGGGGATCACGTGGTGAGATGCCATTTCCATATTTATAGTGTGCCTCCTCTCTCACTGCCTATGGCCCCGTCCATGGCTGGCTTGCCGCTCTGGGTACAGCCTCTTTTCAGGCTCTTTCCTCTGCCTGGAGTACCTGGCCTCTGGCTCTTGGCTAGCCCCTGCTATTCTCTCTGGGTTTGGGCACTGGATTAAATCGCCTGTCTTCCCAGATGCCTGTCCTGACTGCCCGTCTGGAGTAGGTCTCAGCTTGTCATCTCCTACCACTTGTCCTGTTGCTCATTTCAGCCCACTAGTCACAATGCCAATTGCTTTGTTGACTTTGTGGTTGATAGGTTCCCCCACACTGTGATCTCCACCAGGGCAGGGACCAAGATTTTCTTGTTCATCACTGGCCTGTAGGGATGATAGATCTTGCAAATGAATGAATGCAGGAATGGAAAGATGTCACTTAAAAAACAAAGCACTCTCGGGGCGCCTGGGTGGCACAGTCCTTAAGCGTCTGCCTTCAGCTCAGGGCGTGATCCTGGCATTCTGGGATCGAGCCCCACATCAGGCTTCTCCACTAGGAGCCTGCTTCTTCCTCTCCTGCTCCCCCTGCTTGTGTTCCCTCTCTCGCTGGCTCTTTCTCTCTGTCTAATAAATAAATAAATCTTAAAAAAAAAAAAACAAAAACAAAACAAAAAAACCCCAAAGCACTCTCAATGTACGTGTTATTCCAGTTTATTCCTTGAATTTGAAGTAATTCTTAATTGGGCATTTAGGATCTCAGTTAAGAATTTTATTCAAGACCTTTAAAAGGTAAAAGAAAGTAAAGTTATTTTGGATCTTGGAAGGAATGACTTGAAAAATCTAAGCATTCTTTAAATTGAATATATAAGGATAAGAGTCATTCTACTTGGATTTCTTGTTATAAATGGAAATTCATTAATTTAAAGAAAATTGAATGAAGAGTGCATTTAAATGGACTTACTCTTTTTTAAAAAATGATTTTATTTATTTGAGAGAGAGCACACGCACGAGTAGGGGGGAGGGGTAGAGGGAGAGGGAAGGAGAGAATCCCAAGCAGACTCTATACTGAGCACAGAGCCCAAAGTGGGGCTGGATCCCAGGACCCTGAGATCATGACCTGAGCAGAAGGCAGACGCTTAACCAACTGAGCCACTCAGGCGCCCCTAAATGGACTTTTTCTTTATGGTAATTTATAAAATTATTTATTACACTATAATTTTTATTTGTACTTCTCAGTTCTCAGACATCTCCTGATAATTTTGATGATTTAACTTATCTGTGCTCTGAAACTTTATTTTTATAATTAATATCATTATTTAAGCCCTTTATCTTATATAAATCAGTGATGTTCTCCCACTTTTTATTTAATACAGTATCCATGACGCAGACATTCTCCATCCATGGGCTCAGTCTTATGTCATTTTCCTCTACTCCTTCTCTCAGTTTTTATAATTCATAGAATGGCTTCGTCTCTCCTACATCTCATCCGTACTTCTATTTATCTCACACACATCACATTTAGCACAGTTTCCATAACATATTACCAGTGGGTTATTTTTCTCTTGTTTGATATGATTAGACAATGAAATTTATTTTGTGTATTTTATAGTAATGGCAGGTGGAAACTGCTATGTGACATGGCATGTTGAAAGAAAGGAAAACCAAATTGCACCAGTGGTTATGACTGTCTTCCCTGTTTGGTCTCCTCAAAATGAGAATCCCTTGTGCGTAGGTCTGTTAATGCCAAAGGGTGGCTGACAGGACTATTGGCTTCAGCCAGGGGTTGGATGGCTGTTTGGCAACTGCTGATCTGTTCATTAGTGAGAGCTCTTGCTCTCGGCTCCCGATTTCGACCTTCCGTTCTCTTTTTGAGGATGGGAAAAAGCACATTTGCATACTGCTCTGAAGGTAAGATTTTGTTACCTTTATTTGCGAAGACAACTTTTTGCTTACGTGCTCGTTTGTTTCAGTCATTCATTTGCTAAGTATATATTGCCCGCCTACTCTATACCAGGTGCTGTGCTAGTCACTAGGCATGAAAAAATGTTTGAGTATGATCAATGTTTAGATTATTTTGGAGTAAATTGTTTGGGGGAGAGGGTGATGTCAAAGAAGTCATGTGTCAGCAGAGACATATTTTGTGGTCCGTGTGGTAATTTCTTTTTTACAAAATTGCTACTGGCGAGAAAATGATGATGATTTGCACTTCTGACATCATTGCTAATGTTGGGTTTCTGGGCTTGGGCTCTTTGTGCTGCGGAGGCAAAAGGCGTTTTGAGAGGCTTAATTTAACCGGAATGCTGCACCTGTTGCTGGCTATTCTTGCGTATGAAATCCTGAACCTAGAGTCACTTGCTTTCATTTCCTTTTCCTCCCCCCTCTTTCTGGTGTGGAGGGGGTCAGGGTAGTTGCTCATGTGAAGAGTCACCACCTTCTTCCTTCAGGGTATGATTTTAATGCCTTCGAGAGCAGAAGTGTTAGGTCCTTCTGTCCTGTTGCGGAAAGACTCCCACATGAGCGGATGGCAAGATTCTGAGGCCAGTGTTTGTGCCAGAGTTTGGGACTGGGGTGCGGCGGGACCGGCTTTCTGCAGCTGTTGCTGCTACCTGATACTTGGAACCTTCCTGCTGTTGAGGAACAGCATTTCCTCTTGGTTTCATATGGTTTTTGGCTATGACTCTGAGGAAGAGCGGAAGTACCGTATAGTATCATTTACTTTCAGGAAACTAAGTTGGAAATCTCTGGGCTCCATGTTGGTTAAGGCACTGCCCCGGAACACCGGTGAGCTGCTTTAGAAGTCTCACGACCGGTGGAAGGAAAAGCTGTGGGGCTAGGAGCTGGTTCTGAGGTTAAGAATGTGCAAAGTGTCTCTCTGTCGAGTGAATAAATAAAATCTTAAAAAAAATGTGCAAAGTGAATTTGTGTTTCATCTGGTGTCCTGAAACTCTGTTACTTCATCTTTCAAAGGAGAGTTGAGATATTGGTACAGCTTAACTTGTAGGAATTTTGCAGGCATCACTGAAAATAAATGTGAAGGAACCTTGAGGTTCAGAGGTCCCTGAAGCTGGTGGGTTTTTACTGAGCAGTTACGTACCCATGTTCCAATGGGGACATCAGGGCCTCCAGTGCTCTCCTGAGTTGGCAACCTCTCGGAAGATGTTTTAGTCCAACGTTTCCAATTTAAAACCAAGTTTGTTATATTTGCTTTATTTATACTTTTGTAGACAGACAGACTTACTCATGGACCTTCTCCAAGCGGAAACACTTCATGGAAAGTAGAGCTTTGTGTGGAACGGTACCCAACTGATCCCAACCTGCGAAGTTGGACATGGCCTCTTAACCACCAGAGGCCTGACTTTTGTTTTTGCCTTCTTTCTGGATCACTGTTTTCTCTTTTGTACCTTCTGGAATTGTTTCCAATTTCCACCCTGCTATCTTCCTCCCTGTTCTCTGTGACTTCTCAGAATACTTTAACAATACACTGCTTGTGCGTTTCTTGCCTTCTGTAGCGAGCACTCCCACCTTGTTTGCTCAGCCTCTGCCCTCTCCTTTCCCTTTTTACAGGCTCCAGCCTGTCGCGGTGCTTCAGCCCGATCCCCGCAGTGATAGCAAGTGCCACGGCCTCCCTTCTGTGGCACTTGGTGTTGCGTCACTGTGCCTGGCCTGGGAACTGGTTCTCACTGCACTGCCTGGAACAGAGTAGGCGCTCAGTGATCCCGGCTTTGGGGCCTGGGATGTTGTTGCTAAGTGCCATGGCTCCTAAATTCTTGAGTGATAACCAGTACTTGCTTTTTCTGTTCCTCACCTGGTTACCTCTTGGAAACCCTATCATCTCAGAAGTCCTGGAGCTGATTGAAAATATGCCTGGTCAGTGCTTGGCATTGGTTCTGCCTCGTTATTACCTGGATCTTTCCTTCATAGTCTCGCCACGCTCAGCCCTAAGTTGTCGCAAGTAGATGATTACACCTCATTCCCAAGCTGAGAGGTAGGACCCATGGGTGTTTGGGTGGGTGTGCCCATAATTAGACAGGACTATCTTTGTGTGGTATCAGCTGCAAGCAGAATATACAGATGACTCACACATGTTAATACCCGTATCTCCTGAGTGGCCAACATCCTCAGATTTGCATAAGGGCATAAGAGCTCCACACAGAAGACATTGAATTGAGATCGTCACTGCAAGTGACTGAGGGGCGAAGTATTATATGAGTCCCATGTTTGGATTTGTAGGCTGGTGTGCCCTGTGGGTGTAACTTAGGTCACTTTTCCCACTAAATGTTTTTATTGCTAACAATGAAGAATAATTCCCCTGCTTCTCTTCTTCATACCTTCTCATGAAGCATGATGGTTCTAGAACCCTCTGAAACTGGAGAAGTTTTCCTCACAATGCCAGCAGATGTACCTCAAGCAAAAATCATTTGCTGACATTTGCCCTATGGACCAGCAGGTTGCTTCTACTTTTAAAAATGATTCCGCCTTTATATTTCTGAAAGTGTCCTTCTCGCCTGGCCACAGCTCTCTACTCCCTTGTGGAGCCCCCTTCGCAGTTTTGGGGTCTGCCCCAGTGCTGCAGTTTTTCATTTTGCCCCCATCATAGACCTTGCCACCTCCGTCTATATCAGGTGGGCTTGTCACACACACTGTGCTCTTTGGATGTGAGAGCCAGCCTGGGTTCCTCTCGCTGTCCTGCTCTGCTATTAACTTCTGCTCTGATGATGTCTTCCACATTAGCTCCTTTCTCTTTTTTTCACTAAGTGTTCATTTATTAAGTCCTTGCAATGTGCCAGTCACTGTGCTAATGGATGGCAGCGTTTCTTTTTCACCTGGTTTATAAAAACAGAACATGCAAAAAATTGAGAAAAATCACTTCCATTTTCTTCCTTTTAAAATAATGTTTAAAAATTCCTCTTTCCTTTTAAAGCATTTGTGTTGTTTTATTCATCTCTTTTGGTGTCTCCTTACATAACTATTCCTGCTCCCTGCAGAACCCTGACGTTCCTTTCTTCTGCTAGGGTGGGATGCTTGCTTCTGGAGTGGCCATTCCAGGGACCCCTGCCTTCAGCAGCCAGTACTGCAGGGTTCCTTCTGCTGGCCTGGCAGACTGGATCCTGGCTTCTATAAAGCCTTGGTGTCACTCGGCAGCCATGTAGCGTCGGCCTGTTCTAACACAGATGGCATCAGCTCCTGGGCCTCACTTCTGTTGATTCCAGGCCGTGGCCATTTCTGTTTGGAAGTCGCATTCCTGGTGAGAAACCCTGCTACATGCGTGTACACACACACACACACACAGAGGAGAGCTACCCTGGGAGGGAACCCTAGGTTTCTGCTCAGAGCCCTCCTCACCTGTCTGGGTGTAGAGCGTGGATGTGTGCACCTACCATCTCTCTCTACCCATCTCATTAAGCGATTTGGTGGTACTCATTCTTTACCTCTGAATCTCACTACTTTTGTGCAGTTTTTCTGAGCTAATTGTAAGAACGTTTATAATTTAATCCTGAAATACAACTTGTAGGAATTTTTTCTTTTAATTCATCATTCCAAGTAGATATCTTTGACTGTTTGCATGCTAGGAAACAAAACTAATAATACTTAAAGTATGATTTCTTTCCTCCTTCACTGGCATGTTCTTAAAGTCTGCATCTGAGGTCAGCCTCTGCGTGATTGGGGATAAATTCTAAGCTCTTCAATGGTGGGTATTTTGGCTTAACTCTCTCTAATGTAATTTTGTTGATTATAATGTCATCCCATTCCATTAATATACTAATATGGAAACAAAGGCATGATTTCAGATTTTATTTATATCTTCGTGCTTTGGAAAAACAATCTCATGAGAAATCACTCAGCCCATTAAATACCATCCTTGATGTTACTTTTTTGGTTTTGCTTGTTTTTAGAAAAGTTTTCCTGGCTTTTCCTCTTTGTAATTGTTTCAACCATATCAACAGTAACGCTGTGAGTATTTTTAGATATGTTACTAAAATCATGTGAAAAATCCTTTTCATGTCAACATGTGGGATTTTGTTAGTAATCTTTAATGTGATCAAGAACTAAGCTAGAATTTCCTAGTTAGAAAAAAAATGACTTAAAATATCGTGATACACTCTGATTATTAGAGAAGTCGTATTCTAAACAATAATTACTCAGTTGAGAATATGAAAGGGATTGAATTCGACTGTGAGAATCTTGAGGGACAGAGACTATACCTTTTTTGTAATGCTGTGTAGATGGTCTGGACCACCAGGAAAGTTGGCTCAGATAGTGGAGACCTGTGTATACTTCATGAAGATGATTAGATTCCAACCCCCCCCCCCTTTTTTTTTTTTGTCATGGGAAATCTTTAAGGATTATGAGACTAGGGAGTTGTAGATATTTTAGAAAGATCACTCCGGGGAATTTGTGGAAAGGTGGATTGGTGTGGAGAGAGCCTGGAGGCAGAGGGGACACTGCGGGTGGCTTCATCAGGAGATGGAGTGAAAGAGGATGTGGTTGAGGTAGGCAGGAGGTGAGCAAGGCCGTGGATTTCACAGGCAGTTCCACCATCCCTCATCCGCAGTGATAGTAGTTTAAAAGAACTCTGAACACCAAAAGATACTTTCTTTGTAACTCATTTGACAGTAAGCCTGAGCTTGACCTGAATTCATTTGTTGGTGAAATCTGACTTGAACTGCTAGGATGCTTTTTAAAAGGCTCTACTTATTCTCACTTATCATTCATGACACACATTTGTTGCAGAACTATTAACGCGTTTGCTTAGGGGAAATTGCCCTGGATCTTGCTGTTTTGTTTTGTTTTAAAGTAACATATGCCCTCTGTGCTCTATTAACTTTGGTCAAGTGGGAAAAGTTCTAATTTGGCAAAACAACTGGTTCAAGGGTTTTGGAAAGGGCTTGCGAAGCTCCGTTTGACCTGTGTTTACATGGTAAGGTTGGTAAGACCGACAGAGTAAATACGAAGAGACTTGTAGAGGAAAAGAACATTCCTAGCCTGGAAGACTCCATGGTTAACGATGATACCTCCTCATTAGCATGAGAAGAAACAGAACTCTTGGAGGGATCAGAAATGTTCATGAGATAGTGCATGATTTATTGAAAAGGACACATCCTGGATTTTTGAAGTGTTGCTTGTGTGCAGGGTCTTGGACTGAATCATGAATCCCCAGGAAGACAGGACAAGTGGAGAAATCTGGACATGACCTGTACAGTAGTTTGAAGTGTTGCATCAGTGCTAATTGTATGGTTTGACAGTCATACTCTGGTTATGTAATATGGTAACGTTTGGGGCGTCTAAGTGAGGGGCATATGAGAACTCTGGGTACTATTTTTACACCTTTTTTTGGTAAATCTAAAATTAATTCAAGTTCTAAAATATGAGAAAAAAAAGTTGCTTTTCATACCAGGATATGGCATCATCCGTGCTGTTTTTAAGTAGAGAATATCTATTAGCTAGAGTGTAGTTTTCTTGGAGATTCCAAGTCTGTAACAGCAAGTCCTGTAAAATTTCAGTCAGGTCTCCTGCCTCCCCAATTATTTTTAAAGCTGACCTTGCTTTATCATAAGATTAATTTAGCATTTTGTGATCTGAGAAAAATGTTTGATTCTAGCCTTTGTGCGTGTAGAAGAATTACGAAATGAAGCCAGTAGTGTCTAGAGAGTTCGCAGGAAGTGCTCTGACTCCAGTGTTCACTTGGGCCTCCCTGGTGTTGGAGGGTGTGGTTTGTCTCTAGTTTTCGTCAGCTGCTCTGCAGGGTTAGATGGAGGTTCCTTAGTTAGGACTGACAGTTACAGTGAGATGTTCAAAGCCAAGATGGTTTGTAGATAAGAGAAAGGATGAAGAAAATGCATGCCTTCAACAGCAGGGTCGGCTCCCACTGCCTGACTGTGTTGAAGCTGATGGGCATGTGCCTCCCCGCTGGAGAGAGCCTGGTCTCCCCATGGCTGTCTTGCTTCTATACCACCTCCTGTCGTTTCGGCTGATTCGTTCTGTGATTCTCTCTTGAGTCCAATCCTCTCCTTCCTTTTTGGTGAGACAGTGGACCTAGGCTGGCAGCCAGTTGCTGTAGAGCTATAAAAGAGCTAGTGGTATGTACAAAATTTGATTATTGCTGTCAACACCAGATTGAATAAGAAAGTGCATACCCTAGACAGATACTTGCAACATAAATGGTCTATTGGTTTCCCAAGAACTAGAAATGAGGTCAACGTGTAATCTAGAAGAAGGGGTCTGTGGATAGATGCATTTTGACATTGCAAAACAATTTTAAAAAGTGCCCTCCTATTAGATCTTTTTAGAAGAACTTTCTAGATACCTTTGATAAGCTGATTGTTGCTTCTGATTTTCTTCACCATCAAGTTTTTATAGCAACTCCCATAAAGCCTTTTTGCTTGTGTTTGATCAATGGTTTGCTTTTCCTGCATAGAATCTGCTTTAGAAGTTGTACTGGTTGACACAGACCATATTTGCTCCTGAGCTATGATGACATTTCCACTTAGCTTAATATGAACGTTTTAGAAATTTCCCACAATGGAAAGTTCTATTGGATATAGGAAAGTTCAGCGGCCAGTTTCATAGCTGTATGCCAAGAAATAACTAAAACAATGGATTACATAGTACAGCCTTGGGACATGGAAAATTTCTTAGGAGAGGGATGAATCATATTATTAATACGTGTTGTAAGGCTTGAGGTCTTATATTGGAAAAAAAGAAATTATTTTTAAAGCTTATGGCATTTTTGTTTTTTCTTTGTCATATTTTATTTAGGTTTTATTCTATTTATTTTTCTTTTTTAAGGGATCAAGAAAATGAAAGTCCTAAGATAGGATGTTTTAGGAAAGAGATAATTAACATCTTTGTACATGAATTTGTTCCAATACCATAAAGTCTGAAGAAAACTATAATTCCTCTGATTTAGATTAGATAATCACTTTGCTTTAGGAAAAAACTGATAATCTTTTTGAATTAGCATTTTTAAATTTGAAATTAGATAGTTCTTTGAATTAGATTGGACAATCCCTTTGAATTAGACTGGATAATCCCTTTGAATTAGAATAATTAGTATCCTCCCCATATAACATTTCTTTTTTACTTGAAGTATGGATGACACACAATGTTACATTAGTTTCAGGTATATAACATAGTGATTTGGCAATTGTGTATGTTACACTGTGCTTACAATTGGTAAGTATAGTTACCATCAGTCACCATACAAAGTTATTACACTATTATTGACTATATTCCCTATGCTGTACTTTTCATTCCTGTGACTTACTTATTTTATAACTGGAAGTTTGTACTTCTTAATCCCCTTGACCTGTTTTGCCTACCACTCTACCCCTTTCCCTCTGGCAATCACAAGTTTGTTCTCTGTATTTATGGATCTGTTTCTATTTGTTTGTTTTGTTTCTTAGACTCTACATATAAATGAAATCATATGGAATTTATCTTTCTGTGTCTGATGTATTTTGCTTAGCATAATACCCTTTAGCTCCATCTGTGTTGTTCTGGATGGCAAGATTTCATTCTTTTTTGTGGCTGAGTAATATTCCATTATATATATATGTATACATGTATACATGTATATACATATACACATATATACACACATATATACATATATACATGTATGCATATACATATACACACACACACACATACACACACACACACACACACACACACACACACACACACATATATATGCCACAGCTTCTTCATCCTTTCATTTATCAAGGGACCCTTAGATTGCTTCCATATTTGGCTATTGTAAGTAATCCTGTGATAAACTTAGGGGTGCATATATCTTTTGACCAATATCACATTTTTAAGAGGTAAGGGGAAAATATTGCTAGTATCTGGATTCTGACTTGTTCCTCTTGGCTACCTTCAAAATTTGTGAGATTCTCAATCTTAAGTCACATCTGGTCTAAAATTTCTTCCTATAAATGATTATGGCTGTTCAGAGGCTGCTTTAGTTGAACCTATTTGTTTGTTTATTTTTTTTTTAGATTTTATTTTATTTTAGAGAGAGAGTGCATGAGCTGGGGGTAGGGGGAGGGACAGAGGAAAAGGGAGAGAGCAAATCTCCAGCAGACTCCCTGCTGAGCAAGGAGCCCCTCATGGGCCTCTGTCCCACGACCCTGAGATCATGACCTGAGCCAAAATCAAGTCGGACGCTTAACTGACTGAGCTACCCAGGCACCCCTGAAGCTATTTGTATTTAAGAGGAAGACACAAATAGAAGGATAGGAATGATTTGTAAATGATTGAAATATCATATTTGCATTGAGAATTTCATCTTATACATTCTCTTAAGCAGCCCTTTGGTAGAGAATGAAGGGCCAACTGCTTTAGTGGAGATATGATTCAAAGGTCAGCAGCTGTTTATCTGACATGAACCTGTACAGCTATACCAGTTAAAAATGTTGACATTTTTTATATCTGTTTGAAAATAGCCTGTGCTAAAGCCAGACACCTTTAAGATCTTATTTTGGCACTGTAGCCAGTACCCATTTTGATTAAGCAGTCCCTATGCCTTACTGGTTGTTCTGTATTTTGAGTATTGAGTCCTGCCTACAAGAATGGAGACATTTTTGGGCCACTAATAAAATTAGGCTTTGATAACCACCAGGCAAATGCATATCAAACCACAGTAAGGTATCAGTTCATAACGACTAGGATGGCTGTAATTAAAAAGGCAGATAATAATAAGTGTTGGTAAATATGTAGGTAAATTGGAACCTTCATGCACTGCTGGTGGGAATGTAAGATGGTGCAACCACTTTGGAAAACTATCTGATGGTTCTTCCGAAGGTTAACCATGGAGTTACTATATGACCCAGCAGTCATATAGAGAAATGAAAACATGTCAGCATAAAAACTTGTTCATGAACGCTCCTAGCGACATTATTTGTATTAGCCAAAAGTTAACTACAACCCCAATGTCCATCATCTGATGAGTGAATAAATAAAATGTGGGGTATTTATACAAGGGAATATTATTCAACCATAAAGAGAAGTGAGGTACTGTTACATGCTACAACATGGATGAACTTTGAAAACATTATGCTAAGTTGAAGAAGCCTGTCACAAAAGACCACATATGCTATGCTTTTATTTATATGAAATGTCCAGAAAAGACAAACCCATAGTGACCTGCAAGTAGATTCTCGTGGTTGTCTAGGGCTGGCTGGTGGGGGAGAAGACAGAGAGAGACTGCTTTTTGGGGTGATGAAAGTGTCCTGAAATTGATTGTGGTGATGGATGCCTATAACTCTGTGAATATGCTAATAATCCTGGAATTCTACACTTTAAATGGCTTAATTACATACTGTGTGAATTATATGTCAGTAAAACTCTTACAAGAAAAAATTGGGGCCACCTGGGTGGCTCAGTCAGTTAAGCGTCTGCCTTTGGCTCAGGTCATGATCTCAGGGTCCTGAGATTCAGTCCCACATCGGGCTCCCTTCTCAGCAGGGGGTCTGCTTCTGCCTCTGCCCACCACCCCCTCGTGCTCTCTCTCACTCTCTCAAATAAATAAATAAATAAATAAATAAATAAATAAAATCTTTGTTAAAAAAAAAAAAAAGAATTGGGCTTTGACCATGTGGCATAACCTGTAGCGGTGTGCTTTTTGCTGCTTGCTCCTCGCAACAATCCAAGGACGCAGGTGGGGCCGCTGCTCCCATTTGACAGACTTGGAGATTGTATTAGAAAGTATTTTGCTGGAGTCCAACAGCTTCTAATGTAGGAAACACATAGAGATAAGGAGGGGAAGAACAGGGCAAGTCCTGGCAAATTCTCTTGATCGTCCGTCAGCCTATAGCGGGGACAGAGATGGCTTTTACGTTAAGCCCTTGGGTATCCTGGCAAGGGTACATATTCTATGAAATATGAAAATCTTTGCTTATAAGTAAAAAGTTTCCATTTCGAAGCAGGAGAGAAAAAAAGAATAGAAAGAGAAGAGGGTGGGGCACTATGGGTAATGATTTTCCTTGCTTGTGTGTGGATAACGTGTGCCGAGCAAGAGAGCACAGCACAGACACAGAATCGCATAGGCTGGAAAGTATGAGTCAAAAGTTTTACTTCTTATTTTATAACTGTGTGTGGTGAAGCTTATTTTTTGTTCCGTAATAGTAATGTGTAAGGAATTAAGAAGAAGTCCTTTTGAATTTCATTTCTTCAAGGTATCTGTGCATAATAAAGTAAAATAACAAGTCTAATTTCGTCCTTGAAGTATAGTTAATATGTAACCAAACTCTTCAGCTCGGTTGTGCACCTATTGCACATGCCTCTATTTATATACATAGTGGGTAGCGAGGTGGGCGGAGGTGTCCCTCTCCAGCCAACACTGTCAAAACAGGAAGCAAAGTCATAATCTCTTTGTTGTAGATTAGGAACATTCAAAGGCCCTGAGTTGTGACAGTTAAAAAAGAAAAAATCCGCAAAACAACAATCACAATAATAATAAAAACGACCTAAGGAGTTTTCACTGGCTGCGAAATGTAACTTCCTGTCTGGTATGTAGAGGAGGCTGGGTTAGCTTTAGTCAGATCCTCTCATGGGAAAAATAAAAGCCACCCCAAAACAGGACATCCCAGTGTGCAGTTCGCAGGCTGCTTTTGTTGTCCACTTCCTCTGCATCTTCTCCCTCGTCATTTAAGCCACCGTAGGTGATGAACAGCCCGGCAGCCACGCCGTTTCGTTGGAAAAAGTGCAGACTTGACTTGCCGGGGCGAGGAGCTCACCAGGCCTGCAAGCACTTACCAGGTAAGTTTGTCAACTTGCATGACTCCAGCCCGGGAGGTTTTGAAAAGGGGACCACAGCAAAGACAGCGCTGTCTTAGTCACTTACTGAACCTGATTTGTTAAGTAACAGAGCCTCCGAAGACAGGGCCTGGCTGGTGAGGGGAACATACCAGTTTGTGCTTCCTGAAGCCACATCTGTCTAGACTCTGGGTAGTGGAGACCAAGGCTGTCTGCTTCATCCTTCTCTACAGAATGTGACAGTTTACCAGTTATTGGCTTCTTTGGAAAAAAGCACTCGAGAGTCCATAAATCTGCTGTGACAAATGTGCTTCAGTTTACCTCCCTGTATTTCCAAAGTAGCTTATTATGTGGTTTGACTATTTATTGTCAAAAGTTTCCTCTGCTGTTGGATAGTGACAGAGCTCATCCCAGCGTGTACCTGATTTATTGTGCTGGCTAAAAAGATATTTTACCTTTTAAAATACGTAATATAGAGCTGATAAAGAGGCAAAGAGGACATTTGTACTTTGCGGGGCTGTAAATGAAGGGGGTTCCGTTTTAGTACCGTGCTGTCGAGGAGAAACAGAGATGCAGAACTTCACACTGGATGTAGTCATGCATGTTTCTCAGCGAGGTTTACTTCCAGGGTGACTTAGATTTTCTGATCCGATCAGATGTCCATGTCTTGTTTAATGTGTATATTTGTGTACTGGTTGTATAAGCTTTCTGAGGAAAAAGAACAAAAAAACAAAAACCCAAGTATTGTTTGACCTCACATTCATGCTTGAATGCTGGTTAGAATTTTTGCAATATGAGTTTTTTCCCTTCGGAATTACTCTTTACCTCTTGTTGTTTTTCTTCCTAACTCCGTGTGAATGAGGTGGTCACTGCTAGTAGGCATGTTCTCTATGGAGCGCATTTAAACTAAAATATTTGAAGCAGTCCATATTTTCTTAATCAGTTTGGTTTCTTGGCCAAGTGTAATAGGAGATCAGTGGGCTATAACTCACTTCTTGGCTATTACTTTTCTTTCTTATTTAAAGAACAATATGTTCTCAACTGAAAATTAAAATACTGTTCAGGGACCAGAATTAAAATCCCATGCATAGGAAAGCATTGTGGCATCATGGCCTTTCAAAGATATCTCTGGACTCTGATTTAATCTTCTTTCTCTGGCATTAATAGTCTCCACAGTCAGCTTGTGTGTGTGTTACTGTCTTGCTACAAAGGGCCTCAAGTGACTATGGTGGTGAAATCAAAAGACAGGAGAAAAATACAAACAAATCTTTAAATAGTAAGCACATTTCAAAATGAGTAGACTGAAGCTTTAAATATGAATTTTGGTCCATTTAGATAGCATTCTTTCCTGCCCTCTGATCAGTCCAAAGGCTTTAGGAAAATTGAAAACATTACAAAAGTTTTTTCAGGGCATGTTCTTTTAATAAAAATAGCAAACCAATGTGTACTTGATTTCAAAATCCACAAAGGTCTAGGCTCTCTTCTCATTGGTTTTTGATTAGCTGAGTATTTCCTTGTATCTGCTGAGTAGATCTCTAGTCATCTTGTTAGAAATGAAGATACAAAAAAAACCCCATTTTTAATGGATGTTGTATTTCATTGCAATATATGGCCTTTTTTTTTGGCTTCTAGAGCAGTCTCCATAATAGATTAAACTTTGGGATGAATTCTTTTTTTTTTTTTTTTTTTTTTGGGTGAATCCTTTATTTACAGACCTCAAGTAAGGTAGAAAGAATGAAACCACAAGTTTTTTGCATTAAACTTTTGACAATACAGAGTTGATATGCAAATAACCGTTGTAGAATTTAAAGGGAATAATAAAAAACAAGGTATAAAGTGGAGTGAATTTTAGATACGTATTTGCTCAAAATCAGCCAGTCAGTGTTATTTTTGAAGTTGCTGATCCTTTGTTCTGTGGTGTGATCTGAAATGGGGACCCCAGTGTATTTTCCTCCCAGCCATCCACTGAGATACAACAGGGAAAAACTGAGGAAGTTGAAATCCAGATCTCCATATCACCAAATCTCTCTGTCATCTATCTTTCTTTGATACAGAATCTTTTTTTATCTTACAGTATTAACCCAAAACTTTTGTGACATTCCTTTTCTTAATCTTGATGTCTGTGTACACATGATCAAGTGGTAAAAATAATCTAATTAGGGGCGCCTGGGTGGCTCAGTCGTTAAGCGTCTGCCTTTGGCTCAGGGCGTGATCCCGGCGTTCTGGGATTGAGCCCTGCATCAGGCTCCTCTGCTAGGAGCTGGCTTCTTCCTCTCCCACTCCCCCTACTTGTGTTTCCTCTCTCGCTGGCTGTCTCTGTCAACTAAATAAATAAAATTTTTAAAAAAAAAATCTAAGGGAGACCAAAGTTTAAAAAAAGTCTTGAAAATGTGAAATAAAAAATTATTTGGTGCCATTCTACGACCTGTAGACATCTACTAATGCACAGATGATCTATGTCTAGAAATCGCCTTGCTCAGGAAGCCACTGCTGGGAGGCCCAGCTTTTCTCACCATCCTTCCTGCCTCCTTGTTGGCTGACAGGACTCTATGCCAGCCATTTCCTTTTTGGATGGATTGGTTAAAATATCCCCAACCTTGGCTCCACGTTAGAATCACCAGTGTTGAAGCCCCATGGCCAGAGATTCTGATGTAAGCAGGCTGCGGCCTTGACTTTGTAGCTTTTCAAAAACCCTCTGAGTGATTCCACTGTAGATTCAAGGGGGAGAAGCACAAGGTATGTTACTTGTTCCCTATAAGACTGAAAGCTCCATGAAGAGGGAAAGAAGGAAACTTTGTCACCATTGTACCCAGCACTTCACTGTGTGCCTGACATGCAGGAAAGGCTTAGTATCTCCTTGTGGAATGAATGAATCAATTCCTCTGAGCAACAGGAAGGCTGGAAGAGGGTTGGATCTCTTCGTTTCCTGTTGGTGCTGATGTAGGAGAGTATGTTATATTAGACTGTGAAATCCTCCAAATATCAGCTGTCATCTAGGAAGAGGCTCCTGGAAGAGATCACGGGGGAACCGGCTAACCTTGGGGCCCATTGAGCAGCCCTCTCAAGAGACAAGCCTCCCAGTTAGCAGTGTCTTCATGAAGCAAGGCAGGTTGAGAACTTTGGAATAAGAATTTCATCAGGGGCTGGCGTGTCTGTATGTGGGAATGTGGAGGTGGGGCTGGTGGGGGACACTACCAGGAGGTTCTCTGGAAGGACCTGGAAGGACTAGTTTGAAAGGAAGGAGTGTGTTTATCTTTGCCAGATATTAAGGGCTTCCTGACCTGCCAGTTGATTGCATCAGAGTGTAGTGAAGTTTGTCTGGGAAAATTTCTCAGGCCTTGTGAATTTTTAGCTGATCTTAATGTTTATAAAGAAAATGCATTGGTGGTTGGGAAGACCAGGTGGAATATAATTTGCAGAGGTGAGAGAGAAAATTGTTAAATTGGAAGAAGAAGGGTGAACAGAGTGACTTGTTTGAAACAAAAGAATTTTGGGGGAAAATGAGATGTGTAACTAATATGGTATTGAACAGCCATTCAAGGTATGGACCCTGGTCTCAGTTCCCCTTACGACTGACTGTGTAAGTTACTGAACCAATGAGCTAGGTCTCCAACCCATTCATATTCCCCAGGGGGCATTTTAAAGCACCTTGCACACTATAGTAACATTCAAGGTAAATAAAAAGAATAAGTTCTATAAAACTTATAAAAATCTAGTCCGTTGATAATGGGCTTTGTCTGGTACCTAGAGTCTAGGAATAGGAAAACAAATATTTTGTTCATTATGGTACTTAAAATATATTTAAGCTGAAGCAGTGCGCTCTGTCATCATTTTAGTTGTGTTTTTCCTTGGCATTACTAAAAGGTATGCTCATGACATGGGTCCTGGATCCGTTTCATGTTACAGTTGGGTTCTTTGACCCTTATTTAGAGGGCACCAGGTGCTTCCTACTCTAACCATTTGCAAATTCCAGATTTAATGGGAGGGCCAGCTAAAAGACTGGTAGGAGCAAGGACTGGTAGGAGCACTAGATAGGATCTGGGTGCAGTGACTCGTTCGATCCTGCCTCAATATTTTGCCCTTGATTTGAACAGTTCAGTGAACTGGCATCTCAAGTAGTTTTTTCCCACCGAACTAGAACTTTCATTGTTCTGCAGAGGAAGATGAGTCATAGCCTAGTTTTACCATTGTGTCAAAGTGAAATTTTAGTCTGGGACTAAAGGAACACAGGTCAGTCGTTCTGTCTAAACCACAGGATTGAAACTTGGACTGTGAACTGGGCAAAAGTAAGTGTGGCTCTCTGTGAGGGTGGCTGTCAAGTTACGTATTTTGTTGTAAGAAATTTTTGATCCCAAAAGTAATTTTTAATAATGTATTTAAGTACCTTAAAAAAAAACACCTTAAGAAATCAGCTTCTTTTTAAAAAAAATTCATTGCAGAATAAACATTATACAGAGTAGAAAATTGTCATTCTCTCTCCCCCTCCATAGCCATTGTTAATAGTTTTGTTTGTCCCGCCACACCTTTTCCTATGAATATACAAATGTGCAGCTTTATATCTAAGTTCCCACAAGCAGTGTGGTTTTTCTTTTTGAACCAAAGTTGAAACCATCCAGCATTAGTAGCATCCCATTAAAAAAAAAAGTTAGAAATAATGAAATGTGTACATATATCTTAGTTCATTTGGGTAATTGCCTGGGGCAGCTAAGTGTCTACTCTTAAGTTGCTGTCCATGAAGTGTGGAGATGAAAAGTAGTATATAAATGAATTTGCATTTCTTTTTTTCTTTTTTTTTTGAGAGAGAGAGGGAGAGAGCGTGCGTGAGCGAGGTGGGGGGAGGGGCAGATGGAGAAGGAGAGAGAGAATCTTAAGCAGGTCCCACGCTCAGCATGGAGCCCCACTCGGGGCTGCATCACGTGGCCCGGAGATCATGACCTGAGCCTAAATCAAGAGTCCAGTGCTCAACCGACTGAGCCATGCAGGTGCTTGAACTTGCATTTCTTTTTTTTGTGAAATCGAACTTTCCTACGTATGTTTAATGGCTCTTTGGACAAATTCTTCAGTGTATTGCCCTTCCATACATTGCACCCTCCCCCCCTTTTTTTCTGTTGTTTGGATCTCTTTTTTTAAACTTACTGATTCTGAAGGAAATTCCTCCAAAATGGCAGATTTTGAATGACCTGAATTTCTTTTGAGTTTGAAGATGGTTAATTTCCGGCTTAAAAGACAGAAGTGATTTCTGGCTGTCTGGGATAGAGGTTTGGTCTTTGGATTTAGATTCAGTATTTTCTCTTTCTCTTCTGACTGGTGTCGCAGCTGTCATCATCATCCCTGATTGTGCTGAGACTGGTGATTCTTTAGGTGCCCTCACTATTTTATTACATTTTCTCTACCGATACATTGCTTTCCTTGGGATGGTAAATCCGAGGGGTGTCTATAGAGTGCTCATTTTTCCATGTAATTTGTGGAGCACGATACACTTGGGAAGAGGCTGTGGAGTTGGACTTGCAGTTGAATCCCAGCCATCCTGCATCCTGGTTCTGTTTCCTCACTTACAAAATGGTGATAATGGGGCTGTTGTGAGTCTTTAAAGGTGTATCCATGTAAAATACCTTGCACATTACTTGGCAAATTGCAGGAAGGATTATAGTAAATGGTGGCTGTTTTTGTTAGTAGAGCCTTTCAAGTTAATCCAGGAAAAATGAATACAGCTTAGTTAATAAATAAAGATAAGACATGACTTTAAATTAGGTCCCATATGCATCATCCTACTGAAAATTGACCAGTTTGTCCTCATCCTTCGATCTAGATCTAGTCAGTGATTTTTCACATCAAAGCATCAAGGCCATAATCCTATGCCAGACTCATTTAACTGCAGATCCAGTCCGTGGCAAGAAATATAGAGCTATACATGACAGTAAATGGCCTGCAGTTGCTTGGAGAATATCTTTGTGGCAAGGTGCCTGAAATGTTTTGCTGGTTTCAAAGTTCACTTTCATTTGTTCAGAAAGGTTTTTATTGTTTGCAAGCAAGCAAGGCAAGCAAAGCAAAAGGGCACACGGCCTCCCATATGATTCTGTGCTGTACGACCTATTTACCTTTTGGTACCTTATATAAAAAAGCTTTATTTAGTCTGCAGAGAGGACTGTTTCTCCAAATAGAGGAGAACTGTCATAATGGTCTGGAAACATGATAGATTTCAGTTTAATGCCACTGATCCAGATACTGTGAGAGGCTGGAATGCACGGAGGTTGTCAGATAGGCATCTCGCACAAATTCTTCCAGGTCACTTGCATAGCATCAGTGGAAATGCCTCATCAGATTGCAATCCTCTTGGCCCTCTTAGAGACAGCTCCTCCTGTCACACCAATCCTGACCTTTTTCTCCTGGCCCAGCCAGCTGGGAACCTGCTGCCAGAGTGAGTCTCCTGGCTTTGACCTGGCCTGTTTTCTTGTTCTAGTCTGGAATTCTGTGTCTTTAGCTTCTGTTTCAACGCTTACACAGTAACTCCCTTTCTGGTGTTAGTAGCTCCTGGATTGTGTTTGACAGCAGAAATTTATTTCCCCAGCAGATTCACTTTCTCTCTAGATAACTCCAGCCCACCCATGCAATCTGGTATCTGACATTGCTTGGAGAACTGTTTAGTTAGTTTTTAATAAATATTTAATGGCCAACTCAGAATAACTAGTGTCACAGCAGGAAAAGGAAAAGCGTAGTTTGTGTGTGTGTGTGTGATTTATGGGACGTTTGGGACTAGAGGAGAAAGACATCATGAAATGAAAATTCGTACTATATTTTATCTCTGCCATGCAAATTCTTTAAAACAATTGTTCCGTTCTATCTTTGATCATATGAATTTAAAAAATCATGGTGGATTTCATAGTGATGGATTTTAAGCTGGGAGGTTATGGGTATTATGCAAGTATGTTGAGAAAACAATTCTCATGGCCCACTGGATCCTTCTTATCTGTCCACCTCCTTCCTACCTATTTCTTCTCTTGTTACAAGGAGAATCATGTTTTGTGATAAGAAGTAACTTTGTGGCTAAATGAACTGTGCACTATTACAAAAAAAAAAAAAGTCTTTGAGATTGTATTCTGTGTATTTACTGAATTTGTTGCTGGGCTTCATGCTGCAAAATTTCTCAGAGTAATAAAATCTAAATAAAAATAAATGGTGTTGAAGGTATATCTACCTCTTGATTACTGAAATAAAGAATTGGCATTTACTTCCAATAACTTGGAAGTCTTCAGTAAGTAGTATGTGCCTGGTGTTTCATGGTGAACAATTCTTATCATAGTGGGCTCGTATTAGGAAGAAAGTCAGCATTGATTTCTCTGTAATTTTCTAAAATTTCTCATCTGCTTTGATTCTTAAATCAAGTAGTGTTTACTTTCTGTCAACCTTAAGTGATCCACACCTCTAAGAAACCTCTAAGAATTAGAAGTGAGGAAAAAAAGGAGCCCAAAATAAAAGATTGAAAGAACATTTATGGAGATCTACTGTTTTCTGGGTCCTGTTGTAGCTGCTGGGGTGTTTTAAGTCTGGTTTTATTTTTTTTTTTTATTTTATTTTTTTATTTTTAAAGATTTTATTTATTCATTCGACAGAGATAGAGACAGCCAGCGAGAGAGGGAACACAAGCAGGGGGAGTGGGAGAGGAAGAAGCAGGCTCATACCAGAGGAGCCCGATGTGGGGCTCGATCCCATAACGCCGGGATCACGCCCTGAGCCGAAGGCAGACGCTTAACCGCTGTGCCACCCAGGTGCCCCTTAAGTCTGGTTTTAAACGTCACGATTCTCCTCACTGGTAGCCCAGAACCACTGTGTATACCCCACAGACTGCACAGAGGTGACAATCGACATTTGTTCCTTGGCGTGTGCAGTGCAGGGACATCTGTGAAGCACATTAGGCCCTCATCTAGTGACTGTTTTCTTAGTTCACACTTAGGTATTCAGTTTCTAGATCTAGAGCAGTAAATCAGAAGATCCAGCAGCAGGCTGGAGTATTGCAAAATATCAGCACAGTGACAATAATGAGATGTGCTGATTATACACAAGACCAAAAAGAAAAGATCAGTGCAAAATGCCTCAGAGCCAAGCAACCTGGGTCAATATGGCAGTAGCTTTTGCAACCTCTAACAGGCTGAAAGTGACAAACCATTAAGAGGTGAAAAAGCTTTTCCCCGTGAAATGGCTGCACAGTTGAGGAGAGCCAGTAGGGTTTTCTGGGCTGCAGCAACCGTTCGGGCTCTAGAATCCTGTTTGCATATTTTGTCAGACCCCACTGAATTAAGACAAAGCCCCTTTCTGCAGCCCTGGAGTAGCCCGAGGTAGGCGCACATGCATTGCTGCTTTCCAGCTGCTGGGGCTGGTACTTTGTGGCCACCGTTCAGTGACTTCCAGAAGCACTGCACATGCTCTTGGTACTGTGCCATCCCCGCTGGAGGCAGGGTGTGACCTCAAGGTTTATTCTGCTGTTAAGTGATCAACAATTCACTTCTTTTCCAGGAATTCTTTCCTGACCTTCAAGTGTGGGTTGGGTGCCCCACTCCTCTGCTCCCACAGTTTCTCTCCTGGGATCAAATTCAGTGATGCCTAGATGTGTTCATCTGTCACGGCATTTATCACAGATTTTATAGATCAGTGTTTTTGAAAGTGTGGTCTGCCTCTGTAGGGTGTGGCCTGGAGACCTGCATTTTAATCTCTTCAAGTGGCCACTGTGCATGCTTGAGGACCTCAACTTTAGACTGTGACCTTGAAGACAGGCCCTATGCTTCTTTGTCTTTGAATCCTCAGACCTACCTCAGCTCTTGGCACATTTTTGTGGCTCAGATATTTCTTTTGTTGTTGTTGTTGTTGTTCAATGAATGAGATAGAATTTCTTCAGAAATGTATGGAAAGCAGGTGTGCATGTGGAATCCAGCACAGTCAAAGCCAGGCAAATGATTCTCGACCACTTTTCTTTATCGTTTTATAAATCAACAGAATGTGAAACTGAAGATGTAATAGAGATATACCAGAATTAGCTTCTCTTATTTTCTTGCCCAAGAAAATATCCTGTATGTGATTATTTTTATTTTTACCTTGTTTGAAATAAACTTTTATTTTAGGGTGGTTTTACATTTATAGAGATGTAAAAGCAAAAAGTATGGAGAGTTCCTGTACGTCCCTCACCCAGTTTCTTCTTTCTTCCCTGATTTACATCTTTTGTTACTGTGTTATATATGCTGTGTCACAATTAATGGATCAGTATTGATCCATTGTTATTATTAACTTATTAGTAATCTCATAGATCAAAGGCCTCCATAAGAGTTACTGTTAAAAGTTTGTAGATTAAGAGATGAAATACACGTACCAAGTCTTTCCTGAGGTTAGGGTTTTGCATTTGAAATATATATATTTTTAAAGATTTTATTTATTTATTTTTTTGAGAGAGAGAGCACATGTGGGGGGGCAGGGCAGGTAAAGGCAGAGGGAGAGGGAGAAGCACACTTCTGCTGAGCAGGGAGCCTGTTGTGGGGCTCGATCCCAGGACCCTGGGATCATGACCTAAGCCGAAGGCAGATGCTTTACTGACTGAGCCACCCAGGTGGCCCGTGTTTGAATTCTTACCTGCAATCACAGTTGCAAGTGTAGTCACAAATCGAGAGGGCCACTTCCTGTGATTATGAAACAGATTTTTCAGGTGTCGGTCTTCTGGGATCTAGAAGAGGGGAAAGTTATTTTCAAAGGCTACCATTTGGTTAATATATCTGAAGTACTTCATAGTAATAAAAATACGACACCTCAGGTTTTGTTAGGATATTTGTTTTATCTATTTATAGTATATTCAGGCAGAGTTGCTATTTAAAATATTTAATAACCCATAGGAGAACGGCGAGAACCTATCAGATTGATGTCCAATTAATCAGAAAGGGTGATGGCTGGTAAGTATGTCCAACAGTCCCACTAATGTCTAAAATGCCCTAAAAATGTCTCTTGACATTGCCACATGTCTCGGAAGATCACTCCTTGTCGAAAGCCCCTGACAGAAAGCATTGAGAGCAGCCTGTTACTGCTCTCGTGAGTGCTATGGAAATATTTGCTGTCATTATGACTGTTGTCCTCCTTCATTTCAGTTATTTATTTCTGATACATTTAAAAACATACAGCGAAGAAAGACACATCAGGATTCTTTTCTCCAGTGAAATCGCCGCATGTGTCACAAATAAGGCTCTACTTTGGATGATAAGATTTACTCACAGTTTGTCAGAGCACATACATAAGGACTCTTCCACAGAGGACGTTTTCTATTTTCCTCACCTGCCGTCTTCCTGACATCTCAGTGCCCTGAAACTGGAGACTGGGAGGACAGCCTGTAGGTGTGGAATTGGAGACCAGTTGTTCCTCTGGGCTTCCTCCCACCACCCTGTAGCCTGCTTTGAGTTGATAACAGCTCTCAGCCAGGGTAGGAGCCTGTTACTTTGGCTTATGCCAAATTCCCCTCGTTTCCTCATGATGATATGTTATTAGTATCCTGATCCCTCTTATTTGTTAAGTTAATCTGCGCTTCAGGGATCTCAGCAGATCACAGCATTTTGTTTTCAGTAACTTCATTTCATAGTATATGCTCTGGGGAGGTGAGACTAGAGACATTTAAGCCCAACAATTTAATATCTACAAATATTTGATAGTTAACCTTCCTATCCATTCCTCTTCAGCATTCTTGGAAGTAGATGCTTAAGTTGTTTACATAGGTAGTCCTGTTACTTATCTAAGGGATCCATTTTTCTGTTGAAAAACAGGACTGCCTTATAAGACTTATTTTTTAATCCCCGAATCCATAAGAACTGAATATCCAGTGGGACATGAGGACCAACTGAGATCCCCCCCATGTTAGAATCGTTGATCACGTGGCTTCTGGCGGATACTCTGACAACCTTATTTTTTTCTCCTTTGAATCCTCTCAGCAGTATTGGCAAACATTTATTTGTCAATATCCATTGAGTATTATAAAAAATAATTAAAAAATATCTAAATATGAGATAAAAGATTGGTTAAATCATTGTTAGGTCTACCCACACAATTAGTAAATGTGAAGAGAGTGGGTTTTACAACCATGTATCAGTCCATTGCTGATGGAGTGGAGGAAGGGTAGAGCCTATCTTTCCCTCACCACCACCTTGTTCCCAAGCACACTTGGGGCTTTGGAGTCAGACTGCCTTGGTTTTCAATCCAGGGACTTCCATTTACTAACCCTGTGAGCCCTGGGCAAGTTGCTTAATTTTAGAGTTTTTGACCTCCGCTGAAAAACGGGGATCATAAAAGCATTTACTTCATATGGATGTTGTGGAATTAGATTACGTAGTAATCCTATGTAGGAGGCATTCGATGCATGTTGGTAATAATGGCAACAATAATAATGTTACTACTACTAGTATTGTTACAATTATTAATACATTAAAAATTGTTTAAATTGCCATATATAATAGAGTTGCTAAAATGAGTCAGACTTAGCTGAATTAAAGTTTGATTCTTTTTGTTCATTCTCTTTAGGTGATAGTAAGCCATGAAATAACTGAAAGAAAGAGTGGTAAATATAAAATATAGGTTATTCATTCTTACACTGAACATTCAGTTGTATTGTAACTTCAGAATTTAAAGCACTAACATTTGTTGCTATTCCATGGAAATCCTTCTAATTTCTTGATAATAACTATCTTCTCAGCTTGTTAACTCTTGTGTTGTTAAGATAAGGCATTCCTGGCATTCCTGGAATAGAGCCTGTGGTTCTTGATCTCAAGGCTTTAAGTTCAAGCTCCCCATTGGGTGTAGATATTACTTAAAAATAAATCTTACAATAAAATAAAATAAGGTATTCCTTATTTCATAAAAAAAATCATTCTTTAAAGAAAATTTCAAATTTCTTATCTCCAGTGTTGTTTTTTCTTTTAAAAATCAGAGTAATATCAAAGAATGTTAGAAAAAAGGAAAAAAAATTCATTCCTATTTCTACCATGTTAACACAGTAGTAACTTTAATATCTTATCTTCCCGTTTAGTCTCTATATTCATACCTTAAAATAACTGTAATTATATCGTACTCCTAAGTTCTTATTCTGGTATTTTAGTTTTATATTATTTCGTAGGTATTTTTCAGCTTCTATTAGGCCGTTCTACTGTAATTTATTTAACTGTCTCCCTGTTTTTTGGTATTTAGTTTATTCCTAGCTTTTCAACATTATAGATAATGATGAGTGAAAATTATCTTTATTGATCTGTAACATGGAGGTAATAGAAATATCCTACGGTTGTCATGAGGATTATAAGAGTGAATAGATACAAGACAGGGTTTCTCAGACGCAGACCTCTTACCATTTGGGGCAGATAAATCTGTGCCGTGGGAGCTGTCCTGTGCAGTGTACGTGTTCCACAGCATCCCTGGCCTCTATCCCCCAGTTTTGATAAACAAAAATGTCTCCAAACATTGTCAAGTGTCTCCTAGGGGGCAAAACCATTCCCAGTTGAGAACTCCTGATATAAAACACTTAGAACAGCCTGGCACAGCTCTAGTGAGTGCTGTGTAAATATTTGCTATTACTATAATTGTTGTTGGTATCATTCTTTGTTCCAGTTATTTATTTCTGATAAGTTCCTAGAAATAGAATTTCTGGGACAAGGGTTTCTGACATCTATTACTAAATGCTTTCTAGAAGGACTGTGTTAAGTTTAATGCCCTCAGTAACTTTGAGATCCAGCCAATATTCAGATGTGAATTCCACATATTGTTTTATGTTCAATTTCTGTAATTACTAGTCAGGATGAGCATTTCCTCTGTTTCTTTACTTGTATTGCCCCATCTGAAGGTTCTGGTAATGGTTTTTGTTAATTTAGCCCTTCCCCCAGCCTCTTCTCCCCCACTGCCCCTTTTTTGAGTTGCTTTACCATCCACCTCTTGAGGTTGAAAAGTCATACCTCAGTAACCAAGTCTGTGTTAAATTTCTTTGCTTGCCCTTTTTTTTTTTTTTTTAAGATTTTATTTATTCATTCGACAGAGAGAGAGACAGCCAGCGAGAGAGGGAACACAAGCAGGGAGAGTGGGAGAGGAAGAAGCAGGCTCCCAGTGGAGGAGCCTGATGTGGGGCTCGAACACGCCCTGAGCCAAATGCAGATGCTTAAGGACTGAGCCACCCAGGCGCCCATCTTTGCTTGACCTTTAATAGCCTCCGAGTTGAACATTGTTGAGATCCTTTTAGATTATTGTGTTTTACTCAAACAGTCCTTTGCGATTTCAGATTAAGACATGGTAATTGACAGTGTCCCATAATAATAGAACTTTCAGGGTTTAAATATAACGTGGCATCCTCTTTTTTTGAAGGATAATTTTGTGGAGGAGAGCTCAACTTTGTATTCTGTGATGTGTCCCCTAACTAATGTGGTTGCCTCTGGTTTACCCTTTTGGAAATAATCCTAATGTTGCTGTGGGAGGCAGTTGGTGCCCCACCCATATTCCTGGCTTTTAGCACGTCAGTGCCTGGGGCCTTCCAACTGCAGTCACTGACATTCCTTTGCCTGAGGGCATTCTCTGGCTGGAAGAGCTCACACCCAGGGTTGGCAGGAAGTGCCTGCCCGCTGCCAGCAGCCAACAGCCAGTGACTGCTAGTAGTATAAATCCCTTGCTCTCTTGCATCTCAGGTGAGCTACCCTTGAGACGAACATTTTACCCTGAGGTTCTCTGAGTTCCCAGTTGGATTATGATTCAGTGGTAATTTGCTCGAAAATGACCCTTTTATTAGTTACGTTTCCTTTCCTGTCTCATTTCTTCATTCCGCACCCAGTGTTTTTTGGGATCACTTCCAAAATAAACTGCAGTTGACCTTGAACAATACAGGTTTGACCTGCATGGATCCACATATATGCAGATTTTTTTCCCCAGTACATACAGTACAATACTGTAAATGTATTTTCTCTTCCTTATGATTTTCTTTTTTAAAAAATATTTTTTAAGATTTTGTTTATTTGACAGAGAGAGGGAGAGAGGAACAGAGAGAGGGAGAGCACAAGCAGGGGGAGCAGCAGAGGAAGAGGGAGAAGCAGGCTCTCCACTAAGCAGGGAGCCCGACATGGGGCTTGATCCCAGGACCCTGGGATTATTACCTGAGCCGAAGGCAGACGTTTACGAGCCACCCAGGTGCCCCCCCTTATGATTTTCTTAATATTTTCTTTTCTCTAGCTTATTCTATTGTAAGAATATAGTATACAATACATATACAAAGAATGTGTTAATCAACTTTATGTTACTGGTGAGGCTTCCAATCAACAGTAGGCTATTAGGTAAGTTTTTTTGGGCGTCAAAAGTTACATGTGGATTTTCGACTATGCCGGGAGGGGGGGGTTGGCATCCTGAGCATTCAGATTGTTCAAGGGTCAGTTGTACTTATACATATGAATCCTTGTCTCAGTGTCCGCTTCTGGGGAGAACCTAAGTTGTTAGCCAACTTTTCCTTTGATCTTGACCCTTTTATTTGACCTCGATGAAAGAAGAGCAAAAATCAGACCAGGAGAATAGAAATCTTTTGAAGACCTGGCTGTATAGACAGTAAATGAATTTAGTTTCACTGATTCAAGAGACAACTGGGACAAGTAAATATTCTAGTTATGCTGCTGCCCAGGGAGTTTCGAGAAGGAGTTGCTGGATGGCATGATGGGATTAAAGCCACAGCAGGATGGCTTTTAGTGTCCCCACCTAATGTGACTTTCTGCCAGGTTACTTCCCGCCTTGGGTGGAGTCAGGCTTGCTGAGTGTCAGAAAGCCTGGTTTTTCAGCTTGTGGCTTTCTCCACATAGAGATTGACTAATGTTAGGAAGAAAAAAGAATCCTCATTTATTGCTTTTCTAATTTTGTCCTTGTTTTTGAGATATTATTAATGCTTTGGGACATTTTTTGGCTTGCGCCTCTACTAGTTTGGCAGGCAGGGCATTATTTCAGTTGCAGGCTTAGTCCAGAGGGCTGTTTGAGTTAAAACCACTTCGGAATTGAGGGATGACCTGATGGGTCTATTTCTAGTTGCTAAAAGGGGCTTTGCGGGACGATTAAGGGTAACCCCTTTAAAATTGGAGGCACAAAGGGGCATCTGCATGGCTCAGTCTGTTGAGCACTGGACTCTGGATTTCAGCTCAGGTCATGATCTCAGGGGCCTGCGCTCAGCAGGAGGTCTGCTGGAGATTCTCTTTCCCTCTCCCTCTGCTCCTCCTCCTGCTCCCTTGAGCGAGTGCACTCTCTTTCTCTCTCTCTCTCCCTCACAAATAAATAAATAAATCTTTAAAATTAGAGGCACAGGTTGGTTGATTCCAGGGATTTCTGTCATTATGCTGCCACTTTCTTACTCAAATTTAAAGAATAGAAACAAAGGCCAAATTAATAGTAGTAGTAATAATAGGAAACAAAGAAAATTAGTAAAATAATAAAGTAAATATTTGCTTTGTTAATTAAAAAAATCAACTTATTCAAGCTGATTTCTAAAAAGTCAAATTTGTCTAGAATATAAGAGCTGAATTTTATGTGGGTGGAGTCAGAATGCTGAGGTCCTATGTGAGTATGCCACGCTAAGGCAGAAATTTTCTTTCTCAGGCACTTCCTGAAAGAGCCCTCCCAAGGAGGGTAATTGATCAGCATATTACATGGGCACCTGTCTCCCTGACCCATTCCACACTCTCCACCTGTGCCGTCATCCAGCTGGTTTCCTTTGGTGCCCCCTCTCCAGACTGCAAACCTCCAGGAGCACATGTCTTAAAGTCACATAGCTGTTTTGTTTCCTTGCCAGCAAAATATTGAATGTGGTTTCTCAAAAGCCAGGATCATCACACAGTTTCCAATGACCTTAGCTGCAGGTGAACGTGACCCAGAGTGAACCAAAGTGAATGTTGGCCGGCGTAGGTTTCACATTTTCTGTGTGAAAGTTCTTTCTTTGTTGTTTGTGATTAATAACTGAATAGGATATAAAGCCAAGTGCTTTCATTGTTGAACCCAGACTTGAAGGTCATGAGAAACTGCGTGTTCATATTCGGCTTTGCCAAGATACGGTGAAAAGGTCAGCATTAACACCTGGATAGTTTTTGAAACATGGCAGAGAAACACAAAACAGTGACACACCATTCTTTATACAGTGTAAAAATTGATGTCAAGTAGATCGAATGATGTGTTGGACCCTTACGATAGATGACCAAGACCCTGAGTTTGCATGGGGAGAAATGCTTTAAAGCAAAGGTGTACTGAGGACCTAGTGTGGCCAAGTTGTTCAGAATGAGTTTGTTGTGCCAAGAAATGTGGCGAAGAGTTAGTTGTGGGTCTGACTACTTTGTTAATGGCTTGATCTTTAAGTTTAGTATCCTATCGGTTTGCTATTTGAAATAGGCTTTTGAATCAGGTTTCTTAGTACTCAGCACTTTGAATTTTATTGTTTTCAGTATTTCATTTAAGAGTCATACACAATAACTGATGAAAATACAGTGAGACTTAAATTTAAAAATAGTGAGACTCCTGCACATAACACATAGCATCTTCAAGAACTATCTTTTGTGCTTATTTTCTTTTCTGTGTATTCTCTAGGCTTTTGAATGTAGAAGTTATGAAAAGACTTTCTTCTAGTCTGTCATCTTTACTTTCCCCATTTGGAGAGGCAACTGCCCCAGTTCTTAGTTACATATTTGTAAACATACGTCCATTCGTATGATGAATTGCCACAAGAGCTAGCAGCTGTAACTTTAAAACCCACAGGATGGGTTAATTTTGAAGACGACGACGCACTGAGAGCCTGGCTTTCGCAGGACTGGTGTGATGCAGATGCAGAGGGATGGCTGAGCCTGCTTGGGTCCTGTTCCTTCCTCGGTGATCACTTGCTTGTTTTCCAGCGGGGTCTTCAATTTCTTCTCCCGGGACAGCTTCTAGGCCCGAAGTCAACTGGTAGGAATCTGTGCGGTAGGAATAACTGTGGATGGGCGGAGACACCAACTACTCACTTCGTTCCCATTAGAATTTTTCCCTGCTGAAAGCAAACAAACCAAACCAAACAAAATCCTCTAAAACATTTTAATTTAATCAGACTCGAATGATCCTGTTGAAGAAGTTTTCTACATGGCTAACTCTTAATTTGTTGTGAATGATGAGAGTTTTACTCTTTTTCCCAAAGATACATCAAGTTATTTTTTTGGTAATTCAGTGAATATTTATTGTATATTTATGATGTGTAAGGAACTATGTGAGAGAGGCCAGGGGTTAAGACAGTTTTTTCCTTCAGGGAATTAAGAATCTCAGGAGGTGGGATGCCTGGCTGGCTCAGTCTGGTAGAGCTGGCATGCAACTCTTACTCTCAGGATTGTAAGTTCAAGCCCCACATTGGGCATGGAGTCTACATAAAAAAAAAAAAAAATCTCATGAAGAGGGGAGATCAACATAGGCATATATATATATATATATATATATATATATATATATATATATATAATTAACCCCCCCATATTTTGTTATAATTAAGGAACAAAATATGTGAATTCACAAGGTGGGGGTGGGGTGGATATAGGGGTGGGGAGGAAACTCTAAAGTCTTCATGAAAGAGGATGCCATTTGGTATGGAAACTGGTGGGAGCTCTGGGACCAGAGGAAAATATTCCAGAAAGAGGGTGCAGATCAGTAGGGGGTGTCTATAGGGAAGCACGCTGAATGCCATGCTAAGCAGGTTACTTTACCTGGTAGCGTGCAGATGTGCCTGACTAGAGGCAGTGAATGGCATTTGGGAGGTTTCGTGTGTGCAGAGTTTCATGAGCACAACAAGTTAATCTCTCAAAGGGGCTTAGGAGGCATATAGGTGGGCGGATGGTATGGGAGGTTGTTGTAATACACTGAGGGGAGGGTGCTGAGGAGCTGAACGTTGAGGTTGGTAGCTTGGGAATATCTTGGCTCTGTTGAAGAATTAAATTGAATTATGTCAAAGCTCACTTCATGGTTTTAATATTTAAGATTCTGCTGCCAGAAGCTGAGCTCACTCTCCTCTTGGGTGTAAGTATGGCTGAAAGAACTTGTGTGTGAAAGATTCTTTCCTCTCATATTTACAGTACCCATTGCTAGTGTAGGGGCTCAGCTGATACCTGCAGAGATTGCTTCTGATCGTGAGCTGCTTCCCGCCGCCGTCTCTTTTATGCTTTTCCTAGTTATTTTTGCTTGGAAAATAAAAGCAGGTGCTTAGGCCAAATTTCATTCTTTCGGGTCAGTTTGTGTGGGATTGCCCCTCTTTAGTTGTGTTCATAGGTGCTGATCTGTGCATTTTGCCCAGTTAGGGCTAGAGGCTTGGATAGTTATAGCTGTGCTCTCCCTCCTCTGTGTTTCTGCTTCTGATTTTATATTTCAGTTTGTGATTCACAGGCAGAGATGAATGACTGAGAAATGTTGCAGATGAGTGGGTGTGTTTGTTTCCTATCGCTGCTGTAGCAAGCTAGCATGAATTTGATGGCTTCAAACAACACGAATTTACTATCTTATAGTTCTGGAGGTCAGAAATCAGACACAGGTCTCACTGTACTAAAATCAAGGTATTGGCTGCATTCCTCCTGGAAACTCTAGGGGAGAATCAATTTCCTTGTCTCTTCCAGCTTGAAGAGGCTGCCCCCATTCCTGGGCTCATGGCCTACCCCTACTTCAAAACCAGCAATGGTGGGCCAAGTCTTTCTCACATTGTGCTGGGTAACTCTAAACTTTCATTTTTTTTAAAAAACTAGAACCTCTGCACAAATAATTTTGCACGGTGGTTAATTCCCCAGTCATTCCTGCTTGTTCAAAATAAATTTCACCACATTTGGGGGGGAGGTCAGCTGATTTTTAATTAATTTTAAAAAGTAGGTAGAAGCTTTTCTTTTTCATGTGTATGTGTGTACATATTATATTATGATGTATATGTTTGTCCCATGATGGGGAAAAGGGAAGAAAGGAGCCAAGTGCTTTCAACTGTACAGGCAAGGATTGGATTGAAATTCCGGAAAGGGTCATAAAGAGGAGAAATAACTTTGCTGTGACAAAAACATGTAAACCAATCATGATTCTCCACTTTTCACACTTTATTCTGAAGCCATGTACTTCAATTAGTGTGATTTAATGGTTTTCTCTCAGTGTTATTTGGCAGGATGTTTTAAGGAGAAGCATCCAAAATGGTTTTGAAGTGTATTTGGGAATAAAACAAGTGAGTAGCCAAACTAAAAGTGAAGTTTACAGAGTTTTATTTTATGAAAACTGAAGAAGGTCAGAGGTTAGTTAGCAGGGGTGTTTCTTTGTGGATTCTGTGATAGTTTGGCCTTTGGAATTTATTTTAGGTAAACCAAATATTATTAAGGCAGATTCTAGATATAACGTTCATTGCATTCTATTGCTGATGTAAGAACCCGGATGGCATAATTATCACATGAATATAAAAATTGATGTATTATAATCATACAATTCATGTTCACTTACTTGGAACTAGGGAGTATACCTATGGGAGATGTTACTTCCATGAAATTTCTTCCTGAATTTTTAGGAAGGAGTCTTACATGAGTTAAGGATTTCTTAAGAAAACACTTCTATGACAATAATAAATAAGTCACTTAGACCCACCACTTCTGCCTTGTTAATTTTATAGGTAGGATTTTTTCTGACTTCCTCCCCAGTTATCATTATATAGACAGTGCAGTTGCCATTGAATGCCCTTTAGAATTTTTAGAATGATAATATTTAGCATAATTTTTAGAAAATTTACATTTCTGAAATACTCAGATTACCATTAGGATTAAAGTAGGGTTTTGTTGTAGAGAAATACGATGTCAGTTTAATAACTGACGAGCTTAGCCACTGCCTAAATCTTTCATTTTCTTCTGATAAATTTGATTAGATTTTATTTTCAAGGAGGAGCTTACCTTCATGGGGGCAGTTGAGTTGGGTGAGGACCAAGAGGAAAAGTCTAGGAATGTTAAAACCCTGTATAAGGGGACGTTTGCGTTTCTTTTATTGCTGATAATACTTACTGATCGAAGGATTGAGGTCCTGTACCTTTGCCACTGCTCTTCCTTTGCACGTCCCCTTAAACAGCCATCATACAAGCAATTGGGACATGCGCATTTAAGATGGCCTAATGCTGGACATTTATTCCTTCAGTTTCTTCATTCTGCAGTGTGTAGAATGACATTAATTAAAGGAACAGTGAGTCTAGCATGTTGTAGATCCCTCATAAACAATTTTTAAAGAAATGAATCAAATAACTTGTTCGTTTATGTGGTTAAAGTTAGTTTTTATAGGGCAAATTATTTCTCTTTCTCTTTGCTTTAGGAAAGGTGTTTGTATCGTGTCTAAAGGGAGAAACATACCTTTAGCGTTTAGAACTATGAATCTTAAGCTTAAAAATAAGATTAGCCCAGTGTTATGCTATGAACTACAGAAGAGGACCAAAGAGAGATCTAGTGCCTATTCTTTCATGATTTGAAAGGGTGTATCTATGCTGTGTGTGGCTTAAAGGGTGTTGTTTTGTTATGTGATCCTTTAATTTCTGTCTTGACCTTTCATATGAGACCATATAATATTCTTTTAAGATAGTGTTCTTAAAGTTTTTTTGGGTCAGAGAGTAACTTAAAAATTGATAGAAACTATGGAATTTCTGCCCCCACTCAAAAATCACTATGCAAACACATACTTCTCAGAACTTAAAGAAGTTTGTAAAGTCACTAAAACTTATCCAGATATGTAGCAAAATATAAACTTCTGTTCATTTATTCATTTCATTCATAGTTGTCCATTCATGTCTATAGCTCTATAGGTTTATAGGATTATCTAAGAGAAGGCTACCTTTTTTTTTTTTTTTAAACAAAATATTATGTACTTATGTTTAAAAAGCCAAACATTTCTTTGGATAAAAATTATGCCCTGCTCCCAGGGGGGATAATACCCATCATTAGATGATTAAAAAAAATCTCTTTTGCTTGTATCCATATCTAGTGTATGTATCATAATATGTTTCAAATTGCCTATTTTTAATAAATACAAGATCATGTTGTTTATATTGTTTTACAGGGCTTGGCTTTTTTTTTTTTTTTTTTTGCCCTCGGTCTTTTTCCATGCCAGTATTGGTAGATCTATCATATTCTTTTAAACTACTACTTCACCCTTTATTTGGTGGACGTAAGTCTACAGACATACTAAAATTATTTGTAGATTAACTTTTATAGTTAACACGGCTGGTGGCAGAAATAAGAGGAAAATAAGGAGGACTGGTTGGAATGACATGTCAGTTGCTAAAACTCCCCTTTGTTCATCTTTTCAGAGAGTAGTTGTGTACGGTACGGCTGGGGGAGGCATACATTTTGAACAGGGGGTTGTGGCCAAGAAATAGGCCTCCACCTAACAGAACATCCACTGTGATGATTTACAATGTTTGAATCTCAGCAAAAATACCACTTGTATTCTGAATTCTTTTGTTTCAACTACATAACTCAATAGAAAGAAAGTTTCCTACAATTGAAAAGAATAGACACTGTTTACAGGCCAAGTTTTGCCTTTTAAGGCTGAATGTGCTTTATTTTAAGCTGCTCTTTCTTCTCAAGAAGACTGATATAAACAAGAGAAGGGCCCTCTGGTATTTCTATGCAAAGCATCACTCATACTGTTTCTTTTCTTTTCTTTTCTTTTCTTTTCTTTTCTTTTCTTTTCTTTTCTTTCTTTCTTTCTTTCTTTCTTTCTTTCTTTCTTTCTTTCTTTCTTTCTTTCTTTCTTCTCTCTCTCTCTCTCTCTCTCTCTCTCTCTCTCTTTCTTTCTTTCTTTCTTTCCAGAGAGCAAGAGTGCCCATGAGTGCGTGGGGGAGGGGAGGGGCAGAGGGCTAGGGAGAAAGAGGATCCTAAGCAGCTCCACGCCCAGTGTGGAAACCAACGCAGGGCTCCATCTCACGACCCCGAGATCATGACCTGAGCTGAAATCTAGAGTCGAGTGGTTAACCGAGCCACCCAGGCGCCCCAATACTGTTTCTTTTTAAATTAACTATTTTACTCCTGTTTATCTATTGAGTGCCCATTGCTATAACACCTGAGGAGCTCTGTATTTCTGACAGTATATCCTATGGATGAGTGGAGGCAGCTCGTCTGGGTTGGAATCTCTGCTTCAACTCTTAGTAGTTATGAAACCTCACACAAGTTTATGAACTTTGTCTCATCTGTGAAATGGAAGATACTCATAGCAGTATCTTGTGGTTGTTGGGAGGATAAGGCAAATGAAAAAACAACCCAGATGTGGGGGAAAATATTTGCAGATCTTACACAGTAGTTCTCCCTTACCCATGGATTCTCTTTCTGAGGTTTTAGTCACCTGTGGTCAGCCATGGTCCAGAAGCAGATAATCCTCCTTCTGACTCATGGTCAGAAGGTCACTAGTAGCCTAATGGTGTTTTGACATTGTCTACGACATTCCCCTCACTTCATCTCATCACACAGACATTTTATCATCTCATATTGTCACAAGAAGGAGGGTGAGTATAGTACAAGAAGATATTTTGAGAGAAAGAGAGACCACATTCACATACCTTTTGTTGTGTATATTGTTAGAGTTGTTCTATTTTATTATTGGTTGTTGTTAATCTCTTATTGTGCCTAATTTATAAATTAAACTTTATCATGGGTATATACGTATAGGAAAAAACATAGTATGTACAGGGTTCAGGACTATCCATGGTTTCAGGCATCCATAAGGGGTCTTGGAATATATCCCCCACAGATAAAGGGAGAGTACTGTATCTGAGAAGGTTCTAATGTCCAGAATATACAAAGAATTCTTACAACTCTAACAATAAAATGACGAGTATCCCAATTGAAAAAAAGAGCAAAGATTCAAATAGACATTTCTCCAAAGACATACAAATAACCAGTAGACCTGTAAAAAGATGTTCAGGATTGTTAGTCTTTAGGGAAAGGCAAATCAAAATCACAGTGAGCTTGTACTTCACACCCACTGGGATGGATATAATAAAAAAATACGGAAAAAAAGAAGCGTTGCTGAGGATGCGGAGAAATTGGAACTCTCATATGCTGCTGGTGTAAACGTACGAGTGTAGTAGCTTTGGAAAAACAGTTTGGCAGTTCCTCAAAAAATTAAGCGTTGACTTGTCATCTAACCCGGAACTCCCCTCTAAGTTATATCCCTAAGAGAATTGAAAACTATGTTCACATTAGAGCTTGTACACGGATGTTCATAGCATCGGTATTCGTAACAGGCAAAAAATAGACACAACCAAATTGCCCCTCGGCTGATGAGTAGATCAACAAAATGCGGTCTCTCCATACAATGGAACATTATTCAGCTATAAATAAAATGCAGCATTGATACGAGTTACAGCATGCATGATCTTTGAAAACATAATGCTACGTCAGCGAAGCTTGGCACGGAAGGCCATGTACCGTATGATTCTATTTATACGAAATGTCTAGAATAGGAACATCCATAGAAGGTCGAGGTGTGCTTGCCTTGGACTGGGGGGAGCTTGGGGGTGGGGAATGACTGCTCGTGGAGACAGGGTTTTTGGGGTAATGAAAATGTGCTGATCATTGTGCAACTTTGTGAATATACTAAAACCCACTGAATCGTACTCTTTAAATGGGTAGATGTTAACGGTGTGCAAATTATATCTCAATTGACAAAAAAGAAGATAGTGCGCGGGAGCTGGTACCATGCCTTCATAGTAGGGACTCTGTATACAGTAGCTACTGCTGCTGCGGCTATCATTATCATCATTATTATAAAAAGATAATTGCTTGTCATGTGGTTATATTATTTCTGGTTCTTCTCTTCAAATTACGCAAATACTAGCAATTTAGTGCTTGCAACACGTTTGTGAAGATCCGCATTTGTGAATAGGTTTTGTGATAGGGAGCCTTTGAGTGCCTCTGGGCATATGTGTTTTTCCCCTTTACCCGTACTGCATCTTCTTAGTGTGAAACATGGTACTTCTTTGACAGGTCATATGGCATTTAGAATTTTTTTTTTCTTTTTACTCTCTTTCATTTGATTTATCTGATTGGACATATTCAACTCCTGTGAGGGAGAGAAAGCAAAGAAACAAGGAATAGGATAATCTAGAGGAATTCCTCAGTCTTGGGGAAATTTCCCTTTCAATGTTTTCTCGTACAGTTAAACAGGGGTTTTTCTTTTTCTGGGAAATAGCTACATAGCTTGAGATTTACAGCAGTACAGTATGTTAGCATAATCACACTTGTTTTTGAAAATCTTTTATATAAAATACATGTAAATACATGTAAAATACATGTTTTTGAAAATCTTTTATATAAAATACATGTAAAAATTGACTCTTTCTTTAGACTGAAATAACATTTGGACTGTGTTTGCTGAATATGTCGACCATATCCTAAACACTGTGATCCTTTAAGAACTACTAATAGAAGAGATTTGGGGGCATTTCATGTTTTTAAGGATTAAATGGTATTTATACAAGTATGTAAACTTTAATAAATTATAGCATGTTAGAATATTTGATTATGGCTGTGGAAATGCACTGTTATCTGCCTGTTACAGGATCTAAAATTGACCCGAGCTTTAACTTTCATTTCTGGATTTACTCTTTCAAGCTTAAAGGGTATTCTGCTTTCATTGTTATCAATACCGGGATAAGAAGATCATTTCAGTTTCATTGTAACTGAGTACCATGGTGGCCACCCACCCCCACCCCCACCCCTGCTCTTTATATGGGTATTAGACTTGTCTTTGGTGATTATAGATCTCTACCCCCTGTCTGCCTTTGCCTGGCTACCAGTTTGCAACTTTGACCTTTGATAAAGCTCTTACACTGACTCTTTCCTAATGGGGACCCACCTGATTGTCCTGACAGTTGGATGCTTGGGTCTTGCTTGCTGGTTGGAGGATGTCCCTTGATGACTTTATGTGTTGGTACCCTTATTTTCTAGCTCTTGTCTGAGTACTGCCCAGGGGCCCCCTTTTCTGTTCTAGTCCATGGGCTGGTCTCCAGCAATTGTCACCTTCTGCATGGCAGGTTTAAGGCATGCTTCCCTGCCCCAAAGAGTAGCAGTCTTTTAATGAATTGTGTGCTTAACAAGTATTAATACTAAAATCTTACTTATATGTGAGTAAGTTATACATAGTTAGTTTTGATACCCAGTGTTATTCTGATTTGAATTTTTCTAAGTAATTATTATGTCTTAAATATTTATATCATTTATTTTCTTATTGGGAAGAAAATAGTTTAATCTGTCTGGTAATTTATACATTAAAGAATTATGTATACAATTACCATAGGTGTCTGTGGTTAGATTCTTTTATTAAAATTTCACTTTTAGTGAAGTGAAAAATTTACCACGGTAAAAATAGTCTGGCTTTATTACTTGATTTACAAAGTGAATAAGCATAGTTAATATTAATGATATTGTACTGTGAGCTAAGAAAGAAGATGTGTCCCTCATTTGTCACAGTGAGTGGAATGACCAAAGCGACAGTTTTTCAAACTCATTGACTGTTGTAGTTTTACTCTACCAAGTGACGTTTATTTGTCTCTGTGCAAGTGTGTAATATACCTGTGTTTATATGTATAATTGAGTTTATCATATTCTGACACTATGTATTCACATGAATCTGTCAAGTTAAAATATGTGCCGTTTATCATTGTGTTCGGCACAATGATGTGTTTATATGTAAACTTTAAGATGTTGGGATTTAGTTTTGGTATGTGTGAATGTGAGTGGGAAGATGGATACGTGGTTTCTGTTGCTTTCCTGCCTCAGTGCCACGCACAGTTTCTTTTTCGGTTAGTTGCCGCCAACACTCCTGTGTGTGGCTTTGCCTCATAACCCACACTGTCTGCTCCCAGGCCCACTCTGGGTCTGGTTGCAAGTCAGCGTAGTGTTTCCTGGGATTGTGACTGGGTGTTGCCGCTCTACCCTGTGCTTTGGCTTGCCCTTATTAGCGTTTCTTGGTTCTCCCATCAGTGGGTCTCTGATTTCTTTATCCACAAATAGTCTTGTGCAGAGTCATGATCCTCCTGCGTTTACAAATCAACCAAGCTCTGGCAAGGGAAATGATTATTCATCAAAACGCTAAACACCAGGATAAAATGTTCCTATTTAGATGAATCAGGGGTCAATTTAGTTTGCTAATGAGCTTCAGAATTGCTCTGCCTTTAGGGACTATTTTTATACTAGCTTTTCTTCTTTTTAATGTTCCTAGAAGTCACATTTTCATTCTTTGTCAATAATAAAAGGGTTCTTCAAGCACATGAAAAAGAAGAAGTGAGAAAGAAAATATGTGAATCATCTTGATCATGGTTTTAAAATTTTGTGGAAGGATGAAAAGGCCATAGATATAACAGTTTTTTTTTTTTTTAATTGAAGTAGAAAAGTTAGAGGTCTAGATTGAATTATGGTCAATTCATAGTTTGTGTAGGCCTAATGAAAACATTACATAAACTCATCCAAGGATTTTTTTTTTTAAAGATTTTATTTATTTATTTGACACAGAGAGAGAGAGCAAGCACAAGCAGGGGGAATGGCAGGCAGGGGCAAAGCAGACTCCCTGCTGAGCAAGGAGCCCAATGTGGGGCTCCATCCCAGTACCCTGGGATCATAACCTAAGCTGAAGGCAGCTGCTTAACAGACCGAACCACCTAGGCGCCCCTGATTTTTTTTTTTTTGAATTGACAACCTGTTTTGGGAGCTGCATATAGTATGACAAGCAAAGGAAACATTACTTGTCCTCATGGACTTATACAGATCAATACGTAATCAAATTGAGATAAGTACTAGGGAGCAAAAGAAAACAGGATGCTTTGAGAGACTGTGAAAAGTCTAGAAGGCTCTTCTGAAGAAAAGATGTTTAAAATTAGACCTGAGATAGCCATAGGAATTAAGCAGGTTGAGAATGGGGTGAAGAGTACTGTAGGCAGGCATAGCAGCATGAGCAAATATCCTGGGGCAGGAAGGGTTGGGTATACACATAGGACACAAAAGACGATGTGGCTGGAGCTCTTGAGAGGAAGGGAAAGTGTTGCAAGATAGTACTTGGCTTGGGTAGGGAAGAGTTAGATGAGTCAGAGCTTTGTAAACTATGTTAATATAATTGTTCCAAAGTTCATTGTCAAGCTGGCTAACATTTAGGAAGTGGATTAGAAAGGAACAGGAGCATAAATGTCAGGTTTTTGGCTTTAGGTTAGTGGATTCCAAGCAAGAGATGACAGTAGCTCATGTGGGAGGATCGCTGGGAGATGAAGAGTTGTGGCTGGATTCAAAGTATATTGAGCAATTGGAACCAACAGAGTTGGTGATAGGTTGTGGTGTCAGGTAGAATGTGGAATGCCGAGGATTGGTTTTAGGGTTTAGCAGGAACAAGTGAGTGGTTGTAGGTGCTGGGTACTGAACTAAGAAAGATTGGGGACTGAATTGATTTGAGAAAAGGCCAGCAGTTAAGTTTTAGATGTGTTAAGTTTGAAATGAGTCCATGAGATATCTCAGTGGAGAAGTCAGAGAGATGCTTGGAATTGTGCTGTTTTTATCTCTTGCTGCATAGCAAATTACTTTGAAACTTAGCAGCAAATCTACATTCATGATTTACTGCTGTACAACAAATTATCCCAGTCTTTAGCAGCTTAAAATAGCAAATATTTATTATCTCATACAGTTTCCTGGGTCAGGCATTTGGGAATGTCTTTGCTAGGTGATTCTGGCCCAGGGTCTCTCATGAGGTTGTAATCAAGGTGTTGGCCAGGGCTGCAATCATCTGAAGGCTTGACTGAGGCTGGAGGATCTGATTCCAAGATGGTTTATGCACATGGCTTTTGGCAGAAGATCTCAGTTCCCTCCTGGTTGTTGATGGGAGGCCGTCGTTCCTTGCCATGTGGACATCTCCATAGGGCTGCTTGAGTGCCTTCATGACATGGCAGCTGGCTTCTCCTAGAGCAAGTGATATGAGAAAGTGCAAGGAAGGACAGCAATGCCTGTGACACAGTCTCAGAAGCCCTATATCATCGCCTCTGCTGTATTCTTCTTGTGAGTTACCAAATCTAGCTCACATTAAAGGGGTGGGGAATTATGCTCTACCTCTTAAATGGAGGACTAACAAGTAATTTGTGAACATATTTTGAAACCAGTACACATAATTTTGTAATTTAGTAGAGAGGTTTGGGTTGGCGATACAACACAGGGTCTTCTGCACATAGATGGTATTCAGAATTATGAGAGTAGATTAGAAACTACTTGCGAAGAGTGAATAAATTGAGATGTGGCCCAGGACTGATCTCTTAGGAAATCTGACCTCCAGAGGACCTGCTGCAGAGGAGTAGAGGAGAAGAAGGAAATTAAATCTGGAAAGACAAGGAGAGAGATTTTTGAGAGGCGAGGAGCAGTCTACTGTGTGGAAGGCTACTGAGATGTCTGTTTGACTTCACTTTTAAGAATTTGTTCTTTAAATGAATGAAAGACTGAATGAATGAGTAAATAAATGAGTCATGCATATGTATAAAATTTTAACTCTAAACATGTTTGTTATAGAAATGCTTATAAACTTAAAAACAGGAAACAGCATCAGGAATGTACAATAACAGGGTGGTAGTGGGAAATAAATTATTGAATGTCCAGTCAATAAAATACCTATGGACCTTTAAAAGTGACATTATAAAAGCGTATGTACTATAACGGAAACATGCTCATAATGTCTTTTAAGTAAAGGTGATAAAACACTATGTTCTTTTTTCATTCCATTTTCATAAGAAAAAGACAAAAATGTCTAGGAGGATGGACACAAACATGTTAATAGTGATTGCCTCTGGGTGGAGGGAAATGGGGGATTTAAATTTTCTTCCTTTTGCTTATCTGACTCTTCCTTAATAAATGTGGATTGTTCTTGTAACAAAATGTTTTCAAACATCCTCCCAAGGCAAAGCAAAATAATTAGAATAATACTTATACTATCGGTACTTAAAACTTGATGGAGGAAAATTGTGACACCAAACTCTGGCAGCCAAGGCAGTACAATGTGTGACTGAAGTAGCTCCGTTGTCTAGGACAAAGGAGGACTCTGGCTGATCCGGGCAGCCTGCCTCGTTCCTGGTCCCCAAAGTGAGAGGATGGGATATACATTGCCCTCTAAAGCAATTTCACATCAACTACATGGATGTTCTTAAATTGTAGTGATAGCAGAGAGCATACTTTTATTTTTTAAAAGTTTTTTGAATTTCTTTTTGAAGATTTTAAGTAAGCTCTACACCGAATGTGGGGCTCGAACTCACAACCCTGAGATCAAGAATTATGTACTGTACTACTAAGCTAGCCAGGCACCCCAGCTTAGAGCATACTTTTATTTTATTTTATTTTATTTTATTTTATTTTATTTTATTTTATTTTATTTTATTTTATTTTATTTTAATTTTCATAGTTACAGATTTTATTTTTTTATTTTAATTTTTTTTATTATATTATGTTAGTCACCATACAGTACATCCCCCGTTTCCGATGTAAAGTTCGATGATTCATTAGTTGTGTATAACACCCAGTGCACCACGCAATATGTGCCCTCCTTACTACCCATCACCAGCCTATCCCATTCCCCCTCCCCCCTCCCCTCTGAGGCCCTCAGTTTATTTCTCATAGTCTCTCATGCTTCATTCCGCCTTCTGATTACCCCCCTTTCTTTATCCCTTTCTTCCCCTACCCATCTTCCTAGTTCTTATGTTCCATAGATGAGAGAAATCATATGATAATTGTCTTTCTCTGCTTGACTTATTTCACTTAGCATTATCTCCTCCAGTGCCATCCATGTTGCAGCAAGTGTTGAGAATTCGTTCTTTCCAATAGCTGAGTAATATTCCATTGTATATATGGACCACAACTTCTTAATCCAGTCATTTGTTGAAGGGCATCTCGGTTCCTTCCACTCTTTGGCTATTGTGGACAATGTTGCTATGAACATTGGGGTGCATATGGCCCTTCTCTTCACTACGTCTGTATCTTTGGGGTAAATACCCAGTAGTGCAATGGCTGGATCATAGGGTAGCTCAATTTTTAACTTTTTAAGGGACCTCCACACTGTCTTCCAGAGTGGCTGTACCAACTTGCATTCCCACCAACAATGTAGGAGGGATCCCCTTTCTCCACATCCTCTCCAGCAATTGTTGTTTCTTGCCTTGTCAATTTTTGCCATTCTAACTGGTGTAAGGTGGTATCTTAGTGGGGTTTTGATTTGAATTTCCCTGATGGCTAATGATTTTGAACATTTTTTCATGTGTCTGTTAGCCATTTGTATGTCTTCATTGGAAAAGTGTCTGTTCATATCTTCTGCCCGTTTTTTGATTTGTTTATTTGTTTCTCGTGTATTGAGTTTGAGAAGTTCTTTGTAGATCTTGGATACCAGTCTTTTATCTGTAGTGTCATTTGCAAATATATTCTCCCATTCCGTGGGCTGCCTCTTAGTTTTTTTTTATTGTTTCCTTGGCTGTGCAGAAGCTTTATATCTTGATGAAGTCCCACAAGTTCATTTTATCTTTTGTTTCTCATAGAGCATACTTTTAAATGTAGATTCCCTGAAGGCAGTTCTGTAGGCAGAGGGCAGATTCCTGTATGTGGTTTAGGTATATAAGCTTTCTGATGATTTGATGTAACAAAGTGGTGAAGTTTGTATTCTCTTGAGAATGCAGAGCTAACATTCCCTTAGACCAGACTTTCACCCCCATCTCTGCGTGATGGTACCCTCCTGGCTCAGTAAGCCTGGTTGGGGTCAAGGAATCTGTGTTCCGTGGAAATTCCCTAGGGGAGTCTGATGTTTAGCTACGTCTGGGAATGTCTGCAGTTCGTTCAGATGAGGGTGACAGTCACTTTTCATTGAGCCTGGCCCTGAGCCCCTTGCTACATACTTTGATTATATTATCATTTATTCTTACTGCAGTCATTTTGAGTGTTGCATTTTTCTCCCCCTTTTACACCGGAGGAAAATCAGAGAGACTGAACGAGGTGTTGCAGGCATAAAGCTCTCAAAAAACAGTTCAGTGGAGTGGTTGGGAGTGCGAGCTCTGCCTTGTGACGTAGTTGGGATTTGCGTTGCACACAGAATGTCTGGTCTGTGTCTGGTTTACAGCAAGCATTTAATAAATGTTAGTTTTATTATGAAAGCATATTTGTGGGGTGAGGCTCTGACAGCATCCTCAATATACCATCTCCCTATTCTAATCATCTTTTAGTGTTACCTTGTATATGGGGGCTGTTACATTTCAGTCTGGCCAATGCCCCTTTTACAGAGGTAGACTCTAGAACTCCATCTTCTAGACCAGAAATATTCCCGAATTTCTTCCCTCAGTCTTATCCCAGTGGTGCCAGATCGAATTAGGATTGAATGGAACTGTAAGGAAGAGAAACCCTACTATTCTGGGTTATAAGAAATAATTCCATTTTCTTCAGAAACTTTCAGTCTGAAGATAGGCAATCCAAGGCTGGTTGCCTGTTCAGGGAAATTGGCTGCTCCCGTCTTCCTGGAGAAGGGTGGAAGGCCCAGGGTAAAATATTGATGCCAGCTGTATCAGGGAGTTCGTAGCTCATCTGGAAGTTCCACCCATCACTCTTTTGCTCACCACTGGTCAAAAATGGGCTGTGTGGTTATCCCTAGTTGCAAGGGGAGGTGATTATTGTAATTGGCCACCTTGCCTCCAGGGGAAAAAATGAGATTAGACTTGTAGGCAAGAAGAGGGGAAAGGGGATTGAGAAGGTAACCAGCAGTATCTACAAGGAGTTTGAACAAGGAGTAAGAGGTCTAGAGGCATGGTCATTGTAAAAACAGTTTTGATTGTAGAATTTAGAATATCTGCATTTATTATCTTAAAGAATGATATGTTGAAATATGAATTTTAAAAGATGAAATTGGCACCAAGTGAAATTTCCCCATTCGTTCTCTTGGAGAATGTATGAGGTGAGGCATAGTAAATAGCTCTTCTTTGAAAGTCAGGTTGAAATGAGAAGGAAAATGTGTATTGCATATACCTTTTCCCCCCATTTTTGGGTGGTGAAATATATATAACAAAATGTAACATCATAACCATTTTTAAGTGAACAGTTCAGTGGTATTCCATACATTTACCATTATCCATCTCTATAGCTCTTTTCATCTTGCAGAATGGGAACTCTGTACCCATTAAACAATAACTCCCATTCCCCTCTCCTTCCAGTCACCGTTTTACATTCTGTCTCTAAAAATTTAGCTACTGTAGGTAAATGGAATCATACAGTATTCCACTTTTTGTGACTGGCTTATTTTACTTAGCAAAATGTTCTTAACGTGCATCCATGTTTTCTTCCTTATTAAAGGCTGAATAGTATTCCATTGTGTGTGTGTGTGTGTGTGTGTGTGTGTGTGTGTGTACACACACCACATTTTGTTTATCTCATTCATCCATCCATGGGCACTTGGATTGCTTCCACTGTTTAGCTATTGTGAATAATACAACTATGAATATAGGTCTATAGACGTTTCTTCAAGATCCTGCTTTCAATTCTTTTGGGTATATTATTACACATGCTTGTACCTCAGACTCAGGTTTGCTAGCTTGTGCTTGTCCTGAGGGAAATGCTAAAGCTTTGAAGAAAAATTATCCAAATCTTTTTGTTTGACTCACTCTTTTTGCTAAAAACTTCAAGAAAAAATTTGTCATCATGAATTAGACTTCCTGTAGTCCGGGATAATGGAAAGGAGAGAGTCACTGAAGTGTTCTCAGAGGCCACTGGCCGTTGGCTTGTTGCACTATAAAAGGACCTAGTTTTTAAAGTATCATTAGGAAGGAAACAGAGAAGAAAACAGAGAGTATTACCCGTCGTTTGCAAAGCTGTGTTGATTGTGCACATGGATGACCCTCTCAGATTCTGTTCTCCTAATTAAGAAATGATTTAACAGTGAGAGGAGTCTAGTGAAGGAAACTTAGAGTGAATCCATTTGGTGTTTTCGTAAAAGTGACTGAAATGATTAGGACTCTTGAGTCTAAAATGATGAAAATAGAAAGGAGATATAATTACTGGGTATAAAGTCATTTATTTCAGAAGAGCAAACATGAACTTGTTCTTCTAATCTTCAACTGAATTAATTAAATTAATCTCCAACTAAGTTAAATTAATCTAGACTTTCTGATGCTTTAGAGAGGCACATTTTAGACAAAGAAAACAAAGAGCTGTTTTACACAGAAGGTGATCCCCCAGTTTGCTGTACCCAGAGATGCTATAGTCTGAAGTTATAAATTTTCAAAAAAAGGCAAATAGACATTAGACCTACAGTAGAGTATTAAATAAAGATAGTGCTGATTTGAAGCAGGATCTTAATTTTCAACAGTAACTTCCAGGATGAATGATCATAAAGGATAACATTAGCATGCTGGGGAAGTGCCTTGAATATCAGGTTTCTTGCTTTTTTTTTTTTGTTCATACTGTGGATTTTATCTCTGTTGTCCAACTCTACTTGAATAAGCTTTTCAATAAAAAAGTATTAATGGCTCATGTGAACTTTTTACATAGTTATTAGCTATGTAAATTGAAAATGGGGGAATATGCATTTTCCAATCTGAGACTATTTAAATCATTTTACTCGTTAACTTTCAGTTTATACACTTTGAAGCCAGGAATGCTGTGTTTCATGGGCTGATTTCTTAACGGTGAGGTCCACAGGAAGAAATCCTTGCTCCTGAAGTTTTAAGGGGAAACATAGTGTTCCTTTCTGGCATGTTCTTGGATAAAGGATTGCATTTTAATGTACTTGCAGTTTTGAAAATGTAATTACTAAAATGACTCTTCACCCTTTTAAATTATGTTACATTTGGTTTTAACTTGCCATGGCTTAATATTAGAATACTCTAAAATAGAGAAAAATTCAAAAAGTACTTCTGAAATACTCTATTTTCTATTTTAAAAATAATACATATATATGTATAATAAATGTATACACAGACACACACACACACACACACACACACACACACACACACACACTTATATACATACTTGAGAAAGTCCAGGTGGCTTGGTGTAATCTGTCAGTAACGTTTTGGTTTACATTAATCTTCTATTTTTGTCTTCCCATCTTCATAACTGATCAGTACCCTGATAATTTTACGTTGAAATACTTGGATTTATTGCAAGAAGCGTATTTTAAATGATGCAACTCCCTTTTCAACAATGTTTCCATAGTGCAGAGACGAGAAGAGGGGAAGGCGTGAACCCCCAGAAGCACAGTTACTTTACCTGTCCCCAGTTATCTCTTCAGACTGAAGTGGGAAACTCAGTGGAAAGACAGATAGAAGGAAAAGCAGTGTAACCTGGAGAGTTTCATTTTTGGAAATGTGTGACCTTCACTGCAGCAGTGTAGGAGCTTGGGGTTTGTCTCTAAGGGAGCTCTTCTTGCCTGCTGAGTGTTGGCATCTCCACTCTCTCCCTTCCTCCCTCCCTCCCGCATCCTTCCTGTCTGCGTGTAATTACAGACAGGCCATGTCTCCCTTATCCTCACCATCCCCCACCGAGGCAGGCAGACAGACAGACCTTCTCCCAGCCCAGTTTATTTTTATAGCTGCCACATTCTCTTCCCTTCCTACTTGTTTACATTAAAGTAGAAAACCACACACCTTTTGCAGAATGGGTGTTTTAAAGAAAAAAATGGTACACAAGTATTATTTGTTATAGAAATTTGAAAACATAGTTCATAAAAATAGAACATAAGAATCTCTCAGGATCTTAGAAATAAATGGTGCTAATATTTTGCCTCTTGTCTTTCTAGTCAGTCCTATAAGCACACAATGTATAAATGAAACACTGTATACTCTTTAATGATCTGCTTTTTCCCCCTTTAATATATTGTGAAAATCTTAACATATCTTCACATATTCTTTCTTAATATCATTTTTTGGTGAGATTTTATTTTTAAATAATTTCTACACCCAGCGTAGGGCTCAAACTCACTACCTCGAGATCAAGAGTCACATGCTTCACTGACTGAGCCAGCCAGGCACCCTCTTAAATATCATTTTTTAATGGTTGTATTTTTGCATGAAAATATTGCATGAAAATATACTTTAAAATAATCCTTATGGGTGGGTATTTAGATTGTTTACAGGCTTTTTTTTTTTTTTGAGTACTTCGAAGAAGTTCATTCTTTTGAATGTGTCTAAGTACGTGAGAATCTAATTATTTCCTTAAGATAAATTTCCAGAATTTGTAGGTCAGTGGTCATATAATCTTAAATATGTTAGTACAGATGTTGTCGTATTGCTCCAGGAAACTTAAAATAATACACATACATGTTTGCCAACCCACAGCCAGCTTCCTTGCTCCCTTGGCAACAGTGGATACCAGCTGGTTCTGGGTGGTTCAATTCACCATCTTTCTTCAGGCATTCTTTTCCCAGCTCCTCTGGTCCTTTAACTTTGTTAAGTATGCCTTTCTTCTGAAAACTTGAGCTCCTGGGATGGTCTCCTGTAGGTGAAGACATTCTCCTCACCGCCCTAGTCTTTCATTGTCACAGACTTGCTTGACAACTTCACCTGAATATCTTGCTAACCCCTGATTCATGAGGTGCAGAGACTTCCTTTCTTTCCTAAGTGTTTTCTCTTCCTCTGCTTCTATTTCTCTTTTCCTTCTTTTTTTTAAATGGAGAGGCACTGCCGTCCTACACATTGCCCGAAAACCTGGGACTTTTTTTGGCTTCTCTTCTTCTTCATTGCCCTTCTGGTAATTCAGTAGTCAAGTCATGGTAACCTCACCTGGACCACTCAGTGCCTCTTGCATCCATCTCTTCCTTCCTTTTTTTTATTTTTTTAAGATTTTATTTATTTATTTGTCAGAGAGAGACAGCCAGCGAGAGAGGGAACACAAGCAGGGGCAAAGGGAGAGGAAGAAGCAGGCTTCCCGCTGAGCAAGGAGCCCTATGCAGGACTCGGTCCCAGGACCCTGGGATCATGCCCTGAGCGGAAGGCAGACGCTTAACGACCGCGCCACCCAGGCACCCCTATCTCTTCCTTTCTAATTTCATTGCTACCTTACTACTTCTGGCTATCAGATGTCCATCATGGGCAACTGTAATAAGCCTCATGTTGGCTTCCTTTCTTCTGGCCTCTCTCTCTATGAATCCATTTTTCATGTGAAACTCACTACAGCACACTACTGATCATGTTATTCCTTGGCTCAGAAAAAGTCAGTGGTCCACATTGCTTGTTCTTTTGAACTTAGCTTGATTTTAAAAGTCCTCCACGATCTAGCTGCAGCGCATTTAAAATATTCAATGATAACACAACTGTCTGTGATCAAAAATCATCCAGCCAGAGAAACAACTCATAGTTTTGTCCCTGTGTCCTGTTCTTTATGCCTAGAGGACTTTATGCCTAGAGGACTTTATGCCTAGAGACAAATGCCCTAACGGTGTCTACATGCCTCAAATAAATCAATTCAAATGCAACTTATTCCTTGCATCCTCTTCTGATTCCCTCCTCAATCCCATCAAAAAGAAATATTTTTCCTCCACATTTATGAATGTATCTATACCTAAGATATTAATTATAGTTGTCCATCTCTTATTTATATACTTGTCTTATCCTCTCCCCACCCCGACCCTTCCCTCCATGATAACTTCTTGAAAGCGTCGTCTGAATCTCTTTTGGGACCAGCATAATAGATGCTCAGTGAAACACTATCTGGTGGTCAGTAAATGCCGCTTTCTGTTTCTTTGTTTCCCACAAAATAGATGAACAAGTAATTTTCATCTAAAGAGTAGGAAATATAAAACTTTAAGTGGTGACTATTAACAAAGAGTGGAAATATTTCCAATTCTTAGTATGTCTGTTTATCAGACAGGAAGTCTTATGAAACAACTTAAACTAGGTCGTTCATGCACAACTGTTAATTTTTGCTTTATTTTTGGTCAATCCTGTTTGCTCCCAATGCTTAAAAGTAGGTTATGAGCGCAATCGATTGTCCCACTGGGAGAGCTGCAATGAAAGCAGCTTCTCAAACCTGCCATGCACATTGGCATTCATTAAACGATCATTATGAGCAAGCAGGCTCAGAAACAGTTCATACAGCCTGTTTCATAAGCTTATAAGCGACAGCTCTCTGTCCTTCTGAAGGACATGAGAGTTTTAGTTGGAGTAAATGCAGCAGTATTCCAGAGCTGTGCCGTGTAGTGTGGGATGGCTACTGTGCCCTTGAACCATGACCAGTCTGAGTTGGGATGTGCTATAAATGTAAAATACACCTCAGATTTCAAAAGGGTAGTAAAAAAAAGTGTAAAATAGCAATAGTTTAAAAAATATTGAGTAAACGTCAAAATGATGCTATTTTGCATCTATATGGGGTAAAGAACACATATTATTAAAATTACTTTTACCTCCTTTTTTTTTTTAACATGGCTACTAGAAAACTAAAAATTTAAATTTTTTATATATATAGCTTGCATTGTTCAATAGAACAGTGCTCTTTTAGAGAGAGGATTTAGTTAGACTTACCACCAGTATCAGGCCAAGGATCATCCCCAGCCGGTGGTTTTAAGGGATTGAGCCTCCCAGATGTGCCAGATTTTTATTCTTTTTAGTCAGTGGTGGAACCTGTCTGTAAAATATTTTGGCCAATCCACATTTATTGAATAAAACTAAACTCACCGGTGGGAGAGTGTTTCTAACCTTCTAATTATGTCAATTACCAAGCGCAGTAAAAGCACATTTCTCATGTTCATTAAATTAATTGGCAAAGTCTCTGGTGTTAATGGTGACAAAGATAACATAGCTTGGTAGAGGCCACCTCTAGGGTTTAGCCTTTCTAATTAAATTAAAACTTACCTTGTCTGGAGTTTTATCCTAGGTTGGGATAACATAAGCCTCTGAAATGGTTTGCGTGCTGGACTTTATGTGTTCCCCTGTGGCCAGCCTTTCCAGTGGTTACGCAACTTGCCTCTCCTTTCCTGTCTTTCCTCTCAGGATTCCCCTCCTCCACTTCACAAAAGAAAGACACACCACTCTCCCTCTCCAAATCTTACTGTGCTTCGTTACTGCATTATTGCAAACAAGGGGACAATGTTAGAATGCAAAGTAAAGAACATTCCCTTAAAAATTATTAAAATGGTTAGTGCTTTATTACATCCAGGGGCAAGGCTTTGTGCCTGCCATGCATGCATTCATGCATCCATCCATCCATCCCTCTCTGAATGAGAATTCTGATGGGAGCTGTTGCCCGGTTACCCTGGAGACACATATGAACATGGTTTATAAATAGAAAAGTAAAGTCAGACTTCCCTCGTCAGAAGATAAGTCTGATTGGCTGATTAGTTTGACAATGAGGACTAGTTTTGCCAATTACGTAGTAGAAACATTTTCTAATAATTGAATGAGCTTAATTTGTGACTCCTTAACAATGTGCTGAAATTATATCTTTATAACTATTTAGATTTACCATAGATATTAATGCATGCAACTTAAAAATGTGCATGGGAATTCTTTTAGAGGTTCATGAACAAAAATGTTTGAAGCCTCTGACTTTAACACAAACATAGCATCACACTTTCTATGTTGCAGATGTATATTATAGGGGCACCTGGTTGGCTCAGTTGGTTAAGTGTCTGCCTTCGGCTCAGGTCACGATCGTAGGGTCCTGGGATTGAGCCCCATGTCTGACTGTCTGCTCAGTGGGGAGCCTGCTTCTCCCTCTGCCTCTGCCTGCTGCTCTCACCCCCCCCCACTTGTGCTCTCTCTCTCTCTCAAATAAATAAATAAAATCTTTAAAAAAATGTATTTTATAGACCTTGTACAGGAACTTTTTTTTTTTTTAAGATTTTATTTATTTGAGAGAGAGAGAGAACAGAGGGAGAGTGAGAGGGAGAAGTAGACTCCCTGCTGAGCAGGGAGCCCGATGCCGGTGATCCCAGGAGCTTGGGATCATGACCTGAGCTGAAGGCAGATGCGTAATGACTGAGCCACCCAGGTGTCCTATGCAGGAGGTTGTAAGTAGAGAAAGAAAAGGTGCAGGAAGACACTCCAGGAAAGAAGTGGTATTTGGGGTTGCTTGAGGGTGGACACACCCATGCAGCCAGGTGATCTATATGGCTGAGAATTCCACCGAAATGGTGACCTAAGCCAAGACAGGTCCAGGGAGGGGTTTTGGAAAAGAATATTCAGAGAGGCAGGATGGAGGGATGTTTGGATGTTTAAAAAAGCAAGATGGGTGGAAGAAGGAGGTAAGTAATAAAAATTAAGAGGAGAGAAGGAGGAAAAGAGTCTCAGCCCTAGGGATTTTTCAAATGATGGGTTGTAGTCAAGGAGGCTGGTAGTTCTGGACATTTTGGAATATTCATTCTGGCCTCTTAAGGTTGTGTAGAATTTTGCAAGTCAAATCTTGATGAGCTAAAGATAGTTTTTCTTTGAGTCTCGAATTCCTTGGGGCCACATTGCTCTTTGGGGCTACCCGGGGACTCTCCTGAGTGGCTGAATTGAAGGGCGGCACTTGAGCTTGCATGAATTGTGGTCTGGGTCTTCGTCTGTCTCAGGGTGCTTACGTGGGCCCCCACGCACACAGAAGTAAACGGAAGTAGTTCCAAGGAGGGAAGTCAAACAGTCCCGCCATACCTTTTACTTCATTGGAGTTGTTGGCTTCAGAATGTTATCACTGGCGTCTAACGATGCTCATTCACTCATTATTAATTTCTTGCTGCTTTTCAGTATGTATTTTTATCTGACTGTGATGACCCAAAGTTGTAATTATAGAACACATGTGGTCTACAGCTAAAGTTTTTCCAGCAGTTATACAGGAAATAATAGCATCCCTACATAGGAGTACGAGGAGATATTTGGGTACTAAAAGTATTTTCTTTTCCTTTGGGTATTTTTTGCAAGATTTTTTGTTTGAGAAATACTATTTATTGGACATTTTTGTTTTATTACGTGGACTTATTAGGAATCTAAAAGGAACCTAGACGAATCCCCTAGATTCTGCATAATATGGGGAAAATAATTAAATAATTAAAATGAGAACATTACTATGTGAATATTTAGCAGTCTTGAAAGGACATGTTTTTGCTACTATTTTAGAAAGTAGAACTTGTCATGAGAAAGTTTGAAGTCAGATCCCTGGAATGTTTTTTCCATTCAAAAAAATTTTTCCCCATTCTCATGAAAACTCATTTGCATAAATTTTCATACATCTGGAGATATCTGTTTATGAAGATGTCTGTAGACAGTTTGTAGAACATAAAGGATCTTTAATAGGAATAAAGTAAGAGAATTTCACAGATATTTTCTTTTTAAAAGTCTAGCTTTTTTATCACTAAAATCACTTAAAAATTAGTTTTCTATTGACTTTTCATAACAGTGACTTATCATCGTTATGACTCATTCAGCTCTTCCTAAGTAACCTCTCCTTGTACTGTGACATTTCAAGTGATTTTTTTTTCTAAGGATTTTTAATTTATTTATTTCAGAAAGAGAGAAAGAGGGAGAGAGTGTGAGCAGGGGGGAGGGGCAGAGGGAGAGGGAGAAGTAGACTCCCCTCTGCGCAGGGAGCCCATGCGAGACTTGATCCCAGGACCCTGAGATCATGACCTGTGCTGAAGGCAAGACACTTAACGGACTGAGTCAGCCAGGCTCCTTGCAAGCGATTTTCATAAAACTCCTTCACTCCTGGGACAGAAATCCAAAATAAAGTGTTTGTATGTAAAATTTACAATTTCTGCCCCCATAAATTCAGTGCTTGTTCTTTTGCATTTGCAACATATATAATACAGTTTATGTCCAAGATGTAAAGAGTTTTTCCAGAAGATGTTTCCAGAGAAAAGGTTTCAAACACAATTCTGGGTACCTATAAATCTTACAGTCTTTAGGTTGAGTTTAGCAGCTCTAGAAAGTGAAAGTTGGAAAACATTCCCTCCTGTATTTAAAAAACTTGAATTCATCAACTAGAAAATAGGTAAGAGGTGAATAAACTCTAAAATTAGAAGATGGTCAGGAATTATTGGTTATATCTAATTTTGGAAATAATTCTTTAGGGAATAGATTGTTTTGCAGTGTTTTGTGGGTTAAATGCGAAAGAGCTATCTCTGAACCCCAGTGACTTTGAAGTAACGTGCTGTTGCACTTGGACTAGTTTAGAAAGTCTTCAGGATATCTCAGAGTTTGGTGGTTTTTGCATTTTCCAAGTGCAGTCTTATGGCCAGCGTCATTAGTCATTAGAGAAATGCAAATTCAAACCATAACATAGCACTTCACACCTACTAGGATGGCTATCATTAAAAAAAGGAAAGTTAATGTTAGTGAGGATGTGGAGACTGAAATCTGTGAACATTGCTGATAGGAGTATAAAATGGTGTAGTCGCAATGGAAAGCAGTTTCCATGGAAGGCAGTTTCTCAAAATCTAAACATAGAACGACCACATGACACAGCCATTCCATTCCTAGGTATATACCCAAGGGAACTGAAAGCAGGGACTCGAACAGGTACTCACATGCCAGTTTTTTTTGTGGCTTTATTCACAATACCCAAAAGGTAGAAATGACCCAAGTGTCTATCAACAGACGATTGGATGAATAAAATGTGGCATATAGGCGCATCTGGGTGGCTCAGTCGGTTTAGCGTCCAGCTCTTGGTTTTGGCTCAGGTCATGATCTCCATGATCTCAGCGTCGTGAGATCGAGCTCCGTGTCAGGCTCTGTGCTCAGTGTGTGGAGTCTGCTTGTACCTCTCCCTCTCTCCTTCCCCTGCTCGCTCTTGCTTTCTCTCTCTCTCCTAAATAAATAAATAAATAAATAAATAAATAAATAATCTGTTTTTAAAAAGTGGCATATACATACAATGAAATATTCAGCCATAAAAAGGAAGGAAATTCTGACACGTGCTACAACATGGATGACCCTAGAAAACACGATGCTAGGTGAAATAAGCCAGATGCACAAAGACAGGTACTGTATGATTCACTTACATGAAATATCTAGAAGAGGCAAATACATAGAGATAGTAGGTTAGAGGTTACTAGCGCCTGGGAGAAGGGGGAATGGGAGAATTATCACACTTTATTTATTTTGTAAGTAGGCTCCACTCCCAATGGTGGGGTTGAACATACAACCCCGAAATCAAGAGTCACATGCTCTGTGGGCTGAGCCAGCCAGGTGCCCCTGTGAATGGGAGAATTATTGCTTCATGGTTATAAAATTTCTATTTGGGCAGATGAAAAAAGTTTTGGACATAGTGGTGATGGTCATACAACCTTGACAATGTAATTAATGCCATTGGATTGCACACTTTAATATGGTTAAAGTGGCAAACTTTATGTTCTGCGTATTTCACCACAATTTAAAAAAATTAATAATGAAATATACCAAAAAACCATTGAATTATAGACTTTACATGGATGAATTGTACGGTATGTGAATTGTATTGGAATCAAGATGTTAAAAAGCTTTGCAAGCATGGGAGGAGTACTGGATAAAGAGATGGGGATTCTGATTTGATTTCTGGTACCACCTAACTTCATCTCATGGGATAAGCTGCTGACGTGTCTAGTTTCAGGATGGGGTTTGATCAGGTCCTCTAATTTTATATTCTTTCCTGCTCTGAGACGTGCTGATTCTGTGAGAGTAATAAGGTGGGTAGTTTGGGTGGGTTAGGTTGGTTCCTGCTGAAACAAACATTTTCCTCCAATGATAAAAATGACAGAAATCCCAAATACAGTGCAGGTGGGTGTGTAGACTTTTTGGAATCTAAGGGCTGCAGAATTGCCATGAATTTGGGAGGGAAGTGAATGGATCATGCTAGAAGAACCTGTGTTTATGTAAAGAGGTTGCTTTTCAAAGAATCCATATTTTCTTAAAAATTTTTTTGAGCATGTATTTCTAACTCTGTACTCATCTTCTTTTTATGGGTATAAACATTTTTCAGGATTGAAAACTTTCTAAAGTTTGGAGTATTTTAGAATTATTCTTTTAATGTTATTATATGTTAAAACCCTCTGTTTTCTCCTAGATACACAATTATGTTTTAATTAAATATGCTCTTTTTTGTTAGGTATTGAGTTTGAGCCTGAAATGAAGAAGGTATTATTCTATTTTCTCTTACTCTGTTTAGAATGCCCCTCTTTGCATGAACCAGACTTCATCTGTCCTTCAGGATAGATTTTAAATGCCTTTTTTTCCTCATGAAACTCTGACCTCCTTGTGCTTGGCATTGAAGGCAGGCTGGGGAGTCAGTGGGACCTGGTTCTGTTTGTGACTCTTGACACTTGCGCAGTGGGTGACACTGAACAATTCATTCAGCTTTTGTCCCTGGATCTCAGGCTTCTCATTTGAAAAGTAAAGTTGTTTTCCTCTCGTCACTTCACCCACCTTCACATCTCCCAAAGAGACCATCGACTTGTGTTTTGCTTTTTATAGAGTGAAGTCTGAAAGTCTGTTTCAAATGCAGTTTTTGGCTTTAATAGCTTCAAAGTATAAATGCGATAAACATACGAAGATAACTTTTGAAATGTTAATTATCTAAACTCCACATATACTTAGGTAGTTTTGACAATTTTGAAAAGCACATTTTTAAGTTTGTTTTTTTTTTTTCCAGGCCCTCTGAGGATGTCAGATTTTGAAACAAACTTGGAGTTTACACACTCTAATTGAGAGCAGTCTGTCTCCTCTTGTCTCTGTGTCTTTGACTACTTGGTTGTAACATTTGGCAGATTATTACATAATATTTACATATTTCTATGTGCCATTTTAATTCATGTTGTTTCAATAAATGAATTGGTGGTGTTCAGAGGCCAACTAAGTGGGTAGGAGACACCAAGAGAGGAGAATGATCTCACTAAGCCTTTGTGGTAGGTTTCTTTGGGCTTGATTAAATACAGTAGCCAGAAAAAGAAGAAGTGGGAGTATGATCTGAAATGCTTTCATTGCTTCCGAAATAATCTCTTTTGCTAATGAGAAACTGGCTTTCTAGGGTGAGTTGCATTTCATGAGAGGCTTTAATAAAGCCAATCCAAGTTTTAAATCATCCAACAAGGCATTTCTTTTTTGGCTTAAAGTGTAGGGACTTCTCCTCTGAATAGCTGCATTCGATGGAACTCAGGTTATTGCCAGCAAACTGGACACTCTTCAATTGCTTTGGAAGATGGACCGACGGATAATGCTTTCTCTCTAATACTAGTCTGGTTTTAATGGTGGTATACATGTTCCTAGGACTTGGGTGTCTCCATAAGGGAAACAAGTCTAATGTCTGTGCCACATTTCCAGTTTAAGATTTAAATTGAGATTTGTGGCTACGTTCTGCTGAAAGAATTTTTGATATGCATTTGAGCTGGTGAAGTGAAAAAAATTGCAAGCCAGTTTCCTGGAAGATTTATCAGGCAGTTTTGTTGATCTTTCTTGCTTCACTTCTCTCACCCATCACAGAAATAAAATTCCAGGCGAGACAGCAGCAGAGGCCCTTGGATCTGTGTGAGCATGTCAGAAGCATTTTAAGAGAAGCAAAATATTTAGAGGAAGAATTTGGAAAATCAGCCTTAAGGGATTTAACACATTTTTCTTCTCCTAATTCAGTCCCGTGTTTGTCCCCCTAATGGAGGAAGGTCATTAATGAATAAGATTTGCTAAGCCCTGAAAGGCTTTCAGAAGCTAAAGGGTTTTTCTAAAATCCAAATCTAAAGAAAATGCTTGTTTGGAAACTAGAATGAATACATTTAGAGTGTAAATTATACTAACTTATTTATATAAAATAATCCAGTTATATTTAAGATGGTGTTGTCTGCACATTTTTATTTTGGAGAAATTAAATGGCAGATGGGCTTGATAATGGAGAGCTGAATGACTTTGAGACTTTTGAAGTTCTGTATAAATTTCTAGGAAGAGCAAAATGATTGATCAGAAGTGCATGACTGAGATTTTTTAGTTGTCTTGCAACCACTTTGCGAGCATGTTTTCATCTCCCAGAAACAGGACCTGGGCCAGCGTTGTTACCTTAATTGTGGTGCAGAGGGCAGTTTTCTACTAGTAAGTGTTCCAAATTTGTTACATTTTAATCTCATAATTGAAAGGCTGCAGTCTAATTCCAGTTCTTTTACTGAATTCCTCTCTGGTAGAAAATAAGAGGTGTGTGTGTGTGTGTGTGTGTGTGTGTGTGTGTGTGTGTTTGTGTGTGATAGAAAAGGGAAATGTGAACTAACACCTTTTTGGAGTATAAACTCTTTTCTCCCCCTTTTTTAACTGTACCAGGAAAATGAATACAGAGGCGTTTTTATAAATTTGGGAGTATTTTTGATGCCAGACAATTTATCGCTACAACCTCATACTTTATTTCATATTGGTTACTTAGACTCATATTCAAACTTTGATTTGACCCAAAGATCAAAGATTATTATAGAAACATTAACTTATTAATTTTTATAAACATCTCTGAATGGCAGGAATCTGTTTTTAGAATTTGATTTCCTTCTTTATGTGATAAGTTGAAAAGACTTGCTTACCATTTACAGTGCACATACTCATTTCTTTGTCCAGTCTACATCTGGAGAGGAACCTATGAAGTATTAAATATTTTAATGTTTTTGAAAATAAGAAGGTGAAATGCTCAGAAAAGAGGATAAGAAAAACACAAAATTTATTAATATTAATCCTTAAGAATGTTCCCCATTTTTATGGGGATAAAAGTTGTATGAATGTTATGAAATGAACATATATAAACATAATAAAATTTAATATTTATGACCTTTACATGTATTTTTGTTCATAGCATTATGGAATAATGTGTATGGTAAAATATACAAAAATAAATACTTTCTGAGGTGAATGGGACAAATAATTAGTTTTTCTAAGACTCCGAACGCTGATATTTAATATTATATTTATATTGGTGGGGCTGGTATAGTGCTCTCCGCAGGTCGATGTATGTGGCTGACTTCTAGTGTGTGTATAATCTCCGCTCTGTCCCTCTTAGGCGTGACTGCAATGGGGGGGGAGATTCAGAGTGTGTAAGCAAGTCCTCTTGGTTAATAAATGGCTTATATGTGGCATTGATCGATGGCAGAAAGCCTGAAATCAGGTCTGATGCTGACTGCATTGTCCTTTCTGGAAGGCAGGCTACCTCTCAGTGCAATTAACATCAAGAAGGTTCTTAGACAACAGTTTTGTTTTTCATGCTTGCCCCCTTTGTGTCTCTGAGTCAGTCTCCAATTACCTTTATGGTTGTGTAAAAGTGCACTCTTTTCTGGAGCTGCAGCTATCCTGTTTATTTCAGGAATGACCTTTTAATCACAAACTCTCCTTCCAGAAGGGAGTAAGGACCGAAGATACCACAAACTTGGTGAAGGGGTGGGTGAGCTTCTAATTCTGCTGTGAGAGATGCGTGAGGAGGTCTCTGTGGAGGGCAGTCCTTTGAGGTAGATGGACAGGGAGCAGAGCGCACGGGGGGCCTCTCTGTTCTTGTTTTGCTGTTACGAGGGGGGAGGCAGCCTGGCAGTGTGGATGGTACCCGGGCAGGCAGTGTATTCATACACACAGACAGAACCGCAGCATTCTGCAGGGTTCCAAATCCTCTGGAGGCCGCTTTCAGAACCAGTTAGGGATTGTTAATGTGCTGTTTTGTAGGTGTTAAGCCAACAGTGACTCTTGCTGGGTGTAATAGAGAACTGGGGAGCAGTTGAAGAGGATATCATTAGAAGTAACAGAGAGGGTACAATGGGTACTTATCTGCCATGTTTACATGTATACTGTAGTAATAATTATAGCAATAACAATAACAAAGAGCTCAATGCCAGCTCTTTGCCAAGTGGTTTCCGCTTATATTCACTAATCCTCAGAATGCCCTTGCAGGCTGGGTGTTATTTATCTCTCTTTTACAGATGAGAACCCGAGGCGAAGAGGCATAGTAATGATTTACCCGAGGTCACACACTAAGTGGATTGGGGTGCGGTCTATTTTATTCTAAAGCCCTTTGTTCTTTTTGATGTATCACATGGTTTCCTTGTGCTTAACTAAATCATTCTGCCCATCTTCAAGAAGTTCAAGATGCTGTAGTTTTTAAAGTCAACTTTTATTGGCTGTGGCTTAGAACACGAATTTGTAATCAAAACCAAAGTTGATCATTTAAAAAAAGAAGACGCTGATTTCTCCACTTGTAAAATACTGATATATCAAGATCATTAAAACCTTGTCCTGGCAGTCTTCCTACAAGAAAACAGGTTGTGGAATACCCTTATGCTAGTTTTTGTTTTGGAGGGCGTAAGACTGGTACAAAAAAGGAGGAAGATCATGAGTTTCTTAGGTTTTTGTGGATAACTTCGATTTTTGTTTTGGACATGCTAACATCTTTATCAGGCTGAAATTTTACTTAAACAAAATGCAGAAGAAAGTATTATGTGCAATAGTGTGAAAGTGAGGTGCTGATTCTATCCCACAGGCATGGCCGTAATGGTTGGTGGCGATGGGGGGCCAGCTCCCTGGGGAAGGTGCCTGACCTTCCTGTGTGAGCTGACTCCCTCCGCCTTCCGTTCTTAGCTGTGGATCTCTGTGCCCGAGGAGCTACTTGCAGACTGCTACTTTAAACTCTGCTGGATGGGGATGATTGTATTTAGAACCCTTCCCAAAGGTACACACGTTCATACATTTCCCTTCTCTCCTTTTCCCTCCTACAGATGAACACAATGATGTGCAGAAGAAAACCTTTACCAAATGGATTAACGCACGATTTTCAAAGGTAACAGAGACTTTCAAACACTTTATGGTGATTCAGATGCCTCTTTCAGATTGACAGAGTTTGTTGGGAGGTGCAATGAATGTTCCCATAACATGGGAATCTCCTGAGTATGCAGAGACATTTATACTTTTTAAAAATTCTCTTTTCAAATATATTTAAACGGAAGTCCTGGTACAAACAGTTCATGGTGTAAACACCTTCATGGGATAAACAGCTTTTTATTTTTACCTGGCATTCTCCAGATACAGGCCAACAGTTTGCTACTTTTGACTCTGTGAATCCTGGGTACATTTAGGAAATGAATATATCACTAGGCAAATTTTGTGTTCCCTTAGCTAGACAGATGATGATTTCACTTTGCCTGGTTAAAATCAGCTTGTTACCCAGGCAGCCGTTCTACCTCCTGCAGAAACGGTTAGGGTTTTTCCTACCTGCGGGTGTGGCTAATACTGTTGATCTGCACTGTGGTTCTTTTTTTGTGCGCTTTCTCACTTCTTTCCCCGAGGATCTACTCTTTCTCAGCATTCCTAACGGCTTGGAACAAAATCAGTGTTTTGAGTGATACTCTTTGTAGGGGCGGGGCAAACCGACAAAGGACTTGGCAGTGCTATTCTCAGCCTCGTTCTTATGGAATTATCCATTCGGCACTGACACTGGGATTTGGTCCCTTAAATTTGAAGTGGGAGGGAAATTTGCAGGACTCCACACTAGAAGGAGGAGAAATAAAGGTTTCTGGGAGACACATCATCATAGGCTTTTCAGTAGTATGAAAGCTACTTTAATTACAAGTTATTTGTTTTCAAAATTTTCTATTTGAGAAGGCTGCAAAGGTCAAGAAAATAAACACTGGTATTTCTTTGAGGCAACGTGAGAATGTTTTAGGATTACTTTGTGCAGCGGCACGGTTTAAAAATTGCTTCACATCCCAGTGTTTACAGATGATTATTTGATTGCAGTGTTTTTTTAGGTTTTGCACGTTTTTGTTGAGGGATGTTTTATCTTGCCTCTGAGAATGTAAGGAATGTGGAAACGAACTTTGACAGAAGGGTCAAGAATATAGAAGTACTTGCGTAACTGGTGGATTTATGTATAGGATTTATTCCAGAGCAGACATAGGTATTTTGGGGGAAATTTTAATTTGTTTTATTTTAGAGGCACAGGTACGTCTGGGTGCTTTGGATTTGACAGTATCTGAAACTTTTGAAGTATCCATCTGCGTGTGACCATATTCTGGGCAACAGAGTTCCAGCAACTGAGAGAGTCTGGATATGAGAGGTTTTATCCCAGTGGTTTTATGGGTGCTCAGATGTGTGAGGTTAGCCATCCTGGTTGCTATTGAGGATGATCCAGTGATTTCTAGGGAGAGCAAGTTAAGCAGACCTACTTTTTAGCAGCTCCGCGTGGTCATTGCGGAAGAATTACCGTAGAACTGATTTTAAAGATCATTTGGAAGCATCGTAGTCTTGGTAGACCTACGTTTGGGGGACATTTGAAACTGGGTGAATGACTTTTACCCCTGTTTATGAGAATGGAGAGAACTAGTGCAATGGGGCATGGAAAGGTGGAGAGTAGAAGAGAGGTGACAACTGAGAAAGAATAATTGGAAAATGTCGAACTTTATCAGTATTGCCATGAATCTGGCTCAGGCTGGCTGGTACCGTGACAGGATTTGCTAGATGGTTGAGCTGGAGCATTACCCAGTAGACCCGCTTCATCTCCAGGCCCAGAGCTGTTGCTCATGGATGCAAGGCTGCCACCAGCCTGTCACTCATACCCAGTGTGGCCCAGGTACCCCCTTGCTGAGCTTTAAAAATATCCTCACTGAAGCTACTGTCCCTTGACTTCTTTTCCATTGGATGGTCTTCATTGTCATTGATCATTTGGGTCATGCACCTGAATTCTCTCAAGAAATAGCTCAGTATCGGGGCGCCTGGGTGGCTCAGTCAGTTAAGCGTCTGACTCTTAGTTTCGGCTCAGGGCATGATCTCAGGGTCGTGAGACTGAGCCCCACGTTGGGCTCCATGCTCCTTGGGGAGTCTGCTTGGGATTCAATCTCTCCCTCGTCCTCTGCCCTCCCCCATGCTCACTCTCACTCTCTCTCTTTCTCTAATAAATAAATAAATCTTAAAGAAAAAAAAAAGAAATAGCTCAGTATTTATTGCTGATTATTAACATCTTTAAAAAGACCTCAAATAACACAAAGTCCAGTACTACCAGGATAGTTTACTTAATGAACTTGATATTTAAACTTGTACATTTATAATGTACATATTATTCTGCAATATTAAGTGAGGGTTTTAGGTCCCATGTACATTATTTGCCCCAGGAAGCTTGTAATTATTGCCAAGACAGTGAAAAGACCAGGTAATATCATTTTTAACATTTTTAACATTTTAACAGTTCCAGTTATATAAACTGACAGAGAAGCTAAAGGCTTATTTTGTTTGGAGAAAAAGTATCAAAAGTAGAGCTGACCCTGGAAACATTTCCTTTCAGATGACTTTGAGTAAGAAATCAAAGTAGAAGGAAAATTTGATAGTTCTAGAACAAACTTATCAAAGACATTATGAATATTTGGATAGAAAGAGATGGAGGGTTCATGGCAGTGACATTGAACTTCATCCACATGTTTTCTTTCCTCTGGCTGTCTTAAATCCTTAAATCAGATTGCTTCCACACTGCCCGTCAGGAAAGAGAATAACACATTTCTCTATGCTGGGAGATTTCCATAGATTCCCCATACAGCTTAATTCCACTCTGCTGGGAAAAGGTAGTTTTGGGGCATGGTGTCACTAGGTAATCCAGAAGCTAGCACAAGAAAAAAAAATTCCTGTTGAAGAGGATGAATTTGATTTCCTTTATTTTTTATCCAGGTCCTTTGGCATATTGTGGTAGCTTAAAATAGAATTATTGAGTCTGCTGCTTCCGTGCAGTGTGGGTCCCTCCCCAGAGCTGTCGGGCCCTTGTGCTGAAAAATGCAAATAGATAACTGATGGCATCTTCCACCGTTTAGGAATTTATTTAGAATTCCATGCCTGGACTTTTTCTTTGTGGTCCCCTGCCCGGCCCATTGTAATCAAATATCAAATCTTATTGATTCCACTACTTATATATATTCAAAATGTCTATTTATCTCTCTCTTTTCTGACACATCCTTTTGCCAAGTCACTATCATCTGAGTTAGGAAAAAATGTGAAGACTTTAAGGTAGGCAAAAAGATTAGTGAGAGTCCTGTCAGCTCAGACATCTGGGTTATTGGCCTTCCCTTATCTGTGAGCTACTCTACAACTCTCAAGAGTTGTAGAAAACAGATAATAATGCAAATGATTCTTATCCATAAAAATGCAAAGTAGGTGGAATGCAATTGATTATTATCCCTTGGATAGAACCATTTTTGCATCTGTTGTAAATTTATTTCTGCTTTCCTTTATTGTATATAAACATGTGGTCTTTTGAGTTCTCCTTTGAACCAGTCATAACACCTTACTGGTTCTCTTGTCAATGAGTTAAAGTCTATGACACATGTTGATATTACATGTGTATGAGACTCATGATTTTACTGTTTTTTTTGAAAATTATCCCTGAACACATGGACAGCTGTAATAATCTGCCAGCTGTTTCTGCCATGCAATGCTTTGCCTGTCTATTCCCTTCCTTCTACTTTCTACAGAGTAGCAGGAGTGATCTTAAAGTGTACGTTTCAATGCCCTTTTCTCTTCAGTTAAATCTATCAGTGGCCGCCCACTGTTTTTACTTGGCTTTTAAGTTCCTGAATTGTTGCCCACTCCAGTCTACTCCTGACTGCATTTTGCTTTACTCTGGTTCCCTCTTGATGCTCTAGTTATCACGATGAGCCTTCTCATGGCTTCTACCCTTTCTCCTTCTTCCATCTTTTCCTGGCCAACTCCTTCTCCTATTTCTTGCCTGAGCTGAAATGTCATTTCCCCAAGGATACCTTTTCTGAATTCCCAGATGAGGGTGGATATGCGCTATCCTCGTAAAGCGTTATCCATTGATGCATTGATCAGAATTATACTTTAGACAGTTGCAGCTGAAAATATTTGTCTCTTCTTCCCTAATCAGTAGGATGCTCCTTGGGTGCAAGGATTGTTTATTTTGTTCACTGGCACCACTTCTGGCATTGGGGAGGCCCCCAGTGAGCATTTATAGGCTTGATAGATTAGTGAATGGCAGTGACAGAAACATATTTAAATACCTAATACTTTATATCCATAAACCAGTTGGAAGTGGTTATATTGGAAAGAGTAGGAGTGAGTATAGAATTGAGTACAAAATGGCATAAACAGTGTTATTTCATGAATATGAATACATTTTGCTGCATTTACTCACAAAAATTGGCAAACAGATCCAGCTACGCAGTTTCCCTATTTACCTGGTTTTTTTGGAATTGCACTGGAAAGGTTGTTAAATTACCATTTGGATTTAATACACAAGATTTTCACACTGGCTGCAAGGATTCTTCAAATAGAATCCTTCTATTAAATTTGGGTGATGAAAAATGAGATTTAAAAGTTAAAATCGGCTCAATTCATTCCTTGGTAAGGGATTTGGTGAAGAGCTTGAGAATATTGAATAATACGGATCTAAAACCGTCTTTTGATTTTTCACTATATGAAGAAGTATGATAGCTAAGGCATCATTCACTATAAATATACATTCTTTTTGCTGCAAATCCTTGTTGATATGTTACAGAGGTATGCTTTGGAGTTTGGGAATCCTGAGAAGTCAGTCACCCAGTGTAGAGGAGCTTATGGTTGATGGATTTTAAAAAGTTTTGAAGAGCTCAGAAGAAAATGATTATCTAAAGGAGCTAAGAGTTAGGAAATTTAACACTTATTCGTGGATGTGCTCCTCATTTATTTATGACCTCAGGGAAATTATTAGCCAATTTTTTCAGGTCACTTGGTTTTTATTCCTTTAGCTATAAAACACACTTGATCGTCATTACTTGCCTTATACTGCTAAGAAATATTGAGGCATTGTTATGAAACATGATAGGAGATTATAATTACTTAGGAATGCTAAATTAGGACCCTCTCAGGTAACCCTAACTTGTGGTACCCCTGGTCTCTGCTATACATATATTTTAAAACAGAAACGGAAAAAAAAAAAAAAAAAAGCATTGGCTCATTAAACCCACTTATTCCATTGTCTGGTGGGTAAAACGTGTTCCCTCTCATTTTTAAGAGCCTCTGGTTTGTTAGTGGACTGGTCTCCCAAGGGAGGCAGTGACGGCCTCGTTGCTTCACTGTTGGGAACTTCCTTTGGACTCCCAGCCTGCGTTTTCCTTGGCTGACTTTCAGAGCTGCTCATCTGGCAGAGCTGAGACATGCACATTGCAGAAGTTCTTTTATCAGTTTGGTGAGGCCATTCTCAAAAGAGGTTTAACAAATAGAGGTTAGAGAATGTGCAGACTTAAAAATGCTGAACTTTAGTTTGGGCAGATTTCTGCCTTTCCCTTTTGGAAGACAAAGATGAGCCAAGTTTTCATATAAGTCACTGAATTCCAAACTTGAAATTTAAATTGATGGAGCATAAAAGGAAAGTCTGTGAAGCATTTTTTTTTTTTTTTAAATAGATTTCAATGTGGAGAGCTATTCAAATGTGTTCCTTTTGGAGACAGTGGGACATTGCTTTGAGTGTCCCATTGTTTTCTCCTCTTTTTATGTTGGAAGTTGATGGTCACAAAAATGAGAGTGGGAAAAGATGTGTAGGGAGCTTTGTAGAAGATGGGGCAAGAAGAGCAGCCCGCAGGTGTTCAGTTTTCCTTTCCGTCTTGTGAGGGAGACAGTACGGGCTTCCTGTGTGACGGTCAGGAGCACCCACAGTAGAGATTTGAACCCCGTGAGTTACGCACTGTGGCCACTGTGCATGGAGCATGGCAGCTTAACTCATTGTTTTAGGCGCCATAACTGTTCAGTTGGTTCAGAAGTTTCAATTTATGTTTACTCACCATTACCTCTCAAAAGCAAACAATAAAGTGCACTCCATATTCCTAAACAGTTCCAAGCTATGTTTTGGCTACATTATGTAAGTTTGGTTTTGTTGTTATTGTTTGTTTTCATTCAATTTGATTTCTTTTGTTTTGGTTCCAAACAGTATACTTGCAAAATCACTTTCACCTGGTTACTGTGGTTAAAGTAAAAAAATAAAATAAATTTATTATGCTGTGTTTGTGTCTTGTACGTATTATTTAATAAATGATTTTGACTGAGCCCATTAGTATTTGTAATTGTTAAGCACATTTATAGTATTTGTTGATTCTTTTTAACGGATGCTCAGTTTTGAGGTTGATCTGCTGAGAGTAAATGACCTTTCACCCTTTACCTGGAAAGGGATGAGCCAAGCCACCGACCTTGTGCTTTTCCATTCAGCCTGAGTGACCCCACCATCCCCACCTTCAGAGATGGGCTCTGGTTGGTGCAGGGGTGGGGGTAGGTCTAAGCCGGTATGGGCCAGTGAGCGGTAAGGAGAGAATTGTTGAAGAGGTGGGGGAGAGTTTTGGGGGAAAGAAGCTCTTTCTGTTAAACAGAGCTAGGAGACCCTGGATCCGTTTTCAGCTGTACCTAACCTTAGGAAGCCTTTAGCTCCCATCGCTATAGGTAGCCGCCTGCCAACCACGAGTGGAGCCAGATTGGGTTGGGGGATGGGGAGAGTTGATACTGTTAATTTTGTTTTTGTCCTCTGTTGGGGAAATTAAAAAAAAAAAAAAATCCTGCCAATAGAAAGACCTCTATTTGATATAGAATACAGAGCAAACACAATTCATTATTGTTACTATCAGATTTGGTGAATGTAAGCAGTTGATGAAAAACTGGAAGGTCTGGACAGAACTTCACACAAATATGCAGTAAAGTCAAAGCAAGAATGATGAACACTTATCTCCTGGAGAGATAAATGGAGGCACCTTGTCTGGGTCTCTTGTGTACCTCCTGCGAGACTCCTGAGTTACTCTGAGGTCTTTGTTATCTTGCATTAGAAAGCTGGAGATAGGAGTTTATCTAATTCCTGACCCAAAAGTTGGTGCTATTGTGTTTTTAAGGAGACACCCTGAGGGGAAAGAAAGGGCAGGGCAGCTGCCTCTCCTTTATTAAACAAAGGAAGTGTCATTTTATTTACCTCTGTGTTATCATTATCAATGCCATAACTAATGCCTTGCCCTGGTCCCATGGTAGCCTGTGGTTTGAGGAACTGCACTCTCCAAACATCTCCACTGCTTTGCCAGTTGTGTATTGTTATAGATCTTGCCTGGTATGCATCTGGAGTGGGTTTATTCAGCCTGCAGACCTCACCTGGTTGTTTGTCCATGGAGTATGCAGTCGGCTCTGCCTCTGGCTGCCAGCTGTGTGAGCCCCACGTGTGGTTCCTTATCATCCCAGTTTGTCAGCGCTATCTCAGTTACTTTGCTTACCTGAAAATCAAGGTGAGACTTCTCTTACATGCTGTATGACTTGATTCTCAGAAAGGTATTATTTGGTTTAGTTTGTGCTTCATAGTATTTTGTAGTTTTTTAAGGAATCCTTGATTTGATTCCTGTGTGAACACTGCATAAATCATTGCTCTGTAGTGAATGTGTCGCTAGTGAGATTACCTGAGCCATGTTTCTCCAGTCCCTCACTCTCCTTCCTTTTCTTCCCTCCTTCCCTCCTTTCAAGAAAGCTGCTTCTTCTTTTTTTTTTTTTTTAAAGATTTTATTTATTTATGTGACAGAGAGACAGCCAGCGAGAGAGGGAACACAGCAGGGGAGTGGGAGAGGAAGAAGCAGGCTCATAGCGGAGGAGCCCGATGTGGGACTCGATCCCTGTACGCCGGGATCACGCCCTGAGCCGAAGGCAGACGCTTGACGCTTTAACGACTGCGCTACCCAGGCGCCCCATCAAGCAAGCTACTAAATGGAATCTTTTTCAGTTCTTAAGAACTTGTGCTGACCACCTTGGATTCTTAAAGTAAATGGCCGAGAGCCATATGCTCACTGATTCTTTGTAGCAATCTTGCTGGCTTTTCTTTGCAAGGTGTTTAAAGACCTCCTTGCACACTACATCAAAAACTAATGATGCGCTATGCAGTGGCTAACTGAACATAATAAAAAAAAATATAAAGACCTCCTTAGGCATTTCATTGCACCCATTTTGCTCTTACTTTTCTCAGTCAAAAGCAATGTTGCTTTCATCCTTTCCTTGTGGGGTGGAATCATAAAGTTGATATTGACCATCATGGTTCTTCATTTCATTAGTGAAGCTATAAGTTTATAGTTGTGATGAACCTAATTTTATCAGTTTGCTTAATCTTCACTAGACATACTATTCTTTGTTTTAATCTATTATTTATTTTATGCAATACACATCACAAAAAGTTAGAAGAAATCCAAAGAAAGTATTCTTCTACTACTTTTAATTCCACTACCAAAAGTGTAACATTTTTGTTATAAAAAACTTAAAAAAATATTTATGTGTAAACATAATTAACCAGAATGGCCTTGTTCATAGTGCTCACTGATGCACTTACTGACTTTTAAGAAAATGAAGAATTACAAGAGCCAAAGGATGCTACGTTTGCATCAGTGCTGAGATTTGGGATTCATAAATGAAAGACTCTGGCTTTAAAAATGTTAAAAGAAATATTAAGTTATATTGCTTAGTTCTCTTTGAAGTTTTAAAATAACCAACCCCTCGCCAAAACTGATCAAAACCAAAAAACAAAAAAAAATAAGAGAGAGATGCTAAAGCTTACAGTACGTTATCAGCAGCTGGAGACCTCAGATTAATCTCAGACGAATCTGAGAAGAATGCAAATACATTATGGTATACATGCTGTATAGTATATGTGTACATATGTATATGCCGTATATATCCGTGTATATGATACGTGTGTGTGTGCGTGCACACACGGGAGATAGTAACTGAATTGCATTGGCTGCCTCAAATCCTGTTTTGAAAATAGAGCATCAATAAATAACGGAATAGCTGAACAGTGTCAAAGGGCTCACATTTATTATTTGTTTGTAAGATAACATATCAGATATGTTAGTTGTGAAAGCATTTAAAAACTTATGTTTTCACTCATCTCCTTATTAAACCCAGTTGTAACTTGATTATTTATAATGAGATTAGGTAAATCATAGGACAGATGCTGTCTGTGTACTGTGTCTGTTACTTGGTACAAATTTGGCAGAACCACGCTCGCTCATGAGTCCTTCTTAATGTGCTCACCATGCTGTGTTGGTACTGGTTTTGTTTATGTCTAGGTTCTGAGGGTCTTGAAGCAAGGCCTGCATTTGTCAGCCACGAGTGGTCAGTGTCAGCCTAAGCAACTGCAGAGAGAAGGCACTGATCAGTCTTGCAAATGGAAAATCCAAGTCCTAATTCTGTCTGTGGTTGGTTGATTGTTGCTATAAAGACTTGGCACTTTGCCCTTCTAAGAACTCCAAACTACACTTGCTAAATTTTACTTTCTTATTCAATCTTCTACAGATTTTTTTTTTCCTATTACCGCTACTACTATTGCTGAAAAACTTGGCCTCTATAATGGAAATAACTGTGACTTGGGAGTATTGAAGAAGGAGGAGAATCAGACAGTGTCAGATTAGAGACAGGGTGGGGACGTGATCGCAGAGGATCTTTTTCTTGGAGTTTGGATTGCCTTTGCCTATAATGGGAGCCCTTTGCCTATAATTAGAGCTATTCTGGCTCTTATGCAGAAGCAAAGGGATCAATTAGCCTAGTCCTGGAGGCATGAACTGGAGCGGGAGCCATGATGACAAGGAGAGGTGGTTACCTTTGGAATGTGTGTTTGGAGCTAGAAACATGAGGTGAGGAGTGAGTGAGTGGAAAAAAAAGAATCTGAAATGACCTACTTCTTTGTGTTTTGCTCTGACTGCTGGTGTCGTGTATTCAATCATGTTTTCTAGTCTTTGGATGGTGCGGTGTCTGCGTGTGTTTGTGCGCGTGTGTCCTTTCCACAGAGTTTATCAATCCCTCAGCGGACTCACTGTTGACTACGCGTACATCTCACCTGTGGTTATGCCCTGTGCAGAGATTGCTAACCAGTCGCCCGACGATCTGGTATGCCCGTGGACACAATTTGTTTATCTGCACAATGCTTTCAGGAAACTACAAATATCAGGAGTTGACACAGATACATTCAGATTTCCAGGTTCTTTTGAAAAACCAGAAGTCCTGCCCACAGTGAGCTGGGATTCCTACGTGGCTGCCGGTGGCGGGAAATGAGCACTAGCTGTCCCCGAAGCCTTTGGGCTGATTTCTCCAGGGGTGACGGAACCCATCAGGTTGGCTTTATGTGGTCGTACTGTCACAAGTCCCCATCAGTCTTGGCAGCTGCTGCCCTCCTACAGACCCTGGCTTCTCCTCATGCGCTGTGATGACAGTTTGTTTGTATCCTCTGACACTTTTTAAATCCAGTAGCTTCCATGTCCCAGCTGCTGGTATCAATACTGGTTCTTCTTGTCACAATGGTGGGGTTAAAGCTGGTGTCAGGAGAGTGCACAGAAGTACTGGGGGGGGGGAAAGGGTTGGAGGAGGACGTCACCAAGGCTGGTCACCTGTAGCATCTGTCATCTGGACTCATATCATGTTGCCTTTTCAATTTTTTAAGGTTAAATGTGACCCACAGCTTATCTACATTCCAAATTCAAGACTGTTCATTTGTACTATTTTGTGTTTATTGGAATACTATCAGAACCCTCTCTTGTGAATGAGGAGGGTGGCCTGAACTTGGCGTTTCTGCAGGGCCAAGCACAAAGGAGGCATTCACCATATATTTGTCTGATTGAATTATTAAACTGTATTTTCTCTGTCAGAGAAGGCTCTGCAAATATGTCTTTGTAAAGAATTAAACATCTAAATAAGAGGTTGACTGTCAGGATGAATTGGTTTTTAGTTGTATTCAATGATGACTTCTGACATTTCCAAACAATTTCCCAGGGTGGACCCCATGTTGAGAGCCTGTGATGTGAAAGCACAGATACACTGTAAAGCTGTGTGCTTGGGAAAAAATCGTCTTCATTTTGAGTTCGTTTCAATGTGATATATATTTTGTTGCTTTCTTTGGAAGTCATTAAATAGAACTCCCTCTATTCTGTCCCCCCCCCTTAAGTATTTCCTTGCTTCTTTGTCATAGTCCTGTCCCCTTGTAATTTTAGTGGCAGCTTAGCACAGACTTTGAAAACATGGATTTAGGAACTGGATTCTGTAGTATTAGATCCTGGTTCTACCTTCACTTGTCACGTCACCCCTGTCTCCGTTTCCCTACTTCAAAATATTATTATCAAGAAATAACTAATACATGTGACTAATACATCTAAATCTCTATAAATCTCTTAGAACATTTCTAAGTCGTTGCGTTACTCGAAGAACATTTCATGTTTCCACGCCTGTTTGTGTACAGCCCACAAGCTAGGAATGGGTTTGACATTTTTTGTTCCTGTTACAGTAGGATCGAGTAGTTTGGGTAGAGACCACCTGGCCGGCAATGCCTAATCTAGGTACTCTCTGAATCTTTCCAACAGAAATTTTCTGATCTCTGCCTGTAGGGCACAAAGCACTGAATCACCATACATACAGGTGTTACTCTCTTGGGTAGTAGATAGAACTTGCTCTTTGATATAGTCTGGTTCTTTCCATCTCTATATAGGACATTTGTAAGTTGTATTTGTCAGGAATACGTTCTTTTGTAGAGACTGGCCATGTGTGTGTTGAGTGTGGGTGTGTGTTTCTGTGGAAGCTTTGAACCACAGTTTTGGATTTGTACAAGCCCAGGTACTTTCCTTTACTTTGTCCAGTGAGGAGATTCACAGGCTCTATTTTCCCCTCTTTGGCCATCCTGCAGGTGTAATCCTTCTGAGGATTCTCAATAGGAATATATACTGATAACACCATTACTGGCATGGGGTGGGAGAATGTTAGAGAAAGGGACACAGCACAAAACATGTATTTTATTGATCACCATCAATATTCATCTGAAATTTGGAGATAGATTGTGTTGCTGTTACTGTAAGGTTTTGTTTTATGTTTTTAAAGAAAATAGGACATTTGTTATACTGCATAAATGATTGACTTCTAGAAAGACGGGTCTATGTCTGGGCTGTGTTTGTTTCAACAGAATGCTCCGCAGGGAGCTTTTCTCAAGGTTTGTTGCTCAGTAAACCAATGAACTGGACAAGAGAGGAAAAGAGTGTCTCTTCTAGAAAAATTAATGCTACTCCTTAATACCGTGTACTTTGCCACGGAGTGACAGTGGAGCTTAGGGAAGAATCTGGTGAGTTTGCTGTTGAATTATGGCTTGTCTCATGGTGCAGACCTACAGCGCAGTGTGGCGTGCTCTAGGCTGTCACGTTCATGGCTTTGGACTGGGCCATATCCCTACCGGTCATCATATTAGTGAATTTGGGACTGAGAAGGGCTTTGTCTATGAACTGACACTAACATGCACTCAGGTTTAGAATCTGCTTTTACCTTCTTGCCTGGGGTGAAGAAGTGCTTTTTTATTTGTCCTTTCAGATATTGTTGAAATTTTATGGCACTTTTATGATAGTAGAAACGCTGAAGTTATGCTCCTGCTATGAATGATAGTATCAACCATTTATTGAACATCTGTCATCTTAGTTTTTAACAGATGAGCAAATAGATGTGGAAGGGCCAAGTAACTTGCCCAGAGTTATATGGCTGGGGAAAGCCTTTTTTGTTAGTGATATCATTGATGGACATTCATAATTGCCATCTGGGCTAATATTTATATTTATATGATATTATGCGGGTTAATGTTATTTATTTTTGAAAATGGATTGTGGATTTGAGAAGACATTATTAGCTGCACTTGTTATCAGCAATTTTTAGAAAGTTATCAGCCATTCTATGTCTAGGTATCCCTTTATTTATTTATTTATTTTTTAAAGATGTTATTTATTTGAGAGAGAGATGAGTGAGAGAGAGCATGAACGGGGATAAAGAGCAGAGGGAAGGGGAGAAGCAGACACTTCCGCTGAGCAGGGAGGCTGATCTCAATCTCAGGACCCTGGGATCATGGCCTGAGCCGAAGGCAGACACTTAACTCACTGAGCCACCCAGGTGCCCCTAGATATCCGTCTTTATTTCTGAACCATGAGCTTTACCTATATTCCTCTTTCTTCATGCTAAGAGCAGAGTTATTCATCTCTCCCTGAAGAGGAATCTGGTTATTTAGTGGCTCGTTCTCTGAAGTGTACATATATTGGCTTTGAGAGGAGAAGGTAAGAGGTAGCAGATAACGAGGGCCACCTTTTCCCTTTGCTTTTACAGATGGCAGGTGGGAAGTCTTTAACGTGCAAGGAGCTCCTCCTTGCTCTGCCTCCCGGAGTATCGCCTCTGGACCCTTGGGCCACATCTTCCACATCATGCAAATCAGTTTGTTATTGTGATCTGTGGAGATAATCCATGTGTCCCCGACACCATCACTGCTCACCAGAATGGCAGCTGGGACTAGAGTAGCAGCTTTGTTTCAGACACAAATAAGTCGTAGTTTATTTATTTTTTTTAATGATTCTGTGGTGAAAACTTTACCATACTTCCCGTCATTTGGAGTATGTAAACTATTGAAAAGCCATGCTAGTCATCATTAGTTGACAATACTTTATATTTAATTAAAGATGTAAAAAATCAGGAGAGGAGGAAAAATGAAAAATGCTGAGTTTTAGGAAACCTCAGAGTGGCTCCCTTCCCCCTCCTCCATGTGAAGCTCACAGTAAAATCATGCTTCATATGACTTTATGTATATATATATTTTAAGATTTGTCTGTTTATTTGAGAGAGAGTTCACACACATGCGTGTGAGCTTGTGTGCAGGGGGGTAGGGAGAGGGAGAGAATTTTCTCTCAAGCAGACCCCCTGAGTGCAGAGCCTGATGCCAGGCTCCATTGCAGTCTCACGACCCTGAGACCATGAGCTGAGCCAAGAGTTGGAGGCTCAACTGACTGAACCACCCAGGTGCCCCTGTTCATGTTTTTTAAAGTAAAAAGTGAAGAAGATGAAAGTTATCAGCTGATAGAACTAGGACTATTAATCTCTGTGGAGATTTCAGGTTAAAGGGAAATAATGTGATACAACATAATGATGTCACACTACATTGTGCTTTTAGTGGTCTAGACATTTTCACATCATATTATTTATTGGATTTTTAGCCTGTGATGCAGAGGAAGGCTGAGAGGTTAATTTAGGTTTACCAGTTTGTTAATGGTCAAACTGGAATTAAAACTGAAGCTTCCTGGTTTTGTGTGTAGCAGTCATCCTATTGTATACAGGATCTGCCTGTCGGTGGGTGGGATTTTCTGGCATCAGACACAAGGGTATGGTGGTCAATGGAAGTTGGTGCTATTTATCAATCAGGGATGCAAGTTTAGGAATTCTACAGGCGTTGCCATTCAAAATACTGGACTGGTACTGCACTTCGACACGGAGCCCAAAGTGTCATAGTTGTTTGAAATTATAGCTAGAAGTATAGGTGCGGTATTAGAGAGCTGAAAATTGTGGACAAAATGACCTGTTCCTGTAATGGAAATGCCGCAAGACTCCATCATACCGTGAATGTAAAGTGTAGCAATGGAATGAGAGAATCTACACACTTTTCATGGGCCTCTGCACCCAGGAGATCCGTGCTCATTTATATTTTTTAGTGCCTCTCTTTATCCGTCCTTCTCAGGGGTATATACCATCATCAAGGCAGATGGACATTAACCATAGCTTTGTTTACTCCCTTTGTAAGAAATAATGCAATTTATATAAGAAATAATACAGTTTATATCATTCAGCTTAAAGCATTTGTTATGGATTTCAGAGTTCTCTGTAATTATGTTTCTTTCCATACAAGGCAAAGCTGAATAATCTGCAGCCCATCCAGACTTTTAATTGGAAAAAGATGAAACCACTCATTTATTTGCCACATATGTATGGAATTTCTGCCGCTGAAGAAACTGATAATTTACTTTTTCTTTTATAGAGTGGAAAACCACCCATCAATGATATGTTCACAGACCTCAAAGATGGAAGGAAGCTCCTGGATCTTCTGGAAGGCCTCACAGGAACATCACTGGTGAGAGGAGTCAGCTTTGAGAACCGGGCCAACAGAGTGTCTCTCATCATTATTGACTTAAAGACCCACTGGGGGTACTCACAATGTGAAGGCCCAAATAGAAAACATTTTTAAAAAGTATTTCAATGAATCTTTGATAGAGCAATATTGAGGCTTTATTGAGGGCTCTATTTTTATCAAAGATAAGATTATTTATTATAATTATAGGGAGTCCAGGAGAGAATTACAAAAGAAGAATGGCTATGGAAAGAGGGCATAACATTTTGAATAGTAGAAAACACATTTTTGCTTTTTAGAAGATGTTAGTTTTAGAAAACACATGTAAATGTTATTTAATAAATGTCTTAAGGAGTTGTTAAAAGCTATGGCCTTTATTTTTACTCAGTTTTTCAGTATTATCTTTGTTTCTTCATCAAACCCAACTCTTACTTTACATGCAAGTTACTTTATACTCCCACAGAAATAACTCTGCTAATGAAGAGGATGCATTTTATGGGTACAAACTTTAACACTAGAGGTAGAATTACTGTAAAAGGTATAGAGAAAGGTACTCCTGAAGATGAAGTCCTTTCTTGCCAAAGTGTGAGGTGTTATACTCTGCCTTTTGCCTTCCAGATGGTGGGTAAGGTACCTGTTGGAGAGGCTGATCCCTCCCTCAGATAAGATTCCGTGGCCAGTGAGGCAGAAAGAAGCCTCCCAGATCACCTTGCCCCAGACGGCTATTCCTGCCTTCGCAGTGGGCCCTTGTAATGGTACCTGGAACCTGGGATAGTGCTTCTGAATCCTCCCAGCTCTGTGCGCACTGGTGCAGTGTGAGGGTGACATGACTTCTCAGTCTTCCTATGTCCAGCCGAGCATTGGTTCCCAAACTTGTCTGCACATTAGAATCACCAGGGAAATCTTTTAGAAATTCCGAACCCCATGGGGCGCCTGGGTGGCTCAGTTGTTAAGCATCTGCCTTCGGCTCAGGGCGTGATCCCGGTATTCTGGGATCAAGCCCCGCATCAGGCTCCTCCGCTGGGAGCCTGCTTCTTGCTCTCCCACTCCCCCTGCTTGTGTTCCCTCTCTCGCTGGCTGTCTCTCTCTCCATGAAAGAGAGAAAGGAAGGAAGGAAGAAAGGAAGGAAGGAAGGAAGGAAGGAAGGAAGGAAGGAAGGAAGGAAGGAAGGAATTCCAAACACCTGCTACAGCCCAGATCCATTAAGTCATAATCTTTGAGGGTAGGGTTGGTACACAGGCTTGGTATTTTTTGAAGGCCAGTGTTCAGGCAAGTGAGAGAACTACTATCTCAAGATGTTAGTGGGGTAATTTGCATTGTCACCTCTAGCCTCCGTGGTGGCCTGAGAAGCCAGCCAGCGCTCCTGGCGAAGAGGGGCTCTGCATGCTCAGCTGCTCTGTGTGTTGGCAATGTGGAGAGTCTGTCTCATTCGATGTCATGTTTTGTTTTCTAGCCAAAGGAACGTGGCTCCACGAGGGTCCATGCTTTAAATAACGTCAACAGAGTGCTGCAGGTTTTACATCAGAACAATGTAAGTTTGCAGTGTGACTTTCGGGGTTCTTTGGTGCGATCAGGATTATTTATTGTCACACTGGCCATCTGTTCTGTGATTGTCATCAACTGATTTTTGGAAACATTTTTCTTACAATAAGTATTGAACCTTTTCTGTGAGTGAGGGAATAGTCATGCTTTTTCTGATTACTTTATTGATCTAGTTGTATAAATAACACATTTTTGAGATTTAGGTATACCTGATTCTCTAAAAGGAAATTTCTCTTATCATTCGCTTATATTGCTGTCCAAAGGTGCTTAACCAAAAATCCTGGCTTCTGGGGCAAAATTGTCGTAAGACGGTTTTTATGTTTGTTTTTGTTTTTCTCGTCATAGGTGGATTTAGTGAATATAGGAGGAACTGACATCGTAGATGGAAATCACAAACTGACTTTGGGATTACTTTGGAACATCATTTTGCACTGGCAGGTGGGGAAATTGTCAATTACTTCTTAATAGAAATTGACAATGGATCATTTGTGTGTTAGTTTCTTAGGGCTCTCATCACAAAGTACCACAGCCTGTGTGGCTTCAACAAGAGAAATTTGTTTTCTCCCAGTTCTGGAGGCTAGAAATCTGAGATGAACGTGTTAGCGAGGTTGGTTTCCTCTGAGGCCTCTCTCCTTGGCTTGCAGATCACTGCCCTCCTCCTGTGTCCTCATGGTACTCCTTCTTTCTGTGTGTCTTTGTCCTGATCTCCTCTTCTTCCAGTCATAATGGGGTAGGGCCCATCCATATGATCTCATCTTACCTTCTTGAGAGACCCTATTTCCAAATACATTTACATTAGCCGGTAAATGTATTTTTCTTCAAGAATTTTGAGGGGCACAGTTCAACTCATAGTAATTTGGAATGAAAGAGTCTGACAAACAGCTGTCTTCTCCTGGCATAGGAAAAAAAAAGTATCTTTTTTTAAATGTTAAATTTTAAAAAGTTGACATCATTTCAGATTTATAAAAAAAGTTGCAAAAATAGCTTAAAGAATTCCTGGATATCTTTCACTCAGATTCCCCAAATGCTGACAGTTACTATCTGTATTTCTGTGTTTTTTCTCTCTTTTTCTCTTTGCCTAAATACTTCAATGTGTATTTTGTAAAAACAAACCTTTTTCCTAAAGTAAGAAATTCTCTTATATAACTAGAATATAATGTTAATATCATAGTATACATGTACAATATATAATACAGTGCTAATATTGTAAGCATATGATAATTATATTATACACTAAAATAATATATAATTATTAAAATCAGGAAGATAATATAAAAACAATACAATTATGTAATCTACACATCTTATGGAGATTTTGTCAATTGCCCCAGTAATCCCCTTTATAAAGAAAAAAAAATACAAAATCATGCATTACATTTATTTGTCACATCTCTTTAGTCCTCTTTAATCTGGAATAGTTTTTTGAGTCCTTCCTTGTATTTCATGATAGTGATCTTTTTGAAAAGTACTGGACAGTTATTTTGTCGAATGTCCCTCCATGTGGATTTGGCTGGTATTTTTTCATGATTAGATCCGGGTTATTCATTTTTTCCGCACAGGGGCCACAGAAGTGATGTTGAGTTCTTAGTATACTTTCCATTAGTTTTCCTTCTGGCAGTGTAAACTTTCATTGTTTGGGTTAAGGTGTCTCCCTGGAATGTGACTGCCCTTTGTTATTAAAAAGTAGCTTGTGGGGCTATACTTGGAGAACATAAATATTCAGCTACTTATCAAACTTTTTCCCATCAGGTTTCAGATCCATTCATAGTTCTTACTTGATCAGTTATTGTGATGCTTGGCAAATAGTGATTTTCCAATTTCATTATTCCTTCTACATTTATTTGTTGTCTTTCTACTTATAAGGAAGAGCTTTCCCTTGTCTCTTGTTTATCTACCTATTCCTCCATCCTTTCATTTATATATCACTGTTCACTCCTGGATTTTTACTTATTTGATAGGTCAAGAATCTTTCACTACCATTATTTATTTTGCAAGCAAACCCCCTTAAGTTGGCTCTTGTGTCTCTTTCATATGTCCACATCATTCTTCGAACACTTCCTTATAATATATGTACTACTTTAGAATAATATAAAATATTAGTTCTGTATTATAATTGTTATTACCATCATGAAATGTACTTCATTCTTTGATTTTGTGGTTAGTCAAAACTTCTTCCTTTCTTGTTTTTGTAGAAAATAAAAATTGTTTTCCTCTTATTAAAAGGTGTTTGTTAAGTGTATGGTATTAAAATATTACTTTGTGGCTATGGAAGTGATATTCAGTGTCACCAAACCTGATCTAAATACTGCTAAGATGTAGAAAATACCATAATGCATAAAGGGGAGGTAAAAAACACCTCTAATTCCTAGTACCGTAAAATAATTACTGTTAAAAACACATTTATCTTTCCAGTGTTTAAGGGAAATTTTTGAGGTAAAATGAATACCAATTACCTGATCCATAATGGTGAATTAATGTAATATTCCTTATTCAAGGACTTGATTCCAGCAACTATTTTAAGTTACAGGCAGCATGGTTTTTTTGAATAGGTAAAAGATGTCATGAAAGATGTCATGTCAGACCTGCAACAGACAAACAGTGAGAAGATCCTACTGAGCTGGGTGCGCCAGTCTACTAGGCCATACAGCCAGGTCAACGTCCTCAACTTCACCACCAGCTGGACAGATGGACTTGCCTTTAATGCCGTGCTCCACCAACATAAGTGAGATATGACCCTACTTAGATGTGGGCCTTACAGATTTGTATCTCCTCTCTGTCTCTCCCTTACTATTCCTCCCTAAAGCCTCTTCCCCACTACCACCAATCTCCTCTCTGCACATTAAGAAAAGAAACATTATGCAAGAAAATACCCATTGAGTCTTCATTTCTATAGGACTCAAATGCCATACTGCAATGTCCTTGGTTTCTTCTACATAAGTTTAAAAAATGTAAAATAATTCACATAGTTCAGTCCCACTCATTCAGCACTAACCAGTAATATATACAATGAATTGTGTTAAGTTTTCATTTTCATACTGAAAGGGAAACTCTATAAATTCATTGCAAACTCAATTAAATAAGGACAATTGATTTTTTTCATAAAACATGTAATTTATAAAAGACTAAAGGCCCAAGAATAGCCAGTCCACTCCTGAAGAAGAACCGGATTAGAGTACCTCCCAAACAGAAACAAAATTAGTTATGAAGCTGTATTTATTAAGACTATATATATAGTACTATAAATAAATACATGAATTTAATAATGGTCTGAATAATGTGAAATTGCAAACGTTTGACTGTTTTGACATATAAGAATGGCAGTTTCATATAGTTCAGCCTAACAGAATAAAGAACTCAGAAATAGCTCCATCCTCCTATACACCTGAGCCGATGTTGTAGGTGAGCAGATGAATGGATAGTATGGGACAACTGGTTACCCTTATGTGAATAAATAAATTGCATCCTTACCTCACCATACCCAAAAGTAATTCCAGATGCATCAAGGATTTAAATGTGAAAGGCAAAATTTATTTTATGTTTTATTGCTATTGTAAATTATTTATTGTTTCAAGCTCTGTTTCCTGTATGTTTTTTGCTGATATGTAGAAAATGCAATTGACTTTTCTACCTCTTAGATCTCGAAATTTGTTAAATTTTTACAAATTTTACAAAAATGTTTCTGCAAATTGGGTGTTTCTGTAGGGTGGGTTTTTTTTTTTTTTTTTTTTGGACTATCCATGAATCATAATAGTTTCTTCTCTCCTCTTTTCTTCTCTTCCCCCCTCATTTGTGCCTTGTCCTTCAATACAATATTGATTTGAATTAGTGACAGTGAGTAGAATGTTTTGTTCTACATAATGAAGGGAGTGGTTTCAACATTTTACCACAAGATTGATATATTTTGTAGCTTTTTTCATATACTTTTTATCTACTTAAAGATCTCCCACACCCAAGTGTCTTCCACTTCTCCTTTATCAGTTTAAGAGGATTGGCCTCTCTTTCTAGCTGGTTTAGAGATGTTACCAAAGAACTTGAATTTTAGCCAAAGCTTTCCCCCAGCTATTACTTAATTAATTTAGCAAGCATTTATGGAGTGCCTTCAATGTGGTAGGTATGGGGCATATAGCAGAGAACAAAACAAGCAAAAATCCCAGTCCTTCTGGAATTTCCATTCAAGTAGAAGAAGGAAGACAATTAAAAAAATGATAATGTAGGTCATATAGCATTTAGAAATGGTAAACATGCTGAAGGAAACTAAATCAGCAAGAGGGGAGGAGGGACCTGGCATTTGGGAAGTCAATTGGTGCAGTGTCACCAGTAGGAGTGATAGGAGATGAAGTCAGAGGAGGAACTGGGTATGGGAATAGGGCAGGCAAAGCCCAGAAGTTAAGTGGGTCTAAGATGCAAGAACAGATAGAGTACAAAGAAAATGATCAACTTTTGAGTAAGTAAGAACAACAATAGTGTACAATTTGTTGGATTTAAAGAAAATCGAGATAGAAAGAAAATACTGGACAGTGGTAGTATGGAGGGGGATGATTGATGAAAAATTCTCTCAGGGTTTTGTTGCAGGGTATCCCGTGAGCAGATCAAAGCTGGATTTTCTATTCTGCTAATCTTGGTCTTTCAGTTGAAGAATTTAGTCCATTAACATTGATTGTGACAATTGATGTATTTAGGTTCATTTTTACCTCTTATTTTAAGGTTCTCATTTCTTTTAACTTTTCGGTATCTTTTTTCTTTGTTGTCTTATATGGATAGGTTCTTCTTCCCTTTTTTTCCTTTACTACTTGGGAAATACTGTATACCATTTCTAATCTTTTTGTGGTTATTTCATAAATTTTAATAGGCATCTTTAACCAACACAAGAAACTTAGAATGTTTTACCTATTGTTTTCATATTGTAAATTACTTTAAAATATATATTTGACAAGCCTTTGGGATATAAAAGATAAAAATTTCTTCATTTAAACTCACAAGTAAAATAATCTAAAACCGAAATGTATTAAATTATAGCAGTGCCTACTTTTGTCCATATATTTCATTTTCATTCAGTTTTATTTACATTGTAATTTCAGACCTGATCTCTTCAGCTGGGATAGAGTTGTCAAAATGTCCCCAATTGAGAGACTTGAACATGCCTTCAGCAAAGCTCAAACTTATTTGGGAATTGAAAAGCTGTTAGATCCTGAAGGTATTATTCAGTGTTTAATTTCAACATTGATTTTGCTGTACAATTTGAATACTTGAAAAATAGTTTTTTCCCACTTTTTAAAAGGAGTAATGAATTGTGGATTTTTTTTTTTTTTTTGAAGTATGGTGCAAGCCATTTCATTGCAGACTAGTTATTAGTACTGTTATACTTAATTCGTAGGATACTTCGGGAGGAAATTTAATTACATCATTGGAGAATGGTTACTTGATACTCGCATAATATTTAAGGTTTAGGAAAATGTAATTATTAGAGAAACAATTCAGTATTTGGCTTATTTAATTACAGTGCATTTTTATATGATCTTCTTGCATATGATGTGAAAACTAGTTAACAGATATTGCAGAGTTGAATTCTAGACTTAGTTTCATATTATAAGTGGAGTCTGTGTCATCTTAAATGGTAGCTTATCTGAACATTTTGGGGAAGTTTTTAGGGAAGATTTTTAAGAAATAGGCTACCGAACAAAATAAATAATCTTCTTTGCTTTTGTCTCATCTATTATTACATGAAATAGAAATTTACTGAGCTCTGGTATTGCAAAGATTATATACTGGTATTGTTTATGGGTTCTAAGGGTAGTTATTTTATAGCTAATATTGAGCAATTCACATATTTTGGACATCTAATTTAAGCTACTTCTTATTTTTTTCCACTTTTAGATGTTGCTGTTCAGCTTCCTGACAAGAAATCCATAATTATGTATTTAACATCTTTGTTTGAGGTGCTTCCTCAGCAAGTCACTCTAGATGCCATCCGGGAAGTAGAGACACTCCCAAGGAAATATAAGAAAGAATGTGAAGAAGGAGAGATTAGTCTACAGGTACAGGTCAATTTTTATTAAAAAGTTTGACTTGCCATATTTGTTTTCTCTTAGGTACTAGATTAGAACACTTTCAGAGGATTCTTTTCTTGACTGAGAACATCTTGGGTTCTCAGCTTACATAGGCATAAGAAGTTCAGTTTATCAGTTAGCGTGCTGTCATCCGTCACCTGCGTGTAATGGAAAACCGGAGCGCAACTGATTTTATTGAGAAGGAACAGACATTATTTTATACAATGAGGCTGAAGTTAGAGTCCAGCGCTGTGAGCACGCTGCTGCACGATAGGCTTAAGAACCTACATTTTCCCACCATCTGTTCATTTTATCTTTGTTGTCATGTGCTGAAAATGGTTTTCCCACATCAGCATAGTTTGTTCTAAGTATTAATCTTTCTTTTTTCTTTTCTTTTTTGCCACCGAAAAAAAGATTTTTATCATTATATTCTCCCAAGGGCTATCAAAATATACACTTTATTTCCCCTTTCATTTAGGAGGAGTAATTGACAATAGGCTACTAGGTGAGTTTTTCATTTAAGGGCTTCCAGTGGTTTTATTCACCAGGATATAAATGTATATTTTGGGGGAGATATAAAGTCCTGAATTTTTCTTCCTGTCTGAATTATCCTTCCTTCTTGAATTATCCTGTCTTGAATCAATCCATGTTTTCTTATTCTGTTTTAGTCTAAACAGTTCTCTTAATTCATAAAGTGAGAGAATCTTAACAGTTGGTTGAGACCTTTTCAAAAGTCATTTGGTCCAACGTGTTAGCCAACTCAGCAACCAGGGGATATACATGGATTTCAAAATGATATGAAATACATTTTAGAGAGACAGAGAACATGGGCTTGGAAGCTTAAAGTTCATTCCTGTTACTATTTGTTTTGAGTTGCTTACTTTCCTTTTCAACCACAATTTTAGCTGAAAAATCTGGATAAAACCACCCGCTTATAAAGGTAAGTCATAGCATCTACACTGATCTTGATAGACATTCAATAGGCAGCAGCTATCATTGCTATAACTTTTCCTTCTAAATTTGTTTTGACATTGCCATTTATCCTCATTTAAGAAGTTCCTTTTTAAAAAACTGTTAGTGAATTCTCATATAATGACAATGGTCTTGAATTGGCGTAACACTTGTTTTTCATTCTCCAAGGCTCAGAGAACTTACTTTTCAGATTTTCTTTGGGTAGTAGTATTAATCCTTTTATGTTCTCCATTTCAAAAAAATAGCATGATTTACAGAAAAAGAAAATAACTTATTGAAGGAAAGAGGGCAAGAGATGGGCCAGATTGTGAACCCAGGGCTCTTTAGTAGTTTTGAAAATCATTGAGGAAAAGCCCTAATGTTTTTTTTTTTTTTTTTAAAGATTTTATTTATTTATTTGACAGAGATAGAGACAGCCAGCGAGAGAGGGAACACAAGCAGGGAGAGTGGGAGAGGAAGAAGCAGGCTCCCAGCGGAGGAGCCCGATGTGGGACTCGATCCCAGAACGCCGGGATCACGCCCTGAGCCGAGGGCAGACGCTTAACGACTGCACCACTCAGGCGCCCCAATCCCTAATGTTTTATAACTGACTTAAAAGAATGCAGAGAAGCATTTGTTTCGAGTAGCTTAGCTGTCCTTCATTAATGATGCCCCCTGCTAATTGGCTCAGATAATCTTCTGAGTTGCCTTTTGGTTTTAAAATCATTTCTTTATTGGATCAGGCTTCCTTTTGTTAGAAAGATGGTATATTTTACTTTGTACGGTTAAGGCCATTTTAAAAAGGAAGGAAATTTCATTTGCCTTTCGTGATGTGTAGATAAAATAATAATTTCTGTTTGGTTCTCAGGATTACATGATAGGAATTGCAGAAGCCATTTGCTGTTTGATTAAGAGCAAGTGTATTAACATTAACCTCATCATTTTCATGCTTTCATTAGTGCTGTAGAGGCTGAATTAAATTAACTGAAGAAATAAAATGTGGTCAAGTCTTAATCATCTGCTCTTTGACAGAGTTCGCCTCCTGCTATTTTCTAGCGAACACTGATAGGCTGCCTTCCTCTTTGGGCTCTTCCTACAAACATATGCTGTAGAGATTACGTCGTCAGCAAATAATTCTTGCATTTCTCTGTAAATCAAACTTTCAGTTGAAAGTCTCTCTTGTTTCAATTAATACCTTCTGAACATTTGCCGGTAAATAATGCCTTCCACCTCACCCCTCATGGATCCTAGGGCCCATCTAAGTGACTGTTGCCTGGTCACTAACTGTCCTTGTGCTCAGATGTCCTCACTGTAGTCTAGAAGTTTGATTCTAACTGATATCCAGGGTTATTTTGTCTCCACAGTTTCAGGATTTTAGGTCCAGAACTTACCTCATTTTCCCTTCTCTGCCTTTGGCCCCATCTGTGCCTTAATTAGCCTGGGTTTCATCTGTGTTCTCCCTGATTAACTCCTGCGTATGGTTTACTGTGTCTGTTTGATTCTTCCGCCAAAATGTTTGTGGTGTGTGTTTTCTTTCTGTTCCAGCCTTCATGCTGATTAAAGGCCTCATCTTCTCTTTTAGTTTACAAGGCCCAGACTACCTCTGCAGTTCATCTCAGGCCACTGCACTGTAGTCATGGTGGACATTGTCTTCTCCTTCCCTAAGACTTTGCTCATGTGGGTTCCTGTCTATGAAATGCTCCGCCACCTACTATTTGTATGGCGAGCTTCCTGTCTTTTCTGTTTCCATGGGATTTTTTCAAAGAAGTCTTCCCTGAAAACCATCTCCATACACACACACACACACACACACACACACACACAAGTCTGCACACACTGTTTCTTGCTGTCACAGTATTTTCGTAAACTGTGTTAAGAATTTTAAATTGTTTCTTATGAGTATTGGGAAAACAATGAAAGATTTTAAGTAGGGATGTCTTGTGATGTGATTATGTTTTCCAAAGCTCCTTCTGCTCCTCTGTGGCAAGTGGATTGTGGAGGTGGGAGCATGGGTGACAGTGGTGAGCAGATGCTAGAAAAGTGAATTTGTCAATAGAAAGGTTATTGGTGACATTGTTCAAAGCCTTTTGAGGTGAGTGGTAAGGACCAAAACTGATCTGGAGTAAAAGGGAATGTTATCCAACTGTAGGTGCTAAATACATGAGCATTTCATATATTGTTCTCTGCAAGTTTTTGTATGTTTGAAACACATACGAATTGTGGATGAGAGGTAATAAAGTGGAGACAGGCTGCACGTGAATTTTAAAGAAGTGTTGCTCCAAACAGGAACCCATATGTGACCGAGATCGTTGATTTGGTTATAAGATTTTAAAGTATATGTGAAAATACTCCATTGCTTAGAAAGAGCTTGAGATAATTTTATCGCACAGGTCCTTAAAAAAGGCCAGCAAGTGAACTCGAGGGCAGTTGCCTCAAAAAATACCATCGGCACACCAGCCTGGATGTCTGACTATGTTTCAGTGTCTAAAATGCGATGAAAAATGCAATGTAGTAAAACAGGGGGTCAAAGCAGAGTTCCAGTCTCTATTTTTCTTTAAGTTATATCCATCCTTCAAGGCCCAACATGTTCCAGATTCACTCCAGAATTTTCCTGTTTTAGCCCTTAGTGAACTCAAATAGCATCCCTTGTTGGATCCATGGAATTTATAACTTTGCTAATAGCCATTTTATTTTTGTTCCAAAGTGATTCATGTGAGTTATTTCTCTCTCTGCAAGTGTATTAGAATTTCCATGAGTACAGAATCCAGGAGTGCATTCCACTTTTGTGCTCTTTGCCTTCCTTGCACATTTAATAAATGCCTTCTGCCTAGTTCATGGCATTGCGTGCCCAGCTCTTGAGAATTGGATGAATGCCGAGGTCGTGGTGGAACCTCCCTTAAGGTTCTCCATACAGCGTGTGTTTGTTGAACGCCTTCTTGTTTTCATGATGCTTGTGGGTGTTTTCTTGGGGTGGTTCTTCTAGAGCTCAGCGCTGGAGGAGGAGCATGAGGGTCCTGGAGCTGAAACCCCGAGCACTGTCACCGAGGTTGACATGGATCTGGACAGCTATCAGATAGCGCTGGAGGAAGTGCTCACCTGGTTGCTTTCCGCCGAGGACACGTTCCAGGAGCAGGATGACATTTCTGATGATGTAGAAGAAGTCAAAGACCAGTTTGCCACCCATGAAGTAAGTAATCTGTAGCTGATGAGAGGATATACCCACCATGGTGTCTGCGCCCCAGTCAGGGGCTCTACCCCGATGTGTGTTGTCTACTGACTTCTCCACAGGGAGGTCATGGCGTATGTTAGGCCTTGTGATATTTAAATAGGGCTTTGTTATAAAATGGCTGTGGGTGATTAGCTGTGCATTGGAATTGGATTTCAGGTTTTAATCTTATCATGACTTGTATATTCTGTGGAGCCACTGACAAAAATTAATGTGTCGTACTGCTTCTTTCTGAAGTTACAGTTATAGTGTTATATTTAAAACACAGCATGGCTAATCAATACACCAAATCGTTAGGCTCTGAGTGCTCCCTAGAAAGTGACTGTTTGCATTTATTGGATCATGAAGCAAATGTCATATCCAGTGTTCCTGCATAATTTTATAAAATGAAAATATCCTATTGTTTTGAGAATATGTATATATCGTGTTGTATTTGATTATACGGAGATTTCCTTTGATTAAGTAGGTTTTTTTTGGTGTGTTGGGATATTAATTGACAGGTTTTATTTGCTATTTTGATTTGAAAATAATAGAAACGGTAATATTCCTTAAGCAGTTCCTCTTGGGTGAGCATGGTGTTTTATTTATTCTATTTTCTCATAATCCCATGTTCACAATTGGTAGCATGATCAGCATTTATTTAAAAACAGCTGGTATTATCAGATGTAACACTGTCCTCTTTGATCTGTTCCCCTTTTTACTTCGGCCAGCTGCTTATTTCCTATATTCAGAGCTTAAACAATTGGATCAAAGTCTACTTTATTTATGCTCTACATGGCTGCGTTTTTCTGCAGCACTGATATTAGGCACTAACAGTTTATTAAGATTTTTTCTTCCATGAGCAGCCCACAAATCATAATGATGTACCTTTCTAGGCTTTTATGATGGAGCTGACGGCCCACCAGAGCAGCGTGGGGAGCGTCCTGCAGGCGGGAAACCGGCTGCTAACACGAGGAACTCTGTCAGATGAAGAGGAATTTGAGATTCAGGAACAAATGACCCTGCTAAATGCTAGATGGGAGGCACTTAGGGTGGATAGTATGGACAGACAGTCCCGGTGAGTGGAAGCAAAGAAAATTAACACTTTATTCCATCGACTGCGTTACCCAGTTTAGCTTAGTAAGAGAGCCTGCATGTCTGCAAAGACAAGATAATTTCAGAACTTGCCTTGTAAAATTTGCACCTTCCTTTTTGTAGTGTTGGCATTTTGTGTGATCTTTGTTTCCTCTTTGATATATTAACCGAATGAGTGGGTAAGGTTGGAACACAGAAATTAGCAGAAAAGGAGAAGACTTTCATATAGACGGTTATCTCTTCACACTATGAAAATCGGCTAGCCATGAACTCTATCTGAAGACAGGACTATGTAGTATTTATCTACAATTTCATCTGGTAACATTTTTTTAGAGCAGCCCCCCCCCCCATGGTTCATTTTATTTCATGTATCGTGTATTAAGGAGCAAGTGGCATTCCATTGCAATTTCCACCTATTTAATAAGCAGGAATTCCGGATTGAAGAAACAATGATTCTGATATGAATAGAGGGGGCTGTGATTTGCATCCTTTGACTCCCATTTAATTGACTCCATTTAGGAAAAAAGTAAAAGTGTTTTTTTCTTGTTTCTATGTTTAAAGACTAAATGGTACTTTCAATGGTTAGGCCAGACTGCATTCCCTTGCCCCTTGTCTTTGGTGCCTGGAGCATGTGTTTGCCTTTGCAAAGGGAAAAGGGAGTGGGGCTGATGTGTGTTTGTCCCTGGACAGGCTGCACGACGTGTTGATGGAGCTACAAAAGAAGCAGTTGCAGCAGCTCTCGGCCTGGTTAACGCTCACAGAAGAACGCATTCAGAAGATGGAAACTTGCCCCCTGGATGACGATTTAAAATCCCTACAAAAGCTGCTAGAAGACCATAAAGTAAATCTGGCTCATATTTCTTTTATACCTTATCAAATATGAAAAGGCAGCACTTAGCCTTCTAAGGGCTGGTGGCTTCTGTCATTCGTGCAGAGATGGGACACTTCTTCAGTGTTCTCTTTTATTCAGTGTCTGTTAGGGTGGAGTTCGTGGGGGTGTTACTTTTCTAAAGCCCGGGATGACAGTGCAGATAAAATTTTACGTAAGTATGTGTAGTTTTCTTAGGAAAGTACTTAGTGAACGTTCATAAGGCTTTTCAGGGTTTTTGTTTGGACCCATAAGTGGTTAAAGTCCCTAGTGTATTGGCATTAATGCAGGGGGTGGGCAAAGAGGCAACCCCTCAGATTTATCTCTACCTAATCCTTTAACGCGAGCTGTGTTTCTTCTGTGGTATAGGAGAGTGTCCGGCACCACAAGAGGAATTGAAATTTGGTAGACAATATAATTTGGTCACGCATTTAGAAGATAACTTTTCATAGTCAAGGAAGGGAAGAGTAAAATAGCCTCTCTGCAAATTGTTTGAAGAGTTTTTTCAGTGGATTATCTAGATAACTGATAAATAAAACTTAGGGATACATTAAACACGACTCACGAGGCATTTGACAACACTGTTGGTAGCATTTAAATAAATTGCCTATATACAAAAATTTTATGGCCTGTCATGCTTGGAGCCATGGAAAAGGGGAGAATGGAAGTTGTGCGTCTATCCTGAATTGCTTTCCTGGGTAGCTCATCTGAATAGCTTCTGACTTTCAGATACCATCCTACTTACCTCTCCCCTTGCATTATGCTTCACTAAAATGATTTGACTCTGTATGTTTTTTTTTGTCTTTTTTATCTTAATTTCTATTATATTCACTCAAGCCATCTATTCCAGTTTTTTTTTTTTTCCCGGAACTTATAATAAATGAGCGATGATATCTCATTTGTGATCTGTTGTGGCACTGCATTTTTCAACCTGCTTTGGTTCATAATGAAATGTAAAAATGTATAAGGGACTTGTTCATTAGTAGAACACTTAGGTTAATGATGGGAAATTTAAACACGATGCTTCATTAAGTGTCCTTAATTACTATCGACAGCTGAGTGGATTTTAAATAGGTAAATTTGAAGATAGTAGAAATAACGGTGTATCTTAATCTTTTTCCCTAGCGTTTGCAAAATGATCTTGAGGCTGAACAGGTGAAGGTAAATTCACTAACGCACATGGTGGTGATTGTTGATGAAAACAGTGGTGAGAGCGCCACTGCGGTCCTTGAAGATCAGTTACAGGTATGGACCCTGGAGATGGGCTACTTGCAAGGACCCTGTGGTCTGAAACCCTGCTATGGCACCCCCCTATTCTTCAGGTCCTGTCTCACTGTTCATTAGGGGACTACCCTAACCTTTAGTCTGTGCTTCCCAGTTGGGGTTTCCCAGCTTCTGGGTTTACAACAGTACTTCAGTATCTTTCCTTCCCTGCCCCCAGGCTGGATGGGCAAGGCTGCTTGTGGTCCCCAGCTTCCTCCTGCAAAATGAAATCTAGATTGGGAAGCACAGGAATTGAACTTGACAAGTACTATACAGACCGACTTCTCGCTCAGAATCACTTGAGGACTTTGTTAAAATGTAGATTCCCGGGCTCCACACAGACCTGAAGCCCTGGGAGTGGGGCCAGTATGTGTTTGAGAATTTCAGCTGTGTAGGGTTAAATATCCCTGCAGCTTTGGTAGATCAACGCGTGAGTTTCAACAACAGTTTTGGGAACCCCAATAAATTGCTGCTTTTTGTACAAAGGCTATAGTGTATCTGACAAGTGTTTAATAAGAGATTTATTAGTATTGTATTTGAACAGAATTTGGATTACCTGATATGATGTCACCAAATGATTTTCAGTCACTTTCAGACTATAATCTTATTATATGAAATTCTTTTTCTTTTATAACATTTAAAGTTAGCCAGTGGTTCTGAGCCTTTTTGCTGTAGCAGTACTTAGTTATTACAGTAACCTAAGAGCTAGGCATTCATGTCTTGCCTATTTAACAGTGAGGAGACTGAGATTCATTCAGAAAGGTCATGGGATGCCACTGAGATTTAAGTAGGCAAATTTTCACACCAAGACTGAAGACCTGTCTTTTGGCTCTGATTTCATGTTCTACAAAGCTTACTCTGATATTAAATATTGAAGTAGTATAATATGAATTAAATAATTCCTTGCACATGTAAGTAACGTAGAAATTAAATGTAGCATTTGTTCATCATTATTTATAAAATGGTAATAAAATAATTAGTTGGGAAAGTCATCATGAGTAATGATTTTTAAACAACCAAATTTATTTATTTAGCATTGCTAATACTCCTAAGATTCTATTCCTGATTTTTATGTAATATAAACAGAAAGAATCAATTAAGCATTTTTTTTAATCTTACAGAAACTCAAAACAGTTTTTGTAAGGTTAATTTTTTTTTTTTTTTGTAATTTTGGTATTCCATATGGAAATTTGCTTGGCATGTAAAAGGTGGTTAATTGATGCAATGAATTTTTTGAAAAGATAATTACAGCCTGAAAAATTTGAAGCACAAAAGGGTAGATATGTATGCTCTCTTCTGAAGATATGTGTAAAAATGTCAAATTGTCATATAAAAACCACTGATATGGAAAGAGCAGGAATTTGGAGTCAAAAGTTAAAGAATAGAGTTCTAGCTGTACCACTTTCTAGCTATGTAATATGCAACAGTTAAATTCTATGGAAATTAGTTTTTCTCATCTATAAATTTATAGGATTCATCTGTATTATTTTAAAGCAATTTTTATTAAAAATATTTTTCATAAATTGCTACTCTGTAGTAAAGGGCAATGGATGTCATGAATTTCTTTAAGGATCATTATAACTATCTTTTAAGGTTCTGTTGACAAAGGACGGTTTCTTCCTTTACTAGAAACTTGGTGAACGTTGGACAGCAGTGTGCCGTTGGACTGAGGAACGTTGGAATAGGTTACAAGAAATCAATATATTGTGGCAGGAATTATTGGAAGAACAGGTATGAAACTGTTATCCATAATGGGCAAGACAGATAGTGAAAAGTAACCTATCTTTAATGATGGCATTACGATAAACTTGTCTTAACTTTCCTTTGAAAGGAAATTACACAATGTTTATTATTTTCAAAATCAGATTTCTATGCATTTTATAACTGATCAGGTAGCCTATTCATAGAAATCACATTATATGGCTTCATTGTAGTAACACTTAATTTGATGTGTTAATTACTTAGAATGTTAGTAGTTAGACATTCTGCTTTCATGATTATGATTTTTTATTGTATTTGTGTTGGGTATTGAGTTTGAACTGGTATCAACATTATAGTGCCTAGCAAATTTAACTCAGTAAGTAATGCATAAATGAGTCCACTCAATGCTTTGTGAATTTTAAATCACCATTTTTCTTGATTTTTAACCAGAATAACTACTGAAATTAATAAGAAAATATTATTTAGCAACACCATTAATTTAATACTGGGTTAATACTGTATTGTTTCCAATAAAGATTACTACAGCAAATGAGACTTTCAGTCAGAGTGGTGGCCCTTTGCCCACCCTCCATCATTCCAGAAGAGCAACCATCAAAACAGAATAAAAATAAGCAAAACTTTTCTCCCAAAATGTCAAACATTTGTGGTTTTAGAAAATAAACAGATACTTTTTTCCCACATTTCAGTGTCCATTTAGATTCTTTTAAATGCATTTCATTTCCATCCACAAAAAGCAACTATATTCTTTTCAAGGGATAAAAACAAGTGTAGGATGTTTTGTGGTTTACTAAATATGGTAGCAGAGAGAACATCTAAAAAGTAAGTTGTAAAATTTGTCCCAGTATAAATTGTTAATCACTACCTCCTGCCCCCAGTCTTTGGACAGAATTTTCTTATTAAGAATCCTTTGATGGATCTTATTCTGACTTCTGAAATATTTACATTTCACTTTATAAATGTTTATATTTACTTGGACCCTTGTATTCAGGTCAAGGAGTCACAGAGAGTAATTAAATTTTACTTCAGTAATGACAGTAGGAGACATTGATTGCTAGAGAAAACCAGTGTTACTCCTCTACTAAGTAAAATAATTTAAAATTTGGAAATACTTTTAATTTGGTAATTAAAAAATATTTTAAAAATAGGGAATGACTAGTATTTCGGCCGTTTTTATTACGTTAGATTTAAAACTAACCTTTGAATGGCTTTCTGTTAGTGTTAGGCATGGAGAGTCTTGTTAAGATGTAGAATTGGAGCCAACATTGGTACTTAATATATAGCTAATTTGCTTTTGCGTGGAATGAGACTAAATAAACTGAATCTGAATTAAAAAAATCTTTCAAGAGACTATCTTTCACTTGGTCGCAGAACCTTTACGACAGTTAGAAATGGGCTCTGAGAATTAGTTCCAAACTTGTGCAGGATAGGCCAAGTTTAAGTGTGGCATGCAGATCTCCAACCTACCTTTCCAACTTTAGTTTTCCCTCCGTCCATCTATGTACCCGGGTTCAAACCCTGAATTCCCAGTTTGTAGCCCATTCCTAGACTGTCAGTGCCATGAGACTAGTGCTGGTTCTTTTTCACGGTTCTATTCCCAACGCACGGCACATTGTAACTTCCTCATTGTTTGTGTTATTGTTTTGTTTTCGTGTTTTTGAAAGAGTGAACGTATTCAGTTTGTTTTCTAGCCTCTGTTTCCATTTAAGATGGGGTATCTGCTATGGAATGTCTTTTTACCAGTTTTTTCAGTTTTGAGTTCTCCTCTTCCTCAAGGAACATGTAGTCATCTATAAACTACCTCATCATCCCCCACTACCCTAAAACTGGAAGTCATTTCTTCTTTGGATTTGCCATGATATTTAATGTGTGTGTGTGTGTGTGTGTGTGTGTGTGTGTGTATTTAATTACCAAATTAAAATAGAGTGCAGAGACCATTATGTAATATTATATTTTTATTACATAAATATATATTGTTATATATTACAAATATAAAATAAACTATTATAGATATATTTTTTATGGCGTCTGCACTTTCTTTTGCCATAGGTTATTTATGTGCATATTTTACGACCTTTACTATACTGAGGACAGGATCCCTGTTTGCCATTTAATTTCTTAATATTCACCTTTTTCTCTTTGGGGGGGAATATAGAAGCAAGGAATAACTATTAAACTGATAAATAAAATAGTTGGGGAAAGAATTGATCCTGCTGCGAACACAGAACCCAGATTTTCTCCTCCAACTATATAGAAAAGAGCTTCTGTGGCAGATACTATATTTTGGGAAGAATTATTCCAATGTAGCCATTGGGTTTTCCACCCCTCTTTCAAGTTTATCTTTCTACATTACTAAACATCTTCTGCATGTTGGCCAATGAGGTTTAAACATCTTTGTGTTAGCTTTGGACTATCCTTAAACTTTCTCTTTGAATCACAATTGCTGTTGAACTTGGAGCATTAGTGTGGTTTTCCTGAATGATGCTGTGGAAAACCGTTGGCTTTGGGGTGTGGGTTTTGATCTGATTCTCTCATTAACTAACCAAGTGATCTTGAACATAGAATGGCTGATCTCTCTTTCCTCCCTGAAATGAGGGGCTGGGACAGGACAGTTCCCAAGCTTCCTCCTTCCTCTAGAGAGTTATAATGTGATTCTTTTGGAGACTTGGATAGTTGTTGTATTTAGCCTTTTAGATCCACCTACCACCCTGAGAGTTTAATTACCCAGGTGTGGGGCTAATGTCAGGTTGATCTGTTGCAAATCTGAGAAGGATACTATCTTAAACAAAGATGTATTTCTAGGCCATTCATGCCTCAAGCTTGGGTGTTTGAAGTCCTTCCTAGCCTAGGTAAGAGTGAAGCCTCAGTTAGCATAAAAGTTAGAGATTTGGGAACTTGATTGAATTGAATTACCAAATGATTCTCCAAATATATTTCTAACTTTTGCTATTACTTGTAGTGCTTGTTGAAAGCTTGGCTAACTGAAAAAGAAGAGGCTTTAAATAAAGTCCAGACAAGCAACTTCAAAGACCAAAAGGAACTAAGTGTCAGCATTCGACGGCTGGCTGTAAGTGTTGTCAATGTCGACATCTGTCTTGTAAGCCTGTGATGTTTTAGTGTTTCATATCGTTGGCTAATGCAGTTTAGTGAATACAGATTATGACTCATTACCTGACACTAGAGTGCTGCCGTGTAATGATCTAGAACCAGGAATCTTATGTTTTAGCATTAGTGAACTGCATAGCAAGTAAATTTTACTATGAAGTGTATGTTGACATTTCCTGACTGGGGAGCAGGAATATTGAGTCCTTTTAAGAGGGAGTCATCTAATAAATATTTGAAATACTAGATTTTGAAGGAAGACATGGAAATGAAACGTCAAGCATTGGATCAGCTAAGTGAGATTGGCCAGGATGTGGGTCAATTACTTGATAATCCCAAGGCATCTAAGAAGATCAACAGTGACTCAGAGGAACTAACTCAGAGATGGGATTCTTTGGTTCAGAGACTAGAAGATTCCTCCAACCAGGTACCTTTTGCTTTGGATTGTATGTTGTGCCGTGAAGTAGAAATTAAGTGTTCAGGTTAGTTTTAGTTTTTATGCGGTAAAAGAATAGTAGGTAAACTGCAAACTAAAAAGCAGATTCCTTACGCCTAGCTTACCATAAAATTGAGAAATTGACATGTCAAAAATCTTTACTTTTCTGAAGTAAAATTTAATAGATCTTCAAAAAAACTTATTAATATCCAGCAATTTAACTCTTAGTAAACTGATAACGTTTAGATATGAATCCATTAAATCATCTTTAAATCTTAAATAATCTCATTAATTTAAAAAATATATATTAGTGAATTGATTGAAAATACAGCTTTGGTTTGTACATGGATGTTTGTAGCAGTGTTATTTACAATAGCACAAAAGTGCAACAGCCCAAATGTCCCATCAACAGATGGATGGATGAACAAGTGTGGTCTATCCATTCAATGGAATATTATCTGGTGGCTAACGACATGAAGTGCTGACACACGCTACAATGTGAATGAACCTTGAAAATATTATGCTAAGCACAAGAAGCCGGTCACAAGATTCAATGCACTGTCATTCTATCTCTGTGACATATCCAAAATAGGCAAATCCGTAGAGATAATAGATTAGTAGTCACCAGGGGTGGATGGGGGAGAGAGGATGGGGAGTGGCAGACTATTAATGGGTACGGAGTTTCTTTTGGGGAAATGACAAAACTTCTGCAATGAGAGAGCGGGGTGGTAGCACAACTCTGAACATACTGGTGACCACTGAGCTGTTACCGTTGAAGGGAGGACGGTATGGCCTGTGAATTAGAGCTCAATAAAGCGGTGACGAAACATTCAAACATCTGGCTGATTTATCCTTCAGGTGACTCAGGCGGTGGCAAAGCTGGGGATGTCCCAGATCCCTCAGAAGGATCTTTTGGAGACTGTTCGCGTACGAGAACAAGTAACTACGAAAAGGTCGAAGCAAGAACTGCCCCCTCCTCCTCCCCCGAAGAAGAGACAGATTCCCGGGGATCTCGAGGCTAAGAAAAAGTGAGAACAGATAGAGTTTTCCAAACACAGTACCACCCATCATGGATTTTTGTACTAATCACTAATCCTATGCACATCCAGATGTAATTATTGTTACGGAAATTCAGTTCCCCAACCTCTCACTAGCCCGTGTTCTCCTCCACACGGGCTAAGCACCCGAGGGTCTCAGGTGATTTTATTTATCCTGTGTTCAATCTGGAAAACTGTGTGGCGAACCCTTCCTTCTTCCTTTCCGCTGTCTGCTTCGGGAGGATCCTTGTTTGTTCCTTCTTCCACTGTGAGAACCCTGGCAGTTTTGCTTTTGATAGCTCTCCTGATTCTTTGTGCCTCTCTTTCCTCTTCTTGCCATTCAGAAATACTAAATGCAGGAAAGTCATTCCTTTGTAACTCCCTTTTTCCTCTCATTCTTTTTTCACGTTTTCTTTCTTCCTTTGTTAATTCCTTTGTCAGATTCATGGACACATTCTTTATGTTTGGCTTAAAGATCCAGTCTTTGACAGAAAACGTCTTTTTTTGGTCTTACTGATTCAGAGGAAACGCAGGCTCTTTAGAAAAGGACTAATCACAGCTGATATAACTTGGGCATTTACTAATGGCAGCTACTCTGCGGAGCTGGGCTGTGTGACACCCCGGTAATGTGCCTCACCCGTGCTCTAGCAGCCAAGCCGTAAATCAGCGCTTCTCTTCTGTCCCTTTTACGGGAGAATCCCAGTGCTTGGATAAATGGGCAATTATTTTGGGCCTGAATAAAAATGATACGATTTCCCCAATGTAGCTTCTGTTAGACGAAGCGGGATTCAATTTTACCGGATGATTTTCATTTTGATAATCGGGCTGCGTTTGTGCCTCCCGCCAGCATCTCCCTGCAGGGCCAGACCGCCTCCGAGGAGCAGGGGGCAGCTGCGGAGCCTTGGCTTTTGGAGCGAGCCAAGGCAGCACAGAAGAAGATGCTGCTGATGTTAACACTGCCATACAGCTCTTCTTCCCTGAGTGTTTATTTTCTGCCAGGTAGATCTGGTAGTGGGTCTCGCCAGCGCTGACTCGGTGCATTCGGAAGCAGGTTGTAAAAGACTAAGGGTGCAGAACTATGAAATCTACAACATGAGCATGTTGTTGAGAGAGTGCAGTCTGCTGGAGGAAACAGAATCCTGTACCAAAGGTGATCTAAACAATGAGGTCATTGATTCGCTCCCATTACAAGAAGTCCAGAGACACGGCATGTTGATGGGGTGGTGGGGCTCAGCACCCTGCCACCCTGCCTGTCCAAGTATGTGCCTTTCACCATCATGCTTGTCCTCTCGTGGTCCCGAGATCCTGCTGTACCACTGGGCATACAGCCTTGTATAACCTGATATATGTAGGAAGGGCAGTTTTTCCTTATCTTTTTTTTTTTTGTTTGTTTAAATCAGAGAGAAAGGCCTTGCCTAGAAGACATTGGTTACCTTCCCCCGTGGTCTCATTGGCCAGGATTCAGTCACTTGCCCCACCCTGGGTGCCTGGGACGTTGAGACTGTTTGGCTTTTTTGGTCTAACTGTGTTCCGGGGGAGTTGGACAGCACAGAGAAGTGTGGGGAGGGGTGTGTCTGTTGGTTGGGCACCCAGGTGTGAGTGCCCACTCTTCTAGTCCATGATTTGACTGATGCAGAAATTCCTTCAGTTAATTCTTAGACAAGCAGAAGCTTGTGTATGTCCAGTTCATTATGTCAGAAGGCAGTGAGGTCTCGTTATTAGAAAGGTTATTTTTATGGGCAGCCAAGTCCGCCCCCTTCATGTCTCCCCTTGTGTACTGGTTCTGTTTTCGGGGACGATGTAGAGTCCCAGCAGTCCTCTTCAGTGTGGGGCCTCGTCGGTATGGGAGGGGGTTTCACACTCCCATTGCTATTGGCCTACAGTGGAGAGTATTCTTAACCACTCCGAGTGTGACCTGCCTTCGAGACCCTTTAATACCTTCAGTCTGCTGTAGAAACCACTATTAGCTTGTCTCAAAAATGGGCTGTCTGAGCAGATGTGAGCTCAGTACAGTTTAGAATACCTGCTTCAGAAATGGCAGTTTATGTCCCCCTCTTTGTCTTTCCTTGGTACTGCTGGTGGCTGTCTTTACCAGGGGGAGGGATGGAGGCACAATTCTTTCTGGTAATGGAGATCTCTGTTAATTTTCCGCTCTGTAAAAACCAAATATTCATAATTCACCAGAAACACTTTAAGCTGTTACTCAAAAAGAATCAGACAAGCTGTGCTTACCTTAAAGTACCTAAAAATCCTCAGCAGCTGTGTTGAGAGGCCGTGTGGGTAGAGGCCTGGTGAGGAGGACCCACCGAGCTCCACCATCTATAGCTTTGTGGCCTGGGGCAGTTATTTAAAACCTCCCTGAGCCCCATTTTTCCAGCATTAAAAAGGCTAATAATAGTCTAGGCCTCTCAGGGTTGTTGTGAGGATAACTTGAGTTAATAATACACGCAGAACACTTAGCAAAGGGCTGGGTATGTGGCCGACAATCAGTGAGTGTTCCCCTCTTGCCCCTCCTCATGGTGGTTTCCACAGGCCTTCTCGAGTTTGTCCACTCTTTTCCTTCCCGTCATCACATCTCTGCTCTGGCTCCCGGGACCACCACAGCTGCTATCCTTTGGTCTTGCCTCTCTTCTTTCTGCACGGTGAACACTGTGTGATGAACACAATCATGCCAGTGCTTTCAAGCCTTCACTGGCTCTCTGTTGCCCTTCAGTTGTGCCCAGACTCCTTAGTCTGTCCTGCAGGGCCTTCTGGGAACGGGTTGGTGTGGCTTTCTGCCATGTTGGCAGTGGTCCTTCCCTGCCTAGTACTCACCATTCCAGCCACACCTAGCCACTTGCTCTTTGCAGTGGGGTCCTCCTTCTCTTTGTTCTCCCTTTGCAAGGAATGCTCCTGGGCATAATACCGCTGTTGTGCTCCAGGAAGCCATCCCTCCCTGACTGAATCAGGAGCCATTACTGTGAATTCCTGGCATTCGCACCTGGCGAGTTCTCTTGTGTTTTTGCCCCAACTAGACTGGAAGCTCCACGGGGCCTGGGATTGTGTCTGACTTACCTTCATATCAAGAGCCCAGTCCAGTGCCTGGCATATACCGGACTCAAGAATCACGTTAAATTAAAGGACGCATTGACTTTAAGGATCTCTTTAACTGTGTTTTCCTGTTAGTTTCTAATCAAGCCTTTTTCATTATCTACAGGAGTTTTCATTATCTACAGAAAACAAATGATTTCTTACAAAGTTTAAAAATTATTCAATTATCGAAACATTATTTATTAACACGACAATATTATTCCTCTCTTCAAACTTTTAATTTTAAATGCGTGATTTTATTTTGTGTGGTTACTCTACGTCTATGTTGCCTTTTTTTGAGGCATATTTAGAACACGTGCCTGGTGGGTGTTTTGATGGCTCTGTATCTTGAGCCAAGTGAAACAATAGAACAAGAGGAATGACAAACAGTAACATCTGAATCTTAAATCAGGTTTGATGCCGTGAGTGCAGAACTGTTGAACTGCATTTTGAAATCAAAGACTGCCATTCAGGCCGCAGAGATAAAAGGGTATAAGAAGATGCAAGAGACTTCAGAAATGAAAAAGAAGTTGAAGGTAAAACATAAAACAAAAATATCCTTGTGAATAAAATATTTCATCGGGTTTGATTTGCTGTTGACATAAAGGTGCGATGGGATCCAAAGGCTTCCTGTAAAATAAATATAGCCATAAGGTAGCTTTTAGAACATTGTAGTAAATTTTGAATCAATCAAGCTGGCTGGCAATCAGATCCCTGTGCGGAGGGACATATTTTTTTGCCCCTTTTCCCTAACTGCTGAGATGTGCAGGAAGGAATGCTTCGAAGGTGATCCAGTTACTAGTATTATTTTTTACCTTGATTAGGTCTACCTTAATCTAGTCCCTAATAATTTATGACTTTGTGTATGCTGAAGATATTTTACACTCTGAATGCAACAAGTGATTTCAAATCTCAGAATCCTTTCAATATATCATTAGAGAAGAGACACATTTAAAAAAAATAAATACTGTGAAAACCTATGGGATCTTAGCTCTGCTACGTTGTACTTCATGTGTGTTACTGTAAATTGTGACAGGAGATTGTAGTGATTTAAGTCTTTGGTGTTGATTAAGTGCGTGTACATCCTTTCATGACAAGTTTGGACACCTAGAGCAAGTGTGTAGTCCCGTCCATGTTGGTGATGGAGTTTGTGAAGAGTTTGGAGAACATTTCCAAAACGAGATGTGTGTCGATATCAGTGGTGTAAGGCAGAACCTGGTAGTGCCGTGGGGGCTGAGAGGAGGCCAGGACTGCAGTAGTCTCTGTGTTCACTGGTGGAGCCCAGACGGTGAGGGAGCACCACGCTGGGACCAGAAGGCACTTGCTTGGAGCGGGGTGGGGAGGCACAGCAGGCGGGGGTGCCCCTGAGCAGAGGCATGGAGGTGGACACGTTGGTTGTGTGAGGTTTTTTTTGTTCAGTTTAGTGCTAGGTGTGTGTGGAAGAGGAGTAGAGAGTTAAGGTTGGAGAGGCTGTTTGGAGTCACACCCTGGGTGACTTATTACATTTGGGTGAGAACTTTGGACTGATTCCTATATTATCGCTGCGTTGTATCTGTTCTTTATTTAGAGTCACCATGGACTGTTGGCTTCCAAATCCAAAGGATGGGTTTGTTTCCTTATCAAACCTGCTGCCTCGGCAGCATTTGCCACCGTTTACCCTTCCCTTCTTCTTATAGTCTCACGGCCCTTGTCTTTTGTGGCCAAGGATTCTTCTAAAATATAAATCTGATCAGGTGGCTTGGGTGGTTGCAACTAATGGCTTCTCACCGCAATGGGGACAAAATCAACATGTCCTTGACGTGCGCCCGGAGCTACTGCCCTCCTGAATCCCGCTCTTTGCTCACTTCCCTGCCTTCACCACACGGGCTGTTTTCCATGCTCAGAATGGCCCTTATTCAGCCTTTGTGCTGTGTGGCTGAAAAGCCCTCTACTCCAGGAAGCCTCTTTTAGCCTCATTAGGAAGAGTTAAGTGATTCATCTTTGGACTTCCATGTTGCTTTGGCCGTACCTCTGTGAAAGCCCTTATTGCCTTTATGTCATTATTTGTTTCTATGCCTGCCTGTGAGTGCTTAGCAGTGAGGATAATTTCCCATCGAACCCTCTATTTTCAGCACTCAGCAAGTTCTTGGCTGATGGAAGGAGGGAATGATGGCTGTGGAGAGGCGGACGTGGGAGGCTGTTAGCCTAGAAGCACCATTATCTGAGCCCCCTGTACAGGGGGTCGGGAGGGCCAGAAGGGAGAGCTGTGGTGCATCATTTCGTAGGCTTCTTACAGCGCTGAAAAACCAATAGATGATACTAATGGGCATTTAACAACCGGATTCTCAAAGGCAGAGAATTTGGAAGTTACAGTGATCTTTATGGAACAAGTTCCAGAAAATATTAATAAGTTAAATTCCATCCTATGATCTAGAAACAATTTTACTCCTAGAAGTTGTTACTATAATATTTGAGGGAATAAAAATAAGGACTGTGTTTGTTACTGTGAGGCACGATTGGCAGTTCCCATGCTTTCCTTCGATATTTATAAGTTCACTTATTTTGTTGTTTTAGACACAGGTAGTGATAGATGCCAAAAGGGTTGGAAAAATGTAAAGTGAAGAAAAGTTAAGCATCACTTTAATCTCTAATTTTTCTTGGAAATTGGGGAAAGGGCAGCTTAACTGTGTTTTAGTGAAGGACTGCCTTGTTCCAACTGATGCCACAGCTGGGTGGAGAATCCCTCGTTCAGTCTGTCATCATCACACAAAGTAGCAAAAAATCAATGTGTATAGAACAATTTGTAATAATTCTTCTCTAGTTTGGTGACTTTCTGCATTGATACTTAGTTTAACAAAAGCAAGTGGTGTTTCTTTGAATCTCTTGTTATTTCTTCATCTTTGACTGTAAATTAGTCACATTAAAGTTGTGCAGATCACAGTAGGATGCTTATTGGGTAGTGCTTATACATACAGTAGTTAGAAGTGGGATTCTTCTCTGGGTTATCTGGTTGAAATAATACGGGTTTCCTAGAAGTTTTGATTGTGCAGTTATGGGCACTATTGGAGTAGTTAATTTTATCCGTTGTGGATTGAGGAGTGGGAGAAATTTCAGATACTGACTGTCCATGCATACACATGTGTGTGTGTATATGTCTTCATGATTTTGTTCAACCCTTCCTTACTACTTCTAGAAAGATTTTGTCTGCCTTGTCTTGAGATACAGGGACATTGAGAACATCAAACTATAGATACATAAGTATTAAAATTAAGAGCTGCTCTTCAAACATATAGAACAAAATGCTTTAGTTTGTGTCCCAAATCATAGTCATAGTTTAAAATTATGTATGAATTATGCTTGTGGTTGAAGTTTGCATTAGATCCTAAACTTAATATAATATCAACAAATAATAACGAGGCTCAAATATTTCTATTTTTCTTGTTAATTAATTTTTGTCCAGTGATCTCGGTCATAGAATACTCAGTTCATTTGACTTGAACAGTTATTTTTATTGTGTGGCATGGACACTGAAGTTATGTATGTAAATAGATATCCTGGATCTAAAACACTAATTTTAATTGTTTTCTCTTGATAGGAACTCATAATTGTATTGTACAATTTTTTTCTTATAAAAATAATCAAAGTTTTTTTTTAAGTTACTTTTAAAGTAATCAAATTTGAATCAGTTTTTTTTTAAGGTAAACTTTTTTTAAAGTTTATTTGTTTAAATTTGCCTTTTGAAATTTAATCAGCTTTGGCATTCTGTAGGGCAGCTTGGAATTGCGTAGTTTGTCTTGTAGTATTTCTCCTATGTCAACTTTGACCGTAACACTGAAAGATAATGTGGGAGGGACACGAACCCTGAAAAACTTACAATAGCGTGAACACTACGTTCATTGAGAAGAAAGTTTGCAGTATTCTTAAATTGGAATTTTATTTCCAGGGATTAGAAAAAGAACAGACAGAAAGAAGCCCCAGACTGGATGAATTAAACCAAACCGGACAAATCCTTTTGGAGCAAATGGGGAAAGGTGAGATGCTTGATTTTTTTTTTTTTAAATGATTTTAGATGGTAGCATTGAATAATATTTATAGTTTGACAAATTATATGTTTAACACTGTAGACTTTTCCTTTTTTTTTTTTTTTTTTTGCTAGAAAAGTGGTTTTCAAAATTTTTTTAGGTAACAGAATCTTTTTTCAAATGAAATCCTATGCTGAAGCTGGTTATATAAAACAGATAAAAGGGAAGTCGTTCTGCTTTTATATAGAGTCAGACAGCCCAAAACTCTGGTAACTTAGCGGAGCAGTTGAAATCCACTGCATGGAAGATTTTAGAATCTCCTTCTTTAGGGTTATGTACTGGGAATTTGTTTTGGAGAGGGGTGGCAACAGAAAATTTTATTTTGGCGATATTTAGGAAATGAAGTTGCATTAAGGTAAATTCATTAAAGTTATTCGATTCTTGATCACTTTCAAATTAATATGTTAATTTACTGCAGATATCGTTTTATAGTTAAATTTGATAAGGTGTTACTTGTATTTGAAATTTTTACCTTTATTTGAGGACTTTTTTTCTTTGCTATTAGCCCTCAGTGACTCAGGGGAGTGGAAAGATGAATATTTTTGCTATCGGGTTTGCATATGATACTTTGGTCTAGCTCTGAAAGACCTTTCTTGTAAGTCCTATTCTTATTCCAATGACGGTAAATGCTTTGGAGGTCTGCTGCAATACTCTTTGACATAAACCATACACACCCAAGGCAGAATTAGGAATATTAGTTTGATAAGAATCTTTGGTGTAGTGGTTTTCAATCTGTTTATTTTTTAACTTTTTATTCTGGAAAATATAAATATATGCAATGCAAACAGAATAGTATAATGAAACTCCTTGTAGCAATACCCAGCTTCAGTAATTAATGGTACTCTGCCATTCTTGAATTATCTATACCTCTACTCATTCCTCACCCCCGTGTTATTACTATTATTGTTTATAATTTTTTAAAAAGTGAAATTTGCGAGGCACCTGGGTGATTCACTTGTTTAAGTGTCCAACTCTTGATTTCAGCTCAGATCATAACCTTAGGATTGAGCCCTGCACTGAGCTCCTGCCTCAGGGGGGAGTCTGCTTGTCCTTCTCCCTCTGCCCCCTGCCCCCACCACTCATGTGCTCTCTCTCTCTAAAATGAATAATTAAATCTTTAAACAAATAAAGAGTGTAATTTACTTACATTTAAATACATGAAACTTAACTGTGTTGTTTTGACAAGCCTATACCCACATAACAGTATATAGAAAAATTCCATCTCTCCAGAAAGTTTCCCGATGTCCCTTATGATTCATTGATCCTCCCCCTAAAATCACATTTTTAAAAACTTTAGATTATTTTTGCCTCTGCATTTAAAAAAAATGTAAGTTAATTATACACACACACACAAACTGGACATACACACATACACACATTTATACACAAAAATACATGTGTCCAGTATATGTCCATTTATTGGGAAATTATGCAAATATACCACTGTCAATCCATAGATGTTAGTGCAGCTTAATTTCTTTCTTTTTTAAAAAAAATATAAATAGTGCAGGTATTTATTAAAAAATGATATTTTCATTCAAAATCCTCCTGGCTCAATGTCTGGGTTACCTGGGTATGAGCACCCCACTTGAAAGTTACTCTTTCAAAAATTTACTTTAAAGAGATCTAGAGATACGGAGAGACCATGATTTTCCTTGAGATGCAGATTCTTTCAATAATTACAATAAATTGTGTGTTGAATTTATGTCATTTACAACTGGAGATTCTTCACTTGCACATCAATATTGCGGTTTGGGAACCAGGTTTTGTCTGGTGTGAACGTGGGCTACTTTCATGAGTCTGGGTACTGAATTTGCCCTCATTTCTGCATCAGCTTTTAGGTGGTGTGGCAGGATTTGGGTGCTAAGGCTGGTGGGGAAAACTACAGAGGGGAGAAGTTGGTGAGAGGCACTATGTTACAGTGAGAATAGCAGCAAATTGGGAAATCGGAGACCTTGAGGTCTCCTACCCTTTTCTAGTTTTGTGAACCTAGGCGAGTCATGTAACCCATTTGTGTCTTTGCTTCCTCACCTGGAAAGTGAGGCATTCACTAGCAGAGTATAGCCTTTGTTGCTTGCATTCTTACTGTGAATAGGCATCTACTAAAATACATACTCTGGAAACTGAGTTCACGTGAAAGTGCTACTTGTAAAATATCAAGTTCAATATTGGGGAATATATCATTCAAGGCTTTGTAAAGGAATGAATTTCATGACATAATGTAGACTTGTTTAATTTCATGGGAAACCCTTTATATTTTTCATCACTGTGTTTTTTGGAACATTGGTAGGACTGGAAATGCATTCATTACAGGATCCTAATTTTATTTATTTAGTTTTTTAAAGATTTATTTTAGAAAGAGAGAGAGAGAAGGGGGAGGGAGAGAGAGAGAATCCTGAAGCAGACTCCCTGCCGAGCATGCAGCTGACATGGGGGCTTGATCCCAGGACCCCAAGACCATGACCTGAGCCAAAATCAAGACCTCGCTGCTTAACCCACTGAACCACCCAGGCACCCCCTAATTTTATTTATTTTAAATGACACATTTAGGGTGGGATGGGAATCTGGGCAATGGGGGCATTGATATGAATAAGGTGTTTATATTCCGGGCTTAATTTCTTGCTTTTTGAGGAGTGTCTGCTTCATGTTAGAGAATAAAAGTGATTTTTAAAAATCTTCCCCACTGTCTTCCCATTTCATCCATTATTCTAATTTTATAGTATTGTATATTACTTCTTTCCATGTGGTTTTAGTGCTGTTAATCCTACTGCTCTTATAAACAAGAAACGTTGAACAGAAATGAAAGCACAATGGGGTGCTTCTTGCCCCCCCCCCCCGCCCCGATTTTCCCTAAGAAAGTTGAAATAAATCCTGGAACACAGATAATTAACATAGAGGAAGTTTTTTTTACAGAGTGTAATTTGGCAAGAATCTGCCTATGTAAGGATGTAGATAAATGATTCAGTCCATTAGAAAATAAGTCTTTGGTAAAACAGATGTTCCGATAATCACGTCACTGATTTCCTCAAACTAGTTCCATCAAAAGCCCCTCCACAGTGAAGTTTGATGGGACTTTTCTGCCTAGTGCATTTGAATTATGTTTTGTGGTATCTTGTAAACCAAAAAATGGTTTTAAGCAATGAAATTATCTGTTTCATTTAACTTTCTTGGCTATTATATTTGGTCTTCTTGGTTCAGCCTATCTTTTTCCTAGAGACTGTGAGCTAATAGAGTATGCGGGCACTTGGATACTATGGTTTATGAACTGCTGTTTATTATGACTAGCCTATGGAATTTGATAGTGGTCCTGTGTTTTGTAAATTTTCCTTCATTCCAATAGTGATAGACTGAAAAGTGTAAAGTCAAGTGAGAGTAAGTGTCAGGAATATGTTAAATTTAATACTTTTAGATAATAAGATGATGGTCTGTTGATTTGGGCTTTTGATTCGTCATTTAATAGTTGGATATTCTATGGAAATAGAAAATTTATAACTCAGGATGTCTGGGAGCAAAACAGTTATTTTAAAAGACAGTTTATTTTAGGGACACCTCGGTGGTTCTGTTGGTTGAGCATCCGCCTTCGGCTTGTCGTGATCCTGGGGTCCTGGGATCCAGTCCCGCGTTGGGCTCCTTGCTCAGCGGGGATTCCGCCTGTCTGTCTTTCCCCCTGCTGTGTGTGCACGCACGCGCTCTCTCTCTCTCTGACAATTAAGTAAATAAAATCTTTAAAAAAAAAAAGAAAATTATTTTAAAAGATAATATATAGTTTTCCTTGCTTGATATGCAAATTATGCTTTAATTATTACTTGATATCTGTCCCACTTACAATATCAAGCTTGGAGGAAGGGAGATTTAAATTTTGAGAATTGGTTTGAAGGGGCAAAATGAATGAATTATAATGTATTGTCAGTGAATAACTACCTCTTACCTGTTTTCTAGATAAGTAGTGATAATTTTCTATCGCAAAATTTTATCAGCTTAATCTTCTGTCTTGTTTAGCATAAATTGCCCCAACATGAAAGTGAAGCGGCTGGTGCTATTCCTTTGCCCCCTTAGAATAGAAATGATCTGGCAGATGGAGAGCCTAGATCACCATTGCTCAGACGGTTTGTCAGGAAAATGGTGATTGTTTTGTTTATGACCCTATTAATAGAGATGAATGAACTTGGACTGTGGTGTGGATGATTTGCCTGGGTCTAATATTCTATTCGATGGCCAACAAACTTCAGCAACTGACATGGATGATACATTCAAATTATGTCATCTCATGTTTGCATTTCTGATTTTCAGTGGATACAGTGTGTTGTAGTATTTTTAAAATTGCATCGTCTCTGGATCCTAAGTGACCTTTTGTTTTACGTGCCATTTTATTCCTTAGAGGTCTCATTACCCTGGATTTTGATTGCATATATTTACAAAGCACCATTGTTTTTTCCCCTCCTACTCAAATAATAACGATGTTAAGCCCATTCTTTCAACATGCATGCTCTCCTAAGGAGATAAAGATTCCTTTGTAGATTTCCCATACTTTTTCAGAGTAATTTTCAGAGCTTTGATGTATTTTATATTAAGGGAAGTGATAAAACTTATTATTACATATAACTTATTATTTCTACGAACATTCTTTACCTCTCAAATATATGAGAGAAAATGATAAGGTTTCAGTAATAAACATAATGCCAATTTCTTTTTCCTGTTGTGTTTCTAAAGTAGATCAGCTTAGCCCATGTTGATATTTCGGTATTTGCTGGTCTGTGTGCGGCATGCCCAGCAGGCTTGCTGACGCCCTTGGGCCTGGCTGCTGGCTTGATGCTCCTACACTTACCACGTTGCTCCCCTGCACTGGTTCTTGCCATTCACCCTGCAATTCCTGTGACACTGTGGTTGGGTCACCAAAGACTCTTTGGAGTTACCTCCTCCATTGTTTAGCCCGCTGTCTTTTTTTGTGATGACGGAGGGTTTACCTTCTCACATGGGAACTTCAGACAGGCCCACACAATTCACTGTATTTCCCAGTTCCATCTAGAAGCTGGCGGGTTGGGGGTTGGTAGGATGCACTACTCTCTATAAAAGGACATGGCCCCAGCCCCACTGATGTGGCTTTGGGATAACTCCTCAACTGCCCTTTCAAGCTCCCCCTCCCCCACTTTGGTCCAGGAATGAAAGAGTTACTCTTCAGGGCATCATTATAATTTTGTTGTTATGTTAAAGGGACTGAAGGGAGTGATCTTTGTATGTGACATCACCTTATTTTGAATAGGTTAGATTGTTTATAACAAATTCAAAACAAGTTTTATAATAACATATGAAACGTCTGCTTATTTTTTTATGTCTGCATAGAGGGTATTCCTATGGAAGAAATAAAAAATGTTCTGGAGAAGGTGTTCTCAGAATGGAAGGATGTATCTCAGCGCCTGGAAGACCTGGCAAGAAAGATTCAGCTACAAGAAGATATAAATGCTTACTTTCAGCAGCTTGATGATCTCGAAAAGACCATAACGGCAAAGGAGGAGTGGGTAAAACACACTCCCTTTTCAGAATCTCCCCGGCAACCCTTGCCGAGTTTGAAGGAGGCCTGTCAGGTAAAGAGAGAAGCATCCAGAGCCTGAAAGCATTCTGTGCCCAGTCCTGTATTTAAAGGAGCTGCTACTTGTGTTAGGAACTTTAGGTTAATGCTGCTCTGATGAACTTTCTGTGAGGATATTCGTCTCCAGTCAGTTCCGTGACCCTCTTTTCTCTTCCGTAGCGGGAATTGACAGATCTGCTGGGCCTCCACCCCAGAATCGAAATCGCACGTGCGGGTTGCTCAGCCCTGAGGTCTCGTCCTTCTGCTCCGGATTTTGTCCGGCAGGCCTTCGAGAGCCTTCTGAACCGCTACCAAGCTGTGCGACAGGAGATCGAGTGCCGTCAGCAACAGCTGGAGAACGGTAAACCCCTTCTCTTGGTTTCATAGTAGATGACTCTACTCTCTTCTCTGTTTGCCGTCATTTAAAAAAATTACTCCCAGTATTTATTTATTTATTTATTTATTTATTTATTTTTAATTTTTATTTTTTATAATAATTTTTTATTATGTTATGTTAGTCACCATACAGTATATCCTTAGTTTTTGATGTAGTGTTCCATGATTCATTACTTGCATATAACACCCAGTGCACCATGCAATATGTGCCCTCCTTAATTACTCCCAGTATTTAGACAAAGAGCACACTCACTCGTTTTGCACCAGCCACAACCTGTTTCCTCTGTGCCTGTTACTGTTCGGGGTCTTCAAATATAGTCAGGGTATTTCCTGGATCCGCACTTGTTTGAAAAAGTGCAAGCAGCTTTCACTTGCTCTAAAATCATGTTACTAGGATATAATGACTTTTAAGGAGTTTTTTGAAGGGTGCTATTCTCCCTTTTATTGAAGGAGGCCCGCTAATATCATTAGTAGTAGGGCCAAAAAGAATGATCACTTACTTCTGTTTGCTCAAAATGGTTTTAGCAATACCATTTCTTTGAAAAGAAATCATGTTTCTCTTTCAAAGTCTGACATTATTTATTTGTTTGTTTGTTTATTAGAGGAGGGAAGGGACGAGGGGTTGGGAGAGAGAGAATCTTAAACAGGTTCCACACTGGGCTCAGCTTGGGGCTCGATCTCACAACCCTGAGATCATGACCTGAGCCAAAATCAAGAGTCAGATGCCTAACTGACTGAGCCACCCAGATGCCCCTCAAAGTCTGAAAAATTTTGAGGAGTTTTTACTTTTGGAATAAACCTGATTTTGGCAAGTTGCCTGTTAAATGTTTTGACAGCTCATTTCTCATATGTTCTATTTTTTTCTCCTTAGCTATATTGTGCAGTTTCAGGTCAGGAATTGTGTTGTATTATGTAATGTTATGGGTAATGCATATTAAAAAGCGATATGTTGAACTATATCCTTCCTTGTAGCAAATGTAGATTTTGTAATGATTTGTAGGAATCTGTATGTGAACATGGCAAGCAAATGTGTCATGTTGTCTTTCTTCTGGAAAGGCATTTGGACACCATGCTTTTTTGTTCATTGAATTCAGTTAACCTAGAGTGTAAAATAAATGTTTGAGAGTATTACTTTTTAAATTTACTCTTATAAAACATGCCATCATATTGATCCTTGTCAAAAATAAAAGCGTATTTTGTAACAGTAAATTGAAAAAGCAGTACACTGAAACATCGATTTAACATTGCATAATACAACACAGTTCCTGACCTGAAACTGCAAAAAAGTTCTAAGTCTATTGTTTTGTTGTTTTTAATTGTGGTAAAATATACATAACATAAAATTTATTATTTTAACCATTTTATGTATTTATTTTGTAAGTTTTATTTATTTGAGTAATCTCTACACCCAGCGTGAGGCTCAAACTCGTGACCCTGAGATCAGGAGTTGCACACTTCTCCGAGTGAACCAGCCAGGAGCCCCATATTTTAACCGTTTGAAAGTGTAGAGTTCAGTAGCGTTAAATATATTCTCATTGTTGTGGAACCACTCTCCAGACCTTTTTCATCTTGTGAAACTGAAGCTCTGTACCCATTAAACAACAGCTCTTCCTTTCCTCCTCCCTCCAGCCCTTGGCAACCACCATTCTGCTTTCTGTTTCCATGCATTTGACTATTCTAGATACCTAGTACAAGTGGAATCATGCAACATTTGTTTTTTGTGACTAGCTTATTTCACTAAGTGCAACATCCTTGAAGTTCATCTGTGTGGGTAGCATGTGTCAGAATTTCCTTCCTTTGTAAGGCTGAATAATATTCTGTTGTATGTATTGTACCGCAGGTCATTTCTCCATTCCTTTGTCAAGGGCGTTTGGTGGCTGTGACTAATGCTGCTAGCTTTTTCACTTTTGCTTCTAGTTGGCTTCACATCTTTGTACTCCAAATGAGCTTACTTCCTTTCCACCCAAGTGTTGCTCGTCTGTGATTTTTACCTTGGTGACTGACATAGACATCATTCCGGCGGCCTTTTGCAGTCAGTACCTCTCAGAGGACCTGCAGTAGCCCGGCTGTGGCGTTCTGTGTAATGCCCAGCACTCTGTGGATGGCGGTTTGTCTACCCGCTTGAGCTCAGAGGAAGAGTGGTTGAGGGGATCCCGGCTTTCTTTTATTCTTTGTGTGGCTAATGGGGAAAAAGAGATTAGAGGAGACAAAAGAAACATTGTAGTACCATCGTTAGAGACACATTTCATCGTGATGAAATGAAGAAAAAATGATAGTGAGTTGGTTAATATTTTAAACATCAACATCCGCAGGAATGAAGTCACTGTCTGACTCTCCGAAATGCCAATGGAATGATTTATCTTAGTAGCTAACAGGGACCCTTTTAAATTTTAATTATGGAGTTTAACTTACTAGGTTTTAGGATTCACTTACATAGAGAAGATTAACAGTATGTATATAATAGTATTAGGTTCCTAACACTATTTTCTAAAAGTAAGTATTTTTAAATAAACAGAACTGAAGAGCCAACCTGGACGTGCATATTTGGAAACATTGAAAACACTGAAAGATATACTAAATGATTCAGAAAGTAAGGCCCAGACATCTTTGAATGTCTTGAATGATCTTGCAAAGGTGGAGAAGGCCCTGCAGGAAAAAAAGGTAATATATATTTTAGGTCTTAGAAGTCTAGGCTCATTTTTAATACCTCCTATCACTTATTTTGAAATATTTTTTCAGCTATTTAAAAAAATATTAGTCATTTTTGGTCAAAATTGGTCAAAAGTTCCTTATAATTTGAAGGTTAGTTACTATAATGTAGTCCCTCAGCTAAAAGAAAAGATACTTATTGAGTATTACTAATACAATAAAAGCATATTTTCTCCTTCTGTTGTAATTAGTCTAGAATTCTCCGCCTGTTCATAATCTGCTAAAATATCTTTAATAAAATGGAATCGATGTGTTCTTTTTCTGAGTTGAATAAAAATGCTTCTCTGGTCATTTAGGATATAGGACTGCATTATTTCATCAGATAAAACAGATCAACCATTGAGCACTGCACACTTGGTCCTCACTGAGCGTATTGTTTTACTGGATTTTAATGTGGAGAATATATTATTTCTGGCCCACACACAATTCATGAAGGGAAAGCTTTAATTTTTTTGGTGATGCTTATTTTTTTTCATGATTTTTGTACAATTCTTTTTAAATTGTATACCTTTTAAAAAGTGATCTTAGGCTGTTTACAGCCCATATTATTATATCTATACAGACAAATTATTGTGTGTATTTTTAATCTTTAAAAATTTTTTCCAGGCCCTTGATGAAATCCTTGCGAATCAAAAACCTACATTATATAAACTTGCAGAAGAAACAAAGGCTTTGGAGAAAACTGTTTCTCCGGATGTAGAAAAAATGTATAAGCAAGAATTTGATGATGTTCAGGGAAAGTGGAACAAACTAAAGGTCAAGGTTTCCAAAGATCTGCATTTGCTTGAAGAAATTATCCCCAAACTCAGAGCATTTGAGGTAAATCCAGAGGCTAAAGGCATTTAAATTTATCAGAGAAGCAAAATGGTAATTTATCAAGTAAGACTCTAGTATCTATTATTTTGTTATTTTGCATTTTTTCATTTCCCATATTTATTATGTATGTAAGTTGGGATTTCTACTTGCTTTTGATGTGCTGGAGAATGCATTTATTTGCTTTTGCTTTGCAAAAGGACTTCTTCCTGGAGGTGAACTGGATCTTGAAGATAAGAGAAAATTACTTAAAACTAGTCAAAGTAACGTTTCAGGGATGAGGAACCTGCATGATATTCAGACTGGTGATTAGATTACAAGGAATTTTGTTGGAGTGGTAAAATTGCCAGGTAGTGGCAGACAGCTGCGTCCTTGCAGCTGGTTTTTGAAGACTTCAGACATTTGGAGGTAAAGATCTGAACCAGACCATCAATAAACAGTGTCAGATTGGGAAAGCAGGTAATTTGAGGGACATGAAAATCAGAAGTAGGATCCTTTGCTACATCTGATGAAAATGTCCACAGATGAAGCAGTGATAAAATTCCAGAGGAAAGGACAAATGTTAGGACAGAAGGAGAAAGTGATAAAAGTCCGTGTCAGATAAGACAGGATTTTAACATTTTACCTATGAGGAAGATGGAGAAGTGGTCTCCAACAAATCACCTGGTTTTCTACTAGAAAAGGTCTGGATGAAGGGTGAATCAATCATACTCTCCTCCCTATCTTCTTGATGTCTCCTTACTTTGGTCTTCTGTGTTGTGTTGTGTTTTCCCACTGTTGTATCTCACGGTGGACTTCTGGTATCATGCCTGGCCCAGAGAAGGCACTCAAGAAATATTTTTCAATGAATGAAATGAAATTAGTAATAGGAGATTTAAATTTGGATATATATATCCAACATTAATATATAAATAATAAATAAATAAATAAATAAATAAATAAATAAATAAATATGGATTTAGATTCCAAGGGAATATATATAGGAGAGTGTGTATATATATATATATATATATATATATATATATAAAATATATGTCTTTCATATGTATGTGAAAATTTGTGTAAAGGATGTTGTTAAAACAGTGAAAGGATTGAAAATGAAGACAAAATTCAGGAAAATGGTGTTTTAAACATCAAAACTATGGGACATTTGGTAGAAGAGGGGTGGGTAGACTATACAGATCAGTGTGAAGATATACAGAAAGATGAGATGAGTGTGGTGACCACTGAACTTGCAGGGAAGCTTTGTGCCCCAGTGGACAGCTCCAATGAATGGCCAGGAGAATAAAGATGGTGAAGTTTCTGTGTGGGTGTGCGTGGTGGTCGTGGAAGGAACTTGTTTTTCCTAAGTGCAAACTGCAGTTCTATACCAAAACTGAGATCTCCTTAGAATAAAGCATTAATTTAGAATAGGGGTGTGTTATATGTAGCTTAGTATTTTTGAATCATTTAACTTGGTGAGTGGATCCATTTCCCCTTATATGTCTTCAGTTGTAGTTCTTCCCAAATTTAAAAACCAGAATTACCTTTATTCATGACTGTAAAATTTGTGGTTATGGTCCAAGCATTGTGTTATCTTTGGTTCTCAATCAGGGGTGATTTTGCCCCCCCCCCAACGCCCCAGGACATTTGTTAATGTTTGGAGACATTTTTTGGTTGTCACAACTGTGGGGGGGAGGGGGTGTGCTATTTGCTTCTAGTGGGTAGAGGCCAAGGTTACAGCTAATGCATAAGATATCCCCCACAACAAAAGAATTTTCTGGCCCTAAATGTCAATAGTCTGAAGGTTGAGCAATGTTGGATTAAATATTTCTCATCTTTTCAAAAGAGCATTGCTTTGTTTTCAAATTTAAATCTGAAATGTAGTTAGGGAAATTTGCAGGTGAAGATTAATCCAAAGGTTAATCTTATTTTGACTTTCAGAAGTGTATTTTAGGGTTAGCTAAATGTGTGCCAATATTTTAATATGGAATTTAAAGAGAATAAATAGTGTTCCAAAACACAAAAGAGAGCCTGTGGTTATAGTAATCCAGCCTTAGGCTTTAGTGGGTTGTTGTTACTAATTTAGTGACTAGGAACTTAGGGTGGCCAGTTGGAATGTGTGGCAAATTCATTCCATAATAAATACCCCAGATATTTATATTTTTTTTTTGTTATCACTGTAGCAGATTTGTAATGTCCAGCCATTCTTTATTTATTTTTTTGTGTTTAACTACAAGATTGTTGACAGTAATGTGTATTCCCTAACTGTGCAACTTCTTTACTGAAATATGTATTTTTTTATTCTAAAGAAAACTTTTACTCCTTTATTTGCTTTGCTTTGAAGGCATTACTTGTTACTTAACTACTTAAAATTCACTTAGGAAACCTTAGGTGTTCACCCAAAGCTAATTGCAAATAAATATTCATTTGTAGGTTAGCATTGTTTCCCCCTTTTCAATGACCTGATGTACAGTTTTATAGCCATTTAAGTTCCATTTGTCTTTAAGGCATGAGGCAAAGGTTTTTGATTGAGTGCTGGTTTATGATAATGTTTCTTAGGAAAACAATGGTTGGCTTGTTTATTTTTAAAATGCATTTTTAATTATATAAGTAATACATAAAGAGTGCTAATTGTGAAGAAATTGGGTAACAGAAAAGTATTAGAGTGCACAGAGTTCCCTTTCCCCCTCAATACCTTTTCCTTTCCTGAAGGCAACTAATATTAACAATGGGTCCCAAGAGGACACAAAAAAACGGAAAGACATTCCATGCTCATGGTTTGGAAGAACTAATATTGTCAAAATGATCTATAGTTCCCAAAGCAATCTACACATTTAATGTAGTCCCTATCAAAATACCAACATCAATTTTCACTGGAATAGAACAAACAATTCTAAAATTTGTATGGAATCACAAAAGACCCAGAATAGCCAAAGCAATCTTAAAAAAAAAAAAAAAAAAGCAAAGCTGAGGCATCACAATTTGGACTTCAAATTATATTACAAAGCTGTATAATCAAAACAGTATCGTACTGGCACAAAAATAGACACATAGCTCAATGGCACAGAATAGAAAACCTAGAAATAAACTCACAGTTATATGGTCAGTTAATCTTTGACAAGGCAGGAAAGACTATCCAAGGGGAGAAAGACAGTCTCTTCAACAAATGGTGCTGGGATAACTGGACAGGAACATCCAAAAGAAAGAAATTGAACCACTTTCTTGCACCATACACAAAAATAAATTCAAAATGGATTAGAGACCTAAATGTGAGGCCATTTAGAGAACATAGGCAGTAACCTCTTTGACATCAGCCATAACAACTTCTTTCTAGATACGACTCTAGGAAAACAAAAGAAAAAATAAACTATTGGGACTACATCAAAATAAAAAGCTTCTGCACAGTGAAGGAAACAGTCAACAAAACTAAAAGGCAAACTGTGGAATGGGAAAAGATATTTGCAAATGACATATCTGATAAAGGGTTAGTATCCAAAAACACATAAAGAACTTGTAAAACTCAACACCCAAAAAATGAATAATCCAATTCAAAATGGGCAGAAGGCATGAACAGATATTTCTCCAAGGAAGACATACAGATGGCCCAAAGGAATGTGAAAAGATGCTCAACGTCACTTACTATCAGGGAACTGCTAATCAAAGCTGCAATGAGATATCACCACACATCTGTTAGAATGGCTATACTCAAAGACACAGGAAACAACAGGTATTGGAGAGGGTGTAGAGAAAAAAGAACACTTGTGCACTATTGGTGGGAATGCAAACTGGTGCAGCCACTGTGGAAAACAGCATGGAGGTTCCTCAAAAAGTTAAAAATAGAACTACTCTATGATCCAGCAATTGCATTACTGGGTGTTTACCCAAAGAATACAAAAATACTGATTCAAGGGGATACATGTGCCTTATGTTTATAGCAGCATTATTTATAAGAGATAAGATATGGAAGCAGCCCAGGTGTCCATTGACTGACAAATGGATAAAGAAGATGTGGTATACACACACACACACACACACACACACACACACACACACACACACACACACAGTGGATTATTAGCTATAAAAAAGAATGAAATCTTGCCATTTGCAACAACGTGGATGGAGCTAGAGTGTACTATGCTAAGTGAAGTAAGTCAGAGAAAGACAAATACCATATGATTTCACCAATATGCGGAATTTAGGGAAAAAAACCACAAATGAGCAGACAGAAAAAGAGAGAGGCAAACCAATTATAGAGCACAAACTGGTGGCTACCAGAGGGGCGGGGGTGGGGGTGGGGGGTTGGGGGTGAGATAGGTGATGGGGGTTAAGGAGTGCACTTGCGATAAGCACCGGCTGATGTATAGAAGTGTTGAATCACTAGAAAAAAAGGATCCTCGCTGGAGGTTAACATATTCCAGGTAAAAAAGAATGTTAAGAAAGAATGTTACTAAATGAATGTTACTAATTCTAATTATTTTTTTGTTCACCCTAATAGAAACAAATGATGTTGGAGCTGCATGAGGGACATTTAAATAGTTAGGACACAGATGCAGGAGTTTGGAGTGTGAATCCCACTACCGAAAATAATGACGGTGCCTTTCATTGGCACAGCACATTTAAACTTCGAAAGTCTTTCATAACTCCGTGCTTACTTTTTTTCCCTGTCATCCTATGGTACTTGTAAAAGGCTCTTGTTATTTGTTTGTGTGCAAATTTTAGTTTTCTGTTACTTGTTGGCAAATAGGGTTTTTTTTTTTTTATCTGCCTCCATTTCCTTTGTGTGCATGGCTGGTTTCTCTGTACAGGTAGAGAGTTGGCCTGCGTATTCTTATTCAGTCTCATGCTTATATACGTTCTTAAATTCTTTCTTTATCCATTCCATGCCAGAGTAATGACCTCAGTTCCTGTACTTAAGAATTAAAATGTTAATCGGTACTTTAAAAACTATTTCATAGAATATCCTCCCACTTCTTCCAGGCAGCAAAACATTTAAAAATACATGAACATTAATTTTTTTGTTATTGATTCTACTTGATTTTCTTATGAATTGTGGGGATTAAATATTATAAACTTCTAGGAGGCTGGTTAATCATCTCTTATCATCAGTAATGGTATCTTTGCATTGTTATCGTTGCATTGTTGTTTCTTTTCCCCTCTTCAAGATCTTCTCGGTGTGGTGTAACTGCAGAGTTGTGAAACCATCCCCAAGTCCACACAAAACTCTATCTGTATGTTTATTGCTGCTCCTGACTCTTTAGACACTCCTGCAGCCTCTCCCTGCTGTGTTTAGACTCCCAGAGAGTCTCTTGCCCTGGCAATCCCATTGCCCTTTAAAGCTGGCTCCCGCTTCCGATCTCTTCCCTCTCAAATTCCTCTTCCCCAGCGGTGCCAGAGTTCTACTTCTGGAAAGGATCTTGTTGTCTTTGCCATGGTGATACAGAGGGCACTCACAGTCGTCTCCTAGCTTCTGCCCCTTTCTTGTCCCAAAGCCCCTCCTGCACTGCCCCCCTCTCCAGTCCCTCCTTCATGAGCTGAGTCTGGTGAGGAAACAATGTAGTGGATCCCAAAGACCACATTGGACAATTGCCTTTCTCTGGAAATGTCACTTACTTGATAGGAATTCACATCTTCCTCATCTGAGCTCATCCTTTAAGAATAAGCTTGTTCTGCAACCAGTGTTCAGTCTTGCTCACCACCATGCCCACAGCTAATTATTCCCTCCTCTGGATTTTACTACGCACTATTTACACCCTCACAAAACCTCATCTCAGGCCAGCTTTTATTAAGGCTAGACCTGTGTGTCACTCCTACCCAAGGACTGAGCTCATTGACCACAGGAGCCCCGTGTGGGAAACAGCAGGTAAGTGGATGGGAATATCATTGCTCTGTAGGTGCCTACAGGCATCTTACTCAGTCGCATTTCTCTAGTGAGGTTGGATCTGTACAGTCTAAATGCCTGCTTATCATAAATGGAAGGATTCTGTGTAGTCACACCCCTTCCTTCAATTGCTGACCAGTCAAATGTGCTCTGACCCAGAGTATGGAAGAGGATATGCTGGAGCTCTGAGAAAAGCAGAACCAGGCTTTGAAATGACTCTGGAAAGAATTTCAGAGTAAAAACGCAATGGTAAATACCTTGTAAGAGTAATCTGCAACATGGCTGATTTAACTCTTTCTAGGTAACATAATGATTTATACAATGATCTCATAAAGTTTCTTTTTTCTTTCCCATTTTGGATGCATTTTACTTTACTAAAGGTGCATTTTAAACCTTAGATTTAAGAAGTCTTCTTAGTTTCAGATAATAAATGTTGTAGCAATGTCATGCTGGTCTTCCCTATTAAATGAAGGAACACTTTTTAAAGAGTATCTTTGAGGTTCACTAATATTATAAAACCATACAAAATAGAAACCCCGTTACCTTAAATTACTGTTTTAATTCTGATTTCATCCTTCTTCTTGTCTGTTAGAAATTGTTTAAAAAGCTGTGGACATTCCAACAGATGGGGAAGGAACAAAATAAAATGCCAAGAATTTAGCTGTCAACAAAATCTTGGGAGGTAGTTGTGTACTTTGGAATCTTATTGTGTTCTTTTTTTAAATGTTTTTTTATTATATTATGTTAGTCACCATACAGTACATCCCTGGTTTTTGATGTAAAGTTCGATGATTCATTAGTTGCGTATAACACCCAGTGCACCATGCAATACGTGCCCTCCTTACTACCCATCACCAGCCTATCCCATTCCCCCACCCACCTCCCCTCTGGAGCCCTCAGTTTGTTTCTCAGAGTCCATAGTCTCTCATGCTTCATTCCGCCTTCTGATTACCCCCCTTTCTTTATCCCTTTCTTCCCCTACCCATCTTCCTAGTTCTTATGTTCCATAGATGAGAGAAATCATATGATAATTGTCTTTCTCTGCTTGACTTATTTCACTTAGCATTATCTCCTCCAGTGCCGTCCATGTTGCAGCAAATGTTGAGAACTCGTTCTTTCTGATAGCTGAGTAATATTCCATTGTATATATGGAGCACAACTTCTTAATCCAGTCATCTGTTGAAGGGCATCTCGGCTCCTTCCACGATTTAGCTATTGTGGACAATGCTGCTATGAACATTGGGGTGCATATGGCCCTTCTCTTCACTACGTCTGTATCTTTGGGGTAAATACCCAGTAGTGCAATGGCTGGATCATAGGGTAGCTCAATTTTTAACTTTTTAAGGGACCTCCACACTGTCTTCCAGAGTGGCTGTACCAACTTGCATTCCCACCAACAATGTAGGAGGGATCCCCTTTCTCCACATCCTCTCCAGCAATTGTTGTTTTTTACCTTGTCAATTTTTGCCATTCTAACTGGTGTAAGGTGGTATCTCAGTGTGGTTTTGATTTGAATTTCCCTGATGGCTAATGATTTTGAACATTTTTTCATGTGTCTGTTAGCCATTTGTATGTCTTCATTGGAAAAGTGTCTGTTCATATCTTCTGCCCATTTTATGATTTGCTTATTTGTTTCTCACGTATTGAGTTTGAGAAGTTCTTTGTAGATCTTGGATACCAGTCTTTTATCTGTAGCATCATTTGCAAATATATTCTCCCATTCCGTGGGCTGCCTCTTAGTTTTTTAAACTGTTTCCTTGGCTGTGCAGAAGTTTTTTATCTTGATGAAGTCCCACAAGTTCATTTTATCTTTTGTTTCTCTTGCCTTTGGAGATGTGTCATGAAAAAGGTTGCTTTGGCCGATGTCATAGAGGTTGCTGCCTATGTTCTCCTCTAGGATTTTGATGGATTCCTGTCTCACATCGAGGTCTTTCATGCATTTGGAGTTTATCTTTGTGTATGGTGTGAGAGAATGGTCAAGTCTCATTCTTTTGCGTGTAGCTGTCCAATTTTCCCAGCACCATTTATTGAAGAGACTGTCTTTTTTCCACCGGATGTTTTTTCCTGCTTTATCAAAGATTAGTTGCCCAAAGAGCTGAGGGTCCATTTCTGGGTTCTCTATTCTATTCCATTGGTCTATGTGTCTGTTTTTGTGCCAGTACCATGCTGTCTTTGTGATCACAGCTTTGTAGTACAGCTCGAAATCCGGCATTGTGATGCCCCCAGCTTTGTTTTTCCTTTTCAACAGTTCCTTGGCGATTCGGGGCCTTTTCTGTTCCATACAAAGTTAAGGACTGTTTGTTCCAGTTCTTTGAAAAATGTCATCGGTATTTTGATCGAGATAGCATTGAAAGTGTAGATTGCTATGTTAATTCTTCCGATCCATGAGCATGGAATATTTTTCCATCTTTTTGTGTCTTCCTCAATGTCTTTCAAGAGTGATTTGTAGTTTCTAGAATATAGTTCTTTACGTCTCTGGTTAATTCCAAGGTAACGTATGGTTTTTGGTGCTATTGTAAATGGGATGGATACCCTAATTTCTCTTTCTTCAGTCTCATTATTCGTGTATAGATATGCAACTGATTTCTGAGCATTGATTTTGTATCCCGCCACATTACTGAATTGCTCTATAACTTCTAATAGTTTGGGCGTGGATTCTTTTGGGTTTTCCATATAGAGTATCATGTCATCTGCGAAGAGAGACATTTTGACTTCTTCTTTGCCGATTTGGATACCTTTTATCTCTTTTTGTTGTCTGATTGCTGTTGCAAGGACTTCTAGTACTATGTTGAATAATAGTGGCGAGAGTGGGCATCCTTGTCGTGTTCCTGATCTTAAGGGAAAGGCTTCCAGCTTTTCCCCATTGAGAATGATATTTGCTGTATGCTTTTCATAGATGGTTTTTATGAGATTGAGGAATGTACCCTCTATCCCTACACTCTGAAGGGTTTTAATCAGGAAAGGATGCTGTATTTTGTCAAATGCTTTTTCTGCATCTATTGAGAGAATCATATGATTTTTGAATTTTTCATTCTGGATAAAACCTATGATACTGATCGATTTGCGAATGTTGAACCACCCTTGCATCCCAGGGATGAATCCCACTTGGTCATGATGGATAATCCTTTTAATGTACTGTTGGATTCTATTAGCCAGGATCTTGTTGAGGATTTTAGCATCCATATTCATTAGTGAAATCGGTCTGTAATTCTCCTTTTTGATGGGGTCTTTGCCTGGTTTAGGGATCAAGGTAATATTGGCCTCATAGAATGAATTTGGTAGCTTGGAATCTTATTGTCTTAAATCCAGAGTTACCAAGCTTCACATTTCCCCCGTCCCTAGCTCAGGGGCCAGGCTGCGAGATGAGGTGTTTTAGGGTTAAAGGACTTGTTTTAATGACCTTGCATTTCTTTTCCATGACCCAGCAGCAGGTGTAGCTCATCTCAGACATGTACAAATCAGTGCTTTTGAGCTGTGATGGTCAGTGTAGAATTTTGGCCCTTCCAAACTAGACTATTTGATAGTTTGGTTTTCAAAATACCATATTAGTCAGTTTATATTTGTTTCAGAATTTGCAAGTGTAAGTGACAATGAGAAATGTTTGCTCTAGGTTAGTACTTACAGTGTATTTTTTTTGTACATGTGAATTAATGCTAGATATTTATTGTAGAAGTTTACTAGTGTTTTAAAATGTTTTATATTGCTTCAAAAGAGCTGAGGTCCCCTAAAGAGAAGAGAACATTAGAAATTATCCGATCCTAAAACATATATAATATATTCAGAACATATAATACTATATATAGTAATATATATATTTTATGTAACATACACGCGTGTATTCTGCAAGTGGATGGAGGTGGAGAAAAAAGTTATTGTACATTAGAAACTCATAAGTGCATAAGCTAAGTGATTTTTTTAATGGGCAGAGAAATACTTACCCTGTGAGCTCTTGCTCTTTCTTTGGAATTTCTTTCTTGGGTGATTGACTTCACAATGAGCAGAATTTGGGTATTTTTTTAAGGCACAGGAACTACCTGCCACAGGTGGATTGCGACAATATTTTCATTCTGGGGAAAGAGGAAGTATTGGGAGGGCAAAGCAGAGCTCCCTGTCTCCCACACTTCCCTGCACACACGCGGTAGCTAGGACTGATCTTACTAACTTCTTAACCCTTCCCAGATGGTGTAGCTGCAGGTTGGTGTCCTGCGAATGTGCTGCCACCAGGCATGCCTAAAGTTTGGGCCTTCCCTCATTTACTGGGTTTCCTTCCGCTGAGCTGAGTCCGGAAGATCTAGTAGCTCTTTCAAACAGTTACTTTTAAACACCAGTAGGACAGAACAAGGATTGATGCTGGCAACAGTTAAAAACATTAAGCTGACTTACGCCAGCACGTACTCTCCCTGGCTTCTCAGTCCTGAACTTGGAAGTGGTAACTCTTTATGGGTTAATCTTGGTACTAAAGCACTTGGTTTTGTAGATCTTAGTAATAATAGCTAGCATTTACTGCATGCCTGCTCTGTACCAGGCCCTGTCCAAACATTAGCTCTGTTTTCCAGAACAACCAGACGAGCTAGTTGTCATTATTCCTGTTTTATAGATGAGCTGCTGAGGCTTAAAGAAGAGAAATTAGTTTCTCCAGACCTTGTGGCTGGTGAGATGCTGACCTTGGTATTCATACTTGTTGCCTTTCTCTTCATGGGTACACCGCTTCTCAGAACTCAGTGTGACCAGGATTACGTGAAGAATTTTTAGTAGTGAAACAGATTGTCAGATTCCTGTCTTTTCCTTTTGTTACTATTGGGATGATCAGTTGGTCTTCGTGGCTTGTCTGTGTCTGTTGCTTTCTTCTTCTTTTTTTCTTTCTCATGTTGAAGGGTAAGAGAGAGAAGGAACAGGTGTGTGTGAATTGTGTGTGCTCACACAGGTCTGTGTGTATCTGGGAGAGAGAGGCAGGAAGGCGGTTCATTTCTCACATGCCAGTGACAGACTGTTGAGGCTACTCACTTCAGCTAAGGCTGGTTGTGATGAAAACCTCCATGGAGTGTAATGCTTCCCTATAAATTTCAAAAATCTTTGGTCCAGAAAACTATCCATTTTTTAACTTAAAACTGGAGTTAATGAATTGCCCGGTTATACAGCAGTAATGGTGTTTTGAGTTCTTAAAAGGTTTAGAATGGAGAGTAACGGTGCAGCAAGGGGCAAGTTAAATGGGCAGTTAAAAAAAAGTCCTCCCTGAACTCTGTAGATGCGTTTGTACTTTCTCTCTTTTTGCACTTTTATCTTTTTTGCATCCCACCTCCCCCTGCCCTGGGCCTGTCTTACCGCGTAGATCTTAAGACATGGAGCAGACACAGAAGAGATATGTCACCAATTAAAATAATCCATAGGAGGAAGAGTGCACGAGCTTGTGAGAATAGTGACAGGCAGGCGAAAGAACAGAGGGGAAGGAAGCTTGAGGGAAGCATATAATGTGACCGAAAGGGTTTTTGAAGCTGTGATTGGAAGTGTGTGCAGGGTGCCCAGGGTCAATAAGAGAGGCTGAAAGGCCAAGCGAGTGCTTTTGCTTCCGTTTTCATCAGAGAAGGGCCCTGTAACTTGGAAAGTGTCAGATGGTCATCAGTGGGGGAACGTTCATGCCTCGATTAGGAGTTAGATAGGAAAACTACGCCAGATCCTGCAGATGCTACGTCTGCATCCCAGCTAATGTGGGAATTTTACTCTAGGTCTCAAGGCCACATCATACATCTTGTGAGAAATTACCAGGAAAATAGAGTTGGATGAATGTCCTGATTTGGGGGGAACATTATTTTCTAGAAGTTAAAGACTTGCAGTAAGCTTGATGTCAGTTCCTGGCAGAACTGTAGATAAATGACAAACCAGAGATCTTGTGTGCTCTTAGGAAAGAATGTGGTGGTCGCTAGGAGTCATCATAGACACCACCAGGGAGGCTTGCCCAGACTTATTTCCTTTAATTACTGCTTTCCTTTATTTATTTTTTGGAGGGGTACTAGATTATTTGATATACAGATTCATAATCTGCCATTTCACGTATGCTCTTTTGGTTCAGATAATGGCTCCCAAACTCATTTTTGGCAACTCTTGACTTCATCGGTAAAGTATTTGAGAAATCTCTTCCAACCTTATAAGAAGGAGGTGGTAAGCTATTTAGATGCTAGTGTTAAGTAGATTCCCATATTTTGAAAACTAAGCTAAAACTTTGTTGATTAATGAATGACATAGGTCCTCCTGGGGAAATGCTCAGGAAGGCCCTGTCATTGGCCCTGTTTTTCACCAGAGAAAAAAACTCAAAACCCACCAGCAAAAAAATTCCAGTAGAAAAAGGACACCCCACTGTCAGATTTGCAGATAAGATAAAGCCAGGAGGAATAGCTGGTACGAATGTGGTGAAACTAAAAATTCAAATCATTTTGTTGGTTTTTAATTATTACATTGGTAACTACTATTGTTAACATAACAAGGGAAGATTTAGTATTTATAAATACCAAGTCCTGAATTTATTCCAGAAGTCACTGAAGCAATATGAGATAAGGGAAATGTAATTTTGAGCTAGTTACGGGAATTTTGGAATCCTAACTAACCATAAATAATATTGTGACTAATATATCCATAAACAAACAAATTGAAGAAAGAAACAAAAAGCCCCACTACAGTAAGAAGAATAAAACTTAAACAATTTTAGATGGCATTTTATGAGTGTAAGAGTCATATGTGAAATAGGTTCTATCATTACTATTCATTCCAGCATTTTAAGGAGAAGAGTAGTTGGTTCTGGGTGGCATGTTATAAGGGCATTGAAAAAATTGATGTGGTTTCCTGAACACGTTGAGTGTGAACATGTTGAGTGTGGTGACTGCCATACCTGGATCTCATGTCCTAGAGACATCCTAGAAGGACTTTGGAATGCTTACCAATGGGAGTCTAAGGGAGGACACAGTCGCTGCCTTTAAATCTGAAGGTCCTTTTTGAGCAGGATTGGAAATGTACCTCCATTCTTAGGCGTTGAGCGCGAAGCAAAGAATCAACAGGATATAAGGGGACAAATTCAGCTCATTATCAGGGAAACTAACAAGTGAGACAGACCAGTGACAGAATGGGAGGGCTTGGGAAGAAATGACCATTACTTTGCTCTAATCCTGGAGATCAAGTTGGACCTACCTCATTGTATTAACGGCTCAGTTCCAAAGTTACTGTCTCTCCTTTCTGCAATATATTTTCTTTCTCACTTGTTTTTAATCTGTAGCACCGTACACGGTGAGGATTGCAGTGGATGCCTGGCAAATATTGGGTGAAAGGATGAAGCTGAGCTGGGACTGTCTTGAGTTCTTAGGTAACAAGGTGTCCAACAGCAGAACTAAGAGCAATCCATCTCTTGTATGCCCTCCAGAAGGCTATTCATTGATTCCTGCCTGGAGTAGCTAACTTTTGGAGAAAATTTGTTCTAAATTATATGAGAACAAAAGATTTTTTTTTTAGCTGATTACATCTAGAAAAGCATTTTTTCCTGTAATTTGAAGTTTTAATCATTGATATGGCTCACGTTTAAGCAAAGTAACTTGGTTCACCGGAGAGTGTTTTGGAATTTTTAGAATGATCACCCAAACTGTCATCGCTTGAGGATTTTAGTCAATCATCCAGAAAATCATTATTTTCAAATCTGGAAGATATAACAAAAAGAAATACAATAAGTGAAAAGGATGCTATTGAAGTTGTGAAAAGTTGCCTTTCTTCCAGGAGCGATAGGTCTTGAGATGCTGGAGGTTGAGTGTCACTGAGTAATTTCCCCCTTTGTTATTGTGTTTGATTTAGGCGGATTTGCAAGTCATTGAGAAGTGGATGGATGGTGTGAAAGACTTCTTAATGAAAGAGCAGGCTGTCCAAGGAGACGCGGAAGGGCTACAAAGTCAGCTGGACCAGTGTTCTGTGAGTTCTGCTGACTTAGGGACTGCTGTAATAAATAACATTTCCTTCTGCTTCTTTGTTATTTGCTGTTATTAAAATTGCATGAATATGACATGACAATAAACCGAGATAAAGTATCTTTCATCAATAAACTTTTTTTTTTTGACTTTATCATTATTAAAAGAATGACTGGTTATTCATATTTTCATTTTTGGCCAGGGGTACAGAATTTTGCAGAGGGAGAACAAGAGCAATTTTAATTCATCAGGAGCTGTATTTTATGTTCCAATGATAATTTTAGGGTCATAATTACCAATTGTATATTGCAGTTATTATGCCACATGGTGAGCCTTAAAGAAGAACGTGTTTAACAAGTGAAATTTGCCAGTAAGACTGCGTGCAATTTATATTTGGTGAAATCATTAGGCTTCTTAAAATTAATTGAGAGTACTATTCCCTGCCGAGAGTCAAGTATTTCTAATCTAATTTGGCAGATGGCTGTATGAAGCACCCAGGTGAAATGAATTTCTTAAGGAACAATATTTCTTAAGTAGTTAAATGTCCTAACTCCCAGGCAGTATGTTTTTATAATATTTTCAGGAATGCCAGCAGAGACAAATTATAATTATGGCATCCACTCATATAGGAATGAACCCAACATGGGCTTGTTTTCTGTGTTCAGGCCTTTGTTAATGAAATAGAAACAATGGAATCATCTCTGAAAGACATGAAAGAAACGGAAGCTAACCTTCGAAGCTGTCCAGTTGCTGGAATCAAAACTTGGACGCAGACAACACTAGTGGACTACCAAACCCAATTGGAGAAACTTAGCAAGGAAGTAAGTCTTTCAGCTTTGCTGTGTGTGGCTTTTAAGAGGCAGACAGTGCCTTCTCTTCAGTGACTAAATTGATTTTATAGCCCATCCAGTTTGAAAAGCAGTGGTCTAGAAGAGCTACAGCATGGGCGGCAGGTGGGGGCAAAAGATGGATTTTTCTTTTAACGAAGGGAGGGTACTAACTGTCCAGTTTGGCTCCTTGGTGGGAATGAGCTTGGCATGTTCAACAAAGAACTAGAAAGGCAATGTAGTTGGAATAGAATGAAGAGAGGAGTTAGCGGGTGGGTAAGATCTGAAGTCAGAATGTAGGTGGGGTGAATTGTATATGGCCTTTGAAATAAAATTTCAAAATTTTATTTCAAGGAGGATTTCACACAGAAAGCAGAGGGTTTTGAGCAGGGAAGTGACATTACCATATGGATAATTTGCTCTGAGAAAGCCAGAATGAAAACAGAGAGATTATTTAAGAGGTTATTGCTGTCTTGGCCCTTCAGACTAGAGAGAGAGTGGTGGAGGTCATGAGGACTGTTAGGTTTGGACTCGATTTTGAAAATAGAGATAGGAGTCTAGTAATGGATGGGATGTGTGATCTCGAAAAGGGAAGGGTCAGGGACAGCTGAGGGTTTGTGCAGTGTGTCCACTTTGTGTGAATTGTGCTATTTGCTGGAGTGGTGGAGACTCAAGGAATGAGAAGCTTCTGTGAGAACAGGTTAAACAGTGATTTCCATTCTGGAAGGGTTAAGTGTGAGAGTATGAGGCATGCAGATGGGGCTCTTATCAGCACTTACTGCTGGAAAGAGAAAAGGGCAAGTCCAAGGATGCTGAGAGGTCAGCCGGTGGAGAAACGCCAGGAGGCTGTGAGGCCCCATGGCCAGATGGAGAAAGCTTTCCACGGTGCCCCGTACTGAGGATTGCTGAGGCCAAGGAGAACTGAAAGTCAGGCTTTAGAGCTGACAAGGTGGAGGCTTTAAATGACCCTGAGAAAAGGGTCTGGTGGCGTCGCAGGGAAGAGTCACATTGGAGAATGTTGAGGAGAGAATGGGAAGTGAGCATTTGGGACAACAAGTATAACCAACTTTGAGGAGTTTCTCAGAGAAATGGGGTGGGTGCAGAGACTTGGGGATCCAAAGAGGTGTTTTGTAATTTTTAGAAATAAAAGATGTTATAGCATATTTGCATGCCAAAAGAAGGACCTCACTGAGAAGGAGAAAACAATGAGGCAGAAGAGTTTGAGAGAAGATAGTTTCTGGAATGAAGTCTGTCATATGTGAGGATGAAGTCCACTCTTTCTGTGAAAGAGTGTTGGATAGTTTCTCTGTGGTGATTGAAGGAAGGCAACTCTGGATACAGTACGACTGCGGTGTAGTTCTCTTCTGATTGCTCCTGCATCGCTAGTGAGGTTACACAAAGCTGACGTGAGTGAGGAGGGGTGGAAAATGGGAGGAGAATGTGGGAAATACAGGACTGTTCCACAGACAGTGCTTAGATGGTACACATCTCTTCAGGCAGTGTTTTTATGTAGGAAAAATTGATATTTGCATCCTTGGAATATTTTGTTTTCATTGTTTTCCCCCAAATTCTGTATTTTGAATACGTTTAAACTTGAAGGTTGACATACAGAGAGAGAAGCCACATACCCATTCCTTAATTTGCCAGTTGTAATGTTCTACCACATTTGCTGCCTCTCTCTCCTTTACTCTCTTCGCACACACACGCGCGCGCACACACACACACACTTTTTTCCCTGAAAATGTACTTTTAAAAAAAGATTTTATTTATTTATTTATTCATTATTTGAGAGAGAGAGAGAGAGAGAGAATGAGTGGTGGGGAGGGGCAGAGGGAGAGAGGGAGAAGCAGGCTTCCTGCTGAGCAGGGAGCCCAATGCGGAACTCGATCCCAGGACCTGGGATCCCTACCTGAGCCGAAGACAGATGTTGAACCCACTGAGCCACCCAAGTGCCCCTAAAAATGTACTTTTGCCAGGAATTTGAAACTATCATGACACTTCATCCCTAAATACTTTAGCATGAATATTAAATGCTAAATACTTCTGTCATGAATAAAGACAGCCTTCTACAAAACCAAAATACTATTGCCACACTTAAGGAAATAATTTTTAAATTTCTTCTATTCTGGCCAAATTCAAATTTCTCTAAGTATGCTATAATCTGATGGTTTGTGCTTGAATTTTGAGTTTTGGGAAAAAGTAAATAAGGAAAATGGTTTGGAAGCGCCAGCAAGGAGCAAAGAAAGTGATAAATAGATACGTAGATATTTAGATCTACGTATCTATCTACATAGATATATATGTACATACAGTTATGACGACATAGAAATAATTATAAATTACCATTGATTCATCATATGAGAGTAAATGTATGGGAAAATTTTAAGGGTCCTCATCATGGAGACAACCATGTGTTGTGTGAGTCATTACCTAAAGCCATTCCAGACTATTGTGTTTCATGGAATAGTATAAAGGTTGAAGAAGTTTTGGACAAATATAACGTTGCCAAATTTTTATTTTGCTAAGAAAGGATGGACATACAAAGTCAACCACAAATAAAAACAGTCTATCTCATTTATTATATCTATGGTATCATGAAACAAGGAATATTTTAATGCCCAAAAATATAAAGTATATAATCTCAGGATAATTAATTATAGCTTTGAACTTTTTTTTTTTTTTTAAGTTCATTGTAGTGTCTTTATTTCTCTCTGGATCTGTGAGAATTATATAATTGACTAGTGTCCAGAAACTACTAGTAAGGAGAATTTTCTGAAAGTGGAACCCAAGGTATCTGTATTTATATATACGTATTTTTTAAAAACAGCCGCTCCACTAAAGTGCTGACCAGCAGGACTGGGGAACCAGGGCTGCATAGACTGCTGGCTTCTGGAGCACCGTGTGGGGCAGGGAAATCAGAGCTTCTGTTTGGCCCCTTCCTGTTTTTATGTCTGTGGTCCTGTTTGGAGAGTGGGAACAGGAAAGCCTCTAAGCATTCTCTCTTTCTCTCACGAGAGCCGTCCTAGTCCTGTGCTGGCTTTTGGTCACTGTCAGCCTTGCAGCCAAGCAAGCCCCTGGCACCAGGACCACTCGTCTGAGTTGTGAGTGGGAGGAAGAGTGAATAGTGAAGTGAGCACTGGGTGATCTCCAGGGATGGTATCCACTCCCACAGAAGTCCGTTTGTGGTTGGAGGGAGGGTTCTCTGAACATATTTTTATATCAAGTATTCAATTATCTGAAATATTTAAGTTACTGAATGAGATTCAGACAAAACCTATTTTCTGTAACTTTTTTGTGTCTGTGTGCGGTATACAAGTATGGTAGATTATCAAGACCAGTGTACAGCAGTGTTTTATGGGAGAAATTGGACATTTTGGTTGCTTCTCGTTTTTTTTTTTTCCATAATGAACAATGCTATAGTAAATTTCCTTAAAATATGTTTTTATTACTGTAGGTTAGATTCCTTCATTTGGGATTACTCTGTCAAAAGTTAGAATTATAATAGATATTTCCAGATTAGATCAATATCCAAAATGTGGTGTAGCGTCCCAGTTATAATCATGTTTTCATTGTTCCTTATATTGCACAGCATCAGCACAAAGTGTATGAAGGATTTTATCTGAATGTTAAAACAAGACTCTTTGTGGAAAGTTATCACTGTGTCCTTAGATATTAGAAACCAGAACTTGACACTTAGTGTTTTAGCATTTGTTTATTTGGGTGAATGGCTTTTCCTTTCCAGATTGTTATTCAAAAAAATAGGTTGTCTGAAAGTCAGGAAAAAGCAGTGAACCTGAAGAAAGACTTGGCAGAGATGCAGGAATGGATGACCCAGGCAGAAGAAGAATACCTGGAGAGGGACTTTGAGTACAAGTCACCAGAAGAACTAGAGAGTGCAGTGGAAGAAATGAAGGTGAGCCTGGGCCAGTGTCAGTAGGCGTTATAGCTCCCCTTCTCCCTTAAATATGAATGAATGAATGAATTGGTGAATGAATGAATTGGTGAATGAATCTATCTATCTATCTATCTATCTATCTATCTATCAATCAATCAATCATCTGTAAAGCACGAGATGTATATATAATCTTGCATAGTTGGATTTCAAATTGGAAAAAAAAATATGAAAGGATAGCTTCTTTGATTTCAGTAGGAGAAGGAAGCCGAGACTGCACATGTTCCATTTGGCCCATGAGTTGAATCCATGACGGCCTCTAAGACTGTCTCTTCCAAAAGAACCCCCATAGAGAATGACTCAAAAATTTAGTTTTATCAATTATGTTCACACTGTTGTGACACCATCAGCACTATTTCCAAAAGTTTTGTCTTTTGTTAGGAACAAGGGCAACTTCCCAATTCGGTTGCGATTTATCTTCATTTTATCAAATTTATTCTTCCAGGGGAAACATATGAATATCAAAATTTTGTTAGAGCAGGTAAGAGTTGTGGTAGGAACATTGTCAAGGGATTTAATATTAGTTGGGTCCACAGGATGTATTTCCTGTAAACTTATATTCCTGTGTCAATAGTCTTGAATGCTTTCTTTTTTTGTATAATAAAAGAACTGGGCATCATTCCCAAATTTCTAACATTGCTTCAAGTGTCCTTCAGTGTTCGCACCAAAGGAGATAGTGTCCTAAAGGCTATTTTTTAAAAGAAATAAGATTAAGCCACACACTATTTTATGCCAAATTTAACTTGCCTAAAGTATAACTAAAGCAAAAATCTCTGTGTATCTATTTACAAAAGGATTATATTTCACCAGGGCATTGTTGAATATGAATCAAAGTAAATACAATAAGGGACTTTAACTGTACTTATATGTAGTATTTTCACAGAAGCATCTTTTTAGTGTAGTTTTTTTGAACACTTTTTAAATAGTCAGTATAAGGTATTTTAAAGGTAGCTTACCATGTTAAGAACCATCTTATTTAATTTATTCTCTTCCTTTATATTATTGGCATTGTAGTTTTGTGGTTTCTTAAAGTCACTAAGGATGAGAGCTTAGAGAAAAAAGTTTAAAACCCTTGATTGGGCAACATTCTGTTTGTTTTTATTCTTCCAAACAACCATTATGATTTTAAAAACCACTAGACTTAATTACTTTAACAACTGAGGGAAATTTAAAACCATTAAGCCGTAAAGAAAGCTAAAAGGGAAAGTGAAAACTGTTTTAAGTTGATTTTCCTGAAAGTGGGACTTCATCCCCAGTATGGAGGGAGAGTCAGGAAAGAAGCTATTTCTAGATTAGCTCTTCCTAGTATAACTTCATCATCTTTGAAATGTTGTTAATTATCAGAAGCATAGGTACACCTATGTTCCAGGAGAAAAAAAGATAGGTTTAAAGTATTTTTAAATAATACCTCTACTATAGTGAAAATTTATTAAAGTTTAATATGCTCAGACTTACAGTGTTTAATTAAAACACCTCACTTAGATTATTATCATGGGCCCAAACTTTGAAAATACTTCATGTCAGTAACTGAAGTTGACTTAGGTGTTCATATTGCTTGTTATGAAATGTAAATGTTACAGTTAGCATTCTTATTTCAAAAGTACTCCCTCTAGTGATTACCTGAATAGTGTTCCAATTAGTTAGAATCGTGTCAGCATGTTAATTTTGGTTTAGTTATCTTTTTTAAAAAGAAAGAAATTGGTTACTGAGAGAGGGACACAGTTTTCAAGTTCATCCTTTCTTGGAACAGAGGGCGAAAGAGGACGTGTTGCAGAAGGAGGTGAGAGTGAAGATTCTCAAGGACAACATCATGTTACTAGCTGCAAAGGCGCCCTCTGGTGGCCAGGAATTGACATCTGAGCTGAATGTTGTGCTGGAGAATTACCAACTTCTGTGTAACCGAATTCGAGGAAAGTGCCACACGCTAGAGGTATGTTATTTTATCAGTGATGTATTTCAGAGACCAAACTCTGCAAAGTACTGACCATTTCCATATCTGGGAAAAAACTCGAATTTTCTTTTCCAGTACAGGATCGTAAAGGAAAAGTCGTTCTTGGATAACAGATTGATAAAGGGAAGCTGGGATAAAAAAAAAAAAAAATAGGAAACCAAGATCTTCAATTAGTACAAGGTTCTTGGGAAAGCTGTTTCATAGAATTTACTTTTTTTAATATGTGAAATCAGGGTTTTCATATTTCAGGTGATCTGTAGGGTCTGTTCCAATTCTAAAATTCTAGAACAATGTGATGAGAGCCTCTCCTTTCATTTGTTTTACCTGGTTAGTACACAGAGGTGAACTGAGGTTTATTGTTATGACTGGTGTCTGAGAACCTGACAGAAAGAACTTGCATGTGTATTTTGCTGGACCCCCCCCCCCCCCCGGCCATTGGTTGAAGATGTATCTGATGATGCCAAGAGTTTTTTGTTTTTTTTTTTTAAATAAAATTAAGTTTTCGCTTGCTTGTGTTGACATTACCGTGACTTTGGTTGCATCTTACTGAAGAGATTTAAGAAGCATTTCAGTTTATAAACAATTTAATTTAAATTCAGTTCAACCTAAAACAGATGACTGTATGATGGTAAATCCTAAAATGGTAAACAATCACAGCTGTGATATTTAAATTCATTCAGTACTTGCTTGTTCTGAATCTATTTTGTGCTGAGATAAATATGTATAATTCAAACTGGTTAATAAGGAAGCTGTAAGTCAGACAAAACCTCATTTAACGTTAACATGCAGTTGATCCTTGAACAATGCGCAGACGGGGGGGGGGGGGGGGTGGTTAGGAGCACTGACCACACCTAATGTCACCCAGCTGAAAATCCGTTTATACCTTCTGACTTCCCCAGAACTTAACTACTAACAGCCTGCTATTGACCAGAAGCCTTATTGATGACATCAGTGGTCGAGTAGCACCTGTTTTGCATGTTGTATGAATCATGTAATGTGTTGTACCAATAATGTAGGTTAGAGAAAATGTTAAGAGATCACAAGGAAAGGAAAGCACGTTTATAGTATTGTGCTGTGAAAAAATCCATGTATAAATGGATCCATGCAGTTCAAACCTGCATTGTTTAAAGGTAAACTGTATTGTCTAACATAAAATACCCGAGGTTACTCAATGGAGAATTTAAATTTAAAATTTTGTAAATATAATATATAATATTATGTATGCCTAATCTTGAGTCCTAGTGAATGATCTTGGACTTGAATTTTACTGTAGTTTTATCCATGTTTTTGTTTTCCTATTTATTTATAGCCAAGATAACAACTCATAATATGTTAAAATAATGAGCAAAGTCCCCAAGTTATACGAATCTAACAAAAGACCACCACGTGTTCTGTGTCATTTCTTCAAGTTGTGTTTATGACCCAGAGGTGACAATTTGAGGATGAGGAATGAAGTATGTATGTTGAGAATTTGGAATTGCTTTGAGAATTACTTTGGAATAATTTGAGAGAATTACTTTGAGAGAAGAGAAGGAAAAATGCCAGAAAAAAATGATAAGAGAGAAAAGATGAGGCCTTGGTATCTTTAAAGGGGGAAATGAGAAGATGAAAAAAGAAGTTCAAAAACTGAAATGCTCTTAAACGATGTCCAAGATGACTAAGGGATCTTGGGCAGAAATAGCCCAAATTCCTAAATTAAAGTAAGAATGTTTTTCTTTGGCAGGGTCCGACTTTATTACCTTATTTCTAGATTCCTTAAATTTTTTAAATCATAAAATATTTCAAACTTACAGAAAAGTACAGATAATACTATTAACACCTATATAGCCTGTATAACCAATGTAAAACCTATGTATGCATCCTTCAGATTTATTTTTCCAGATCTTGTTTTTAAAATAAAACAATTAGCATTCCAGACCATGTTTCCTCCTTTTCCAGCCCATACCATCTCTCTCAATCCCTCTCTTGAAGTAGTCGTTATCCAGGAGTTGGTGTTTAGATTTCCCAATCCCTGTTTTTATATGTTTAGTATATATGCTTATGTTTCAGTTATCTATTGCGATGTAACAAACCTCACCAAAACACAGTGGCTTACAAAAACAGCCATTTATGATTTCTTGGGATGCCGTGGGCTGACTTGGCCCTGCTGAGTGGCTCTTCTGCTCAGGGAGCCGCATCCATGTGGGAGCTCAGCGGGGGCCTCTCCTCTGCAGCTCTTTCTCCACGTGGCCTGTTTTATGGCTTCTCTGCAGCAGGGCAGCTGGCTTTTAGGAGGGAGGGAGCAGAAGCTGCCAGTCCCCTTAGAGGCGAGGCCTGCAGTTTGTTAGAAGATCACCTCTGTAGCTTCTTTTTTTCTAAGCAGGTTGCGAGGCCAGCCCACAGCCTGGGGGAGGAGAAAATTTCTCCACTTAATGGGAGTAGCAGCAAATAATGCGTCGCTATTATTAGTCTGCCAGAGTTCACTCTCTGGCCATAAATTCGTTCCATTGTTCCCTCATGCAAAATGCACTTAGGCTGTCCCAGGGACTCCCAAAGTCCTATCCAGTTTAGCGTCAATCTCGAAATCCAGTGTCGTGTGATCTGCATCAGGTCCAGGTGCAAATGTGGCTGCTTGGAGCAGTTTCTTCAGGTGCAGGAGTGTGGGAGCAGCGCCTCTAAATCTGGTGACCTGGGCACAAAATAGACGGGTTATCTGCACCCCCTGTCCCCAATGTACATGGTGAGATGGGCACAGGAAAACCTCAGGGGACACTCCCATTCAAAAAAAGTTGGCGGAATAGAAGGAAAATAACAGTCACTGGTAATAGTGACTCTGAAATCTAGTAACAGTAGTTCTGGAATCCAGCCAGATACGTGTGTGTAGTCAGTGCCCTAGCCCAGGGGAGGGCCTGTTGCTTGATCTAGGACCAGTTTGTTCCTTTGGGAGCCATCCTTCTTTTCCCATCAGAAGTAAGGTTCTGGCCGCTGAGTAGATCTCGGTCTGCTTTCTGTCTGTGGAAATCTGGGGGACTAGACACCTTTTCCCTTTTAGTCTTAGCCAGGGGTTGGCAGATTATAGCCTTAGGATTAATTCTGGTTTGCGGCTGTGTCTGTATGGTTTGTGAACTAAAAATGGTTTGTCTATTTTTAAGAGTGGTTCAAAAACCAAAACACACACACAATAAACAAAAAAGAATCTGTGACAGAGACTGAATGTGGCCTGTGAAACCTAAAAGACTTACTGTCTGGCCTTTTATAGAAAAATTTGCTGCCTCCCGACCTGCTAAACACACCTCTTGTGGAATGTGCTGGAACGTGCCTTCTCTGAGTCAATAGATCTGAAAGAGGATCGTCCCAGGAGGCTCCATGCTGGACTCTTTCTCTTAAATTTATCAATCAAATAGGCTCATCCTATATGGGAAAGGGTAGTTCCTCCCATAATTTTGCTCCTAGAAAGTGGAGTATAAATTTATCCCTTTCCTCCCAAAACTCCCCATAGGAATGGGGAATAAGTGATTAGGATTAATATAGTGAGTATAGTATAACTCCGTTTGGTAGAATGTGACTCTCTTCACATGTAGACAAATTCATAGGAATTTAGGAAAAAATTGGGAAGAATATACAGCAAATTGTTAGATCAATGAGCTCTGAGTTGGAATAGGGTAGACCCCAGGAAATTCTAATTTCCTATATAATTGTTAAAAAGAGTTGCAGTTATGAGTACTAAAACCTTTCTATTAAAAAAAACAACAACGAATAATCTTTCCCTCCCGGTTTCTTCTACTAATTATATGGCTTTATTGTTGGCATTTAAACAGATCCTTGGAATTTTTTTTAGGGCACAGAGGGAGGCAACTCATTCTTCTTCATCCCCCGGCCCGCCCGCTACTAACTGGTCTAATATGATTTGTTGAAGAATTTTGTTTTTTCACTTATTGAAATTCCAACTTCATCAGTTTCTAAATTTTCAGATATGTTCCTATCTAAATGCAGTTGTTGTTATTGGTTAGAGCGAATGTGTTGTACTGGAGATACAGCGCATCTGAAATGACTTCTTAGATGATGGAGCTTTTGTCTTGCTCACTCTAGGAGGTATGGTCTTGCTGGATTGAACTGCTTCACTATTTGGATCTTGAGACCAGCTGGCTGAGCACCTTGGAGGAGCGGATGAAGAGCACCGAGGCCCTGCCTGAGAAGGCAGATGCTATCAATGAAGCGCTGGAGGTGGGCACCTGCGTTGTGGGGGCAATGCTTTCTGTTGCAGTGAGGCCAAATGAGACTCCAAGGAGGAACATGGCGCCTTATGTTGGCACACGCACTTGCTTTCTGGGTGGTTTTCAGCGTAACTTCTGTGGCCTGAAGTATTTATACAATCCTGTATATTTAGAGTATTGGTGACCCACTAACTCAGCCTCGTGGGGTGGGGGAGCTGTTTGATAATTGGTACATTTTCGGCATGAGTACATTTAGTGAAGCACCCTAGTGATTTTCCTGCTTGTTTTTACCTTTCTGGGATAAAACTCTGCCTTCTGTTATTAGGATAATTGCTCTCTTGTTTCTTCATAAAGTTTTTTTTTTTTTTTTTTAAGATTTTACTTATTTATTTGACAGAGAGACAGCCAGCGAGAGAGGGAACACAAGCAGGGGGAGTGGGAGAGGAAGAAGCAGGCTCATAGCGGAGGAGCCTGATGTGGGCCTCGATCCCATAACGCCGGGATCACGCCCTGAGCCGAAGGCAGACGCTTAAGGACTGCGCCACCCAGGCGCCCCCATAAAGTTATTTTTGTTCATTAGTGGCAACCGCTGTGTTTGTAATAGCTCTTGCTCTGTTATCTTCCCATGGGAAGAGCTGGGGACAGGTTAGAGTGGTTTGTATTTGAGGCTTGGATCCTGTGCTAGGAGCTTGTCCCCAGGCCGAGGCTCGAGCTCCACGAGGCCAAGAAATGTACCTGATTTTTCATCGTTCTCAAGTTACCAGCACAGCGTGTGGCACACGATAACTTAATAACTTCTTTCTTCAGTGGATTAAATTGTGAAGAGTAGATTTGCTTCAAATAAAAGAGGAGGAAGAGGGTGCCTTTGCTTTTAAAATGGAAGGGACACAGGGTGGTAACTGAGTGGATGACTGGGCTGAAGGTTAGAAGTGAGTCCAAGGTGGGACCTGAAGTCTGAGAGCCAGGTGCGGTGCTGGAGGCAAGATGTCGCTTCTCAGGTAAAATCGCAGGGTGAGAGGTTGAGAGAAGAAAAAAAAAAAGCGTGACAGGCTTACTTTAAAAACACATCTTTCTAATATGAGAATGAAAACATGTGCATTTCAGAGACATGGAAAATGGAGAGAAGTAAAAAGCAAGATAAGCACTTCTAAACATTTTGGTGTATTTCTTCCTAATTATTATTATTATTTCCTATCCACACTGGAAGGCAGTCCATTATAGTAATGGATAAAAAAAGCCTTTAGAGTCTTAAAGTTGGAATCATAGCTCTACTTTTTACCGTGTGCTTTTGTATTTAAACTCTGTGAGCTTCAGTTTTCCCATCTGTAAAATGGGAATAGTATTTAGCCCATCCAGCTAATTAGATTTATGTATATACAAAGTGTGTATATAAAACAGTGCCGAGCATTCTGTGTCTGTTGTAGAAAAATGAGTACCTATTTTTAGTAGTATAGTCAATAACAGTTTGAGATAATTTTGCTTGTATTGTATTGTTTTCTGCTTTTAAACTTTGCATCATACCATGCACGTTTCCCTGTGTAATTAATAATTATTGAAATTATTTTTATGAAAGTCTCATAACATGTATCATCATTCATACTGAGTTTTTAATTTTAGGGATTTATTAATACCATGGTGGATATTTTTGTAAGTTGACCATCTACCTCATTTCTGATCTTGTTCTTTAGGTAGATTTCTAGAGAATGTAATTACTTGTTTAGAAAAGTGGACGTTTTTAGGATCCTTGATAGGTTTTCGCCTCAGTCAATGCATATTTTGTCTCCTCTCCCTGTCTAGTCTCTGGAATCTGTTTTGCGACACCCAGCGGATAACCGCACCCAGATTCGAGAACTTGGCCAGACTTTGATTGATGGAGGGATTCTTGATGATATAATCAGTGAGAAACTGGAGGCTTTTAATAGTCGATACGAAGACCTGAGTCACCTGGTAAGAATTGGGGCACACGGGGTGCTGATAGGTTGTCACAGTATAGAGCTGACCGCAAGAACTTTTACCAAGGGGAAGAGTTGGTAACCAACGTGAATAGGGGTGTCATGGACACCCCTATCGTGGGTGGGGAAGAGTCGACCTAACACTTAGAAGACAAGCAGAACTTTGATGATTAAAAAAATCTGTCTTTGAGATTGTTTCTACTTATGAACTATTTAATTTCCTTGAAGGATATTATAGCTGTATGTAAGAATAGGAACTCATATTATCCTAGTAAATATTAGGACCAACTGAATTTGACTTAAGTTGCTGTTATAAAATGTCGTAATCTCTGGATACCTACTCAGAATGCATCACAACATGTGTGTTTGTATCAGTAAGTAGAGAAAGGAATTATCCTTTATAGGAGGGTTGGAGGGCTATTACATGCTTATTAAGACACATATTAAATAATAATGATTGATGTTTAGGTCGTGAATAGCATCAAGCCTATCCCAAAAGTGCAGCAGATAGTGGTTCAACATGTATGCAAATCTGTACAACTTGAGACTTCGGAAAAAAAGAGATTTCTGTGTTCATTCTACTGATAGACATTCTTGTTATATTTTATATTGTTATTGATAGGCTTATTGCGGATTCCTGTAAAGGTCCTATATATGTCATAGATGACATTTTTATTGTCTCTGTTTAATATGTTATATGGGAAACGTTTACTTTTTTTCTTTTTTTTTGTTGAGATATAATTGAAGTATAACATATTACTTTCAGGTGATGACATAATGATTTGATATTTGTATGCATTGTGAAATGATAACCACGATAGGCTGAGCTAACATCCCTCACCATATATAGTCCCAATTTTTTTTCTGGTGATGAGGACTTTTAAGATCTACTCTCTTTGTACTAGCAATCTGTTCTTGTCTCTGTGAGCTTGTTTTTGTTTGTTTGTTTGTTTTAGATTCCATATATAAGTGAATGCTTTTTACTATTTGCTTTTCTCTGACTCATTTCCCTTAGCATAACGCCCTTGAGGGCGTTTTTATATTTTGTCATTGTATATAGAAAGAAGTAAAAATTAGTAATTCACTGTAAGATAAATAAGACACTAGAAGAATCTTTTCACTCTTACCTTTGCTGGTTACTATTTAGTTATAATGTAGGCCAAAGTTTTGAACTGACGCATTTATAATGTGTTTTTCTCTTGGCAACCAGAACACGGGGGTTTTCTTATATTCAGCTCTTTATATTGGTGCTGAGTAGCTAATGATTCCATTTTTCCCCTGTGTAGGCAGAGAGCAAGCAGATTTCTTTGGAAAAGCAACTCCAGGTCCTACGGGAAACTGACCACATACTTCAAGTCTTGCAGGAGAGCTTAGGGGAGCTGGACAAGCAGCTCACAACGTACTTGACTGATAGGATAGATGCCTTCCAGGTTCCACAGGAAGCTCAGGTATGGCCATGGAGTGGAGGGCTTTTGAGTCATAAAAAGAGCGTATGTAATGGCTTCCTAACCCCCCAAGAGAACTGGCCCCTCTTGCCATTCCAAATTGAGTCAGGGAGAAAGGCTGACCTTGCTTTTGGGACCACATAGGGGTTTTGGAGTCCTTTTGGTCTCTCTGTGAGACCCTGGCAAATGATCACCATTTTAAAATTATAGTTATGAAGTTGGGAAAATGCCTTTTTTATAAATAAATGGTGAACATTAGAAATAACAAACGCAAGGATCTTAGTTCGTGTGTCCCACATGGAAGTCCTGCGACACAGGTGGCCTGTATTATTATTAAACGTATTAAAGCTTATACGGTGATCAACATATTCCTATGTATTGTGTGACTGTATGGCACTTTTAATAAAAAAGACCTTCTCCCCTTTCTAATCTCTTTGTTGTAGAAAATCCAAGCAGAGATCTCAGCCCATGAGCTGACTCTGGAGGAGCTGAGAAGAAACACACGCCCCCAGCCTCCGACTTCCCCAGAAGGCAGGAATGCCAGAGGAGGGAGTCAGATGGATGTGTTACAGGTGAAGAGGGAGAGCAGCTCCCTTTCACTTTTTGATGTGCTGGGCGTAAAAAAAAAAAAAAAAAAAAAAAAAAAAAAAAAAAAGGATGAGCCGATGACTTGGATGTCTTTGGTCTTCTCTATGATGTAAACAGTGGGATGGGAATGATGCATTGCACCCCGGGCAGAGAAACAGAAACAAGTTGTTGCATGGGTGGAAAATACGGAATCTGATTTTATAGTTGAATTGCAAAGAGAGAGCATGCTAGATTTAAAAGTTATCTTTATATAGATTTTTCCATTAATGCAGAGCCTCTGGTGTGGCTCCATTCTGGTGTGGCTGGTGGACTGGGCAGGTTGAGAGCATGGGATGTGGCACCCCCTAGTCCTTTAACGGTGGATGCAGGATTGACGTTGACTCTGGGCTTGCCGTGAAGGACATGTTGTTTTAGGTTCTTGAACTGGATTTTTCAAATAGGTGAGAAATTTTGTGAAGTTTTAATTCCGGCAAGGCCAGCTTAGCCTTTTCTTATGTCTTAGACTGATACTCTGTGAAGTAATTCATGACCCTGCGCTGTGCAGGGCACTCAGATGAGTGGGTAGCCCCTGTTCCTTTAAGGAATGTTTTTATGGCTGCCTTCCCTCGCAGCTTGTGATTGCACCAGTATCCTCTGCTGAGAGGGATTATCATTCTGATGTGAATTGCTTATTTTGTTCATTTCTGGAAACAGAGGAAACTTCGAGAGGTGTCCACAAAGTTCCAGCTTTTCCAGAAGCCTGCTAACTTTGAACAGCGCATGCTTGATTGCAAGCGTGTGTTGGATGGTGTAAAAGCAGAACTTCATGTTCTGGACGTGAGGGATGTGGATCCTGATGTCATACAGAGCCATCTGGACAAGTGTATGGTGAGGCCATTGGGTGGACATTGTGTCCAGTGGGTTTTCCAGCAGCTAATATGGTTTCATCGAGTGCTGACGTACATGGCTTATTTAATAATTACCAGTCTATAGTGAGCTAAGAAGAGAGCTCGATGGAGAAAAACAGGTTAAAAATAAGAAGTGTGGTCCTGTCCTTTAAGGAAATTAGAAGAGATAAGAGAGACAGGTGGGAGAGAGTAAAATCAATTATTACAATGTAATGAGATAAGGGAGCTGGAATGGACATGCATATAACATGATTTAAAAAACAAGGGAAACACATGTTAATCACGGTATGAAGTTTGGGAAGATCTTGACAGAACGTGACTAATAAGCTAAGTTTTAAAGGATAAATTTGAGTCAGCTAGAAGAACCATACTGAGAATAGATGTCAGGACTATTACAGTATAAAAGAAAATCATTCTTAAGGAAAGTTAAACTTTGAATTTCAGCTTAAAAAGTTTAAGCCTAAAATATGAAAGAAAAAATTATACTTAGAATGGATGTCAGGAATATTATAGCATAAAAAAAATCATTCTCTAGGAAAGTAAAATTTTAAATTCAAGTTTAAACCTACGATGTGAAAGAAGAAATTATTTATAAGGCCTTATTACTATCTTAGTCTTGAACATTATAATTCAGTTGAGTAGAAATTTAAAAATAATGTAGCTAAGTATACACAGTCTTAGAATTAGTCTTCTCCTTGAGAAGAGTCACGAAGAAACTTACCATGACATTTGCTAAGACAAAAGTGTGGGGGGAGTTCTTTGTGCTTTTCAAAATTGCAGTCTCCTTGTTTATTACATGCTGAAGGTTTGTATACTCGAAAACTGGAATAGGTGAAAGAATGAACAAACAGGGCAAATTTGTGCTTGTGTGAGTATGTGTGTATGTGTGAGTGTATATGTAAATAGTTATTGATTTAGTGAGACACAAAGACCAACAGAGCACTGTCCTTGACCTTGTATAACTTAGTCCAGTGATCTGTTACTATGTGACAATGCCACAGGAGATGTTTCAGGTCAAGATCATGGTGGATGGAAATAAGAGAACTTACCAGATAAAAGTTTTTTTTTTAAAATTATTATTATGTTATGTTAGTCACCATACAGTACATCATTAGCTTTTGATGTAGTATTCCATGATTCATTGTTTGCGTGTAACACCCCATGCTCCATGCAATACATGCCCTCCTTAATACCCATCACTGAGCTAGCCCATCCCCCCACCCCCTCCCCTCTAAAACCCTGATTGTTTCCCAAAGTTTTTTAGTTTCAAGGTAACTAGGATGAGAACAGCTCTGAATTTGACCTACATAACTCCAATTTCTTGTAGTTACATACATCTTGATATATTGAGTATATATCTTTTCATCATATAAGCAATATGTGCTCATTTTGGTAGACTTCATACTTCAGAGAATTCTAAAAAAAAGAAAAAAGGTGAATGTTACTACTTCCAAATTTCAACAGCCAGAAATATAGCCAGCGTTGGCTTTTTCCTAATAGCATTTATGGTTTTAAAAAATATATAATTTAAAAAATGATAGACATTCAGTTTTTAGTCTTAAAATTTTTCCATTTTATGTGGGAAAAAATGTTTTTATTATGAAGTACTTTCATAAACCTTGAAAATACATGTTTGAGGGTTTTTTAAATAAGTATTAATCTCTATTAGTTTATTTTCTTATCTGATTTTAAAAAGATAATACAACTTTGATTTCATTTCACTCATCCTTTGAAGCAAATCCGAGGAAGAAAAAACCCTTTGATCTCCATAGTTACTTTGTAGCTGTCAGTCTGTATAAGCCGTGTTCTGAAATGATTCCAATTAGCAACTTTCCACCACAGTATGTAAAATGTGCCTTGCTTTCTTTTAAAGAAACTCTATAAAACTTTGAGTGAAGTCAAGCTGGAAGTGGAGACTGTCATCAAAACAGGAAGGCACATTGTCCAGAAGCAACAAACCGACAACCCCAAGGGGATGGATGGGCAGCTGACTTCTCTGAAGATTCTCTACAATGACCTGGGTGCCCAGGTAAGGGCAGGTCCACTGCTCACCTGTGTCTCTCTCATTTATGTGCTTTAAAATCTTGCTCCTAGAAGAATGCATGTTTGAATTTTAGGGCACTAATAATTGTGCTTTCAATTATTACAGTATTTTAAAAATTATATTTCTTTACATCTGTATATTAATATCACAATGATGCATAATTATAGAGAAATTTACTTTTAACATTTAATCAAGACTCATTTTTATATTTTCAATGGCTAGTCCCTTTTCAGAAGTGATTCTAAGGAAACTCTACCAGTAATAGCCCCTGTATAAACTCAAGTTATTGGTCCTTGGATTTCTAAATTGAATAGTCTACTGAGAAATGTTAAAACATTGGGACTCTAATAAATGGTAAGTGACAGGAAGTTCACGTTAATCTAGCAGGATCTTTAAAATCCTTTTAAGAAACATCTATAACTTGGGCATCTGAGTGAACCTGCCGGGGAATTTTTGGCCATTTATCGTGAGTGACTATATTCAGGACATTGAATATCTTTTCTTACTGAGAATGCTGCCCTGAAACCAGGAACGCAAAGCAGAACAACGACAACAAAAGTGTTCAAGTGGCACCTACTTGGCGATATTGGAAAGCTGTGTTAGATAATATTTTCGATCCTTCTTGGGTTTTTAAATATTACCTAAGTTTCTACATAAGCCCAGAGAAAACTAGCTGAAATTTTGTTATCATTTTCAGATCAGCAAGAATGAGCAGTGCATACATTTCCTGGACAATTTTGACCTCCTCACTTCTGCAAGAGAAAATTGCTTATCTGATACATTTTCTATCATTTGGATACATTGCCCATCTAGAACACACGGTGTAGAGCTTCTTCTTGGTATTATACAGCTGAAGTTATTTGTCAACTATTACTGTATTTATTCATCAACTGGGCATTGTTTGGATAGGAATGGTGTTGCTAGTTTTAATATCAATTCTCCAGTTGTGACTATGGTTTTAGCATTAAGTCATTTTCTCATTCAACACAATTGAGACAGTACTGTGTGACAGGAATCATATAGGCAGTAGAGATACAGTGACACGCAAAAGCATACATTATCTCTTTTTCTATAGAACTTAGGATCACAAGAGAAGAAAACATTAATCAGGTAGTCATACAAAGTAATGTCACATTAGCAGTCTGAAGTGTTATGAAAGAAAGTATGTGGTGCTTTAATACCATATGATTTCCATCATATGTGGAATTTAAGACACAAAACAAATGAGCAAAGAAAAAAAGAGAGAGCAACAAACCAAGAAACAGACATTGGCTCTTAACTATAGAGAGCAAACTGATGGTTACCAGAGGGGAGGGGGGTGGGAGGGATGTGGTGAAATTGGTGATGGGGATTAAGAGCACACTTACCTTGATGAGCACTGAGTAATGTATACAGTTGCTGAATCACTGTATGTACACTTGAAACTCATTTAATACTACATGTTAACTACACTGGAATTAAAATTAAAAACTTAATAATAATAATAATAAAAGAAACAAGTGGAAAAAAAAAGAGCATATGTAATGGGGGATTTGGTCCAGTCTGGGGTTACAAAGCTTCCCTGAAGAAGTGGTGTGTAAGCCGAGATCTGAAGGATGAGTAGGAATAGCCCGGGTGAAAGCAGTGGAGGACCCTTTGAGGTTGCTGGGACAGCATGTGGAAAGGCCCTGTGGCAGGAGCAGCATGGTACATTTATGTGGCTAATGCAGAGAGAGCAAGTGTGGGGAACATGGTGTCGAAGAAAGGGATGAGACCAGAGCATACTAGTGTCTTAGAGTTTGTGATAAGGATTTTAATTTTAAGAACAATAAGCAGTGACTGCAGGATTTTAGCAGGGAGATAACAGGCTCATGTATTTGCTTTTTACAAGATCACTCACTGCAGTTTAGAGGATGAATTGAAGAAAGACAGCAATGGATATGAAGGGAGCAGTTAGGAAGTCATCGTTACGTTCTTAGTGAGAAATGATGGTGGCATGAGCGAGGGTGGAGCAGTGGAGATGGCATGAGCAGATGGACCTAGACGTATTTAAGAAGTGAAGTGAGTAGGAGATGGTGATGGATTAGGATGTGGGAGTACAGGAGGTGGGAAGATGAAGGATGACCCCTGGGCTTCTGGCTTGGTTACATGAAAGATCATGGTGCCATCACTGGGAGGGGGCACTGGAAGGAAAGGCAGAAACATGAAAAAGTCTTAAGTATGTATTGGGCATGTTCGCATATTAAGGGCCTTTGTGAGAGTGAATTGAATATGTCAGGTACTCACAAAGTTATTCAAGTCTGGAGAATATATCTGGGCTGAAGCTAGGAATTTTATGAGTCATCTGCATAGAGATGGTAATTAAAGTTTTCAGTGGTGATGAGATTGTCTAGGGAGAGGATATAATGAGAAATGAAAAACTTTTACAGGCCACAAAATAAAAAATAAATGAGTGGGACTACATCAAACTTAAAGAGCTCCTGCACAGCAAAAGAAACCACCAACAAAATGGAAAGACAACCTACAGAATGGGAAAAAAATATTTGCAAATCATATATGTGATAACAAGTTAATATCAAAAATATATAAAGAATTCATACAACTCAATAGCAAAAACCCAAATAATCTAATGAAAAATGGGCAGAAGACCTGAGTAGACATTGTACCAAGGAAGATATACGAATGATCAACAGATACATGAGAAGGTACTGAAGCTTGACTGATCATTGAGGAAATGCAAATCAAAACCACAATGAGATACTACCTCACACCTGTTAGATGGGTAGTATCAATAGAAAGAGATAATGCTGGTGAGGATGTGGAGAAAAGGGTGTGCACTGTTGGTAGGACTGTAAATTGGTGCAGCTGCTGTGGAAGACAGTGCGGAGGTCCTCAAAAAATTAAAAATTAAAAAATAATGTATACTATAAATAATATATATAATAAACATAAATTAAAATTAAAAAATAAAAAACTACAGTATGATCCAGTAATTCCACTTCTGGGCATATATCTGATGGAAACAAAAGTACTACATTGAAGAGATATCTGCACCCTCATGTTCATTGTAGCTCTATTTAGAGTTGCCAAGGCATGGAAACAACCTAAGTGTCCACTGATGGATATGGAAGATATGGTGTATGTGTGTGTGTATATATATATATACATATATATATATATAGTATATGGTATATCTCACTTAGCACAATGAGGGAATTGTGCTAAGTGAGATATATCAGACAGGGAAAGACAAATAATGTATGATCTCACTTTTATGTGAAATCTGTAAAACAACAACAACCAAACTCACAGAAAAAGAGATCAGATTTGTGGCTACCAGAGGTGGGGGACTGGCGGGTCTGGGAATTGGATGAAGGTGACCAGAAGGAACAAACTTTCAGTCACAAGGTACATAAGCCCTAAGGGTGTAACGTGCAACATGCTGCCTACAGCTAACAGGGCTGTGTGTGTACATAGGGAAGTTGTGAAGTTGTGAAGAGGGGAAATCCTGTGAGTTCTCATCACAAGAAAAAAGCCATTTTTTTTTTTGTATCTGTATGAAGTGATGGATGTTTAAAGTTATTGTGGTAATCATTTTGTAATATACGGAGTAAAGTCATTGTGCTATACACCTTAAACTTACACAGTGCTATATCTCAATAAAACTGGAAAAAATAAATTAAAAATAATTCTTAATTAAAAAAAAGGGTCTGAATCAAGTCTTGAGGAAATTAGATCATTTAGTAAGAAATTTGAGGAAGATGTGTTTGCAAAAGAAACTGAAGTATATCTGAACCACACTTAATTTCTCTGTTCATCAGTGGACATTTGTTTCCATGTCTTGGCTATTGTGTGTAATGCTGCCATCAACGTGGGTGTGCAGATATCTTTTCTAAATACTGATTTCGTTTCCTTTGGATATATACACCCAAATGGGATTACTGGATCATATGGTAGTTTTATTTTTAATGTTTTGAGGAACCACCATACTGTTTTCCATAATTGTATACTTGAAATCTGCTAAAAGAATAGATGTTAAGTGTTTTCACTACTAAAAAAAAAAAAAAAAAAAAGGTAACTATGGGAGATGAGGCTGGTTTGATTAACTTGATTATTGGAATCATCTCACTCTGTATATGTACGTAAAATGATCACATTGTACATCTTAAAAAATCACATGGTAGAAACTAAATATACATGTATGAAACTATAGTTAGTAGCGAGAAGTGGTAGCACACCAGGAGAGTGCTGGGGCTGGGAAGCCAGGGGAAAAGGGTTTTTTTGAGAATGGGTATAGGCACTGGTTTTGAATTATTGAACATTAAAAATGATGTCCACTTAACGATGTCCATGTAGGCCTGTTGCCCTTGGAGTCATTATTGAGTTCAGCAAAGACAGTTTCTGTGGAGTGATAGGGGCAGAAGGCAGAATGGGAGGAGGTAAGAAATGTGGGGAAGGTAAGAAAATGCTTTAGAGGATTAAGGGAGAGATAGGTGAGAGGAAGGTCTCAGGGGAGATGGAGCCAAAGAAGGAATTTTTTTTTTTTTTTTAAATATAAGAGACTGTGTGTGTGTGTGTGTGTGTGTGTGTGTGTGTGTGTGTGTGTGTATTTATTTATTTATTTAGATTTTATTTATTTACTTGAGAGAGCGAGAGCAAGTGAGAGAGAGCGCCAGCATGGGAGAAGGGCAAAGAGAGAGGGAGAGGCAGACAGGAGAAGCAGACTCCTCACTGAGCAGGGAGCCCACTGAGTAGAGAGGCTGCTGAGCAGGGAGCCCCACGTGGGACTCCATCCCAGAACCTTGAGATCATGACTTGAGCCAAAGGCAGATACTTAACTGACTGAACCACCAAGATACCCCAAGATTTGAGTATATTTCATAGCTGATGGGGATGATCCTATTAAGAGGGAATGGTTGAATATCTAAGAGGGAGAAAGGATAAATGGTAAGGTAAGATCTCTCCAAGTTGATACTGCCTAATTCAGAATGCACTACATCTCAAAATATATTGGTTAGACTGAGAAGAGTGAATGGTTATAAGTTGAACTGTAAATTATTTTCTTCCTGATATGTACAAATCTTTGGTAGCATTAAGTTTTATGATGATTGTGTAGCTGCCTGGGCATGTCAAATCAGATAAGATCTTTTGAATACCTAATACCTTTTAATATAATTCTTGTATTTGTCTCCTTAAGTCTATACGGAGGGGCTATTAATTTAAAGTCATGAATTCTAATTAAACCCGTAGAGAAAATATTTAATTTTAAGAAGGAATTTAATAATAATCCATCCTTGAGGTATGAAAGAGTAAAATAGAACCTAGGGGACCAGAAAAAAGAAATGTAATACCACATTACTTATTAAGAAAATTTCATCCCATACATATCACTCTACTACTTAGGTAATGCAAATTATCTCTACATATGTGCACAAAAAAAGAACACATTTTTATTTATGTATTGTGTTGTGTTACCCTTAAAAATGTTATCTCAGCTTTAGCTTATGAATGATAGTTTTGTTTGAGAGTACCATCACGTAATGTAAAGGGTCAGACCACGCTCAGTTCAGTGGCTGTGTCCCACTGATCATAGCCTTAGCCCCTTTCAGCTTCACTGCCCTGACCCGCAAGGTAGGAAGGAAAGTGCCTCTCACAGAGGCTACTGTTGCTTACTGCACAGCACATGTAAGACTCTTCAGCGTGATATGGGAGCTATGTTAAGAGCCTGGTAGATGTTAGTTAAGTTCATTTTGCTTTCTGTCAACCACAAAAACAAAATAATAGTAACGGTTTATGTTGCATAGTCATTTATTGTATTTTAAGTTAATAGTTAATTGCAAAATAAAACTATGAGAATTATACTATTTCCCCCTCAGATTTCTAGAATATAGAGTGTATGTTTGTGTTTTTTAAACAGATTTCTTTCTTGAGAGGATTGTAAGGCATCTTCTGTTCAAAATGATAAAAGATACCATTTACTTATACCTTACTAAAGTTAAGAGTAACTTTGTTACAAGGCCTGGGCCAGCCCTCTGTGTATGTATCTTTTTCATTTGATACATAACAACCTTTGAGGGCTATGCCTCTACCAAGGTCATTTAGAAAGTAAGTGGGAAGAGCTAAGATGAAAACCCAGGGTTGCCTGACACTTAACCTCTATAGTATATTGTCCCCTTGTGGAAATACAAGAATGGAGTGACTTCAGATGGGAGAGGTAAAGGTTATGTATGTCTTGTGGGTCAAGTATGAATAGTTTGGATCTTTAGTTATTATTTGGATTCATTCTTTTCATGTTCTTTTCCCTCTTCCTTTCCCTTTCTCCTCCCTCCCCTCACTCTTTCTCTTTCCCTTCCCTCTCTCCCCCCTTCCCTCCTTCTCTCCTTCTCTCTGCCTCCCTCCCTCTCTTTCTCCTATTTAGGTGACAGAGGGAAAACAGGACCTGGAAAGAGCATCCCAGTTGGCCCGGAAAATGAAGAAAGAGACTGCTTCTCTGTCTGAATGGCTTTCTGTTACTGAAGTTGAATTGGTACAGAAATCCACGTCAGAAGGCTTGCTTGGGGACTTGGACATGGAAATCTCCTGGGCTAAAGTAAGTTGTAGTTCGGATTGCCTGCCAATATTATGCCAGGGTCTCCCGTGGCATTTTGTTCAGGATGTCATTTATCTCCATTATTTTTTCTACTTCTCTATCTTAAGAAAAAAAGAAAAGACTATTTTAAAAGACAACAATTTTGGGGCACCTGGGTGGCTCAGTTGTTAAGAGTCTGCCTTTGGCCCAGGGCGTGATCCCGGCATTCTGGGATCGAGCCCCACATCAGGCTCCTCTGCTGGGAGGCTGCTTCTTCCTCTCCCACTCCCCCTGCTTGTCTCTCTCTCACTGGCTGTCTCTCTCACTGGCTGTCTCTGTGTCAAATAAATAAATAAAATCTTAAAAAAAAAAAAAGACAACAACTTTAAGAAGATATTTTTATTTTGATTCCAAAAACATTAAACTCACATGGCTCATCAGTAGGGCCTTTATAGGATTGTGCCTCTGTGGTGCTTAAAAACATTCTAATCATTCTAATCGTTAAAACATTCTAATCATTACCTTCACGATTGGTGATATTTTCTGAGTATTCATTTTTCACAAAGTATTGTGCTGAATTTATTTATTAATTCTTCTGTAATAACTTTTGTACCAGTAACTAATCTTTCTATTGCAAACAAACTGATGTAAAGAGCATAGGAACAGAATTTTCAAAAAAAAAAAAAAATTGATAAAAGATCCAAGAGTTTTCTGTAGCTCTGTAGTTATTTTGACATCAGAGATTAGAGAGTAGATTTGCCAGTTCTCCCTTTTTTTTTTTTTAAAGATTTTATTTATTCATTTGACAGAGAGAGACAGCCAGCGAGAGAGGGAACACAAGCAGGGGGAGTGGGAGAGGAAGAAGCAGGCTCCCAGCGGAAGAGCTTGACTTGGGGCTCGATCCCAGAACGCTGGGATCACACCCTGAGCCAGAGGCAGACGCTTAACGACTGCGCCACCCAGGCGCCCCCTGCCAGTTCTTTCTTTTGAGGTGGACAAAGAATTGAATGGAATACAAAGTACTTTTTTTTTTTTAGTGGAGGCGTTCTCTTTTCCTAAACTTACTTCCTAAGAAAGACGCATGTATACTAGAGATAAGTGCTGAATATATATGATCAATACGGTGATGGAAATTTATATAAAGCCACAGATATCAGTGTTGACATCTATAGGTGTTTGCTTGTAAGAAGTGGAGAGCAGATGCTATGAGGTCACGGATGATGGAACTATTTCTTAATTGGAACACTTTGTAGAGGTAACAGTTGAAAGAAAGTCAAGATATGAGGCGCTACAATAGTTCATGGAAAGTATAGTTATGCCCTGGGCTGTGTGACGTGACAAGGAGATGGAGAAAGGGAGGCAGGAAAAAAAGGAGGAACACTGGAATTTGTCGATGAATGCAAAGCAATCAAACTTTCTTTTTGTTAAATTTAAGTGTTTCAAGGAAATATTCTTGTACAACACATTTTGAAGGCCATTTATTTTCTTATTAATAATGTAAGTCATATAAGCTAATTGAATGACATTTGCACAGTGTAATGAAAAAAGACTAGAGCAAAAATCATTTATACTCAAAGAACACACCGTTTCCATTTGTTTTTTAACACATATAAACACGTACAGATAGAAACATTTAAAAATAATTATATTGTGTCTAATGTTTCTTAACCTTGTTTTAAAAACTTTTATCTTTAATATTTTTCTTTATCTACAGGGGTTTTTTATCACATATTAGAGAGGCATACTATTTTATTGGGTATTTTTTATTATGCCATTCCTCTATTCATGTCTATTTAAATTATCACCAATTTCCACTATTGTAAAAAATGCTGTGGTGAATATACTTTTTTTTTTAAAGATTCTATTTATTTATTCGACAGAGATAGAGACAGCCAGCGAGAGAGGGAACACAAGCAGGGGGAGTGGGAGAGGAAGAAGCAGGCTCATAGCCGAGGAGCCTGATGTGGGGCTCGATCCCATAACACCAGGATCACGCCCTGAGCCGAAGGCAGACGCTTAACCGCTGTGCCACCCAGACGCCCCTGTGGTGAATATACTTAAAGCTAAATCATAGCATATATTCATGATCGTTTCTTTTTTTTTTTTTTTTTAAAGATTTTATTTATTCATTTGACAGAGAGAGAGACAGCCAGCGAGAGAGGGAACACAAGCAGGGGGAGTGGGAGAGGAAGAAGCAGGCTCCCAGCGGAGGAGCCCGATGTGGGGCTTGATCCCACAATGCTGGGATCATGCCCTGAGCCAAAGGCAGACGCTTAATGACTGAGCCACCCAGGCGCCCCTCATGATCATTTCTTGAGGATAAATTCTTAGCCTTAAAAATATTGGTCAAGGGATATATCCATTTAAAATTCTTATACACATTATGAAATTGCCCTTTGGAAAAGTTGTGAATGAGAATTCCTATTTGCTCAATGGTAGGTAAATATCATGTTTTGGTTATTTAATTGCAACATTTTCCAAAGTTTAGAGGCCATTTGTAGCTCTTTTTACAAAATTGTCTTTTTTGGGCACCTGAGTGGCTGTCGGTTAAGCATCCAGTTCTTGATCTCAGCTCAGGTCTTGATCCCAGGGTTGTGAGTTCAAGCCCGGCATTGGGCTCCGTGCTGGGCATGGAGCCTACTTAAAAAAAAAAAAAAGCTTTTTTGTGGTTTTGACCATTTTGGTCTTTTAATTTAGAACTCATTACCTATCACAATAATAAATGCTTAGTGTGTTGTTGCATTTTTGTTTGTCTGTTTGTTTTGTTTTTTGCCTCTGCAGTTTCCTTTCTGTTCTGTATCTTTTTGTTTTAACCACTGTATTATATGTTTTTTAAAGAATTGGGGCACCTGGGTGGCTCAGTCGTTAAGTGTCTGCCTTCGGCTCACGGCGTGATCCCGGGGTCCTGGGATTGAGCCCCACATCAGGCTCCTCTGCTGGGAGCCTGCTTCTGCCTCTCCCACTCCCCCTGCCTGTGTTCCCTCTCTCCCTGGCTGTCTCTCTCTCCATCAAATAAATAAAATCTTAAAAAAAAAGAAAATATAATTCATCTTTTTCTTCTTTGTTTCTGTCTTTAGTGCCTTGAAAGTCCAACACTACGCTCTACTCCAAGGTTATATGATTATTTACTTATATTTTCTTCTAGCTCTTTTATAGTTTCATCTTTTACCTTGTTTTAATCCTTCTGGACCAAATAGTTAGCCATTTATTTCAGGACTATTTATTAATTATCCTTTCCTCTCTGATTTGACATGCTAAATTCATATATTCTTTTGCCTGTTGTTTTTCTCTGTTTTCTGCTTCACTGATCTGACCCTTCGAATTGTTCTTCAACTGTTTAACTATATGGCTTCATAATATATTTCAACATGGAGTTAACGGATTCCCTGTCTTTATTCCTCTGGGTTTCTTTGTGTATGCTCATATAAACTTCAGAAATATTAGCCTGAAATTATTTTAAAAAATTCTGTTAGAAATTTTGGTGTGAATTGCCATAAATTTATAGATTTCTTTTGACGAGAATCAGTATCTTTGTTATAATAAGTTCTCTTCGTAACATGGTATGTTTCATGTGTTTTTTTACATTAATTTTTTTATATTACTACATAATGCTTTGGTTTTTTTCTTCAAAAACATTATATATATACGCAAAGATGTTTATTCCTCATATTTATTTTTATAGGTATATAAAAAGTATGCTTTTTCTCTTTTTTACTAATTAGAGCTTTTACATAGGTGATACTGATTTTCTTGTATTTAATTTTTAATTATCTGTGTACTCACATCAATTCAATTCAATTAGTTGATTCTCATAATTTTTTTAAGGTAAGGACTTTTAAAACAATGGTACGTTTGTCTCTTCTGGTACTATTCATTTTAAAATTCCCATTTAATCTTATTTCAGGTTTGAAATAATGCAGATGGTAAATACAAATCACAAATTCACAGAGTAAATCTTTACTCTTCACTAGAGTAAATCAAATGAAACATCAGTATGTAACATCACCACTTTCTCAGTGTTGTTTTCATATTTAAGAAACATTCATATTTTACAACATTTTAATGTATTTGCACTTAAAAATTATGTAAAAATTTTCAATGTAAAAATTTAAATAGCGTTTTCATTCCTGAACTTTAATAGCATTTTTATTCAGTAGCTTAAATATTATTTTCAGTGTAGTCATTTTCTTTACAATACAGTCTATTAGTGTAGATAGTTGTGTGTACTCTTTACATTTAATTACTTGTAGCTAATTATTTCGTATAGTTCTTAACAACTGTTCTAGTCAATCAATACATTCCCAGTGAAGGTAGGTAGAAAGTCTTAACTTCAGAGAACATGGCTGTAGATTGTTTTTTTTTCCTCCCTTCTGGAGAAGAACATTTAAAAGAAATGTTTTAGTGCCTTTATAAATATACCAGTATTTAATATGGCCAAGTGAATGTTTAAACCTTGACTCATCTGGGAATTTACAATTTTCATGCCTTCCAAAATGTAATTTAATGATGTGAGATTAAATATAAATGAGCTCCTTCAAATGATTTGTTTAAATGTTGGCTAAAAAAGGTACAATAGCAGTGGGGTAGATATGCTCATGTTACTTTTTGATTTTAGAACTCTGTAGTTTTAATTTTGGAATCCAGCATTTTTGCTGTATTTCTCCGAGTACACGTCTTGCCTGGTCAAACCTTATGAATGTGCAAATCATATTATCATTATACCACCCAGACTATTATGTTTGCATATGGCAACTGTGTAACTACAGCTTCAACGTGCTAGTTCTCCTATGATTTAGCTAAGATGAAATATTTTTTATAATGCTCACACAACAGAGTGTCTATGAAGTCACCTAGGACAGGGTGTTATCCTTCCAAATCAACGTGGTGCACATCAGTAGTTTCCTATAGTAGTCTAGGAGATAAATTCATTATAAAATTTTGAGAATTGTGACTCTGGGATAGTTCTGCTTTGCCAGGTTATAGTTACCGAAAATAAAATTGATTCTTTCTCTTGAAAGCTATGATGAAGACACTTGGTGTTTGTGTGTAATAAATAGCATTTGCACTTAAAATTAATGAAATGATTACCTTTTCACAACTGAGTTTGTTACTTTTTTGTATTTGCATAATTGAACGTTCTAATTTTTAATAGGAATTTGAGAACTCTCAACATGTTAATCAGCTGTGGAGTTTTGGGAACCTTTGACATATTGTGAATTATTGGGGGAGTCATGGGCTACCAATGCATTTGTAGAAGACAAGGTTTTAAAAAATTAAAGTTGTATAAACTGGGTGTTATCTGCCAGTGCTGAATCACTAAATTCTACCCCTGGAACTAACACCACGCCGTGTGTGAACTAACCTGAATTTAAATAAAATCTTGAAACAAAAACAAAATCCTTTTCTAACGTTCTGAAAGATCAAGTGGATCTTGGTATTCTTCTTTTCTAGAATATTCTGAAGGATCTGGAAAAGAGAAAAGCTGACTTAAATACCATCACAGAGAGCAGTGCTGCCCTGCAGAACTTGATCGAGGGCAGCGAGCCTGTTCTAGAGGAGAGGCTCTGTGTGCTCAACGCCGGGTGGAGCCGAGTCCGCACGTGGACGGAGGATTGGTGCAATACACTGATGGTATGTTTCAGGGAAAATTGAACAATGAACGCTTTTCTCCTTTAATTATTTGGAAGCCAATACAGCTTTGATTAGAATCTTAAATCCTGGGGCACCTGGGTGGCTCAGCTGTTGAGCGTCTGCCTTCGGCTCGGGTCATGATCCCAGGGTCCTGGGATCGAGCCCCACATCAGGCTCCCTACTCAGCGGGAAGCCTGCTTCTCCCTCTCCCACTCCCCCTGCTTGTGTTCCCTCTCTCACTGGTTGTCTTTCTGTCAAATAAATAAATGAAATCTTAAAAAAAAAAAAAGAATCTTAAATCCTGTTTTCTGTGTCACAATATTGTTTGGCTTCAAGTGAATTAATTTCATTAGACTACATGTTATTTTTTTCCTTTGGAAAGATAGTAACTAGAAAGAGTTAAAAATGTCTCTATTAAGTAATAAACCATTTGTGACATACAGAGAAATATGTACTTTAATATCTTAGATGTGCCTCATTTGTTATATTTTAATGATTTGATTGTGTATTTAATTTTCATGCAAACATAAACTATATATATAATATTGATAATGTTCTAATAATGGCATACTAGCATCTGACAGCCTAAGTAAAAATTTTGACTACTAGCTGGGTGACATTGGTCAAGTCACTTAAATGCTCTCTTAATCTCATTTTTCTCTTATATAAAATGGACATTATTATAATTTCTACCTCATACAGTTTTTGTGATGATTAGAAGACATAAAACATGGATATTTGACTATATAACTATACTTAAAATAACCAGTTTTAGATATGATGATGATGCTTATGCTAATTATTAAAGGTTATATGTTGTTAGTCTTCGGTTATACCTCTGTTAATTATTTCGTGGAAGTAGTGACCATTTAAATTTCACAGTGGTTTTCCCTCCCTCTTATACCAACAGTGAATATATGGCAACCTCCCTCTCTCTTCCCTTAGAGGGAGTTTCATTTATAAATTATTATTTTGTTTTGACGTATCTGAGAGGACTTTTTTTAAATTCACAGAATTACTGGGTAATAAATAGAGACAGAGAAAAATAAAGTATTGTGTGTTTGAACATTTACTGAAATCAGCCAGAATGTGTAGAGCATTGAAGCTCATGGGCTCACATCTTGATCTGTCAGCTTCTTATCCAGAGTTCATTCACAACTTATTACCTGCAAAACTTGGGTAAATTACTTAAATATTGCTACATTTTAATTTCCTTATATATAAAAGCAGAATAAAAGAACATATCTCACAGAGTTGTTAAATGTTAAATAAAGAATATGAAACTCTTGGCTCATAGATTATGTTCATTAAGTATCTTATATATTAATTTTTATCGTAACTAACTTTATTCCCCATTCTCACAGCCCGTCTATATTCTTCAGTCTGTTACCTTCCAAATTCTCCTTTCAAATAATACCTTTATAGTCCTATTAGAACATTTTTTAAAAAAAGATTTTATTTATTTATTTGAAAGAGAGAGAGAGAAGGAGAGAGCACGAGCCAGGGGTGGGGTGGGGAAGGGAAAGCGAGAGGCAGATTCCCAGCCGAGTGGGGAGCCGGACCTGGGGTTCCATCTAGGAACCCTGTGTTCATGACCTGAGCCAATGGCAGATGCTTAACTTACTGAGCCACGCAGGTGCCCCTGGAACATTTAACATTGAATAAGTCTGGTGGTTGTCAGTTCTTCGTTCTCAGAATCCAGATCACTTTTCAAACTTTCCTTATTTATGGGTTCTCATTTTCTTTTTTTAACTATCCTTCCAAGTATGGATTAATAATTTGTTTTCTTGTCTTTTAAATACTTCTAAGGTTTTTTCTTGTTTCCATTGTCCTATAAAATACTGTTCTTAAAAGCTGTTAATTTCATCCAAAGGCTTCCCTACTCTTATTGATCGAGCCCCAAACTCTTGCTTGCTTTGCCTCAGCTATTTTGCTTTGTTTTAATCAGCTTAACTGTTTTCTTCTGGTTTTCACATTTATTCTCTCAATCACACTTTCTGTCCTGCTTCAGGAAATGTTAGGTCTGTGCCAACTCTACTTTTAAGTCCTGGTGGCACTGAGCTGACAAGCCACAGGCCTGCCAGTCGCTCAGTCTACTGAGCAGGCAGAATCTTATTCAACCCATATTTTGATCATTTTTATATTATTATTCTTTTATATTATTATTAGTTTTTAAAAAATATAATCAAGGGGGTAAATGAAATTATTAGAATGAGGAATAAAGGAGACAAACGAAATGGAACTGAAAAAGAAAGTTTCACCTTTTCTTCAACTTTTTACTGTATTGAGGTCTAAATCAAATAAATTTAAAAAAATACATAACCATAGCTGTGCATTTTTAGGAATGAGATTTATTCACTGGGAAAGAGCTTCACAGGAAGATGGAAACCTATCTTGAAATTCAGCATGCATTGGCTTTTCACAGGTCTTTTAAATGTCATCTAGGATTATTGTCTTAAATATTGCATGTGATTACATCAGGTTTCGTTAATTCCTTTCTAGAATCATCAGAGCCAGTTGGAAATATTTGACGGGACTGTTGCTCACCTAAGTACCTGGCTTTATCAAGCTGAAGCTCTGTTGGACGAGATTGAAAAAAAACCAGCAAGTAAACGGGAAGAAATCGTGAAGGTACCAAGCGCAGAGTATCCGTAACACTTCTGGAAGGTTTTGGTGTGGTCTTTCCTCTACTGCTCCAAGCTAACTTGCTTAACATCATTCTTCCCTTGCCGTAGATTCACTAGTTTTTATTTTGGTGGGAGAAACCAAGGTCTCATAGGAGTCCTTTATGAATAGCTCTTCATTAAATTGATTGTTCTAAAAAATTGTCCTGGGATCCATGAAATTCATTTAAACTGCCTTAAATTCTGAGTTAGCATCACCCCCATGTTTGGTTTTGATTTTTCTGATATGGTAATTTTGTGTTTTCTTGCCATTAGCGTTTACTATCTGAGCTGGATGATGCCAGCCTCCAAGTTGAAAATGTCCGTGATCAAGCCGCTGTTTTGATGAATGCACGTGGAGGCTCAAGCAGGGAACTTGTACAACCAAAATTAGCTGAACTGAATAGAAACTTTGAAAAGGTGTCTCAACATATCAAAAGTGCCAACGTGAGTAATTATATTTTAATATAAAACTATTTTTCCTGTGGGCATGTGTCTCAAGGATAGGTGATTATATGGTGTATACATCAAAGAATTTTGAATGAAAATGATTTTAGTCACTTTTTCTTTGAATGGAGCATCAGTCCTTATTTATTTGTGATTTTGCCTATGAAGGAGAGACAACAGGAAATTAGTATTGAAGGAAATAAACCCTTTGAGAAAAGCTTTCAAAGTCTCAATCAGAAATTAAAATGGGCTATAAAAATAAGACTCCCCTCTACCCCTCCCCCCATGCTTGCTCTCTCTCTGTCTCTCTCAAATAAATCTTAAAAAAAAAAAAAAGTTGGGGGTGCCTTGGTGGCCCAGTTGGTTAAGTGACTGACTCTTGGTTTCTGCTCAGGTCATGATCTGAATTATGAGATCAAACTCTGCTTCAGGCTCTGTACCCAGCACAGTCTTCTTCTTTCTCTCTCCCTGTCCCCTCTTTGTCCCTCCCCCTCCTCTCTCTCTCTCTCTCAAATAAATAAATAAATAAATAAATCTTAAAAAAAAAACTAAGACTCATTCCCAAGCTTAGGCATGAATATTAAACCCATTACTGTATATTACACTTTGTAAATTTGTGCACACTACATGCTTGGTAACTGGTTTTTTGTTTTATGGCATCCAAAAGTTACAAGAAATTTCACAATTTAGACCTAATGCTGAAAAGCTACTATCTGCTGTTATAAATTTGAAAAAGGGCTTTATAAATTTAAATAAGAGGATGATAAGAGTTTTCCTTAAAAGTTTTTATTTATGCTTCCATATTATAATTTTTTTTCTCTGTGTATATCTTACTAATTCTCTTTTTTCTTTCCCTTGTTTCCTGAGGGGGAGGGAACGAAGCCTTTTATTGTAGTGTTCTCCAGCCCTAGAATGTGGCGAGTGCTCAGTAAATGTTAACCTGGAAAGATAAGGACATTTTGATGGTGGGCTAGGCAAAAACCAAAACGGTATAGCTGACTTTCGGGGGGGTCATTCGAACCAGGTTTCATTCTGACAGAGGAGTATGAGGTTTTCAGGATCCCAGTGGGGCCCGTGGGTTGGCATTTTTGAGTATTTGGTTAATTCTACCTCTTGAGAGTTGTGTGTGGAAATTATCTAAGAGTAAGGACCCTCTATTTTGCAAGAAGTAAACATTATCCAAGTCTGCTTTAATTTGAAATATCTGACATAATAGGCCAAACTATCTTTCATAGCTCATGAATATACTTAGATTTTTCACAATTTATGGAAGACAAATAACTTGCTTTAACTTTTTTCTTCCTTAGCTTTGACCTTACTTCCCTACCTTCTGACCTAAGCTCATTTGTACTTTTCAGAAGGTATATAGGAACATTTTCCTGGTATAAAAGAGTAAAGCATGAGACATAGGGATGGAGTGAGAGGAAGTACAAAGAAGCAAAATTATTATTGTCCCCATAAATAACTTCTGCTAACATTTTGGCATACATGTCTACTCTTAGTCATATCTATGTGATATTAAAATATCAAGAATTTTAATTGTTTTGTATGTTCCCCTTTGACATGGCTTTCAACAGCTCTGGGGGGTTCCATTATATGATCTGTTATACTTTTGCAAGTCAGTTTTCCACTTTTAGTGTCCTTTTTAAAATACTGAATTATCAAAATCCTTTTATGCATGTCTTTTTGCTCATTTGTTAATATGCCCTTTAGGGTCAATTCTTAGAATTCCTTGAAATTGTTGTATAGTTGTGCATATAAATACCATTAAGTAGATTTTCCAAAGGGTCCTACAAAAAGTTTGTGCCAATTTCTTCTTCCATAATCAGTGTGAGAGTGCTTGTTTCTCCATGCCTAGCCAATACCCTTATTAGGTTAGTTTTATTAAAGTTGTTACATTGAGTTTAGTCATATAAATATAAAGTCTTTCTATAGTGATACTGTCTGAAAATACTGCATTGAGAAATGCTTACTTTTTCAGAGTTTGGGTATCAAAATCCAAAGGGGAATCTACGGGGGAAGGTTACCTGGGGGACATTCTGTGGGAGGTCTCTATACTCAGTGGTGGCCTTTTTTCTTTCTGTGGCCGTGGCAGGGATGGTTTTGGATGTTGGCACTATTTCCTGCTTGCTCATGTGCCATCTCAGAATCCTCCCACAGCACTGCTGGGAGCCACGGTTATTTGCACACTAGCTCACGTCTCTGGCTGGAGTTTGGAGAAAATGGGTAACTCAGAGAAGCCCGAATAGATAAAATCATTGCTCGATGAATGATTGAAATTGAAGTCAATTCAAATAAATGCTAGCTCCTCTCTTGACCCGCCATCCCTTTGATTCACGATGAAGGTCTGGTTAAGAATGTATCTTTTCAGAGAACACTTTTCCTTCTGCAGTTGCTAATTGGCCAGGAACCATTATCCTACCACTCTATGGTCACCACCAAAGCATTTGAAGCTGATGTACTTTTCTCTGACCTGGAAAAATTAGAAAGTGACGTAGAAAATATGTTAAAAGTTGTGGAAAAGCACTTGGAATTTGGTGACGAAGATGAAAAGGTCAGTTCAAGGAGATTTTCAAAACCATGGTGTTCTTACTTTTCTGTTCTGTTAATTATATTTTTACATCTGTGATGTTTATCCAAAGAATCTGCCAAGTCATGCCAAAGAATAGACCCAGATATGATTTTCTGCTGAGTGTCATCATAAGAGTTGCCAAGTGATTTACATAACGCTTAAAAAAAAAAGACACACTTTGACTAAAGGTAGTGTTGTTTCAGTGTTCTCTAACTTCCTCTACACTAACATTCTTTACGAGATATTTTAACTTCAAATGTGAAATATTAAAAAAAACCATGAAGTTTTGTTACTTATCATTCAGATGAGCGGATCTTGACTGATCTCATACTTTGTAGGTATTTCTCTTACTTGGGAACCGATAAGTAAGCGATGCTATGCATTTTTCTTTTCAGTAAGCTGTTTTTCCTATTAAACATTCAGGTGGATGAGGAGAGAGCCCAGATTGAGGAAGTCCTACAAAGAGGAGAACAAATATTACATCAGCCTATGGAGGATAATAAAAAAGAAAAGATTCGTTTGCAGTTACTACTTTTGCGCGCAAGATACAATAAAACTAAGGTATTGTCTCGGGAGAGACTCTGTTTTCCTTAAATAACTTATTTAGCTCTTTCCATTCAGATATTTGATGTTGCATTTATGGATACCTTAAAAAACAGGTGGAATGGTATCTCTTTCTCCTTTCTAGTATACATTACTAAATAACATTTATATTTTTAGATGGGACAAGACTCAAAGGAAATAGACACAAAATCTTATTACTGGGATCTCTTTTGGACTTCTAATAATGTATTAAATCTAAAAGGCATCTATCCTTTTTAGAAGTGGCTTCCTCTTTCAGTTCTGTATTTTATATGTGGAGGTCTTAATCACCTGAAAAAATTTTTAGTTAAAAAGTAACTAAATTTGTGAATTGATAAACTACGATTTGCATTCTAGAAAAAGATTCACTACCAGCTCCCTTTTCAGTGGCCCTCATCCCAACTGCATTGTAGGTGTGCTGGTTTTCTCTAAAAGTCTGTTCTTAGGTAATCCTTCTAAGAACCATTTTTAGTTAACGATGTTGAGTCTAGTGGAAGATTCTACTCTCTCAGGTTTTACTGCCGGTTAGACGTCTCTGTTTGTACTGCAGCCTTGTACCATATCCCAAGCTAGACTTGTCCTCTCCCTTCCCCTTTCAACCCATGTTTCCTAATTTATTCCCTATCTTAGTTTATTTCCCTAAAAACTACCTATTCTCAAAAGTAGAAAACTCAAAATCTTCTCAACCATTTCTTGTTCTTCACACCATATTGAGTGGGTATTAAAACCATCTCTTCTGAATGAAGTACGATGCCTCTGAACCTAAAGTTCAACACAGTTCTACCAGTTTCTTGCTTTATGCCCCTGGAGAAATGACTCAATTTCTCTTAGTCCACTATCCTTTCCATAACTCAGACTCTTATGATTTTCTCCTGTTAGTCACTGCAGTGTGTCCCAAGCTGGGGTTTTTTATGTCCAGTTTTTCTTTTTCTTTTTTTTTTGAAAGACAACTTTTTATTACTTTTATGTACAGAAAATTCAATAGCGTCCACTTAGCCCAGTTTGGTGGCCAGTTCTTTAGCCTTGCCTTTTCCAACTTGGTGATGCGAACCACAGACTTCGGCCCCAGGACGTTGCCTCCCCAGTGGCCAGCGGATCTTATCATATCTGTCATTGTCATTGGTCCTGATGGCTTCCACCAGCTTTGCCAGGACTCGTTTGTCTTCTGAGTTGACCTATGTGAAGGCGACAGTGGTGCAGGTCTTCCTGTGGACCAGACGCCCCAGCCTGGCCTTCCCCTTGATAATGCAGTAGGGAACCCCCATCTTAGGACACAGGGCAGGCAGGAAAACCACCAGGTCAGTGGGACCCACATCATGTGCAGTCACTACCAGCTGAGCCTTCTTGTTTTCCTCCAAGGTGGTGACAGTGTTAACCCCCGCTCAAAGGACAGGCGGCCTCTTAGTCGGGACATCCCCTTTGCCTGCAGCTTTCTTCTCGGCCCGGGCCAGCAGTCTCTGCTTCTTCTCCTGCTTTGTCTCTGGTTGGTACTTGTGGGCCAGCTTAAGCAGTTGAGTAGCTGGCTGGCAGTCCAAGGCCTGGGTGAACTGGTTAATTGTGGGAAGCAGTTGTAGACGTTTATAGAGAATAGCCCTTTGCCGCTGCAGCTGGATGTAGCGAGGCCATTTGACAAAGCGGGTGAGGTCCCTTTTGGGCTGGATGTCCTGTCTGATGCCAAAATTCGTGGGCCTTTTCTTGAACAGGAGATTGACCACCTTCTTGGCCTCCTGCTTCTTCAGGACAGCAGGAGTCGGGGCCACCTTCTTCCCTTTCGCCTTCTTCCCTTTCGGCATCTTGGGCTGCTGGAGGAGAGAGAAAGAAAAGGGAATTGTGGGTAATATGTAGGTGACCTCGGAAGTCGCAAGATCTATGTCCAGTTTTTCTTAACTCTAGCCCACCCTCCATATTGTCCTCAGAATTATTACCCCCAATGTTATGGCTGGTCAGGACATTCCTTTACCTAAGAAAGTGTTCAGGAAAATACTGCAAAATACAGAAAAAGCTTTAAGCGCAAGGTTCATCACTATAATGATACACTAAAACTTCTATCTGGTCTCAAGCTACCTCTGATTCACTGGCACCTACCAGGAGTTAGCTATGCTGGTTTTCTGTACATTTTCCCAAACATATCAGTGCCTTTGCACCTTTGGGGTCTTGCTAGTTTTATTCTTACTCCTTGGTATGGATTTTATCTCCTTGTGTTACCTGAAAAATGTATCTTTTAAGGCTTGGCTCCATTTTTATTCCTAATATTTTTCAGATAATGTTATAGTTCTTTGCTTCATTCTTACTTTTAAAAGCATCTTACTTTCCTAGAACTTCATCTTTGGGTCCCAAATCATAAATCATTACTGGTCCAAAATGGAAATAACTTTTGGACTTTTAACAAATGAGTAAATTTGTTTTTTAGGCGTACTAATATGCAGCACAACAGGCATTTTTCATTTTGGGTTCACTAGCATTGGTTACTGTAATTAAAATGTTTTTAAAATGCCCGAAAAGGTTTTGTCCTTATTTCATTAGCCCATATGCTTCTTCAGATTTGCAGTTCTTAAAACTGTTTCTTCTCTGTGAGCATTAGAATTTCGTGGGGAACTTAAAAAAAACTCTAACCTGCTAACCAGTTAAATCAAAATCTCTTAGTTTGGGTTTATCTGTGAACGCTCTTTAAACAAACAAACAGACAAACTTTCTAAGTAATTCTGATGTTCAGTCAGAATTGAGAACTACCAGCTTATAGGACTCATTTTCTTACTTGGAATGTGTGTTAAATGACCTTATCCCATTTGTTTGCGAGGGTACGTGTTACTATTTTTAAAATATGTGTGAGCTCTTTATAAAATAAAGATATTAGTCTCTGTCTTATTTGCTATAGAAGTATTATCTTGTTGATTTTCATCTTCTAATTATTTTATCTTTAACATGCAAACACTTAAAATTTTTGTTTAGCCCTACGTGACTATGTTTTTCTTGTGTGTGTGTGTGTGTGTGTGTGTGTGTGTGTATGTGTGTGTGTGTGTGTGTTTTCCAGCCTATTTGGGATCTTAAAAATCCTTATTTTCCACAGAGATGATGACTATTGAGCTCTGTTCAGTTCTGGTTTTTCCCTATGGTTTGACAAAAAACAAAACTTAGGAACTTTCTATAAAGTGTCCATATAATATTAACTTTTTAATCTATTTCTCTGGAATTAGGTTGTATATGATGTGAGCAACATCATGTAATACTGTCAAATGTTAGCATTGGCCTGCAGTATATTTGGATTTCTGTGTCCTAGCAGAGTTCTTTAAAAATAAAATTATCCAGAAGTAAAGTCTGGGTCAGATTTCGAGTACTTTTTTTTTTTTCCCTTCTCCTAGGACACTGATTGATCACTCTCTTGGGATAAAATCTATTTTTGGAATACAGAAAGCACATGGTTAAATTTTGAACTGCCTTGCTGCTTCTGCAAGAGTATGGAGGCTCAGGAAATCCTAGGTTATCTTTATAGTCTGAATAGAAAAAGGTAGTCTTTAATGAAGGTGATTTTTTTTAACTTGGAACGTCCTATTTACAATACCTACAGACCTTCCCATTCTTTTATATTTATAGCTTAAAAAATATAATTTGCCTTCTTCGACACATGGGTAAATATCTAGAAATGCTTTCTGACTAAAATTTGAATGCATAGCATCAGGATAATAAAATTAATATTAGTATCAAGTATAAATAATCATGTGGATAAAATCAGGAAATCTTTGGACTTTTTCTATCCTGCTATCCAAGACTGTCCAGCAATTGGTGAATGCATTTTATCACATTCTAGAAGACAAATAAATGCAGACCTCTAGATTCAACACCATGTTGTTGACTTACTGGTTTTACTCTTGAGTCTTGGTTTCATTTAGGAATCGTAACCATAGCCATTTTTAGGACAATACCTTCTTGAACATGTATTTATGATCATTTTCACTGCCATCTTTGAATTTGCAAAGGAGTATCATTTTTTAGAAGTTTAATAGAGGAAAATAGTGAAAGCATCAGGGAAGCCACCTTAATTCATGAAAGGATGCACTTTGCTATTTGCAAGTAGTAGACTGCACTTAATAAAGTGTAGCCATTTGGAATAAAGGACGTGAATGCCTCCAAGACGGGTGGCCCATCCCAGAGAGCACTTTTTTGTTGAGAGAGTTCTGATTGGAGGATATGTTAAGTAGTCCACTGGGCTTAGGATCTGTCTGACTGATTGTCTTATATAGGAGTCATGTTCTGTAATATTGTTCGCAAAGGTTAAGATTATATACTGCATTGCCTGGATATTATTTTAATCAAAACCACTGTTGCATTTCTTATGTTATGAATACTTGTTTCACTTATTTCTGTTTTCAACAGTGAAGCCTAGACCTGTTTAATCTAATTGTGACATTTTACAAAATGGGTAGAATGATCATGGTATTAAAACGTTTTATTTCATACGGAACTTTATGATTTGTGGCATATTCTCATTTCCCCAACAGCTCAAGAAAGGAGTTGTTACGTTCTTGTTTGCTACATGAGTTTAGATGGCGCATGTCTTAAAGAAAAACCTGTCAAGCTTCAACTTATTTATACTGCTTAAGCGCAGGCTACAGAAGAAAATCAGTATGGAGATTTGTCAAGGGTTTCTTAGCAATACAGGACAAAAATATATTAAAAAAAAAAAAAGCAACAACTTAGTTTTTTTTAATTTGGGTTCATGGTATTGAATTGCTCCACAAAATAGTATTGTGTTTTTTTTTTTCTATTTGCTATTATTCATTGTGGGGATATTTTAAGAGATGTGTCCTATTATTATTGTTTTTACAGGCGGTCCCTAATCAACAGAGAATAGGTCAGCCTGCTCCTGGAAGTCGATCGCCACCTCTCCCCACAGATTATCTAGTTGAGATTAACAAAGTTTTACTTTCCATGGATGATGCTGAATTATCACTGAATGCTCCCGAGCTAAGCACTGTTGTCTATGAAGACTTCTCTTTTCAGGAAGACTCTCTGAAGGTAAATCTCCAGGCACCTCGTTTGAATAGCCATAGTTATTGCAGAAATAAGGCAAGGAATCTGTCCTTGTGCTTTTGTAGGTGGCTATAATTTTTAAACTTTGTGCCAAGGAATTAAAAATGTATACGAATAATAAACCTTCCCCATTTCACCAAGGAAATATTATCAAATTTTTAATTTCTTAAGAGTAGGCATGGATTTTTAAGTATGCACAGTTATTAATTCTTGGCAATATCAAAAACTTCTTTAATCTAACACCTGCACGGTCCATATTCCTTTCTTATAAACTTGATTGTCAGTTGATGTAAAATATCACCATTTATATTATGTATAACGAGGTAGGATTGGCCATTGTTTGGGGTATGGAATACATGTTGCTTATACGTTAATAGAGATCTGGAAGTTTTTAGTTATTCACAAGACTATTAAATACCATTAAGAATTTTTCACATAATACGATTGCACTTATGTATAAATTTGCAATAAAATTGCTATAGATTTGTTATGTTTGCTAGCTCATTTCTGTCATTTAAATTAGCATTATTACATAAAATATAAATCATTCCAGCTTCAAACACTTCATTATCCTTTCAGAATACCTGAGGCTTTTTATATGTCCTGTACAAATACTGCTTTGAACAACTGTGAGGATTTTTCTTTTCTGCCGTTAGGATATTAGGTAGCATTTCTCACACTTTGGCCAATACAGGGTATTATATATTTTTTAAAGTTTTCAGTTTTGACGAGCAATAATTATTATATCTCATTATATTTAAAATTAATGTTATGCAAAATAAATTTTTGGTCTTCCGTGATTTCATTCTTCTTATCTCTTTGCTGGATTGTGTTAACGTGTGACAATGCATTTGTAGAATATCAAAGATCAGCTGGACAAACTCGGGGAGCAGATTGCAGTCATTCATGAAAAACAACCAGACGTGATCCTCGAAGCTTCTGGACCTGAAGCTATTCAAATCCGGGATACACTTACTCAGTTGAATGCAAAATGGGACAGAATTAATAGAATGTACAATGATCGTAAAGGGTATGTGTAAATTAAAATCTTACTTTTCTTAAAAAGGCCTGTAAGTACATGGGCCACGACAAAGGTCATATGTACACTAAGATTAATGAGAATAAGTTCCACATCCTTGTCCTAGGCGTTGTTTAATAAATTGTGATGAGTGTGTTTCCTTAAAGAGGAATTGCATCACATATAGATGATGGTTTGCAACATAATATCTTAATAATTAAAGGAAGCACCCTTAATTTTTAGTATCTGAATAGTGTGTATTTTCCTTAAAAAACTTAGAAAAGATTTTCATTAATGCTCACTTTCTCCACACCCTTGATGATTAATGCAAGTGAAGAACAGGGATAACTACAGATAGTTTGAATCTATGTATAACCTTAAACCCTTTTTTTAAATAATTTTCTGTTTAAATTTCTCCTCTGTTTAAATTTTCTGTTTAAATTTCTCCTCCTCCTCCTCCTCCTCCTCCTCCTTCTCCTCCTCCTCCTCCTCCCCCTCCTCCCCCTCCTCCTCCTCCTCCTCCTCAAGATTTTATTTATTTATTTGGCAGAGAGAGAGACAGCCAGCGAGAGAGGGAACACAGCAGGGGGAGTGGGAGAGGAAGAAGCAGGCTCCCAGCGGAAGAGGGACTCGATCCCAGGACCCTGGGATCACGCCCTGGGTCAAAGGCAGACGCTTAATGACTGAGCCACCCAGGCGCCCCTTTTGAGCCTTCTTTCTCGATTTTGACCAGAACTATTACTAAGTAGAAATAAGAATGGTAAGGTTTTTGCCAGTAGCTGCATATGTGGTGAGAGGCAAGTAAGGGGTGAAACAGCCAATATAAAGAACTGTGTAAGAGGAGAGTTACCAGAAAATGTGTTGGAAAACGTTAAGAGACATACACACAACAACTAAGCATCACGTTCTTCATCTTTGTTTTAGCTGACATATTTCAAGTGAGTATACAGTCCTTGAACAGATCACTTTTAATGGCCTTTGGGTGTATTCCTTTGTATGCATTTTTAAAATCGTCTCTGTACATTTAGAGAATATTTTTTACATACATTTTTATGCATAGTTCGGCCTAGTTACACTTGATTATTAGATGATGATTAATTTGTTAAAACAGAATAACTCTTTTTAAAAGTCTTATGAAACACAGTAACGTTTAACAAGAAGGCTGTGGATGGCATCATGAAATTGTTTCTCATATGCCTGCCAACAGTATCGGTTAATATTGACAGGTTGTTTTTGTTTTTGTTTTTGACTTTTGATAATTGTGTAGCGATGGATTGCATCTCCATCTTATTTTCCTGTTTTCATTTCTTTGGTTATCAAAGAGATTTCAATATTCTTATATATGTTTACTGGTCCCAGTGTTGAATTTCTTCTGGATCATTAGGTGATCCTCTTTGCTTGTTTTTCTATCATGATACTACTGTTTACTTATTAATTTGCAAAAGCTTTTTCCACATTAAGGATATTAACCATTCATATTTTTTGTTTATCACTTAACTATTTACAGCTTTTCATGGGCCCCTTAATTTTGTTAATGGTGTTTTTTGATGTATGGAAGTTCTCATTTTATAATCCTATCTTATAAGTCTTTTCCTTTGTGATTTCATTTTGTTTATGTGAATATAAATTAGCTTTTGATTGTGAGATTAGTTAAGTACTTATATATGTTTAAAAAACAATTTTATTTGATTTCAAGTTTACACTGAATAACTAACCCATCTGCATTTTATTATGGTATGTACTTTGGGTTAAGCCTCTAGTTTGGTGGTTCTGTACACTGCCTCTTCAGTAGCAAGAGTAGATAGAGTCCATGCATCTCTACCTTTTAAACACTTAAGTTTTCCATAGTAACTGCCCCAATTTACATTCCCACCAACAGTGCATGAGGATTAACTTCTCTCCACATTCTTTCCAACACTTGTTATTTCTTGTCTTTTTGATACTCAGTTTTCTGACTGGTGTGAGATGGTATCTCATGTGGTTTTGATTCACATTTCCCTGATCAGTGATGTTGAACAACTTTTCATGTGTCTGTTGACTATCTGGATATCTTCTTTGTAAAAATGTCTGCTCAGGTCCATTCCACTTTCATGGGATCATTTGTTGTTTTGGATTGAGTTGTAGAAGTTCTTTATATATTTTGGATAACAACCCCTTATTGAATATATCATTTGCAGATACTTTCTCCCATTCAGTACGTTGCTTTTTTATTTTGTTGATGGTTTTCTTCACTGTGCAAAAGCTTTTTATTTTGGTCTGGTTCCAGTAGTCTATTTTATTTTTTTATTTTTTTTTCTTTACCTGAGGAGACATATCCATAAATATGAGTATTTATGGATACTTATGGCTAGCATCCCAGAGATTACTGCCTGTGTTACTTTTGGATAGTTTTATGGTTTCAGGTCTCACATTTAAATCTTGACTACATGTTTGCTTTTACCAGTGAAAAATTTCAGGTATCACATTTAAGTCTTGACTATGTGTTTGCTTTTACCAGTAAAAAAAAAAAAGAAAAAATCGTTATTTTCTTACTTTTCTAGTTGTGGCGTTTTCTTTCCACTTGAAGAATTGTGGTGAACTCCTTTAACTTTTGTTTGTCTGGGAAGTCTGTCTATCCTTCAATTCTGAATGACCTTGCCAGGTAGAGTATTGATTGGAGGTTTCTTCCTTTCAGCAATTAAAATATATCATGCCACTCTCTTCTGACTTGTAGAGTTTCTGTGGAAAAATCAGCTGATAGCCTTGTGTAATGGTTTGTTTCTATGTAATGGTTTGTTTTTTCTTGTTGCTTTTAAGATTCCCCCTTTTATCTTTAGTTTTTATCATTATAATTATTCTGTGTCTTGGTGTGAACTTCCTTGGGTTCATCTTGTTTGGGATTCTTTGTGCTTCCTGGACCTGGATGTCTGTTTCCTTCCCACTGTTAGGGGTGTTTTCCACTATTAATTTCTTCAAATAATTTTCTGCCCCTCTTCTCTCTAACTTCTCTTTTTGGGATTCCTATAATGTGAATGTTATTACGCTTGATGATGTTTCAGAGTCCCCCTAATCTATTCTCATTTTTATTATTATTACTTTTCTTTTTGCTGTTCAGTTTGGTTGTTTTCCATTACCCTGGCTTCCAGATTGCTGATTCATTCTTCTGCATCCTCTAATCTGTTGATTCCCTCCAGTATATTTTTCATCTCAGTTATTGTATTCATTAGCCCTGACTGGTTATTTTTTATATTTTCTGTCTTTTTGTTGAAGTTCTTACTGAGTTCAAGTATTCTTCTCTCAAGTCTGGTGAGTATCTTTATGACCATTACTTTGCTCTCTCTATCAGGTCTATTGCTTATCTCAGTTTTGTTTAGCTTTTTTTTTCCCCCTGTGATTTTGTTTTGTTCTTTCATTTGGGACATATTCCTCTGTTTCCTCATTTTGTCTGACTCTCCATGTTTGTTTCTGTGTATTGGATAGGTCAGTTATATCTCTTGGTCTTGAAGGTAGTGGATTTGTGTGGTGTCCTGTGGTGCAATCCACACTATTGCATGTGCCCTCCTGTTGTGCTGAGCCATGATTACTATGCACAGTGGTGGGTCAGGCTGGCCCTTAGCCCAGCTGGCTACACTGACCTGCTTTGCCTGCTGTAGGCCCACTGGGCAGGGTTTGCTCCCCTGGCTGTGAAGAGACCTGGTTGCAGCCACCTTGGGCTTATTGGTGGATGGGGCCAGTACTTAATTTGGCTGTCTACGGTTAGCTGGTGCAACAGCTGCAGGGGCAGGAAAGGGCAGGGCTTGCTCTCTGCACAGCCAGCTGAGAGGCCCAGCTGCAGTATGTGTGGACACTTTGGTATGTGAGGTTATCTCCTCTACTCCCCAGGTCAGGAGTCACTTTGGAGGGATGCCTGCCCAGGCGAATTGGTTGGGTTGGGAGGGTCTGCAGGGGAATGCCAGGATGGGCATGTGGTGCTACCAAGGTGGATGGATGGAGAGTGTCAGAATTGTCTTCCAGAACCATCTTACTATCTGTGTTGGGCAACAGCAAGAAAAATGGCATCTGCCAGCACTTTCGTCCCTGGGGAAACTTCCTGCAGATCCCTGTCCCTCTGGTAGTTTTGTGCTTTTCTTGTTCATTACTATACAGTTGGTGTGTGGTAGCTTTCTTCTGCACTGTATGTGCATGTGTGTGTGCATGTGCGTGTCTGGTATAAAATTGATTTTTTTGACCTTTGTAGTATCTTGACACATCAATTGTATATAATGATAACTTTTTTTCTTTTTAAAAATCTTCCTATTTGTGTATATGTATTTGGCTAATGTGGTAGAACTTTGAGAACATTGCTGATTAGTAATGTTGATGGCAGAAGTTCTGTTATTTTCTTGATTATAAAAATGTTACCTTTTAAAAAGGTAACATGGGAATTTTCAAAATTTTAAGCACCAAACTATATTTTACTATATTTTCTTATGTTAGAAAAGTCTCATCTGTCTTAACTTTTATTATTTTGTTTCCTTTGTTAACTTGATTGAACTTGCTGGAGGGTTGCCTCCTTTATTTTATCCCAGCACTTGGATGCATTATGTTCTTATTCTTAATTTTTGTTTTTCTCTCCCACTTTGGTAACCTATCTTAAATATTTATTTTTCTCCATCCATGTTTATCCACCTTTCACAAGTAGTAAGTGAGAACTTTTTTTGTATTCTGGTTTTTTTTTGTAAAACATCAAGGCAGTGGCAAATGTCCTACATTTTCATGGTTTCTGTTATCAGTTATAATCACATGAAGGTGAGCACCAAGTTCATTTGTCTATACCAGGTCCCTGTGCCATTTGGCTGATAAAACTTTTCAAACTTTTTCAGGAGTAGAATTTAGTGATTCATCACTTACATACAACACCCAGTGCTCATCACTATAAGTGTCCTCCTTAATGCCCATCACCCATTTAGCCCATCCCCACACTTACCTCCCCTCCAGCAACCCTCTGTTCTCTATAGCTAAGAGTCTATTTTATGGTTTGCCTCTCTCTCTCTCTCTCTCTTTTTCTTCCCCTATGTTCATCTGTTTTATTTCTAAATTCCACATATAAGTGAAATCATATGGTATTTGTCTTTCTCTCAATGACTTATTACACCGTATGTTGACTAACTGGAATTTAAATAAAAACTTGAAACAAACAAACAAGATAAAACTAATCTATGGGGGGAAAAACTTTTTGAACTTTGTTGGCCTATAGTAAAAGTAAGATAAATGCCATGAAAATATAACAGATCATCTTTCTTTTTTTTTTTCTTTAAGATTTTATTTATTTATTTGACAGAGAGAGAGAGACAGACAGCCCTTCGAGAGAGGGAACACAAGCAGGGGGAGTGGGAAAGGAAGAAGCAGGCTCCCAGTGGAGCAGGGAGCCTGATGTGGGGCTCGATCCCAGGACCCTGGGATCACGCTCTAAGCCGAAGGCAGACGCTTAACAACTGAGCCACCCAGGCACCCCACAGATCATCTTTCTTTGAGAACTCCCTTATGCCTACTTCACACTGGTACATGGTGTTAGTTTTCGTATTTTTTCAAATAAGTAATTTTACAACCATCTTAGATAAATAATGGAGCCCCCTTTTCCTGGATGAATTTCTTCCCTTTCTTTGAGCGAGTTGTTTCTTCCTTCTCATCTTGGATCCTTGCATCCTTATATATCTTCTCTCCTAAGAATGTCTTTTCAGGTATTCGTATTTCCTTTGGTGGCTTTCACTGCTATGCAGACAAAGTTCAGACCTCTCATCTTGAACTTGGAAGCTTTTTATCAGTGTTCTCCAGATGGCTTGATTTCTTATGCCTTGTACCTATTGCTTGAAAAAAAGTTTCCTTCATTCATTTCACACAAACTTGATTAAAATTTTCTTTGTTTTCTTTACCTTCCCAGTTTCTGATTCTTACTCAATTCCATCTTCTACAAGGAATAGTTTTCCTTCTTTCATCAGTCATTCTTTTTCTATTATTTAAAAATTTTCAAAATTCAATTTTAAGACTTCACCCATCCATCTACCTCTGTGTACTTGTCTATCCATCTGTCCATGCACCATCTCTTTGACCAGTATTTATTGAGTGCTGACTAATTCAAGGCACGTGCAGCTCCGTGTAAGTAGTTATGAAGGATTATGAGGCAGGTGTACTAAATAGATATAGTCTCTGTCTCAGGGTCCAAATGTATATGGTAGAAAAATATAGACATAGTGCCTAGTGCTGTGATGGGGACAATACAGGAGACCTTGCTAGGCACCTTGAAGAATTTGGCAAGTCTTCTTAGAGGTTACCCAGGCGAAGGAATAGAGGGAATACAACATTGCATAAGGTCATAGATAAGAGAGAGAGTGCAGTACAGTTGAGGAAATGGAAATAGTCCAGCAGAGTTAGAACTCATAGGAGAGAGATGAAACCAGAAAGGTCTGAAGGGACTATATCAGAAGGACCTTTTGTATCAAGTTAAGTACAGTTGACCCTTGAACAACATGGGGATAGGAGCACTGACCCCCTCCCCCCAATGTAGTTGAAAATCTGTGTATAACTTTTGGCTCCCCCAAAACTTAACTACTAATGCTTACTGCTGACTAAAGCCTTACTAATAACATAGTTTATTAACACATATTTTGTATGTTATATGTATGATATACTGTATTCATACAATAAAATAAGCTAGAGAAAAGAAAATGTTATTAAGAAAATCATAAGGAAGAGGACATATATTTGCTGTATTTATCAGAAAAATCCATGCGTAATTATAGGGAGCCATTACAGTATTTTAACAAGGGAATGACAAATTGCTGATTGTAGAATATGCTGGTAGACGACAAGACTAAGAGCTAGGAGAACCAGTCTAGACTGGTCGCATGACGGTAACTCGATTAGGATAGTGGCTGTGGAAGTGGAGACTAAGGGAAAATTTGAGAATTAAATAGGGTAGTCAATAAAATGTGGTGATTCATGGGATGTTGGAGTAAGGAAGAGGGAAGAATGAAAAAATGAGCCCCAAGTCTTTGGCTTGAGGACCTAAGTAGGTGGTAGTACCATTGCCAGAGATAGTACATCGGTGGTGAGATGAGTTTGTGGGGAAGATGGAAGGCCAGTTGAGATATTAGAGATAGCAAACTCATATGTTTATAAACCAAGGATGCAGTAAGGCTGGGACTTTGAGTCTGACTGTCTGGAAGTCCACAGCCTTTCACAATACTGTGCTGCTTCCCATACAAGCTGGCAGGGTTAGGGAGGAGGGGATGGCTTTCTGAGTCCTATTTTTGCATCGCCCCCCCCCCCCCCCCGCTTTTTAAAAAACTCTTTCCTATTTAATCCATAGCTATTCTGCTTAGATTTATTTGAAATTTATGTTCTGTTACAATGATACTCATCTTTACTAAATATAATGTTTATGTTCTCAAGGTCTTCAGATCTTTTAGGCAGCCTTTTTAGCAACATTTTCTGTTGCAACATCTGAAAAGTTAGAATTCATGTTTCTTATTTAGTTATTGCCTGGGTTTATGAAAGGTAATGAGGATTGCCTCTGTATCTTCTCTTAGTGTTTTGTTTGAAGTGCTCTTATTTTTGTCATGCCCAATAGAATGTTGCTTCCCTGTGGGCACTCAACAAATATTAACTGAATTTTCAAAATGATTTTCATGGAAGAAGGAAATAGAAACATTTTTAGGAGTTCATGATGCCAGGCACCATTTTATTATTTTTTTTGAAAAGAATGTTATCTTTTTATTATGCAAAGTAAAAATTTTATTAAAATTGTTAAAATCTCAGGGATATCATCTAACCCTCTCCTAGCACCGCTACACTAAAAAAAAAAAAAAAAAAAAAAAAAAAAGGCACAAGGAAATTTGCTAGGATCCAAGTCCAACAAAGATTTTTCTTTGTAGACTTAGTTTATGTGTTCCAAATGTGACAAGCAGTGGAGTTTGACTTTATCTCCTTTCTAAAGGAGTTAGGTTTAAATGGAAACCGTGATAGCCCTTTGTCTTGTTGCCTTACGTTTCCATACTGTGTAGGCACTTCCGTACTGTGCTGTGTTCAGATAGAGGGGACACTCCAGATTGGCCATCGCACAGAGTGTGTTAGCCGGCTAGGGCTGCCATCATAGGATACCAGGGATGGCGTGGCTTAAACAACAAACACATTTCTCTCAGTTCTAGAGGCTGGAAGTCCAAGATCAAGGTGCCAGCAGGGTTAGTTTTTAATGAGGCCTCTCTTCCTGGCTTGCAGATGGTCACCTTCTCACTGTGTCCTTACACACTGTGGCCTTTCCTCTGTGCTCTTGCAGACATTGAGAGAGAGAGAGATATCAATCTCTGGTATCTGTTTCTCTTCTTATTAAGACACCAGTCTAATGGGATTAGGGCCCTATTCTTATGACCTCATTTAACCTTAATTAGTTCCTTAAAGGCCCTCTTAAATATAGTCGCATTGAGGGACTAGGGCTTCAACATATGAATTTTGGGGGGCACAGGGCAGCCCATAACACAGAGATAATGGAGTGCAAAGAAATTTTGAAGGGTTTTGGCCTTTTGGGTTTTGTTCTAGCTGGGAACTAAGTGTTGTGGAAGTAAAACACCTTTTTTTTTTCCCCCTAAGAAAATAGAGTAATTAATCATATTTTACATATTTACCATGGTAAGTGTTTAAAGTTGGGTCGGTTAACATGGCTGCAGCTAATCAATCTTGATTTTCCAAGCTGGAGCAGGCTCTCTTTTCAGGTAAAAAAAGCTGCCTAGTGTGTTGGTGTTTGTGTACATGTGTGTTAAGACAGAGAGGGGCAGGATTGCTCTTGATATGGTGCACGTTTCTCTAAGAGGAATCATGAACTGTAATCTTCCATGAAAACTGGTCTCATAGAGCAGTGAGCTGTGAATTCACTTGTTTTGGGGGTTTCAGTTTAAATGAGATTTGTATTTCCTTTTTAGAAAAAGTGCTTCGAGATGGTCCTGGAAATTTTGGAAACCTATTTTGTCTCTTGTCCTCTAGTCATTTTGATAGGGCTATGGAAGAATGGAGACAGTTCCATTGTGACCTTAATGACCTCACACAGTGGATAACAGAGGCTGAAGAGTTACTGGCTGAAACCTTTGCTCCCGATGGTGGCCTGGACTTGGAGAAAGCCAGGGTCCACCAGCAGGTGAGTGCTTTCCTTCAGAGGCTAAGGGGCCGCTCAAGAGGTGGCATATTTCTTTAGTATGTGGTGTTGAAGACTGATTTTGAAATTAAGGGTATAAATATGTTAACTTTTCAGGAGTCGTAGATAACCTGTAATTTTTGTTCCACTTCAGCTCTCCAAGTTCAGAAGTTTAAGAAACATTGGTATTTACAATTTTTAATCAGGGCTTTAGAAATTTACGTTAAAAATGCTCTTTAGTGGTTAATGTAAAAAAAATTTATTTTTAAGATTTTATGGGCAGAATAACGTGTTAAATTTTGTATGCAAGACTTTATCAAGGACAGAAAGATATTTGCATACCTCACCTGTTTTCTGTACTTACAGACCAGGCATCTTATTTTTCTTTGTATAATTGATAATTCTCATATAAATAAATTCTTCTTAAGCTGTGTCAGGGTCGCTGCTCCTGTGAGTCTAATTCAGTCTTGGGGAAATATAACACAGTAGCTAAATCAGTTCTGTTGATATTGGGTCGATAAAAGTAATGGTCAAAAGCAAGCAAAATTTCAATTTACCATTGTTAAAAATAATTTCTTTTCAATCTTTAAAATATACTTTCTGTAGAAGGCTCACAAGGAGTTAGAAAATGCTTTTATTTTTTCACAAACATGTTAATTTTCATGAATTTTATTTTTAGAATTATAGATGAGTGCTTAAATTTGACTTTAAAATATCCCTTTTAGTTCGTTGCTTAAAAATTTACAGACTCATGAAGCAATGTCTCAATAAAATACACAATGAGGTTTACTTACATATGATGGGACATAGTGGTATGTGGGGGGTATATACATATAGATGTATTTAGAAATGCTTTCAAGCATATGTTTAGAAGAAGAGAAACAATCCACTTTACTCAAACAGTCTATGCTTAGGCCTCAACGTAAATAGCTGTTATTTACGCTATTAGGCTGTCCCTTTTCCAGTGTATTTTGCCTAATGGCATTCATGAGAATGAGTTAGATTTCAAAATAGATTTCATTTAGTGTGTTGGTTGAGAGGCAGGTAAAGTGTTTTAAAATGCCTTTTCCGTGAACATAGAATGTTCTTCCAGGACTTCGTTTCTCTGACACTTACAACACTGACGCTGTAGTGCCTTTGTGGACCCGTTGCGTAGTTTAGTAGTGGAGTTCATCTTGAGTTGTACTCTGTTACAGGAGCTTGAAGAGGGGATCAGCAGCCACCAGCCCAGTTTTGCAGCCCTAAACAGAACCGGGGATGGCATTGTACAGAAACTCTCCCCCACGGACGGAAGCTTTTTGAAAGACAAGCTGGCAGGTTTAAACCAGCGCTGGAGTGCGATCTTTGCAGAAGTGAGGGACCGGCGGCCAAGGTGATTTAGCTGTGATAACTCGAGGGCACAGGGGTAAAGAGATTTTGGCAGAGCTTTGCATCACTGTAAGATGCAATCAGATGAGTTCAGAATTCTTCTGTTGTCTGATACCATGATAGGAGTTGCATCGACATTTAAGACCGCTACTGTGATGTTCTGTATTTTTAGAATGTTGTCTCTTCCTGTATTTGTAGGCTATCCATAAAGTCTCACTTTTCTACTCAGATGTTCTACAATGTAAAAGATATCTTTCTCCTTCTCATTTCTGACATTTTATTAAGATATGGCGACTCGGTGGCGGTAACTTGAAGTAGATGGGGAACAGTCTGGACTTGCAGTCCGAAGATCTGGGTTCAGGGTCAGACTTCTCACTCACTCATTTCCTGGCTGGGTCTTGGGCTCTTCCTCTGAAATCCCTCTTACTTGGTTGTTCTTACTGTCAAAGGGTGTGTTACATCCATACATGCCAGTGCTTTGTAAATAATACGATTCCTCATCCCTGCAATGTAATAAATACCATGAATTATTGTCTGCTTTCATGTCAGGTTCTGTTACAATGCCCAGATTTTATTCGGTGTCTTCTGGTTGCAAACATGTTTGATGACCGGTGAATATAGTACTCGGCATTACAAATTATTTTATATATTACTTTAAAATTATTGAAGTTATTTTTGAGACAGTCAAGATTTAATGGTTGATTTCTACTTTGTGTAACATATTTCAGTTCATTAATGATCTTTTTAAGGTTAATAGTAGTTTTGGGTTGAAAAGTCCCCCATTTTTTTCCTCCTAATTTTAACTCTGTGGATGCTGTATTAGTTTAGCGATAAGCTACTGTTTTGTTAAAGACCGAGTTAATATTTTATCAAGTCCCGTTTTTCAGTGCAAAGTACAACATAAAATATGGAACTTTGAATATTTGGCCTATGGCAGCTTTTTATAAAATCACATCATCTATTGTTTTGTGTGTTTTGGTAAGAGGCAAATGATGGTTTGTGCGTTTGCGTTGAGAGATTGCCATGTGGCAGAGACCGTGTTTGGCACGGGGCACACGTTGTTTCATTTTATGCTCTCAATGGCTGTGGGGGGGCTTAGGCCCACTGTACAGCTTTTGAAACTGAGGCTTAGAGGGGAGACCTTAAGTAGCTTGTCAAGTCTCACAAAAAGTTAGTGATGGCACGAACTTAGGCTCTCAGAATACTGTGCATGGACAATTTCGGCAAGAGCACAAAGCTCTCCAGCCAAGCTTCCTCCTCTGTAAATAAGAACTGTGATATCCTCTCAGAGGTGTCACGAGGATTCAATGAGACAATGTTGGTAAAAAGGATATTCCCAGACTGTTCATATAAACACTCAAAATACCCAGTTCTCACAATAGCAAGTTAAACTAAAACTTACTCTTGAAGCATGTTATTGCTGAGTTTTGCCAATGATTGATTGAGTGATTTGATCAATATTTATTGAGCTTTGTGTTTGGCCTTTGGGGTGTAAATATGACTTAGAACTCAGAGACTAAGATGAAGAAACTGTTTAAAGGGACAAAGGATATGGCGTGATTGAAGAGCACATCGTTAGGAAGATAACAGTGTCGTCACAGAGGCAGGGGTGATGGGATGTGAAATTTAGGCATCCCAGGGGAGGGATCCTGAAGCTGAGTTTTGAAGCATTTGTAACAATTTCCCATAAACTCATCCTAGGGAGGGCCTTCTAGGGAAAAGAGTAGAACAGGTAAAGGTGGGAGGCATGAAGTAGCATGGCCAGGTGAGAGATCTGCAAAGTTACATGGCGAGGAGGGTTCAGGGGACTAGGGGTGGGATTGAAAGCTGAGGCCCCATAGGATTTTATGTGCCATGCTAATGAGTTTGCATGGAGAGTCATTCTAGCTTGAAAATCATCTAGCTCCCAGGTCTTCTTAAGGAAAAAGATGTGCCTTCTGGCATGGTATTAGCAATAAGAGCAGAAATTCTCCTAAAGATTTTCTAACGGATCTCTGGAATGTGGTAATTATTGCTCCCGGAACTAACAAGGTGAAGCTAATACATATTTTACTCATCTTGGGGACAAGATAAGAATAATGAATCTCTTCTCTGACATCTTGTATTTTAACTAAAGCAATATTTATTTTCATGAATTTATGTTTAACTTCATTTCAGGTTGTAACTTATCTTAAACTGGGGCCACCTTGCAATTTTAAGAGCTTGTCTGTGTACTGTTATCAGAGTCATTGAGGAATAGCACATAGTTTAATTTGTTTTTATACTGAGTGCCTGTAGTTAAATATTTGCACAGTTCATCAACTTATGCCGTTATTCCTTAATGAGCAATTGTTATCTCCTGTTTGAACATAAATTTATAACTTGTTTTTACTCTTAGTGATAGCATTTAAAATGTGGATTATATTTAGCTAAGTTTGCGGATGAAAATTTTGTGTGACTCAAATATGTCTTCTTGAAATTACTTTGATGTTAGTTTCTTTCATAGATGTATTTTGGAAATATTGTTAGTCATGATTATGCAACATTGGAAATATAAATTCCAGCTTTTTAAAAAATAATACAAGGTTTATAATAGTATTTGGGTGCTTACAAAGTTGTTACTTAAGTTAATGAGTCTTCGAAATAGAGGGTATAAATTACCTGTCTTGGTATTGTCAGTCTCTAACAATTAGTACCATTGCCTGCTTGCTTGCTTGGTTTTAATCTTGAAGCAGTGTTCTCTTCTGGTGGATACTTAAAAATGTAAACTTGATGATTTTGTAGTGATTTTCATTCATTTTTAACATTAAAATACTCTCCCTCAAGTATTACTCTCTGTTAAATACACAAATATTTGTTTAGCATCTGATTATATTTATATATTGCATCATATGTTAGGTTTCTTGTGATCAAAAAGACACAGTCATAAAAAAATGTAAATTTTTATTCAGGATGACACAATGCAATTCATTAAAAAATTACATTCAGTTTTTAAACTAGCAGCTAATAACCACAACTATAAAAATAATGATACCACCACCAAGCTGTAAATAGCTTTCAAACCCTCTCTGAAAAATACATAATCTTGTTCATCATATGAGTTCTAGTCACATTCTCATCTTCTGACAGATGGTTTATATACTTATAAATGTTATTCTTACAACATTTAAAAGATCTAATTAAGGCAGTTCCTTTTTTATATTCATATGACTATTTGTTTCCTTATATCCTTTGAAACTTTTGCTTTGTTTTTTTCTAGATCTCTTTTTATAACTTGGTGCTATATTCAAATATAATACTTATTTTAACGAGCTAACCAAATTTTCATTTTTTTCTTAGTCTTTCCTAATACTTGTAAAAATTTTCCATTCTCAGTATCTTGCCTTGCTCTTATTTTTTCTTTTCTATGAATAAAGTAGAGTAAAAGTTGCCACCTAATGTGAATAATATGTCATATAATGATGACTTTTTATCTCCATTCACTACTCAAAGAGAATTATGTGTTTTTCCTTATTTTCTTGAGATAAAGACGTTTTGCTTTCTTTTTTTTTTAACTTCCATTATGTTGTACAATGGTCTCTAGCTTTAAAATAATCTGTTGTATTAAATTTCTGCAAAATTTTTCATGATGAGAGAAGATTATGTATATAGTTTCAGTGTTTTTGAATATAATGAAGGAATAATTTTTATTCTCATACTATCAAAAAAATCTTTGGTATTGCAGAATGTATATATTAGTATTCACACTCATTTAAAAATAGATATTAAAATAATTATTAGGAATTTGTGTGTGTGTGGTGTATTTAGTTAGGATATCCAAAGCAAATATATGATGTTCTGCCTAATTGGATAATTTTTGTCCATGTTTTCAATAATATATTCTTTTAGGCTAAAAGGTGAAAGTAAGCAGGTGATGGAATATAGAAAAAGACTAGATGACATTATTTGTTGGTTAACGAAAGCTGAGAATGCTTTGCAAAAGACATCAACCACTGAGCTGGAAGAAAATCTGCAAGAATTAACAGTAAGTGGTTTATTTGTCTCTGTATTTGCCAATGCTTTCTGGTGCATGAACATTTACACTAAAAATAAGATATTGCATGACTGAAGAAGAAAAGGGGAAGAAACTTTGTACTCTGTGGTAAATGTGGTGAACTTTCAAGAGGAATTTTTTTTTTTTAAGAGCAACTATAATTTTGTTCTTGCAGAGGTAAGGTTTCACTCATAGAAAAGTGGTAAATCATGTGGTCTCAAGTATGAGACTGAAGATTTTTAGGATATTTTAAACAGACTTCATCATTTTAGAATGTAGTAGTACTGTGAAGTATAGTTCTTTGCTTTTAGATTTAGAAGATAATTACTGATTACTAGGTATAAAATTGAGTCTTACAAGAAAACTCTAAGCGACTTGAGAGTATCTCACCTCAGCTTCAGGCTTAACATCATGCTTTTACTAATCAAATTTCCTTTGTTGATCCAGAAGCAACAAGAATTATCTATAGTTGTATATGTATACAATATATGAAAATATGTAATGATGAATATATGTAAACATATCCAAATAGCCATATGTTTTTATATCTACAAATTATATATTTTATATGCATGCATGTTCATCAAAGTATGCCTAAAAGGATACCCACGAATATGATAAAAGATTTTAAGGAGTACAATCGAGGCATTTTGGGAAAGAAACATTTAATAATGATGAAAAATACGTGGCAAACAATTACTAAGTTTTCTTTTCAAAATGTGACAGATATCTAACAAACTTCTTCCTGTTTTATCTAAAAATTTCAGTAGTTTTCTTGGAACATCCCGTTTTGTAAACAATTTGGGGGCGGTCACAGAGTGGGACAGTATATTAGGGTAGGTAGAGAGAAGGTAGAAATGGCTGTATAAAGTGTTCCTGTTGCTGCTGCTTCTTTTTTGCCTTTGATTAGAATAGACATTATTTTCATTATCTAAGAACAGTATGTTAAAGTATCAATGTAAATATGATATAATATGACCCTGTCAAGAGATGGGGGTCAAGGGAGGGACCAGAGTTCAAGTTCATACAAATGTGTGCGAAAAGTCGTTCCCATATCAGTTTCGGGTTGTTAACATAATTTCAGGCTTCTTATAAGTTTATTTTCCAAGAAAAGTTAAAGACATTAGAAGTCCACATTCATAAGAATATTTCCCAAAGAGATTTCTGATAAGTTCTTGAACTTTTCCCAGTATGACAACCTTCTCACCACAACTCTGTTCTGACTCTTTTATGACTTAACCCAGGAGATGGACGTACAAGCTGAAAAACTCAAATGGCTGAACAGAACTGAATTGGAAATGCTTTCAGATAAAAGTCTGAGTTTACATGAAAGAGAACAAATTTCAGAAAGCTTAAGAAGTGTAAATTCAACATGGAATAAGGTGTGCATTAAGAATTACTGTGATGACTTTCTCATGGTTATTGATTTTGTTGTCAAAAGAGTGAGATCGTGTTAGCTCTTTCGTTTTCAATTGTACCCAAATTTGGGCACATTTCACTAATGCTTACTAATGTTTGTAATTACTATTTTTTCCAACTGTCCTGAACAGAAACCTATGTCCTCAGAAAATAGTTTTTATTTTACATGGGATATTTTGGTTTGGGGATTTATATGTGATATACTACATTAAATAATGAATATATATTCGATTTATGGAATAAAATGCCATATAAAATTATAAAATTGTAAATTAAGAGCATTAAAATAATACTCTGATGTTGCACATGACTTCTCACATATGTAGGTTTATTTTTAATGATTTTATTCATTTAATTATTTTATCTATTTATTTTTAATGATTTATTCATTTATTCACATATTTACTAGGTTCCAGGTAGAATGTAATAGCACGTGCTACAAATGTGACTAAGATAAGGTCCTTTCCCTCATGCCATTACTTTTCTTGCAGTTAAAACAATTAAGAGCAGGGGCGCCTGGGTAGCGCAGTCGTTAAAGCGTCTGCCTTCAGCTCAGGGCGTGATCCTGGCGTTCCGGGATCGAGTCCCACATCAGGCTCCTCCGCTGGGAGCCTGCTTCTTCCTCTCCCACTCCCCCTGCTGTGTTCCCTCTCTCGCTGGCTGTCTCTCTGTCACATAAATAAATAAAATCTTTAAAAAAAAAAAAAAAAACAAGAGCAGATAAAGTCATAGATTTCTATTTCTTTTGCCCTGGAACATACTATATCAGAGTGTGAGGTCTGTCTGAGACTGGATATGTCTCTGTCCCTGGTTTGGGTAGATCCCTTATCAGTCATTTTTCCCTTCTCGATCCCCTTGAAATGACAGCCATCCTCCTGTATCTAATGATGTGGATTCGTTACTGCCTTGATGAGTCACTGATACTGATGACTCACACATGTGTATCTCTGGCCTTGACCTCTCTCCATACCCTAGACTTGCATGTACAGTGGCCTCTTAGGCATGTCTACTTGGCTGTGTAATAGGCATCTCAAACATACAAAATCGAGCTCCTGATCTCCACCTCGTCCCTGTGCTTCACTGCGCTTCTCCTACCTCAGTTACTGGTAATTACTCATTATTGTTTGGCCAAAACCTTTGGAGTCAATCTTAGGTGAATTATATCTCAATTTTAAAAAACTCCAAAGCTTGGAGTCATCATCAGCTTCTCCTTCAGAATACATGTCTATTTGATGTGTGGTCTGATGGATGGCTAGATGGTTAGATACACGATAAAGCAAATACAGCAAAATTCTAACAATTGTCAAAGTTGGGTGGCACATTGGGTATTCCCTGTACATTTCTTTCAGGGTTTTTTTAGGTTTGTAGAATTTCCCAAGTTTTACTGCTTTTCACTAACCCCATTGCCACTAACTTGTTTTTAAGCCACCATCATCTCTTGTCTTGATTACTACCATGGCCTCCTCACTGGTGTCCCTGCTTCCTCCTTTGCTCTTTGTCAAAGCAGTCAAAGTATTTGTTATAACATAATTCAGATCGAGTAACTTCTCTGAGCAAAGCCCTCTAATGGTCTTCCGTCTCACCGGAGGAAAGGCTGAGGTCCTTAATGTGACTTATTAGGCCCCTGATGTTCTGGCTTCCTGTTTTCTCCCTGACTTCATCTTTTCTTCTCTCTCCCTTGTGCTCCTGTCCAGACATGTTGGCCCTGTGTCAAACGTGCCAGACTCAGCTTGTATATATCCAGTCAGAGCACACGTGTCTTTTTAACCTGAAGGATGTCAGTAGAGACTGAGTAGAATAGGGTACCCTGGTTAATTTGGGAGCACTGTGTTAGAGAAAGCCAAAACTTCCTTTATCATACTATTTCATGTAAATTTAACTCTGCCTAGTGAATTATAAGTGTCCAATATCAGATAGTGCTTATTGTACGGAGAATTTCGATAAACGCACTTTAGGAAATACTAACTTGGGGTATTTCATTCATGCATGCATTTATTCATTCAGTAGTTTTGGACTGGACTCTTGCTTTATGCCAAGCACAATTTTAAGAACTAGGAATCCAGCAAAGAGTATGACACTGCTCCTAACCCAAAGAGTTTATTGTGGGTGAGACAAGTAACCAAGCAATTATAACGTAGAGGTATCCGCAGGGACATAAAGTAGAGCACTTACCTGGGTTTGGGAGGTAATCATGGAAGATTCTGTGAGGGAGATCATATCCATGTGAATTTATAAAGAATGAATAAGTATGGGTCAGGTGAAGATGGGGGAAGGGGTATTGCAGGGAAAAGCAGCAGCAAGTGAAAGGGTCTAGAGGAGACAGAGAATGAGCACAGTGCGTTTGGGTCCCGGAAGTAGCTCAATGTGAAGAAGGATGAGAGATGCTTGCAGAGACCAGATCCCAATGGCCTCCCCGTGCATCACAAGGAATTTGAGCTCCATCTTGAGAACGGTTCACCACCTTGAGAGCAGTGGGCAGGTACTGATGGGTTTTAAGCAGAAGAAAGTTACATTTTGAAAGATCACTATAGCTGCACAGTAGAGATGGATGGAGCGAGCCTAAAGATGGATAGCCTTAGGACATCAGGATATCGAGCAACTCCTCTGAGCGAAGGCCACTATCCAGATCAGGAAAACTGATCCGAAAAGATCAGTTAGAGTCATTAGACACCCTTGTGAAGGGGGTGTCAGGGAAACAGATGATGAATTCAGATTTGGACATGTCCGAATATCAGGTTGACTGAATGAGCTGAACTAGAGATATATTTTTTGGAGTCTTCAGCCTCTTAAGACTCCATATGATAAATGAAACCATTAGAAACCAGCTCTGGGGGAGAGAAGCCAGGGTCAAGGGTAAGAAGACCAAAAAACCTACCCTGCAGAATGTCAGCATTTGATGGATGGGCAGAGATCAGTCAGAGAGGGAGGCATAAAGTCAGGATTGCAGAATATTAACAGTATCCTGGGGAGAGGGAGGGAGGGCATTCAGTGTCCCAAAGGGCTAGGACAGCTAAGGACTGGCTGGCACTCTTCACAGTAGTGTCGGTGGAGGGAGGGCTCTGGGAAGACTGCAGTGGATATGAAGGCGGAGACAGAAGCTCAGGCGTTGAGGGGGAAGAAAAGCAGCAGAACTATCCCTTAGAATAACACTTCCTCTTTCAAAAATATAATCCTCTTTATTTATATAGTATTCTCCTCTTTGTTTGGCCTGATGCTGTAGATATGCAGAGAAGTGCCTAGCACATTGAAGGAACGTATCCAGGAACCTTGTTCCGTGTCTCAGACAAGAATTGCTGGTAAGATACTGTTTACTTCTTCACAAAAAGATTTTATGATGATAAGCATAATACGTCAGAAAATTTTATTTAAAATCACAATGCAATTGTGATTTCAGTTATTTGAAAAGAATGTGTGTTTTGTTTGTTTTGTTTTTTATTATTTTTTTGGCCTTTATGTTCCTTTCCTATATTTCATTTTTTTTCCTGTTTTTAAAATTTTTTATTTATTAATTTTTTAAATATTTTTTATTATATTGTGTTAGTCACCATACAGTACATCCCTGGTTTCTGATGTAAAGTTCGATGATTCATTAGTTGCGTATAACACCAAGTGCACCATGCAATACGTGCCCTCCTTACTACCCATCACCAGTCTATCCCATTCCCCCACCGCCCTCCCCTCTGAGGCCCTCAGTTTGTTTCTCAGTCTCTCATGCTTCACTCCCCCCTCTGATTACCCCCCCTTTCTTTATCCCTTTCTTCTCCTACCGATCTTCAATTATCATATGGTTTCTCTCATCTATGTGTTTTTTTTTTTTTTAAACACAAGACATATTTTACAGCCCAGTGTGTGCAAGGTGTTCCTTCTCACGGTAGCTGAGACTTCTCACCTCTCCTGGGCCTGGAGAGGGATCTGGACCTCCTGCACAGAGGCCGCTGAAGGCAAGGGAGAGGCGAAGTGGGAGAATGGAGGACTGGTCTTCTGGGGACAGTTTTTCAGGACATCGGCTAGAACCTGCTATGTTAGCATGTTCTGGGGTCGTGTTAATTAGACACAGATCACGACTGCAAACAAAAAGTTTGGACGGATGTCCTTGGAATCGGGTAGGAGATGGGGGTTAAGAAGAGTTCTCTGTCCCAGGGAAGGTCTTTACTGACAAATGCTGATCACTAAGATTTGGAGAAAGAAGAGTTTTCTCACTCTTTCATTTCCTTCGCTCTCCTTGTCTGGAGTAGAGGGCAGGCTACTACCCAGTAGCCACCGTGGTCACTGCTCATCGCTGCCTCGCAGGCTCTCTAAACCTCCTTGCCCTGCTCTTCCTCTGTTGAGTCACCAGGTGAACCCCCAAGTGTGATGAACCCTAACTTTCCCCTTCCTCTGTGCTAGCTGTGGTGCTACTGCTGATTCTCCCCTTCCTCCTCTTCCTCTCCCCGCCTTCCTGTTCCTCCACCCTCTCTTCCCTCCTTCTTCCTTTCCTTCTTATTCCTCAAGTCTGCCTCACTCCTCCCCTTCCTTCACCCGCCTTCCTCCCCTCTTCTTCCCTCCCGTTCCACCTTTTCCTTGTTTCTCCCTCCTCCTCCTGTTTCTCTTTAGGATTCTGAAAAAGTAATGAGTGACAGATTTTTTTTAAACTTTTTTGAGATGGCAAGCTTGATGAGAGCCAAGTTTGTAATCCGTTTTACTTGTATTTCCCAGTACCTTGCCCCCAAAATACCTGGGGCCTGATTGGTCTGTTGATTATATTCAAAACACTTGAATGAACATTTGGGTACTGCTGCCTTGGGAACACAAGCTCAACTCTATACCTACAGGGAACAGACTTGATGCATTTTATGAAAGAGCAATAGGTTATCTTACCTTTGGAAACATCATTATGACAAAGGAACAGAGAACATTTTAATACACAAAATTTTCATACACATTTAGAAGTAAAGTGGCACTACGCCTTCCGGTAGGTGGGTAGTTCATTCTCAATAAGATACTCGTCCCTGGCACAGGTATGGGACCTGAAACTTATTTCAGTGTGTCCCTCTCCTCCTACACAGAGTTATAATTCAATTTCTTTTTCTTTTTATTATGTCGAAAAAAATTAACCATTTTAAAGGGAACGGTCCAGTGGCATTTGCAGAATTGTGCAAGTCCCCGCTCCACCTAGGTCCACAGTATTTCCATCACTCCAAAGTAAAACCCCCTGCTTGCTTAGCAGTGTCTCCCCATTCTGCTCCACCCCCACGCGTGGCGACCACCGGTCTGTGCTCTCTCTCCGCGGGTCACCTGTTCTGGGGTATTTCTCGTCCAGTGTTTCTTTCACTTGGCCTGGTGTTTTTAAGGTTTTTCCAGGCCAGCTTCTTGCCGACGCTTGTCAAACAGGTGCTCAGCACTGATAGGCGATCCTACTGTACTTTGCTCTGAATGCCCCTGGCTACCCATCTCTCAACTAATGATCTCTTCTCATTTTTAAAAGACAAAATACCTTTTGTCAACGAGATCTTCCTTTTTCCCATCGGAGAATCCCTATAAGTAGGTTTACCTACTACATCTGTCCTCACAAACGGTGCATGCTCTCTTCCTATCCCATGGAAGAGTCATCTCTCTCTAAGATCATCTCCTCCCCTTGTGCTTTGGATCCCATCTTCTCTTGGCTTTTTACTTCCCCTCCTTCTCTCCTCTCTACTGGGTCATTCTCACTGGCATCCATTTGGATGCACCCTGCTCTGGTCTGTGCATTTTCACTGATGTGCGGGGCACCACGCACAGATCCACGGCGGTCCTCGGAACTGGCTCTGCCGGTGCGCTCACCAGTCCCGTGGATTTAGCCACTTTTTAACTGTAGAGGGTTTGGCCACTTCTTAGGCCAGGACACTTGAAGTCACCCTTGACTCTTCCCTGGATTTCCCGTCAAATGGATCAGCAAGTTGTCAGTCCCGTGTCTCATCCCAGCTACTTCCATGGACTTGAATACCCTCATCTTTCTCTGTGTTACTGGAATAGTCTCCTTTCTCACTGTCCTGGTTCTGTTCTTGCCTTTCCACTCTTCCATAATCTATTCTGATAGCAGCTAAGTCACGCTTTATAAACATATGTTTTATTGTGTCCCTTCTGGCTCACCACAATCTTGTCTCTTTCATCATCCATACTGAGCTGAAGTCTCGCTGTGGTCCAGGAGACGGTGCATGATCTGCCTGCTGTCCGTCCCTCTAATCTCGTTTCTTATCACTTTTCCCTTTGTTTATTCTACTTCAGACACACTGGTCTACTTGCTATTTCTAACATGCTGAGAACACTTCCATTTATGGCCTCTGTGCTTGCTGTTTCTTCTTTCCTTCTTCTTCAGATGTCCTTTCAGATATCTGCATGTTTCACACCCTCTCTTCAACCAGTTCTCTCCTCAACTGTCACCTCAGCTACGCCTTTCCTGACCCTGCCCACTATATCTCAAACACATCCTGCCTCTCTCCATCTTCTTGTATTGGTTTTACCTCATGTCCTCTGTCCGTCTGCCCCACCAGAATGCAGGCTCCGTGAGAGCGGGCTCTTTGTCTTGCCCGCTCCCATACCTGCGGCATCTAGAACAGTGCCTTGTACACAGTACGCCCCAACTAGGTATTGGATGATTTGAAACAATGAATGAATATTTCGGTTGTTTTGACTTTTTTGAAACAAAGAAAGTGACAGTGAGGATGGGGCAGAATGGTATGTGAGGTGTTCTCTAGGGTATCTAGTGGTGGAATTGCTGGGTCACAAAATAGGGGGAACTTCTGTTTCAGTTCACGCTTCCACCAGCCCTGTGAGGGCTCTCGTTATTCTCCATGTTATCAGCACTTCAACATTGTGTTCTCAGGACCCCTTTATACTTCAAAAAAATCATTGAAGCCCCTCAAAGAGCTTTCATTGTGTGAGTTATGTTTATAAATATAATAAAACAGAAATTTGAAGAATTATTTATTAATTTGTTTAAAATAGCAATAATGAGGGGTACCTGGGTGGCTCAGTCGGTTAAGCATCTGCCTTCGGCTCAGGTCATGATCCCGGGGTCCTGGGATCGAGCCCTGTGTCAGGCTCACTGCTCGTCAGGAAGTCTGCTTCTCCCTCTCTCTCTGCTCTGCTTGAGCTCTCCCTGCTTGTGCTCTTTCGCTCTCTCTGTCAAATAAATAAATAAAATCGTTTAAAAAATAGCACTAATGAATCCATTTATTATTATATGTTAGTATAAATAATATATTTTTATAAATATAATGTTAGAAACTAGTGTTTCTAAGACAAAAACAAATTTAATTAGAAAAGTGGCATTGCTTTGCATTTTTGAAGATCTTTTAGTATCTAGCAAATTAGAGGACACCTGGATTCTCATATCCACTTCTGCATTTGGTCTGTTATGATATCACATGTCATGTAGCCTTGAGTAAAAAACTGCTCAAAACCACAATGAGATACTACCTCACACCGGTCAGAATGGCTAAAATTAACAAGTCGGAAACAGCAGATGTTGGTGAGGATACGGAGAAAGGGGAACCTTCTTATACTGTTGGTGGGAATGCAAGCTGGTGCAGCTGCTCTGGAAAACAGTATGGAGGTTCCTCAAAAAGTTGAAAATAGAGCTGCCTATGACCCATCAATTGCACTACTCCAAAGATACAAATGGAGTGATCCAAAGGGGCACCTACATCCCCATGTTTACAGCAGCAGTGTCCACAATAGCCAAACTATGGAAAGAGCCCAGATGTCCATCAACAGATGAATGGGTAAAGAAGATGTGGTATACATATAAAGTGCAATACTACTACTCAGCCATCGGGAAAAAAAAAAAATCTTGCCATTTGCAATGATGTGGATGGAACTAGAGGGTATTATACTAAGCGAAATAAGTCAATCAGGAAAGACAATTATTATATGATCTCACTCATATGTGGAATTTAAGAAACAAAATAGAGGATCATAGGGGAAGGGAGGGAAAAATAAAACAAGATGAAATCAGAGAGGGAGACAAACTATAAGAGACTCTCAATCATTGGAAACAAACTGAGAGTTGCTGGAGGGAAAGTGGGTGGGGGGATAGGGTAACGGGTGATGGACTTTAAGAAGGGCATGTGATGTAATGAGCAGTGGGTATTATATAAGACTGGTGAATCACTGAACTCTGCCTCTGAAACTGATAAACACTATATGTTAATTAATTGAATTTAAATTAAAAAAAGATTAGAAAAAGACTCTATACTTGGGAAAGAATGAGTGTGAAAAGGCAAATCACTTATTATGATAATCATAATTTGGGCATCCGCAGCCCTTGGAAGGGTTTCTGGGTACCCAGAGCTCCCCAGAGGTTATTTTGTGAACCTGTGACCTATAGAGAGAGATAGGGCATTTTATTTCAGTTTGCATTTCCCCAGACGCCTGTGTGACTGAGTCTTTTTTTCATGTTTATTTCTTTCTTGTTCCTCTTTCATGGATTGTCTGTTGATATTTTTGGAGCTTACAAAATTATTTTGGTTACACATTCCTTGTTTAGAGTGTGCGTTGCAAATACCGTCTCCCTTAGTCTATGGCTTCTAACATCTTTATTAATGGTGCTATTTTCAGAATTCTTAAACATTAACGGTCTATTAATAGCTTCCCCCTTTGGCGTGTTTTTAGAACATTTTTAATACTCTGAAGTCATAAAGATTCTTTTTTTTATATTTTCAACGAACAGTTGTACAATTTTGGTTTTAATATTCAGGTCCTTAATCCACCAAGAATTAATTTTCCCAGGGTCCGTGTGAGGTCAAATTCTGTCCCATCATCTCCCCGCTCCAGCCGTGGGTGTCCACTCTTGCCAGTATCATTTATTGGCCAGTAAATTCCTCCTCATTGATCTTTAATGCAGTCTGTGCCAAGGTCAGGTTTCTCTGCCACCTCTGCTCTGTGGCTCTTCTCTTCCAGTGGTCTCTGCATGTCTGGGTCCATAAAACACTGAGTTAATCATTCATTATTAGCAAAGTGATACAACTAAATATCAGGTAGGGCATAACCCTCTGTTTTGACTGTTTGCGGCCCTTTTCTATCTTGATTTGAAAATCAGATTTTGAATATATGATTTTGTCAAGTTATGCACAGACTTGCTGGGATTTTTATTAGAATTGTGCTGAATTTATAGATTGACTATATTTTCTAGAAAATTATTTGAGTCTCACTTAATATATCGTATGCTAAAGTGAATTCCAGATGGATCTAATGATTCATTCAACTCTCTCTTATATCAAAACTAAAGAAAAAAACAACAGCCTCCCATTCTTAAAAACAAAACAAGACAAAAATAGACAAACAAAAAATAGAAAAAAAAATCAAATCTTTGGAAAAGACAAGAGTCTAACTTTAAAAGTTCTAGGAAAACAATCCCCCAAGACAAATTTATGGGTTTGATCACTACAGGTTTGTTAACATCGGTATGTTAAAAAGAAACAAAAATTAAATCCTAAAGTAGAAATGTTGTTTTCTGCAATATGGCAAAGGTTCATCTCTCCTGTAAAAAGAGTTCATTCCAACTAATAAGCAGATAAAGAACACAGTTGTAAATTATACCATATTTGGTTAATAAACATAAAAAAATTTGTGCTCATCGACAATCAAAAAGCAATAACTGAAGACCGTGGTGAAGGATGTGTTTCTCCACTGAAATAGAATATTGTTGGTGTGGACGTAGGAATTTCCTCAGTTTCCTACATTGCTGCTGGAAGTCCAGATTTCCAACTTTTAAGGAAAACAGTTTGTCAGCAAGTATGAGATACATTAAACTTCTTGATTTTCTGATCGAGGAATTCTACTTTGGGAGATTTATACTAAGGTGGTAATCAAAAATGTGCAAAATATGCCACAGAAGAAGGTAATCCTTGCACATTCCTTTTTAAAGTAAAATTTCAGGAGCACTGTAAGTATTAGCCAGCTGCAGGATAAGAATTAACTAAAAGTTCGTGAATATATACATAGATTATAACAGAAGTATTCACAGTGGTTTTGTAGTTGGGGCGCAGAGGTGCAGGAGCCCCTGGCACCTAGGGTCCCAAAGAGACTGGGTTCGGCCACTGGCCGCCGGCAAAATCCAAAGGCAGAGAAACCAGTGGTGGTGAAAGAAGAAAGGGATGTATTTCAGTGAGGCCAGCATCGGGAAGACAATGGACTGGGGTCTCAAAGACTATCCCCAAAGTGCCGAAAAATCTTTCCAGGTTTATGTAAGGAAAATGTGGGACAAAGGTCGGTGTGTACCTGCAGGTGGGCAGTGAAGGTCAAGTCAGTCATCGTCCGGGAGTCAAGCACAGGGGGACTTGCTGACTCTGGGCAGTGCTCATTGCTTGACGGGGTAGCATGGCTTCCCTCCCATCAGGGGATGCTTTGCCCTCAGGGTCTTTTGCCTGAGTTCAGAGATACCCTTGAAAGAAGAACTTAATCAATTAGAAAGTTTGAGGTCAAATGGAAGTAGTTGAAGCCCTCTTTCAATTTTACTAAGAATAACTCATACTCCTCTTATAAAGTTAATTGGGAAAGAATAGAAAATTAGAATTAATTGACTTTAAGGCAAACATCTTGACAAAATAAAATCACGGTCCTAATTTTCCTGTGGTTGATTTATTTTTTATTTTCTCTTCTCTTGGTGTCAGTGACGTCTTGAGTTTTTGCGGCCCCACAATGTTGTGGGACGATTTAATTGGCTTTATGGCTACATCAGACATGGAGAGAGGACAGGAAATGCCGTTGTCATTTTAGTGTGAAAAAAATAAAAACTTCCTACAATTTTTTCTTTTTTAGTTAAACTAAATTTTATGTAAATATACACACACACATCACCACTAGGCCACCACAATCAGAACATCTGTTGCTGTATTCATACTTTGCCTTGTTTTTAAATTTCAGCTCATCCCGGTGTCCAAAAGGTGGTGCTAGTATCCTCTGCGTCAGACCTTCCTGTTCAATCTCCTCGTACTTCGGAAATTTCAGTTCCTGCTGATCTGGATAAAACGATCACAGAGCTAGCTGACTGGCTGGTCCTGATCGACCAGATGTTGAAGTCCAACATTGTCACTGTCGGGGATATAGAAGAGATCAATAAGACAGTTTCCCGAATGAAAGTAAGTACATTGTGTAAAGACTTGTCAGGGAAATACCACAACACAGAAACAGACAAGATCTGTTTGGATCTCCCTTGTTTGTCCTAAACTCTGGGAGAATGAGCTTTAAAAAAACTCTCTGTCAAACCGCCATGCTATGTTTGGCTGGCTCCCAAGAGTAAAGCTTGTCTTGCCTTTCCAGTGTGTTTGTGAGATGAGGTTTACCAATGTGAAGTTAGAGACTCAGTGTATTTTAAACTCTAAAACTGATACCGTACAGTGAGGCACATCAGTACAAAAGTAAATTCATGAGAGATTTAATGCACCTTTTCAACTACTTCATAATGAGCTTATTTAACTGCTCACTTTAGAAGTGAGAATCTCCTGATTAGAATTTTGTCACTCTACATAGGCCATCTACGCTAAATGTTCAGTGTTCATTGTGTACTGGGTTCTAGGCTGTGTGTTGCAAAGGGATACTGAAGAGAACATACCAGATAGAAATTGGGAATATACCATAAAATAATAACAGTAGCTACTGCTAGCTTTTATTGGGTGCTTAGTGTGTGCTGGGTAGTTTTCTAAGTATTTTACATGTTGTATCTCATTCCCTTTTTTTAACAGTCTTTTGAAGTAGGTATTAATTTTATCCCCAGATTAAAAATATGCCCAAAGTGTGGTGAAGCACTGAATTCACATAGGTAGACAAGTTGCTGCAGCAAAACAGAATCTTAGAGAAGCCGTGGGAGAGGTCCAAGCCACCTGTTCGGGGAGCCAGGGTGAGGAAGGAGCTTAGTTCACAGTGATGAAGGCAGACTCTGTGGGATTTTGACCTCTGGAGATAAAGTAAATGACATTCCTGACATAGGGAACAGAGTGAATAAAGACATGAGGCAGGGGAGCATGAAGGATGTTGGGTCAACATTTGTGCAATAAAGACGTGTAGTGGCAAGTAAGATAGCAAAGACAGGTTCAAGTTCACTTTGGGAAGGAGCTCGTTGACTGTGTTTTAAGCGTAGGCCCATTGGGCTTTTAGTCTGTAAGCAGTTGGCAAGCATCTTTTCCCCCTTTTCTTTTCCTTTTTTCATGGTGGCTATGGACTGATGGTAACAGTGCTCTGCGTTGATGAGAAGGCTGGGTTGCTTTTTAGTGCTTAGGATAAATTGGAGGCAAGAGATGCTTAAAGCAAGCAAAGGAGCCCTTTCTGAGTGGCTAACATGATGCTATTGCAATTAGTGGAAATAAGGAATAGAAGAAATGGGCTGTGGATGAGGGTTTGAGTGATTTTGTTTCAGATGTGTTGAGAGGTTCCTGGGCCATTTAGAAGGAAATAATCAGCCTTCATTGAAATGTCTCTCTGGGATTCAGGATTAAAAGTTGTGAATAATCCATTTAGAAATAATATTTGACACTTTAGAGCTAATCGAAATCTGCAAAATTAGTGAATTTATAAAGAGGAAGAGCTGGGAGAGAATCTTTGCCATCCTGTTTGTACTTATTGGAAATTGTGTTTTCTAATCGTTACAGCTGTTTGTTAGTTCTATGCTTAAAACACACTGTATTCCTGATTTTTTAAACTTTTTGCCCCTATTTATTAGTACTGAGATGAACTCTTTAGAGCAGTGTTTTTCATGTCTGAGATTATTCAATTTGTTAAATAATTACTTAATTATTATATGTTATTCCAATAGCATCTTTTGAATGCCTCACCCCCATCCCTGTAGGTGACATTAGTTTGTGTTTATATCTCGTGTAGGGCAGACACACAAGGTGTTATCAGAAGGCACTTCTAAGGTTTTTAGACCGTTTTCTCGTAGGGATTTTCTTCATCGAATCTCCTCAGACTTGATATGGCTGAGCTGTAAGTTTTCTATTATTTCTTTTCGTGAAGACAAAAACACAGAGACTGAAGTGCCTTGTCAGGTGACCCACATGATAAGTGGCAGAGCTGAGATTTGAACCCAGGACCTTTGAGTTCAAGCCTTGTTCTTTTCGGCTATATAGCTGATGCCTCACTCTCCTGTATAAGAGGAAAACAACAATTTTGGTGTCAGCACACCGGTTTTGCTTTGTTAGTAGTACTCTTAGGGTAAGGCTTATTAACTATCTTAATAATCATTTTTTCTTAACAGATCACAAAGGCTGACTTAGAACAACGTCATCCTCAGCTTGATTATGTTTTTACATTGGCACAGAATTTGAAAAATAAAGCTTCCAGTTCAGATGTGAGAACAGCAATCACAGAAAAATGTATGTTTTAAAAAAAATTATATATCATCCTCTTTCTCTGAAAATGGTAACACACACATTTTCACAGATTACTCGACCAGAAATTAATATTATTTGATATTTGATACTTTATTAATAACTATAGTTTTCCTTTGATTTTTATTTTTTGTGAATCTTGTTACTAGTCCATGAATTCCTTAAAGTGTTTACATTATTACTTTTAAGTAATTACTGGTACATTAGATTTTTTTCTTTTAGGTTAGGATTTCTTTTATTTTTAAATTTTTAAAAAAGATTGATTGATTGATTGGTTTAGGGGAGACAGAGCCTGTGCACGTGAGTGGGGGAAGGGGCAGAGGGAAAGGAAGGGAGAGAATCCCAAGCAGACTCTGAGCTGAGTTTGGAGACCAACCTTGATCCTGTGACCTTGAGATCATGACCTGAGCCAAAACCAAGAGTGAAACACTTAACTGACTAAGCCATCCAGGGGCTCCAAGTTAGGATTTCTCTTAATGGAATCAAAAAACAAAAGTTAGAGAAAACAATTGGAATGCAAACCCATGCTTCCATTATAATTAATTAAGAAAACCAGATCTTGTTATGTCTTTTAACTTCTCTTCTCCAAATTCATTCCAAAAAGCATTTATTGAGCAATGCACTTGTACCTATGGGCCTGGTACTAATTTGGGAATAATTTAGCTAAAAGCAAAATAAAAACAAGATAAAAAATAAATGCACAGTAACCACAGCAAAGACCCCTGTTTCATTTTGCTTTCTGACTTAAAAGCATCTGTTAAATCTGTATGGTGTATAAAACAAAGTCTAAATTCTCAAAAATGTCACGGAGGGATGGTCACAGCCTGCTTTCATCATCCCCCCTCTCATACAGCCCTCCACCCATCTGTAGCCATTCTATATTGTAGAAATTCTTTAAAATGTCCTGGCCGTTCCTAATTATTTGCATTATTTTTTTCCTCTTGGCCTTTTCTCCCCCGGTGAAATTCTACTCAGCAGCTAAAATGTCACCCGCTTTGTGAAGTCTTTCCCACCCTCTACTAGTCCCTGGTGAACTGTATTTTCTATCTTTAGTTCCTACTGTGGCTTTCCCCCCCAAATGTCATTGTAGATCTCACAATTAGTTTAATTTTCTCTCCCGTAGATGGTGAATATTCACCTTTCTGGCCCTGGGGCCTCCCACAGTGTCCAATACAAATTAAGTACTTAATAAATATTTGTGGCAGACTATAAACTGGAAGGTATTTTATTACCTGGTCTAATATTTCTGAAGGGAAGAAAGTCAACCCTTCCTCCTATAAAAGGGCGTTTCGATTTTAAAACAAACGTGGCAGCAGCAATGTTATTGGAAGAGATGAGTTAGAGAACTTTTTGTCTTACAATGTTGGTTTATTTTTACTACATAAGCCATTTTCCTTCTTTCTCCCTCTTTTTAAAAATAAGATTTATTAATTTACTTGAGAGAGAGAAGAGAGAGAACATGAGAGGGGAGAGGGGCAGAGGGAGAGGGACAAGGAAAGGGAGAGAGAATCTCCAGCAGATTTCCTGCTGAGCACTGAACATGGTGTCTGACGCGGGGCTCGATCGCACGACCCCAAGATCGTGACCTGAGTGGAAACAAACCAAGAGTCGGATCCTCAACCTACTGCACCACCCAGGTGCCCCATCCCTCTTTCCTTTTTTAATTGATGGGTTGCTTGTGCCGGTTATGGAACTCTGGAGGGGTTCCGTTTCCCATCACATGGCAGAAGAGCTGCTCTGCCTTAGTAACACCAAACTATTACAAAGTCGTCTCCATTTCACTTTTACAAAATACTATCTTGTTATTATTTTTTTTTTAACCACTTCTGTTTGTCCAAAGTTTCTTTTAAGGTTTTTGACAAGACTTTTCTTTCTTCTTCTGAATATCTTCCCTTTCCAATTTAACTCCCTCTCTTTGTTTTCTCTCTTTTTTTGTTTGTTTGCATAGAATTATTCATCATATGAAAAAAATATCTCAGCAGGAGTGTACCGCCTATAGTAACCTGCTTTTAGCACTGTTCACAAAGAATAGAATAGTTGGCTCATTTTTAATGATAAACCTGTGATATGTGCTCTCACTTGATGTCTTTCATTTTATTTCAGTATTAAAAGATTCTATTAGTATTGGATTGGTCATAAGTACTTTAACTTTTTAACTGACAAGTAGAACATTATGATAAATTCATTCTCTCTTTAAGTGAAAAACTTAGGCAGTCTGTTTACACTGTTAAACAAGATAGCTTAAAACAGAAAATCTCAATGAGCAATTTTTAAAAATTATTGCATTTAAGTATAATTTTCAGTTTTCTGAACCATCTTAAATTGGTCACTCTTATGGCTTCCTGTAACCTTTTGTTATCCCAAGAATTTTACCAATAGGTCCTAATATGACTTAGCTGCAATGTTATTTTATAGTTCAGTTCTTGTTGGCCTGGTGTTTAACTATTGCTCTCCAGTCTGTGTGACATCTACTTTTAATTTCCTACCTACTTATTATCAATGGGTTGTTGAAGTTGTTCAAAGCTCTTCTTTACTAGTGCTTCAGTTCAAGATCATGAACTACTCATGAAGTAATTAATCAAAAGTTTAAGTTTCTTTAGATCTCTCTTTCTTTACCTCCATGTTAAAAACAAGAGGACAGAAGGTAGGGGAGAAAAAAGGAGGAGAGCAGACAGAAGAGAGAAAGAAAGAGAAATAGAAAGGAACAATAAAAAAGAAAGAGAAAAGAACTAATATGGATTTTTTTATGGTAAAGAGCTATGGTTATATAGAACTTGAATCTAATTTGGTTTTACTGTTTCTCTTGAACGTATAAAAATACTTTCTTGTAGACAGGTATCCTGCTACAGTAAAACAAATATGAAAAGTATCCTAAAATAGATTATTTCCTTGTAAAATCTTGACAACCTTAGAGTATCTCCTTTGAGGATGACAAGTGACTGCATCTGTGTGTTAAAGTTCTGTCATAGAGTATTGTTAAACTCTACCTTCATCAAACCAGGGAATGTGAATATACATTGGATAGAAATGGATAAGAATTATTTTCTTTTTAATTTTTGGTTTATCCGTAGCAGATATTTTTATTGTGAGATATTTCAGGGCAGTTAAAATAGAATTTAATTCAAGATTCTTCTTCAAGAATAGTTTCAGAAATGTATCAGTTGTACAAGAGTGTGTCAGACATGTATTAAATTCCCTTAAAATGTATATACTAACTTGCCTTCATTTTCTTTTCTATTTATAACCTTACTTATGATAAATTTGGTATCATGTATTCTTCCCCTTTCCTGATAGTTACTTTCTGGGATTATTTTTATATGCCTTCTCCAGTGGAAAAGGTCAAGAACCAGTGGGACAATACTCAGCATGGTGTCGAGTTAAGACAGCAGCAACTGGAGGATATGATTATTGACAGTCTTCAGTGGGATGACCACAGGGAGGAAACTGAGGAACTTATGAGAAAATATGAGGCTCGACTCTATATTCTCCAACAAGCCCGAAGGGATCCACTTATCAAGCAGATTTCTGATAGTCAAGTAAGACTCATTAGATTTGTGTGAGGGTTTTTTTTGGCATTATCAGTTTGTTGGATATACTTTTTTGTTCAATTGTTAACTGTAATTTTTACGACCCTTGTCATGATGTTTTCACCAGTGCTTAAAATATACATTGAAATTTATATAAAGAATTTGACCAGGAAGGTTTTTGAAAAATTTTGGGAGGTACAACAAGTAAAAAAAAAAAAAAAAAATATGCCTGGTATACCAGATGTACCGCTCACTGACTCTTTGTAAATGGAACAAAACCATGAACCAGGATCTAGAAAGAGAATATTTTCCAGATCTCAGGAACCCTCCTTTTGCTCTCTTCCATGTCTACCCTAAAGGTTATTTTTATTTATAAAATTTTCCGAGACTTTCATTTGAGGCTACTGTACTGAACAAATCAGGTAATTAGTTTAATACTTTTATAACCAAACTATTTTATCTATATCGTCAGAGTAGGTAACCTTTTTTGATCGGTTTGAATATAAATTTGATGATATTGAACATTAGTGGTACTTTTAAAGTTCTACTTTAAATTCTATAATTACAGAAAATATTTTTGAATTAGAGTTTATAGTTTAAGGTTATATTTTGGCATAACATTTATTTGCCCTTTGAAGGGCCTAAGATAAAAGTGTACATTTGTGAAGTATATATGAGGACAAAATCTAAAACATGAGAGCATGTTTTTATAATTCACACTTGTAGACTTTCCATGGTTACAATTTAAAAATCAAGTGGCCAGGAGTCCTGGTTTTGTGGATCATTTTCTGTGTTTATGACATCTGCTGATTGTTTTCACCAAATGACTCAAATATAATAATCAGCAAGGCCCCAGGATACTTAATAAGAGGAATACAATTAAAAGTGAGATCAATGCTTCAGTCATTGGATATTCAGAGTATTCATTTCTAAACAACAGTGTGGCTCTTTTCTACTCAGACTCTAGGATGGATTTTTTTTTTTTTTTTTTTTTTTTTTTTACCAGTTGCTATAAAAAGCATTATAGGAATATTCATTTGTCGTTTAGATATCATGGGGAGTGGCTTGATCCAGAGGCTGAGAGGTGGAAAACCAATGCCTATGGACACACTCAGCATCAGTTTGGATATTTAAGCAACTCTTAGTAAACCTTGCTTGGCTGTTTGATCTGCCCAAGCAGTTAACTCTGTCAACAGACATAGTGACCCAGGGGCACGGAAGACTTCCATATTATTGGCCCTTTTCATTTCTGCCAGGCATGTAGAGAGGAACTCTGTAGTAAATTCAGTCCTGTATGATGCATGTTGCTATAAGGATCAGATATACAGCAGAACAAATGAAAAAGATAAATGGTTTGAGGAAGTAAAATATCTCCCAAAGGAAAAGATATCTTTTAATATCATCTGCTTGTGTACCTGATCATTTCTTAGGCATTTGCCTTTATACTTCTAGAATTACTTTTATTTAAGCTTATGTTCAAGAATTTGTGCCATAATTTGCTTTTTTCTTTTGATATTTGTGTCTAAAACATGTTAAAACCTATGGGGAGAACCCGTGTTTAGGTAGTACTAGTTACTGAGTGACTGAATCTAATAATGACACCTGCAATTACACCTTAGATATTGCTTCAAGAACTGGGTCCTGGTGATGGTATCGTAATGGCATTCGATAACGTCCTGCAGAAACTGCTGGAGGACTATGGTAGCGATGACACCAGGAATGTGAAAGAAACCACCGAGTACTTAAAAACATCATGGATCAACCTCAAACAAAGGTAACATGAAGGGCCTGGCAGGTAAATGCATGTAGAGGCGAGAATTTGATTGCTTGGCTTTCTCATGGAAACATGCCAAATATGTGACTACTAGAAGTATACCTTATTATTATTACTTTTAAAAAATTTTTGTTCTGTGCTGGGTTAGTATTATCACGCTTAGCACAGAAGGTATATTTATACGTTATCTACTTGAATTTTTGCAATGGAGTTTTTCCTTGAATGAGTCTAAACCTTGTCAAAGATCATTTTATGTGTTCTGATTTTCCTATGCCTCCCAGCATAACCTAGAATACATCCTGTAGTACTTTGGGGGTAAGGACTGGTTAGGTATTTACAGATGCATTAGGGTAATATTATCCCTAATTATAATTAAAATAGTGTGGGGTGCCTGGGTGGCTCAGTCAGTTAAGCATCTGCCTTCGGCTCAGGTCATGATCCCAGGGTCCTGGGATCGAGCCCACATCAGGCTCCTAGCTTATTGGGGAGTCTGTTTCTCCCTCTGCCTGCCGCTCTCCCTACTTATGCTCTCTCTCTCTGTCATATAAATAAATACAATCTTTAAAAAAATATAATTAAAATAGTGTGCTGTTTGGCCAGGTCGTCCTTAGTTGAAGCTGAACACACATGGATCCAATGCCAGACTTCTGAAATCTACTATGTATATTTAGGACTTCGAATAATTTGTTTTCCTTGCATTACTCTGTCTAGTCAGTATATTTGGAACAGTCTAAAATAGCATATGTGTTTATAAGAGAGATTTTTCTGTCACTTGACACCTAGGATCTGAGGAACTATAAACAGTGGTTAGCGTCTCTTTAAGATAGCATGTTTATATTCATCATCAGGAAAAAGTGTTTACTTCTTGCATAGTACTGGGAATGCCTGTGTCTAATGAAATTATGGTTTCACACACATCTTTATATATTCAGATATAACCACCTGAAAGCTAATTTGTATCAAAACACATTTATTTTGCAGTGAATAAAATGGATGATACTAGAACACTTTATGATGCATATTACTGGTAATAAAGTACGACCAAGCATTTAGTAATGGTTTGACATGGAGGTGTTTTATACATTTTTAGAGTGTCGTTTTTAGTTAGAGTCTGCAAAGTAGATTTTAGATTTTTGGGAAACTCAAAGACAAGAGTTATGAGGCAGTATATGAGTGTTATATGTATATATGTTATATGTATATGTATATATACATATACATATGTATATATGTATATATGTATATGAGTGTTATATATATGTATATGTATACATATGTATATATGTATATGAGGCAGTATATGAGTGTTATATGTGTATATGTTATATGTATATGTATATGTATATATGTTATATGTATATGTATGTTGCTACATATACCTAGGATTCTGGAGGAAATAAGAATAGGGTAGCAAATACAACACTTCCAAGTAGTTAAAGCGGAAGATACTAGAACACTGCTCTTTCTAGCATTTTAGTACAACTGTTTTCCTCTTCTGTTTTTTTAAAAATAATACTTATTTTGTTAGATTAGTCACCATACAGTACATCCCCAGTTCTTGATGCAATGCTCCATGGTTTTCTTCTGTTGTAACAACTTACTTGGATAATACTAAGGATCCCAAAACTAAGGCAGGAAGAGGGTGAATTAAAAATGGCTTTAAAGCATAAACTCCTGTTATAGGATTAAATCCTAGGGATGTAATGTGCAGCGTGCTGACCAGAGTTAACAAGACTATATTATGTATTTGAGTATTACCAAGTAGATCTTAAAAGTTCTCATCACAAGAGAAAATAATGTGTAACCATGTGTGGTGATAGATGTTAACTAATTGTGTTAATCAGTTTGCAGTACATACTTACATCCAATTACTATGTTCTGCACCTAAAACTAATACAATGTTTATATGTCAATTATATCTGAATTAAGACAGCTTTAATACTAAGATCATCCCTAAGCATACTTTATCTGCGTGTTTCCAAGACTCCATATGTAAGAAGTATGACTGTTTTTGTTGTAGATGATACCAGAAAACTGATCACTTAGGAATGTGAAGCCTGCTTTATTTAGCACCTGCAATTTTTTTTTTTTTACTTTTACTTTGTAAATATTTTAAGACAGCCTACAGCAGTAGTTAGATTTGATGGAAGAGGCAATTAAAAATGAATTATATTCCAAGGTGATCTTTCATTTATCAGAGCTAAGACAAGCACAGTGTTCCAATTTTATGGTAGTTACAAGTCATTGTGCTTATTCTATCTTCTTGCTGCATTTTTTGGGGGAATACATCAACATTAAAATTTAGACATGATTTAGGTATATTGCTATCTATAAAGCAAGGAAAATACAACAAAACTGTAGCTCACAGGATCCTGTTCATGAGTGACAGCTGGGGTTTCTATGTATTGCGAGGATTTTCTCTTTTAAACACAGTGATATTTACAATTTTAACTGTTTTAATTGGAGACCTTTCTAGAATATACAAATCTTTCCTTGCCTTAAACAAAACATATGGACTTATAAGAAACATTTTTTTAAAAAAATTCTTGGTGTTATTGTTGTAAAGATAGAATTAAGGAACTTTAAGAGCTATACACAATCTTACAGTGCATTTAAGCCAGGGTTTCTCAACATTTTGACATTATCAACCCCCAAAGAGCCTTGTTAGATCCCCACTCCCATAAAATTTTCATGCCATGGGTGCACTGTGTATCTGTCTCTGTACTTTATAGTTGTGCTTTATACATAAAAAGGGTAGATTTTTTCCACTTCCCTCCCCAACCCTGCCCCACCAAAGAACCACTTCTCACCTCCATTGAGAATGCATGGTCTAATGTAATGCTCTCAGGCTCAGAGAAGGTGATGACGTGTTCAAAGTCACAGAGCATAGCCAAGATGATATTTTTCTATACTAAGTTATGATAATGCTCTTCCTACTCTGAGTTCTGAAGAATTGGTAGTAAATTTATTCAGGCTGCTATGCTTTGTGAGATTTTCTGCTTTATTTTTAGTGTATGAATTTTATTGGGTGTCTTCTCATTGTCAGGCTCTGTGCTAATCCCTGCACATGCATTATTTTATTTAATCCTCGAACCATAAGAGACAGGCCGCGTTTTCATTAACGCTGTGTCAGTGAATAAACAGAAGCAGAGGAAAGTTAAGGAGTACCCGAGATCACACAGCTCATAAGCACAGAGCTGAGACTGATAGCCAAACCTTTTGGACTGTGCAGTCAGGCTCTTACATTCTTTAAAAATAATTTTGTTTTCCTCCTTTGTTATCAGAATGTCAGCGATTGCTGGTGACTGCTCTGTGTACCCACCTCTTGGATCTGTCTGTGATTCCACTTACTGTTCTTATCTGTGTCGAGTTTAGAAACCAGATCTGATGAAAGATATGGGGGCCTCTGCTATGAATAATGTAACACTCTTCAGTATGTGACCATTGTGCCCTCTGCAGTGGTCACTGAGAGGCCTTATATTACGGCTTTCTTATCTTCCAGCTGTATTCTGTGTATGTGTCATTGTCAGCCAAATTCGGGGAGGGGGCAGTGAAGGGTTGTTACACTTGCTCATGGAATATGGTCATTGTGGCATAATATGTGACGTTTAATATCAGCTTTCAAAGGAAATGTTTTGTATGAATTACAATTGGCCTAAGTAATTTGGCCATTCACAGTTACAGGGCCTCATTCCCTTATCTCCAATGCCCAAATCCAACACGTTCTGATAACAGAAAGCTTTGAATTGACATGAGGCTGTTTATTAGAGCCTCCATTTCTCCTGCTTGGTATAAATTGCCTTGTTCCTAGCTGTGGAAATATTAATGTGTTTGCTGCCTCAGACCCTACTTGGGTGTACTATGTCATACAGATACATTCATAATGATAATTTTTTATTGTACAGAAAATTCTTAGTTCTGAAACACAGCTAGCTCCCAATACGTTGGATTCTGCAAACAAAAGGCCCATCTCTAACATTTTTAACTAAGTGATATACATTGACCACTGCCGTTTTCATCTGTGACATGTTTTTGCCGCTTGTATCTCTTAATGCCAATTAACAAATTTTTTAGTGTGAGTTGAGATGTATTGACCGTTGAAAAATGCTCATAGTAACTTTTGAAGTGCAAATGTCTGATTTGGTCTGAAATGTTGTTTCGCCCCGGAGTGTCTATGTATATGTATGTGTACGTATACACGTCTACTCACATACATGCGTACACGTATACATACCTAGTTAACTATGAAAGATTCTCTGCAATGGTTCTGCTCTCTTTATGATCCATGGGTATATTGTCAGTGAGGCTGGAGGTGGGGTTGAGAGAGATATGAATAGGATCACAGGTAACATCAGAATTCTGGTCGGTGGGGCTGAGAGCTTCCTGGGGGAACTTTGGTTTTTCTGGGCAGTGATGGCTGCCTATTTGTGGTTTATTACAATAAATGTTTAGCAATGCTCATCTACTCAGAGGCAAGTAGAAAGAAGGCAGATGGGAGGTCGGGAGCAGGGGAGAGGAAGGTGTTTGTAGAGGAGTGGAGCTAAGAGATGGCCCCTAGCCCTAATCGTGTCTAAGATGTCCCTTCTGCTGGGTGCTGCAGTCCCTCCCTTTGGCTTGGCAGGCAGATCTTGAGTTGACTTTCAGACATCACTTAACTTTTGAAGTAGTGAGCAATTGTTATCACCATTATGCAGGGACCGTGGGCCTGGAGGTCAGTATATGAACATAGTGGATAAATGTCTTGTGCTTTGAAAGAGTAGGGTTTTGCCTGGAAGGTGGGGGAACAATGGCCTGAAAGTAGCAGTGGAAAACAAGGAAGAGGACCCTTATTGCAACTACTCACCCTGGGGCATGTAGGATTTGTGAGGGAAAAGAAAAAAACTTTGTTAAAAGTTTTCCAGGGGAACTGATGGTCCTAAGGAGACCAATTTCACTTAGGATAAGGTGAAGGACTTGATCTCTGGTCTGCTGATCATAGAATAGATTTCTGGACATAATAGAAAAAGGGCTTGGGGGGTGAATTGGGGCAGATTGGGGAAGGGGCAGAGTAGTATTGGAGGTCCATTCCAATATTGGTTGGCTAATGAAGACCGGCTATTTGGTAGTGATTTAGCTGAAAGGGAAGTAGGGTGTGGGGATAGAGATTCTGTCATGGAAACAGCTCTCTGGTCTTATGTATTTACTTGCTGGCAGTGGCAGCCCTGTGGAGAGCTGCTCCTTTCCGTTATACAAGGTCGAGGGCAGGCATCATGGAGTGGGTGCGGGGCCAGTGGGGGCTCTTTTCTTGAGCTTCCCAATTGGTGTGGCATTAGCAGCTTAGAGCAGTCTCCTTACATCCCATGGAGTGAATCTTTAAGTGCTTGATGATGATGACCCAATCTCTGGGTCACCAAAAGACCATAGATTGTAGGGTATTTTTGCAGGGACTAATACTTCATCAAATCAACTGCATTTCCCCAAAGGGTGCTTTAATACATTTTTTAGCTAAATGTTATTTTATTTACCAAAGAACAAAATTACCTTGTGAAAGCATCCATTGAAAAGCTTAAAGAATTATTTCATTGTAAGTTTCCTACATGCCACTGAAACTTCTGATGCCACTATTTTCCTTTCAAAAGAGATAAATATATTTAGATCTCATGTAACTGTAAAGGTCACCTTTTAAGTACACCAAAATTTAGCAACACACATCCGTGGGTTTCTTAAGGTATTCTTTTCCATTAAAATAGAAAAAGAAGAGGGGTGCCTGGGTGGCTTAGTTGGTTAAGTGGCTGCCTTTGGCTCAGGTCATGATCCCAGGGTCCTGGGATGGAGCCCGTATCCGGCTCCCTGCTCAGTGGGGAGTCTGCTTCTCCCTCTTCACTTCTTGTGCTCTTTCACACTCCCTGTCTCTTTCTCAAATAAATAAAATCTCTAAAAAAAGGACATATCTAGTTGCGTTCACTCTTTTAACCAATTATAATAAGCACATGCGCACTGGATTAATATATTATATCTTGTAGCTTAAAATATCAGGTATTATATAACATCTTTAAAATACCATTAAAAAAGTCAGTTATGTGGGTGGCCACGTTTTGTTATGCTACAAAATAACTATAAGCTATTTTGTAGACTGTCAGCTGCTTTTATAGCAGAAATCTCTTGAAAAGCTGAGAGTTTACATTTAAAAAATCCCAGTTCCCTTTAAGATAAACTATTATAAATCTGTCACCCATGGATTCCTCGAATCTTTTTTGAGAAGCTATTTATATTTTCAGTGTGCACCATTTCTTGTCCCAAAGAATTCTGTAGTCTTTTATTTCTGTTTGAAGTAAAAATTCTTGTTTCTGCTAAACTTACCCTTCTAAACTTCAAATATTGTTACAGTTAGATTTTCAGCCTATCCTTATTCTTTATTATTTATAAGTTTAAAAAGATTAAAAAAAAAATCTCTTCCTTTGTCTAGTAGCCACAATTCCCTAAACTTGAAATCCTTCTTCCCCCCCGTAACCGCGCTCCTTCCCCTGTATTCTCCCATTACATTTCTCAGAACCTTCTCTGGCTCTTCTGATCTTGAGATGTAGCGACCTGAACTGCCAGATATGAACTATTCCCTGAGAATTGTAGACAAATGTGAGTTCAGTGCTGGATGTGATCTTAGGAACTTGCACATGAACACTTCCCAACCTTCGTGCTGCCTGCACTGCACTCATCCCTCCCCATCAGAAGCATTTCATTTACATGCAGTGATTCTTGATGAAGCTGGATTTGAAGCAAGGGTTGGGGGTGAAAATGGAGGATCTCTTCTAGCAGGTTTCATATTCTCAGTGATGGATTATGTGGTTTTAAAAGGACCCCCGGAGACTCTGAAGTGGGTCCTTTACTCATCTAGTCCAAGCAACTTATTTTAAGGATGGGAAAAAAAAATTGGAAATTTGAAGTGATTTATCCCAAGCCATATAACCAGTAAATGGCAGAGGTGGTGGAATTAGGTCGTTTTCTTCTGAGAGCAATGTACAAGTGGCATTAAAGGTAATTTATTAGCCTGTGCGATAAAGTGTGCATACACATTCCTGAACCTCTCATTTTAGCAATTATTTTTGGCCTTACGGTAGTATGATAAATCATGTGAAATTCCTTGAAAAGGGGTAAAAGATTCTTGTAGTGTGTCCAGTGTACCATACTTCAGCACTGGATCTAGTTTCAAGAAGACTAACATGGGTGGTATGTTACCTTTGAGCTATATTCTATTTGAAATTACATATGAAATTATAGTAAAAAATCAGATATAAATTAATATATACTATGATTATAAGGTTTTAAAATCTATATTTATTATAATAATATGAAGATAATTTGGACTGCTGTAAATAGAGTTTAGCTTCTAGTATGTTCACTATTTTTAATGATTAATTACATTCATGATAAAAAATATCTTTTACCCAGATATATGTGAATTTGAAAAAATTCTCCAGGACCTTTATTATTAAAGTGCACATTTGCATGCTGTAAAAAAATTAATTTCCCGATATTTCACTCAATTCATGTACAAGATTAGGGAAAATATAATTTATTGAGTGTTACTATATCTTGATACATTTATGTGTGTATGCCTCATTTTGTCCTTAAAATACTGCAGGAAGGAAGACGTAATTCCTATTTTTGCATTAGTTTATTCAATATATACTTGAGTTGCTATTGTGTATAGGCCCTGGGGATACCAGGCACACTGATGATTCAGAAGCTTCAAACAGAAACAAAATATTCACTTTCACTCATGATTGGAGATGTAATATGGTGGCAGAATATCTTCCAAAGGTTGGGAGACTATCTTGGATCATGTGAGTGGCCCCGCTGATTACATGCATGTTTAAAAGTGAAGATGGAAGGAGTTAGGAGCCAAGGAAAATGGCTGACCTCCAGCCGGACGTTGGAAATGACAAGGAGAAAGAACTATCTCTAGAGCCTCCACAAAGGAACACAGCCCTGCTGGCAACTTGATTTCAGTCCAGCGAGCCCTGTTTCAGAAACTAACTGACGGAACTGTGAGATGATAAGCTCAGGTTGCTCTAAGCCATGAGTTTGTGGTGATTTGTCACAGCAGGATGGCACACTAATAGGGTAAGGGACATCATGCCATGTGTGGGGTGAGGTGCCATAGAAGGTGTCTGCACCAAGTTCTGAAGTGAAAGTAGAAATTAATTAGGTTGGACGGGGAAGATTGGTGGGAATGGGAATGGGGGGAGGAAGCATATTTAAAGTAAAAGAAGTAAAACGTAGGAAAAAATATAACAAGATGAAATCAGAGAGGGAGACACACCATAAGAGATTCTTAATTATAGGAAACAAACTGAGGGTTGCTGGAGGGGAGGGACGTGGGGGGATGGAGTAACTGGGTGATGGGCATTAAAGAGGGCATGTGATGTAATGAGCACTGGGTGTTATATAAGACTGATGAATCACTGACCTCTACCTCTGAAACTGATAATTCATTATATATTAATTGAATTTAAATTAAAAAATAAAAATTAAAAAAAAAGTAAAGCTCTGGACTAAGGATTAATAATTGCTTCATTTTTATAGGTAAATAACCCCATAGGATTCTCAGACATTGCATCCTTTTGCTTCTAGTCTGGGCATTCTTAAGGTTTAATAGAGCTAATCTATAATGATCTGCTTTTTCATTAGCCGTTTGCCACATAACCTATTTTATACATAGAAATAGTCTTAAAAATAAATGATACTGATTCTATAGAATTAAAGTATTTGACTTTACCAAATTTTATAGTCATTAATTTCATGTGAGTGTTAAGAGTTGCCTGTTCATGGCCGATTAATTGCATGTGTGTACTCATTTCGTTTTTTGCTTTTAGGTACCTTTTTGGCACAACCTTTTTTTTTTTTTTGGTTATTCTTCACTTGATCTTAGCCAAAAGGCTGAGAAGCGATTTTGTTTTGGTTATTCTTAATACTTTTTTCTGTTGATGTTTTAAAAATTGAAAATGTGAGTGGGGTTAGGTGAAAGATAAAACACCAGCCACCACCACTAACCACCCAAATTCTAGTGGGTAACTTCTAAATTTTAGAAAGTAAAGAAATATATACATATGATTTAAAAATTAAAGGTTTATTATAAAATATAGCAGTTCTCTCACTACTCAACCACAGTCTCCCTCCTTAGGGGCAGCTACTTTTTCTTCTTTTGGCTTCTCCTTATGTCATTTATACATTTCCATACTCTACATAAAATGAGTATATTATTATTTTCCAAAACATCAGTATTAGACGTTGTCTATTGCTAATCCTGTTCTGGTAAACATATAGGGTATAGCTTTCTCATGCTATCATTCTCTTCCCTTCCTCATCATTGCATTTTTTTCACTTTTTTTTATTGTGCTAAAATACACATAACATAAAATTTACCATCTTAACCATTTTTAAGTATCAGTTCAATGGTAGTAAATATTCATGCTGTTGTGCAACTGTTACCACCATCCATCCCCATAACTCTTTTCATCTTGCAAAATGAAAACTCTCTACTCATTAGACAATAACTCCCTATTCTTTCTTTCCCCTACCCCTGGAAACCACCATTCTACTCTGTGTCTTTATGAATTTGACTACTCTAAGTACCTCATGTAAGTGGAATCGTACAGTATTGTGTCTTTGTAACTAGCTTATTTCACTTAGTGTAATGTGTTCAGGGTTCATCCATGTTGTAGCAGATGTCAGAATTTCTTTCCTTCTTAAGGTGGAATGATATTCCATTATATGTGTATATTACATTTTGCTTATCCATACATCTGTTGATGAACACTTTGGTTGCTTCCATAATTTTGTGGAATATTCCATATATTGTGAATAATGCTGCTATGAACATGGGTGCACAAATATCATTTTAAGACCCCATTTTCAATTTTTTGGGTGTATGCCCAAAAACAGAATAGTTAAATCATATTTTAATTCCGTTTTTAATGTTTTGAGGAATCACCATACTGTTTTCCACAGTGGCTATACCATTCCACTGCTGAATTTTTAGATAAACAGATATTCAGTGCTGACATTGTTATGTGTGTCTAAACATCATTAACAGCCAAGCACTGAAGTTTACTATAATTTTGCTTCCTCTCTGTTTTTTTCACCTGAAATTAGTAATTGCCTTGCTTTTATGTGCTTAGGTTTTTTGCACCTATTACTAATGCTTCCCACATTTTCCAGTGGTCTGACAGTATAATTTCCCACAAAGTCAATCACAGTAAGCAGTCTGTCACATCTAGTATTTTTTTCTTAGAGACATTTCTTCTGTAAACATACTTTCTAGGCCTGTTGCACAGCCATAATCCTAGGGGTATTCCGTGTTTTCTCCTAGGTTAGAATCCCTGTTTCCTGGATTTCATGTGTTTGTTTGTATGTATGTGTGTTTTTCTTTTCTCTTTTGGGTTCTTTCTTTGTTTTGTCAGAGTGTATCTTTCATTAGTTTTGTCAAGTTAAAATAAGAAAATGTAGCAGTTGGAATGCTGATGACAGCCCTCATCTGGCCCAGTTCATCACTGTCTCTTCTGAGATCTCTTTTCACCATTAGCATGTGGGCCTGTTTGCTTCTCCTGCTCTTGGATCTCTTGTTTTTATGCTGCTTTATCTTTTTTTTTTTCTTGACTTACAAACTGATTTTTGTGTAGCCATCTCTCAGTAGCTTCTTGAAAACTGGTGTTTGGAAGGTAAGTTTAAAGACATTATAAATAGATTGTCATTATTCTATAAATACTTATTATAATACTGTAATAAGGACTCTGAGAAATATGGAGAACATATAAGACTGCTTCTGCCCGTAGTGAGTCTACAGAACAGGAGAACAGAAAACAAACCCATGTAATGCTGTCAAAGTAAAATTTAAGCATGAAACAAGATCACAAGCCAAGGGCTTTTTCGGGATACATGTGATTAATTTCTGTATAAAGAAGAGTAATGACCTTTTATGAACTCAGAGCAAGGAAATCTAATTGGGCTGGGTTGTTCTAAAGAAGGCAGACCTTAACCCTAAGGATCGGTAGGATTTTGGTAAGTGGAGGTGGTCAGAAGGACATTTTTATGTGTATATGAAGTTTTTGGGTGAGCACAGCATTAAGAGTATCCTGGCGGGGCGTCTGGGGGGCGCAGTCGTTAAGCGTCTGCCTTCGGCTCAGGGCGTGATCCCAGCGTTCTGGGATTGAGCCCCACATCAGGCTCCTCCAGTAGGAGCCTGCTTCTTCCTCTCCCACTCCCCCTGCTTGTGTTCCCTCTCTCGCTGGCTGTCTCTGTCAAATAAATAAATAAAATCTTTAGAAAAAAAAAAAAGAATATCCTAGAGAAAAAGGAGCATATACCACTTTGACCTGAACAGAGTATTAGAACTGGGAGATAAGCTAGAAAAGTGAATTAGTGATAGATTATGGAGGACATTGAGTTTCAGGAAAAACAATTTGGGTTTATTCTGTAAGCAGCCAAACACTATTGGAGGTTTCTTAGTAGGTAAATGTTCAGATGAGGTTGATGACTTTCTAGAATGGCTTATGAACAGAAACAGATAGCTTTTGTGTCTGGCTTTTTTCACTTAGCAGAATGCATTTGAGATTCCATCCATGTTGTTGCATCTATCAGTAGTTTACTGTTGAGTAGTATTCCATTGTATGCATATGCCACAGTTTATCTATTTACCACTTGATGACATTTGGGTTATTACCTGTTTGGGGCCATTATGAATAAAGATTTGCATACGGGTTTTGTGTGAGTATATGTTTTCATTTCTTTTGAGTAAATACCTCGGAGTGGGATTGCTGGATTGTTCTTGAGTACATGGTTAACTTTATAAATAAAAAAATCTGCTGGACTGTTTTTTAATGGGGGTACCATTTTACACTCCCAGTTGCAATATATGAAAGTTGCAGTTACTCTGCATTCTCACTAGCACTTGTTATAGTCATTTTCTTAAAGCCATTCTACTATGTAGTGATAGCTCATGGTGGCCTGAATTTACATTTCTCTGATGAGTAATGATGCTGAGTATCTTTTCATGTGCTTATTTGCCATCCATATATCTTCTATGATGATCTCTGTTTAAATTTTTACCCATTTATTTAAAGAATTTGCTTATGGATGTGTGAAGAAGATACTTGTTCATTATAAATTTAAAGAATACAGAAAAAGTACAAACAGGAAAGTAAAGCACCTAAATCCCAGCACCTAGAAATAACTTATAATATTAACATTCCTGATGTTTATCCTTTTATCTATGTATACAGACAGTCCTGTATATAGGACGTGGATGGATGCATGATGTATGGATAGATGAGTGGATGAAATAGAAAATGTGTATAAACGAGATCATATTACCCATGCTGACTTTTTATTGTGATATAGCTCATATCCCATGAAATTAACCCTTTTAAAGTGTACAAGTCAGAGTTTTTTAGTATATTCACCATGTTGTGCAACCATCACAATACTCTTAATTTTAGAATATTGTATCATCCCAGAAAGAAACTGGGATTAGCAGTCAGTCCCCATTGCCTTCCACTCTAGTGGTAGGCAACAACTAATTTGTTTCCTCTCTGTAGATTTACCTCTTTTGGACATTTCATATAAATATGAATGGAATCACATAGTATGTGGCCTTTTGTGTCTGGATTCTCTTACTTGGCCTGTTTTCAAGGTTCATACATGTTGCAACAAGTAGTAGTACTTCATTCCTTTTTATGTTGAGTAATTCATGTGTGGGTATACTACATTTTATTATCCATTTCTTTATTGATGGACATTTGGGTTGATTCTGTTATTTGGCTATAATAAATAATGATGCTATCTGAAAACTTGTATACAAGATTTTGTGTAGATACGTGTTTTCAGTTCCCTTGGGTTTAAACACCTAGGGTGTAATTGTTAGTATCCATTTTTAACTTTTTCTTTTCTTTTCTCTTTCTTTCTTTCTTTCTTTCTTTGAGAGAGAAAGAGGGAGAGAGTGGCACAGGGAGGGGTAGAGGGAGAGAGAGAGAATTGTAAGCAGGCTCCATGCCCAGCGTGGAGCCCTATGCAGGGCTCGATCTCACAACACTGAGATCATGACCTGAGCTGAAACAGAGTTAGAAGCTTAACTGACTGAGCCACCCAGGTGCACCTAAAATTGTTTGTTTTCTTCTTAAGAAGCTTTGAGGTATATAAAGTTTTAAAGATTGAATATACAGGTATGTATATCTCTTAAATCATGCAACTCCATATTTCTGTGTATTAATTTTGATGTAGATTTAATGATGGGTTTATAAAAGCTTGATTTTCCAGTGTTTTTCAAATATAATATTATTAAATCAGCTTAAAGAACCAATTTTTATTGATCTGAGTTGTTTTAAAATACATAAAGTAAGCCCTTTAAATTATTTTCATTTTATCTTAAGTATTTCTTCTGATTTTAGTGCTTCCTAGAATTCATTTAGTCACTCATTGCATGAATATTTATTGATATTTCCTCTGAGTGTTAGGCATTTTACTAAGGTATTGAAATAAAACATTGGGGGATAACTTAATATACAATTAGGAGTTGTAAAATGGAGTCATAATTATTTTATGATATGGTTGTGATTTTGTTAATATTTATATGTCTCTCTCCCTCTTCTCACTATTCACAATACTCCTCCCATTAAGGATTATTCAAGCCACACATATAAATAAATGTCCCAGTTACATTAGGTACTTAAATAAATAAAGGTTCCTTGGAGGCTGTGTGTTAATTTGTTAGGGTGTGCGTGATGTGGACTTTCGCACTGTAACAGAGACGTGCCTGTCGTGTTGTTACCTGCAGCATTGCTGACAGACAGAGTGCCTTGGAAGCGGAGTTGAGGGCAGTGCAGGCCTCTCGCCGGGATCTGGAGAACTTCCTAAAGTGGATCCAAGAAGCGGAAACCACAGTTAACGTGCTTGCGGATGCCTCTCAGCGGGAGAATGCTCTTCAGGACGCGGGGTTGGCCAGGGAGCTCACACAGCAGATGCAGGCAAGTGCGCGGGGATCCGCACCCCGCGTTTTTATTTCCACTGTGCTCTTTTGATGCAGCTACCCGCACATTTGTTACCATTGAAGGGTGAGGTTGTTACCTCATTCTGTTATGAGATCCATGCTCCCCTGTGAATCACTGGTTTCTGCAAATAAGATTTCTAAAATATTTTACTTAATAAGAGAGGAAAAACACCTTGTTTTATGGAAGTAATAATTGTTTATTTAGACTTACAGGCTCATAGCTGTTCTGTTTTTGTCATTTTAAGCCCTATTACACTTAGCCTTATTGAATCCTAAATTATGACAGCCTTTCCTTTTAATATGAAGTTGTTCCTTTCTCCATTTATTATAACATACTTAATATAAAAGCTGCAAAGGCTCTGTGGCTTAATTTACAACTAAGAACACCAGGCTTGGAGGTATTAGTTTTATGTCTTTAGCTTGATGGCTATGATTGTATATGCAGTCTGAGGTTCAAGTTTTTCTCCTCCACGAAATGTGCTAACACAAAATCTTTCCTTTACAAAAATTCATGAGGAATCTCACGTAGCATGCCTGTACCCTTTTTCTGCCCCCAAGTACAACTGCTTCAGTGCCCTTGAAGTTACCACCTTTGTGTCGAGTGACCTGGTCTTGCCCATCTCAGACCTTCTCCTTTAGCACTTGGTTTTAAAAGCGATTTTCATGGAGCAGTTCCCTTGTCTACCACAGTTTCACATCTTACTTCTGTCTGCTATGTCATTCGCACATCATTTTGACCGTTATTATTTCTGATATGCCTGTGAACTCATGACCCAGTGTCATCTGAGGCACGTCTTCTCCTGTCCCAGCCGATCACACGACTCCTCAGGGGCAGAGATTATGTTACTCCATATTGTTGTCTACGCGGGGCTGTGTGTGTGGATTCTAGGTAAATATTGACTGCTGCCCATGGACCCTAGCTTCAGCATTATGAAATTCCGTGTGATGAGCTTTTTGCGTCCTTTCTTAGAATTCTCTTCCCTTGAAACTCAGAATGTTCACAAATATGTGGCTCTGGGTAGAGGGTACAGTAGCTTCCTTAGAGCTATTCCTATTCTTATGAATTATCTCTAAGTTTGAAAGTGTTTTCACTAAAAAGTATAAACATTTTTTTTTTTAAGGACCTTTTGGGAATAGACTTATTTGTAACTTGTTCCCATGCATATGGACTGTTAGGGTGTTTTATGGTGGAGGCCTCGAGATTAATTTAACAAAAATCTATGTTTACTTACATTACTTCTTATTTCTTATTCATTGCATAATACATTCGTGACTTGATAATGAGGGTGACCGAGCAGGTATAGAGGTTAAATACGTGCTTTTGTCTCACCATCTAGAATCTCAGGAGGCCGCTATCCATGTTATTTGAAGAAATATTTAGCTGTCATCTCATTTTCAGAGGGTTAGAGAGGGCTCTAAGTGTGGGCCGATGCTAGAATGTATTATTTTTTATGATTTAAACAACTGGAAGCCTGACCTATAAATGCCCACGGATGCTTACTTTACGTAATGGTGTTCAACTCAGAAGATACCCGGGCTGTGCATTTGAAGAGGCAACAGTTTTTAGACAATGAGCCAAGGAGGCTTGAAATGAACCTTGACGATTAGCATCAGCAAAATGCAGACCTGTCTTAGAGTTTAATAATGCCTTCTGACACATTTTATCTTGGAATATATTCTTACCATAGCTCAAATTTCTTCTCGATATTTAGTGAATACCCAAACTGTAGAAATAAATGTAAATGAAGATGTTTAAATTCTTTCTAAATAAAAATAACTAAGCACAGGATTGCTTGTCTTATGGCAACCAGCACCAAGAAAGAAAGGTTACTGACTAAAATAATAAAGCACATTGTGACATGTATAGTTAATGCCTCTCAAAAATAGTTCCTGAAATTTAATGTTGTGGCTCACAAGAAGTATTAAAGAGGGCATTTATTAAGAACATATTTCAGTCTCTTTGTTTGTCTAAAGATAAACACATGTATTTGCTTTTGTTTAGGATATTTCCCGTTATGGTAATTTGCATGATTTTTCACTGCCTTGCTCCTTTTAAAAATGATCTTAATTTTAAAATGTTCTCTCCATTTTATTTTTAAAAAACTCCTATGGCTTTATTTTTGGCATCTTAGAGGTAGATGCGTTTAGAGACTTAGTACCTTCTGCTGAGTTATTTCTGAGACAAGAGAATTTAAATTACCCCATGACTTTTTGTATTAATGACACCTCCGTTGGTGTGAATGAACAGAGTTAAAATGAATGAAAGGTTTGGGGATGGAAATATGTCTGTTGAAGAAAATGAATGTACGAACAAGAGTGTCTGAAATTATAAAATAAATTTTCTGGTGTCGTGGTGAGGGATGGGGGCAGTTTACGGGTGCACCGAAAAAAATGGAGTCAGAACCTCAGCCTGTGTGTGCTCGTGCACAAGGGGTGCACCTGGCACTGCTTACGTGACATGTTCACTGACACGTTCACTGGTGGTACTTGCTTCATGTCTTATGACACGTATACGACAACTGGATGCAGAGCCATAGGAGCATTTCCTGAAAATGAAGAAGCCTGCTCTGTATTCAGTTTAAGGTGAATTTGAGTAAGTATTTGATAAAGGGTAGTTTGGAAGCACCATGGAAGATGGAGATTAATTTCTGGGATTATGCTATGATACATGCCATTTCTGTTAAGGGTGGATGATCATTGGGATTTATGTGTTTATGTTTTACTGCCTGGTTGCAAGGTGGTGAGGCTTTCCTCCTCAGCAGAGTTGGCAAGAGAAAACCCAGTCCTTTGGAGAGAGCAGCTCCGGAATTTCTGAGTGGTCCAGATCACAGAGGGTCTTGTTTGGCTTGCTAAGTATTTTATGTTTTAATCTGGTGGCCACAGGGAGAAGTTGTTAAAGAATAGTGAGCAAGAGAGTGATGCAATGGGATTTGTATTTTGTTAGGAATCTAGCCAATGGCATTGTTAGGAATGGATTTGAATTGGCAAAACTGACAGTAGGGTGTGCAGTCTGCTAAGATGGTCTTGCAGCCGTCTGGTGAGAGGGGGTAATGACCAGAAATGAGGCAGTCACCAGGGGAATAGACCTAATGACCTTATGGTATGGGTAGACAAGGGAAGGGTAGAGACTAAGAGGATTTCCAGGCAGGATTAGAGGCTGAGGCTGGGAATATAGGGAAAGAACGACTCAGGGAGGTGGTGTCAGTGAGTGTGGCGTGTGAAGGGGTGATCAATTTCATTCTATGTTGAAATAAGGCATTTGAGTAACATCCAGGAGGAGATGCCTCACTACGTGGCTGTCACTGTGGATCTGTATTTAGGTAAGGGAATCTGACTCAAGTGCAGAAACTTTTTTTTTTTTGGCGTTTGAAGGAAAGCCTATTATTGTCTTCCCTCTAAGTTTATCTATTGGTTCAAATGCATTTATTCTGAATTTTCTTGTCATATTCTAGGATATTATTATCATTTTAATTATATTTCAGAATACAAGCTTTACAGTTTTAGCAGGAACCAATTAATTGAGATGATCTGATTCTTTCTTGGGCAAAAGCCTACTGCCCTGGGTGGCTTTATAACAGGTGGCTGCTTTTGCTCTCACAAAAGGTGTGTTTGGGGATTGTGGTATTTTCATCTCCCCTGTTCTCCTTCAGTCTTATTTTCCTCCTCTCATTCCATAGGTGCGGGCTTTGATTGTTTAGACTGTTGTCGATCTTGCCTGGTACCCACCGCCACGACCGGCATGGTGTTTACGGGTTATACCTCTACTGTGTGAGCTTCAGCTGCTGGTTCAGGGACAGGAATTACAGCTTCGTGTATTTTTTTGATAGCAGCTTTATTGACATTTAATTCACATTCCACACAAGCCATCCATTTAAAGTATACAATTTAGTTGTTTTTAGTGGTGTGTATTCACAGAGTTGTGCAATAATCACCACAATCAAATAGAACATTTTCACCCTCCCCCAAAAGAAACCACATATGGCTTTGCTATCGATCCGCCTGTACCAGCTCCCCAAACCCCGACACCTAAATAATCACGAATCTAATGTTGTTTCTTTATTTTTGCCTATTAACTTAATATTTTTAATTACATCATTGACTGCCTCTTCCGATTTTGGCTTTGTATAGATATTTTGACGTTGTTAGCCTATCCAGAGGGAGGCAGTATAGACCTTCAGGGAAAAAACATAAAGCAGAAGCAGCAAAATATACAAAAACACTGCTTGATAAACACAACTCTATGAGACCCAGTATAGGACTGTCAATCACACTAACGTGAAGGACTGAAAGGCAGACAAAGTCAAAGAAGAGAAATACTTTCAGTGCTGCATTTCTTTTAAAGAGTCGTGATGGTAGGAGAGAAATAGCAGCCTTACCTGAGTTATTAGTTCGAGCAGGACACTGATAATGAGAAACGTCTGGCTTCTATTTCTGGCTGTGCCCTTTGACCCAGTCATTTAATCATTCTGGGTTATTTTGCTCATTTCCTAAGAGTACTTTACCCCAATTGTTACTTGTAATAGTATTCAGCCACAGTAGAAAACACATTTCACATATGCACATGCATATAAAACCTTCAAATTCTGTCCTGGGTTTTTATATCATATAATCATGTTTTATGTTTCTTACTCATAAAATTAAAACAGCATTATGGCAAATAAGATGAGATCACGAAGATGCTGTCTAAGGGGAAATGTGGTAATTTGGAATGTTAGTAGTCCGTTACAGACTTTTTTTCTTTTGTATTTTATTAAATTCACTGTATAATTAGAGAAGTCCTAACCTAACATTAGAAATTCTATTTCTCATGGCTTTTCTCCTGGGCAAGCATCTGAGAGCCCATGGACGACCCTGCTTTTTGGGTGTCCTAGGTAAAGCCACATACCCCCTGCAGGTATTTCTTGTTCTGTTTTGTTTTAGGTGGTCTTGTTCTGAGACCCGTCTGGAGGTGATTTATTAGCACTTAATGTAGGGGCTGATATCATTAAAGTCAGGTACCCTTCTGCTCTTCTCAAGATTTATAACAATGTCTGTTCACTCATCCCACAGAGCACAGCCAGAGCTGCATGCAGTCGGGTAGTGAATGCATCTCTCTTTTAGAGTGAGTGAATGAATACCGCTCGATCTCTTAATATAAACTAGCCTTGAGGCATGCACCGTGGTGATGTGTTGAATCTCGGTTCCCAGGGGATGTCTGCTATGTATCTGCAGCTTTAATGTTTCACTTAATATCCTTTTTGGCTCCGGAGCGCACTCCTCTCCAGCGGCAGGCAGCATTTGGCTCAACAACTTGCTCATTGTGTCTGCCCGAGCCGTGCTGAGCAAGTACGGGCTGTGAGCATCTGCTGGGGGCTTTCTTTGTGGCATTTGTCTGTGTTTTTTTCAATTGAGAAGAAGTTGAAGGAATACCAGCCTCCTTTTGCCTAGCACCTAAACCCCTGTATCTTTCAAATGCATTCCTGGAAACGAGCATGCTCAGAGAACTGGCAAATCATTGTCCAGTGACCGGGAGGAAATGATCATTGCTCTTCATTTATAATGCAAATTCTGAGGTGTCTCCAGAAGTGTGGTAAACTTAAAATGATGGCTGTGGTGAGAACGTCTCTGCAGAAAGTTGTGGTTTTGTTACATCGTTTACAAAGGATGGCAGTTTCTTCTCCTCGGTATCAGAAGCTCTGTAAGGTAACTGAGTGACTGAAATGAGGATCTCGGGTGTCTGACAATTCTCCTGTTTCTCAGGCTCTAAAAAATAACCTTTCAGGGTTCTTATCAAGGAAAGATTCCTTTTCTTAGTGACTGATTATAAAAGCTGTTTAAGTGAATTGCTTCATTAAATTTTGTTGGGCTTCTGAAATAAGTATTGTTTTAGTGCATCTTTGATTTTGCATTTGACAAAATCTTATCTTCTGAGAAGGGCTGATAAACTGTTTGGAGAAAATATGGCAAAACTACATTCATTAAGACCTGTTACCTCTGTGATACTTTGTAGTGTCTTCATATTGAATGGTATATTAGTCTTGTGTAAATTTCAGTAAATTTTAAAGAAGAGTTTTAAATAATTCAGTAAGATTACTTAGTAACTGTCTATCCCTTTCTAGCTAATTGTTTTTCCATTAAAAAATTAAAACACATTTTAGAAACTAGACTGAATCTCATCATAAAATATCCCCTATATTCTTGAATCTGCATATATTATAGCTAAACTTGAAGAACTTAATTTTATTTGAACAGGTGGATTAAGTACACTTTCGGGAGGCAACTTGTTTGACACTTGCAAATTTCAAATACTACGTCATCCTAAACATAATCCATTGAATGGGCTCCTGTGTTTTAAAGAAAAGTTGCCTATTGTATTTTTGATCATTGTTTTGTTTGCTTTATACCATGTTCATACTGTCTCATTACTTTGTCAAAAATTGGAGCAGTGTGATAGAGAAGGAAGGAAGGAATTGTAACAGGAATGGGAAAGCAATTTATACAGCACCGCAGTACCACAGTCTGCCTTCGTCACGCGCTGAGTACCATTCTAAGTAATGCATCTTGTTGCCCTGTCAGCTGCCCAAACTCATTTGTAATTGGAACGACTGTCTCTAGGACACTATGACTTTTCCGATGATATAAAATATGACATGTCCAAGCATCTAAACCGCATGTTATGTGGCAGTGCAGTAGGAGGGGAAAGCAGTATTCTATTAACTTGATCATATATTTTTATTTTTTACAGCTTGGTCAATTAAGTGTATTTCATGTCTAGAAACTTTTTTTTGGAAAAGTTTTAGGAGACAGACTGGTAGCGGGGCATTCTTTGCAGAAATACTTATGAGGGTTTCGTTTGCATGAGAAGTTAATTAAAACTTAATACAACTTAATAATTAATTTGGTTATAGAAATTCATAAATTAATTATTTCAGTGTGTTGTGTTTTGGTTCACTTCAGAGAAAATGTTTATTCTGGTAGAAACATTTTAGGTATATCAGGAACAGGCAGCTTTAATAACAATAAAAGCTCATTCACTAATGCATGTTATTTTTCCTCTTTAACTACAAGTGTGAATATATAAAGCATTTCTTTTTTATTAGCTGGGTTATTTTTCTGATCCATTTATATGCATACTTCCACAAAATCAGGTCTTTTTCTCAAGTCATGTGACCAAAGCATTAAGTTAGTCACGTAGGAAACAGTAGAAGTTCAAATACTAGATAAAGTTACTTAGTTTCATATTTATACCCCAAATAAGCACAGGTTCAACTACTGAAGTCATTGGGTAAATTAACTGCCATCAGAAGTATTCTTTGGATAGATTTCTTGAGACTTATAATTTCCTAAAGAAAGCATTAAAACTTAAATGTTTAGAATAAATTTACTTTTGCTTTTAAAAAATTAAAAGTTGTATTATTTGCAGTTGAAATATTATCTTCCACATTTCTTTCTTCAGATGCAAAATTAACAACTGCTTAATCAAATGAGAACTATGCAATTCCAGTACTTGCCAGCAGGTGTCAATATAAGGCAGTGATATATGAGATTTTGGCTGAGGAAGGGGAAGTCTAGAATAGGAAGTGGCAAAATTACTATGAAATAAATCAGCTAGTAACAGATATTATTTATTTGCTTGGTTATATTTTGAAAATTGATCTTAGTTACTGAGCTGTGTTAACTTATATGGTATAAATACAAGTTTAGTTGCAGAACTAAATATTAACAGTTGCTATCCCAAATACTGACATGGGTAGGTATCTATCTATAGAAAGTGAAAATATATAACTGCATTTTAATTATCAATAGTCTTTGTGTACTATTTAAAAGTTTAAACAAGTTTGGTGTTTATTTGCTTTAAGATACCATAAATTCTTTTCCCCTTAAATTGTGAATGTTATAATGACTGTCTTTCCCTATACCTCCTACATTCTCTAAATTTAGTTTCTTAGAAAGGAAATGCTGTAAGTTTCAGTGTTTCTTCATAAAAATATAGAGGTCTCTTGTAAATATATTTACAGATCAAAGTGAATGAGAAAAAAATGTTGCATAATCTAAGGGAGATGTGACTATTTTAAATTCATATTGGCATTTTGAAATCCAGTGTCTGTTAATATTCTGTTATCCTCTTTTCTTCTTCTTCAGGATCTCTCTTTTTACATACCATGTGGAAATTTAGTCTTTTATCAGACTTTCCTCTGTGATACCTTGTCTTTGCTTATTTTCATACTTCTCTTGAGTGTCAGAAAATAATTCATGGTTACACATTTGGAAATTTATGTTGAATATTCTCATTTTGTGTGTTTTCTCTATGTTTTGAAGGGAGAGGGATAGATAGAATGTGGAATTCATGGCCCTTGGAGTTAAAATATACTTTTCCTCCTCTCTACCTATTTACACATTCACTTGTATTTTCGCCTTTAAAAATATTTCTTCCTTATTATACATCCCATAAAATTTGGGTGGGAAAGTGAAACAGAAGTGCTTCTTACTTGGAGATAAAATTAGCAGCAATGAAATTGCCCTGATGACCTAAAATCACCTCATGCTGGATGCTAATTTTTCCAGATTTGGTTTTGATTGCTTAGTTCCTTTAAAATATTAATGATTATAAAAAACAGTGTTTCTTCTAATAGAGCACAGCAAAAACAACTGAATGTAAGTGATTGAAAAAATAAAATTGACTTTGTTTTTGATTTGTTTTTAATTTGTTTTTTATTTTGATTCCTATGATTATTTGGGATATTTTATCATTAAACCTTTATATAAAGCTGAATTTATGTTGAGTCGGAAAGGAATTTTATAAGTCTTGTTTTCTTCCTTACTGTCCATTTTCATGAAATATTTATTAATTGAGGACATGGTAAAAGGAGCTTTTTTTTGTAAGCAGATTGAGATATGAACCGTTATAACAAAATAAGGAAAAAAGTATATAATTAGTGTTATAAATTGGAATCCTCGTGACTTAAGCATTTAAAAATTTTTGATTTAAGTAATAAACTTTTATTTGCCTACATACATATATAAATCACTTTAGCTTATGTGGCTTTTTTTTTTTTTTTAAAGATTTTATTTATTTATTTGACAGAGAGAGACAGGCAGCGAGAGAGGGAACACAGCAGGGGGAGTGGGAGAGGAAGAAGCAGGCTCATAGCGGAGGAGCCTGATGTGGGACTCGATCCCGGTACGCCAGGATCACGCCCTGAGCCGAAGGCAGACGCTTTAACGACTGCGCTACCCAGGCGCCCCTAGCTTATGTGGCTTTAATCATCTGCAAACTTTTTTGATCCTGTAGTCCATATATATATATATGGTATATATACTCATATATATATATATATATATATATATATATATATATATACTCACACACATAAACACATATTCATTTTAAAATTATACACATATGCTTTGGGCAAATCACATATTAAATATTAGCAGAGGGGCGCCTGGGTGGCGCAGTCGTTAAGTGTCTGCCTTCGGCTCAGGGCGTGATCCCAGCATTCTGGGATCGAGCCCCACATCAGGCTTCTCCACTAGGAGCCTGCTTCTTTCTCTCCCACTCCCCCTGCCTGTGTTCCCTCTCTCGCTGGCTGTCTCTCTCTGTCAAATAAATAAATAAAATCTTTAAAGTAAATAAAAATAAATAAATAAATAAATAAATAATATTAGTAGAGCATAATTTTGTTCTTACTTTCCACTATTCTCTTCTTACACCTCAGTCGGTTGTCCTTTTCTCTCTGTGTAATACACATGCCATTTTGGTGACCACTGATTCAGTGAAACTGTGGCCATTCCTGGCCTTGGCTTATGGGCACTCAGGCTTTCACGATGGTGCTGTTCTTGAAGTCATTCCTGAAAACCCATGTGTTCTGTGGTGTCAGAGTAGCTGTCGATGAGTACTCTGAAGAATGGAGACCAGAAGATCTTGAGATCTTGCCCCGCAAATCTGGATTGAGTGGAAGCCTTGCTCTGTGTGTGTGTGTGTGTTTGCATGTAGACAACACAGAGCCACGTGGAAGGATGTGCTGTCACGGGACAAGGATGTATGACCACAAAGGTACAGAGTGTCTGAACAGTTTCAGATTCATTGACAATGTAAATCTACACACCATTTTTCACCTACATGTGTGGGTTCCCTTTATTTAGAGGTAGTTAAGGTTGAGTATGTGTTAAGAATGTGTGGAATGGAATGGTGTATTTTCAAATGACTTACACCCCACATAGTTAAACTTTATGTTTCTTATTCCCAAACATTTCCCCACCTTTTTTCCCCCCCAGGTGGAAAACTACTATCCATGAGTAATCAAATCTTCACATGTTTTAGGGTGATGGTGCTTTACTTTGTGGTGATCTGAATGTTAAAATGTAGGTATTGTAAGGTCAACTGTCAGTCTCCACAATCAAATCATACATATGATCGTTTGAACAGTAGAATGTCAGAGTCATGGTCTCTAGCCTGGGGGTAGAACTCCGGTTGATTGTATGAACATTGGCTCTTCTTGGTTTTATGAGAAATTCTTCGTTTGGTTACTTCAGAGGATTTGTGAAGGCTGAGGTTTAATGGAGAAACAAATCCATGGAAGGATTTGCGTACATTTAACCAGTCACCATTGATGCATTAGGCTTGTTGCCTCACAGCTGTATGGACCCTGGGCAGACTGCTTCTCTTACTCTCCGTCTCTTTCCGCGCACTTGCAGGGGCCTGAGATGATAGATGAAGCGAGGTGGGTCAATGGAGACAGTAATTACATCTCTACACATCATTGGATATTTTCCTGTGGCTTCCAAAAGCAACAGCATAATTTTAGATGATTCTCTGATCTCTGTGTTGCTATAGCTTCCCAAGTCAAGATGTATATCAAAATCATTTTCTTTTCTTTTTTTTTTGTTATTATGTTCAGGTTAGCCAACATGTAGTACATCATTAGTTTTTGATGTAGTGCTCAATGATTCATTAGTTGCATATAACACCCAGTGCTCCTCACAACACGTGCCCTCCTTAATCATTTTAAAAACCAGTTATCTAACTAACATTTTATTAATCAGAGAACTCATGCTATCAATGACTTAGGTGTAGTATAATTAGATATGATGTAATGCTTTGTCAGTTAACTAAAAAGTAATTAAAACCATTCTACAAGATTGCATTTTAAACAGTTCCTTAATAGCCAAAATACCACTATTTGCATAAGTCTAGATCTGTGATCTACAAATCAAGGACAAAGTGAACCTGACAGAGTTGGAGTAGCATTATGAATATGGATAAAAGTTCTCCTCTGTTTTTTGGGTAGCACTTGATAATTGTGACTAAAATGTTGATGGTCTGTGTTTACCTAGGGGTAAAGTTTATTAAATTTCAAGGGGAAATTTCCAAGCTGAATGTACTGCTGGATTTTAAATGTGCAGCCATGATCCACTCCCTCTTACTAGGGACTGTGAGCACTGCCAGCTTCTCTTGGTATACTTGGTGGTTTATTTTTAGCTCTCTAAAATAAGCAATTAGTAGAACTCTTACCATAGAGATAAAAGAATGTAGAAAATTTCATGCTATGGTAGCTTTCTCAGTTTCACAAAGTTTATTCATTTCTGGGCAAAGGTAAATGAGTCCGAATAATAGAAATTGGAAGGCATACGAAGTGCAGCGGACGGTTTCTTTTCATTTTTCTTCTTCTAGTTTGTTCAGTTCTGCGGAATTATAGAAGATTAATTTATAACAAAGCTCACTTATAAAAGCAGACAGAGAGCCTTTTAATGCTTAATAACAGGCTGATATGAGGGTATGGCTTGATAAAGCTTAAGCAAGAATTTTGGAAAAACATCAAATGGAAGACTGCGTTGTACTGTTTTCACAATAGACTCTTTTGCTTAAAGAAAATTGAAAGAAAAATGGTCAAATACAGCAATAAGATAACTGCAGGCTTTCAGGACTAAAAAATTTCTTATTCCTGCTGATATAATTTCCTTTCATTTTTAGAGTGTTTTAGAGTTTACAGAGTGTTTTCTCATATTTCATCATTAATACATAGGATGTTAATTAATAATGATATTATTACTTATCCTTAAGACATAGGTAGGAAAGAAATCATCATTTTTCCCATTTAACAAATGGAGAAATGGAATTGGCACATTGACAGGTTAGGGAGCATGTCAATAATTGCTTAGCTAGGGGCGCCCAGGTGGCTCAGTTAGTTAAGTGTCTGATTTGGGCTCAGGTCATGATCTCAGGGTCCTGGGATCCAGTCCGGCATTGGACTCCGTGCTCAGTTGAGAGTCTGTTTCTCCCTCTCCCTCTGCCCCTCCCCCTGCTCATGCTCGCTCTCGCTCTCTCAAATAAATAAATAAAATCTTTAAAAGAAATAATTGCTTAGCTAGTATGTGGCACAATCTGAACTAAATGTAGGTTGTCTGAATCTAGTGTCTCCTTACACTTAGTTTCAGATGGTTTTAGGGATTATGCTGGGCTAAAACGAGCCATGCACTAGAGAGAGTATAGAAAGAGAAATCACATTAGTAAGTAGTAGATATTGTTTTATTCTACATTATCTTCCTGTGCATTTCATTTTCTAAAGAAATTTAGCCTACAGCATCCTTTAAGACACGAGGAGATGTTAGAAACGCTCTGATTCAACTATTTCATTTTACAGATGAGGAGACAGATCATCTATGAGAGATATTTTATTGCTGCTAGTTTTGTAGGATGGAGATGTACTTGTTTTCTCCTAGAACTTGAAGCCTAATGAAATATGTCCTTTTCAAAACTACTTTGATATTTGAATTCTGGCTGTATAATTTTAAGAGAACAAAGATTTTGTTCTAGTTTAAAATTATACATTGGGCACTCTTTTAATGGGCTTATTTTGCAGTTTTATAAAAAAAGATGGATTGGTTCATTTTAATGCAAATTAATATAGTTGGTTCTAGGTTTTGATTCATAATTTGGTTTGAGTCTCAATACACAAGTATTGAATTATGTATTCACTGAAACTAATTCTCTATGCTCAAATGTAGTTTTTTATCATTATATTTAAAAGTGCATAATAGCCCTTTAAAAGAATAAATTGAAAATAGTCAACTAATTTTCTAGACTAGGTCTTTTCCAATAAGAAATTTGTGGGATTTATTTATTTATTTATTTATTTATTTATTTATTTATTTGCAATTCAGCTCAAAGATCATGTGTTGAATGGCTGTCATGTGCCAGGGTACATGGTAAGCAGCATAAGCATAAAGTACAGTATTGCATTTTCCATGTACAATAAAGAAGTTCAAGTAACTTGTTCTAAAGACTCAGCTTGAAGTAGTGCAAGAAAAAGTTTTCCTTGACCGCTGAGCTCGTGACAGAAACTCTTGTAGGGTTCCTCAGTTTATGGGGGTTCCTCTAGAGTATTGCTTAGGCTCCCGCATGGCACTTGAAAATCTAGATAACCCACAGTGAAATTGATGTAATCTTAAATTACATCAGAAACCGCATTTGGAAGAAGTCCTCTTCCATTGCCAGAAAGTGAACAGAGCAAAGGAGTTATCTTTACTCTGACACAGGAGGAAAAACAAGCATGTTCGCTTAGAAGAGAATGGAAAGAAATTGCTGAACCTCTTAATGTATTCTCATCATTTAAGAATTATGGGTTTTGATGCCATTAGTTTTGAATCTAAGTTCACTCTCAAAACATTTGAATTACTGTTCGTGGTACAGGTATACTATTAATTAGCCTTTTATGGAAAGCTCTTGATATTTGGCTCAAAAATGATATAGAATGAGTTTAGTTTTACTTTTTTTCAGGGCATACATTGCAAGAGTTTAAAGACATAAAGGAAGAGAAAATTTTCTTGCTTGAAAACATTATCTGACACTATATGTACTCCAGGTTCAGCATTTGAAAAGGCCAAGGTGTGTGTGCACCTACCCAGTGTGAGGTGACAGGGGGCTGGCATTCCTCAGGCCAGGATGGTTGCAATATGGATGCAAGGAAAGTGGTGTTTGTGATTAGGGCTTCTTTTTTTTCCTTTTAAATAAACTTTCTTTTCAACTTTATATATCATGAATGTTTTTCCATGTCATTAAGCATTTCTTACGTTGTGATATTTTTAGTAGTGTTAAATATAATTCTATCGAATGGCTGCAGGATAATTTACTTTAAGTGATCAGCTATGGTTAGATAACTAGGTTATTACCAGGGTTCTCATGATAAATAATTCTGTGATGGACATCCTTCTACATCATTGAGTACATTCTGATTATTTCCAGGATGTGTTTTTAGAGTAGAATAACTGGACCAAATTAACATTTGATGGTTTCTGTTTATATATTGCCAAATTTGCCTCTTGTGAGGTATTACCTGTTTATATGTCCATTGGCAGCTTGAATGCCTAATTTCCTGTACCCTCCCATAAAACAGGGGATATCAATTAAAAAGTAGTTTTATGAAATTGTTAGATGAAAAATGTAGCCATGTTGTAGAATGTAAACTAAGATCTAGCAAGGTTAACTAATTCACCTAAGAGTGGGACCGACTAATGTATTCCAGATACTGGGCTGGGAACTCAAACAATGTAATGTCTAAAACAGGATGTGACAAATACCACATAATAAAGCTAACCGTTTTTTGAACACTGAAGAAAAAAAATAAATTCTGATTTGAAAATGTCAGGGAAATGTTAGAGAAAAGGTAGTACCTCATAGGGCCCGTGAGGAGTAGGGTGAGTTTAACAGAGTAGAGAATTCTGAGAGCAGACAAGTGAATGAGCAAACACACAGGGTGCAAAAGTGTGTTCGTTATAGTTAGAAAACATGGGGTACTTGTTTATCAGAAATGGCTATGAAATTCACTCATTAACATTTTCATCTCCATAAAAAAAAATTATTCTTTTGGTGGCCAGCCCTGTATGCCAGATTGACTTTTGATTGTTTCCAAAATTGAGTCCAGTTTTAAAGGAAAAATATTTGTGAATATTGGCAATATTCAGACCTGAAGGGCATTTCCAAAAGGGAATTGTAAAATGAAAAATTGCACAATATCATGTCTTTGAAATAATAACATAATTCTTCCAGTGTCTCCTTTAAATGGAACAGCCTTCCTTTGGACCCTTTGGACATGAGTCATTTTGGTATGAGAGTGACAAAAACAGTTATACTTTTAATTGTAACTCAGTTGATGAGTGAATGACACAATATTATCAAGCAAAAATAAAAGATAATTCACAGTGGAAGTCAGTCTATCCACTGTTAAATTATAGATTTATAGAACTTTAAAGTTTATGAAAATTGAAACTATCTGACCAGTTTCCTCATTATTACATATGAGGAAACAAAGCCTTAACATTTATGTGGAGCTTTGCTCTTAATGTACTTTGCTTTATTATTTTATGCTGCCCACGATCACACAGCCAAGTGATTCTTGGCTACATATTTAAGTTTCCAGGAGATTACTCTAGTGTCCATTACATTTTATGTGTGCTTATTTTAATAGAATGTGTATTTAACTTTGCCTGGTATTATAATTTGATGTTTATTTCTGTGTTTCTCCTTCTGAATTGTCAGTTTCTTGAATTTGGGGCCATATCTTATTTTAGGAGTATTTGCAAATGTTGAATAAATAACCCGAATTTCTTTTTTTCCCTGAGATTTACAATGTGTTATAATATAGTAGAAATGCTGTGTTTGGACTCCATATTTTTCTTCTTAAAGAGTTTCATTGAAATATAATTCATATACAATACGATTCACTCTTTTAAAGCATACAATTCAGTATTTTGGTTTTTTTTTTTTTATAGCATGCTCACAGATTGAGTAACAGTTACCACAAGTAAATTTTAGAACATATCCCCTCCCCAAAGGATCCACGAACAGTCTCTCCCCGTTTTCCCCCACTCCACTCTCCTAGCCCTAGGCAAACACTGATCTGTTTTCTGTTTATTTGTTTGTTTTTTTCTTGTTTTTAATGTGAGATTAGGAATAAGAATTTGAAACCTTAAGTGTTAGGTAAAAGGGCTGGAAAATAATCCTAATTTACCATGATACATTTACTATTTTATCTTATAGAATTTGATAGTTTTTGAGTTTTAATTATCAGTAAAAGGATAGCTTTTTGTTATAGTACCATAAAATATTGCATTTATTTTTCATATTAACTATTTAGAGTACTGTAAAAGTGAAGTATATTGAGGAAAATGTTGAATTTGGAATCCGAAGCCCTAGGTTTGATGACCCTGCTTGCTGTTTGATCTTTTGTAATGTTCAAGTAATGTATCAGTTCTCAGTTTCTTCATATAGACACTGGGAACAATATGCATTCTGGTTACTTCAGAAAGATATTATAGGATTGCTAAATTAATGTTTATGAATTTGCTACAAAGGCTAGAGTATTACTAAAATTAAAATACTAAATTTTCTGTGAATTCTTTTTCTGTAAACCAACCAACCAACAAAAACAATGACAATGTTTACTCACGTGTGCTTTTACCTCGGCCCACTGCTGGAATAATTTTTGAAGTAATGAAAGGACACACTAACTTAAAGCTTCTACTTGTCTCAACTCAGGCAGCAGAATGTTGAATAACCAGCCACCTCACATCTTTGCAGTTCAGGGTCTTTTCATTTTTCTTCATTCCTATGGCACCAAACCGGCTTCCATATTAAGGTACATTCTCTGCCCGCAAACTCGTACTATTTCCAAACGACTTAGATTCACACTGAGGCTACATGAAAGGGACCATGTCTTCAGAGAAGGACTAATGGCCCCCGAGGCAGCAGGATCTAGTCAAAAGAAAGATTCTGAAATTTTTATGCAATCCAAAATTAGGGCAGTCATAATTTTTATAACCTGTACATTATCTGTCTCAGATGCTGGTGGGCACATATAAAACTTGGAAAGGCTTAAGGAAGGTCTTTCTTGAATCTCAATAATAATTAAATATTCTGGTAATTCTCAGATGATTTTGCATAATCTCTGTTTTGAGAGTGAGGTTTTGATAGGTACCGAATAACCTGAATTAATGACTATAATGACTGAGTGCTGTTTTGCGTTAATGCTTGAAGCAAATCCTAGATTGCTTCATTACATAGCCTGTCATTATGGAAGACCCTTACATAGTGTGGTGGTAAAGAAAGGGAAACATTTGCTCTTTTTGAAGTAATTGTGTCTAATGGAAGTCTAATGACCTATTATGCTTATTTCTAAAAGCTGAGCAGTGAAGCTTGAGAGGAAGCTAGTGAAAGATTTGAGAAATGATAATGTAAACCAAAATCTTAGGAAGTTTCATGTGGTTGAGAATCAGTACTTTAAGACAATTAAATAATTCAATAATTTACTTGTGCCAAGTGTCATCCTTACTTGAAAAGCTGGAGTGATTTCTCGAAATGTGCCCATATCACAGAGAGCTGGGGTAGAGGGCTGCTTTTCACTAGGTGTCTTGTACCCTTTAGGTGTCTTACGGTTTCTCTGAATTTAATATGCTGATTGAACAAGGCAGTCAGTGTAGTGTTCTTGCGGGTATGAAATCATAGAACTTACTAACCAGTGATGACTTGATTACTTTGGATGTTTTCAAGCTTATTTTCTTCATTTTTCAAGATGAGAAGACAGAGGCTTAGAGGCGTTAATTTGATCTGTCTTAGGACATACTAATGGTGCGTGGTAGTGGTTGAGTTGTTTTGACAAGGATATATTCTATTTTTGGATTCTATGGGGCTGTATGATTAAAAATGTATTTTATAGGTTTCTGAGATAGATTATTGACACCAAATGAATCAAATAGTTGGTATAAATGATTTACTTGGAGATGGGTCCTGAAAATAAATGAATAAAACATACCCGTTTAGACCAAACACACACGGTAACCTCTTACAGTTGTTAAGTTGGTTGTCAGTATAGCAGCGCATACTTTGCTGTCTCTCAACTATTCTGTATCCTATTTTCATGATAAAGTGTTTCAAAAGTAGCAGCAACTCTACAGTGATAAAAGTTGGAGAGATTACTTGAAGCTCTGCAAACTTAACAAACAAACTCATGGAGACTCATGAAAAAATTGCCATTGCCCTCTATGTATATTCCTCACATTTTCGCAATTTAGGACTAGGACAAATGCAAAATAGTTTAAAAGTATCTTGACTTCCCGATAGTAACTATTTACTGAGCCTGTAGCTTTTCATTCTTTTAGCTCATTTAAATTTGAACAAGTCATTTAAAAATTCTCATTTTTCCTTTACGAAAGCTGCACATGCCTACTACAAGTTCGTGACTTCCCAAAGCATGAAATATGTAGTGTTGATACCCTCATTTAGTATAGTTTACTCATTCTTGTGGAGATTAGGAAGAAAATTGTCTTTGTGAAAGCATTCAGTGTTTGAAATTTAATCTAATAGGAAAGTTTGGTTTGTACCCCTACTTAACAAGACTTTCCAAGTCCTGTTTGGAACTGATAACCTTTTGTCCAGCCAGGCTTAGGGGTGCTTCACATAACATGTTCATTTTCATGTTTGTCGAGGTTCTTAAACACCCTGGGATTATCCTTACTTCTACTTAGGAGGGATATATCAATTTTTCCAAAGGAGCAATCTACTCATAATACATAATACAAGATACATTACTGCAAAAGCTATTCATATTGGCATCTTTTTGTTTTGCTTTTCTCATTTCTTCTGAGTCACTATTTAAAGCTGCTGCTTTATAATAATTTGACTTAATCACATATGGCATGGCTCTTTCAGGACTCATGCTGTTTTTAAGCTTTCTGTCTCTTATACCTTTCTCTTTATACGTACGTATATATACACAAAACACTTTCACATGGCCAAATAAACCAAAATTTCTCATCTGGTGAAAGAATGATAGAAACCATACTATTTGAAAACTGAAGTCATTCTTTATTTACTGAAAATTGTATGGAACACATTTTATGCTGTTTTCCAAGAATGAATTGGAATGGCATATTTGGATTGAATTGGAATGAGACCATACATAACTGAAGGAGTGGTTGGGAGCTTTCAAAACGTATTTATTTATTTATAATGTAATTTGTGCTCCTGATTAATTGCTCTTGATTAACCTCCCTGCTCTTTAAATCAAAATTAGCAAATATTTATTGCAGTCTCAGAGAAACCTCATTTAAGGCTTAAAGCACCATGGAGAGCAGTAGAATGTTTCCTTTAATAAAAGCCAGAATGTGAAGGCTAGGAACCCATCTCCCCATTTCTTGATATATACCTGTTGAGGACAAGTGCGAATCAAGAAATGGGGTGGTTGATTAGGCTGGAAGGAAGTGAGGAAGGGTACGCACGTAAATAGTTCTCCATGATATCATTTTACATTGAAGAAAATCTTTTGGGAGGATAAACAAAGAATTAAGGTACTTGTGAAGCAGCGTGGGGCAGTGGAGGGTGCCCTTAGAGGGACTGAGAGATTTACTTTCTGGACATGCTTTTTACTGTATCGAATGAAATAGGTAGGTCACTGACCTTTGCTGAGCTTTGCGGTTTCATCTTGAAGTTGGTATAAAAAAATGTTTTTTAGAAAAAACTGTGAATTAATATTGTGAAGGAAATATAATGACAGCTCTTACATATGCATATGTAGTAAATCACTTTTAATTTTGTTTGGCAAATTAAAGCAGATTTCATTAGTTCTAAAAATAGCATTTACAGTTTTACTCCTGGATGCGTTAAAAAGGAAGTGTTCCTTTTGTAAAATGCAGACGAGGAAGAAGAAAATAAAGCTTAACCATTAATTCTGCAACTCAGAAGGGAATATTATTAACGTCTTTTCCTATTTTATGTCACTCTTCCTTTCTTTGTTTATATGTATTTGCATGAAGCATATTCATACAAATTTGGAATCCTGTTTTATATAATACATTTTGCCTTTAAGGATATTGGTGTTTTACTCCTCGTAAAGGTATTCTGTACACATTTTTATATTTCTTTATTTTAAAAATCATGAATTTTTTTTATGGTAGTGTTAGGTATCCCTTTGTATTTTGTGAGCTGATCAAATAACTTTTTTCTAGTTTTGACCTTATAATGCTGCAATGGATTCTTTGTGTCTAAATCTTTGACTGTCATTGACTGTTATATTTTGTTAAGATGAGTTCCTGTAAGTGCCTTTGCTGGGTCCAAGGTTATACACTGCCAGGTGGCTTTCCAGAAAGGCTGTTCCCAAGTATACTTCAATAGTGTGTGAGAATCTTGGTCCTAGCACACTCTTGTTAGTCTTGGATTTTATAATTTTAAAATATTTGTCACTTTGATAGTTTTATACTACATCACTGATTATTTGTAAGAATTTTTTTCTCACTGGCCCTTTGTCTGTGGCAGAATTTTGAACTAGTAGACATCTGTTTGATGTTAGGGAATTCAAATTACTTGGGAAGCAATTGAAGCATTGAAGTTACGAAGTAGTTTCCATAGCATTTGAGAGCCAAATTGCAATTCTGAGTCCCTACAGTAAAAAATTTTTGACCTCTTACGAGAAAAAAATCAGACATTACAATGATTTGTAAAAAATGTTAATTCACAAATTTGTTAGTTCCCAAAATGAAAACAGAAGCTACAAGGATAGTCTCAGCATTATTTGAATAATTAATGTTTTCTGGAGAATTCTCTCTTACATTTTCAGTTAATTCTGAAAAGGTCTAGTCCACTCATGACACAGCAGTAATATCTCAATATTCATATTCTCGTTAAGATTTAAATAAATGAAGTATGTTTGAATTAAATGATTTCAGAATATGAATTAAATCTGCCTCTGCAAAAAACCAAAATCACTCAAGTCTGCAAGTATTTTATCTGAGCCTAGCCTCTTTTAATGTTAATGGAAGGACCCACTCATCACAGTCAACCTGGCCTCCCCTAGAGCTCTGTTGCTGTTGAGCAAAATTGTACCACTATGAAGAAGTCTTTCCAAGTTCCCAGTGAACACAGGATTTCTCTTTGACACTGGGTTGCCATTACCTTTTGGTTCTCAGACCTGTCTGTGTATTGCCTTTGTACCAACTCATAGGACTTAACCCAAGTCATCATTTATTTCTGACAGTTCTATTTAAATCAGCAAAGTACAAACTTTGTAACAAAAATGGATTTTCCATGCATTAAAATTCTATAGCACATCTGTCAAAGGTTTGCTGTACGTGGAAAATCACAGCCTTGGTATCCAACAGTGGCATGTAATATACGATCAGAAATATTTGATGAAATGAATTAGGATAGAATATCCATTTACTAGGCAGGGTATTGATAATAGAACTTCCCTTGCAGTTTCATTGTTAAACTCTGATATGTTCAGATCTGTTCCCACTCTTCTTTTATTACCACTGAATACCTTTTGCCTTATCATCAGTTTGGCAAGAGATAACCTGTCATTTACTTGTGGAAAATTACTTAGAAATGAATCAATATTCTATTTATCCTGTCACCTCTGCTTTAAAAGGCTACAGTCCTTTGTTTCTTGTTCCTAATCCCCAAATTCTTTCACTGTAGTGTGGACACCAGGTTTTGCCTTCCATCTTTTGTATCTAATTCCTAAACTTCATACTAAGAATGAAGTAAGAAATCTTCATTGTTCAGATTTCATTAATATAGATGCAGGTTAAGGTAAGTTTCCTGATATTGAGGATATTTAGACGTTAAGCAGAAGAAATTAGTTTGAAGGTTTCAGACAGCTTTTTATTCTCATTTTGGATCTCCCTTTCTTTTTCTTTGTAAATGTTTGCCTTTGGGAGTAGCTAAAAAGAATAATTTTCAAGTTATATTCCTGTTTTAGTAGTATTTAAGTTCACACTGCAATGTTTCTTTCTTGGAAAGCTAACATGGAATATATTTTGAGATTTTTTTTTTCCATGTCTTAACATTGTAATTGAGGGTATTTGATTGTTTGAACCTAATAGAAATAAATTCTGATTGTGCCTTCTCAATCTGAAATGTGGCAATGATCAGAGACCATAGATGAACTTAGTTTCATTCAGTATTATTTATAAAACAGTGTTCAACATTGGGAAATAAAATAACTGATCTCTTTGCTATTTTGGTGTGATGACATCATCCTACACAAAACACACTTCAAATCATATGCCGTTTATACATGCACAGATGTAATTGCTAATACAAACCAAAAAAGAGGGAGAGACAGAGCAAGAGTGAGCTAGATGTGTCTAGGGCATATAATAATTAGCATTTTTAGTAACAACATCTGTTGCTGGCAATATTGCTGGCAGTATTGTAGGAGAAAGCAGTCATTAAAATTAGCTAATGCTCAGTTTAAGTACCATACAATGTACTGACATTTTCAATATTTTTACTAGTTTTGCATTTTCTCATTCCAATAAATTTGTGTTTTTGAGTTTGTTTGAATGCCTTGTATTATATTAAAAATGTTCTTCAGATCCCTCCAAATTGATCAGGGGCTAAGGCTTGTATTTTCAATGGGTCAAAGTAGCATTGTTCCTAATCGTTACAGACAATTTATTATCTAACACCTTGGAATGGATTTCTGTTTGATCCTACTTGATTTAGAGTTAGAAATTCCCCTCCAACCTGTAACACACATTTTCCTCTCATTCTCTTACCATTCTAGAAGTTTCATTCTGAAATTCTAATTTGAGGTTTAAGGTCAATATGAACTTTTAACATTTAGTGAAGCTTGAGTCAGTTGGGTTAGTTTGATAGGTAATCCATTGACTCCCAACCTGTGATTCCTCATTTGTACAGGGGTGTGTTGCCCTCAAGCCATGGATGAACCCCTCAGAGGAGGAGGAAAATGAGGGGCTTCTGCTCCACCATGCGGTGACCTTGATCTTTTGGTATCGTCTTTGTTGTCCACCTGTTTGCTAGTTTGGGAGTATATCAAAGTGAAAAAGGAAAAGTAGTCTGTTTTCTCTTCAAAGATAAAATTTGCCTAGTGAATCAACATTTGAATCATATACAAAGATAGAAAACAAATTTGGAGTCTGCATAATTTTTCATGAAAATAAGCACAGAGTCAGAAATTACGTTTCTGGAAATACTTTGATGAGCTGAAATATTTCCCATTTATATTTTGTTAGTCCAAACTGGGTATCTATCAAACCTTGTCTGGGAGATCGTACTGTGAAAGTAGTTTCTGTGGTCCAATTAGTTTGGAAAATTCTGCGAATTATGTCCTCCTTTGGTGCCCCGTGAGGCACATTATATATTCAAGGCTATGAAAACTCTGCAGTAAAGAAACATACTGAACTTTGCTCATCTCAATGTTTTCCAAACATTTTTTTCCTGAGCCAGTTTTTATTATGGAAACCAGTTTAAAAAATGTCAATCCAGTCATCCCAAAGTTTAACTTGCCATTTATATTTGTCAAAGGTTGCAGAAAGGGCCTCTAGGTAAAGGCTAGTTGTCTGACTTGTAACAGGCTTTCTGGCTGTTTGTGATTCTGACAACATCTTCATGGTAGAATTCACTCCTAGACTTTATTACTACCCTTTAGAGATGGACACAGGTGATGTCAGAATTCACAAAAAATGGCTGTATAAACCACAATGAATTTATTCATTTGTATTGGAGGATGTCTTTCCCAAAGACTGGTATGCCCATGAACTTAAATAAATGTAACTTGGAAGGTCAGAAATAAGTTGGGATAATTATTGTCAAGATTTAGACAGGATAAGGACTGACAACAGGGTCAATATAGGTTGACCTTACTCAAGGTTGAAACTTTCCTAGTTTTAACTCTGAAGTCCCCTCATCCTGAGATACCCAGCAGTTCCAGACAAACCAGGATGGTTGGTAACTTCACTGCCCAAAGCACATCTGCAGTGGCTTCTTGTGTTCCCCACATTTCATTTTTTTCTCCACTCAAAATTTGTGATGGTTAATGTTATGTGTGAACTTGGCTAGGCCATAGTACCCAGATATTTGGTCAAACATTAGTCTAGATGTTTCTGTGAAGGTATTTTTTTTTAAATGAGATGAACATTTAAATTCAGTAGACTTTTTTTTCTTCCAAATTTTTACTTAAATTCTAGTTAGTTCACATATAGTGTAATATTGGTTTCTAGAGTAGAATTTAGTGACTCATCACTTACACATAACATCCAGTGCTTGTCATAAGAAGTGCCCTCCTTCATACCAAAAAGAAATAAAAAGCATCCAGATCAGCAAGGAAGAAGTCAAACTTTTACTATTTGCAGATGGCATGATAATCAGTAGACTTTTAGTAAAGTAGTTTATTCTCCATAATGTTGGTGGGCCTCATCCAATCAGTTGAAGGCCTTAAGAGAGAAAGACTGACCTTCCTAGACAGAATTCTGCCAGCAAATTACCTTCAGACTTGAACTGCAACTCTTCCCTCCCTCTCCAGCCTGACAGCTTACCTTATAGATTTTGGACTTGCGAAGTGTCTACAGTCATACGAGCTAGTTACTTAAATCTCTCTCTCCTCCTCTACCCCTCTGTCTCTCTTTCTCTTTCTCTCTCTCTCTCTCTCTCTCTACACACACACACACACACACACACACACTCACATACACATTTTGTTGGTTTTGTTTTTCTGGAGAACCTGATTAATACAGATGTCAAGGACTGGTTACCAGATTTTGTTCTCCTCTGTCTTTTTCTATGTGGGCCACCATTTTTTCTCAGAACTTTGTGTTTTTAGACATATTAGTAACTTGATTAAACTATTCTCATTTCCACCAGACCCAAGGGACAGGAATTCACTTTCTTCTTATTATGATTCAAATGTAATTAATTTTATTTTTGAGGGCAGTTTTCCTGGGCGGTATCTCTTTTGTCACTACTGTGAACCAGTTTTTTAATATTGAAAGTCCACAACAGTGCAACTAACTAAGCAGATTTTGCCTACAGAGAAACTTGTGATATTTAATTGTTACCAGTCATGACACCCAATAACATTATGGACTCTAGCTCTGGGAGACATCTCACAAGGTCATAGTCTTACAAAGAAAGAGGACAGTAAATATTAAAATTCTGTTTTGCTTTCTTAAACAATGTTCAGGGAGAATGATTCTGTGGCTCTGTTTGATAGCCCCTTCTGATATTTAATCATTTTTACTCTCAAACATTTTTTTCTTTGTCAGAATCCAAGCCATCTTGTAATTAAACTCATTATTTTTACTTCTTATTAAAGATTTCTCTTTTTTGTAAGTAGTAAGCTCAAATATCCAACACATTACTGTTCTGAAGGACCTGAAGCTTCAAAGGGGCCATCGCTTTGCGTACCAAAGCCAGCACTCAAAGTTAGCATGGTCTGCTAGGATTCTCAATCTTGCTCAATCCCAATGAGATTGAATTGAGCAAAGATTTAAGTAAATTCCTGCACTCTTTTATGAAAATAAAGTGTGGAATTACAGAATAGAGGAAACTCACTCAATTTCTGCTGATTTCAGTTGAAGGGGTCCACAGAACACAGTGTAATACAGAAGTTTTGGGAAAACACTTAACTTTCTCTGTTTCAGCCTTATTGAGGGAGCAGGAAGCCACTGCTGCCCTTCTCACTGGAGTCTCGTCCTCTCCCTCTTCCCTCAACCATCCTATGAAACAAACATCGTTGTATTTTCAAAAGTCAAATTTTGGATTTCCTTCTCCTCTGGGGAAGATAGGCAGGCAGACGGACAGGCAGACACACACATGTGTGAACATTTTCAAGGGAGAGAAGAGTTTGAGAATGATTGTGCTCCTGGAGCAGCTTTCCTGATGACTCTTGGGAGGGAATTTGTGTTTTATCATGACAAGCGGGGCAGTTAGGCTGGATTATTTGCAAGGAAGGAGATAAACACAGTTTTGAAAAGTGAATATTATTGAACGGCCCTAATCTGTGAGGGTGTCTCAGCATTGATCCCCTCACCCTTTTTGTTCATTTATTTATTCATCCATTTTCAGATTCACCCACAAACATCAGTCAGAGTACCTGCTGTGGGGCGGGCACTATTCTAGAGCTGAGGATACAGCAATGGGCAAATTCCACCAAAAGACCGGCCTTTCCCCTGTTCACACTCTAACTGGGGAGTCGGGGCAAGGCTGTGATGGGGAGGGAGCCCCATTCTTGAGTCCTCAGTGGAGAGACTCTTAATACTTGTAAGTTCATGATCAGTCAGTTCTGGTTACCCTCAACTGTGTTTTGGAGAATAACAACAGCTGCTGTGGGAGATATCTACCTTCCTTGGTTTCCATGTATTGTGAATATTGATATTGGCCAACTATTTTATAAAGGATGTAGGTTTGCAGAGAATTTTCGCCAAAGTATCATTGGAACCTTACAAAAAACAAAAACAAAACAAAAGCACAGCAAAACTTACAAGAGCTCATTTAAAGCTGTAAGTGCAGTCATAAAATAATTGTCCAGAAATGGCCCTTTCATTGTCTAAATGGTACCACGAGTGACTTCCATCTGCTTTATATACTGTCCTTTTCCCTGGTGGACAATAAATGGATTGAAAGTTCTCTATGGGGAAAGCACTAAATTTAAGTAAAAAAAAAAAAAAAATGACAGAGTAACTCTGTTAATGGCATTTTAAAAAGGTTTAATGAGCAGATGAGGAAAACAACATGTATTTTCCACAGTTAAGTCCATAAGCTGTTTTTTTCATCCAGTTGTAAACTCTTGATTTGATGTGTGCTTGAGCTTGTGGGTTACTTATGAGCTTGGGGTTCTAGAGGGAGTATTAGAGACAGAAACCTGAGACAGAAACTTACAAAACAGTGTGGTAAGATTTGATCATATTTTATAAAATAAAATATGTACATACATACCATTAAAATATACATATAAATATGCATACATATATATTTTCGAAAATATTATTTTCTTTATTCTGACTATTCCTGTCAGATTGTCACTAATTTCTCCCTCTCTCACCCAACCTGATTATGGTAGGAGGAATGGATTCTCTTGTTAGGAACCAGAGTGTTTTTCTATTTTTCTGAATTTTCAGTAATGTCTTAGCACTAGAAGTACTCTCAGTAGTGTGCTTTGCCCATTATTATTATTATTTTTTAAGATTTTATTTTTAAGTTCTCTCCATACCCAACACGGGGCTTGAACTCACAGCCCGAAGATCAAGAGCTGCATGCTCCACCGACTGAGCCAGCCAGGCACCCTGCCCATCATTAATTTTTAGATGAAGTATAATGTATATGTTTTTAGTATTATATAAAGTAATCCCCTCTTATCTGTGGTTTGGCTTTCTGTGGGTTCACTCACCTGTGGTGAACTGAGACAGGTGATCCTTCTGAGACGGCGTCAGAGGATCAATAGTAGCCTAACATTATGTCACAATGCCTGCGTCATTAACCTCACTTCATGTCATCCATAGCATTTTGTTATCTCTCATCATCACAAGAAGAGTGAGTACAGTACAGTAAGATATTTCTAGAGAAAGAGAGAGACCACATTCACATAACTTTGATTAGAGTATATTGTTATAATTGTTCTATTTTATTACTAGTTGTTGCTGTTAATCTCTTATTGTGCCTAATTTGTAAATTAAACTTCATTATAGGTATGTATGTATAGGAAAAAGCATAGTGTATGTGTAGAGTTCGGTGTTATCCGCGATTTCTAGCATCCACTGGGGGTTTTGGAACGTGTCCCACAGACGAGGGCCTCCCCTCGTAGTATATGATATAATGTATCTGTATAATGTATACTGTAGTATATGATATAATGCCCGTATACAATGCTTTCTCTTGCTTCCAAAGCATGCTGCTTTCAAACGTGTTGAATTGAGATTCTTGGTGGTAAACAAGAGCGTCAATTCAAATGTTATCTTAAAACAGAATAGTAAAGCTTGGAGAAAAGATCCAGCAGATCCTAGGAAGAGCAAACGAAGGAGAAAAATGAATGAAAATGTACAAAAGTTTCTTAGGAGGCTCCCTGAATATGGACTGCCGAGAGGGTTTCCAATAAGTTTTGAATCTAACCATTGAGTGAAATATTTTAGTCTCAGATAGTCTTCCAAAATAAGTAGAAATTCTAAATAATTCTCATTTTCTCAGATACGTAATATGATTACATGCCAGTTACATATTCCTCATGCCAAGTAAATGAACGAATGAAGCAATGAGCGAATGAATGAGAGGAGCCTAGTTGTCACCTGCCCTTGGTCTGTGGTGCTTCCATCAGCAGCAGCAGAGCAGCCGATGAATCCTACCAATTAACTTGTAGATGACGTAGCTGAAAGTGCTTCTGTACAGCAGTGTGAAACACAGAAAAGGATAATTTTTTTTTCCAATAATTTAACCTATGGAATCTGCATAGGTTGGAAAAAGGAACTTTTCCTAAGTTCTTAGTTCCCCTCCCAGGGAAGTTATTTCCATGATAATTATAGGAGTTTAGAAGCAGTTCGGTCGTTAAGCAAATATAATTTCTGGCTTTCAATATATGAATCTTTAAGAAAATCTGAACATTCTAAAGGCATTCCAAATCAGAACGCTTTATTTCCTCGTATCAAAGGCTTCACCTTGGGTGGTAAAATAACAGACCCTACTTTCCTGGTGTTTATGTAGAAGGGTGTAAAATATTTGATAGAGAAGATACAGAAGAAAATAATACTAAGTTGTTATAAAATATTGCTGCAAAATCAGCTGTAAGTGTTTTAGTTTGTGAAAAACTTGCAATTGCTGAGAAATAAGTTGTTGAAGTATTGTCTCAAACTGGTAGATCTGTAGTTTCAGTGAGGCGTCAGAATATATATTTTACAAAATTGCACACTTCTCAGTGGGACACTTCCAGGAGTCCTTTTGTTTATTATTTGGCCATAAAATATATTAATTCAGTTTTTCAAATGTACGGAGCTAGTCTTTTACTTTGGAGCCTTGATAAGTATTATCCCCTCTGACTAGGTAGAATGTTCTCATTAGGAGTCACATGTCTAACTCCTTCGGTTGCCAGCTCAAATACTACTTTGGGGTAACTCGCCCCGATGGCTTCCCCCGGTAGACGCTTAGCCTCGGAGTGTCTTTGTGCTCACCCTGTGTCCATTCCTACCCTGTCTTCATCATCCTGGTTAGTTTCCTTGAAGTGTGTTGACTCAAACCCAAACCCTCTGAGTAGTTCTTGATTGCTCATTTTTTCCACCTGATTTATGCTCCATCCCTGTTCACACCATGTCAGCAGGTTCATTGGCCTCTGCCTTCAAAGTATATTCTCCCTGAGACCATTTCTCCTGATCTTCATTGTTAATCAGTCAACGCCATACCATTTTAACTGGACGAATGTAGTACCCATTGAGTGTTCTTATTGCTTCCATAATTATGTCCCTTAGAGTCTACTCAGCAGCCCCAGTGATCTTTCAGAAACATAATGAAGTCATGTCTGTTCTCTGCTGAGAATACACTAAAGGTTTCCAATCACACTTAGAATAAAATTCAAACCTTGTAAGCTGCCCTACCAGGCCCTGCATAATCGTCTTTCATCTGTCTGTCCCACCTTATTATTTTCTAAAGAAATCATCCTTGTTCCCCTGGCCCATCACATTTGAGCCACACTGACCCCTTTCCTCTTTCTTATACATGTCAGACTCATTCCCATCACAGAACCTTTGTACCACCGTCCATTTATCCTGAACCAATTTTTACTGATCTCCATGTGGTAATTCCTTATTAGTTGTGTGGGGGGCCTCAGGATGTACACCATTTTGTCCTGTGTTTAACTCAGTTACTTTGAACTAGATTAGCAGAAGGCCATACAGCACATGATGGTGAACTCTTGAATGACTTGAGAAATTATTGAATCTGAACTACTACTTAAATAATTCTCAGAGTTAACTATAATTAGCATTGTTATTTAAGAACTACTTAATAAAGCAGGGTTTAGGGCTAGAATTTGAAGACAATTTATTGGATATCTTTAAATAATAAAAATGAGTCACATAGATGAAGAAATAATGTTGGAATAATTTTTTTTGGATTAAGCCACAGGCTGTAGTAATTTGCAGCAGCAAGCACTGTAATACTAATCAGAATTGTGAATCACTGACGTTTGTTTCTCGTTTAATCATGGCTCAGTGGTTGCTTTGGAAGTTTGTGTTTTCTCTGACAAGTTTTTCTTTGCTAGCCTTTTAATTAAATTAAATTTAAAATTTTTGGATTTTAAAAAATTGAAGTGAAATTCACATTACATAAAATTAACCAAACTGAACATCTCTGATAGATGTTAAATTTTGATTCTTATCTGTATTACTATAGTTATTTAGTGTCTTTTTAAAAGACCCAGAGTGTCTCATCTAATGTTCGAAAAGAATTTTTTCATCTCCCCAAATCATATGCCCACTGGCTCATTGGACAGGCTCTCTGAAATCAACGCCAGGTCTGCTCTTGTAAATTGCAAGCCTGCATTTCTTGTGCCAGGTTCTGCTCCAGGCGCAGGTGGGCTTCGGTTCAGCCAACCCACCATGGCACTCTACCACCTGGTGAAGAAATCTGTTAGGAATATGAGAAGAGTCTTTGTGGCTTTTATCGACTATTCTTTTGCTTTTGAATGTGCGAAGAGATATCCACTATCTAATAAAGCTGCATGAATTCAATTCAGACCCTGCATTATTGATTTTCAAGCAGAACCAGTGCCATAATACTGTTGCACTGTTGGTTACTTTTAGGATCAATAGGAATGTCTCTTGAGAAATCTGAGGGCAATTTTCATTGGGATTAGACAGGAATGTGTTTTGTCTTCCATCTGTCCACAAGTTTTAAGTTCTTAATGATTTAATTCCACTTTTGGATGAATTAGATCCACTCTCTCCCTACTCTGGCAAGTAGAAAGAGAAGCATTCTCTAGTATGCAGATGTCATGTTTAGTAACACAAAGGAAGGATATTTAAAATCACCCTCCGATCCCGCTATTCAGTATGGTCATCAGTTAATTATTTTAAAACCATCATTGTGATGTCACTTGATATTCTTTGTATTGAAACTAGTATAATTGGAAGTCTGAAAAAGCAGGTCGTCTCAATTTGGTACCCAAGTTTGCATTCGAGACCTAATTCCTCTTACCAACATTGGACCTACTGAGGTGATGTTTATGAAGGCTGAGGCTTTGAGTGTTGGATTATATTTTCTTTGAACATCTTCCAGTCTCAAGTCATGTGGCCATGCGTTGTGGATGAACTGTAGGAATTTGATCCCTCTTGGGTTTCTGTGAGAGTGAATTTAGCCCACCTACTTTTCAGGCCATCTTAGGAGAGTTGAGTTGGACTTCTCTTTAGGAGGGCATTCTTTTTATTCGGCTCCTCATACATGTCCGTCAGCCCCACTTTACACGGTCAGGTTGTTGAAGCATAATCACTTTGCATTTCATAAGCTACTTGGGGTTATTGTTCTACTGGGGAGTATACATACAGGGGAGCATAATCTCAAATTTATTGCCACCCGTGCAGTACCATTCAGAGCTTTCTTAAGAATTTAGGGAGAAATTAGCCATTCTTCCAGTTGACTAAAATCTATCCCCAGATTTAGCGGACCTTTGGGGTAGTCCCTGACTTTGACTGAAAAGTGTTGGTTCTCTAAAAGCTTGCTTTGATTAAATTGTACCTCGATATTTTAAAAAGAGAATACACGTGAGTGTTAACACACTTGCATTGGAATTCAGAAGACGTATCTTTAGCGACCATTCAGAGAAACCGTCTGTCACTATTTGAAAGTTATAATTAGGGTAATAGTTTTTAATGTCATTGTCAGATGTTGGAAAAGAAAAACTTTAGGACATCAATTGAAGGTTCTCCCCCCTTCTCTGTAAGGCCAGTAGTTCAAAATTTGGAAATCTATTTGGCGGAAAACTTTTCTTTCAATTTTTAAATTATATTTATTTTTTTATTGTTGATACTGCTGGCATAATGTCTTCTTGCATGCGATATCCCTTACCAAATATTTCTTCAATCATATGAATACTCTGCGACAGCCAAACTTCAATTTGAGATTTGAACACTTCTGTGTATTGATTAGGTAAGTACAAAACACAAGAAACTAGTAACTGCACTTTAGTTACAGGCTAAAAAACTTTACAGTTGATTTCAAAATCCATTATGTTTCAAATAATTTTACTAGTCAGTTGTTTACCATGAAATTAAAAAAAATAAACACCATTTCAATTTTATTTGTTCAACTGTTCATTCCTTTGACAAATATTTATTTTTGTGCCTATTATGTACCTGGCACTATGAAAACCTTTGTTCAGTTCTTGTTCTCTGTTATAATTATTTAATGTTTGAACATTCAAATATTTTAAGTTTATGTGTTCTGCTAGTTAGAACGAAGTATGATGCTGTGTCACCAAACGTAGCAATAATAACAGCCCCCCAAAAGTCAGGATGCACCAAATTACGTTTGATTTATACTCAGAGATTTAATATGATATATTTAGATGCAATATTTAATAAGGTGTGTGTTCCATCAGAATTTATATTCTTTCAAGAAGATTCATTTTTGAGTTGAAAATTAAATTGACCATGCACAACTCTTGATAAAATTAAACTATTTCATCTTTAAAAATTGAACCATTTGATTTTGACTCTTAGCAAATAGTCCATTATATTAGATATAAATTGTTTTGTGATCTTAGGAAGTTTAAATCATAAATGACTCTCTCCAGGTCTTAGTAGCATATTAGAAGTTTGTTATTGATATGATTAAATAAGCACAACAAATTCATATCAAATTGGTGACCATACACATTTAATTTTTGTGCCAATAGACTTGTCAGCTTTCAGGTTATTATATTTTTAAGCAATAAGTAGAAGTAGAACCAGAATTTCTTATTCATTAGTAAAGTACAACTGCTTTTTAAGCCATTAGGATTATTAGGCATTTAAGCAATGCTTTCTACTTTAAATGATCCAATTATCATTTGAGAACTCTGCCTCTCAATTTGGTCAGTCTAGAAATGCAACCCATTATAGGATGAAGTAGAATAACTACTTAATGAGGCAGAATACAGCTTTACAAGCTCTTAAGCCAGAAAATGGGTGAAGTCCAGTTTACCTTTAAAACTGTTTGGTGTCTGTGTGGAAAAAAGTGTTAATATGCCTCATAAAATTGCTCAAGAAGTATGCAATGGTGAATACATTTCTTGTTCTACATGACTTCTCTCTGAAGAGTTCCTCTAATCTATGTAAAGTTGCCCTGAAATTTGGTTGAGTTTGTCAAAATGTACCCAAAATGCAAAGTATCTCACCTTTACTACTTGTTGCATGGAATCTGGAGAAGACAAAGTTAGATTGACTCTAAAGGGAGGAAGAGAACATAGTAAATGATTTCTTGAGATCTCTCCCAATCCTGAGAATGTGATTTTGTGAATTGAATTAATGTTTATATTACAATTGGGTTAGAAATAAGGAAGCATTTGAAAACCATGTAGCTGATTAAAATACTAGACCACCCAGAAAGGCCATTCAGTGTCCTAAAACAAAGGTCTTTAAACCTGGGCTAGCTTACCACATGTCTTGTGTAGTGTGGGCTTCCCTTGAGACAGAGCTCTATGCCAGATATCCTGCATGCCTGTATGAATGCATCTACCTACCTTCCTTCCTTCCTTCCTTCCTTCCTTCCTTCCTTCCTTCCTTCCTTTCGTGTGTTCATTCATTCTTTCTCTTTTAAGAATGTAAAAGGAGTGTAGTATATTGAATTCCTCTTGTATCATTGGTTTACTTTAGTCTCCTTCTGCTTATATTGAGCCTGGCTTATTTTGGGTTAGCTTGTGAATTTAATGAGATCGTAACACATTGTGATGGCCATGATTGCAGAATGGAAAATGTCACTACTACGTGCCAGTTCATTTAAATCATTTTTAAGTACCCACCTGTGCTCTGAACTCTCCATTTGAATTTTATTGGCTAATACGTTTTTGCTCCAATTTCGGTTCCTTTAACTCTTATACTTTGGTAAGTTAATCTGGGAGCATGTGCTGTTGCCCTTTAAGCTTCTGTTCTTGTTCTAATAAAGGCCCCCTCTGCTTGATGGGTAGACGTATAGGCCTTTCTTATTTTTAAAAATCAATTTGAAAACGCATAGTTTCTAAAGGGCAAGAAGAACTGTAACGCTTTAAAACATATTATTTGGGAGGTGTTCAATTTCTGCTGTCGTGTGCTGAAATGTAGTGATTGAGAAATTGCATCCAAAACAATATTGTTTTTTTAAAAAACTACTTTTTTCCATCTTTTGTGTATGTCTGTTTCTGTATTTCATGGAAGTCTGCCTTCTCTGATAGAGGCTTGGTGAGCTGGGGACAAGACAGCTCTGAGGATTAACCTTTTTGCCTTAGACTGACTCTTTTTCCTTTTAATTCTGCTGCCCTGTTGGTGACATTACCATGAGAATGAGGGAATAAGGGATTAGTGTAGAGAAGAATGGTAGTTCTGAGGTCTGAAAGGATACAAGGGAAGAAGGAAAAGGAGAGGAGTGGAAAAATCTAACTGGTGGCAGGAGGTGAACTTGAGGTCTGGGATTCCCCTTCTTTTTGTCCAGAATATACTTATGTTGGGCAGATGTGAGAAGATGGGTGTATAGTGAGAGCACCCCTGATGCTGGATAATTAGGGTTGAGGCTTCAGTACTTGGGGCAGAGCATGGCTCTAAGGGCCTCCGGAGGTTGATCTGCCTTACCCTGGGCAAATTAGTTAATCCCTCTGGGTTTTGGTTTGTTCATCTGTAAAACGGGGAGACTCAATCGTGCTTACTTCTTAGGGCTGTTGTGAGGATTAACTAAGCAACTATAGGTAAAGTGCTTAGAAAATGCTTATTTATTTGTAATATTCATTTTTAATAATTAGGAGTGTAATAGCAGTGTGGATGAGTTAAAAAACATGAATTGTGAATCATTTTAGAAAAAATAGTTATTTCATTGCTAATGTGAATAGACCATAGTGGATCTCCAAAGAAACCATACACTTTTCTGATTTTGTGCCTCTCTTTTTGCCTAAAATATCTTTCTCCTAGAAAATTTTGCTGATCCTTCGGGGCCCATCTCAAATGCCATATTCTCAGCAGATTCTTTCTGACATTTCCTGGGGTGTTTGCCCCCTATCTGGGGTTCCCATGGCATTTAGTTAATATCTGTAATATGGCACTTATAAAAGTCGATCACCTCCTGGGGTGTTTGCCCCCTATCTGGAGTTCCCATGGCATTTAGTTAATATCTTTAATATGACACTTACTAAAAGTCAATCATCTTTTCAACATTTGGATGTTCTCTCCTTGCTGACAAATGCAGACTCTGATAATTTTAATAATCAACATGTGTAGTGTGTGTATCTGTGACAGGCAGATGTTGTTGACATTTGATTAGGAAAGGTACAGGATTCTTCTAGTGTTCAGGTAGGATCCTCTTAATACCTGAATCACCGCCATGCCTTTTACCCTGTGTATGAGATCCCATTTTGAGAGTGTGATAAACACCTGCTTCGGGTCCTAGGAAATGCTCAAAGGAGCTGGCAAGCTGATGTGGATGGTTGTGGAAGAGAAACGTTTATTTTCTTTTCCTTCCTCCTCCTCCTTCTCTTCATGCTCTTCTTTCTCTACCCCTCTTCCTTTTTTAGGGTGTAGTTTGTTAATTGAAAGCTCCTATTTAATTTGCTCATCCATTTAGAAATTTACTTAATCTTGGTATAAATAGATTTTCATTCTATTCACAAAACATTTTATCACATTTTCATGAAATTTTAAGTAATAACCAGTTGAATATTTTCTGTTATAAACTACTTATGTATACTTGTAAAAATTCCTTTCCAATCTGTTATTGAATCAGTGTTTTATCTTGCAGCAGATGGTGTCCTATAATTAAGAAAAAAAATAGTGTTATTATGACACTGAATTTAAGAATAATAGCCATATACAAATCTGTGGGATTGGCTGATAAGAAATATATACTGGTTTATTATTCTTAAATGACTTAATAATATATGTTTTGTTCTGATATCTTTATAAGCATATTAGAAATCATCTGTATTATAATGTTGTATCATCTAATCCAAGGGGAAATAACGCATGGGCATTTATAGGCTTTTATTTATAAATGGATCATTTAGATATATTTCCTCTCAAAGGGGAAATTTAGCTCTAGAAAACAGGAAAGAATTGTAGAAACTCCCATGTGCTTTGGAAAGTGGCTGGCTCCCATGCTGGACCAGTGATTGTTGCAGATTATATCCATTTCACTGTGAATCACCTCTATTTAAAAATTAGGTAAAACTAATTAATATGAGAAAGAGAGTATTAGCAACTCCATAGATAATAGTACATAACGAGGGTGCCGGTAACTGTCCTTGGTTTGAGACGCAAAATATGAGAGATACTCTAAAGAAATACCAAGATGATGCTTTCAATGAACCAGGTTTCTTCTAGAAAATTGTAAAGAAATCTTCCATATAAACTTATTTTCTTGCTGGCTGTATTTTATCACCCAAAGTAGTGGCTGTGTTGAATAGAGAACTGGATGCATGGGTGTGGGTCTTGATTTTGCAACTTTCGGAGCTGTGTGAGTTGGGTCAAGTAATTTATGTTCTCTGAAACTCAGTTTCTTCATCTGTAGGCTGAGAAAATTTTAAATAATTGTCACCACATTTCATCAATATGAAAAATATCAATAAAAACATTAGTAACATCTGTAAAATTTGAGCTTATAAAGTCAATTATTTCAATAATTTATTACTGAAGTAAAGTCAATTATTTCAATAAATTAAGGAACTCAGATACAAAATGTACCTTTCAAAATCTCTACAGTGTTCTATTTGTAAATGACAGTGATAGTAAGGTTTAGTATGGAAGGCTATTTTGCAAATGGCATTAAATGATTCTAAATACCTATGACTACTCTGTTTCATTCATAGAGGAACATAGATCCCCTTTAGGACACTGGGGAGGTTTCTTTTAGTTTCATTATAGCACACAGAATTTAGTGAAACAAAGGGAGAGCCCCCTTTGAGGTAGATTACTAATAAGTCAGCTGTTTGAATTCTTGGTGTAAAAGGTCCTAGGGCCCTGCAAGCTATAGAAACAGGAAATGTAATTGTTTTCAATATTCCCAACTCTTTCTTTGTTTTGTCAGTGTTTTACACATTTCAAGCTGTTTTTGAAAAAATAGAATTTATTCCCTTCTTCAACAACAGGTTAGATGGCACACATCTTGGGGAAAGTATCTTGCATTGGTAGGGGAAAGAAAGATGTAAAAATGAAAGATATATGATGCCTTTAAAAAAACTCTGGAATTTTGGAGCGCAGATAAAACTATATTGCTGAGGCAATAAAAGAAAACAAGTGGGATGAAGTTATTATCGAAAGAGAAGTACAGAGGCTTATAGTAATTCAGACCCAGGAGACATTATTTATAGTTGCAAAAATTGGCAAACTGGTGAATGTTTCTGAGGATGAGAATGGTGGGAAGGGGAAAAGGGCATTGGGGGCAGAGGGGGACACTTTGAGTGGTGGCTTAGGAATGGGATGAAGCCAGTGTTGCTGAGGGGTGCCTATTAAAAGCAGCATGGTGGGAAAATAAGGATAGAAAACAGCATGGTGGGAAAATAAGAAGAGAGAGGTAGAATTAAGTCAGATTACAGATTTCTTGGATTTCTTGTCAAAGAATTTTACCTTGATTATTTCTAAATTTGAAGAGGTTATTGAAGTTTTTTGAGCAAGGGGATACATCACTGTACTTTAGAAAGATGAATCTGATCACAGGGTATAATACTGTCAGAAAGGTAATAGGTGGAAACAAGGGCCAGAACCAATATGACGATATCATTAACATTTCAAACAAGAGTCAATAAACAACTAAAGAATGGAAATGTCGATGACTATCAACAGGCAGTAGTCGATTTGGGTGGTTAGAATTAGTAGAAAATAGTCACTGGTACCCGCTTACCAGGGCCGTATGAGAGAGAGAGACGGAAGAGGGCAGGGACAGTTGGGAGGACCCTTACTGGAAGGAGGGAAGTGAGGCAAAGGTTGGTTGGAGCTGGGCAGAGGGGGTAGTGGGAAGGGATGAAGATTCATGCTATGAGTTGATTTAGATTTTGACATACACGTCAGCTGTCCAGCCGGAGATGTCCAGTAGGCAGCCGGCAATACGTAATAAGCTCGTAGAGGAAGTCAGACCTTCAGGACAGCATTGGAATAAATAGCCATGGGAACTTAGATTAAAAGTCAGTGCTTGATGAGGCAGTGAGTAGAGATATGTTTTTGGCAGTGAAAGTAAACCAAATACCATGAGTAGGTTGAGGGAGTGAGGGGGCTGAGGGATTTCTTTTTAGGAAAGTAAAATAGCCAAACGTGTTCTCACCCTGAGGGAAAAGAGCCAGGACAGAGGACAAGATGAAAAATATGAGAGACGAAAATAATGCTTTTGAAATTCCATTTCAGTCACCATGGCGTTGGTTAAAATTAAAATGAAGACACTCAGATGACTACCAAAAGTGAGTTACTGGATTGGTGATAAAGGCCTAATGGAAGTACTAGGATTTGTACCATTAGGCCATGTACATGAAAGAATTGATGAGATGCTTCTGGGAAGAAACCAATGGATTTTAACTGAGCTTGAGGAAATAAGCAAACTGAGTTTTAAATACAGAGCAGGCGCAGTAAACTTTCATAATTCTGGGTCAACAATGAGTTCATTAAAACTGGGTAGCCTTCTTACAAAAACTTCTCTTCCACGTTCATCAGATATTTCTGGTACCCATACAGGATACTTGGCCTATGAGAAGCTATGCAATTACACAATTCTGAGTTATATTTATACCTTCCCTGGAGAAATTTGATAGGATTATTTGTTGGTCAGGTGTTTCTTTGTATATTTATTTGACTCCTTAGCCTACCTGTGACTTATCCACTTTATTAGTTTTCAGAATTGAAAGCTTGAACTTGGTTAAGAAAGCATTTTGTTTACTTTTGGTTTGTAAATAATACCTGATGTAAAGTCGCTACCATGAAATTCCCTGGGATTTTTCAAGGGAGGTGGTTGAAAAGCTTGAGGATTCGGGTAAAGAAGTTGGTCTGCTTTGTTCAGTGAATAGCTGCCAAATTTATGAGGAAGTGCAATCATAAAATGTTTATAAATTGATTTCATCTTAATATGTTCCCTAGTGCCCTTTAACCCTCTGTTACTTGTTAGAATCAACCCTGTGCAGCATGAACAAAACCTAAATGCACAGCCTGACTGAAGTTCTTTCCGGTCCCTCTGGATCACCTAAATATACTTCCTTTCCATTCTGCGCGTGCCTATATGACAAAAATGGTGGAGCAGTGTTATGTGGTGCACCATGATTTTGACACCATCAACAAAATTGGAGATTTTATAACGCCAAGTCCTAAAACTGAAATGGGGAAAAAAAATCCATTTCTGGCTGAAAAACTTTCTGTTGACATTGGGCTGAGTAAACAGTTTTCTTCTCAGACAGTAATTCTGTAGCTGTATCACAGATATTACGGCCTAACAGTGGCCAGGAAATAGTTCGTTTTCATTGCCTCAAGCTTAAAATAAAAAAACAACAAAAACCAAATATGGACTTCGAAAGTTACTCTTTTAAAATATATGTTGTGTTGGATGTTTATTTAAAGAATTAATTTACCTGTTTTTAACTAATTTTCCATTTTTCCATTTTCAAACTAGTCTCCCGATTATTGCTTATCTTTTCAATTTGTGTTGCATGGTGCTACAAAAATTATTTCACTAAATCTGAGACCCCTGCTTATTACAGCATCAGTAATAAATGTCCATTATTCTTAACACGGCTTTCAGAAACATCTACAGATTTCCTGTCCACAAGGTACCTCTCCAACATCCTCTAAGTCTGGATCTCCCTCTCAAGTAAGGACTCGGCTCTGGAAGTATCCAGCACGGTATCCCCACCTCAGTCATGTCATTTGCTCCCTTTCCCCCCTTTTTGCATTTCTTGTCCACCCTCAGTAACAAACTTAAGGACTATATTTTATGAGAAGTTTGGTTTCCATTCGTTCAAAGTAATTTCTCTTGGAAAATTGGTAGTTTTGGCAACCACGGACTTGTACATGGCAGCAATGGCCTGGAAGGGAGCAGATGTGCCCCCGTGCTGCTGCTCCCCTAGATCCTGGCCAGCTGTCGTGTTGTTCCCAACACCGAGATTGTCTCCCATGTGCCATCAAGTCTGTGCTATTGTTTTTCTTCTACACAGATCACTTCGTGCATATCGTACCCGCATTTCAATTTGCAGCCTCTGGTCTGTTGGTTATGTCTGAGTAGATCGTCGGGGAACAAGGTTTGATTGACACAAATGAAACACCTTACCAGCTTCAGTGGCACGCTGTGGGGAAGAGGTGGGGTGGGATAGACTGGGGTGGGGTCAGTGTTGGCTTGTCGCCAGGAGAAGGGCTGTTGGGTGCAGATGTGTTTTGTTCAAGAGCATCGTGTCTGAGTGGTGTCATTCTCCCTGTGGAGACCGGAGGTTTGTCCAGGCTAATAGCTGGTACAATAATTTGTCAGTTCACTCTCTGTTTCTTCACATGGTTTCAAATAAAAGCCATATTTTCAATAATATTGTTAACCTTTATCTTTCTGTCTTTGGATTTGCAGCTCTATTTGGTTAGTTTGTAAACATGACCTTTTTATTGTTGTAAAATACACACCATATGAAATGTACCATTTTAACCATTTGTAAGTGTGCAATTCGATGGCATGAAATACATTCATAGTGTTGTGCAACTATCACCACTAGCGATTTCCAGAATTTTTGTATCCTCTCAAACTGAAACTCTTACCCATTAATCAGTAATTCTTCATTTCTACCCCCGCCTCAGCCCCTGCTAACCACCATTCTACTTTTATCTCTATGAAGTTGACTACTCTAGGCACCCCGTGTGAGTGGAATTAGGCAATGTTTGTCCTTTTGTATCTGGCGTATCTCACTTAGGGTAGTATTTTCAGGGTTCATCGGTGTTATAGCATGTATCAGAATTTCATTCCTTTTTTAAACATCAAACATGGCGTATATTCATATTTATTTTACATGTAGCCACTAGAGGAATAAGCCTATTTTGAAATATATATATATATATGTATATATATAAAGTTTGTAAAATTATATGCTTCTATTTTATTTTTTAAAAGATTTTATTTATTTGAGAGAGAGCACCAGAGGTGAGAAGGGGCAGAGGGAGGGGAGAGGAAGAAGCGGACTCCCTGCTGAGCGGGGAGCTTGACACGGGGTTGGATCCCAGGACCCCGGGATCATGACTTGAGCCGAAGGCAGACTCTTAACCAACTGAGCCACCCAGGCGCCCTGCTTATAAAGTAATTGCTTTTGGTACCATATTGGCTGACTTTTTTCTCTCTTTTTTAAATTGTGCACAGTACACATAACATACAATTTACCATCTTAACCATTTTTAAATATATGGTTCAATGATATTAAATACATTTACATTGTTGTGGAAGCATCACCCCCATCTGTCTCCAGACTTCTTTTCGTCTTGCACAACTGAAACTCTGTACCTATTAAATAATAGTCCTCCACTCCCCCTTTCCCTGAAACCCTGGCAATCACCATTCTACTCTGTCTCTATGATTTTGAGTACTCTGGGTACCTCATATAAGTGGAATCATACAGTATTTGTATTTTTGTGACTGGCTTATTTTGCTTTGGGTGTCCTCAAGATTCATCCATGTTGGGGCGACTGGGTGGCTCTGTTGCTTAAGCATCTGCAAGCATCTGCCTTCGGCTCAGGTCATGATCCCAGTGTCCGGGGGTGGAGTCCCACATCGGGCTCCTTGCTCAGTGAGGGACCTGTTTCTCCCTCTATCTGCCACTCCCCCTGCTTGTGCTCTCTCTCTGACAAATAAATAGATCTTAAAAAAAAAAAAAAAAAAAGATTCATCCATGTTATACCATGCATCAGAATTTCCTTCCTTTTTAAGGGTAAATAATAATTCCATTGTATGTCTGTAGTAAATTTTGCTTATTTGTTTATCTGTTGATGGATACTTGGCTTGTTTCTACCTTTTGGCTATTGTGAATAATGTGCTATGAACTTGGATATACAGTAAGTCCCTGCTTTCAATTCTTTGGGTATTTATATATACATGACTTTTTAATAAGATATGTTATTCATCTCCCAAAGCTCTTGTCCCAATATATATTTCTTGTGAAATCTGTATGCATATAGCATTCTTGCATTATTTGTACTACTGGGAGGAGGTTGATAGCTCTTGTCTTTGAAATGGGCACAGAACTCCAGTGCTAGAAACTTCCATCTGATATCATTGGTTCCTATCCCTTAAGAATTCCACCAGAGCTCTGATCTTTAAAGCTGTGCTGAGCTGTTTAAATCATGTTTCTTTAGAACTTCCAACATTTTTAGCTTTTCTTTGAGTTTTTCTCTGGTTGTCTTGCTTTAGGTAAAGCTTCATTTATCCATCGCTGTTTGAACTGCATTTTCTGGCTTACTAGCTCATTCTAAATTGAGTCATCTAAATAGAGGACATAGAAATGTTCAGTTGGTTTTATTTTGGTTGGTGTGTTGAGATGGCAGCTTCTTACTCTGTAATGAATCTGAGTTCCTACCCTGAGTGCTCTGAGATGTTATAGATTGGCTCAGTCACAACCTTCACCTCTTTGGGATACATCAGCCATCATTGTAGAGGAGCACAGCCTGCCTGGGAGATGGGGCATCTGGGAGTAGGACTGGTTCAACGAGTCAGGACTCTAAGCAGGTTGGATGCTCTACCTGTAACAAATCATGAATCTTTGGACGGTATAGATAGGCTCTCTCCCTGTTAAATTCGATTGATTACCGTGCATGTGGAAATCTGATCATCACATTTGTAGCTCTCTTCTTGAAGTTTTCCTTTTGCTGAGCATGGACACCAGCAGCACTTACTCCTATTTTGGGAGATCTTTTCCTTTATGAGATGCCAGTCTTCATTGCTTACCTTTAATTTTAATGTGATGTGTGGGCAAAGTTGTTGCGTATTTACTTATTTATTTCTCTTCCTTATTTTTCAAAAGGTGTTACATATATTTAGTTAAAAAAATGTGGAAAGGATGCATAGTGAAACATTTCCTCCCATGAGACAGTCGCTGATGCTGGTTTTTTGTGTGTTCTAGAGATACTTGCTGTATTGCTTTTTTTGTCAAGTACAGCATATGTACAGAATGGTGTGAAACGATATATGGAAAGCATAACGAATCATAATAAAAACAAGCACTCAGGAAAAAGTTATTGCTGGTCCTTCGAAGCTGTCTGTGTGTGTCTCCCTGGTAGACCTCTCTTCTCTTAAGAAGTAACCACTATTCTGACTGCTGTGATAACCATTCTCTGTATCCAGCAAGGATGCAGGGACACTGAATTATAACCATCCTTGTTATAGACAGTAGCTAAATATAGAGACGCAGTCTTTTCAGCACTGATGAATTGTTCATTGTATTTCTTTACCACATTGCAGATGCTTCCATGTGGTCACAGAGCTGCTTCTCCTCTGAGCTGAGACTTTGCTTCTCCCTTAGCCAGGACATGATTCAGATATTTGAAAGACATTTCTACTTATAAGAGCACTTTAAAATTTAATACATTCATGTTATTTTAGGCATGTTGCACACCTGCTAGTGCAGAATGGTGATTCGGAAAATGGAAGACAATTAAAAAATTTTAGAGCATTCAAAAATGGTGTTCTGATTGGAAATAGCTGCATTTATATATTATGGGAAGGATTAACATTCAAAAGGAGAGCTCAGCCTTGTTAATTTTCATGATTTGCAGGGTGCTTGATACATAGCAGGTTATTACTAAATGTTTATTGAATAGTACCGAATGGAACTCTCTGTCATATGCATACTTAAGTCATTCTGCACACCACTCATATTTTGTGCTCTGTGTGGTAGCTTGAAGATTTGGCTTGAGTTCAGTGTTTATCAGCCTGACTATATGTCCTATGCCCCAGCTGTCACTCCTCTTTGTCCCTCACTCACAATAAGTTTCCTAAGAAGACTTCAGGTTTCTTTTGGTCTGTGTGAGGCGAGAGAGAAGAAAAGATTTATTTATTATCATTTGATTATTTTGGTTTTGGTTTTTCTGTCTTCGTTTTCGTCCATGTGGTTGTATTAGCAGTGATGTCCCCTGACCGTGGTTGAAAGGAGCAGGGGCTGTCAGATCAGCTGCCATGGAGACTTCTCAGTGCTTGTCTGTTGCTGACCTCATAACTGCACTACTTCCTTGGATGCGGGTGGAGGACAAGTGTTTGAGACCGCTTTACCAGAAGCAAAAACTGTGTGTGTGTGTGTGTGTGTGTGTGTGTGTGTGTGTGTGTGTGTAACTGTTGTTTTTAAGATGATCTGGGATTATTCCTGAGTAACATCCTGCCTGGAATTCACTCATTTCACCTGGCAAACTCCAGCTCTGCTGATGCCTGGATACCATACCACAAACTTGTGTTCCAAATGTTGGAGCAAAGGAAGCTTGTAAAGAAATTTCATTTTACAGAACTTGTAAAATATTCATGGTTCGTCATTCCTTAAATTCCAAAAACAACTGGGTAATTTGTGGGGATGAATAATTAAGAAAAAAAAAAAGATTGTGTGATGGAAAGGAGGAGCAGGCAGAGCGGAGAGGTTGGCATATGTATTGGAAAATCATGGTAATTTAGCAGGTAATCAAAGACATTGAGAGCAGTGCCTGTCATGATTTCAAAGGAGTGTAGACTATTTTCTTTCATTTCCTCTACCGTGGATCGGTTCTCTTCCAGTTTCCCCCCTCCCATTTCTTGTTTGTGAGGGATTTGGGCTCTATCTTCTTTCCTTGTAGAAGAAGAAACTTTTTGTTTTGTTTCATTTTAAATGATATTCTAGTTGGCATTGGGAAGATAACAATGTCTTCTCTTTCACTGTTGCATGCTATTGCTCTGAAAAGAAAAACCAAAAAAAAGGAAAAGAATTTAGAAGTAGAAGCTAAATTTTCCATGGTGAAGTAATCCTGAACTTTTCTGAGTAATCCTAGAGGATCGACATTCAGATGTTAAGGAAACAGTCAGACTCTTAGGCTTCTGAGGGACCTGAGGAGGCCCCAGGGTGCATCAAAATGTAACAAAATTTATTAGAACATAAATCTCGATAAGCTGTCTGAGTTCCCTGGGGATCCTCCAGCCTTTAGAGTATCTTGAGAGACAGAGTTGTGGTGGGAAAACAATTTCCTCCTAACTCAGTCCTGTTTGAAAACAGCTTTAATCTTAGCTGCTCTAAAGAATAGGAAAATGAATGAATTTGTTGTTTATTTATTTGTTTGTGTGTTATTCATACTCTGTATTCTATATGACAATTGTACCCAACAGTTAAATCTTTTCTAAGTATACTGAAACTGACAAAGAAATTAAGATTTGAGAGACATTTGGGGCTGTAGTTACAGATTCTCAGAAAGAGAAGGACATCTCCCCAAAAATAAGATCTAGGAAGTAGTAGAAACTTGCAGGCAGATTAAACTACAGTTTTTATCTTAACTGCCTTTTCCCTTGGAAATTCCAGAAATACGAGGAGTGAGATAATGGCAAACATGGCTCCCATGTCCTCAGACCTTTAAGTGGTCTTTCTTAACAGCAGAGATAGGCAGTTTTGTAAAATGCTGTTTTCGATATTGAACCACAGAAATCCATTTCTCTTATGGCTGCAAATATTTAGTTTTGCATATTTATTTTCGCTCTTCGATGACAAATACCAGTGATTAATTTTCACAAGTTTTTGAGATGTTCTGTAAGAATATGCATAGTTTTATGTTCTAAACATGCATCTTTTTAAGGTTTTTAAGCAATTAATACACAGTATAATTTAGTACTTTAGCGGTACTTCATTGTGTCCGCGGTGAGGCATTTAACAGAATAAATTGGAAGTGTATACTTATTATAATTCTTTTACCTTTCAGTCAGTGTATTTCTTAAGGAGTTAAGAAACTTGAGACATAACCTGCTGCTTCTTCATTTTGTTCACAAAAATATGTTTTCCTCCGAAGTATGGCATTGAATTGTCTATTGTTTTGTAATGAGGACATTATCTCAGAGAACACACAATTTCTTTCAGGTGGTCACCAGAGTAATCATCCAAAGGAAAAGCACTATCATTTAACGTGCTGTACTGCATAAATATTGTTTTGAGTTCTGTTTGAGGAATTGACTGGATATTTTCAGTGATCCGTTAGGATAGTTTTCTTTCTTTCTCTTCCCTTCAGTAGGATGCATTCTTTCGAAATGATTTTATTTTATTCATTGAGAGAAATGACGAAATCTTATTTTGCGGTTTCTTAGAAAAGATTTCATCAAAACGTGACTGTCTCATAATCTCAAGGTTTGTTAGTCTAATGTCTGCTGACAAGGCAGAAGGTTCTGGGGTTAGATGCGCTGTGATGGGCATGCTCCCTGCCCATCGGTGCACAGCTGGACACAGAGGCTTAACTTGGCAGCTAGATCAGGTTGCCCAAGGGAATTCCCGCTGCCCAGCCAGGCAAACTACTGCACGGTGTTCCAGGCTGGTGGGTGGAGCACAAGGAGGAGAAATACCAGCATGAGATTTGTTGATGTGTAGTCTTTCCAATGGTTGGGAACTCAGGAACTCAGAGCCCATAAATAGGATAAATAGGCTAGTGAACTGGGATTTAGGAAAACCTCTAACAGCTAGGATACCAAGAAGTATCTTGGTTGTGGAATTTGGGCATAGAAGCTCTGTTATCAGTTGGGAGCCCTTCAGATGCCTGTCACTTTGGAACTGGCCTTTGGGGGAGTCTGTTGGTCATCCTTAGCTAGGGTTGCCATGTGGGCGACTATTTATTCATTCATCTATCAATGACACTTAGACTCTTTCTTTTTTCTTTTCTTTCTTTCTTTTTTTTACAGCTATTTCCATATTTGGATATTGTGACTAATGCTACAATGAACACATGTATCTTTTTGATTTAATATTTTCATTTTCTTTGGATAAATAGCCAGGCATGGAATTGCTGGATCACATGGTATTTCTAGTTTTTAATTTTTTGAGGAACATCCGTACTGTTTTCCAAGTGGCTGTACCAATTTACATTCCCACAAGCAGAACAGAACAGTGAATAAGGGGTTACCTTTTCTCTGTATCCTCTTCAGCACTTATTTCTTGTCTTCTTGATAATGGCCATTCTACCAGGCATGAGTTGATGTTTCACTGTGGTTTTCCTTTGCATTTCCCTGATGATTCATGATGTTGGCCATCTCTGTGTCTTTGGAAAAATATCTATTCAGATCCTCTGCCCCATTTATAAAAATGATTGCTTTTTTCTTCCTATTGAGTTGTATGAGTTCTTTATATATTTGGATATTAACATTTCATTAGATTTATGACTTGCAAATATTTTCTCCTATTCAGTAGGTTGCCTTTCATTTCATTGATAGTGTGCTGTGCAGGAGCTTTTTAGTTTGATGTAGTTTCATTTGTTTATTTATGCTTTTGTTGCCTTTGCTTGGGATGTCAAATCCAAAAACATCACTTCCAAGACCAATGTCAAGGAGATTACTGCCTGTTTTCCTCTAGGAATGTTATGGTTTCAGGTCTTACATTCAGGGCTTTAATCTGTTTTGAGTTAATTTTTGTGTATTGTATAAGATAGTGGTCCTATTTCATTCTTTTGCATGTGCCTATCCAATTTTTCCCACACTGTTTATTGAAGAGACTCTTCTTTTGCCATTGTCTTTCCTAGCTTCTCTGTCATAAATTGACCATGTATGTATGGGTTTATTTCTGGGCTCTCTTTTGTGCTCCATTGATCTATGTGACTTTTTTTTTTTTTTTTATGCTAGTACCATACTATTTTGATTACTTAGCTTTGTAATGCAGTGTGAAATCAGGGAGCATGATGACTCCAGCTTTGTTCTTTCCCAAAAGTGCTTTCATAATTTGGGATCCTCTGTTTCCATTATATTTTAGAATTGTTTGTTAAAGATTCTCTGAAAAATGGCATTAGAATTTCGATAGGGATTGCATTGAATCTGTAGTTTGCTTTGGGTAGTATTGGTTTTTTTTATTTTTGGACAGCTTTGTTGAGATGTAATTCACATACCATGTAACTTACCTTTATAAATTATACAATTTAGTGGTATTAAGTATATTCATACAGTTGTATAACCATTACCACAGTCTGTTTTTAGAACATTTTTATCACCCCAAAAGAAACCTCTTATCCCCTTGGCAGGGTATCCTAATCCCCACATTTCCCCAGCCTTGTCAACCTCAAGTCTGCTTTCTGTTTCGGTAGATTTGCCATTCTGGGTATTTCAGATAAATGGAATCACATAATTTGCAGTCCTTTGCAACTGGCTTTTTTCACTTAGTGCCATATTTTTAAGATTTGGCTATGCTATAGCTTGCATTAGTATTTCTTTTCTTTTTATTGCTGAATAATATTCCATTATATGGATATACCACAGTTTATTTATCCATTCATCAGTTGATGGACATTTGGGTTATTTCCACTTTTGGGCTTTATGAATAATGCTGCTATGAACATTTGTGCATAAGTTTTTGTGTGGATATATGTTTTCATTTCTCTTGAATATTCTACCTAGGAGTAGAATTGCTGGTCCTGTTAATGTGTTTTAAATTTTTTGTGTATATTTAGGAACTGTGTAAAATTGTTTGTGAATATGATCAGTAGTGTAAAACCTCTAGTTATTTGTGGTTTCCATTAAAAAGCTTTTTATATATATTTTATATACATGTATATGTTTAATAGATGTTTGTATGTTTCATATATGTTATATACATGTATGTTGGTACAATAATGTTTTCTGAGTTGAGAGACCTCTCAGTATTATTATCAGCCAGCCCATCTTATCTATTCAAATTATTAAAATATTTAATACTAGTTCCCAATTTCTTGGCTTATAACTTTTAGACAGCTATTGTTACTTTTTTTTATAGGAATGGGATGACCAAAAGCAGGTGTTTGCTTGTAATTTATATGTATAAATTTTAAGTACCTAAAAATAATAGTATACATATGATAGTATTTTTTAAAATAGAAAATTCTAAGATATGTTACTGGTTATAAATAAGTGCTTCTCTTCCATTGAAATGGAAACTCTCATGATTTGATTTGCAAATTTATTATGTTTATAATGAGATTAATCATTTTTAACTTGATTCTCCAAGAAAATTTTCCTTTAATGATGAAGATAATAAAGAAGATAGACTTTAACAGCAGAAATATCCCTTTCTTCATATTCCCAGATATTGTCATAGTCATCTTTATAGTTTACTCCACTGCCATAATTTGACATTATAGTGGTTTGCAGTATAGAATTTTATATATGGATTTTCATTTGCTTCTTGTGAGTCATTCTGCAAATAACTCTTCTTTGTTCTTTTTTCTGTATTCATTCTCTCTCTCTCTCTCTCTCCCTTTTATTCAATCTCTCATCGGTTTTGTGAAAGAACATAATGGGATTTCAACTTTGACCTATCTTTAAATTTGATTCCAAACTATAATAGACTAACAATGAGTTTTTGGATGGTAACTGTTTTGTGATGATACGGTTTTGAAATCATGCTTCTTTAATTTTATTGTATTATCATGTTCAGAATCTGAAGCAGTTATTTGGCCCTTAGGTTATACTGCTATCCACCATCTTCTTTACTGTTTTGCACTTATTTATATTAGATTTTTTTAGATTATTAAATACTGCATGTTTCTTGTGAGGAAAACATGAGTATAGTAGTATATAAATATATAAAGTGAAATATCTCCCACGCTATGATTCTCTATCTTCCAAGTACCACAACTCAGAACAACCAGTTTCCTATAAAAGTTCCTGAAAATTTTCATATATATACAAGCATTTATATTCACATATTTTTTTAAAGAAATGCCGTTATTCTATACATTACACATGTTTCCACATCCTACTCCCCCCCCCCCCACCTATAATTGACATTGGATAGTAATGTAACTAATTTCTGCTTTTCTGTTGGTTTTGGCGGCCAGGGAACCCTGAGCTCATTTACCGTGGCCAGGAGCGCGGTGCTCACATACTTACCTACTCTAGCCCCAGGTTTCTGGTTGAATTTCCTTCCTCTCTTTAAAAAATTTTTTTTGTTTTACTAGGCCTTCTTTACGTCAGCCATTTAAACAATATGAGTGAATAGGAGAATTGAATAATTATGATTAATAGGAGAGATATATTTGACCTTATACATCAGATATTGTTACATGCTACTCTGTATAATTTTAGTACTTTGGAAGCTGTAATTATCAAGGTGATATTTAAGAAATTGCTTTTTCAACATAATAGTTTGTACTGAAGTACTCCGAAGGGTTGCTGTAGTTCACAAACGCAGGAGAGCTTTTTATCTTAGGACGACACTATGAAAAAAAACACAAAATGATTTTCCAGTTGAAACATTTAAACAGTTTTCAAGTACAGGGTAATTTTTTTTTTTAAAGGCAGTGACCATTTCATCCTTAAGATAAGCTCTTATGCATCTGTCATCATCCTTGCTGGTGTAATTACACTGCTTTTATTCTTTGGCACTATATTTATATAGAAAATATATTTCATGGTTTTTGCTGTTGTTGTTGGTCTCTCCAACTGCAGTATTTTATTTTGAATGTAGTAAATATTGATCTTATTACCCTTGGGACTGCTTATCTCTAAACACTAGGTGCTTCCCTTTTTTTTTTTTTTAAGATTTTATTTATTTATCCAACAGAGATAGAGACAGCCAGCGAGAGAGGGAACACAAGCAGGGGGAGTGGGAGAGGAAGAAGCAGGCTCATAGTGGAGGAGCCTGATGTGGGGCTCGATCCCAGAACGCCAGGATCACGCCCTGAGCTGAAGGCAGACGCTTAACCGCTGTGCCACCCAGGCGCCCCACTAGGTGCTTCCCTTAAACATGGATTCACAGATGGTAAATCACTAGAATTTTTGTTCAACAGTGAAAGAAGTCACTTAGCACAGGCCTATCATTGTTTACCATTGTTTATAGAATTTCTTAGTGGCACGGTGTCCATTTGCTTAGCAAGGAGATTAGGTCTAGGACATGTCTGTTTGGAAAATTAGATTAAAGTTGATTTTCAGTTCATCAGAGTTACTAATTAGTGCTCCTGATTACCAGTGGTATTTAAAAACTAATTTTGGAAGATGTGTGTGTTGTTCGTTTTCTTTTTTGAGATGATAGAATGCCCACACATTAAATTATGGCTCTTGGTTGAGATCCTTTCAGAGAGCAATGTGGTGATTTGGCTAATCTGTCATTATCAAGTAACTTTAGTGCTAAGATTCTAGTATTTAACCAAAAGAGCTAGAACTAGAATTACTGTTCTTACATTCTTGGAGCTGTTAGTGGTTAACTTAGCCAACTTTATTTTTTAGTATTTTCTTGATGGGTCAGGATAAGCTTTCTATACCATTCGTCAAGTCATCATTTGTTTCACAGACTTATTGAAACAGTTTCTACTCACATTGTCTTGACATCCGTCACTTCCCATTTGCCTTCAGTATAATGCACTCTAGCTTTTGCTTCAGCCACAATTTGCCATTGCCAAGATCATTGATGACTTCGCCGCTTTACCTCTTCCCAGGTTTCACCTGATTTTATCTTTCCTTAAAAAAAAAAAGATTTATTAATGTATTTTATATAGAGAGAGAGCATGAGCAGGAGGGGCAGAGAGAGAAAGGGAGAGAGAATCCCAAGCCGACTCTGTGCTGAGTGTGGAGCCTGACTCAGGGCTCGATCTCACAACCCTGAGATCACGACCTGAGCCAAAACCAAGAGTCAGAAGTGTAACCAGCTTGCCACCTGGGCATCCCCTGATGTTATCTTTCTGTACCATTTTACATTGACAGTACCTCCTTCATGTGTTGTCATCTTTTGGTGTATCATGTACTCTTTTTTAAAAAAAATATTTTATTTACTTGAGAGAGAGTGAGCACAGAGGGAGAGGGAGAAGCAGACTCCCCGCTGAGCAGGGAGCCTGATGCCAGTCTGATCCCAGGACCCTGATATCATGACCGGAGCCGAAGGCAGACACTTAACTGACTGAGCCACCCAGGCGCCCCTCCTGTACCTTAATTAATTTTATTGCTGAAGTTGGCTATTCCTTCCCTTTATCCTTTGTTGGCTTTCTTTCCTTTGATAAGTACTTAAGTAGTTTTCCAGAGTTCTGTCCTCAAACTTCTTTTGTTTTCACTTGATGCATTCCTCCCTGGCTTCTGTAACTTCAGTATTTGCTTGTGACTTTCAAGTTGAGTTGGTAATTTCATTTACCCATTAAAATTCAAATCCATTTCTCTTACTGTATTACCTTGTTTGTTTAATCTTGCCCAGTTACCTAAGCCAGAAATTTAGGTACCATTCTTAAATACTTTCCATCGCTCCCCATATCCAGTCAATCACATATTAAGCCCTATTGATTCTTAATTATTTTTTCTTAACTTATTGCTTTTACTGTCAATATTTCTTGTATCATGACGCCATGTAAATTAGCATTGTGTTAGGGTTGTTTGCAGGATGCCGCTATGGAAGTTTCTATGTGGAAGGGGAGGGGGGATACTTAATCAAGTTTTGAGAGGTCAAAGCAGACTTTCCAGAGGTGATCATCTGCAGAGAGTTCCAAAGAATGTATTGCCATTATCCTGGCCAGAGGGACATAGGCATTATCAGCAGGAGGAAAGAGGGGCTATTTTCAGGAAAAGCTCTAGCATGTGTCAGAGACCATGCAGACAACATTAAAATAAAACTATACAATCTAGCACCAAAAAGAAACATGGGGAAAATGGCTTGCTGGAAGAAAGTATTTTAGGGTAAAAAAGCAAAACAGAGAGAAAACAGAGGGAGTCATGATAATTACATTTAAATAGAGGAAGGATTGTCTTTTAAAAAACTGTGAATTTTTTCCTATGATATAAGCAGAAGGGGGAAAATAAGACATATAGAAGCCCCTTTTTTCTGCTTTAACATAGAGAAGTAATTTTGGAACCTGATGCATGGAAGAGCAATTCTCCATTGCGTAAGTGTTCACATAGAAATTGGAAAATACTTATCGATTATATTATAGATAGAATCATTATATTGATTATTATAATAATCATATCAACAATAATATAGTGATATTGAATCATTATATTAACTGAAATATTATACAAAGGTAGACTCTAGAGGACCTCTGAAGTCTACTCCAAACATAATATGTTGAGAGTATCTTTTAGTATAATACTAAAGAAACTCAGAAAGTTTATGGTTCATTAAGCATGAAAATATTTGCAAGAATATACTACTGAGTAGACAAATTTAATCTCTCTTTTACATCTATTTCTCAACAGATATCGTAAGTAAAATTTATAAATTTTTTCTCCACTTAGATTATTAGCTTATAATTTCTTGAGAAATTGCCAGAAGAAAAAAGTCTTACTTAGTTTTTATATCCCTTAAAGGGCATCTTGCACATACAGATTTGAGTCAGGGAGATATATGTATCTATAATCATGAGTACAGTTTATATTTATTTGTTCAAGGCTCTGGTCTCATGAAAATTGCTACATAAATACTTACTTTAACAACTGTTGTTATTGGGGGTTTGTATGAAAGTCTGCCAACGTGGTCCCAATATTTATATCCTAGATCAAAATGTTTTGAAAAGAGCTGCTTCTCAACTGTGATCTTTGTTGTTTTGATATTCAAAATGTACTGGAATTATTTTCATTTAATGCAGTTGAAATAGTTTCTATTGCCGGGTTTTTTTCCTCTTTATTTAGAAGTTCTTGGACAGAGAATATCTATTTCGGACTAATAAGTAAATAAAATGAAATAAGAGAACTTTTTTTCTGGAACTGAGGAAGAAAGAAAAGCTTTGCCCTTACATCTTAGTATCTTAGTGATCCTAACCCACTCTCACCGGTGATAATAACCCATTATTGAAATTATTCCTTGGCCTTAAGATAATTATAGATTCTGAATACCATGCTTATATTAAGTGATATAACAAAATGCTAATTTTAGAGTGTTTGTCTTACGCTTTTAATCAGTTCAATTGAGCACAACTCAGTTATTAAAGAAAAAATACTGAAGATTTGAATAATATTTCCATGAATAAGGTAATTAATTTGTGATTGGTTGATTTTATGCTTTAGGTTCATAGAAATCGTAATGCTCAGGAATCTTGACACAGGCAATGCAGGTGTTTACATGAATATAAAATTAGCCACTATATTTAACTGTAATTAAAATTAGTATGGTATGTAAAACCTGTTTGTCTTTGACTGGAACTTATTCCAAGTCAATGAGACCTCAAACAAGGCACAGAGTGTATGTCCCTTTTTGAAAAGATGATGATATTTTCTTAATTACTTTGTGTGGGTTAGCCAATTTTGACACAGTTACAAAGCTGCAAAAGTATGGTTTGAACTTGATCGTATTATGGCTAGTTTTTCTTTACATTTATACTACTTGTACAAATACCCTGTAGTATGAGCCAGGAAAGTTTACAGGTGTGGATTTAATTTGTAGTGTTGTCTGTAGAGGCTGTACAGACTGTATAAAAGCTTCAGTTTCTTTTTTAGTTGCCCTAGTCATATTTAGATCTTCTTTCCAGTCATTTCTGTGTAACTTCCTGCTAATCTGACATCCTTTTCACTGTCATATATTTCTTTTTTTCGGGCAATCTTTTGTTTTTCTAATCCTAATCGCAAGAGGCAAAAATTTATCTAGTTTGAGGGATTGGAGAGTGATGTTTCTTAAATTCTGAGTTTTCTGTTTGCTTTCCTCCCTTTCAGACAAGCCGCACTGCTTATGGCTCAATTCCAAGTGTTGTGTGCACTCGTGACAGAAGGTCAGTTTAGAGAGAAAAATGTCACAAATCTACGTACCTCCTCCATTTTCTCAAAGAACTCTATGATTTCCTATTCTCCTCTTAACTGGAAATGCTTTCTTTGTTTTGGAAAAAATAAAACAAACAGAGGAACAATGATACACTCTGCCCAGCCCAGGAAGAAGTGTTTTTCCAACAGGGCACTTGTTTGATTCTGATTATTAGAACGAGGGGAATAAATATTGGTATGATTTTATTATATGGATTTCCCTGAATAGATTATGCTTATGTAGATGATGTGCAGTGTTTTATGGGATATGTTTCTTAATAGATGTTCTACAACCAGGAAAATTTTGACCCTGAGCCTGATTTAATACTTTTTTTTTTTTTTTCTTTTGCTCCTTCTGGGTTTACATAGACAAACTTTTAATTTTCTCTATGGAGTCTGTCAGAACCCATAGCACTCGGTGTCATGCCCCCTTTTGTTCAACATACTCATACAGCTTTAGGGAAAATAATAGTAGATTGTCCTGGAAAATTTATCGATGCATGGAGCAGAACTACGAGGCAAAGTTAAAGGTACGATGTCATCAAGGGCTCTGGACTCCATCAGAGAATGATGGTGTCTGGAACGTCAAGTACATGAGTGATCACCAGTTTAGAGTTAGAGCGGATTTCATGGAAGAAGCAGAGATAAGGATTTAAAGGTGGACGTTTAAATTTTGATTTATCAGAGGAGATTAGAAGATAATGTATTATAAGGGAACTGCAAATACCCAAAGTCGATGTAAAGGTTCAAAATATTGTATGTTGGTGAAATAGGAAAGAAATTTAACTATATTTAGTGAGAGAGTTGGTTGGATTGGATAGTTTTTATGGAAATATGCAAGTTTTTGTTTATTTTGTAAATAATTGGGTTTTGTTAAAAGTTTGTGTTAATTTTGCTGAAGTTAACTTTGCTGAAGTGAAGTTCTGTATCTGGATCACAAATACTATTGTATCGTCTATGCACATGTACTCATGCTTTCTAAAATCGTGTTTTGCATGTACAGTTGAGTCCATGGTACCTAAGGCTTGCCATGTTTATTGTTTTGTTACTTATTTTCATTATCTTCCTAAAAAGGGCAAGATCACTGGGGAAGTTTTCTTCATAGTACTATGTCACATATGACTTTATATTTATATTTGCAAAAGAGAGCTATATGTAAATAAAAGCATGGCTGCCCAGTGGCTGAAAGAAATCAACCCATGCGTAGGGAAAGCAAAACCCTATGGAACTATGTACAAAACTCCGTAGTTATTTAGTAAGTATTCCTAATCTTCCTCCTTGTCAAATGACAAAACTAAAACAATTTAGTAAGGAGTTTGATGTCCTTTATTCAAGGGAACACAATCCATGGGCTGGGGGAGTACAGTGCCTCACAAGCGTGGAGCACTGTTCCTGGGGGGGTTTAGGGAAAGAGTGAGTTTTATAGAGTCTTAGAAAAGGGAAGGTGGAAATAGATCATTCTTGGCTGGGAGGTGGGGAGATTTTCTCATGAGGCTAGAAGGTCTTATTTTCTAGGGTAAGGAGAGCTAGCTAAAGCTGAGTTGGAGGATGGTGACTCACGTATGCTAGGTGACCTTGACAAGGGGGCGTTTCCAGAAATGCAGGCCGATTTTGGCTTAGATTTGCGACATGGGCTGGGCCACAAGGGCAGCCTCCATTTGGTGGGTCCCAATTCATGCGAATTACCTTTTATCATCCTTTTATGCCATTTTATTTTTTTATTTTTTAAAAGATTTTATTATTTATTTGACAGAGAGCAAAGCAGGGGGAGTGGCAGGAGAGGGAGAAGCAGACTCCCTGCAGAGCAGGGAGCCTGATGCGGAGCTCGATCCCAGGACCCTGGAATCATGACCGAGCCGAAGGCAGATGCCCAACTGACTGAGCCACCCATGCGCCCCTATGCCATTTTAAATAAACTCTAAAATTAGTACTGAAAAACCTTGTCTGACTAGTTGAAATGGCTGATATTTATATGTCACTTTGGATCCAAAGATCCAAAATAGAGAGTTTCATAGAGGTACAATCATTTTCTAACAGAATTAGGCTTTAGGTATAATATAACAGGGTATTCAAAATTAATGATCTTTCATCTCAGTGATTGAGAATTTAAGAAAATATTTTATGACACGTGATATTAGTTTTACAAATTGTTAATATCCTAATAATCCAAGGAGCTTTAGAAATGAAGAGAAAATTATGATAGCTAATGTTTATGTCTATGTTTAATTATTTATTTGGTTATATGTTAGTCATACATTTATTTTTAGAGGCCTAATTTATATTTTTTCCCTAGCAGTTTTTTTTTAGTTTTATTTTTTCCATAGTGCTTTATTTAAAAAAACTATCATTTCATAATTCTTAGTTTATCAGAGAAACGAACTTTATCTTAATTTCGGTATATAGTGCTAATGAATTTAAATCTTGTTGGCATAGAATTAGCTAACGGCCTGGAAATTTGTCCATGCCAGTTATTAAACTGAATTCTTCTCATGTAATTTTTTTCTGGAGAATACTGTAGTTTAAAGAATTATTTTTGTCGGTCCTAATTACTATGCATAATTTTTTTATGTAATAAAATTATAGTCTACCTTTTTAAAAATAGCCATAGAACTTAGATCCTGTTTAGTTTATAAAGTGTTTTGTTTTGAAAATTTAATGGCTCCAGAGACCGCACTGTTCCTCCTTGGGCTTTGCTCCTTGTTCAATTTGGAAAGAGAGGAAACCCAAGAATTTAAAAAATGGTGGAAATATGATCCACATAGTAGAATGGCCCTTGCAGTATGAAAGCTGGTTGATACAAGTCAACAAGGTAATTGAAGTTTAGCTCTTTGATTAATCCCAGGAGACAGAATCTTCAGGGTTAGAGGAAATACTTAAGAATCTCAAAAAAACCAAAATGAAACAAGCCAGAGAAAGCAGCCTTCATGTTGGTGATCAAGAAATCTGGGCAGAACGGAGGGGCTGTGGTGGCTTAACAGTAGCAGGAGAGAAAGATTTGGGGGATGCGCAGAAAGCTGCGTTGCTGATGGAGTGTTCAGAGCTGCTCAGAGCGCGGTTCTGACTGGCAGGAGTGTGAGATGCCCGGGTGGCCCTGACTAGTGAGGGGAGGGGAGAGGAAGCACATCTTTAAAAAAATTTATGTCAAAATGGTGTTCAGTGGTCCATCGCCCTGAATCAACACACCTCTGTTGAAAACTTATTATTTCGCACACGCTGTGGTGGCACATTTCTCTTATTCTTTGAACTTGAAAACCTTCTCTTGTTGATCTTTGATATGGGTCACTGCACAGGTTCTGTTTTACCTGATTAAATAAAGGGTAACAAGACTTAGGTTGACTTCTTCTTATTTTACTGGACTTACTTAATCGTTCGCTTTGTCAGACTTCCACCCCTTCCACAAGATTAAGGGAATTAGTGGTTACAGTGTCATGTTATTCTATTCGGTTTGAAAAGTTATTGAGGCATATATTTCCCTGCCTTTTTAACCTTTATTTATTTGTTAGAAACATTATCCCTTGGGTGGATGATGAATCAACATTTCTTTTGCCTGAAGTCCAGTAAAATCAAAGCCCTATTTAATTTAAAATGTTATAAATCATATTCATGTTAATGCTCTTTCCTTAACATTTAATTGGCGATTTCTTCTCAATTAGTTCACCAAAATGTTACAGGGTTCCTCTGTGGCTGTCTGCTATTTGAACAGAGAGGCAACTAATTAGAATAATAGAACAGCATGATTGTCATTCCTGCATTTTTTATGGGTTGTTTTAAAAAGGGATTTTTCTAAGGAAGCTGTACCAAAAATGTAGTCAATATTAGACCCATACTCTTCCTTAAGGTGCTTTTTCACCTCATTATCCAGACACTCCTTTATTCTTTATCATAATACCAATCAAAAAAATGGAATGTTTTCCCAAGTGAAGAAAACTTCTCATGCATAAAAATTCAAACTGCTAAAGCAAATGTATCAGGGGATGGCTTTTAATTTGACAAAAGATCGACATTACGAAAGAATTTCCTGAAGATTACTTGAAATATACAGCTCCCTTAGAGTGCTGAGCAGCAAATCAAAGAACGTTCTAAATTTTAAACGTGTTCTTTTATAGGCACACCTGTTCCTAATATTCCTATGTAAATGGTAACTATTTACATGTGTGTTCCAATGTGGTGGGTAAATGAAAACTGGCTTGTGAATTACTCATGTTTGGTAATGTTGGAGAAAGATCAAGATGGTTAGGTCTACTCTTACGATATACTCTTTGTCCAGCCAACCTCCTATCCTCTTTCCTCCCAGGCCCAGAGGAGAGGATGGGAGGGAAAGCAAAATTTCATCCTAAGAAGCTCACTCCATAGAAAAAAGGAAACACTATGGGATTGACACTAATTTTTCTTTCTCCTATTCTAGTTCTTGATACCTTTAGAATTGAGATGATCTATTATTTGTCACTCAAGTAAACTGACATGTTTAATTGGATCCTTAAAGCCCATGGGTTTTATAGCAGTCATTTCTGTGAATTGTGGATCTATTCACATTTGTTCTTCATGAAATCAGGGAATGGTTTTCCAGGCATTTCATGGATAGCAGAACGTGAGCTCCTTCAAAGTAATATTTTTATGGCACCTAGTCCTCGAACCATATAATAGATGCCCAAATAAAAGATGGCATATATTGCAGTTGTTAGACTTTCTGAAGGACTTTATTGTTAAATACCTGTTAAGAATGTAACCTTATTTATGGTAATATTATGACTATTGGTTCAACAATTTTTAATAAGTGCTTCCCATATGACAAAGACTACACTAATTACTTTACCTCTGGTATTTCACTTCATCTCAACACAAATCTATGCAATATGAGGTATTATTAAAATACACACTTTATATGTAAATCAGTGGATTAAAGACAGATTAGGCTCTTGCCCAAGGTTAATGGGTTGACTCAAAACTTCCCTCATTATCGTTGACTCATCTTCTCTGTCACTGACTGGCTCTTCCACTCCCCTCAGTAATAGAATATTTTAAAACTACAATCTTTCATTCATTCCTGTTTTCGTGAAGATATTCCAGTCATTCATTATTTTTTGGTTATAGTACAGTTGTGAGCAGTGCAAGCTGATGATCTGTTCCTCATTTGGGTGGAAAATTAACCAAGACCAGAAGGGAGAGACCTCAGGGGAAAGAGATACAACTTTGAGATAAACTCTGTTTTGTTTCAATGTTAAAATTTAACTTTTAATACCTTTGCAATATTTACTCAACTGTCCATGAAAAGATAAATCTTCTACCTCATTTCACAAGAGGGCAGCACTTTCTTTTAAAATTTAAAGTATGAGTCTTAAAAAATACAGTCAAGTTAACTTTTTGTCAGGAAGTTAAGCTTGAGTGGCTTACAGAAGAAGGACCAGAGCCTCTCTTTGAAGAAATTTATGAGTAAGAAGAGTACAAAATCTTTAGATTAACATGGGATCCTTTCAGCATATGGAAATATTTTTTTATTTGAAAACTGAATGAGATTAACTACTTTGGTAACTGTAAATATATGTGTCTGCCAAGATCATGGCTTTCTCTTCAATTGTAAAATCACATTAAGGATGTAAAATTTTATTCCTGTTTTATTCCTGTTAATTAACAACTGTTGAACAATGATTATATGTTTAGCATTCTGCTGGTTATTTGGGGGACAAATAAATTAAACTTTTTCCCCCTTTCTCTCAAAGAGCTTACTCCCTATTGGGGTTGGAGGGAAGATAAATTGACAGAACAACCTGTAAACAAAGCAAGGCAGGATGTGAGAAAGGTAGAGGATAACAGTGCAGCACGATAGAGAGAAGTGCCATGAATAGGAAGTTGTTGAATTAAAGCTATAGCACAAGGCTTTGAGCAGGGCATGGAAAGTGAATGGGGCCTTGTTGACTGGAGGAAATTTCCGTGGATAGGAAAAAAGGAGGCTGTTGTTTAGAAGAGAATCCTGTCAATGGAGAAAAAGTAGAGTGTAACTTGGACCAAGTTAAAGAGGCATATCCTTGAGAATATTGTGAAGAAATCATGCCTGGCATGTATAGTGATGTCACTAGCCATATGCGACTGTCTGCATTAAAGTTAAAATTAATTAAAATTAAACAATTAAATTAGTTCCTCAGGGGCGCCTGAGTGGCTCAGTCTTTTAAGTGTCTGCCTTCAGCTCTGGTCATGATCTCAGGGTCCCGGGATTGAGCCCCGCATTGGGCTCCCTGCTCAGCGGGGAGCCTGCTTCTTCTTCTCCCTCTACTTCTTCCCCTTGCTTGTGCTCTCTCTCTCTCTCTCCCCGTCAAATAAATAAAGTCTTTTTTTTTTTTAATTTAGGTCCTCAGTCACACTAGCTACATTTCAAGTATTCAATAGCCATCCTACTCTATGGGGTATCAAAGATTGAGAATATTTCCGTCATCACAGAAAGTTCTATTAGATGCTACGTTACAGTTTAGATATCTTTGGGTTGGGATATGGAAAACATTAAAGAAACGTAGAGAGCTGATATGGTAGTGTCAAAACCTTTTGGATTTTAAAGCTGTAAGCAGGGAATGAGCTTTTTATTTATTATTGTTGCATGCTTTCTATGGACCAAACACAGTTTGCCAGATATAAGGATATTGTATACATGTTCTAAAAAAGTCATAGTTAATTTACACTTGAAATAAGCTATAGATGAAGCAGTAGAGGGGGAGATAAAATATGTGGCTTTTTGATTAAAGTAGTTTTTGAAGAGAATTGTTTTGTCATTGCTAGTTGGAAACAAGAGAATTTGAGGCAAGAGAGCATCAAGAAGGGTGGCTTGAATCAATTGTTAGGAGGTGAGTGACAGAACTGTAGCAAGAGGGTATCAAAAAAATATTAAGACATTTTGATATTTAAATAATTGGTCATTGAAGTATATTGGCGATTCCAAGTTGTGTGAAGTCTCTACATTTTATGAGCTTGTGTAGAGATCGTATATATGACATTGATTCAGTAATCCAGTGACTATTTTTTGGTTGTCCACTATATATCAGGGACTGTTTTAACCTCTGGGGGTACGTCAGTGAAAAAAATGGGAAGAGTATTGCTATTTCAGGAACCACTTCATAATGTGATAGATGTTTTATTACTTAATATTGCTTTTTAATAATTAGTGATCAGTGATGAACTTTTTAATATATATATATTTGTTGTTATTGTTGTTTTTTAATTTTTGTTGCTAATAATAACCAGTGTTAACACTTAACAAGTTACAGACATTTTGGTGAAAATATACAGGAATATTAAGAGAACATACATACGCTTCTCAAAATAATCTATTGTAATAATATATTTTTCAGAGTTTTTATTAATTTAGGAGGAATATATGAAAACACTCCTGGTAATGCATAGAATAATAAGTCTCAATTGTGCTATAATTAAAATTATCCAACTATCAGTGAATTTTTGTTGAAACGAATGACCAATCAACTATACAGTGCTGGTGAATGTCTTTCTTGATAAGAGTATTTGAGTGTTTGCTGTGAGAGGCTCATTTTACAAAGAAAAATCAAAGCCTAGCCAAGGGTTCAAGTGTCTTTTCCTGGGTCAAGCAGCCAGATAAGTGTTATTACAGATCAAATCACAACCAAGGTCTCTTGACTCTAAGAGTGTTATTGTTTCTTATTTATCCCATGGAAGATATAATATATTAGGGCTGGGATGTAATAATATAAATAAGTGACCTAGTTCATATGTAACATTATTACTTTCTCACATTATTAAGATGGCTCTATATTGGTTTTCAGAGTATTACGGTAGTAGTAGGATCTGATTCATAATTTCTAATGAGAAAGTTATGTTCTAGTGATATAAGTTTTTGTCATTCTGAGCCATAATCCTTTCTATAAGAATATGTAGTGTTGACTGAAGGTAGTTAAGAGGCATTTAAAAAAATATGCCACAGGCAAACAGAGTAACCAATGTGTCTGGGAGGGGAAATAGAGATGGGTGGGATGAGTCAAAGAATATTGAAATTACTCAAAATATCTTGTAGCAACATTTAGATTGCATTTAAGCTTTCTAAATTTGTTTCGTATTTTCTAGTGTTGTGCAGTCTTTGTAACATCCTTAATAACATGCATCATGTTTTGAATTTACTAATTAATGGTAGACTTTAAACTTGTAAGTGTATACTTGGTTTTTGCACATTACCAACAGTCATTCTAGTGATCAAGAAATCTAGTGATCAAGATGGGTATTATAAGTTTGGTAAAGAGGAATTATAATTGAAAAATGGGATCCATTTTATTGGATGGCTCCCCTTAATTATAAAGGTATTTCTGAAGCGATATTTTCCAAATACTTGTGCAGTGGCAACATCATTTGGATATTTGTTCTGCTTCCCAGGCTTACTATTTCGATGCCAGTACTTGTCCTATAAGCATAAATACTAGTTCAGTGTTGTGCTTTTAAAGGCTCTATTACATTGTATTCATCCCATATTTTTATTTTAAAGTTAAAACACCGGCCAGATCACATCCTGGATTTATTAATTTATTTATTTAAATTCAGTTAATTAACATGTAGTATATTATTCATTTCAGAGGTAGAGTTCAATGATTTGCCAGTTGCATGTAACACCCGGAGCTCATCACATCACATGCAAATTCTGGATTTAAATTGTGCTTTAAATTCCTTGGTTTGGCAAAGTTAAAGTAGAGTTAGAGATTATAAACCCCTTTCTGTTACTAGATACAGTCCCAAAGAAGAATGTGCCTGACCTCAGTGTCTGTTGGCTTCTTCAGCCGTAGTACATCTCCTTTTGTCAGAGTAACCTTCACAACACATGAAGCATACTTCTCCAGACATGAGAAGCAGGGCTGGCTTCCTAGTTACCATTTTCTCTCCAGCTACTTGAACTTAGATCCATGAACAAAATTGCTAATTGTATTGCACCAGCTCTGTAGTCAGTAGTCAACCCTGGCACTGACTCTGCCAGCCCCCTCGGTTGGATTACGTAGCTCAACTTGAAAGATGAAATGATGCTTCAGTTGCCTTCAACAAGCCAGGCTGACTATTCTTTTGTGGGTATATGTCAATTGATTTTATAAACATTCCAAAAAATTATATACCATAGAATATCAAATATGAGATAACAGAAATAGATACCAGTTCCCTTGGAAAGAGAATAGTTTGAATTACATACTGCCTGTTTTAGACAAAGTTATTATTTAAGCTGGTGTTACTAGTTATTGAGTAACTTATAAGAACAAAAAGGCTTTGTCTCCCCTTTAGAAAAGTTTACCATTGACTAGCCTGGTGCTGTTGAAGGCTTATTTCTATGAAGGGCTGATTTGCTAGAATGTCAGACCATCTGGCACCTCAAAACTTCTGAAACTTTCAGAGGCAAAAATGATTGTCTCTGGTGGTATTTGCCTTCAAATCTAATTATACCACCATTAAAAAAATACGTATCTACCCAGAAAGATAAATATGTTTTAGTTGGGAATTTCCCATCTATTTATTGATTTAATTTTGAGTAGAAAAAGTATCATGTGCTTGTGGTAAAATTTTCATGCACTATAAAAGACATAGCGTCCTATTCAAGACAGTCAGATCTCCAGTCCCTCTCTCAGAGGTGACTGTCATTGCTGTCTTCTTAACACATCTTTCCAGAGATATTATCTGTATTTCATGTAATGTGCTTTTGCATAACTGTATCAACCCCCCCCCTTTTTGGCATATACATATATATCCTATATACAAACATATATGTTAGGGATTATTTCTTAGGAGCACAAAGAAATCATCTCCCTCTTTTCCATAGTGGCACAGCATTCCGTTGTGTGAAATCTGCCATAATTTCTTTACATAGGTGTCTATTGGTGGACATTTAGATTGTTGTCAGCTTTTTGCTATATCAGATAGGACTTACTGAGCATCCTTGCACCTATGTCTGTACACATGTTTGCAAATTAGATTCCTAGGGATAGAATTTTTGACTCACAGGTTATATACACTTTAATGTTTGATGAATATTGCTAAATTATCTCCCCGCCCCCAGTTTGGCAGATTTTTAAAAGTCAGTTCTGCTGCTTCTAATAATCTCCAGGAAACATAATGGCTTAACTTAATTCTATCAAATGTAGGAATTCTTCATTCTGTGATCGGCCTATTGATTTTATTATGAGCTGCATAATACATTGTCTGGGCTCACTGTCTATCCAGTCCTTTATCGAAAACTTTTGGGGGAATAAACAAAGGCACAATGTAGAACTCATTGCTCAGAGTAAATATATGAAGGAAATGAGATAAAAGTGCAGAAAGTAAATATAACTGAAGATACTCAGGGAAAAAAAAAAGGATGATAGACTGTGTCTTTAGGAGGAGCCATATTTGTAAGTCTAAACAGCTCAAGTGGTAAATGTATTGACAGGTTATTGGTGAGACTAGTGAAGATGAATCATGATGAGGGAGTCAAAGAAAGTTTTCGGTGTGATTTCGCAGAGAATTCCAAAATGGACGCTAAGCAGGGAGATGGCAGGAGCCTGGAGCAGAGCTGAAGCATTGGCCTGCAGGCATCAGAAAAGCCCCTCCTCTTAGGATGATACACAGAAGCATAGCTGGTCTCACTGGGTCAGTTAGAGCTTCCTCTGGGTTCACTTAATGTCCAGTTCTTTCACTACATATCCACATTACAGGGGCAGCGCCCTCCTGGGGAAAGTACCAGTTTTTTACTTGTGAGTAAAAATAGCACTTACAATTTTTATTTATCTTAACATGTTCACTGTCGTTATTCAAATTTGTATTTTAATTTTGGCTTTAATTTTCTAAATCTGAATAGCTGAAGAAAATTAGAAAAGCCTGTACAAAACCTTTAGAAAACCTGTAAGAACTTTCTCCAAAGCCTCTGTGCATATCCCACAGGCTTGTGCTGTCAGTAGACATCTGGAATTATGAGGCTTGGCTGCCTGGGATGGTTTCACTCTTGTCTGATGCTGCATATTTTTTAGGAAGGATATGGTTTTGAAACATTAACTTCTCTTGGCATTATTTTTAGTCACCTAATAAAGTGCTCTCTGAATCATTAAATATTTAGAAGGTTGCTGAAGGCTGACCCCTGCACCTGGTTGGCTAATTCAGAAACAGATCAGCTGGCATTTCTCTTCCTCAACCCTTATCCCACCCATCCACTCCCCTTAAAAAGAAAAAGTTCTTTGTGCCTTTTAGAATGTCTTGTAGAATCTTCTGGCTGTAGGTTATGGGAATGAAAAAAGTATCGAGTCTTTTTCCTATGAAGTATAATTTTTATTTCCCAACTGGCACCTGTATAATTATCAGAATAGATGACATTATTGAAGAGTTAAACGTTAAAAATAATTCTTTGTGTACAAAGCATATCGCCTGAACTTTCTGGGATAAAAGGAGAGTTCCGCCTTTCATCAGGGGGCTGAGGCCTCCATTTTAGATTGAACCTTCTGCCCTTTAGGGCTGTATATTACTTTAAATGGCTACCAGCTGACAGACTTGGTTGCTGGCTGATGTTAACTAGAGAGCTGTAATGTATTGAGTGGACTCCTCTTAATAGAACTACAGCAGCAGCTGACAAGGAATTGAAATCCCAGATCATGATTTGGGTCTTGAATCTATTTTATTTTTGAATTATAAACCCTGAGTTAGAAAGGATAGGAAGAGGAGGATTGTGTATATTCTTTTCAAAGGCATTATAATCTGGATCTTTCCTTAAGTCCAAATGGGTTTCTAACAAGTGCATTTTTCTTCCCATGCCTGAAGCTCTTGATTTCCAAAGAAGCCATGATGTACTGATTTATTCGTAATCACCTATTGACCTCCAGATGCTTCACTTTAGAGGTTCCCAAGAAGCTTTTTCTTTTCTTTCCTTTTCTTTTTATTCTTTATATTGACCAATGTAAAAAGAAACCTGTTAGGTTTTGCATAGAAAACATACTTTATATATCTTTACAGGTTTTAAAAATCTGAACTCTGTGTTTAGACTACTCTATGGGTAAGACATAAATTGCCTTTCAGCAAAGCGTTTAGACTGCTCTTTTTGCTTATATTTGACTGAACCCCAGAGAATGTCTTGTTGCCTTGATGAAATTGCTAAATAAGTAAGTCATCTTTTAATAAATTAAATGAAATATAGTTTTTAGACATAAAACGTTTTTAATTAGCCTAGCCTTTGAAAGTTTTTGCCAAAATCATATATACATTTACTCTTTACATTTTAGCAATGGAATGTGGTTTTTATGAAGTAATTTAGATTTAGATTTTATTGATTCCATTATTGGGGTTTCCTGTGCTGTTCTCTGGTTCTGTAACATTCGCCTCCTCATGGAATTTCGTGTCCATGTTTGAGACATGGCTTATGTGGCTGGAGAATCCTAGCATATTCAGTGTTGATCTGTTATGGGGCTTGGCAGTGTTGTGTTTTTTCCACCTCTTGAGGATTAGTGCACAATTTATTTGCACACTAGTTTAGATTGGCAAAATGTCAACTACTTCAAATTTCATCATCCAATTTATTAAGTCTCTCTGGTGATGTACTGCTTACACTGGAGGCCTCTATTTTTTGTGTTAATGATTGCAGGATTAGAGGAGATAATGTATATAAAACTATATTTTTAATGTCAGTTACTTGTCAATAAAATACTATTTTAGTTGCTTTTCAGTGTTTTAGTGAAAGTATAGCTACCTTGTTATTAAATTAGGTGAGAATTAACATTTTTTTTTTCTTTTGAATGGTTCCATATGGATCCACTGAGTATTTTTTTTCCCCTTTTCATCCTAAAGAGGGTGTCATCATAGCTAAGTTTGTCAATATCTTAGTTTTGGATATTTTATAACTGTAATTCGGGAGCTTTATTTAAGTATTTGAGCAGAGGATGTCTGTTCTGAGGATGGGTGTCAGGCATTTGCAGAGACAGTGAGAGAAGCTAGTAGTGGTTAGTACAGAGACTGACTTCTGGACACTCCACTTTAGAATTCTAGGTGGGAACATACTCTTCCCCTCTTTCTTTATCCTGCCTTTGTCTCTTCCAGGACACAGATACCTATCATGCTTTGGGGAAGATTCCCTAATATCCAGGATGATGCTTCTTTTTCCTCATAAAATTAGCCTGTTTAAAGATAGAGGATATTTGGAGTTCTAATAATAACATATCATTCTTGCTCTGGTATAAGAACCCTTTAAATAGAAGACTCTACTTCAGAGAAAGACTATGGTATTCTCTGTTGTTCCACAGAGTTTTTATTTAATTCGTTCTTCTGATATGTGCATGGGGGACTGCATGTTTGCACGTGTCTCTGATCACAATCATCCAGCATCCTGGGTGGTAGTTGGAAGTTTGCCCAGCTGAGAAAGATTGTTCTTTTTCACTCTCTCCTTTATTTATTTATTTTTTGTGGCGGTGGTGCTGCTGGTGGTGGTGGTGCTGACGGTTCCCTTTGTCTTGTATTTATGTAAAAAGTTTATTTGTTGCTGCTGAAAGATCTCAGCTTGTGGCTGCAGAGCCCTCACAGATCCGGGTCAGCCTGGTCAGTTTCTGTATAAGTTTCTCTGCTCCGTTTCTGATGACTGGTCTTCACGTCAATGCTTTTTTGATACAAACTGCACAGATTAATTTTACTTATAAATTTCTGAATAATCATTAATTTACCATACTTGTTTCTGAAATTAATCGTGCGCGCATATAAATCTGAATTGGGCACTTTGAGGTGCAATACATTTTGCTAGAAATCTCGTAAAGCCATTTTCCCCCCAGAGACATGTTGGTTTTATGAATAAATGATGAAAATATTTTAAAAGCTTGTTAAATTTTGTATAGATCCGCATATGTAAAACACATGCTATTGAAATACTGATATGAAAATAAGCTGGGAATGAAATGGAAAGAAAAGTGGTCTGGAAATCCAAAAAAATAATAACCATATTGTATATTGTTCCCCAATAGTTTTTTTTTTTTTCTGTTGCTAATGGAATCTCTTTCTCCATATGATCGAGTGCTAACATTTTGATATTTAAGTAACTCAAATAGCCTCTTAGGAGATACATATTCTAATTTCAGGGTTTTTTTTCTTTTTCCTTTGCTCTACACCCTGATGCAAAAAGTAAACTTAGTTATATTAAGATTAACATCATTCCGTGTGTGATCGTGTCACCTTTAAGAGCATTGCATATTTATGATGAATTTCTGCACACCACGAGAGAAATATATTTCATACGGACATATCTGTCAGACTTTTATTGGTATACTAAATAGCTATGTAATGCAAAAGCAAAACCACATTTTTACCTTGGAATGATGTCCATAATATCAGTGCTGAGAATATATCATTTGGATTGAACTTTTTCCTTCAAAGCAATTACACTTAAACTTTGTAGAAGTGTTTTTGTGAGTGGCAGTAAAAATTTAACATCAAAATTTAACATTGAAAGTAATTAGTTATTACATTTTGGGTATTTTCACTTAAATTTTATTTCAGAAGTAAACAAATTCTCCACGTGAAAGCAGTCTGAGTTACTTTTAGTAGTATCAGTGAGATAAACTTTCCTTTAAAGTATTTTCCCCATCACTTCACTGTCAAAACCTTTTTAGAAATAATACAGCTGATCACACATGTTTTGTTTGGTGTTTTGCGTTGGCGTTGGTGTTTTGCACACCCACCCCCTTCTATTTTCATGGGTGGGCTCCAAAGTGGAATATGGATCCCATGCTCTGTTCTGGGACCGAGACAATCAGAGAGACACCACACGGCAGTTTGGGGAAGGGAGGCCTCCAGGAAGTGGGAGTGAGCTTCACTTCAAACTGTGTGAAGGGTGGTGGAAGGGAGGATGCTGATTAAAATAATAAACAACTGCTGGAAAGAGAAGTGGATTACCACACCACTGTCAGATCAGTGAGGGGAACGGCGAAGTCGCGGCACGCTGCCCTCCCCTGCCGCCAACGCCGCAGAGGGGGCCGGTAGATCGGCTGCTGGAACTTTTCTCCGGACGGATAGAACAACTTTTCAAACAACTTAGTTCTGTTGCACTGACAGCATCCCTTAGGCATAGCCTGACCTAGGGAAATGGACTGAAAGTAGCTTGGTGGTTGCCATAGCAACGCAGGCGGCGGCGGTGTCTGGGAGAGTGCACGCCGGTGGCCTCTTGTCCCGTGTTTGGGTGTTTCTTCAGACAAGAGTACACTCCTTGCTGTTCGAACTCTACATAAGTCATGCTCTTTGGAAACTGGCTCTTTACCCAGGATTTTTTTTTTTTTCTTTTTCTTTCTGAAACCAGTCTGAATGGAGGAAGTTGGTAATACTTGGCTTTTTTTTTTTTGCCTTCTCTCATGCAAGTTTCCAGGATATAGCTTCTTTTTGCTGTGTGTAATTGAGACCAAACTCTAAGCTTGGGGCCCAGGAGAGAACAGTTGTGGGCTGCAGGTCATTAGTGAGGTGAGCAGAAGGGAATCCTGGGCTTCCCAGAGAAAAAGGAGACCATGCCAGCCTCGTGGAACAGAGCTACCAGAAATTATAGAAGCAGGTCTATTCCTTGCGAACTCCGAAGTCCATGAAAAGACGGACCCACGGTGGGGTGGCTAAAATGTCCCAGCGCAAGCTGCTGCTGCTCATGGACCATAGCTCAAAGGCAAGGCTTGTAAAGGATTTACAAAGGATTTTAAAGTATAGCCAGGAAAGATACGGATTTTAGAAGTTAAAAGCTGTTGTCTGAAGGAAGTTCGCCGGAAAGATGTAGGCTTCAAGGGCTACTGGACGATGATTGGTTTGAACTTCAGCTTACGGGAATTGCTGACAAAATTTGAAAAGGTATGCAGAAAGTGGACTTCATGAATGTACTTTTTTTCTTCATTGTCTTTTTTTAATAACTATGCATTTACATGGCATATATTCTATTGACTCTTTGATTATTGAATTTCTAAGGCATATTTGATTTGATATCTTCTTTTACATTTTTTTTTTCCAACTAAAGAGCAAATTAGCAATTCTTTCCTTTGGTCAGGAGGGCTTCTCATGATGCCTGTCAGTTTTAGAATTCCACATCAGAAGAGATCCTTTGTACTCAAGTCGACTGGTAATTTAATTGAAAGTTATTTTGGAAAGGAAAAAAAAAAAAACAACCAGCAACAACACTAGGTTTTCATGCCAAAGTCTGACTTCATCAGGAATGGGTTCTGTTTTCCATACCCCTCAGGTTCCTCTCCCTGCATTTGGCGGAGCACTGCCTCTCCCAGCCTGCTTTCTGAAGATTCAGTTCTGAGCTGGGAGAAGATGCCTCCCAGTGACAAGGGCACATCCAATCTTAAATGTTTTCTTTTTATTTCTGAGCGTCTGTTTTAAACGTGGTGTGCTTGCATGCACCGTGGAGCTTTAACGGTTGGATCATTAATTTTGCACTTAGTTCTTTTTTTCCGTAGGAAAGTTCTTGGCACACTCTGGGATTGAGCCCAGCCTGCCAAAGCTACCTTACATTTATAGTTAAACAAAACAGAAAACCTCAACGTGCTGCTCATGGGCTCCTGCCCTTCCTTAGCCTTTGAATGCCAAGCACTTATCTTCTTTCAACTTCCAGTATGCAAAGAAAAAGAAAGAAGCGAAGTAATTTCACTATGTGCATAAATCAATTATTTGTCAGTTGTTAAAGATGTGCTCAGTGGCTTTCACCATCAATACCCCGTGGTTCGTTACAAAACAAATATAAGCAAGACTATATTGAGTCATTAAAGGAATAATGGGCTTTTTCTTATGAAATTACAATTGCCAAAGGAAAAGGCCTAAAACCATGTCGTTTGAAAAATTTAGAAGCTTTTCCAAAACAATTGCAGTCATTGCTTCCCTCCTGGTGATAGAAACAGTGTGGTGGGAAGAGTATGGAGAAAGAAGAATGTAGCTTCTCCTGGCAGGAAGCTCCCCCCTCCCCCATCTCTCCTGCACCCCAACTGTAGTAGTAAGGATTGTAACACAGGATGCACTTTGACCTCTCGCTTTAATATGTTGTTAAGCATCTAAATTCCTGAGAATAGGGATGGTTCCCACTTGCTCACCATTTAAAAGGGGCAGAGGAGGGAGAGAATATCTTTTTTTATGGCAGCTGGGAACAGCAGGTGACAAACTTTATGACCATAAAGAGGTCTGTTAGCTTGGTTCGTATAGATTTGTCTGTTTCTTCCTAAAAAGGTATAGGGCATATGTTGCATGAATAATTCATTACTTAGACCCCCTGAGAGGCAGTAATTGTGGGCAATAGCTGGACTTTTGTATTGTAATTGCTGCTATTAGTCTTAAAAGCCTAGGTCAGCTACCAGAGGTTAGTAATCTGCCTCAGTCTGTTACAAGTTCTGATCATATTAGTATATTGCCTCTTTTAACTCCCAAACCTTACTATCTGCCTGTTTCTTCTTATGTTAGTGGTTGAGTTGACAGTAAAAGAACTCTGATGGCTTATTCCTATCAAAGACTTGATTTCGGATTTTTTTTTTCTTGGGCGGCGGGGGGCTGCGGGGGCGGGGGACAAAGGCAAATTTGAAGAAACAATCCTGCTGCCATTCACAATCCGAAGTTCTCTGTGTATGTTTACTTTTGTGTTAGACGCCTTTATAAAAATCTATATGAGAGTTAATCTCTTTGCCATATTTCATTTGTAGAAAGTTGTCGTACATGAATATATTTTTCTCCAAGTCAAGTATTTAAAAAAATCCTTTGTGTATTTTCACAAAAGCTGTCTCATATAGCTTTTGCTACGTTGATTCATTGCCAGGAAAACTGGTGTTATGGAAAGGTACCACTACCTCACACTTCTCAAATACAACTGCCTACCTTCCCCCAGCTCTGAAAGCAATAATGCCATTTTTAAGGAAGTACCAAGGCCTACTGCTGTAATACAAAAGCCACATGATACCTTCAGAAGCTGAATGACAGACTTTCCATAGATCTTTTACTCTCAATTCCCTTAGACCTGTCTTTTCCTCAGTATTAGTGATCTGCTTCTTGAGAAAATACTGACCGTAGTGATTAAACACATCTCATGTCAGTGGCTGAAATTCTGCAGCCTGAGGTTCAGGTTATCAGAGCCAAAAGGTGATTTTACTTTGCTCCTGAAGCCATTTCAGGCTTTAAGAACATGAGGGTCCGTAGTTGGGAGGGGGTGGGTCTTCCAATGATGGTTAATCTGAAAAATGGTAGACTGCTCAGTAATTGAAATTTCCAAGTGACTGCAGACCTTCACCATTATTTATTTGTGAGAACAATTGAAAGGGGGTATGATGGTTAACATTTTTGAATTTTAGAGAAACCCAGTGGTCTTGTGATTTATATTGGGTATCCGTTCATATGTGAATGTTTGGCGCATGATTGCAATCTGTATTTTGGTTACCTAGTCTCAAAATGGGTGATGCCAGGATTGGTTTTCCAGCATAGTCAGGATGGACAAATTACATTTGGTACTCATTCCTAATCTCTTAGAGCTAGAAAAGTCAATGCTGAGCATCCCTGGGAATCCAGAAGGCAGGAGCCATTCTCTACTGCTCCCTCAAGGTGGCAGCTCACCAGGGATCAGGAAATCCCAGCTGCTGGAAGCCATGGGTACCCCAGAGTGGTCCTAAAGAGGAGGTTGAGGCTGGAAATTCTTACCAAGGGAGGATGACCTCGTGGCAAGATATGCCCGTCAGCAAGCAGGTCCTTTTCATCTAGCCAAGTGAGGGGCAGTGAGGAGTGGGGAGCGCTGGGACCATATGTACAGTGTGATCACTTGGGCCACTCAGAGCTGACTTTTGACACAGAAGGCTGGTCCACCAGAGCACCTCTCTGAAATCCTGCCTATGAGTTGGTTTTAGTGCCCCCCCCCCGATTTTAGTGAATTGATTTTCTCCTTGAAAATACTTCACAAAGGAAGTATCGGATGGCTTCGGTGCCTAATCTACTGTCATGCTTAAGCCATTTGCATTGTGTACTGTCTATTCTATTTAGTAGTCATAGAGGATAGAGTAACGGACTGTTGTAGCTCAGTGACGTTTTGAGTGACTGTTGTCTTTTATTAATTTATGTGGTTCTACTGCCAGGCGATTAATGATAATGACAGTTTTCTAACAGGGTGTGTGTGTGCTTGTGCAGAAGTCTGTATCTGAGTAGTTACTACTCTCTCTCTTTTTTTTTTTTAAGCTTTTATTTATTTATTTGACAGAGAGAGATAGCCAGCGAGAGAGGGAACACAAGCAGGGGGAGTGGGAGAGGAAGAAGCAGGCTCCCAGCGGAGGAGCCTGATGTGGGGCTCGATCCCAGAATGCCGGGATTACGCCCTGAGCTGAAGGCAGACACCTAACGACTGCGCCACCCAGGCGCCCCTAGTTACTACTCTCTTGATGAGTCCTTTGGGGAAGGTGACTTCCCATAGTGACAGAGAGAAGGCACTCAGTGATAAATTTCCTTTATAGCTTTTGCCTCTTTTAGGATGAGTACTTTTAAAAATTATAATTTGGAGCTGTATTTTACTGCTCAGTTTGCAGTGTTTAATTTTAAAACAAATGTGTACATTAAGGCACAGTAAACTTCCAACTTCGAGGTCTACTCATTTGTTCAATAGTTAGCAAATATTTATGAAGTGAATAGTATGTTCGGGGCACTGGGCTGAGTGCAGGGATGGAGTGGGGGAGAGGGTAGACATTCCCTCATTGAGCTTGCAGCCTAATGGGAGGATACAGACCTTAGACAGGGAAAATGTTTTACTACAAGTGTGTGATTCAGCAAATGTAGAGGGAGCTATGAGAGTAACAGGTAGGCCTAATCTAATCCAGGTGCGCAGAAGTCTTTCCTTCAGAAGTGACATTAAAACTGGGACTTAAAAATGGGTTTGAGGTTTATGTAGGGGAATGTGGATGGGGGAGGAAATTGAGAACTTTCTGGGCCATAGGACAGATCAGGAGGCAAGGAGTTGGGTGCTCAGGATTATATGCTTAAACATTTAACATGCCATAACTTCTGGGTTTTTAAACCTGTTCAGTTCTGATTATACTGTCTGATTTGGGGAATTAAGGAGGGGCAGTAATTTGGAATTTAAACTGTAGTTTGCTTATTGATTCTATATCATTGCAAGTTGACTTGTTCAAATTATCTTGGAAGGGCGGGTACTTGTGAGGTTGGCCCACCTAGTAATTTAATTTTTTTCTACTCTGTTGTCTAACATATCTATAATCATAGATAATGGGGAAAGGAACATTACTGGCATGGATTTCTTACTTTATAAGTGCTGCCATAGACCAGGTAATACTACTTTCTATTGTCTGTTGAATATGATTCCCTAGTTATTAATAGAATAATTAAAATCTGTGAGATTAGTTGTGAATGAAAATATAGTTTATAAATAATTAATTGATAATTTATTGAAATTAATAAATTAATCATAATTAGTTGAATCATTAATTACAATTACTCACTATCCTAGAAGCTTCACAAAAGCTTCGAAGCCTATTTACATATCATATGATGACCTTTGATGGTGTTATTTGGTTGTTGTATTATTTTTAGGTAATGTCTGACTTGTTAAAAAAAAAGTTATGATTCCTCACTTTCAAAACCTAAATCTCTGGCAGCAATCCCACTGAGCTCCTGTTAATCAATCCCAAACTGTCTCTGAATCCCAGTCTTATTTTTGAAAGGAACAGTGGATTTCTTTTCCCCTAATGGTTAACTTTGTTGATTTAGTCCGAACTTTGGGATATGGTAGGGAAGTCGTTGCTGACCTCACTTCTTCACCTTCAGGGAAGGGGTTAGGACTCCTTCAGAGAAAACATTGCCGTGGCCATGTAGGGTTAGGTAAATATGCCGTGCAAAAATAAACCAAAATCATGTCAACAAGGTCCGAAGAGGTTGAATCTTATTCTAGCACCAATTCAGTTGTTGAAGACTTTGTAGGGGTACTGTATTCTTAATCTCTGTGTCCTAGCAGAGGGTTCGAGCAGTTCTATTTATTATAGTCCAAAGGAACACTTTTGCTCACGTGGTTACAGCCACTGCGTGATTATAGAACATTACAAAGAAGTAAAATGTATGTGACATACATTGTAAAGTGTTGGCATATACTGTCTCTATGGGTTACATAATTAGAGAAATGTCCAGTTAAGGGCAAAATTGGTATGAAAATACCAGTTATTAAATAAGCAAGTAAATAAACATTTTCCTTTATTCATGAGGTTAATTTTGACCTGGGTAAGTGGATGTTGTGCGCAAGTGAATCTCTGAGCTTCGTAGCCTTCTGGAAGGCTGCACTGACAGTGTACATCTTACGCTTTTGATGGTGTTTTCCTCTCTTGTCCTCTTATCCTAACCCTTGGCTTCTCCTAACCTTCTACATTCTGCTTATATTGGTAGAAGGTATGTTTCCACTGAATCCTTACATATCCCTTTGTCTCGTTTTTAAATGCTAGTTCAACTGCTTGAATACTTTGCTTTGGCCTCTGTGTTCACATGACCGGCTTATGTTAAATGCTTGGGAGAGCATTGCTCTGTGCTTCTGCATGGATTACATTCCCGTAACTAATTATCAATAACTATTTTGTGCTGCTGAATGTTCAGAATGGCTTGCAGGTGACAGAGGTAAGCATTAGTAGGGCAAGTCCCCCAGAGATGCGGTGAGAGTAAACCTTCCTTCACGGAATTTCAATTTATTTTAGCATTTGGCGCTACATCAGGTCATGATCTAACAGCCTCCTGTGCTGGCATCTTGATTCTGAAACTAGTGCATCATTGTACAATCATCTATGAAGGATCATAATTCATTAGCTGCATGTAATTCTAAATTTCCAGTGAAAGATTAGGCAGGGCTTTGCAGTGCAAGCTTCTAAATAATTTTAGGTTCCCATATTAAATTTTTTAAATGAAGAGATTAAACAAAATGATTACTGCACTCCCTTCCAATTGTGTAATTGTCTGATTTTCTTTGGCATTATAGTGGCTAATATGCCAGTCAAGATGAACTAGATACTTCCATTCATGCATTTATACATTTATCAATCTGTCTCTTTTATGCTAGGCTCATTCTGTGTAGGGGAGACTGTGAAGAATACAGAAGAAATATTAAGATGATTTTTCTGATTTTAGGAGCTTTTAATATATTTGGCTAAGTAAATATGCCACCAAATGTTACATAAAACAAAATAATGTATGCTGACTTCCTTTTCTTTGATCATTTTCTGGTTGTTGATTTTTTGTCCTCATTTTTGTGGAGGCTTACGTGTGGAAGGGTTTTTCACATACTGAAAGTTGCATTCCAATATGAATATATGATGATTGGTAGTCCTCTTAACCCAGACTTGGTAGAAATACCTTCCATCATTGACTGGCCAGTGATGGAGCTCTGTTCTACTCCATTTGTCTTCGTGGCTGTGTTGGAAAAGGCATCACTTGATTGGATGTCAGGAGCCAAATTTGCTTTATGTTCTTGGTATACAGATCTCCTGATGTTGTAGAATACTTCTGCGAAACTTAAAATAAAACTTATTTATGGATGTTAGTAGACTTCTGTCTCCTTACTTCTCTTGACTATGAAAGGAAGCAAATATGTCAGGCTACTTCAGAAAGTAGTGGTTTGAAGTTTCCTTGTGATTTTGGGTGTAGTTCATGGATAATAATGTTTAGGAACCTATACAGGAAATGGGAGTCCAGATTCATGTTGGCAATAGAGAGCAAAGAGATGCCTTGCTCACTGTGCTGTTGAGCTGCTGTTTCTTCTTCTTCTTTTTTAAGATTTTATGTATGTATGTGTGTATTTATTATGTTCAGTTAGCCAGCATATAGTACATCATTAGTTTTTGATGTAGTGTTCAACGATTCATTAGTTGCATATAACACCCAGTGCTCATCACAACACGTGCCCTCCTTAGTATCCATAACCTGGCTACTCAATCCCCCCAACCCCCCTCCCTTCTGTAACCCTCAGTTTGTTTCCTGGGGTCTAGAATCTCTCGTGGTTTGTCTCCCTCTCTGATTTCTTTCCATTAAGTTTTCCCTCCCTTCCCCTGTGGTCCTCCACGCTATTCCTTATGTTCCACATATGAGTGTAACCATATGACAGTTGTCTTTCTCTGCTTGACTTATTTCACTCAGCATAATCCCCTCCAGTTCCATCCATATTGATGCAAATGGTAGGTATTCATCCTTTCCGATGGCTGAGTCATATTCCACTGTATATATGAACCACATCTTCTTTATCCATTCATCTGTTGAAGGGTATCTCAGCTCCTTCCACAGTTTGGCTATCGTAGACATTGCTGTTATGAACGTTGGAGTACATGTGTCCTTCTTTTCACTGCATCTGTATCTTTGGGGTAAATAACTCGTAGTGCAATTGCTGGGTCATAGCGTAGTCTATTTTTAACGTCTTGAGGAAACTCCATATTGTTTTCCAGAGTGGCTGTACCAGCTTGCATTTATTTATTTGAGAGCGTGCACATGCGAGAGAGAGAAAGAGAGTGAGCACGAATGGGGGGAGGGGCAGAGGGAGAGAAGCAGACTCCCCACTGAGCAGGGAGCTGGATGCAGGGCTCGATCCCAGGACCCTGGGATCATGACCTGAGCTGAAGGCAGATGCTTAACCAACTGAGCCACCCAGGCGCCCCTGTTGAACTTCTTGAAAAAGATAGCTATCACTCATATGTACAGCATGAGCTTAAAACTATTGATCTTTAAATCTATCTCTTTAGATGTCTTAAAATGCATTTCAGGACACAAAAATAGAACAGTTACATCCTAAAGAATAAGGACTAAGTTCAGAAGATAATGCCAAAGAACCTTTCAAGAGAACTTTCCTTACCTTTTTCTTTTTCACCAAAAATTTCTATTTGAAGCATCCCAAACTGAAATTATGTTGAGATTGCCATTTTATGTGCATAATGTTGTCCAGCCTGCGCACCCTGAATCAGGATCTGGCTCTGTCCCCTGCTCCCCTGTTGGTGTCTGCTCTGCAGTCTGTGGGATCGAGGTGCTAGTGAAATGCACAAGAGTCAACAAGCTCAGAGTTTTTGTTTGGTGGTGAATACCAATCCTGGGTGTACCCAGATCACACTTTGCAGGCGGACCTGATTTGGCTTTGTTATTAGGGTCAGCTCACCCCAGAGACCAACAAGCTTGCACATTTGGAGCATAAATTTCCAGAAGCTGTCCATCAAACTCTGTGTTCATTCTCCCCCTCCTCAGATCCGACCCTATTCGTGTCATGTTAGGCATCACAAATCTCCTCAGAAATTATAATACAGCACTTTTGCCCTTAAACCTCATGGAAGTGACACCTTCCTCCCATGCTTACTGCATAGGGAGGTACAAAAGGCCTTTCTTTCCATGTGTCCTTCTGATTAGTCTAGGTCTGTAGAGACAGGAAGAACAATCTTTTAGATCCTAGCCTCTAAGCGTTGGTTCTTGATAGGAATGATTTCTAAATTAATGAAAGCATTCCGAGTATTTAAAGAATTTCTATTTAATTTTTCATCATGCTCATTTGGAATTGGAAAACTTAAGATGAATGGGGCTTATAAAGGAAAACTGAAGATGAAAAAGGTAATAAAATTATGGTGTTTAGCAGTTTATTCTTTTACTAATTCAGATTCATTACCTGAAATAATTTTTTAATTTCTGTCATGCGTTGCCCGCATATTCATTAACAGCTAACGCCATGGAGACTCACTGCACACCTTCATGGCCCCCTTGGGTGTTTGCTATTCTGTTTGTCAAGTCCACTTTCGTGTATTGTATGGTAGTGACTGTCGCACTAGAGTTAACTACAACTAGCTTGCTTTCATTTTATTCAGGAAGAAAAGATTGTCAAACTAATAGATAATTGTATTGATGCCCTTGTAATGGAGAGTATTAAAAAACTGATAAAGACCCTCTGTATTTTAAATGTATTCTATTTATCTAATTACAAAAAGAAACCCTGTTTTTGTAGAATCTTGGAAACTCAGAGAAGTGTATAGAAGGAAACCAAAATCACCTTTAATTTTCTTGTACAGAGATTATACTATTTTGATATTTCTTATAGTTTTTGATGTATGTGTGTACAACGATATACAAAAATGTATGCTAATTTAAACACCTACCTTAAAAATTATATTAACATCATAATATAGTTTTGTATCCTTCATTTTTCAACTTAATATTATATACCATTAATATATTATGATAGTTTCCACTGTTTCACTTTAAACACAATTAATGTGATAAATGCATATATACAAATCTTCTCAGGACAGGTAATTTCAACAATTTTAAGGCTTTTGATACAGATTGCCAAAATGCTTCCTCAAAGTCCGGACCAGTTTTTATTTTTAATTTATAAAAATTCTTATTTTACTTGATACTCAGATTTACTTTAGAAAAAATTTTTTTCTATTTAACATGAGAAATATTACTTTGTCATTAGTTTTTATTTCTTAATGAAGATAAATATTCTTATGAAAATGTTCTTTTAAAATTTTAGGAATAAATTTTATTAGATTGGAAGGACAAACTAAGGTTGTCCAAATGTAAAAAAAAATTAAAAAACCAAGTGAAATTATGTAATATCTCTATAAAACATCACAGTTTGAGGGTGGTTTTGCCCAGGTACAAAGAGGAGAAAGAACCTGGGTGTTAAGCAGCATTCAGTGATTTGGCAACAATAATTACATAAAATTTCAAAAGTTTCTGAATCTGAATTACTCACATCTAACCAATTGATACATGAAATTTAGATTTTAATACATTCTGTTTTTAAGAATCAGGGAATCAATATAGTGAAGATTTGGAGACTATTATTTTCAACATCAGAATTGTGGAAACACTTGAATTTGCTATCATTTAAGGCAAATTTAACTATTTTGCTTAAAAAAAAACCCTTATCTGTGGAATATAAAAAAATAAAGTTCTATAAAGCAACCCCAAGACAGTGTGGACACTAATACCTAACATTTGCATTGTCTCTGCTCTTTCCTCCTTAGGACATCCAGGCGGAAATTGACGCACATAATGACATATTTAAAAGTATTGATGGAAACAGGCAGAAGATGGTAAAAGCTTTGGGAAATTCTGAAGAGGCTACTATGTTACAGCATCGCCTGGATGATATGAACCAAAGATGGAATGACTTAAAAGCCAAATCTGCCAGCATCAGGTCAGAATAGTCAATATCAAAATAAAAATGATGGGAGAGGGAGATTTTTATGATTTTTTATGATTTTTATGCATATCAGAAAGAGAACATACTACTTTCTCAGAAGTAATTTAAGATTAAACGCAGGGACACCTGGCTGCCTCAGTGGATAGAACACGCAGCTCTTGATCTCGGGGTTATGAGTTTGAGCCCACTTTGGGTGTACAGATTACTTAAAAATAAAATCTTTTTTAAGTTGCAGTTTTAGCTCCATTTATATCCAGGGCCCGCTACCAGCTGTTCTCGACTATTCCCAAATTTGCACTTCATTTTTTAAATCTGATACTAAGAAGAATAATGTTACCAACACCTGCTAGTTATTGTTTTCCTTGACCAAGTACTATGTTAGCCTCTTTACAAACATTACTTAGTATTCAAAATATCCCAGTAGGTGAATAATAGTAACATCTTTCCTTACACGAGGAAACAGAGGCTTAATGAAAATAAGGAACTTGCCAAGTTTTTCAGCTAACAAGTGCCGAGCCAGGATTTGAACCTAGATCTTTCTGACTCTTGGCAGTGAATGTTTTGCTTCATCATGTTATTTTATGTCCAGTTGGAAAATGTATTTATAGAAATTAAATATTGTTCATGGACACTGAAATGGGAAACTGATGATTCATGTCTGCTTTTGGAGAGAGTAAAATTAAATCAGGATGAATTTGAGGACCAGAATGCTGACTAGGAAAGGACCCTGAAAAACTATCAAGGGTGACAATTATTAATGCTATTTAGAGTCTAGAATTACATTTAATAGATGGTGAACAGTACCCAACCAGATATGAGTTTATGGGAAACTGCCTGATAATGTGCTACTGAGCAAAGATCCAAAAGAGGAATGTTGGTAGAAAGACCTAGATCTTCGGGTGCCTGGTGGCTCAGTCGGTTGAGCATCCAACTCTTGACTTCAGCTCAGGTCATGATCACAGGGTTGTGAGATTGAGCCCCACATTTGGCTCCTTGCTCAGCTAGGAGTCCATTGTCCCTTTCCCTCCTCCTGCTTGCTCTCTCTCTCTCTTAAATAATTAAATAAAATCTTAAAAAAAAAAAAAAAAAGACCTAGATCTTATATCTGGGTCAGTTTCTCTTAAGGTTCAGAAACTGGGGGCAACTGGGTGGCTCAGTCGTTAAGCGTCTGCCTTTGGCTCAGGTCACGATCCCAGCATTCTGGGATCCAGCCCCGCATTGGGCTCCCTGCTCAGCGGGGAGCCTGCTTCTCCCTCTCCCACTCCCCCTGCTTGTGTTCCCTCTCTCACTGCCTCTCTCTCTGTCAAATAAATAAATAATATCTTTAAAAAAAAAGGTTCAGAAACTGTATGATGTATTGATGAAAAGTGTGCAGGCTTAAACAAAATGATCTTAAGTTTGATTCTTTGACTTTGCTGTTTACTTGCTGATCTTAGACAAGTCACTCAGTCTCTCTGAGCTTTAGTTTTCTTATTCACACAATCAAAATATAAATATTTAATCCACATGATTGCTGGGAAGATTGAATGGGATAATCTGGTAGTTCCTTAACCTACGTAAAGGCTGTCTAATGTAGCATCTAGTTTATTTTTTCTTATATAAAGAAGCTCAGTGGATCTGCTTCCTCTGGCTTCTGGATTCATGGACCCAGTTCCTAGAGAGTAGAAATCTTTAGTGATTATTTGTTGTGAATAAACTTTAAAAAAATATTTCTTTCTAAAGAGATGTCCCCAAAGGTTTTTATTCTTCTGGATCTCATAGAGGGAGATTCATAATTCTTTTTGCCCTTAAGGAAGGGGATAATTGAGCATGACCATGGCATGATGATGTATTTCATCAGTACATCTCAGCTGACCATGCTGATGTCAGCATCAGCCAACTACCTTTTTCGATAAGAGGACAATTTGGGAATATCATACAGGGAGAAAATATACTTACGCTTATTTAAGATTGAAATTTCAACTGACCAAATCCCATTGAGTTGTAACTTTCTGTTCCCCATAAATAAAAATAAAATAAAATAAATAAAATGATTTAAAATGTTAATTCAATGAAAAACATTCACAGGGGTTCTAGCAAAACCAACATCTAGTCTAACAGATGAAAAGCCACAGTGCTGGTTCTGGTGAAGATTGCGCACTGGTGCTGGCATTTGAAGAGTTTGGAGGATGAAGTCTTTAGGAAGGAGAGTTTATTGAAGGCCCACATCATAAAGAGATCATTCCAAATGGAAAGCTACAGACAGAAAATCTTTGGTCTTCTGCAGATGCTATTCCTAAGCCTACTAAGTCACATTTTTTTTTTTTTTAAGATTTTATTTATTTATTTGACAGAGAGAAAGACAGCCAGAGAGAGAGGGAACACAAGCTAATGACTAAGCCACCCAGGCACCCCCACATTTTTTTCTAACCTGAAAAGAGAGCTTATAAAGTACTGTTGCAATATAATTTAATAAATTAATGTTATTTTTAGAAGATGGGAGAGTAAACTTTTGCCAATGGACTTCTACATCAAGATAGATCATACATTCCAGTAAAGCGTGTTATTTTTATTTTTTAAGTTTTTAAATTTTTTTTAGATTTAAATTCTAGTTAGTTGACTTGCAGTTCAGTATTGGTTCAGGAGTAGAGTTCAGTGGTTCATCATTTACATATAACACCCAGTGCTCATCATCACAAGTGCCCTCCTTAATACCATCACTCATCTAGCCCATCCCCCACCTCCCTCCCTCCCTCAACCCCCAGTTTGTTCTCTATAGTTAAGAGTCTCTCATGATTCGTTTCCCCCTCCCCCCACCGAACGTTCATCCTTTAGTAAAGTGTGTTATTAATGTGATAATGAATTAAGAGAATGTTTAGCCTCATTACCCACCTCTGTAGATTCAAGCATTTATTCAAGCACTTAATAAGAACAAACTTCTGTGTATAAGGCATTGCAAATAATAAACAAGATACGGCTCCTGTCCTAGCAGGCTCACAGGTCTATCCAGGTTAAGGTGGGTTCAGTAAAGGCAGTGGTTACTTTGTCTTCAGATGATCATCAAAGGCTTCATAAAAGAGGAAGTTACTAAGCTGAGCCTCAAAAGGGTGTATAGTTACTCTCCAGATGGACTGCGTCAGCCCTGGAGAAGAACATGCTGGCAGGAGGCTTGACATAACACTGTTTTCATGGAACAGTGAAGAAGTTCAGTCTGGCTGAGAATTTGCTGTTGGTGTGGAGGGGAAAGATTGTGGCCAGAAAAAAAAGGTGGAGAGGTGAGACACACTCATGGAATAGCTGTGTGCACCATGCTCATTCCTCTGGTAATAGAATTTGAAAACTTTCAGGTGACATAATTAGATGTGAGCTTTGAAAAGATCCCTCCCACACGCCCATGGAGGATGCCTTATTAGCTAGCGCAGTTCTGAAGATGAGGAGAGCTGCTGACAGACCTCGTCAGTATCCGGGAAAGGGAAGAGAGACTGAACAGGTACTCGGTTCATGTTGTTGAGGTACTAGTGAGACATCCAGAACAAATCACCAGCAGCCATTGGATGGACATATCTTCAAAAGAGCTGTCGGCCAAATGAAGAAATGGCGAGATGGGGAATACCCAGAATAGAGGTGGCAGGCAAGGCATTGTGAGTAGGCAAGAGGGTGAAAAGTTAGAAGAGGGCACAGCAAAGAATCCAGGAAGGCCTAATAGATAAGGAATAGGTGAAGGAAAGGAAAGCCAGCAAAGGAACCTGAGAAGTGGGTGGCCCTGAGGAGAGGAGAACCAGGAGTGTTGTCAAGAGCCGGGGGAAGAGGGGTTTTGAAGGGAGGGGCATGGCTAGTGGTGCAGGCCGCTGAGGGAGTGGAGTAAGATCAGGGCTACAGAGGCCAGGCGCAATGGGAAGGGCCTTGGTAACTCTTTGCTGGGATAGCGTTTTGGTTGAGGACAAAAATCTGATCTCAGAGGACCAAAGAGTCAGAATGGGAAGTGGAGAGGTGGAAACAGAACTAGTCTATGCAGCCTCATTTTCTCAAGTAACTCTGCTATGAAGGGAAGGGGCGAGAACACATTGCTGTAACTATGTTCTTACACATAACAGCATTGTAAATGTGTAAGAACTGGAGACCGAGATCTATACCTGTATTGATTTGTCTGTGCTTTCATAGAGGTCAGATACGCTTCACTAAAGAAGTAAATGATGTAGTCTTTATTTTTAACTTCAAAAAATGGGCAAAACAAATTCTATTAACATTCATTATTACTTGGGTATTTATAAAAGATGTATAGTTCTTTATACAAATATATATAAATTTGTAACTGTATGTGGTGATGGATGTTAGCTAGACACATTGTAATCATTTGGCAGTATATACCTATATTGAATCATTGTGTTGTGTACCTGAAGGTAATAGAATGTTACATGTTAATTATATCTTAATTAAAACAAAGATAAAACGGTTTCCTAAAAAAGATAGAACAGGTTATTATACTCAGTGACAGGCCCTCGTATAGGAAGCACACCTCAAAGAGAAGTGGTACAGGGTAGTGTTTAGTAGTATTGATCTTGTGGCGCTAACTGGTGGCTTTGCCACGTAGCAGCTGTGCCACTATGGGCAGGTTACTTAGCCGATATGTGTCTCCTCATATGCCAAATAGAAATAATAAAAGTAACTTCCTTATAGGGTCATCTTGAATATTTCATTTAATTGGCCTATGTAAAGCACCTAAAAGAGTGGTACACAGTAATCACTCAATAATTGTTAACTATTATTATTTTTTCAAGGATTACCATTCTGTTTGGCACTAATTAGTTTAAAAGGCCTAGAAATTCTCCCTACCTCATTTTTTTTCTTCATAATTAATATTGGGAATTTCTGAGAAGGTCCCCAACAGTGTCTATTTATCCTGCCTGGATTCTGAACAAATATGAAACAAAAGTATGTCCAAGAGAGAACAATGTTGTCATGTTAATTACTGTCAGAGGCTGGGTTGGAGGAGGCGACTTAGAGTGAGGGCAGAGTGGGCCCTGATAACTTAGCCCCAGAATGAGGCAGTGTTACCAGCAGTCACCAGAGAGGGTGGCCGCCCAGGTGAGAAACCCTACCTGGAAGTGTGGGGAGGAACTCCATCTCTGCAGGCCTCTTTCAAGAGGCAAGGGTGGGCTGATGAAGCACCCAGTTATTCCCCAAATTGACAAATCAGGTTCCTCACTCCATCTTATTAGGGACTGAGAGAGGGGAGGGTTGGAGAAGAGATCGGGAGCATGCTCAGTGAGAAAGTCCCTCCCCAAGGGGTTGGACGGGGAAGTGTTCTCATTAATAAATATGGAGAGGCAGCCTATCTCCCAGCCACTGCCTCCCTCGGTCCTTGCTGAAGACGATAGCTGGTGGCACACTGTGACTTTCCGTCCCTTTATTCTTTCCTCCCATTCCTTTATAGCACAATCTGTCCTTACACTGGCTTCTCTTGTGCAGGAATTCTGTTGTATCTTTAATATTTCTGTAAAGTCTTCCGCCACTATTCCGTGTACTTGAAAGTTGGCTTTCCCCTTAGTGGCTCACTTCACCTAAAGCTCTCTTTGTTGGAGTGTAAGTTTCCCGTTTTCCTCACCTGGCAGCTGGTGGGAATATTTTGGGTATTTAATAACTGCTACAGATACCAAGCAGCCAGAACAGCAGCCATCCCCTTCCGGCGTGGAGCTGTAGACATAATGGCTGCACGAGCCGGCCACACAGCGGTAAGCTAGAAGTTGTCAGCCTCCTTGCTCTATCTTAGGCATTGCTGCTCCATCTCAACACTTCTCCTTAGAAGTGAATACATTCGTTATTCTACCATCTACCATCTTCCTCCTGCTTCCTCCTGCTCTGTATATGTTCTTCTGCTTAACTCATTAATTTGAGCATCTGACTTCCCTTTTATTCTTCATCTCTTCCTCAGCTGTTATCCTTGGTGTCAATATCCATATGGATAATTTTTTATTTTTTGACTTCCAAGTTTCTTTTTACTTTGTCTCAAGAGCCTTTCCCCTATTGTGTTTCCACAGACCTGGCCATACCTTGGGCTCAGTTAACATCCTGTGTTCTCTTGGCATCCCTGAGATGATAATCTCCAGGAGACCAAGTGCAGACTGTTCTCCAGAGCACACATTTTATTTTCCTACATTCCACCTGGCCATGTGCATCTGAGTACCACTGGGTTTGCCTTGTTAGTTAGAGAGGAGCCCTCTGTTGCATCAAATCAGAATTACGTGCAACATCATTGCTAAATCAGTTCTCCTTCACATTACAGTTATGGCCCTAATGAAGAGGGTACCTTTCATTAGCTTATTATATACCAGGATCATCTATACCTTATTACCTGACTTTGTATTTTTATCCTGTGTATATAATTCATCTATATTTCAAGTCGATTGTTTCGTGCTCACTTCGGTAGCACATTTGCCAACTAGACTGTTTAGAACTGGACGTCCTTTAATATTTCCAACTCTGGAACTCTTAGCTTTTAATTTTATTCCTTCTTTCAAACCTGCCTCCCTTTCTCCTAATCTTTTTCAGACTCCATCCACCCCTTCTACTCCATTTGGATTCTATCATAAGCCATTTTAATAATGTGAATTTCTTCTCTCCCTGGAATTTCTTGTCTCCTCCTTTTAAATCCCTGACACTCTGATGATCACACTCTCTCTCCTCCATTCTTTTTTTTTTTTTTTTTTTAAGATTTTATTTATTAGAGAGGGAGAGAGAGCACGAGCATGGGTAGGGGGGCAGAGGGAGAGAGACAGAGAGGGAAAAGTAGATTCCCTGCTGAGCAGGGAGCCTGATGTGGGGCTTGATCCTGGGACTCTGGGATCATGACCTGAGCCAAAGGCAGACGCTTAACCGACTGAGCTACCCAAGCTCCCGTCTATCCCTCATTCTTGATTCTAGGCTTCCTAGTGTTGTACGAGGAAGTGAAAAATGACAGTTCTTCTATAATTTGACCCTTTCTACTTACAATTGGTGTTGTGATTCTGAATGATTTTCTATCATATTCACCACCATCTTTATTTTGTAAAGATTTTGCTTCTTCATTAGCTCCCCAAAACTCTCCCTTTGCTGTGGCCTTCCTTCATTCTTTTCTGAGAATGAGGCCATTTGATAGATGTTCCTTTTGTACATTCTGTATTTCAAATTGTGCTTTAATTGTGCTAAAGTCAGTGTTGTCGTGGCAGGGAGCATTTGCTCTAATTTATCATCATTTTTAGAGAATGTCTGCCAAAGATTATAATAGCAGCTAATATTTATTGAATATTCATGTGCCAGACCTACAGTAAGGGCTTTATAGGCATTACCTCCTTTACCTGTGGCGTGGTCATTGGAACTATGTAATAATCTGAGGCTCAATACCTTGGGTTAGCATCTTAAATATTATTTTGCAGTCTTTTTGGATAACTTTGATTAGACTTTTAAATACTGAAGTCCAGTATGTGAAATATTCTTTGCAATCTAAAAACAATGCATACAAGTATATATTTCACTCAGATCAATAGAAGAGACTATAGCTAATGATTTGAAACGTCAGCTAGAAGATAGGCTCCTAGGAAATTTGACAGTATTTTTTAATCCCTGGAAAAAATGTGAATTGGAAATAAATTTAGTAATGTGAATGACACGGCCTAAGTTTTTATGTTAGATTTATTTAATTTAGAATTATGTTAATTAAATACCCACTTATCAGCTTAATGATGTTTAATAGAGATTCTTATTAAAATATGGTTTCAAAGGCCAATGAAATTGTAAAATCTAATGAAAACAGAGTTCAAAGATAAAATTCTATCTTTCCTTTCTTTTATGAGCCTCTTAAAAATTCAGGGCACCCTTTTAAGAGCCCTTAGAGAAGATTAACCTTTAACATCATGATTACATCTAATGTTATCACATTTTACAATGTCACTGACACCACTTTTAGCCCTAGCCAGTTGATTTTGCTAACCATATTGTAAAACTACTAAAATTTCCTTTTCTCAAGTTGAATAGAGGGAGATTCTGTTCCTCTCTTCTTTCTTTCCTCCCCTCTGGTCCAGCACTTTCTGATGGTACTTTCTGAGAAGGTGGAAATGTTCTGGCTCTGTACTGTTTGGTGTGGTATCCACGAGCCACGTGTGGCATAGTGAGTGCTTGAAATGTAGCTAGTACAACTGATGGTGTGAACTTCAAATTTTATTTCATTAACGTCAGCTTCAATGGAAATAGCTGCATGTCATTGGTGGTTACCATATTGGAAGCACAGCTCTGGTGTTCTTCCCAGCACACACTGAATTCCTCTTTCTCCTTGTCATCTTCGTTCCCTTTCTGGGAGAAGGAATAACTCCTTTTACTGTACCTGGTTATGCTTGCACTAATAAAGGTATTTCCTTTCATTATAACTCGATTTATAATCTATGGGTTTTACCATACACTAAAAATCAATTTCATTTGTCATGAAGATGCCACATTGGACATTTAATTCTGTGTATTCCTTACAGGACGGGCAATAGTATGCATTTGCTCACCCTAATTTGGGTCGTTGTATTCTTTGACCTACTTTGCAAATGGATCTTCACTTGTCTATAAAATATGTCTGGGCAGTTTCTATCTGCTGTCTTAAATGCTGCCCATCATGAAAGCGGGGGAGTGGAAAGAGTTTAGACTTCAGTTTGGATCCCAAATTCTCTCCTTGACCAAGTTTTTTTCTTCTCCGAGCTCTGGTTCCCTCAGAGAACTGTGTTTTAGGTTTCTTATCTCAGAGTATATTTGGTTAACTTGTCTTTCTCCCACCTTGATCCCAGGACTTTTTATTTCTGAAACCGGGTAGTGCCCGATAATCAGTGTGAGTGCTCCATACGTGTTTGTTTGTGGTAAATAAATGGAAAGTTGTGTTTTATTTTTATAAATGCGCCTGCTGACTCACTCACACTGTTTGCTCTCTTTTTCCTATTTGTACATTAGGAGAAGGAATAGAAACTTCTTTGAAGACACATTGAAAAGTAGAGGCTTTTGTGATTTATTTATTTATTTTAGAGAGAGATAGAGAGCGTGAGCAGGAGAGGGCCAGAAGGAGAGGTGAGCCACCCTGGTGCCCCAAGGCTTTTGTGATTTAAAATAGATATTAATCTACATTTATTGCCATATTATATTTGAATGATGGGATACCATTTTTTATGGATCCTTACCTTAAAGAAGTTTTTGCATTATATATTTTTTAAAATAGTTGGTCACTTAAAAATGTTTAGAGACTTGTGAAATAAATGGTTCAGTGTAACGAGAGCTAACTTGTATAAAGCATGCTCTGTAGTAGACATCATCGTAGGTTGATACATTCAGTGAAAGCATCTCTAGTTTTGCACATGTCAAGTACCCAAAGAATAAACTGAAACAGGTGAGAATTAGGATAGTAAGTCAGTTATCCAGAATGTGAGTGCCCACAGATATGAGTTAGATAAAGAAATGTTTTAAGATTCTGAAAATATGATTGATGACTGAGTGGTCATCTATAGTTGTGAGGAAGGGGAAGCTTTAAAATGTTTGGAGTAAAATTGAGAAAGTACAAGTACACCAAAAACAAGTTTAAGGTTTCTCCTTGCAAAGCATTCAATCCAGTGCCTAAGAAAAGGCTTTCATCTTGAAAGATGAAAGAATTAAATTGAAACTAGAACACTGAAGGCTACTATGGAAGCATGCATTTATTTGCGCATATGGTAGTAATCCACTGAACATATAGTTATAATCTACTGGAGAATAACCAGAACAGATTTTCCAGGCAAAGATTCTGCCAGATCAGCTTGCTTTTTATGATGGAAAAAGGAAGATGCTGAGAAGTATGTACACCAGTGTTATCTCATTTATTTCAAAGTCACTTCAGTGTCTCTCTATAAAAAGGATTGCCTTCATCTTTATGAAAAGTCCTGCAGGTGCTGAATGTGATAGATTTCAATGATCAATTTCATGATTTTATGCAGTCAAAAGAGTTAATTACACTGGGGAAAAAATTTGCATGCTCTTCAATACGATGAGTGTGTGTAACCAGATTTCAAAGGAATGTAACGTCTGATTTAGTTATTGATTAAAGAGTTAAGCTACAGACATTGAAGAAGCAGGATCAAATAATCTAAAGTAAGAGGTCAGGGTATGTGCTTAAGTGTTTTGCACACAGAGACATTAAAGCACGTCTTGATTGACTAAAGGCCTCTGATGTCTAGCTGTCTTTTTTTTTTTTTGCATTTAAAAATACTAGAAAGAAATTGCAACACCTCAGTCAAATATATTTATGGCAAAATGATTTGTAACTGGCAGAGTTTTCAGTTAATATAATTGAAATTATTTAGTTCTGCTCTGTGACAAGTAAAATTACTGTTTACCATGGATAGCTAATTACATATTTGGCCTAAAATTAATCAATATGAACACAGAAAAGCTGGCACTCATGCAGAATCAGGATCTCATTAAAGCAAAATTTTGTAAAGTGAGGTCAATCATACCACCTGTAGAATGAATAGAAAAGATTATAAATGCAAGAGAATAGAACGAACTTTTTAATCATACAGTTCCCAAAGAATTATAAAACATCTCAAACTTCTTTCTGTATTTACAAATAATTTTTTTTATTATTTCATATCTAGCTCTTTTGAATAAGATGTATAGTTTTAGGGTTTGAATAGTTTGTTTTATATTAGCCCGCTGACAACGGATCTATAAACAGATTGCAGGATAACTGGCCTTTTGTGTAACTGAATGCTGGTTCGTGGTATTTCAGAGATATGCGAACTCCATTTTTTTTTCTTTTAGACAAGAATATTGGCTGATAGACCATGGTCATTATTTTATGAACTAGCGATGAACTAGAGATCAGATCATTCTTCTGAAAACATTATGAACTTTTAAACAAAGACAGGATATTGTTGAATGTTTATTGCTGGAGTACCGCCTACTGTGATCAATGGGAAAATACTTGTTTGAATTAACTATAGCAGAGCTATCAGCTTTAGGAAGAGAGAGGCTCAAGTCCGTCAGATAGCCAAAAAGGAAATTACTGATAAGACTGAGAGACAGTAGTGGCTGTCTCTGGTGGATTGGCTTCCTATTGCTCAGGGAAGGAGCAGTTTTGTGGAAGAGGGGATCATAATGCCAGTGTGAAGGTGATATAGCTAACTGAGAGGATCTGAAGCCTGGTCAACAGAGGTTCTGAAGTTGCCCCAAATGAGTCATCTTTTGCCATCATGTCTTTAGTCTTTGAAAGCTGGTGTGCAACAGGGCTTAGGTCTGTTTCCATCAGCCCTGCAGCTCTCAGTCTGAAAGGTCAAGGTAATTCCATTTCACACAGTTGAGTGCTTACGTCCACATAAACCGTCTGCTCACTGGGGTGGTGAAGGGTTGAGTAAACGCTGACTCCTAGAGTCCCTGGAGCTATTTCTGACTGATCCCCCTTTTCAAATTCAGCCCATGAAGTGTGGGCTTGAGACTGGGTAAGTGGGCTTTCTTCAGGGCCCCAAACTGGTGCTTTTATTTGCATTTCTATTCTCAAGGGCTTTTACTCTTACTGAAATTTTAATCATGTAAATATGTATTTCCAAAACATGGTTTCCTGAGTATAAAGTTCATAATTTAAGAATCTGAAGAATCTGTACTAAAAACAGAAATTGTTATTGAACCAAAGACCTCACCTTTATTTTAGTTTTTTAATAATATTTTTTATTATATTATGTTAGTCACCATACAGTACATCCCTAGTTTTTGATGTAAAGTTCGATGATTCATTACCTGCGTATAACACCCAGTGCACCTTGCAATACGTGCCCTCCTTAATACCCATCACCAGCGTATCCCATTCCCCCACCGCCCTCCCCTCTGAAGCCCTCAGTTTGTTTCCCAGACCTCGCCTTTAAACTGGAGTATGAAGTACTGTAATCGATGATTTCTGCTCGGTTGTTTTCTGTTTGCAATAGACACATGTCGCTGGACACCGGTCAGCCTTAAGCCAAATAGCGTTCTAGCCAAGAAATGGCTAATTGTTTCCCAGCTTTCTGAGGTAAATGCTGGTGATGTTCTGAGTTTTAAGGGAAATTAAGATAGTAATTTCCTTTACTAAAAAATTAATTAGCTCTTTTAGAAAGAAAAATAACATGGGCCTGTTGTACATACTCAATTAGTACATAAATATATAAAAATTGTTTACTGTGTTTTCAGTAATAACCCTATCTAATATGTATCTTTCCAGACATGTTATATGCATATAGTTGCTTCCTTTTCTTCTCTCTCTCTCTCCATATATATGGATGAAAGGAGATGAAAATTATATTTGAGTGTGTGTATATATTATACATAAGCTACTGAAATTTGCTTTTATAATTTTACATTATATCATGGACATTCTTCTTGAAAGACTCATATTTATGCCTTTGTGGTGTGTAGTTATTCATTTTAAATTTTGATAGATATTACCACCGTATCTGCGTATTTCATCTTCTTCAAAATAACTGTTTCATACAGGATTTTTTTTTAACAAAAAGCCTCTTTCTGCAATGTTAACATTAGTTGGTTATACAAAATTATGAGTCTAAGAGAAGATATATAATTTTTTAACACAATTCAAACTTCTAAATGTGGTCAATACTGTGTCTCTCAACAGGGCCCATTTGGAGGCCAGTGCTGAGAAGTGGAACAGGTTGCTTACATCCTTAGAAGAACTGATCAAATGGCTGAATATTAAAGATGAAGAGCTTCAAAAGCAAATGCCTATTGGAGGGGATGTCCCAGCCTTACAGCTCCAGTATGATCACTGTAAAGTAAGTTGACTGCATATGGAGGGGATCTTCTTAAATTTTTTAAATTAATTTTTTTATTTTCAATTAGCCAACATATAGTACATCATTAATTTTTGATGTAGTGTCAATGATTCATCAGTTTTGTATAATACCCAGTGCTTATCACAACAAGTGCCCTCCTTAATACCCATCGGTTGGTTCCTCCCCCCACCCCCCTCCCTTCTGTAACCCTCAGTTTGTTTGATTCATTTTGATTTTTGGCAAAGTAAATACTCAAAATTCTAGATGAATATCTGAGTTGAAGCAATCAACACAGGGTTTCACCCTCACCCCCAATTTCTTTTATTTATAGATTTTATTTATTTATTTGAGAGAGAGTGCAAGCAGGGGGAGGGGCCAAGGGAGAGGGATAGAATCCTCAAGCAGACTCCTTGATGAACACGGAGCCTGATTCAGGGCTCCATCCCACCACCCTGAGATCATGACCTGAGCTGAAACCAAGGGTTGGACGCTTAACTGACTGAGCCACCCAGGCACCCTCCCACCCCCCATTTCTAAATATCAGTATTTAGACACTTAATTTAGGTTGCATGTATTACTTCCATTTGTTTCAGATTAATTTGTCTCTTCATATTCAATTAATTTTTTCAAACATTACAGATCTCTAAAGCATCATATTGCTTTTAGCTTATCATAACATTTATCTAACTTTCTAATAGATTTTAAAATATTAATATATTCTATTGGGGAAATTTTGTTACTACAAGTGAGTCTTAAATTGTGAAGGCATAGAGTTATAAAGAATTACAAATTATCATGTTTATAATAAATGGAATGAAAAAAATAAGGACCTGTAGAAGTATGAATATAGGATAAAGTCTTAAAGCAAATGAGGGCCATAGTATTTAGATCATTTTATATGTTTTATTTTTCTAAACTTAGACCTTTTTTTGAGTTACAGTTTTATTCTGCTCAAATTTCTGTCTGTATGCAAATTTGTACTTTTACTCTCAGAAGCGGATATGCTGACATGTTATCAACTGACATGTTAATTCTTAGAAGTTTGTATTATTTAAATTCTTTGCCTTATTAGCTTTCCATTTGTTGATTTAATATTCCTTCATGCCCATTTTCTCATGTACTACACATGGGCTTGTTTTATTAAATATTCATTTTTTTACTCTTCACATGCAATGCAAGTTCTCATTCTAAATCTGTATGTTTTAATGTGATGTTAGAATTCTGTTCCCATTGGAAAAGCCACAACACTAACGCATGCATCTTCTAAAGGAAGAAAGGAAGATGTCATCTAGGTAATAAGGTTGCCTCAGAATGATAAGACCTTGAAATTTATTTTACTTTGGGCCCTTGTGACTACGTTATTCAAATTACCATTTGGGTAAATTTTTCCCTTTCTACTTGAAAAGAGACTGTGATAGAGAAATAGTTCTAAGATGAGAATAAAGAGGACACCGCTGGAATATAACATGCAAAACAATCATAACAAAAACAACAACAACAAACAATGACAGAAGATTTTAAATCACTGATTTAGGAAAATCACGTTTCTCCTTTTTTCAGCTTTCCCTTCTATTAATTATTTATATACTTTTTTTTGTGGATTCAGATGATGAGATAGAATAATATAAAGCTCTAATGGAAGTGCTCTGTTAAGGAATAAAATCTGCTTGTGACCATGTTCTGCTAGTTTTGATTAAAACTAATTCTTGAGGCATGAAATGATTTCCTCTTCTGGCCTTAGCAAGTAAAGTGCACATCAGTGTTTCCAGTAGGTGCTGGCTATGTTCTTCATAAGCCCTCCTCCGAGCAAGGTCAGCCTATTTTAGGCTGTGTTTCACGTAGAGTGTTAGAGTGCAGTTGTCTGCACCAATCCTCTAGGCCTGGGCATTTGGATAATAAAGGTAATACTGCTAATGGTGCCGATGATCATACTGGTGCATTCATTCAGCAAGTATTTCTTGAGTGTGTAATATGCACCAAGCACTATTCTAAGCATTGGTGAGTCAGTAATGAACAAGATAAAGTTCTTGCCTGACTCCGAGCAGTAAGGGACAGACACTAGACAAGCAATAAATATATAATATGTCCCATGGTAGTAAGTGCTATGAAAAAGGTGAAGCAAGGTCAAGGAGAGAGAGAGAGGAATGGGAGAGTATAAACAGCAGAGGTGCTGTTTTATGTGGAGAAGGTCAGGAAAGTGCCATAAATGAGGTGGTTTTTGAGAAGAGAACCGATTTAAATGTGAGGCAGCAAGTAATGCTACTCCCCAGGGAGGACAGCATAGGGAAAAGGGGATAGAATCACGCAGGCCATGGAGGCTGCAGTGTTCTGGTCATATCTGAGGAATAGCATGGATACCAGTATTGTGGAGACACTTCAGCCAAATAGAGAGGTGGAAGATGAGGCTGGGGTGGTGGCAGGGGGAAGGGCTTTAAATCACATAGGTACTTGAAAGCCCTCTGTAAGGGCTTGGCTTTTATTCCAAGTGAGATGGGAAACCATGAAAGGTTTTGATAATTATACTGCTGTGATCTTACCTACATTGTATAGTAATTATAGGTGAAATTATGGAGAAGAAAATATAGAGGAGTCCAGGAATGCATTTCAGTAATCCAACTGGGGGATGGTGATGACTTGAACAAAGGTGTAAAGGGAGAGGTAGAAGTAACTGGTTTCTGAATATATTTGGGAAGAAGCAACAGGATGTGCTCATGGGTTGGAAATATGGAATGTAAGAGAAAGAGAAGGGCTTATAGTGGCAGGAATCCAAGGTTTTTGGGCCAAGCAAATGGGGCAGTGCCTGGAGGGAGAATGTGGGGTCAAGTAATGACTTTATGAGGATGAGGACAAATTCTACATGTTTCTATGCTGATGGGAATGATCTTGTATAGTGGGAAAAATTAATGATGCAGAAGAGAGATTACCAGGTAGGGATGGGATGAGATCCAGGGTATAAGTACAGTAGTTGGTCTCGGGTAGGAGGGCGAAGAATTCATCCAGTCGAACAAAAGGTAGGTTTGTAGATTTGTGTGGGGGAACATTTAGATGTCCTCTTTTGGTTGCCTCTGTTTTCTCAATGAAATAAGGGGCTAGGTCATCAACTGCATATGAGAAGAAGGAAGATGATGTGGAGGTTTGGGGAGAGAGGAGGCAGAAAATGTAGTCTAGAAGTGGGTGAGTTAAATTAGGAATGTACAAGAAGACCACAGGGCATTAGGAAGGGCCCCCATGAGGTCAGTGTTCATGAATTTAAAGTGAGAACAGCCAATGTGAATGTTTTCCTTTGCCCATGTTGAGTTGCCTCACCGAAGGTAAGGAGCGAATTGAAAAGTTGAATTAAACCAAGCACATGTGATGGAGGAAGAGAGGGGCAAGGGGGTTACAGAAATACAAAAGAGCTATGGTAATGATCACACATGGAATCAAGACCGGGGAAAGGGAGATGTGAGGATATCAGAGCGATGAGGGACAGTAAAGTGATGTTAGAAGTCAATGAATGGGACACGGCAGGGGGAGCTGAGAAATCATTCAAATTGGGGACACGGGGAGGGGCAGAAACTGTAAAGAAAGCTGGTTGTAGTCGGAGAGGGGGAGTTAGAGGGGGCATTTATTGTCAGTGACAATCTCTGGTGTCTTTTTGCGGGAGAGAGTTGCACGGGTAGGGTGGAGAACACGGTCCTTTGGGAGGGATAGGTAAGGAGGTGAGAGGCAGTTAGCTGCACGGTCATCTACAGGGACAGCAGAATCACCAAGACCAGGAGAGAGAGCCTGATAGCAAAGTGATGATTAGGAGAAAGAAGGGTGATTGTGGGATAGGTTGGGATTGGTGTGGTATGGAAAAATGATGTTTTCACATTCCTTTTATCTTTTGAGTCTTACACCCTTGGTTGGGCATGGGGGAGAAGAATAGTGTAAATTGGATACAGTTTAGCACTGCTTTCTAAATTTCTTAGTGCCGGCTACTGGATTTTTCTTGGGTTACTATTACGTCTTTATGACTTAGCATGTTGTACATAATCCAGACTACTGTTGAGGGATGTTCTTTATCAGTAAGTAGGACTTATCGGGAGTTTCCATTTAATGGTCTGTACTTCAAGTTTTATATTAGAAAGTTTATATGAATAGCACTGATCGAATTTGGGGCCCGGTGGCTTCTCCCCTCATTCTTATACCCTCACTGGAAATAATCCTTTGTGGACTTTCATATTGATCGTAGGTTCTGGAATATGATACTTTATTGTGATCTGTCATAGTTTGCCTTCCAATTTATCAATGATCTTAAACTACAGGCTTTCTTACTATCATCTATTATTAATGTTTTGACATGAGCTTCATTTTTAACTCTGAGAACTGAGCAGCCTCTTATGCCAGAAATAAATTATGGAAGAGATATCCAAGTAAAGTTTGTGGAGGTGTGTATCACTTTGCGAGGGCCACCATAACAGAACACCATAGATTGAGTGACATAAAAGAAATTAATCTTCTCACAATTCTGGAGGCTGGAAGTCCGAGATCAAGGCGTATGCAGGGTTGATTTATTTCTGAGGCCTCTCTCCTTGTCTTGTGGATGGCCATCTTTTCCCTGTGTCTTCAGATGGCCTTCCCTCTGTGAGTATGTCTTTTAAAACTGCTCAAAATACCCTCTTTTTTAAAAGGACACCAGTCATAGTGGATTAGGGCCCACCCTAATGACCTCATTTTAATTTAATTACTTCTTTAAAGACCTTATTTCCAAATGCAGTCACATTTTGTCAAAAGCAACCTTCTTTCCCAACTGTCAAGTATAATGTTTCTAATCACTATAAATTATTGGAGTGAGGGCAAATCGCTATACATCGGTACTATTAGGGCAATATTTAAAGACATGGCCCCTACTTGTAATTATTTACCTATCTTATGAAACTTTGCCAGCCATAATCATTGAATAGCCTTACTGTAGCTGAACCTCAGCCTTGCCAATGTTCTAACTTAAATATAATTCTGTAAATTATCCATGATCTTTTCTTAAATTTAAAATCCCTTTGGGTGTTCATGTGGTTACTCTATTTCAGGATAGCTTTTTCTTTCCTGTGTCCTTGGAGATGTCTTTTCATCAGGAAAACAATCTTTATTTAGAATTAGAATTATCAATGATTAAAACTGAAAGAGGCCCAAGAAATAGGTTAGTCCAATCCCCTTATTGATAGTGGAAGAAAATGAGAGCCATGGTGTGTTTTGATGAAATCTGAGTTTTCGTCCCTTCCTTCCTTTCTCACTTCCAACAAATCCTTATCATTTGCCCACGTGTCTGGCAGTTTCTAGGACACCAGAGAGACATGGATACATAGAACAGACACAGTCCCTGCGTGCACAGCACTCACAGTCAGGGGAGAGCCTGTGCCTGCCCTTCTCAAACTTACAGTCCCTGTTTCTTCCCTGTGTTATTAGAAATCATTTCCAACAGGAATTGTGGCTGAGCTGTGCACTGCACACTGCTGTCCCAAATCTCTGGTTGTCTGCCCAACTATCCATTTCTCTGACCTCCAACTTCAGTCCCTTTGTGATAACTCAAGCCTGCTATCAGTTCTTGTACACTTTTATTTCTGATCTTTTCTATTTAAGAGATCCTTTAACTCTTTTCAATTATAACATGATGATGTAGCTTTGAACAGAACAAAATAATCTTTAAACTGTTTTTTGACAGGTATGTTTAACATTAATTTTAGATGCCTTTTAGTTTTGTCTGTTATTATAAACTATTTTTTTCTAACTTCTTGCCATTTTTGGTCTTTAATTGTCAAAATAAAGTTTAAAAGATCTCTTTCATTTTAAAGAACTCTTGCTTTAGATCTTAAAAGTACATGGTTAGAATCAACCAAAATCAACCCTTAAATGGCTTGATACTAATAGTAGGCAAGTTATTTTGCTTCTTAAAGTTTCCCCATAGAAAAAGTGGGACCTTATATTTGATTTCTGTCTTACTCTCTCTTCTCGCAGATAGCTGTCTAAATTACTTTATTTATTTATTTATTTATTTATTTATTTTTAAGATTTTGTTTATTTATTTGACAGAGAGAGACAGCCAGCGAGAGAGAGAACACAGGCAGGGGGAGTGGGAGAGGAAGAAGCAGGCTCTTAGTGGAGGAGCCTGATGTGGGGCTCGAACCCAGAACGCTGGGATCACGCCCTGAGCCGAAGGCAGATGCTTAACCACTGCGCTACCCAGGCGCCCCTAAATTAGTTTATTTTGAACAACACAGTACTATGTCAAACTAATGGGACCTAATCTCTTGATATTAAATTAGAATGTCTAGTGATTCCCAGATGGATTTTTTTTTTTAACTGAGACAAAGAAATTTAACACTGATTTCTTTACTATTCTAGGAGATATGATCTCATAAATGCAAGTCTTGAGTGTCATTTTACACAACGCTTTTAAAGATCAGCTTTAAAAGGGGTACCACATGACTTCCTGTTGTGGTCAAGACGAGTACACATTCACAAGATGCATTAAAAACCACACAAATTAGCACTTAAGTTTTACATCAGCATTTCCAGTGACATTATATACAAAGTAAAACATAAAGTGAGGTCTCAGTACCTTAGGTGGACGTGGGGTTACTGTGTGCTGGAAAACCGCTCTGTGACTTAAAAGCTGCTTCCAGGGATGTCTAACTCTGATGTCAAAGAGTTATGGGAAGAATTTGAATAAGATCATTCTAAGTAGACATCTGACCAACCTCTATCCTCAGCACCTTAGGAAGTTGACTGAAATTTTTTTGGCTCTTCCCCTCTGGATAGTGGCATATTACCCTCTATTCTGAGGTATCTTCTGTTGGGACTTTCCATACAAAGTTAGTTAGTGAACTTCACCTGGGCTCAGGCAGACATGGTTTCAGAGCTCCCCTCCTCCACTCACTAGCTGTGATCGAGGCTCTGGAGTGCGCTGTCCCATCTCTTCAGTCCTGTTTCCCACCATCAGGATATAGAAAGCACTTAGCATAGTACATTTAGTGAGCGCTCAACAAGCAATGACTGTTGGAGTCCTAATTTCAACTAGGACCTATATTTTCTAGTGTGTTTTTCATTTAGTTGTCCTGTGTCCAAATTTTTAATTTTTCCTCAGATTCATGATGTTTGGGCAACCACAAGTTTTGATGTCATAACATACATTTACTATTTTTGCCTATTGGTGGCTTCAGAGATAATTTAGACTACTCAGGAAATGGGATGAAGTCATTAGAACAACAATTTTGAGGCTTTATGTGGGATAAGATAGGAGTCTAGAGATGGCGAGATGATTTATTTCTTGTTCTTAATCAAAGAAAACAGCTTACCATGGAAAGGCCAAGCTCGTAAGACATGTCTATATACACTGCTTCAGTTAACTTATCAAAGGTTTCTAGGCAAATGATAAATGTTTAACCATGAATCTGATTACCTTTAGAAGCAATATTTGAATGTTACCATAATCTATAAGCAAAGAAGCAGAATTACTATATCTGATCTTACATTTGCATTTGCATGACCTTATCCTGGGTCCAGTCTGCTTTCACGGTCACAGATGACGGTGGTTAGAGACTCTGGTATCTCAGATTCATGTGTGCAGGCTCCTCGGATACTAGGAGCTTGGTTTTGGGGAACTCACATACTCTCAAAGTCTTCTGGTTCCTACCTATATTTCTTTTTTTTTTTTTAAGATTTTTATTTATTTATTTGACAGAGAGAGAGACACCCAGGAGAGAGGGAACACAAGCAGGGGGAGTGTGGGAGGAAGAAGCAGGCTCGCAGCAGAGCAGGGAGCCTGTTGTGGGGCTTGATCCCAGGACTCTGGGATCACGCCCTGAGCCGAAGGCAGACAGTTAACGACTGAACCACCCAGGCACCCCATGGTTCCTACCTATATTTCTGTATTCTAGATCTTTATATGTGCGTCAGTGACTTAATGACACTGTCTCATAACCATTCTTCAATAATGGCAGGGCTAGTCACCCCCCACCCACCCACACTATTCACTGAATGCATTCTTATGCATAGAAGACAATGTTAAATATACAAAGGGCAATAAGGCACAGCCTCTATACCTCAGTGACACCTTTTAATAATTTCTGTTCATAGAAGCTCCATGCTTGTGGCTGTATCCAGATGGAATATTACATATTTAAATGTTTTGGGGATGACTCTGAGACTTTTAGTTAGAATGGTACTGTAAGGTCATGCTTCAGATCACCTTGTCTGCTTAACCACCCAGCAATTATAGATAAAATGTAATAACAACAACAAAAAACCTAGGAAACCAAACATGGCAAAGTTGGGCTCCAGACCACGGCAGGCATTCCACAGACCAGAAACAAAGCAGAAAAGCAAAGTGGTTAGTAGGGTTGATGGTACTGGGGGTCCCAGTCCTGGGTGCTGAGCAAGCAGAAGCCCCCTAGCAGCCTCTGCTTAGAATCTCTCTGACACATTGAAGTGAGTGACTCACAGATTGGCATTCTTTTATTCTGAAAAAAAAAAAAAAAAAAAAAAAAGTCCCAGGAACTGATATTATAAAACATCAATGCATTTTGGACCCATAATTAAATGCTTATACTTTGGATAAGCTGGATATTTTAACCAGTGACTCAGAACATTGATAGGTTTTCAGCAACAATAATAATAAATACTCGTTCAATGCTTTAATAGCACACACACATAGGAAGACTCATTAAATAATAATAAAAATTAATACTACGTCAAAGGGCTCTGACAGGCGTTTGGCCCTGGGCCTGGCACACAGTAAAGAGTGGTGCATTTCTCCTCCTGTAACTGCTGGGAGTCTATCTTGATAGTTTTAATCATTTTTGTCTTGTTTAAAACTGTCTAGGCTATATGAGTTGTCTTAATTAAATAAAGGCATATTAATACCTAGTATTTACCATCTCATACTGCCCTGTGGAAGTAGTCCCCCATCACTATCTAGGATTACCTTATAAAATTAGACAGAGTCACCTTCCAATCAGTTTGTAAACAACACGATCGTATTGTTTTATTCTCATGTGGGTACATATTTAATATCCTCAAATATCAAAATAAATTACTACTTTAAAACATACAGTGTTTTTTTAAAAAAATATTTCGTGTTTTTAGCGATTTTTAGAATAAATGGATATAGTTGAATTTTTCCATCTAATGACCTAAATTTTTCGTATCATCTTTAAGTCAGCTTCACTTTCAAGAATGTGAGATTATTATTCAGTCAACAGTTAGAAAGTACCTACAATGCACGTTGCATTCATTTCTAATGTTAGGGATTTATTTCAGTCACATACTTTAACACTGGATAAAGTTGCACATGCAGTGTTTGCTGTTCACTCAAGACTTCATTTTCTACACAATATAAATTCTCAGTTACGTGGGGGCAGTTGTCAGAGCCATGCCTCCCTTTCTCCAACAGAATGCGTGTTTGATTTTAGCAAAGAAAATCACCAAAAATAATTGAAAGTGTATGATTCTGGTATAATTTTTTTGTAGGTTTAGGTCCATTCCCTCAGGGCCCCTCTGTCCTTTATTTAACTCAATTTAATTCCCCTGTTCAAACCTCATTATATAAGAGTCAGGACATTTGGGTCTGAAACTGACTTGCTGAAATACATTTGCAAACTTGCTTACTAAAGTAACAAATTCAAACATTGTCTTTAAATCAGCAACATGCCACCATGAAATTGAGGCTGTGAGCGCGTGCGATCGTTCTCCCTACTAAAGTAATCTGAGACTCTACCTGCAAATCTGTAACTTCAAGGTCTTGCTGTGTGATGAAGTTACCAAATATGGGAGATTGACCTTTTCTTTCCAAAATTGATTAAATTAATTTCCAAGTTCCCCCTCTAGCCTTTGGCACCTTCTTTGACTTCCTTCTTATTAAATGCATAGCCTACTAAGGACTGTGTGGAAAGCTATTACTTGTATTTCTTTCCAAAGCAGCAGTTCTAGAAGTGAGGCTACATCTGTGGGCCACACTCCATTTAGTTGTCTGTGGCTGATTTATCTCCTATGCCCAACAGGTGTCATTGGGAGTTTACCCCAAAGGGCTGTGGATCACCCAAGTTTAGAGGGAAAGGCAAGGCAGCACTAATAGCTGGCACTGTCTGGTGGTGAAATTGAGAGTGGACCACAAATGTAGCAGGAAGGAGAGGTAGGGGAGACCAAGCAGTTACAGTCCACCCCCTTAATATAACAGCCCATTTCCAATGAACTGCCTCTGGACATATTTAGCCCAGTTTCATTTATCTGCCAGTTTATGTATTCATTCAACAAACTTCTGTGTTGCTGCTGAGATTCACCACATACTTTGCTAGGCACTGGGCATGTATCACTTTAGAAGACTAATTTTGCTGTCACGGATTTCACCATCTAGCAGCAGAGACAGGCTTGAAGAAAGTCACTACACTGGGTACCAAAAACACGGTAATGGGAGCATGAGCACACGGCCAGGGGGGCACAGATGAACCATGACTCTCTGTACTTGGGAGGCTCAAGTAAGTCTTCACAGAGTGAGGAGCCTTTGAGCTAAAAAGAGATCTCAAAATAAGAATGCAGTTAAGACTGTTATCAAAACTCCTGGAGGGAAAATCCTGCAAATGAGTCCTGGCATGACTTGGAGTATGCAATAGCAGGAGGTGTTGCTTACCTCCCTTTTCAATTTTACTTGAAAGAGAAAAAAAAAAAAAAAATACAAATTCAGCACCTTATACGGTGCCTCGTAATAGTAGGTATTGAATATATTTGCCAAATGAAAGAATACATTTATGTGTGCATATATTTTGAAAAGCGTAGGGAAGAGTACACTTTTATTTACTGTGAGACGCTGGAGGACTCCTATCTTAGTTTTAGCATTTGTTCTTGTATCTGACTCAGGCATCATTTTTTATGTCAATGGGGTGGAACCAAAATGAATTTATATATTAAATGTTCATTTAGGGACGTTAACCAAAACTTTTAAAGCTCTATGAAGGAGATTTTTAAAAAAATTTTGTCTGCATACTAATGAAAAGTAAGCCTGTTTTCTTTCCCTTTTCTCATGTAGTTTTATTAGTGCTATCAAATTTAATGACTCTTCTGCCCTTTTTTGCTGTCATACTATAATGACTTCAGATCCATATATGCTGATTTAGCTTTGAAAGCAAGTTGGGGAAAAAAGTAAATTACATTCTAACAGATTCTCCTTATGTTTGTATCATTTATTTTTTCTGTTTATATTCTCCAATAAGTAGTTAAGTGTTTTTTTGAAACCAGAAGCTAAGAAAGCCTGCTGTACTAGCAATACTTCTATTCATTATCGTTGAGATGCATTGCATCAAGGGCCAGCTTCGTGGGTGTGTGCCCCATGCAATTACAATCACACAAGGCTCCACTCTTAGAAGGCCCTGCACTTGGTTTAGTGCTCTGCTGCCGCCATCTTGGAATTCTTAGTAATGTTTGAACAAGGGGTTCTGTGAGTTCTATGGTCAGATTTGCTGACATTAAGAAAAACATTAATGTTTATGTTTTGACATATGTAAAACAACACTTTTACAATAATAGAAGCCTCTTAAAACTTACTGCAAGCATTCTCTTTCTCAAGTAAGCCATCCTGAGCCTCTATTCTCACTTACATGCCCCTCACTGTAACTTCTCCTGTCTCTGTGCATTAGTGTCAGCTGAGATGTGACCAGGGCTCTATTTTCAGTCCTTCCTTTCCTGTCAACTCACTAGCTGTTGCTTTATCACTAGCTGTTGCTTTATTCTGTCTCTTTACTTGACTTCTAGGACACCACTCTGTGCTGGTTTTCTTCTTACCTCCCTGGTAACTCCTTTTCAACCACCTCTGCTGGCTGCTCCTCCTTCTAAAATTGGGATGCACCAGGGGCCAGCCTATGCCAACTTCTTGGTACCTATTCCTTCCTGAACTCATTGCCTCCAGGTGTTACATGCCATCTCTATGCCAATCATTGCCAAATGTATATCTCTTTACGTGTCATCTCTACTTGGGTATCTAATAGACATCTCAAACTTAGTAAGTCCAAACTGAATTCCTGAACTTGCAGCTCAAAATCATTCTACCCGATCTTCCCGCATTTCAATGGAAAGAATTCTGTTGTTGCTTAGATAAAAAATAATAATCACCATATTCCCTCTGTTAGAAAATCTTGTTGGTTCCATGTTCAAAATATAGAATCAGAATCTGGTTATATCTTACCATCTATTAGGAGCTACAATGATCAGTCTCGGTTATTCTTAATACAGTGGCCAAAGTGTTCCTATTCCGAGGAATCGAAACTCAAAACTCTGTAATGTTTTCCTATTGAATTCAGAATAAAAGCCACTGTTCTCAAAATGGTCTACAAGACCCTACATGGTAGGACCCACCTCCTACTCACTCCTTGCTCACCTCATTCTTACTATTTTCTCTCGTCAAGTCTGGTTTCAGCCACACTGGCCCCTAGCCATGCCTTCAGTTACAGTACCATGTTGTCTTCTGTACCTAGAATGCTCTTTCCCTGGTAGCCACATGATTAACTCCACTGTGTTCCAATGTTTGTTCTATGGCACCTCCCCAGTGAAGCCTACCCAGACTTCTCTATACCAGTCGAAACCCCCTTCCCAGTGCCCCTAATCTCTGTTACTCTGTTCTACTTTTTTCTTTTTCCATAACATTAATCATCCTCTAATATAATTACTTATTTATTTTCTGTTGTCTCTTTGTCTGTGCCTGACACATTAGACAATCAATATTTGTCGAATGTGAAAGGAATGAAATATACCCAAAGATAACAAATACACCCAAAGATAACCCAAAGGTACTATTGTTCCTTTTTTTCTCTTTATCTCTCTTTAATCCCTTTTTACTTATTCATGTTCAAAAGAATATCCCCTTTTGAAGATATTTCTGCTTTATATAGCTGAATCTTTAATAAAGATTAGCTGGCAGAAATACAAGTAACAGTATTTCCAGCTAGAAATAATTTCAATTATATGACATACTTGAAGTTGTAAGAAAACTAACACCATTATACTCTAAGTTTTAATATTATAACCAGTTAAGAGGTTACCTTCTTTCTGTTTTATTACCTAAATTATTCAGATCAGGACTTGGAAAGATTTTTGTATAAGTGGGAAAGAATTGACATATCTCTAATTGTTGAGATAGCTTTTAAAATGTAGCTTATTTTACCCTTATGCACTGAATATTGCTGGGTTCTCTCTTGTGTAGAGATTTGACACTGAAAGCTTGGTAGGTTAAGACTCCTCCCAGACATAGGCAGTACCTTAAACACAGGCAATGCCTCATTCAGTAACTCTGTTGTCATGTGTTACATGTTTAGAATACATTTAGCTTCGGAGAGGTCATGAGGTAAAACATCGTGGGAAAGTTTCAAGTTATTATAGATACAAAAACTATGCTTCTAAAATACATTTGTAATTATTAATAATGCCATTCTTTAAAATTATTAATTTGTGCTTGCTTCGGCAGTACCTATACTTAAATTGGAATGATACACAGAAGATTGGCCGGGCCTCTGTGCAAGGAGGACATGTAAATTCGTGGAACATTCCATATTTTTTCAAAAAATTAAAACCAGAACTACCATATGATCTAGTAATTCTACTTCTGGGTAATTATCTGAAGACATTGAAAATGTCAGTTTGAAGACATATATGCATGCCTATGTTTATGTACAATAGCCAAGATATGGAAGCAACCTAAGTGACCATTAATAGATGAAGAAGATGTGGTAGAGATACGATGGAATATCACTCACCCATAAAAAATGAATTAAATCTTGCTGTTTGGGGCAACATGAATGGACCTAGAGGGTATTATGCTAAGCAAAATAAGTTAGGCAGAGAAAGACAAATACTACATGATCTCACTTGTGGAGTCTAACAAACAAAACAAATGAATAAACAAAACAGAAACAGACTCATAGGTACAGTAAACAAAATGTTGGTTACCAGAGTGGGGAGGGGGTGTTGGGTGGGTGAAATCGGTGAAGGGGACTAAGATGTACAAACTCGCAGTTATAAAATTAGTAAGTCATGAGTATATAACGTACAGCATAAGGGATATTGTCAATAATATGGTAATAGCTTTGTATGATGACAAATGGTAACTAGACTTATTGTGGGGGTCATTTTGTAATGTATAAAAATATCAAATCACTATGATGTACACCTGATACTAATAGGATATTGTATGTCAATTACACTTCAATAAAAAATGAAAAATAAATAAAAGTAATAATTTGTTCAATGATAAATGAGCTAGAGTCCATTTAGTATTCCTTTCTTAAAAGTATAATTTTAAAAATTATGAAAATAGTATCATTATAGTTTTTATAAAAATAAAGAACAAAAAATTAGCCTTAAGTTTACCACTATAACACAACCATTTTCATTTTGCATGAGTGTTTTCTTTTTGCATATTTATCTTTCACACAGTTCTAATAGGGTACATAGTTTTTATCCTGTCTTTTTTACTTAGATATATGTCATGTCTGTTTCCTCATGTTGCTATGTAGTCATTATCAAGAGTAATTTTTCAAAGTTACATAATGGTCCCTAGTGTAGCCATACCGTAGTGAGCCTAAATATTTTCCAGGTGTTAGAAATTTAAATTGCTTTCAAATTTTTTTTAATCATAAATAACTTTATAATGAAAACTTCTGTGTTTGTAGCTTTTCCTGGATCATTTTCCTAGGATATATTCTCAAAGGTGAAATTCTTGTTTCACACAATATGAACATAGTAATGACTCTTGATATATTGCCAACTGACTTTCCCAAGTGATTGAACCAATTTTCCGCGTGTAGCAGTGTATGAAAGTGAAGTTTCACTGCACCCTTGCCTGTGATTTCTCGTTTCCCCCCTTTCCTTGAACCTTGTATTGTTAGCATTAAAATGCTGGTATCCCATGCCAGGATGGGAATTTAGAAAGCAGTGTTGGGATGTCAGATGTCTGATTCTGTTTTTCTCTCCAAAAGAAGGGAGAGAATTGGTTGAATGTGTTTGACTTAGTCGTATGTCGAAGGATTGGGAAAAAGATATACATTGTTGGACTGATCAGTTGAAGAAATTTGATATTTATATCACATTAGTGTATGTGATGTAATCTGGCTATTTTGCCATCACAGAGCTTTACTTTGCTGTTTGAGTCTGGAACAAATAGGTTCACAAAAAGACATTACATTTATATGTTGGTTTTCTAAAATCTTAAGTGATATAAGAAACATGCAACCCAGTTTTATATTTCCAAACATTTTTGCTTAATTTTGGAGGATCACATGATTCCACTTAATTCCATAGAATAAATAATTTATCCCTTAAGAGAGTTAAATTCAGTTGTTTCTGATGGAGGGTTGGATATTGGTCATCCAAAGCTGTAGATAAAGCATCTAGAACTTTCCTCCACAAGTGATGGTGAATAGAGGCTGAGGGAAGAATTCTGTCTTGGAAAAGAGGTGAGAATGTTGGTAAGACTTTAGGTCAGCATCATTTAATAGTAACGTTGTTCTACAACACTAAATAGTTTTGAAGTACGTTCACATTCACCGTCTCACCTGGGAAGTTAGTAGAATGAAACATTTTGCTATCAACACGCAGAGAAGTTTCGGGACAAACCCAGGGACTCATGGTGGATTAGGGTGTGCCTGCACGATGTGCACTAGACTGTCATACAAGGCTTTTGGCTGCAAGTCTCCGATTTTATTATACCACAGAACAGTTTTTTAAACATCTCCTTATTCTTTCATACGTACGTTCATTGAGCTCATGTTCTACCCTCTGTGGCATTGATGTGTGCCTTCACAGACAGCCCAGTCTGGTGTAGGAGTCAGGTCTGCAAAGACGTCAGGGTAGCATGTGCGGTTAAGTGCTGCAGCACAGCAGATGTCAAGGGCTGGAGAGGCTCAGAGAGGGGAGGGCTGGCTCTGCTGGAGAACCAGGTGATATTTATATTAATGGTGAGGGTGGTATTGGTGCTGTGTCCCTCAAGGGTCAGGAAGGACCACCCTTGTGGATCTCTTTGACTGTGGCCAATGAGGGCTGGTGAGATTGCTAAGAAAGCACACAGATACTGTGTCAAGATTTGTATGAAGGGCTAAAGGAGATGACTCCTTCCCCCTCTGCTGTGCAGAGTTATTCCATGTTGCTTTCTTTGCAGACCAGCTTTGTATGGGCTACTCCCGTTTCTCGGGAGTTCTCCTTCCTTGATTCTGGATTACATAGGACATGAGGAAGGAACACTTGGGATATTCTAGGAACAGAAATAAAGACATTGAGACTAGAAATTAGGGTATTTAGTAGTTGAAGTTGGAGAGCAGGGAAGATCCAGATCTTGGTAGGAAGTTTAGAATTTGTTCCAAGTGCAACAGGCAGCTATTGGAGGGCTTTAAGCAAGAAGCCAAAGGATCTGCTTTATCTATAATTTTAATATTATGGTCTAGAAGAATTTTAGGAAAAGTGTATCTCAGTGAATTTTGGCACTTGGTACACAGACGATTTGGATGATGGCTTTAGATTAAAGAAAGGAGAGGAGACAGTTGTTACTTAAAGAAGAGGGGATGACACCAGGATTTAGTTCACACCCACGTGTGTGCTTTTTTCCTCCCCTTGGTCTCAGGCCATTTGGCAGGTTGCCAGTTCAGGACAGAACGGGACGTCAGGGATTCCTCTCCTCCCTCCAAGTTTTCTCAGACCTTGTTTTCACATTAAGTGACTTGCAAGATCCTGCCCATGAGTAACTGATATTACTGCTCTTTGCTTGGCAGCAGCTCAGCCACTCCAGTGAGCCAATGCCATGTTCATGATGAAAATGAACAGCCAATTGACTCAAGAGACTTTCAGACTTAAGCCACCGCAGTCATTTCTTTATGCAGACAGTCCCTGACTTAACAGTGGTGGAGTTACAGTTTTTCAACTCTGTGATGGTGCAAAAGCCATAGGATTTCAGTAGGAACTGTACTTAGATTTTGAACTTGGATCTTTTCCTGGGCTAATGTTATGCGGGATGTCCTCTCTCCTGATGCTGGGCAGTGGCAGCCACAGTTCCCAGGCCACCACACAATCAGGAGGGTCAGTGACCTATCCTATTGACAGCCATTCTGTCTCCATGCAACCATTCTGCTTTTCACTTTCAGTACAGCATTTAATAAATTACATGTGCTGTCCAACTTTATTCTAAAATAGGCTTTGTGTTAGATGATTTTGCCCAGTTGTCGGCTAACGTAAGTGTTCTGAGCATGTTTAAGGTAGGCTAAGCTCACCTATGGTGTTTGGTTAGGTTAGTGTATTCGGTGCATTTTTGACTTACAATATTTTCAGCTTACAGCGGGGTTATGGAGTTGTAACCCCATCGTCAGTGAAGGAAGATCTGTACCTTCTTATCCCTTAATCCCCCGTCCTTCCCAATTATAGCAGGTGGGGAGAAGTGTTCCTAGGTGTTGCAGGAGGATCATTGAGTGTCTCTCTTTAGGCATTTAAAGTTGAATAAGGAGCAATGGATTCTGCTGCCTGACACTGATACTAGTAAGCTGCCAAACTGTACCCTGAGACTGAAAGGGGCAGAGAAGTGACAGGAAGGGTGGGCTCTGCCAACTGGGGCTTAGGGCTTGGAGAAATTCTGTTGAGAATGAAAACACTGAGATTTTACTAGTTAAATTCTGATATTCAAATCAGATCTTCACTAATCTGACATTCCAGAGCTTCCTTTAGTGTAAATGAGCATGCAGAAGCTGCTTAACAGGGAGAACAATGGGAGACTCAATTTCTTTACCTGTTTATTCTGGTTCCTTGAATTGCTTTTCCCTTAATTACCTGTAATCTAATTCCAGTTTCTTTTTCAACACCCTGTTGCTTGTGCCCTCACCACCTCCCTCCGTCTTCTCTCTGTTTCCTCCGTGTCCTATTTGTTCTTCTCTCTAAGATTTGTGGCACTTACCACATTGTGACCGACATTCTCTTCTCTTTAGACTGTAAGTTCTCTGAGGGTTAGGATCATGGTTTATTAATTACCATCTCCTCTTGTGCTTGGAGGATCCTTCAGATTATATGAATTTAATGTGTTTTAAGTTTTTTATTTTGGTGGAAATCGTTGGAAAATTCTATCATATACTCTTATGCCACCTTAGGATGAGAGAGACATTGAACATTTTCTTATGGCCCTGAGACATTGTGCTCTCCATTTATTATTCTTGACTTCGGAGGTATCCGAGACCATATTTCCTTATATTAAAAACTTTGGAGCCTACAACTTTTAAAATACAGTTTCAATTTTAGTTTTTTGAAATTATTTTGTCTCTTCCTCCTTGTTACAACTGATCTGGTCTACTGCTTATAGGCCAGAGCTTGATTTCACACCTGCTTGCCTGGGGGGGATTGAGGTCTTTGAACTATCTGTTAGAATGGAAAATGCGTAAGCTTTATGGTAAGGTGGTCACACAGCATTCTTAGGTCAATGGTCGGGCCTTGAGTCAGGAAGGCAGCTAGATGTCTGCTGTATAAAGAAGTATGTGGTTACTATCAGCCACAAAGACTTCCTTCCTTCTAACTTTCATGATTTGAAACATTTTTACAGAAGCAGTCACCCTCCTCCTTTGTTGACCTAGCTCTGACAGGGCCAGCCTGCCAAGCCAGGCGAGCACTTCCCTCAGGACCTTTGTATGTGCTGTTCCTCCTGCCCAGATTGCTCTTTTGACAGACATTCTTATGGTTGGCTTCCTCACTTCCTTCAGCTCTTTCTTCAAATATCTCGGTCTTTGTGATGCCTTCTGTGACTGCTTATATAAAATATTACCGATCCCCATGCCTCCCCCAGCCCTCCCTTTCCCATTTATCCTGTGTGGCAGATTGTTATAATAATGAATCATGATTCTCTGTATCTCAGCCCCTATGCTGAGGATCATTGCTGTTGCCTTCCGCAAGAAATGCATTATACTTGCCTATTCTCTTGAATCTATGCTGGGCCTCGTGACTTGCTTTAAATAGAATATGGCAGAAGTGCAAATTCTAGAGCTGTACTGTCTGATGTGGTAACTCTTAGCTAGCTCTATATGGCCACTTATATTTAAATTAAATTAATTACAATTAGGTAAAATTTAAAATCCATTTCTTTGATTCAGTTCATCATAGTTCAAGTACCAAATGTTGCATGCCACCAGTGGTTACCATATTAGACAGCATGGTTTTAGAGCATTTTTATCAGTGCAGGAAGTTTGATTGGACAGAGCTGTTCTAGAGTCTATGCCTTAAGAGATCTTGCAGCTTTCACTCTACTCTTTGGGAACACTAATTACCAGGTTTCGAAGAAGCCCAGTCCAGCCTACAGGGCATTTAGAGACCGTAGAGAGAAACTGTGGTATTCCAGCCAGTAGCTGACAATAATTTCTAGACATGTGAATGAACCCATCTTGGACTTGCAATCGCAGTTAAATGACAGATGACCATAGCCGCAGAAGTAATCTCTTGTCACACCAGCAGGGGAGCTGGACAACTTGCCAATCCAAAGAATCTTGAATAATAAGTTGTCATTGTTTTAAGCCAATACGTTTCTGAAGGATTTAATGCACAGTAGTAATAACAGAGTCACCCTTCAGTCTAATGACTCCAGTAGTTTTGAAACTATGCTCTATGCAGTTACCTCATGGATTAGGATGTAGAAAAAAAGGGGAAGATGGAGTGAGTGCATACCACACTTTTCAGTGAAATCTATTACTTGTTTATCTAAGGAGAAAAAAAAATTTTTGCTAGTAATTCCACAATAATCAACAATAAAGTAAAATGCTTAGTATTGACTAGCTGATAATTAGTTAATAGGAAGGAGTGCCTGGCTGGCTCAGTGGGTAGAGCATGTGACTCTTGATCTCGGGGTTGTAAATTTAAGCCCCATCGTGGGTGTAGAGATTACTTAAAAATAAAATCTTTCAAAAAATACTTCTGATAATTAGATTATAGGAGAAAACTAACTTTTCCTCAAAAAATTATTTACTTAGTAATTTGCAAAGTATACAGATCAAATAATCCAGAGCTAACTGGAATCCAGTAATTTAGGATATCGAATTTAGTATAATCACATGTGGGAGACTTTGTTATATTTTGTTCCTCCCTATTTTGGAATCCTACCTGGTATTTAATCTGAAAGCATTCCTTCTTTTATTCCTTATTCCCTAAGCATTTATTGAGTACTTTCTATATATGTCTAGGCAAGCACTGAAGAGAATTTCGAGTGATTAAGATGTGAGCCTTATCCTAGAAGAACTGACAATGTAAAGGAGGGGACAGATGCATGGTCACAATATATTAGGATGAACTATGCCAGAGAAATAGGAAGTGCTCTGGAAACCCTGAGGGGGAACATACTGAACATACAGAACGAGCTACTCCTTTGCGGATGGGTGGGGATAGAGGTTAGACATAAACAGATTACCTTGGGAACTTTTTTGGGAGAAAGAACAGAATTATTATTTTAATAGTAACTTTATTGAGATATTATTCACACAGCATAAAATTCAAAAAACAGTTCAGTAGCTATTATATTCACAGAATTGTACAGCCATCATCATTATCTAGATTTAGAACATTATCCCAAAAAGAGACCCCACAGCCATGAGCCGTCACTCCCCCATTCCCCTAACCATCCAGCCCTAAGCAACCACTGTTCTACCATGTGTCTCCATAGCCTTACCCTTTGGGCATTTCATAGTAATGGGCTTCTGTGTCTGCCTTTTTTCACTCAGCATAACATTTTCAAAGTTCCTCCATATTGTAACATGGATCAGTATTTCATTCATTTTTATTACTGACAAGGACTCTCATTATACGGATAGACAACATTTTGTTTATCTGTTCACCAGTTGATGTTTGGGTTGTGTCCACATTTTGGCGATTATGAATAATATTGGTATGAACATTCATGCATGAGTTTCTACGTAGACGTATACTTTCAGTTCTCTTGGGTATGTACCTAGAAGTAGAATTGCTGGGTTATATGGTAACTCTATGTTTAACATTTTAAGAAACTGCCGAATTGTTTTTCAAAGTGGCTGCACCATTTTATCATTCCACCAGCAGTATATAAGGATTCCAACTTCTTCACATCATTGCCAATACTTGTTATTGCCTGTGAACAGAATTGTTTTGAATGAAAATATAAAGTCATTAAAATAGAAGAATTCCTATTAGATTATGTTATACTCACTTAAGGCAGCCCATATATAAGTCATGTGCTATTAGAACCTAAAGCTGAATGCCACTTTGTAGCTCTGTATACAAAACAGCTCTGTTAAGGTCTAATTATCTTATCATTAATGTTCACCAGGTGGTTAGGAAATGCTGGTTTTCTTTTATGTCTAATTGAGAGGTAAAGGGTGGTGAAATGATTATATGTATAATACTGTTGAAAGTTAAGCCCTTTTCTGACATGCAATTAAATGTAATTGAAATAGGACAAATTGAATAATAAAATTAAATTTGCAAAATATCATATAAACAGGTATTATTAAATGTACACTCTTCTCTGGGATATTTGGGTGGTGAATTGGCATTCGGGCTCGAGCCCTACATTTTTACTTACTTGGCACGTTTCCAGCTGCCCACACTTGCCTCTTCTACTTCCCTCTCTTGGCATATCAAAGGAGATCATGAGACAGTCCCCTGCCAACGCCCTATGCAGAGAGCTTGTTTTAAAAAGTGCTGAAGTTTCATGTGGTTAGGAAGGAAAATAGATTCTCCAGTCCTGTGAGGCATTCTCAGACTCAGATTTGTTTTTCATGAATCTGGGAGACCTGACAATGATACTGTGAAAAACGGAAATGTGAATTGGACAGTCATAGCCCCCTACTATCTTGTCCCTCTCTTCAGTGGCTTCCCAGTGCCCATTATTGGTTGTCTCAGATGCTTCGTTAGGACATCATACAGTGTTTTTTGTGACCTGATAATCTGCTTAGCAGTTCAGCACTAAATGTTTATAGTTCCCTAAGTGTGCGCACAGTCATACTCCCTTGTACTTTTGCTAGTGTTTCGTTTCCTCTTTTGGAAGCACTCTTCTCACTCTACAAGACTCCGTTTAGACACCACCCCCACGAGGAAGCATTTCCGATCCCCCTACCTCTACCAGGCCCCAAAGCACTGATGTTGGGTGCCTTGTTTACCACAGTGAAAAACAAAAAGCAAACAAACAAAAAATCCAGAAAATGCCCTTGACCTTGTGGAGGTTATATTTTATCCAAGAGAAACAGATGAGAAACAATAACCATAATAACTAAATACCTGCTTTGCCTAGTAGAAGGCGATGGGAAACGTAGCAGATGGGAGAGGTGGAATTCTACATTAAATAGCATGGGTGGGTGGGCCTCACTGAGAAGGCCTCTTGGGAGGAGGAATATACCACATGGATATCTGGGGAAAGAGCCTTCCAGGCAGAGTAAACAGCCAGCCAGTGAAATCTCCCGGCACGAGAGCATCTGTGTTAAATTGGTAAAATTCCAGCCATGAAGGAAGTTGACTGGCTAGTGTTCCCAAGTATCCTTTCTGTAGACAAATACATATTCCCATTTAGATGTCTGAAATTCTAAAAACAGTTTTCACACAAATGTCTCTGATGCTATTTCCGCTCCCCAGACCCCTAGCCACTGTGCATTTTGTGGACCAATAACAATCCAGAACTCCCATTTGGGCACCACTATACACCTAAATCATATGGATTCTATTATCTTCTTTCTCCACCGTGAGATCAGGATTCACATTCTGTGAAATATAACCCATAATCACTGTGTGTTTCCAGAGGACCGGCCCTGCTTCTGTGCTCCCTTCTCTGAGTCACATTCCTTTATGCTCTGTCTTCTCTGTTTTTAATTTCCTTCCCCATCATCACCCAGTTGGTGTTTCTTGGCTTCCCTTTTGTGCCAAGTCTGTAAACACTGCCTGTGGATCCTCGTCCTACTTGATCAACCAGAAGAAGGAGATGTTCTTTGGGTTCCTTCACTTTCCTTTTAGCAGCTTGCATCAAAGGGGTTCATGTCTGGGACTTCACTTTCAGAAAGAAGAAATCTAGCACAGCCCTTGCACATTATTTTAAGAATCTTTACCTCTCCCACATTTACTGGTTGGATTTGGGCTTGGGGGAATGAATACTCTGGATCACTAAAATTTTCATAAATCTGCTACATTGCCCACTATGTTTCACTGCTGGCTTTTAAGCCACATGCTCTTGCATATCATTATTTTATATTTTATATTTCCAGGTGCTTTGGGAGGTAAATTCTGGGAGTATTTTCATCAATCTGGAGCTTCTTGCTATAACAACACAATAATCTAAATTTAAAGGATAGGCTCCAGACCTGAAATGTGTGTATATATTTCTGGATTAAAATGTATTTTCCCCGTTTCTCTTATGTCTCTTCTATTTCCACATATCAGAAACTTTAAATGTCAGAAGATCATCTTATTTGTCCTGAATGTCACACCTTGGGACTTCTTCACAAGCCACATTTCTCAATAGAGATGGTGAAGGTTTTGTCGCACAGTCATTTCATGCTCACAGGTGCTAACTGATATGGGGGTTTACTGATTTGTGCTTGCTTCACAGTCTGGTTATATAGATGCTATCAATGTACCCAGGGATTTTAGAGAATGGTCCTTTTTTGCTGTTGTTCACTTTATCCTTTTAATTAAAATTTTTTGTCAAGATAATAATTGTAAATCATTTAAAAGTCAACTAATATTCACAGTGCTTATTGGAAAAACCAGTGTTCTGTCATTCATCTCCCCTCACCCTTCCCCACCAGTAATGTTCTCTTTTAAATTCATTACTGCTGGGGCACCTGGGCAGCTCAGTTGGTTCTAACTCTTGATTTGGGCTCAAGTCATGATCTCTGGGTCCTGGGATCAAGCCCCATGGGCTCCTGTTCAGCAGGGAGTCTGCTTGGGATTCTCCCCCGCCCTCGCCCCGCTCACTGACACACTCTCTCTCTCTCTCTCTCTCAAATAAATAAATAAATAAATAAAATATTTACAAAAAATAAAATAAAATTAATTACTGGTGTTTTTCTGGTGTTTAGTTCTGGTTTTCACAGAGATGATTATTCTGGTGTTTCTAGATTTTTTTTCTTTTATTTACTGTAGAAGATGAGGATTTAGCCTGCAAATACCCTGTCATCCCAACATAGTTATGCCAAATGCTATTTTAAAAAAATAGTTGTGTTCAGAAGCAAAAACTGTATTGATTCTAAAATGGTTCTAGAATACAGTATTTTAGAAAACAAAAACCAAAGTTTTCATAATGCATTATCAGGGAACTGCACTAAAAGGAAAATATTAGAGCCAGGAGGTGTTTATGTATATAATTTTAAGAGGATAACAATAATATTAGCAACAATTTTGATTTTGCTTCAGCATTCAAATGGCACAGGAAAAAATCTTCATTTCCTCTTACCTTGCAGTAGTCCGTGAGTGAGCTTTGTTTTTAAACTCTAGTCAATTAGAGTCTTAATCACCAAACATTTTATGGGAGCAGAGGTGAAAGTTTAACCCTACTTAAAAGAACAAAAGTACTAAAGGCAGACTGTTCTGAGAATCATCAATTTGCATGAAAAACCTCAAAAGGGAAAAATTGTAATTGCCTCAGCGTGAGAGGTGGAACGTATTTGAAGATAATTGGAGACTGTCTTTTATGTGTTCTCTTTGGTTTAGTTTTGATTTCATGTACTTTAATTTGTTTCCATCTTAGTTTTTTTCTTTAATATATTCTAAAGAATGTAAAACACTTCCGAGGATCTCATTACTACTTGTGAAATTGCCTGCTTCTGTACTATTGGATGTAATTTTTTTTGTCAGTCTTATAAGAAAAAGGTATCTTTGAACAGGCTATTCTATTTTAGCAATCTGACCGGAGTGATAACCCTAAAAGTACATTTTGTGTAAGCTCAAATATACTATAACAATTTCCCTTAGGTGGCTATTGTAAAGATTTTTGTTTTGCATCTTTAAGTCCTATCATCTTTTTGCTTTTATTCATGTTTCATCATTAATGTGTGTAAAATTTGTATTTTCACTTCGGACTTTGCTTAGATGGTTATTAGTCATTCCCTTGACAAGTATGGTCCGTAGTCTAATTGAAAATGTTTCATTACTTGGTGAACACAATAGGTTACAGATTCAACTTTTGCTTCTCTTTGCAAAGGCCCTGAGACGAGAGTTAAAGGAGAAAGAGTATTCTGTTCTGAATGCTATAGACCAAGCTCGAGTTTTCCTGGCTGATCAGCCAATTGAGGCCCCTGAAGAACCAAGAAGAAACCTACAATCAAAAACAGGTGAGATCGGTTTCTTTCGTACGTCATAAAAACACATACACATGTGAGGGGAACAAAAACCCGAACTCAAGTAGGAAATTTCCTTACAGTATTTCAAGATCAGATATTACAATTTTTCTTCTCAGTGTTAGTTTAATCAAATATGTCATTATTTAACAAATATCTAGATTTTTACATTAAAAATGAAATGACTGTATACATCAATATCCTTATTTTAAAGGGAAATTAACTGCAGACAAATAGATTTAGTAAAAGGCATACTATAAAAGTAATTTCTTTGAGAAACAAAAATTTATATTTCTTATATTCAAACAAATTGCATGATAAATGCAACTAGAGGAGTGGTATTTAGAATGCAATATATATAAATATATAAATAAAGATTTTTTAAGCTTCTGTTTTTTTTCAAATTACTTTTTAAAATAAGACACTAAAATAAAACACCTTTCTTTTACAAGCAGACAACAGAATTTATTTAATTTAAAATTAATCTATTCATGTACTATTTATGTACTTTGGCTGAAAATGGAAACAGTAACTACCTTCTTAGCAAATAACGGTAAATCACGCAATACATTTAAGAGATGAATTTGGGGCCAACATAGATCTTTATTATGATTTTTAACTGTTGGCAATAAAAGCATTCTGATGCATTTTTAAAAACAAACATGCCATTCAAAATATTTTTCATCGTTCATTTCACATAGTGAAGGCAGACCTGAAAGACTGCCTCATGCGGTGTCCGGCAGCATAATTCATAAGCATTTATTACTTGTAAGAAAAGTACAGTTGCAAAATGCTTTCTTTGTAGCTGAAACTGGAGCAGACATTGAGACAAGTAGCCATTTTCCTTCTCAGCCTTTGTCAGAGTAGCCCTGCTTCAACCTGAATAAATTTCCCATCAAGATCATGATGTTCTTAATCCTCTGAGCCTAGCTTTATATGTGTGTCTATACACACACACACACACACACACACAGCTTACTTACTATCTTTCCTAGCGTTCATTTTTATTTTCTGCGGGTAGCATCCTTCTCTTTCTAGTCAGCCTACTGGCGACTTAAGTCATTGCTGGGTCTCTGCCTTTCAACAAACCCCACGGTCTGCAAATCACTCGTAATTGATATTTCTGGCTTTGAAGAAGTATTCCGTCTGAGGATTCTGTTATATCTGTATTACACACACACATACACACACACACACAGATGCACACAGCGTACACACGTACACGTAATAGGTGCTTACTGCACAGTTGCTGAATGAATGTGTGCGTGAGCTGAGCACCTGTGGGGATGCTTGGGCAGTGAGCAGGTTCAGGGAACAGGAAGACCACACTGGGACAGCATCATCACAGCAGCAGGGAGGAGCGGAGCAGCAGTGTGCCTGGGCAGGAGGCGGGAATGAGGGGCTTGTACGTGCTGTCTGGTCCAGATTGCCTAGGACCTGGAAAGTCCGAAAGAACATTTCAACTCAATACAACAAGAAAGAAGGCGCTGTTACAATTGTTGTTAAGCTTGGAAGTAAAATAAGTTCGCTCATCTCACCTTATCCAACGTAAAGTCCACCTTAAATCAGCGTTTCTTGTCTCCTTGCTTCCCCAGTACTTTCCAGAGAGTAGAGGCAACATTTTTATAATAAGCTACTTTGTAGCAGCAAAAAAGTGTTATTATATCACTAAAGCTTTGCTTTGCTATAAATTTGCCTTCTTGGTGATTAGTCAATTTAAGGGGTTCCATAATATTGCTTTTTTGAGTTCTTATCTTGCTGTTACATTTGGTATATTTCTAAGCCCCATTTCAAATACCATATCGGGGGGCAAGAAAAAAAGTCATCAATTTAACTTGATGATTTTCTTGGTTTTTGGTTTTTTATGATTAGCAATTTTTATACTTTCCTCCTTTCCTGATATTGCTTTCTGCAATGCTGGTTGATTTTACCTGCTGGTAAAAGTAAATGAAAGAAAATTATCCATAATAGCTTTTATACTTTTGTTGTTTACCATGCATTATGGAGCTGCTATCAGAAATAGAGCATTTGAACATTAGTTGTCCTTTGTGATGCTACTTGAAGTACTCACTGTTGGAGGGATAGAGCAGGGACAAATGATATAATGATTTTTTATTCCATTTAATAAGCAGTTATTTATTGGGTATGCTCTGTGTACTGTGCATAGGGGCACACAGTGGATCCATATCTTTACTTTTAAGTAACTATTTCAGAAAGTACTTCTCTGCACAACTTTTCGAAATACCCTTTATCTTCCAGCTCTTTTGTTTCCATTTTTTTCTATTATCGATTATCTTATAGTGTGTTTGGGGGGGAGGTGGCAATCTGTGGCATTTTACTTTATTGCTGAGTATTACAGGTATGAATTGCTCTCAGGAATCTGTTAATTGAGAAATGCTATTAAAAACAAGCAAATTAATTATTTCAGCCAAATGATAAGTTGCTGACAAAGAATCTCATCAGGTATGCTCTACTAGATATTTCCCCTTTCCCCCCCAGTTTTAGTGAGGCATAATTGACGTATAACATTATAGAAGGTTAAGGAATACAACATAGTGATTTGATGTATATATAGCTTGTAAACTAATTACCACAATAAGTCTAGTTAAATTCGTCACCGCACACAGTTACAGATTCTATTTCTTTGTGATGAGAACTTTTAAGATCTAGTCCCTTACCATCTTTCAAGTATGTATATTTTAAATATTTGAAAATCATTACTAATATTGCTGCCTTACTTTAAGCTCTTGCCATTTTTTTGTTAGGACTATTGTAAGTTCTTTCTTCTTTGGTATCTCGGCATCAACATAGAAACTACAGTGATAAATCTGACACTCAGAACTGGCATTTGCTCCCCTGGTTTAAAAACCACCAGTAGCCCCTGGACAGGCATCTGAACTCCTTCCCCTGGCACACAAGGCTGCACAGGGATTTGGCCTCAGTTTTCCTGGGTGGTGGCATCTCATCTCTCTCTCTGCCCCAAACTGATGTCCATTTGACACCCAGCTGCTAGTGACGTTCTGCGGTTAATGGTCTTCCTTCCCTTTAGCCTGTTGCCTCCTATCCTGGTTTTTTCTGCCTGGGGGTCTATCTTACCTGGTTTCCGATTCCTTCCTTATTTGCCCACCCAGCCCCTGCTCATCCTGTCCCAGTCGGCGAGGGCTCACTGTCTTCCTGGCTGCCTTCCTCTCTCAGCTGTCCTCCTCTCTCAGCTGTCCTCTGTGCTTCCCTGCCATCTCTCTATGTTACCAAGATCTGTGTCCAGAGCTCAGCCCTTCCCTTCCTTAGTGATCTTTCTCACTTATTGAGAAGCTGACAGAGTGTGAAAAATTATCTGAGCAGCCAAAATTATACAGTGAAGATCCTACTCTTACTCATGGAAAAGCTGCTCTCTCAGAGGTATTAACTCTTACTTTAGACACTGTTGTAACTAGTTTAACTTGTTTCCCAGTGAATGGTGGGTATGTGGCAAAACAGAAATGACAGGACAGGGGAAAAGAGTGACAGGGAGCAATGGCTGCTGGCAGTCTGACCGTAAGGAGGAGAAAGAAATTCTAGAAAGGTTATACGAGACTTCTAAAATAAAAAAAACAGAGTAGCCTTTGGGGCTTTTTACAATTAAAAAAAAAAAAAACTGAAGCTATGAATTATGGTTTGTTTATTTTTGAAGACAGAATATAAATCAGTTAAAAGAAGGCATAGGAATTTATACTACGTTTTAGTATATTTCATTTTAAAATGGCAACCATAAAAATCTAGGGCTAAATAGGTAAAGTGTAGCTGTCTGGAACACTAACTCCTCAGAATTACTCATTCCACCTATAAATGGTTCTTAAGTAAATATAATTTTTAATTAAACTGAAATCATCTGAATAATTATATTTTACAGAGTTCACAACTTTGTCAGTAGCCCCCTTATCTTGTTGAAGCCATATGGAACTGTTTAATTTGATTTAATCTGTATCATGTCACTATATTAATTTTCTTTTTAACACAATTGAATTGTTTTTCATTTGATTTTAATCACCTGGTTTGTATCTATGAAGAGGTAGAATGATAGAGCAGTAAATCTTTCATCATCCTTTTTATTGTTCATTGTACTTCTTTTTTAATAATAATTTTTATTATATTTTGTTAGTCACCATACAGTACATCCCTAGTTTTTGATGTAAAGTTCCATGATTCATTACTTGCATATAACACCCAGTGCACCATGCAATATGTGCCCTCCTTAATACCCATCATCGCCCTATCCCAATCCCCCACCCCCCTCCCCTCTGAAGCCCTCAGTTTGTTTCCCAGAGTCCATAGTCTCTTATAGTTCATTCCCCCTTCTGTTTACCCCCCCTTTCTTCTTCCCTTTCTTCTCCTACCGATCTTCCTACTTCTTATGTTCCATAAATGAGTGAAACCATATGATAATTGTCTTTCTCTGCTTGACTTATTTGCTTAGCATTATCTCCTCCAGTCCCGTCCATGTTGCAGCAAATGTTGAGAAATCATTCTTTTTGATGGCTGAGTAATATTCCATTGTATATATGGACCACAACTTCTTAATCCAGTCATCTCTTGAAGGGCATCTCGGCTCCTTCCATGATTTAGCTATTGTGGACAATGCTGCTATGAACATTGGGGTGCATATGGCCCTTCTCTTCACTACGTCTGTATCTTTGGGGTAAATACCCAGTAGTGCAATTGCTGGATCATAGGGTAGCTCAATTTTTAACTTTTTAAGGGACCTCCACACTGTTCTCCAAAGTGGCTGTACCAACTTGCATTCCCACCAACAACGTGTGAGGGATCCCCTTTCTCCACATCCTCTCCAACATTTGTTGTTTCTTGCCTTGTCAATTTTTGCCATTCTAACTGGTGTAAGGTGGTATCTCAATTTGGTTTTGATTTGAATTTCCCTGATGGCTAATGATTTTGAACATTTTTTCATGTGTCTGTTAGCCATTTGTATGTCTTCATTGGAAAAGTGTCTGTTCATATCTTCTGCCCATTTTTTGATTTGAGTATTTGTTTCATGTGTATTCAGTTTGAGATATTCTTTGTAGATCTTGGATACCAGTCTTTTATCTGTGGTGTCGTTTGTAAATATCTTCTCCCATTCCATGGGCTGCCTCTTAGTTTTTCTGACTGTTTCCTTGGCTGTGCAGAAGCTTTTTATCTTGATGAAGTCCCACAAGTTCATTTTATCTTTTGTTTCTCTTGCCTTTGGAGATGTGTCATGAAAAAAGTTGCTGTGGCCGATGTCAAAGAGGTTGCTGCCTATGTTCTCCTCTAGGATTTTGATGGATTCCTGTCTCACATCAAGGTCTTTCATCCATTTGGAGTTTATCTTTGTGTATGGTGTGAGAGAGTGGTCAAGTTTCATTCTTTTGCATGTAGCTGTCCAATTTTCCCAGCACCATTTATTGAAGAGACTGTCTTTTTTCCACTGGATGTATTTTCCTGCTTTGTCAAAGATTATTTGCCCAGAGAGCCGAAGGTCCATTTCTGGGTTCTCTATTTTGTTCCATTGGTCTATGTCTGTTTTTGTGCCAGTACCATGCTGTCTTTGTGATCACAGCTTTGTAGTACAGCTCGAAATCTGGCATTGTGATGCCCCCAGCTTTATTTTTCCTTTTCAACAGTTCCTTGGCGATTCGGGGCCTTTTCTGTTTCCATACAAATTTAAGGATTATTTGTTCCAGTTCTTTGAAAAATGTCCTCGGTATTTTCATCGGGATAGCATTGAAAGTGTAGATTTCTCTGGGTAGCATGGACATTTTAACTATGTTAATTCTTCCGATCCATGAGTATGGAATATTTTTCCATCTTTTTGTGTCTTCTTCAATGTCTTTCAAGAGTGATTTGTAGTTTCTAGAATATAGTTCCTTTACGTCTCTGGTTAAGTTAATTCCTAGATAACGTATGCTTTTTTGGTGCTATTGTAAATGGAATGGATTCCCTAATTTCTGTTTCTTCAGTCTCATTATTCGTGTATAGAAATGCAACTGATTTCTGGGCATTGATTTTGTATCCCGCCACATTACTGAATTGCTCTATAAGTTCTAGTAGTTTGGGGCTGGAGTCTTTTGGGTTTTCCATATACAGTATCATTTCATCTACGAAGAGAGACAGTTTGACTTCTTCTTTGCCAGTTTGGATACCTTTTATCCCTTTTTGTTATCTGATTGCTGTTGCAAGGACTTCTAGTACTATGTTGAATAATAATGGCGAGAGTGGGCATCCTTATCGTGTTCCTGATCTTAAGGGAAAGGCTTCCAGCTTTTCCCCATTGAGGATGATATTTGCTGTAGGCTTTTCATAGATGGTTTTTATGAAATTGAGGAATGTACCCTCTATCCCTACACTCTGAAGGGTTTTAATCAGGAAAGGATGCTGTATTTTGTGAAATGCTTTTTCTGCATCAATTGAGAGGATCATGTGGTTCTTGAGTCTTTTCTTCTTGATATGATCTATCACACTGATTGATTTGCAAATGTTGAACCACACTTGCATCCCAGGTATGAATCCCACTTGGTCTTGATGGATAATCCTTTTAATGTATTGTTGGATCCTATTAGCCAGGATCTTGTTGAGAATTTTGGCGTCCATATTCATCAGGGACATCGGTCTGTAATTCTCCTTTTGGATGGGGTCTTTGCCTGGTTTGGGGATCCAGGTAATACTGGCCTCATCGAATGAGTTTGGTAGGTTTCCTTCTATTTCCATTTTTGAAACAGCTTCAGGAGAATAGGTATTACTTCTTCTTTGAATGTTTGGTAGAATTCGCTGGAGAATTCGTCAGGCCCTGGACTATTGTTTTTTGGGAGGTGTTTGATCACTGCTTCAATCTCTTCATAATTAATCGGTTGTTTAAAAAATCAATTTTTTCCTGTTTCAGTCTTGGTAGTTTATAGGTTTCCAAGAGGGCATCCATTTCTTCCAGGTTGTTTAATTTATTGGCATAAAGCTGTTTATAAAAGTTTCTAATGATCCTTCCTATTTCATTGGTGTTGGTTGTGATCTCTCCCCTTTCATTCATAATTTTATTAATTTGGATCCTTTCTCTATTCTTTTGAATAAGTCTTGCCAGTGGCTTATCGATCTTATTTATTCTTTCAAAGAACCAGCTTCTAGTTCTGTTGATCTGCTCTGTTGTGCTCCTGGTTTCTAATTCATTGATCTCTGCTCTAATCTTGATCAACTGCTTTCTTGTGCATGGGTTAGGCCTGTTCTTCTGTTCCATCTGAAGCTTCTTGTTCATTATACTTCTAAAACCACTCTCATATTTTCCTAACTATCCCAATGAGTCAGGCAGATAAAACAGTATGCCTTTTTCTTTCCCTCCCTCCCCCTTTCCTTCCTTCCTTCCTAACTTCCTAACTTCCTTCCTCCTTCCTTCCCTCTTTCCTTTCCTCCCACCCTTCCTTCCTTCTTTCCCTTCCTCCCTCTCTTCCTTCTCTCTTACCCTTCCTTCCTTCCTTCCTTCCTTCCTTCCTTCCTTCCCACGCTTCCTTCCTTCTTTCCTTTCCTTCCTCCCTCCCTTCCTTCCATCCATCCATCCGTCCCTCCCTTCCTCCCTCCCTTCCATCCCTCCCTTCCATCTTTCCCTTCCATCCTTCCTTCCCTTACATCCTTCCTTCCCTTCCATCCTTCCCTTCCATCCTTCCTTCCCTTCCATCCTTCCCTCCCACCCTTCCTTCCCTCTTTCGTTCCCTTCCTACGTCCCTCACACCCTTCCTCCCTTCTTTCCTTTCCTTCCTCCCTTCCTCCCTTCCTCCCTTCCTTCCTTCCTTCCTTCCTTCCTTCCTTCCTTCCTTCCTTTTCAGTAAAAACACAAAGGTCAAGAAAATACTGTGATGCTGAACAAGGTCATCAGCTAATGTAGCATAGGTCAGGAACAGAGCTCCCAAAGCTTCTATATTAGTGACCTTTCCTAACCCACAGTGTTTTGACTGGCTTTCACCACATCTCTTCCTTTTTATCTCCTCTCTCTCTGCTTATTGGCCACTGACTTGGCTCCTTCTCCACTTTCAGTGTCTAGAGTCTCTTAACCCTGCACAGCTGTTTCTTGGCTTCTCCTTTATTCTCCCAACCTCCCTTTACCCCTTAGTGTTCTCAGTCCTAGCTTCCAGTTCCTTTTGGAAACCACATGGCTGCAGAGGGAAGGTGGATGTGCGAACGTCGGCCAACTCAGCCGCAGTCAGGCTTAGTCCGCTTCGGACCCCAAACCCCTCGAGATAATCAGGGAGTACAAGAGCCTTCTCACTTATTTGTCACCTGCAGTTCAGGTTAAAGGTCGGATTTGCACGGGGGAGTTCGAGCTGTTGCATTGACATCTCTCTCTCCACATCGCATAGAGATGGTGGCACACACTCATACACATGCGTATCTATTTTATGATGTGTGGTTATGGTATCAATTGCTAAGTAAAACTGCTAACACTTTTATAGGATAGTTCACCTCTAAAAATGTTTAGAAAGTTGTACAGTTTATTGTATATGTACGTGTAGAAAAGCTCTTTTCCTCTTCTCAGCTTTTTCATTTTTAAGATAAAAAAGACTGCATTATTTTATTCATCAATTTCCCCATGAGTCTTCTTTAAAAATTATTCCAGTGAAGGCGTTACTGTTGCTGCAACTATTATTTTATTCTAGACTGTCTGAACATTATTTCTTTTTCAGCCTGGTATACTTGATTAGTTGATTTTGTTTTATTTAAATGATAGTTCTGGAAAAAAAGACATCTATTAGTTTATTGTATTCTTCCTCTACTTTATATATGTGTGTGTGTACTTTATATAGTTATGTATGACTGTGCTTGTGATTAATGGTTAATCATTTTTTCAGATACAAAAGTATTATGGATTCATATTTTTCCTCTTTGGTCTTTGACAGCTGGCTATTTATATTTACTAGTAGGCAATATTTTAACTCACGGTATACTGTTTTCTTTTAATTATTAAATGTTTCATAATATTTTAGAAAGACGGTTATTAGGAGCATTTTTCTCCTATGTGAAATCTTATATATGATGCAACATAGAAGTAATAAATGACATTTTTCAGTCCACTTTGTCAGTCCGTTTTATGCCAATATTAGCAAACTTGTGCAAATAAAGTTTCATGATCATTAAATGAGTGAAAATGTGAAATTATCATATAGTTTAGTAGAAGTTACTTTTATACTGATTCTTAGTATAACTTAAGTTTACAGAAAAAGATGGCAGTAATTATTTCCCTGCGTCTCATAAAATGAGACCAAATTACACATTATAGCCTAAGTAATTAGGCTAGTAAAACTGATGGGTGTTTTTTCCCAGGGCATTTTTGTTTTCCTAATAACAGCTTTATTAATTAGAACCCTAATCATAGTAAATGGCAGACACCCAACTTCCATAAATAAAGGCACAAGGGGAAATGTATTAGCCCCCATAGCCAAATTATAGTAGGGGCAACGTCACAGCCGGCCACATGGACTGGAATGCCACCCAGAAGCCCTTTCTCTTTGTCTTCCTTTCTGTCTCTCTCTACAGGTTTTTATTTTCTTCGCTGTCCTATAACCATCTACCTCATGACCTCCTACCAGGGAGGGACAGCCCTTCCTTAGAGCCGGCCCATTACAGGAAAGGGCTCTGGTGGACTCAGCTTGAGTAACGTGGAGCTCAGGGTCTACCGGGATTTGCATGGCCATGCTATAGACATCATGTTAGATGGTGGAAGAATTAATGCCCAAGGAGGAGGGGAGAGAAATGTTAGTAGACATACACGTTCACAAGGCAACCTTGATCAGGCACTTACAGTGTGCCAGGCACCTCACAGGCCTTGTTTCCTTTAATCCTCGTAACAGCTCATTGAGGTGTGAATACTGTTACTGCCCATTTGACAGATGAGGAAACAAAGGCTTAGAGAGGTGTGGGAACACACTGTCACTTGTGACAGAGCCGAGGCGCCATGTCGGCCTTCGCTGCTAAACTTGGTGCTCTTCACCACCATGGCGTACCCTCTTCGTTACCCCCGTAATCCTAAGTGCTTCCAGCTAGTTAGTTGAAGTAATTTTCTATATTCTTCTACTTTAAAGAAATTTGATACAATAATTAAATACATCTTATAACTCTTTACTTTTCCCTTTACTGTTGCTTTTTCTTTTCTTTTCTTTTTAACGATTTTATTTATTTATTTGACAGAGAGAGAGAGAGCGAGCACAAGCAGGGAGAGAGAGGCAGAGGGAGAAGCAGACTCCCTGCTGAGCAAGGAACCCAACACAGGGCTCTATCCCAGGACCCTGGCATCATGACCAGAGCTGAAGGCACACGCTTAACCAACAGAGCCACCCAGGCGCCCCTACTGTTGCTTTTTCTTTACTGAAATATCAGGCTGCTTAATAGAATGGCATCCCAGTTCACCGGTTTTCCTAGCATCAAGGGAGAAAGTGGTTAGGCAACATCAGACTTTGTCTTTTTAATTTTCATATAAAAACCTAAGGATAAATAATGGCTTTCAGGCTTGTAGACCAAGACAATAATTTAATTAGCTTCTCAAGTCCAAATTAGATTAGTAATCTTGTAATGCATGAAAAAGCACAGAAAAATATAATGTTGCTTTCTTTTTTAGTGTTCTTAACTACAGAGCAGCAATGCGATCCTTCCCCAATTAAAGTTCTATAATGTACGTATGGATGTAATGAGTCCAGTGTTCAGCTTTCCTAAAATAGACGAGTTGGCTGACTAAGCCCACTGATTGGGTAAAAATTTCAAAAACTTTTTTGCATGGTAATGAATGCCATAGTGATGAAATCCAATTTAAATGAACAAATCAATATTCTTGATGGAGAATTATAGAATAACAAAGGTTAGTTTGATGGGCACAACATTTTAAATTAATTGTTCACCATCTGCTATGTTCTCTAATCACTATTGCAACCATCCATAAATTACATTTGCCTCATAAAAAAAGATGGCAGTATTTTACATGTATTTATTTTATTGTAATCAACATCTGGGCTGTTACTTTTTTAAACATAAAGAATAGAAGGATACTAAACTCTTTCAATGGGGTGGTGTACTTATCTTGTTGTTTTTGGTGTTCCTCTTGAAAGCTGGAATCTTCAAGAGTGAGTGAGTTAGAGGGTTTGCCGTTTTTTTAAAAAGTTTCATGCCAGCAAAGGCATAAAATCTTCTCTTTAGTTAAACTCCTCTCTAATTATGGCAGTACATAAACATAAGACGTACCTAACTTCTTTTGTAGGAATGGCTAAGTATTCTAGATACTGAGGATACAATAGTGAAGGAAACACATCCTTCCCATCCTGAAGTTTACATTCCCAGCTTCCCTTCTTTCTTCCCAGTACCATCCCCCAGCCCCAGGGACATGTCTGCTGCTGTCCAGCATTCATAAACGACTTGAATAAATTACAAAACAGCCATTAGTATGAGGAAATTCAGGGAATATTCAGTTACAGAAAATTGAAAGCTGGATCTCAGGTTGCTTAGTGAGGTCTGTTCCAGAACATCTCTCCTGCTCCTTTCTTTGAAAGTTCATTTTCTTAATGATCAGTCCCTTACTTCTTCCTCAGCTCAATGCTGGGTTTATTTACTTTGGCCACTTTACAGGAAGAGTAAAACTTCAAAGTGTCCAGACTTTGGTTCTACCTCCATTAACTTCTGATGAGAAGACCCATTTATCTCCCTCCATGGTGTGCTCTGCATTTCTAGTTTCCTCTCCATTTTCCTGCCCTCTCTTAAGACCTTGCATGTGGAAGATACTCCCTAAAGGTCTTTACTTTGGAGTTCTTGCTTTTCTCTAAATGTATCCTTTTTTTTTTTTCTTGAGGATTTGAGAAGCCCCTTGGCAGCATGGATGGATTCATATCATCTTTATGCTATTCCTACTGAAAGATTTAGGCTACACATTAGCAGGTTAATCTAGTCTGGCTAACCTCTTAATATTGTCACTCTTACAATGTTTTCGATGAACATAATTTAGAAATATTACAGTAATCAGCTGATGGCCCTTGATGATGTACTTGTAATCTAGTTCATAATGATTGTTATCATCATACAAAATAGGAAATGGGTGGAGTCCTCTTAAACAGTGATCATCAGAGAGATTAAGTTAATCTTAATCATGTAATCAGAAAACGTGGAGAGACTATATTTCCCATTATTTTAATTAGAAGCATCTTTTGGTTATGAAGGAAAGAGAGAGAAATGGAGGGCAGGTAAAGAGAGAGAGAGTAAGAGCAAGTCGAATCTCTAGAGATATGGGGATGCTTTGTTTTTTTCCTGTGAATTCTTGTTGGCTAATCTACTGGTTTGCTTATGTAAAAATCCCTAGAGATGTCTAAGCCTCCCAGACTTAGTAATACAATCATAAAAGGAATCATAAAAGAAATTAACCTTTGTTGAGACGCTTCTGTGTGCCAGGCATGTGCCAGTAGCTTTATAGTTATTAACTGAAGTTCAAAGAGATAAGGAATATACTTATGATTACATAACTTGTTAGTGTTGGAACTGGCATATGATCTCCTAATCTTTCCTTGCACTAGATTGGCCAGAAGTGAAAATGCTACTCTGGAAGGTTTTGGGGCTTTTTTCCCCCCTGTATTTGCTTGTCTTAATATTTCCTTTTTATCGCTTGGTGAAATGCAAGATTATAGATACATGTAAAAAAAAAAAAAAGCAAACAGTACAAATAAGATATTTGGAATTACCATACTTAAAATAACTTTGTAAGGTTTATCCTTCTCTTTCACAGTAAAAACCTTTTTGTAATCGCTTAATATGGGTGTAGGGAGGAGGAAGGAAAAATAAGTGGAAAGATTTTCACTTGAAGTTAGAAAGTTGAGTATTCTCAGTAAAGAGTTAAGCTAAAAGTTCCACTGAGCCCAGCTCGGTTCACCAATTATATATTGAGGATATACTGGTCTCTAGACTAGGCATTGCTGCACCAAGATGGAAAGAAAGAAAACATGAAGGACATAAGGCTTTAGAACCTATGAATAAAAAATCACAATGGAGATTATAAATGTCAATTTCATGTTTAGAAAGAACATACAATACATATGGAAGATCTTTATTTAAAGCAACTGGGCTGATTCTAAGAGTTCTATATTATTTCATAGGAGAAACATACAGTTTAATGTTTTTATTGTAAAATGTTTTTTATAAGCACACATAAGGAGATTGTTTTCCTTTTTACTGTCAAGATTTCTTTGAGAGGTATGGTGGCTTTCACTTTCTTATAGAATTTAATTTTAGAGGTAAAAGAAGCCCTTGGTATAAAATGTTTTCCCAGCATGAGAAAATAAGGTTCCCACTTGATAAAAGTGAGATGAGCAGGTCATTTAGCTCTCCTAGGACTAAAGGGTATGATGGGGTCAGGGCTGGCCCCAACCCTAGTCTCTGCTCTTGATCCAGCTTTGTTTTCCACCTGCATTCCAGGGAACCATGGGGGCAGTCTTTCTCTCCATGGTGTAGAAGGTAGTGAGGTATAAATGCCACCAATTAATTGGCATAGTTGAAGAATAAAGATAATTGGACAAGAGAGAAAAATTCAGGATTGATCACTGCTTTCTATTCTCTTGTGTCTTCTTTTTCTTCTCTCTTCTTTCCAAAAGGTAGTTATTAATTCTGTCCTAAAAGATAGTTATCTATTGTAACACAATAAAGAAATCACTATTTTAAATTTACATAAATAAGAAACTAATATAATAATATTTATAATAAAAAGTAATTTATATATTATATATAAATATATAATATAAATATAGAGAGTAAATATAATTGTACCCTCAACGTTTGGTCAGTTAAATGGGAAGGCCTGAAGAGAAGAGAATGGAGAAACAGAGTGCTGCCGCTCAAAAAAAATCCACAGAGAAGGACACACGTGCGTGTACACACACACACACACACACACACACACACACACACCAGGGAATAGGAGAGTGACAGAAAAAGCTCTTCTGGTCTGAAAATTGTCAGTAGATTTATTTGGTTTTATCCTGCTGTTTCCTCCTTCTCTCAGATTAGCCTCTATTACTGCCTTTTCAAATGCAAATTAGATTACCCTCTTATCTCTGAGCTTCATTTGCTCTCAGGGCCTTCAGTATTTAGTGGCCCTGCCACTGCGTGGGAATGACACAACAACTCACCGGAGTGGAAATACTCCAGCTTCAGCAGCAGGGACCAGAGCAATCAGTTTGCAAGCCCAGAAGCTGGCGGTGCTCCGTCCTGGCTACACGTTACCGTCATCGGGGGAGCCTTTGAAATACATCCACGCTGCCCTTCACCGTTGACCAACTAAATCTGAATCTCGTAGTATTTTGGGGTAGGGCCTCTGGGGATCGGTATTTAAAAACCAACAGGCAAACAGGCTCGCAGAGGGGTTTTTAGTATGTCCCCTGAATTCTGCGCCACTGGGTCCACAAGATTCTCCACTCCTGCATAAGGGTCTTAAAATTTATGGCAAAAAAAGCTGTTCAGCTAAAAGGAGACTTTGTCCTTTGATTTTCAAATAACTAGAGGATTTTAAAAATGTAATTATATTTCTTTATTGTTTTCTTCTTTTATGCTTTTTTTTCGCTGTTTTTTAAATTTGTTTTTCTATTCTTTTACCCCACATTGTCGTAACATGGTATTTTATATGTTGTTGCTTATTACCTGTTTCACAAACGTTCTGGAAAGTTTTTGTTTGGTTTTGCACTTCCCTCTGTTCTTGGTTTAAAGTATGCATTAAGCAGATTGGTACTGTAATAGGAGGCACTTTTCTTCTGACTCCGAGATCAGTTAATATGTATCCTTTCTGGCAAACAGATGGGGAATTGAACATAGAGCTTTTCTTTTCTTCTGAGTAGCTGCTCGAGTAGGGATTATATAATAAATACCACAAAAGGACTGCTCAATCAAAAGATTTTATATTAAGTGAAGACAAAAATGTCCCAGCCATGTCGGGTGTTTTGTCACAGGACAAAGACGCCGTGTGTCTCCCTGTCAGGTTATTCAATGACTGACTCAGAAACAGTTTTTACTTTATCCAGGGAAAAAAATCATCATAATTAAGTTGTCTGTTCAGAAATTAGTACTGTATCTTTTTCTGTTACAAAAGCCAGTGAAACACGAGGCTTAAAATAGATCTTTGAAAAAGCCCAAGTGACTTATTAACAAACACAGGTGCTGCCATCATAAAAATTACCACTCCCTTTCTCATGGGGCGATTAAGGATGATTTTTTTTTATCTCACATAAATAGCATTTGTTTATTTTATATATTTTATATTATTTATATATAAGCATTTATATAATAAGGCATATACAAATAAAGCATTTTATGTTTATATAAAATACATTACATGTAAGTGTACTGTATTTCTCGTTTTCTAGTTAAGGATTTAAAGAAGGTTTGCCTAATGACGTACCTTTCCTCCAGTAGTGTTGTCCTGGAATGTATCCCAGCTCAAGCATCCCTAGAGGCTGGGCGTTTAATTCACTTGTTTTCCTTATTTCTCCCTTTCTGGTGGGTTCAGTCTATCTACCTATTGTGACACTGGATCTCCTTGTAATCAGTTCAGTTGCCAAGGGATTATTCACAACTCTCCGTAGCCTTTAGCACTTCAGCCGTGCAATGCGGGGTTCTATGGCTGCTAAACTCTTCGTGGTCCACGACTTCCCAGAGATTTATTACAGCTGTTTTCAAGTCTAAATATTGATGTCTAGAATTTTCTGGAAATTTAGATAGATAAAAGTACGTGTTCTGTCCCCTTCAACTTGACTTTTAAATAATACTAAAGACATACAGGGGGACGAATTTACATTGAATATGAAAGTTACGGTTTAGGAGAGCTCGCTTTAGTTCATCTTACCAGGAAGTTCAGTGAGCTTCAGTTCATCTTTACCAATGATTTGAAATATTTTGAAGTCAAGTGGAGTTGCTAATGTGATTGATACTAAAAGATGGGATATTATCACAAAGAAGAGCAAGTATTTCTGTCTTAAATTCATCTACAGCTTACCTTGATTGTATTTTTCTGACTGGCCTCTGTTTTCAGAGGACAAGCTGGACAACCATCAGAGCAGCGAGATAGGAAAGGGGGACCCTTGGCTATTGAGGGAACCGAGGCCCAGGAGTTGTTTAGCTGGAGAGCTATCTAACCGGCTTTGAGGGTGTCTGCTTTGTGTTCATCAGATTCCTCTGCCCTTGTCTTGTCAGCTTCTCATCTCTGTGTTTCTCACAGTTGGGTTTGAACTTGACTTTCGTTTCGGTCTGTATCTTTTGCTTGTCTTCTGGACTCTTACTCTTTCTTCCTGCTCCTGCAGGGCCTTGCATTATGCCTACCCTTTCCTGTCTGAAAGTCTAACTTTATTTCAGATATCCTGGAAGCTGTTTTGCTCTATGAAATATTTGGGGTGATCCTTGAAATCTTGCTGTCTTCCCATTGAAATGTTTGTCAACGTGCTACACGTCTAGGCTATAGAAAGTGCCCTGTATTAAAAATGAATTGCCAGACAGTTTCAGCAATGATGAAGTATCTCAGATAGATTGTCTTCAGTTATTAAGGAACACGATCAATTCATCTTGTTTCCTCAGAGTCTTTCCTCGTAACTGAAAGCTATTTCTCTCCTAATTATACTTCCCATTTGATTGAGGACAATGAAACGAAAGACTATCTTTGGATTTTATAGAGCTGAATTTATGTTTAAGAAAAACTGTTTTATTTTTTGAGGGATTGTGTTACATTTCAAGGTTTGTAAATATATTAAAATTCAAAAGTCACCAAAACCACGGGGTCACTTATTACTCTGAGTAACTATGTTCTTCTTTTGAGAAGTAGCAGGGAATTAATTGGTGACAGGAGTATGGAGAAATTTTTCTTCCCCTGGCTCGTGTAAACTGTGTCTCCATGAACCTGGTAGCAAACTCGTCAAAAGGTGATGTTCTCGCTTGGCTATTGATCACGCTTCCAAATATTTTTTTTTTTTTTTTTTTTAATCACAGAATTGACTCCTGAGGAGAGAGCCCAAAATATTGCCAAGGCCATGCGCAAACAGTCCTCTGAAGTCAAAGAGAAGTGGGAAAGTCTAAATGCGGTCACTAGCAATTGGCAAAAGCAAGTGGACAAGGCCCTGGAGAAGCTCAGAGACCTGCAGGGCGCCATGGATGACCTGGACGTTGACATGAAAGAGGCAGAGGCTGTGCGCAATGGCTGGAAACCCGTGGGAGACTTACTCATTGACTCCCTGCAGGACCACATCGAAAAAACCATGGTCAGCGTCACTGCCTCAGATAAAGGATTTTAAGAAATGTTTTATTGCTGAATCTAACACAAAGAAAGTCACATATAAAAACCATCATAAGGGATTTTATGAAGCCAACCCCATTACAACTCCACCAAAATCAAGATAGAGAGATTTTTCCAGTCATGACAGATGTTTTCCATATGCCCCTCACCGTCAGAACCCCCTCCCCACCAAAATAACAACGAATGAGTCTTTCACAATAATGTACTTTTATTTTTCTTTATCCTTTTTTTCACCCAACTCTGTGTCCTAAAACACTTCATTACTTAAAAAAAAATAACGTAAAGTCTTTTTTAATGTCTAGATTTCCCCTCTATCCCTTTTATGTTTTCTTTACAATGTATTTGTTCAAGAAACTGAATTGTTTGTTTTATAGTGTTTCTTACAGCCTGGGTTTTGCGGAATGGCATCCACATCGTGCAGCTGGACAGGTTCCTCTCTACTCTGTATTTCCTGTAAATTGGTAGTTGGGTTTAGAGATTTAATCAAAAACGTACTGTTTTACTGGGGACTCTTATGTTCAAATTTTCTCTCACTGTTGGATTAGATTATGGAAGGATTAGTTTAGCTATGAATTTTGTTTGTGGTCAGGAATTGCTGAAAATTAAGGATGCTAGATCTGTGGTCTAGAGCCCCTTTGGCTCCCACATTCTAGAACACATCCAGAAAAAATTTAATAGAATTTAGGCAATAAGAGATACAGTAGTCAGGTTTGTGGTAGCATAGCAAAGTATATATTAAGTAGTCATGAGTCAAAGACTGAAACATCAGAAAGTGTTAGACTGACAGTATCAATATCATGAACGTGATTGTATTGCAAAAGACATATCTTTTGTGCACAAACATTGGATAACATTTCCCTTTGTTTATGCATGTGGCTGAAAAGGAAGGAGAAAGGGTCTAGGAAATGAAATGAATATGCAGGCAAATTATATCAGTAAATATATGTGTGTGTAGATGTAGGAATAATACTGGCTAGCATTTATTGAGGCCTCCTGTGTGCCAAGAACTGTTCGTAGCCAGTTTACATGGATACCTCTTTTAATCCTCACCCCAACCCAACGAGATAGGTATTATTATGCCCATTTTACAAATGGTGAAAATGCAGGCATTGCTCAAGCCCAGCTTGGTCTCAGCTGGTAAGTGGTAGAATTTTCATTTCTTTCTTGCTCTTCCCTTTCATTGTAGAGACCTCACTCATACTAATGGAATTAAGTACAACTTTTATCAGCCATTGGAATTCAAAGCTTTAAAAGTTACGTATTAAATTTTAAACTTAAGAAAATTTCACTACTAAAAGAGTGTTGGTGTCTGCCACCTTTCATTATAAATATACATAAATGTGCAGAACCCTATGAATTAATTAGGCTTCTTCCTACAGCTCCGGTGTCCTGAGAACCATTTCCATGGACGAATCTGAGTTTCAAATAATGAACTGAAAATAAAGCCTTTTAGTAGAGGTTCTTTGGAAGTTACACACTTCTTGCAATTTAAAAGATGGTTTTTAAACACTGGAAATCTTCAATTCAGTGGTTTATAAACAGTATGTATTTTTGGACTACAAAATGCCTCTTGGTTGGAGCAAGAACGTACCCATTTGAATTTGAAAGTATCCATTTTTAATGCAGGATGATTAGTGTTGAAGGAAAAATGGAGAGTTGCATCTGGGCTTGTTAAAGACCTGAAAGTTTGGGAGTTGTTAATCCCATTTGATTAAAGAAATTACCCACCTCTGCATCCAAATCCTTTTGTTCAAATCTACTAAAGTGGAAAGCCAGGAAAAACACAATTAATATTTAAGAGAAAGGGATAAACTGTGGATTAAAATATTCTCACATCTTATTAAGAAAAAAGAAAATAAAAACCCCACGTCTCATTAAACCAAATAAAATGGATTCAAAGACTGGGATGTTTTACATGTCCTCTAAAGTATATGCCAAATCCCACTGAAGCTGTTGGTAGATGAACATAAGTACTGGTCATTGCTAAATATTATTAAATATGTCAAAGCAACTGGAAAACAAAATCTTTGGGGCCAATCAAATAAATTTAATGCCCTAAAATTATCCTTCTTCTTTGCAGAATACACACCTTTCCAACAGAAGGTGGTTTTTGTTTTTTGTTTTTTTCCACATCTGCCGGCAGGCTGCCAGTCAGCACCTTTAATGCTAGCAGATGTTCTTGTTTTTGTAGCAAAGACCACATAGACTCTATTCTCCTATAGGAAAGTGCAGCCAAACATGATAAATTGGTCCTTTTTCCTGGAACACACAGCAGATCTGAAACCATTTTAAAACTTGCTTTACTGCAAGCCCCTTAATTTGGAAGCTCTTAAAAAGCAAAAGATAAATTTTCTGATTAGAAAGATTCCTCACTGCCATAAAACACCCACAAAACAAAACCCAATGACCTTGTTGGTCAGAGGTCTTTTAATATTTTCACCTGTGGCTTATAAGAGAAAAACATTATTTTTACAGAGGAAAAATTGAAACTCCTTGATCTATAAGATTTTTAAAATCTGTCTTGAAGTTATAATCTAATTTTGAAAAACTTTTCCCATCTTTTAAAATAAAGCTGTTATTATTTAAAATTATAGAAACCTGAGAACACTTTCTAGCCTTTCACTTTTTAATCTTTGATACCTACAAAATACAAAGACAGTGATTTTAAAAGCTGATTGAAATTCTTGAGTCCCCCCAAGTCATCTAGGAGAGAATATTAATGTATAATGTTAAAATACAACTGAGGAAACCTGGAAGGATTTGAGTTCTGTCTTTATTCTTAAACTGCATCTGAGGGAACTGAGGTATCTTCCAAGTCCAGACTGAAAAATTCCCTCCCCGCCACCCACCCACCCCCTCCCTCCCCGCAGTCCCACTTCTGTCTCTCTCATGCTTCCATGTTAGTGGTTCATTCTTTAGACCTAGAACGCCTGTTACCATATAAATACTTTTCTCATTGAACTGTATTCGTGGGTCTGTCTGTGCACATATTCTGTCATCCATGAGAGACCAGTATCTGCAGCCATGGAGAAAAATGATCACAACTTTAAAAGCCTTTTCTTTCCTTTATCCAGCAGCTCAGATGCCTTTGTGAGCTTCCCTTCTTCTGCCTGATTTTTGAAATGTTGGTGCCTTCAGGGTTCTCGCGATGTTTCTCACTTTACACACGTTGACTTCCATGGTCACTGTTTCAAATGTCATTTATACACTGTTCCTTCCTTTGTGTGGACCTTTCACGTTGACTCTGGCTCTAGGTCTGTTCTTCTGACTTTCCATCTTGAGTTTCTTCTTATGGCTTTTGAGCATGTTCCAGAATTTTGAAACACTGAAACGTATTCTCTGGTTTACCTAAACTTAATTTCCTTTTGGAAGTAAAGTATTCGTAATACTATTTTGATTTTTATCAACCGTGATGATTATTTTTAGCCTATACATACTATCTAAGGGGAAATTATATGGGGTAACTGGTTTTGGAAGAGAGAAGGAAGAAAGGAAGTGGTTAAAGAGGCTTTCTTTTTATAAGCATAATGAGGAAGCCGAGTTAATAGTGCAGTGTTCCAGTGAAAATTCATGGTCTTCAAAGCACTCTGATATATAATATTTCATTAACTAAACTTGGTATGGTGAAAAGGGAGAAGAAAGGAGGCTTGTAGACATATTCCTGTCTCTTAAGGGGTGGGATAGAAGAAATGATGTAACTTGAGGGCTGGTGCTGTGTGCTCACAGCACCTAATACGTATAAGTTCAGTTTGGTACATGATTAACCCTGATTTTGTGACATACTAAAGAAATCACAATATATTGTTCTCTTTTAGTATCTCAGTTCTGTTCCCAGTTGTATACTAGCTTAATCGTGCCTCAGATATCATTTTTGTGGGCCTTCGTCAATAGAAGCAAATTCTCCCCTCTTGTATGGCAGACTTTGTGCTGAATACTGGAGAGTGTCTGTTCTCGTCTATTCTTCTTGAGGGACATCAAGAATATGGATATACTAAGAGCTCTGATGAGGAATGTTATTTAAAATATCTAACAACTGGCTTGTATGGCAGAGAGAAGGCAGAGAGAATGCTGGAAGCACGTAGTGGGGCCTCCAGCCAAGAATGCTGCGGGAAGGGCCTCAGGGAAATCTTCCCTAAAATAAGATGCAGGGCACCTGAGTTGACCCTTTCGGAGCATCAATGGAGTCTAGGCAAAGACTTTGTTGGAAAAAGGGAACATGAGCATAGAGTCAGGGGGAATTATGTGGCGAAGGGAGAAAGCTTAGTGTTTTCATTATTCTGTTTGCTCTTATAGGGCATACTACTGTCACTGGCTCCAAATATCTTGTATTTGTTTTTCTCTTTCCCTCTTCCCATACATCCTCCACCTCCCACCTGTACCATCTCCCTGTCCTGTACCCAGAGGTGGCATTTGTCACTAAGTCTCATTTACCTCTTTTCTTAGGGACACTACTCTTCCTGCCCCTCCTCTAACCACATGATCATAATGATTTGAAAGGATCAGAACTTACCTCTTGAGTATATAATAGTCATAGGTTTTGTGGTTAGGGAAGTTGTTCTTACTGGCCACCTTCTAACTTAATTTTTTTTTTTAAGATTTTTTTATTTATTTATTCGACAGGATAGAGACAGCCAGCGAGAGAGGGAACACAAGCAGGGGGAGTGGGAGAGGAAGAAGCAGGCTCATAGTGGAGGAGCCTGATGTGGGGCTCCATCCCATAACACCGGGATCACGCCCTGAGCCGAAGGCAGACGCTTAACCGCTGTGCCACCCAGGCACCCCTCTAACTTAATTTTAAATGGTAACGTGTTCAAATCAAATTGTTGCATCCAATGAAAAAATAAGGTAAGGTAGCCATAAAAAGAAAAAAGAAAGAAAATATGAAAGAAAATGAAAAATAGGAACAAGACTAGAAATTAGTAAAGTGGATAATAATGGCAAACATTTTCCAGACAAAATTGCATAAAATGGTAGATTTGCAGGAAATACACAATCCTTTCAGTGAGTTTGCATTAAGATTTTTCTCTTCATGCAGCTATTTAGATTCTTTCAGGTTACAAAGGATGACTCTGTGACTGGTGGTCCCCATTGCTGAAGACCTGAGCTGAGCTGTCATTGAATGCACAACTGTTGTCAATGGCCTCTCAGCTGGTCTTGCCATTTTCTTTGAAGAAAGGTTCAAAATACTACCTTCTGTTTTATGCTTTTCCAAGGTCATCATTTTTCTTTTTATTCTCCCAGGCATTTAGAGAAGAAATTGCACCAATCAACTTAAAAGTTAAAACAGTGAATGATTTATCCAGTCAGCTATCTCCACTTGACCTGCATCCATCTCTGAAGATGTCTCGCCAGCTAGATGACCTTAATATGCGATGGAAACTTCTGCAGGTATCAGTTTATCCCTCCTCATGATCCAGCTTTACACAGTTGGTCCTTAAACCCTGCCTGATTATTCTAAGGCACACCAGCACTTTCTCCTCCTTTACTAGTTGTAGTTGATAATGGATTTGTAGCGTGTAATTTCACCAAGTATCTGTCTTTCCAATCTTGAACCCAGAGGCCTCACTTATTTATGAATATAGGTTTTAATGTAATTTTATGATGTATTATTCGTATGATATTTGTAGAAAATTGTAAAGGGTCAGATAAATCACAGTAATTGAGACCTATGATAGGTCACAGAAGCATTTTCCCAAATGGCTCATGAAGGAGTCATTTTTCTTACTTTAATCATGTATTTTTTTTTTCCTTTTGCAAAGTTAAGAAATCTCCATCCTTCCTCCACTGTTTCTATTTAGGTATCTTGTTCATTGTTTCCAGCTACGGCATTTCTACTATTGGGGTGTTTTTACCTTTAGCTCTTAGGTCTAGGTTGTTTTAGTGACTCTAGATATTACTTGCTCATCCCAGATTTAATAGAGCCAAACCCAGAAGAACCCTGTTGAGTATTATTAGGTATCAGCATTTGCAAGTCACCACACGTGCCAGTCAGTAGTTTGGGGCTTAGTCTTTGCAGAGCTTTGTCATGTTCAATGGCCAGTTCCCCGGAGTTGTAATAATCATTTCCCTGAAAACTAGCAAGATAATTTAAATGGAATATTGAAAAAATAATTCTTACGCATTTCCCTCTATATTTTGGACCTAAAATGCAGGATTTAATGAGATAAATGTGCAGTTGGAGGTGGTACACAGAAACATGTTGTTTTAAACCTATAACATTTTATAGAATACTAGGTTTCCTGAATTTACTCAAACATTGAATACCCAGTGGTTCATATGTTCTTCATGAATATGAAGATTTAAAAAATGAGTGTATAGTATTAAACAGTCTTTTCTATGTTTGAAAAGAGTGTTAATAATCTGGGAATAGTAAAGCAGAATCTGTTAAACTCATGCATGCTTTTCTAGTGAGTGGAACACAGAAGGGTTTGACTTTCTCTTTTTTTTTCCTTTTGCTCCATTTCCCTAATTCATTACCTTCCTGTAGGTATTCCTGTGGTCCCTCGTGATCGCCTTCTGCTTGCGTTATCACTATCTCCAAAGTCTAAAAGTCGGGGAATACACTGTGCTTGAAAGAGGATATGTATTCTCTTATCCTTATCTCTGAGCATTGTGACTGCTAGAGCGCAGAAGTTAGTTGTTGGTTGAGTAAGACTGGAAGGAATCTATGCCGACAGCGATGTCACTCTGTTTTAGGACTAGCATCTTCTCTTCTCCTGAATGTAGAGTGTGGCATTTGAGTGCTTTCTTGGCTTTAATGAACAAAGCACTCACTAATGCAATTTCAGTAGCTAACCGGGAGAAACTAGAGCTGCCCAGTGAGCCAGAGATACACGCATTTCATTTAAAGGCAGCTGAAAATAAGATGGACAATCTAGGCAGAACAGCTGACTTGCACTACAGAGACCAGGGCCAGGAAAAAGAAAATGAAGTGTCAGTAGGACTTGTGCCGTTGTTACTGATTTGCATTTAGTTTCTCGGTGGACCAACTCTGTGTTTTCATAAGGTAGAGAGCTAATGGTGGAAGTTGTGAGGACAAATTCGGAGAGTATACTGATGGGCTGGTAGACACTTGAATGCCCCCAAGTCGAGATGATTGGACCCAAACGTGGAGGCAAATAAGAGATCCCATACTCCTCTAGCTTGTACTCTCCATCCACCTCTCTCCATCCATCAATCCATCGTCTAATTTGATCTCTCTGTCATCTGCCTGTCTTTCTGTCTGTCCAGTTGTCTGTCATCATCTATCTGTTTTTTCCCTGGGAGTATCTTAGACTTCTTTTTCATTTGCTTCCTGTGGCACTTTCTGCCACCTTCCTTACAGAAGAGAGATAAGTAGCCACTGGCTTGACTTGAGATGCTTTCGAGCTGTACTGCTTTCAAGGCAATGCAGAGTAACAGCAAAGCAACAGCTTCTGGAACCAGATTAGCTGGGTATAGATGCTAGGACTGTCATGTACTAACTTCTGTCCTTGGACACCTCTTTGTGTCCCAATTTCTTCATCTGTAAAGCGGTGATAATAAATAATATTTACCCAGTCTGGTGATTGTGAATTAAGAGTTAATTTGTATGAACTGCTTAGAAGAATACCTGGTGCTGTTCGCTGTCACTTGGTACCAGAAGTCTATTTTAATCCCAGTCATTTGATGCCAGGGATAAAGAAGGAGTCTATACACGCAATCGTATCTTGGGTTGTAGCATCGCTTAGTATAATACTTAAATCAAGTATATTATTAAAGCCATTGTTTTCAAATCAAATTATTTCTTGCATGTGTATGTGCAGGTTTCTGTGGATGATCGCCTTAAACAGCTTCAGGAAGCCCATAGAGATTTTGGGCCATCCTCTCAGCATTTTCTTTCTAGTAAGTACTGATAAACTTGATTGTTCTTGTTAATTGAACGAATGAGCATATTCTTTCACTTTCCCTCAAGGAGCCAAATTCTTTGTTACAAATATATTTACTTATATTACATAAATGTACAAAAAGTAATACTAAAATTAATTACAATATTGTTTATTGGTTATGAGTTGTAATAATCTGATCATAATTGATAAGTCTCTGATGTGGAACAAGACTGACTTTGTCTTTAGCTATGGTTTTCACTGGACCATCGGCCCTAATAATAGTATCATATCATCATTGCTGTATCATAAGCAAAGGTTATGAACTTTTTCACAATAAAGAAATAATTTTAGGGGCACCTGGGTGGCTCAGTCATTAAGCGTCTGCCTTTGGCTCAGGGCGTGATCCTGGATCCCTGGGATCGAGCCCCACATCAGGCTCCTCCACTGGAAGCCTGCTTCTTCCTCTCCCGCTCCCCCTGCTTGTGTTCCCTCTCTTGCTGGCTGTCTCTATCTCTGTCAAATAAATAAATAAAATCTTTAAAAAAAACAAAAAGCAATCATTTTAACGTTTTAAGATTTCTAATTAGTTTTTCTTCTTGAAAAGCGTTTATTAATTTAAAATGTACTTGTATCTTTAGCAATAAAAAAAATAACTCCCCGTGAATCTGAGGTTTTTGTTTATTAGGTTCACTGTTATCATACTTAACTTTTCTGGTCAAGTATTACAGATGTAGCCAAACCACATATGTAGATTTTTATGTAATATTCTCCCACTGAAATGTTTAATTTATGAGATCTTATTTAAGTAATTTGAGCTGCTACTTTCTTTATCACTCACTGCTGGGGAAACTAAAGAATGTAGGATTCAGAGTCATCCAAATTAAGATTCAAATATTAAGTCTGCCTTTTGCCAGACCTGTAGATTCCTGAAAGTTAATTTCTTTATCTGAAAATTATTACAATAATACTTATTTTTTCTGATTGCCTTGAAAATTAAGTGAGAAAGCACAGTGAGTTTCACAGCACCTCGCACAGTTCTTGGCACTGACGCTTTCACTATTAATTTCTTTTTTATTTTTGCTGGCAAACATGTGCCAGAAAAGTTTGCTTAATTCAATATAAATGTTTAAAACTTAAGACACAGTGTATTTCCCAATTATGGTAACTTCTTTGTATCTATAATAATAGAGAAAACTGAAGTAATACCCTGTCTTCCAACTAAATTGATTACATTTATATTTTCCCTTAATCTTTTGTCATGGTTGATAATCTGCTTTATCTCAATTCAAGGTCAGGCTTTTCTATTTTCACAGTTTCAAGAATCTGAATTAGTCATTTCCTGCCCCTTCTGTCCTCCAGTCCTTATGATCCACCCCTTCTCTCCCCCCCCCCATGTTTTCTGTTCTGCACACCTGCCCTTAGATAGCCTATCTTTGAGTGATTGTAGTCCTTCCTGGAATATATGGGGTCCAAGGGTGCATTTCTAAAGTGGGGACGCCATCAGTGTTGATAAAGTAAATAAGTTTACAGTCTCTTCATTAGGTATGAACTACTTCAGATTTCTTTTTTTTTTTTTTTTAAGATTCTATTTATTTATTTGACAGAGAGAGAGACAGCCAGCGAGAGAGGGAACACAAGCAGGGGGAGTGGGAGAGGAAGAGGCAGGATCCCAGCGGAGGAGCCTGATGCGGGGCTCGATCCCATAACGCCAGGATCACACTCTGAGCCAAAGGCAGACGCTTAACGACTGGGCCACCCAGGCACCCCTACTTCATATTTCTTAAACTTAATTTAAGCTATGTGCTAAGGCCAAATTAAAGAGGAATTTCACAAATAATTGTGACTCTATTTACAGTTCTAAGGATTAGCTATCTATGAGTATTGATGAAACCCTACACTTTCACCTAGCAGCCATTCTTTCATAATAAAAATCCAACTCATGTTCTTTAAGAAAGGAAACATGGTAAAATTCACATGTACTTTGTGAAACCCAAGCATGTTGCCTGTTACTGTCTGTCACTGATAGTCCAAGGAGGTCAGAGTTTTTCAAATCAAAACAATCGTTAACATGAATGGAAAAGTGTAAACAAAATCCCAATTAATAAATTGAATAATTGTTATCTCTTGCTGCTTGGAATCGTTGGCTTTATAATCTCTCTTGGACTTTGGCCATGGTTATAAAAGGAGTCTGTTTAGTTAGACACAAAAAAACCCTGACCTATTAGCCTGTTGCCAACACTGAAATGAGGTTGGTTCTAATGAGAAATTTATTATACCTACTTCCATGTTTCCATCACCCTTTTATGTTTTCATGTATGATATAGTTGGAGAAGGGAGTGCTCACATCTTATAAAGAGAAGAAGAATTGTTGAAGAGAAAAATTGCTGAAGTAGTGGTCGGAAATCTTGAGATCATGTCTGAGCTCGGCCATTTCCTTATGGGGCAATTCATGTCATTTCTGAGTATCTAGTTCCTTATGTATCAGCTGGAGCTCTAATATGGAGTTGTTGGCTTCCTTATCAATAGATACATTTGAAAAGGCTTTGCAAAGTTTAGAATGTTATATTTTTGTAAGACGTTAATATGACATGAAATTCAGAAAAAAAAAACGTTGATGACAACTGGCTCTATGAGAGCCTGGTGATAATTGCAAAGATTTGCTTGAATTGCTTGTTTATTAGTTTATTTAGTAGCTCTAGCTTTACATGTTCAACTCTTCTTAAATACGTCTTCAAATAATTATAAAAGAATAGTATATTTTTATAAATAAAGAATAACTGGAATTGTAAGAAATAAGTACCTCAACAAAAATAAATACCTAAAACAAAACATAAAATCTCAATCATAGTGATATCTAATGTAAAAGTAGGAAACTGTATTTTCTGTGCATTTCAGATGAAAGTATTTGGGATTCTTCTATCCAGATAATTACCTTGTGTTTTTGTTTTGTTTTGTTTTACAACCCTTTGCCTCTGTTTATCTTAATCTTTCCTTTTTAAAATTCATACAAATGAGTTTGTTTAAATGCCATCTGTCCTAGATAGTTATTCCTATGAAGCAAAGTAAAGCATGTTATTAATGATCTGGAAAATTCAGTCTTGCAAAATCTAGTTTATAATCTGGATGTACCAGATCAAATTAATTTTGGTTTTAGCTTAATCAAAAATATATACAGAGTCCATTTTCTGGATAGCACGAAGTTTTAAATTGGGGTGGTTATAAACAGTAAAACTTGATTTTGAAAAGTATTTTTAGCAACAGGTTTAATTAGTTAGAGGTGGCATTTGAAGTTGAACCTGTGTTGTTTCATTCCTTGCTTCAAATGAATCTTTAAAAAGCCACTCTTTGTTTAGCCTCGCAGATTTCGTAATTATAGGAATCCGGCTCAAACACCAGAGCAGTTCCCATTGAATTGGCTATAAAATGTGTTCAGTTGTTTTGCATTATGGCATAAGGCTTCGGGTGAGCAGTGTTTCCAATAACCTCCCTTTGTTTCTTCAGCTTCAGTCCAGCTGCCATGGCAAAGATCCATTTCACATAATAAAGTGCCCTATTACATCAAGTAAGTTGATTTTAATTCTCCTTTATGATATCAAAAAAACAAAGTTCTGTTGATAACTTAAGAGGCTTTCCCCTGTAACTTTAGCAAATAGAATTCAATCCTTCTGTCTGAAGGAAACTGTATATATTTAATATTTAAAAGAAGTTAGTTTAAAAATCAGAGTAATATTTGTAGTTTATTAGGTTAAGGCTGTAGGTATGTTTACCATATATTTTTTTAAACAGATATTAAAATATTTGGGGAAAATGACAAAATTTCTAAATATGTCAGATTCTTGGGGCACCCGGCTGGCTCAATTGGTGGAGTGTGAGACTCTTGATCTCAGAGTTGTGAGTTCAAGCCCCATTTACATGTAGAGAGTCCTTAAAAATAAATCTTTAAATAAATAAATATGTCAAACTCTTGACACGATGATGTTTCTCAAACTGTCCTGATTCTAAACCATTTTTATTTCTCCCAGAAAATCCACTTAAAAAGTGCTGTACTCGTCTCATTTTAATCCACCAAAAAGAAGCAGTGTTTTTATCATTAAAAAATTCATATTTTCAGGGTTTTTTGACTTAAGGAAATTATCTGCAATATCAGTTTAGGTTTATGTCATCCTTTCTTTTTTATTGTCAACTTGACAGTTTCTCCTTTTTACATACTAAGTTTCTCCTTATTATGTAACATTTTATACATTTTGTATCTTTTATACAAGGTCTCAGTAGGATTTGATCCTTGGCTAGGCTAAGTATTGTCCTAGGACAGAATGATACAATCCTTTGAGGTGTAAATTAGCAAAGCTGTTGATTTACAATGTGTTAAAGTGATGACAGCCCTAGCTGACTCTGTTTTATGTGTATGGTGAACAGCATCATAATTATGGGAAAAATAATCACTATTATTAGGAGTCAACTCTGTCTCAGATTAGCCAGCTGACCTCAGGCAAGTTGGGAAAAGATCTCTGGGCCAACTTTCCTCTGTATCTTTCCTAAATGGCATGTGGATCTCCAAAACCCATGCTGACACTAATAATCTACTCTACCAATACCTCTCTTCCTGAAAAATTTGTGTATGAAGTCAGTGTTTGTGAAATAGTATTTCCTTATGTGGGTTTTATTGTGGTCTGGGATGTATCCTCAGGGTAAAAAAAAATCACCATACCATATATGAAATATAATAATAGTATATGTTATATTGCCGCAATGGAATTTACTACTTCTTTCACTGTAGAGTCTATAGTGTACTGGGTTGCGAGAAACTTAAGGATAAGGTAGCAAAGCAATTGGCTGGTATCAAATTTGTGCAAGCATGAATGGAAAGAAGTCAGAGGCTGGGTAAATTGACTTATCTATTGAAAGAAGGTGTAATCATCGGATCCAAATTTAAACGATTTAAAAAATTTTTACCTTCTCATTAGAACAACAGTAATATAATAATAATAATAATAATAATAATAATAATAATAATAGCAGGTGAAGAAGGGGCCATGAGTCAGGGAATGCTCGCAGCCTCTAGAAACTGGAAAAGACAAGCCAATGCGATTCTCTTTTAGAACCTCCAAGGAGGACCACAGACTTGCAAACCTCAATTTGGGCTTAGAGAGACATTTATTTTGGAGTCGTTTGTTACAGCAAAATAGAAAACTAATACATGTATTATACAAAATCAAGAAGTCCATGAAATTATTTGAAATTAAATTGTTTTACTCCACTGACAAAGAATCCTTACTGTCTGATTTTTTTTAAAGTGTTGATTCAATCCAGCAAGGCAGATTTTTGTCTTTACTGAATAAAGAGTATATTAATTCTCTTGTTTGATTATGTTATGCAGTGATTATTTGATTTGCCATTTTAAAAAATCCATCTTGAATTTTAGCTCTACTATTAGAAAGGAATTTCTGTATGTCCAGGTTGGTTATATATGACTAAAAATGACATTGAGTCAAAGTTTCACTAATTCAGAATTTTTATAATTTTGGTAGGCTCTCACAGGATTATATTCTTGTTCAGACTGTGAGTTCTGATGGGACAGACCAGTACAGCAAAAGCTAGTTTCTCTGACATCTCATTGGCTAGAGCGCCATGACCATGACCAGCACTTGAAAATATGTATAATACAATGATGGCCAATATGTTTAATGTGACGTCTAGGATTGTAGCATCCTAAAATATCTTCAACGTCATTAGTGAAAGATTGAATTTTCTTGAATATATATAGTTTTACTGTTAAATGTCTTTTAGGACTTTGAAATATTTAGAGATCTCTGTAGGTATATGGGATGAATTCTCTTATATTTAGAAAACTTTTTAGCCAGATTCTTTCATTACGTGCTCTGTTGTATAACTTAACAGGTTATTTCTTCATAATAAAGTACACCAATCTCTGGAGGTAGGGTTAATATAAGCCAGTATTTCCAGATGAAGAATTGTTATGAAAACAAAATTTAATTCCCAAGTAAATTAATTAGCAAGTAAATAATGAGTGAAAGGGCTTTTAATATACACTTCCCTTTGCATGGCTGCACAACTAAGTAGAGGAAGAATGTTAAAAACAAATTTAGCATGATTGTCATGCAGCTAGAGTTTCCTGGAGCATATTAGGATGTATTCATTTAGCCAAAAAGAAAATAGGAGTCAGGTAGAAATGTAGTTGTTTTCAGTATGGAAATGTATAATTTTGTATACTCTAATGCCAGAATATAGTGAGAAAGTTGAAAGGAGAACAGGAAGAACAAATTGTCTTTATTTCATATTTTAATTTTATTGATTAGCTAAAACGTACTTTGATGGCTCCCCAATGCATTTCTTTCTCTGTAAGCGTTTTTTCATTAATATTTGGAGGTGAACTGCAGTGGTTCCAGACTCATTTGTTTCTATAAGATGATAGAATATAGATCTGAACTGTAAGGGTCTGTGTAGTATCAATCCCTCTATGTTAATATCTTAAGTTGAAACTCATATCTTTAAATTATATTTGCTGCTTCTAAGGTGGGCTCTCCAAATCTGATCTAGTTATTTTTTCTTTTCTAGTGTAATCCAGTGACAACTCATTGTTCTATCAGTTTAAGGAGACCTGCAAAGGCTCCTGCTGCCTTTACAATATACAAAAATCTACCGTAAAAGCCAGATTTCTTTCTCTGTGAATTTTTGGTCACGTGTTTGTGTTTTGCACAGGTTTTTCACTTCCTCAGCTGAAAGTTAATATCCAGGGCGTTTCAGGCACAAAGGGGACAATGAGCAAAAGCTTTGGGTTGAACTTTCCTAATATGTCCCATTAATCATATAAAACTCATTGCTTCTCATTTTGATCCAGAAATAATAATAATAAATAGTCATAGTGGGTGATAATAATGATCATTGAAACGAATTATATTTTTTGAATATTCATTTGCCAGCCACTGTGCTAATCCTGTAATTATCTCTTAATTCTCACTGAAGTGTCGGTACTGTCATTACCCCATTTACAGGCAAGGCTTAGATAACAAGTACACACATAGCTTGCTTGAGTCACACAACCAGTACGAGAAAGAGCTAGTGTTCGAACCCAGGGGATGACTCCAGCTCCTGCCCTCTTGACCGCTACGCCTCCAGTTCTCTGCATTGAGTGAAGTAGAAAACAGAAATTTTAGTCACATGGAAAATTTGGGTGGGATGAAGACTTCTGTTTAGGAAGGAGCAGTCAGGTGGAGAAAATTTGAGCAAACATCCTTTTTTACACGCTATGGATTGGTTGCCATTTATGATGCATCTACTCTGGGCCAGCAATTGAGTGGAGAACTAATTTTCATAGGCTCATTTCCATAGAGTAATGTATGCTTTATATGTTTAAGGAAATGTCACACTGTGGTGAGGTCATGGACAAAGGTGCTTTTGTATAGATAGAAAAATATAGTTCTCCACAGTCCTGCGCATCGGATCTTGACGGGAGTTCAGAGGTAGGGGAGCAAACTGTGTATCCCTCCACTATGTTTCCTCAGTTCCATGGTCAGAGATTTCTGTCACGGGGTAGATTTCCATCCATGATTAGGATCCCTAAGAGAGCTGGCTCATAAGTCCCATAGGGCTTTTAGCATAGATGGTTCTGTACATGTCCAGTCTGTTGGTAAGTCGTACTCTTTCATAGAATTTAGTAAGCTGTTAGGAAGTACGGTTTTCCTTTCTCCCTCCACTATGTCATCTCTAAAGCCAGAGTGCGTGACTTTGCAGTAAGCCTTGGCAGAAATGCTGCTGCTGCTCTCACATCTGAACAGTTTTTCCACTAGAATCTGAGGGGCAAACCTAAATTCTTTATAGGATCCGAAGTGTGTTCACACACATACAACTTTAATGGGAACATTTTAGTCATCTCTTAATAGATAATCCATATCACATTCTCTGAAACTGCCATTTCTCAATATTACAGTGTATTAATCAGAATAAACTATCTTTACCTACAGATACCACTTCCATGCATTCTGTGCCTTATTCTCACTCCCCTGGACGAAAAGGCCTAAATCAGAATTTTCCTCCATTTATTACATCTCCTTTGCATTTTCCTTTTCTCATGTCCATTAAGGATAATTCCCCTTTCTTGCCTCCCAAGGGCATTCTCTGCTGCCCTAATCCATCAATTGCTGGGAAAAAAACCAAAGTTTATAGTTGTAAATGAAATCTTGGAGAGCAAGGAGCTGTTCTTTATAGCAGTCATGCAGTTTATTTGCATAAACTGTATTTCCTTGTCTCATTATATATGTACAGTCTAACGGAGAGAATTAATGCTTATTTCTTTAGAGGAATCGTGGACTCATTTCGATGATGTAGGTGAAATATTTCTTCCTTAAGTAAGAGCAGATAAGAGTGGCAGCAAAGGGATATCCACATATTCAGCCTAACAAGAAAGTCAAAGCTAACGAAGGTTATGTATAACAAAACAAAGAAGAAATTAACATAAAGCATTTTCTGTTCAGAGATTGGAGGAAACTCGTCCCAAAACAAAATAAATCCATAACAAAGATGTAACTAACAATGAAAGACAAATACAGCTTTCTCTGAAAGGCCTCCTACAGCTGTCTTCATCTCTCTTCCTCCTTAATCAAGATGAGAGACGGCATCCTTTTGGTGCCAGATTTTTAGTGGAGAAGTCTTGGGACACACTTTGAGTCTCTTTCCAAGAGCAGAGCTTGTGTTTTGGTTTTAATGATAAAGAAATGAAATAGAAGCCTGAGAGAATGTACTGAAGAGTCGATTTTTCCAACAAACAGTCTAGGACTTTATCTATGTTGAAAATAAAGATTTAAAGCTCATTGGCCCAACTCTGCTGATGAGGAGGGAAGAACGGAGTTGTTTTATGAAAGAATGTAAGCATCTTGGGATCCTACACGTCCTGCACTTGGAGGCGGCTTCAGACAAGTGAGCTCACCTTGGCCGACGAGAAAACTAACAGCCTGCCCTGCGGCAGCCTTGTATTGGGAAACCGTAACCGGACAACTTCCAGGGAATTTACCAGTGCCCTGACTTATTGAGATAATTCCGGTCGAAGTTACATTGTCTGAGAAAGGCATTGACTAGTGCAGGACTTAAAAAGTTATTTTCCTGCCATTCATCTATACATTACTGGGGTCGGTGTTATTAATACCATGAAGTGGAATTTGGGCTTGTTATCTTACAGATTACTCAGTTCCCTGTGTTATAGGGGCACCATCAGCCTTACCATGCAGTCTGACTCTTAGGGTCAAATTTGCAACTAATAAAGTTTTCCTATACAGTACAAAAAGGTTACTATGGGGCCACTAAGGAGGAAAAGGAGATATTTGTACTTTGGTTTGTAAAGATTAAATTTTTAAAAGTCATTGAAACTAGCAAAAGTACAAAAGCAATAATGATCAAATAAATTGTGAAAGAAATAGACTATCTTTTTCTCTATGGATTATAAAGTAAAATGATACAGTGTTAAGATTCAATATGACGATATAGAAAAAAATTAATTTCTCCTTTAAATAATACATATGAAAGAGATAAAGTAATAAATTTAAAAAATCTAAATAATATAAATTCAGCTTTAAAAAACAAGCTAGAAGGATACAATGATAAACTCAACTATGGTGGGAAATAATCCTGGAGTTGACACCCCGGGCAGGGTATAGAGGGCGCCCCAGAGCCAACTCAAGAACAGATGACCTGCAGGAATGTTGATTAACGTCGATTACTGGTCCGATCCTCCCTAGTGTGAGAACTTAGAGGGACATGGGGTAGAGTTTGGGTCACAGGTGAGGCTCCTTCTGAGTTCTGGGCCCACGCAGAGATACTACCAAAGTAGGGCTCCCCTGGGTTTACTGAGTGTGTGATGTTTGTTCTTCCAATCTTCCAGTGCCCTCAAAACAAGTATCAGCCAGAGCTTCCTGCACACCCAGGCACATCCATTTTTACATGAATTCTGCTACTTCACTTAAAAACAAATACAAACAAACCTTGTCGTAGTGTTTTGTAACAAATTGTTCTATCAACCATGCCTGGAATATTGACATTTGTATTTAGGGTTGCAGTAGGCTTTGTCTCTATATAGCCCTTTACATGCTTGTGTCTTTTAACCTACTCCTGAGCATGAAATTATTTTCAGTGCATTTTATAGTTGAATCCAATAGATTTGCAGTTATCTATTGTTGACAGTTTAGTCTTCCGGCCTTGTGTCTTCATTATCGTGACAAGCTAGTGGCATTTTCTTTCTTTCTTTCTTTCTTTCTTTCTTTCTTTCTTTCTTTCTTTCTTTCTTTCTTTCTTTCTTTCTTTCTTTCAGTAGACTCCATGCCCAATATGGGGCTTGAACTCATGACCATGAGATCAAGAATTACGTGCTCCACTGACTGAGCCACAGGCACCCCAAACTAGTGACATTTTTTTAAGGAAGACTATGCTTTTACAATATCTGTTATCAAATAGGATCCTGTATCTTATTTGGAATTTAAACAGAAAGGCTTTTTCCCTGAAATGTTGACATTCAGACTTTCTTAAGTTTTCCCTTAGATTTATTCTTATATTTTAAAAACTGTAACCTTGGCTTTCCTGCCTTTAAAAGCCTAGATGATGGCAGAAAGTGTTTGTGAGGGTTCAAGAAGTTCTCTGTAACCTGAGCACATATGTTTCGTCCCCTGGAGGAAACTGTTTCCTCATCTCCTGCCCAATCCATCCCCCACCGGCCCCTCAATTAGTCGGGCACACAACACACACGCACACACACACACACACACACACACACACACGCACACACATACACGCAGTAAGAATCTGCATACTGGCAGGAGTACTCCACATTCTTCATATATTCTGGTCTCAAGTGAAATAAAGGATTGCAGAGATTATCAATTCCAAGATGAGAATGTCACCTTTTGGATCCTTAAGAAGATACTACACAGATAAATACCATTGCATCAGATTGCCAGAATTTGTTTTCACTCTTTATACTTTAATCACCTAAATGCAAATTGATTATTTGGGACCTCCTGCTTGATTCCTATATTCCTATATAAACTTTCATAAGCATATGTAAAGAAGGTGTTAGCAGAGCCTGCAAAAGCCCGCGCCCACGTCGTCGTTCTGGAGATTCTCTCTTCTCCATATAGCACCTGTTAGCTTCTACTGTGCTTTTTGACTTACGGAGTTGATTTTCTCTCCCTTATTTCTCCCCACACTGAGAAGCGGTCTGGGGCATTGATGAGAGAAAAGCAGCCACTCCATCAGACAACACGCAGTTCCTTCGTAATTTTGATAGGGCCAGTGGGTTAGAGGAGTGAAGTTGGAAGCAAAATAAATGTGGGTTCAATAATGAATGGGGCATGAGGTTGTGCACTCCTCATTTGAGAATTTTGTCTGTGAAGAAGAGGAAAAGGTAACAGCAGGAAATGTAGAGTCAAGGTAGGGATGAAAGAGAGAGAGAGAGAGAATGTGTGTGTGTGTGTGTGTGTAAGGATGGCCAATCCTTCAACATTTATATTCTGAGAATGATCGTATTGAGAAGGGGGCTAATAATGCAGGACGAGAGATTTTAAAGAAATCTTTGGAAAGAATTGGCCTTTGACAGGAAGAGGAATTCCTCAAGAAGGAGGAGAGAAGAAGACAGTCTGGCTGATGGAAGGTGATTTATTGATTTGGTGGGGAGAAGATGGAGGAATTCTAATCTGGTGGTTTCTAGCTTTTTCAATGAAGTGTGAGATCAAGTGAAATGATAGAAGGCAGGGAAGGAAACTGACTTAGGTTTGGGAGAGAGAAGGCAGTAGTAGATTGTCTTGGGGTCTGGGAAGCAAGTTTATTAGGGAACGTTGTGTGGTTGCCAGCAGTTGGACATTTGAGGTTTGAAGTTAAATATTTAAAGTAAAATTAGTCTGTCTGTTGAGTGATTTTCTCCAGCTGTATTCATGCACAGCTGCTCAGGTCCAGAGAAGGCAAGTAATTGAGCTGATCCATGCTTGGGTTTTGCCAGAAGTGAGTGAGAAGCAAGGCAGATGAGATTGTTTGTAATGATTATAATGATGGACCATGGACTCAGATTTAGACAGATTCATCAGAAAGATGTTAGAAAAATCTCAGTCGTGCAAGTATACTTCCATATTAAGAACACAGGCTTAAAATCAGACCATCTGGGTTCAGATTCCATGTCTACTACTTACTAACTCTGAGACCTTGAGCAAGTTATCTAAGTGCCCTCGCTGCCCTAGTTCCTTCATCCGTAAAATGGGGATACTGTTGGCACCCAACGCATTGAATTTTTATGCTGATTGAATTTACACAAGGAAGGTGTTTGGAAGAACACCTGGTACAGACTGGACCCTCAAATAATAGGCTATTACTGTAATTAATATTATGCATCCTGACCTACTGTGTCATCTTCTACTGTGCACAGCAAAGAAGAAATAGTTCTCTTTCCGTGATTGTCTTATCCCTGAACAATATGGGTCGTTCTTTTTCTCTCACAGGTATTTTTAATTAACTGACTCACCTTTAATTTTTTTCTTCTCTTATATGCCCTTAGAATTGTCATTGAAATGAAACGACACATGGCAAAACTCACAAAATCCAGTTTCAAGCATAAAATTGAGTAGATGAGTAACAAGTAAATGTGTTTGACTAATGTCAGGTTTGGGGTAAGCAGGATGCCTTCTTGTCATCTTTTAATGTTTTATGGGGAAAAAATGAGGCCACTCTAATAAGGACAAATGGGTTTGCAAAGTGTCTTCCCCAGAGCAGTCTGTTGCCCAGAAGTCAATATCTTATCAATCTATCAGAATTACATGTACTTTGCTGTTGGTTCATTGTCTCATATATTGGACCATGTTGTTTTACACATTTTTGTGTTCTCTTCATGGGTGTACAATCTTATTTGTGTTTTACTTTCTGTGGCACATGAGAATACATTATGAATAATAATAGGTAAAAACGTGTATTGCTTATTAACCTTATTGGTTCAATATTTCATCAAAGTCCATACAATACAGGGAGCACATGTAATCTTAGCCAGGACACTTAAAGAGTACTGGGGTGCTCTTTTAATAAGTATATGGGATAGCAGGTAGAAACCAGAACTGTCCAGGGTGTTAAAGGATGTTTAAAAAAAAAACAACAACAGTTAACGGAGATTTCATGTGCAGCACAGGGATGACTCACAACAGTACTGTGTTTTAAACTTCAAAGTTGCCAGGAGACTGGATTTTAAATATTTTCCCCACAAAACAGAAATGATAATTATGAGATGAGATAGAGGGTTAGCTCACACAACTGTGGTAAGCCTACTGCAGTGTATAGATGTATCAAACCAACGCATTGTACACCTTACTCTTACACGGTGTTACATCTCCAACAGTAAAAATTTAAATAAATCAATCAAATCAAAATTAGGGAAAGTCTTGAAAAATATAAAAGAACGTGCATCAAAGATTTCATCTAACTCACTAACCACGGAATGGGTAAGAAGTTATAAGAGGTTCCCAGGAGAATACTAAGAACTGCATCTTTATAGCCAAATAAGGGAGGCTAAAAGGAAGTTTACCGCTGGGTGCGAAGCTGATTCACTGGTCTGTGTGCACCGGACAGGAATCAGTTGCATCCCAATGGACGCAATTTGCATTTCTATGGATAAGAAACATTTGCATTGCTATCAGTTTTCTTCAGTTTCCAGAGTTTAAAATAGCTCCGAGACCCACTAACTTTTCCGCCCACGTGAAAGGCCTTCTGTTTTTCCCTTCACCAGCAAACCTAGCACGGCTCGGTGCCCTACTCATACGTCACAGGCTCTCACATCGCTTGCTCCATATGATTTTGCACTTACCTGTTGAGTGCTGCCTTGTTGGATTTTTTTATAGTTTATCAAGCTGTACAGTATTAGGTTCTACTCCTCTTTCAGAGATGAGGTTGGCCAGGACCTAAGCTATTGTTATTTGTCGCGGGGTGGGGGGGGGGGGGCGGAGAATGCTACTTTCAATTCTGTTTTGGTTGCCTACTCTGGGAGGACTTGGAAGCATTTTGGCTGGATGAGCTGAGCAATCTGCAGCTGTTCAAATACTTAGAACCTTTGGGTTGATTGTGGGTTTTGCTTTAAAATCCTCCCCCCACTAAAAAAAGAGAGAGAGAGAGAAAGAAAAAAAATCCAACAGCCAACTGCATCTACTACGTTTTTAACTGTTGTTTGGTAAGCTGCAGTTATACTTCTGTAACCAGAGGCTGTGTTTATTTTCAGCGTTGGCAGTTCTGCCTAATGAATCAACTGGTATTGAATTCACAAAGGGAGATGCCATTTCCCTCCCTCCATCTGTTTGCCAAATGTGTGTGTTCCCTCAGCTCCTAGTAGTGGTTTCACTCAGAAGAGCCATTAGCAAGCGGGTCTTCTCATTGAATTCGCAGCCGGGGCCATGCTGCCCAGCGGTATTTTCCCCTCATGGTTCCATAGGAGTTGTTTGCCAAAGCTCCACACTTGGGATTCTTGAGAAAGAATACTTCCATTTGTTGTTTCAGTGTAAAGTTTGGCTCTGCATTGCTCAGAGCTTTAGTTTGGTTCTTGAGCTTTGCTTTGGTCCTTGATGATGGGATGTCTGCCTCTGGACAGTAGGGTTGCCATGGGGATTTAAATTACTCCAAAGAGACGGGGCTTGTGGGACTACTGGTCCGCTGTCTAACACTGGGAGCTCCTGATGGAATTTTTTTAAATTACACTCTTATTTCCAGCAAATCCTTCTTTAATTCTTATGGATGGTAGAGAGGAAGTTGTTTTATTAACAAAATCTGGAAAGGTCTTTATTTTTTTGTTTTTGTTTTGTTTTTTACTTCATGCATTAGAAGCTTTTTAGGTCAGTTGCTTCTCACACGTGAACGTGCATATCAATCCCATGGGATTTTGTTAAACTGAAGATTCTAGTTCAATAGGAGTAGAGGTTGGAGATTCTGCATTTCTGTCAAGGTCTGGGCTACACTATGAATAGTAAGAATTTTAGGTCAGACAGCTTCAGTACTTTCTCTGTGGTCTTTGGAGCAACTTGGAGGGTAAAATGGTAGAATGGTTTGGTTGGTGTTCAGTAGCAGAATACAAGGTGGAAACATTTTTTCTCCGCATTGGTGTCAACAACCAGGTATGGGAGCTAGACAACTTTCCAGCTCCTCCTGGGATAGAACTTCACATTTTAGGCATGTTAATTTGTGTGAGATTTTTGGAATTTACAGGACCTTTTACATACCCGATTTCATATCTAAGCTTTAAATATTTTTCAAAACAACTTATGAGTTCTTGGGGGTTCTGGCATATATGCATATGTAACGGTGATTATGTCCTTTTCCCAGTGACATGTCCCAATTTTTGTTATATTATCTAGATTAAAAAATAATCTCTCTTAAATTTGATTGCTTGAATATTTTAATACCACTCTCTCATGTACTGTGCCATTTCACTTAGCTTACTAAACATTTTTGTAAGAACTGTTATCCAAGAAGTCTTTGGAGTACTATTAAATGTTATTACTCTATTCTGACCTAGAAAAGAGACAGTAAACTATTTTTAAATATAAGAACACTGACCCATTGAAGTTAGGAGCTGTTTACCTCACACACACACACACACACACACACACACACACACGGAACCTAATTTAAGCACTGTGTGGATTTCTTCTACCAGCATCTTATTCCGAAAGACTTCGAATTCTGTGACTTAGTTTTGGAATTTACAGAGAAAGAGAAAATGTAAAACTTGCTTCTTAAGTGAAGAATAAACATCATAGGAAAAAGTGTTCAATGTCTATCAAAAAGGACTGGATAACTGAGGGAGGCTGATTGCTGAGAGGAGCACGAAGTCACATTGGCAAGAGATGCACGCAGAAGGGGAGTAGAGAATCCAGATACGCAGGAAGAGGGTGTTGGGAGGAAAAACAACTTTTCCTCCACCCTTTTAGAGTTAGTTTCTGGGGGTCTGTGAATGATGCTGACAAAAGACAGATTAGCCAGAGAAGAGTGTGGTTTATGCGTGCAAGACACATACAGTGATGAGTAACTCAAGGGGATGGTGAGAATTGGGGGCATATGTACCCAGCGTAGCAGGGGAAAGAAGCTGGGGAGAAAGGGCTCCTTTGTGAAGACGCAATAGGTTTCTTAGGAAAGATAAATGGGTCTTCTAGGAGAATAAACACGAGATAAGAAAGTGTGTGATAATGTTTGTTTATGCAGGTGCAAGTGGTTCTTCTGTCTTCTTCATAGCCACGAAACTCCCCCAGAGAGAGGATTTATGGTAGCCTTGTTTCCCAGAAGTTGCTGCGTTTAGTCAGATAAAGGAAGCTCTGAAAAGACTTCTTTCTACATCTGTTCAATCTCAGATGTCTTTAGCTTGAAATAATCTTTATATCAATTCAAGGGCTCTGAGTGAGCCCCCACAGGGGAAAAGGGCTAATTTACACCAAGGAAGGAGAGACTGGAGGTTAAAGAGGAGAGAGCCTCACCTGATTGTGAGGTGAAGATGTTATTCAGAGTTAAACTCTTCATTTCTCAGTTCTTTGGAAATTTCATTAGGACTTCTAAAGTTTAGCAACTCTTTACAGCACTTCTGCTCTCGGGGGATTTATTCAGAATGAGGATCTATAACTGCCTAACACAAGTTGAATTATTCTGGAAACTACATTGATCTGGCTGCATCAAGCCTGAGGCCCAAGGGTCACACTTCATATCTGGGTTTTAATTTGTAGTGGCAAATCTTTTCGAAAGAGATACAACAACATTTTTTACTCATATTTTCACAGTATAATTACTCAAATAAAAATTTATTATTGCTGTTTCAAATGTTAAGTAATAACTGGACATCGGGTTTCAGAATGATCCATCATGGGGATCATTTTGCATGTATTTTAAAAACTTAGAGTAAACATTCTATTTGCATACGTTCTATGTGACCTATATTATTTTGTCTGTTCTTTAATTTAAATATATTACCTTTTTTCCCCCAGCCATCAAACACAGACAACCTGTTGGGATCATCCTAAAATGACTGAACTCTTCCAATCCCTCGGTGAGTGCTATTTTATTTAATTAGCCTAAACAACTGATAATTGTATATTCTTACCTGGAAGCTAAGCACCAGTTTTTCCTACATGGCATGCTATGTTTAAAAGACTGTGTCACTGACATAGAAAAGCAGTTGAATTTCTGAGGGCAGTGCAGGACACACTTTTTACCTTTTCTTCTTGAGAGAACACATGGTTTGAAATCACATGAAGTTGATTTTAAAAGGAGGCATGCAAGCTCCTTCATATTGAGTCATCTTAAACTTCAGCTCTGCCTGAAAACACAATGACAGCACAGCAACCTCTAATTCCTTGCTTTAAGTTTCCTGTTAGCTCACATTTTATTCTGTTAATCTTACTAAATTGGCTTGCCTAATTTCATTCTGTCGAAGTAGTCATGAAAAGCTAAAATCATTTCAACCTAAAAATGTAAGAAAACACAGGTGGTGAGAGAGAATTCTGATCTCGTAGATTTTGAACGGGTGACCTAGCCTGCTTCCTTTAGGTTGGTCCAGTGGTTTTGAGAGAGTTTTCTCTTTGGGGAGATAAGCACTGCTTGGGAGGGGAGAGCAGCGCCTGAAGGCTCTCACACCCACTCCCACTTCAACAGGGAGGGCACCCCTCTTGATCTCTTTAAATGTCAGGCACCCTTTGAGCTTTCATTTGGATGGGTGAGGGCGGCTACAAAGGCTGAACAAATGAGAGAAAAACCAGGGGTTTTCTTTTGTTTGTAAAGTGACGATACAAACTAGGATGATTTCTGAGTTTGCTTCCAGTTCAACGAGTCTCTAATACAGACACTCTGTCTTTAGGACACAGAGAAAGAAATTATGATACCTTTTTTTGAACTTAATACCAAATCTTTCTTGGTACCAAACTTTGATACCAAAGTGTTTTTTTCTTTTTAACTGAAATAAATAATTGGCATCCAAGATTATATTAGTTGTGGGTGTACAATATAATGGTTCAATATTTGAATGTACTGTGAAACTGTCCATCAGAGTAAGTCTACTTAACATCTGTCACCTCACGTCATTACAACATTTTTTTATTCTTGTGATAACTTTTAAGATCTACTCTTTTAGCAGCCTCCAAATGTACAATACCATATTATTAACTACATTTAACCTCTTGTTTCTAAAGATCTGAATATAGATTATGGGATAATTTTAACCACATCTATAAGAGAGCAGAAGAAGCAAATAGATCAGGATGGAAGAAATAAGACTAGCTTTATGAGTAGTGAGAGGAAGAGCCTCATTGACAGAAAACTAATGGTCCTTGAGGAAGATTCCCGGGAGGAGAGTCCCTCCCAGCAGTAGAGAAGGAAGGGCCCTGAGCCTGCAGTGTGATGGATTTATTAAGCCTTCAGAAGTTAACAGGCCATGTTTCCTTTCCCTCATTGCCCTCCTTTTCCTATTGGATAATGCCCTCTTGAAAGCCGCGTAGCACTGCTTTGGAATGTATCTCACTATGGTGCTAATGAACATTTAATTATTCTCTTAAATAAATGCTGTGGATTTTGAGAAGACTTTTCAGTGAGAACAGACATAATACTTTTCCATCATCTGAAGTAAACAAATATGTTCTTGCCATTCAATAGAAGTTAAATAATAAGCATGCTTTTGAATGTGTTCCCTTTTCCATTTCAGCTGACCTGAATAATGTACGTTTCTCTGCCTACCGCACAGCCATCAAAATCCGAAGACTACAAAAAGCACTGTGTTGTGAGTTATTCTACCGAAGTTAACCACTCTGTTCTTTGGATTGCCTTTTTTTTTTTTTTTTTTTGAGACAGAGATAAATGAAGAGGGTGATGTGTTTGTAGAGTTAATCTCATTTTCAGTGTATCTCACTCAAGGAATTGGCTGTGTTTCTATAAATGCTCTATTATTTGCCCCATCAGCATGCATGCAGTAGTAAAACAAATGAACATATGCCATTCTCAGTTGGAGAGCAAAATTAGCCAAAATACAGGAGTAACATAAAAAGCTTTTTCAAAAATTATGCTGCCACCCAATTTAAAGTGATTAAATCAGGAAATCATGGTAGATCATCGCCTTCTTAGTACTTTGTATTCACGTGGAGGTATACGATTCCAAACAGTGTGATTCCATGCAATCATATAATAAAGAAATACTAAAAAATAATATTCCTGATCCAAATTTGAACTGGTATCTAGAAAATTAGCTAAAAGACTCTGTATTTATTTAAATATGTCTTGAGACATTTGGTCTTATCAACATGAATTTTTCCTGCGGAGAGTTTGTTCAGAATAAGGTTCTGTGATGGCCATTTTACCAAAGAGGTATTCCGCTCCCAACACACATGCCCAAACAACCTAACTTTAAATAGAAATATGAATACTTGTAATAATAAAGTATAGATTTAATCTCTCTGAATTCTCTTTGTGGTCATAGTTTTAATGATTGAATCTATTCAAAGAGCACGTAGGCCTTGTCAGATAGTTAACATGGAAACTGACGTCCACCCATATTTTTACGGCCCGGTAATTTGAATAATTCCATGTATACTTGTTGCTACCTTTTGTTAATAATTGTTATATACCTAGGCAGTTCAGTGAAGCTTTGAATATTACTCTTTAAAAAATGATATATTGAGGTTAAAAATCTGTTCTTTAAAAGTTGGTAGAAATTAGAACTATATTTTGAGCTGGTTACGTGAGGAAAGGTGAGGAAAGAGAAGTGTAGAATCATTCAGAAAAAAACCCAGAGCCATGGAAAGCTTTAAAATAAGAAAAATGCAAGTTATGTGTGCAAGAGAAGTTTCCAGGGCTAAAAAATATCTCCAGATTTATGGATGGAAGAGAAAAATGAGATGATTTTGACACACATAATCCGCAGGGGCCCAGATAACTGGAAGCCACTGGTGCAGAATGACCAGTACAAACCAGTAAAGCCAACGCACCCTGGCCAGTGATCTATACACTGAGCCAGAAGGGAATAGGAAATGAATTAGGAGCACACAAAAGGGGTGTTCGGTGACAGCAGTTTTGAAAGGGGCTCAGCTGCATGTCCAGTATCCAGCTGACAGATCTGGAAGGTCCTCTCAGGCCTGATGAGCTATAAAATGAGGACAAATGACTCAGCCACAAAATCTCCATTGACCGAAGACTGCTTTTTTTGTCATGATGAACGTGGCCCGAGTTTTCAGTAGTACTTGTGGCTGGATAAACATATTAACACATTTGGTGTTTTCCTCTGCTGGTTCTTTTGAGTGCGCAAGAAAAAAACTCCCTCCTTCAGCTCATTCCTTCAAACCTGAGAGGAGCAGAAGAGGAACGCCTCCCTCTTCCAAGCTACATGACACTTAGATACGCGTACTGAGAAAAGCGCTGGGTTGCCTGGGATTGTAAATATTCGAGGTGATGTGTTTGGAGCCACCTGGCGTCACTTTCCCTGCTGCTCCTGCCCCTACTGCTCGTCAGCCCCGGGGCCTCTGCACCACTTGTCAACTCACCTGTTCATGATTAATCTGTTCCTCCTCCTCCCATCTTTTCTGTTTACTTGAAATGCCCTGACCCTTCCTCTGCAAGGTCTATAACCCTTTATTCCTCCCAGACACTGTTAAAAATTTACTTCTTTTGGAAACGTTTACAAGCTAATCCCACCTGCCTCCAATTTTTCCAGAACTTTATGATTGCCTGTAACGACTGTTTCTCACCTAAGCACCATATGCTTGCCTTTGTGTGATAGATAATGTTAGGAGGAGTGCCCCGCCTCCATTGCGAATGGCTCAGGTCAGGGGTCGTCTCATTTTGTGTAAACCCCCACCCAGCATCAGGTCCTAATGTAGAGGGTATGCTGTCACTGCTCTGTCACTGTTCATTCACTTATTGGGCTCCACGATTGTGCAGGAGATAAGACCATGTAAAGAGACTTGGTTCCCACACTTGAAGAACCTACATTCAGAGATAGCATGTTACACATGGACACAGGCTTTCAGCAGATTCCTGTTGCCCTCATAATGGAATGGGCTTTGCCATAAAGAACAAGGCAAGCTGCCTTGAGTAGGAAGCATATAAGCCAGGCCTTAAAAGTCACACAGGATTTAGGCACATGGCTATTAATCAGGGGTAAGGAGGAATGGAGTCTGAGTGGAGTGGGTTATGAGTTATCTGTCCAGTATTCAGACGTGTCCTTAAAATCAGTTTAGATCCACTTGGAAGGTCATTTTCCCCCACAAAACCTTTTCTCATTCCTTTAGTTTTTTTGTTCCTCAAGCTCTCAAAATGTTGCATTTAATGTTTGCATTTGTTTTTCGTAGAGTGGGTGCTATAGCACCATTTCTGTTTTGTGGGAGTTAGGAAGTAGCCCAGACAAGATGTATGCTTTAGACAGTAGCTAAGGCAGAAGGAAGGACCAAGTGAACAAGTACATAGTTCAGTTAAAAGATCATGGGGGCTAAACCGGTGGGTGGCAGTAGTGGGGGAGAAGAGGGTATGGATTTGTAAGGAGGAGGAAGAACTGATGACTGGGGGGATTTGCTAGTTGAGAACCGGCAGAGGGTGAAAGAAGGACAGTGTTAGCACATTTCACGATTTGCAGACTCCTGGTCCATAGAAGGGGTAACACCATTCCTGGATTGCAACATAATAAGACCTTTATTTGGGACATATTAAGGGGGAGGTCCCAGAAACAGAATAGTAGAGTTCTGTTTGGGAACAGAACAGCAGGAATGTGGGTCAGGTGTTCAGGCAGGAGATCGGGATGAGAAAACAGAATCAGGAGCCATCCAGAGAGAAGGGACTCCTGAAGGATTGACTGTGAGTGAGGGTATCAGGATTACAGAGTGAGAGGGCGTGGATGCAAGACCTTGAGCGCCACCTGTATTTCCTAAGTGTCTGGGGAAGAGGAGGTAGGAGAGGTGTTAAGAAGGAATGTTCAAACAGTTCAAGAACAAAAGAGCTACAGAAGCCCAAGGTCAGGTGCTAACCTGTGTGGTTTTGCAGAACAGCAGAATGATGATTCATTTCCATTCGACCCCCTGTGCCTCATATGTGGGATTAAAGAAAAAGCCTGAAAGTTGGTTAGAAAATGATTCTGCTGTTTGTTTCATTTGCCACATGACTGAGCTGTCATTTGTATCTCCCTTTGAAAAGAGAAAATCATAATTTTGTGTGATTTAAATGTAGTGCATTTTTTAAAGGAACCTAAACTTGTCACATTGCAAGGAGGATAGATGCCTGGCTTAGGCACTAAGGCGAAGTGTCAAAGTAAATCACTAAAAATTGAAGACATGATCATCTGTGGGATGTGGCAAATTACTGTCACAGCTACAAAGTGTATCACAAAGGAAACTGTTCTAGAAGAAATGCAAGGGCAGCACGATCCAGGAAATGGTCTTTTTGGAATTCGGTCTGTTGTCACTTGATGCCATGTGTGGATACAATAGCTGTGCTGAGTTGCTGGCATAATTAGTGTTGGAATTCAGAAAACTTAGAGCATTTTGGCAGTATTTGAGTATGTTTCTTTGTGTCTGTGTGGAATTATAATTCCATTGCCACCATCATGAAACACTTCTCTTTGTCAAGCACCGTGAAGGATGAGTTTGAATTTTGCTCCTGCCCTCTGGAAGTTTAGAATTGAAAACAGCGTACAGTGCCAAGAAGTAGGGTACAAATGATATTGAAGATTCCAGATGGTTCTTAGCTTTTTTTCTGATACCATCTCTAACTCATGTGAAGCTTACACAAGTTATTTTTGCAATTAGCTTAAATTTTTGCAATGATATATTTGACATCGGAAGGAGAGGGATTGACCTATTATCTAGACCTGTGTTGTATATTTGTCTCTTTCTATCTCTTTTTTTAAGTCTTCTGTGTTGAGTTTAGGAATAATTTTAATCTGTATAATTTTAAAGCAGTTCTCTTCCATTATAGGTAACTTGAAAAAAATAAATCATTCTATGGTATTTAAGCAGCAAGAGCGGACACATTTCATAAATGTCTTTAAAAATTCAAAATTAGTGGTTCTTCAGTGGTTAAAAATAGATAAATACAAAAGAAGCTATTCATTCATTTTATTTAACTGTCAAAATATCTGATATTTTTTGAGGGGCTAGTTTTACATCAGGCAAGGAGGAAATAGTTGGTTATCTTAAAATAAAAAGCTCCCCTGAGCTTATTTCTTTTAATGTTAAAAAGTTAAATATGGTGGGGTGCCTGGGTAGCTCAGTTGGCTGAGTGTCCAACTCTTAATTTTGGCTCAGGTCATGATCTCAGGGTCCTGGGATCGAGCCCCATGTTAGGCTCTGTGCTCACTGGGGAGTCTGCTTGAGGATTCTCTCTCTTTCCCTCTCCCTCTTCCCTACTCGTGCTCTCCCTCTCTCTCTCTAAAATAAAAATAAATAAATATATTTTTTTAAAAAGTTAAATATGGAGATAGGGAAAACATTTTATAAAGTGGGAATTTCAATGAGCAGACCTTAAATTCATATGGGTTCTGTATTTTTCCAAACCCTTGTCTTTAGATTTAGAAGAGTCATTTCTACACTCAATAAATGTATAGATATATGGTAATTTGATAATCTACTGTTTCCCTGTTTTCAGTTAGCTAATGAATGACTGAAAGTTGATTAAAAAGAAAGATTATGTAAGGTTTTTTCCTTTTCTGTCTGAACTCTTCCTCCTGGCCCTTGAAGATCTCCCCTAGTGCAACACATGCCTGCCCCTGAGTGCCAAGTGTCTGCCGCACCATAACCAGTGCCACCGCCGTGTAAGCCCAATAGCCTCCATACCGCCATTGTCATTTCTGAGAGCCCCCTAGGCTTCCTTGAATTCTTGTCTTCTCCCAAGCAGTTCTGTCTTCCTAGAATTCTTTCCTTGCTCTACGTGGTCTCTTGTATCTTATATTCTTTAAGGCCCATTTCAAATCCCCACCTGCCCAGGGAGCCTTTTTCAGGCTCCTTCTACTTCCCTGCGGTAATAGCTGTCATAGAAATCTATGTATTCTTATTGCATTTTCACTCCTTTTAGTAAAGTTATCAGTATGCTTACCCTCCTTCTCTGACTGGCCATCTTTGAGAGTAGGGGCTCCAGCTTATCCTTCTGTGCCCACCCTGCTTTAGCACTGGCCAGTCCTTCCGTAGATGTTCTGCACATGAAGTATAAAAGTGGGAGCAAATACACGAAGACCCATGGATGTGGGCCTGTACTGTGGACCTCTATGAATCCCACGTAGCTAAAATGGTCTCTATGCCAAAGCATCACGGGAAGCAAACCAGGTTAGGGCCAGATTGGGAGGGCATTCTAGATCAGATTTGTTCAGCAGGCAGTAGAGAACTACTTTTTTTTCGACAGAACCCATTTTTCAACTGCACATTTTCAGTGAATTTTGTATGTCATGATGTACATATTGAGAAACAGAATGATTGATTTGGCCATGGTATAAAGGAAGACTGGGAGGGGGCGAGCAGGCTGTTCTCAGGAGTCAGGAGAAGAGCAGTGCCATATTTTAGACATTCTACTATGTGGACTAGATTTATTTATGCCTTCCTATGTTTAACAGTAGAAAGAGCCTAAAGAGAGGAAAGCCAGAAGAAGAAAGTAGGAAGAACTGATATTCCAAAGAGCAAAAAATGGAATCAGATTGAAAAGTAACAGAGTTTAGATGCAAAAGCACGAAAATAAGAGATTACAGATAAGAGTTTAGAAGTGTAAGAATGGAAATGCTATTTATTTCTTTAAAAATTGAAAGTAGCTGGAAAGGATAGATTCTTAAGTTGGAGAATCAAGCTAAATACTCAAGATGAGAAATGTTGTTGTTTCAGTGTTGTTATGTAATAGAATGACTGTGCATATTCCTGTCTATCACCTGATTAGTGGACCTCTTAGAGTTGAATACAACAAATGAAGTTTTCAAGCAGCACAAACTGAACCAAAACGATCAGTTGCTTAGTGTTCCAGATGTCATCAACTGTCTGACAACAACCTATGATGGCCTTGAACAAATGCACAAGGATCTGGTCAACGTTCCGCTCTGTGTGGATATGTGTCTCAACTGGTTGCTCAATGTATATGACACGTAAGTTTGCATTTTTTTTTCTCCTTAAAATATAATCATTGAATGAAATATATTGATAACGCAAAATGTCTAAATTTTGAAATGAGTTTTTTAAGAAGTACTTTCAAAGTACTTTTCCTAGTGGAAATATTTATGTTAATTGTTGAAAAGAATGACTTTCCCAAAATTTGAAGTCTTAGCCAACAATATAACAAAAAAGAATGTCCACCTATTATTTCAAGATTTTGCTTCAATTTATAAATGCTGTCAGATTTGTAGTGTCACATTGGCTATGGGAAGCCTGATATAAATAAGTCCTATTTCCTCCTGTCTTCTTTTGAAAGAAAAAAATTTATATTTGTTGTTATGAGTTACAGTAATTGGCTGGCTCATAATAATCCACTCTGCAATTTTTGTATGACAACTTAAGAGCAATTTGAATGGCAATTAAAGGGACTTAATTTGTCTTTTGGTATTAGCTTTATTTATTGTAATAGTGGTTATGTGTATATGTGGTGTTTAAACAATTTATGCTATAGGACACTCTTAATATCTGTAATTTAATTAGATGCTCACTGTTACATGAAGAGCACTCTCAACTTCCAGCATAACTCATTCGCCATCAATTTGGCTGTTTTGAATGTGACAGTGCATTTGTGAAATAATCAATTCTAGAAAGACCTGCTGTGGGCTGACATTTCCAAAACACTAGGAATTATTCATTCTTCTGGTAGGGGGTTAAAGTATGCAAAGATGAAATAAGAAACTGTTGATTTTCTCTCAGAATCTAAAAGTTATTTTCCATTAATTAGCTGCATGAAAATTTGTGTTTGTCATCCTTTATTTGATTTAGAGAGGAAGAAGATAGATGACAGTTTATAAGTGTACATGTGTTTAGCATTGGATTGATTCCATATAAGAAGTAAATGGTGACAACCATAGCTTTAGGGATGATTTAATTAAAATTTTCTTTCTTTTGATTAGAAAAGTTTGTTATCTTTCAATATTCACAAATATCACAACAGTTTTTTTTTTTAATAATTAAATAGCCATCGTGTGCTTGAGGACTCTTAAGAAACTCACTGAAGAACAGATAGGTAGTATGAATCTCAATTATAATAATGAATGTGGGATTTACAATGTCCCTATCTGATATCTTTTAATACATTTCATTTTATCCTTTTTTTATCTTTTTAGGATAAAATTTGACTGTTAGCATTAATTCACTATTTAGTTGATCTTCAATTTTTTAAACCTCTAAAAGAGACGTTTTCTATGTAGTTAATTCGCCAAAATAGCTGGTCAATTGGGTATTTTAACTACAAAGCCTATAACTTAATTTGAGGATCCAAAAAGAATGCTAAATTCATAGAATACTTGGTTGAGATCTTTGTTAAGCACCATAGGGGGATGGTAGAGATGCATATTTTGAGTAATAATTTCAGGAAGAATTGGAGAGGTGTTAAATCCCCCTCCTCTAGTTCTAACACACTACATTAGTTTGCTAGGGCTGCCATAACAGAGTACCACGGACGAGGTAACTTAAATAACAGAAATTTATTTTCTTACAGTTCTGGAGACTAGAAGTCTAAGATAACATGTCAGCAGGGTTGGTTTCTTCTGAGGCCTCTCTCCTTGGCTTATAGATGGCTGTCTCTCCCTGTGTCTTCACATGGTCTTTCTTCTCTGTGTGTTTGTGCCCTAATCTTATAAGGACATCCGTCGTATTGGATTGGGGCCCACCCTATGACCTAATTTCTAGTTAATTACCTCTCTAAGACCCACTCTTCAAACACAGTCACATTCTGAGTTTCTAAGGGTTAGAGCTTCAACACATGAATTTTAGGAGGATCTAACTCATAATATGTAACACCTACATATGCTGTTTTCACTGGACAGCCGAAGGGACTAGTGCCACTTAGTTGTGAAGGAAGCAGAATGTGAAATGTTGTGATTCGTATTCTAGGGAATCAAATGTTGGCATACTTCCACTTTCCATCATCAAATGTGAACACATGGGAAATGCTACACTAAGGTACTGTTTCTTATTTAGAAAAACAGTTTCTTGAAATTTTCCATTTTAAAGGAAAAAAAGGTTTTCAGGATTTATTTCCCTTCCATGCCAAAGAAATATAGTGAAGACCATGCTGGGTCGGATGGTGTATGTATTCAGTCTAGTTTTCTGTCTTGGACAGGAATATCATGAATTAACCTAAGGGGAAAAAACACAGTTAATCATAACATGGCAGTCTCAGATGGCCAGAGTTGGTTGCCCAAATTTCTGTAACAACTGTAATTCATCAATTCATGTAAACAAGAGTTATTAACTCTTTTTAAGTTATTAGTTTTCTTTGAGAATCTGATGGAACTATGATGCAGAACATTGGACCCCAAGAAGTCTCTGAACCTTGGAAATGGTACCATGATCTAACCTTTCCATTCATTCAGCTATTTTGATATTTACTCATTAACCATATATTTTTGACTGCCTTACTTTGTGTGATATGATACAGCCAGAGTGGATATTTTCAGCTCTTGAAGTATATTCAAGCAGTTCTTGAATTAATTGAGTGATGCACACACAGGAAATCATAGAATTCTAGAAGGAGAAGGACTTTGAGGACCTTCCATCTTCCATTCTGCCCTCTTCATTTTAGTCTGCCCTCTTTGTTATACTGATTAAGAAATTGACCCAGTGAGATAAGAGAATTTATCCATATTAGGGGGATAAGATTGTATATTAGTGGTAGATAGGGAATGAATACTCAGGTTTTTTTGATAATCACATGTTTATTTCTGCCATATTGCCATATCTAAGAAAAAGAATACTTTATAAGTTATATTAAGTTTACTATTTGTTTTCAAGTTTTAACATGTATCCAACTCCTAATATTCTGAATTTTTGCAAGAAAAAATCTATTTTCTTCTGTTGTGAAGGATGAGAATCCAAATTTTTGGTTCTTGTTGCTTTGTACCTTGGCAGCCACTCAACTTTTGGCATCTCAATTTCTCATCTGAAAAATTGAGATAAAAATATCTGCTCTGCTTACCATACATAAGATATTTGTGAAGGGCAAATGAACTAATATATGTAGAAAGGACTTTCTAAACTATAAAGATAAAATTTATTCCATTTATGAGTTCACAGCCTCACTCAGTCTTCATCTTCCCAGGTTAAAAAGTCTTAACTTCACAATCTTCCTTCTAAATTTAATAGAAATCAAAAATGTTTAAATCATGATTTAAAGCAGTATTCTGGAATGCTTGGCTTAAATATTTTTGTCCCTACAGAAAATACTAACCTCATTTGCTGCAGTGTTAAGTCATTTTTCCACTGTGCCAAGATGGATATAATTTTATAAGGTACATATCTTTCCAGTTAAACTAATTTCAGGAGTTACTTATGAAGACTATCTGGGAACCAAATACTTAAATATTGGGTTATGTCACTCACTAATAAATTTCTTTGCCTCCTTCTTCTTTTTCAAATCCAGATATCTTATTTAACATCAAAGCCCGATCATCTGGTCTCAGATGATATCACTTGGACAGCTTTATCGACTGTTCAGCCTTGGTGCAAGCCTTTGCTGCGCCTGAATGCAACTGTCCCTGGTGCTCACACTCCTGCTTGGGTTCCCTTGCCCAGGCTTTTCCTGTGATAATCTGCTTTCTCCTAGGGACAGTCTAGCCATGTCATGCCTTCAGTGTACGATTTGAGTCTTATCTTCTCTATCAAATGTTGTGAGACTAATAACTACTCAGACTAATCACCAGTCAGAATTAATGAGTCAGCCACAACTTTCTTGTACTTATTTCCATGCATAAAGATTGCTCTCTTATTTTCTTGTGTATTTCCCGTTGTTTTCTTGTCTCTCTTCTCTAGCTGTGTGTGACCTTATCATGGGTGGAAATTGTGTCTTGTGCTTTTCTGCTGGACCTTATGGTACACAGAACAATGCTGAGATCACAGGAAACCTTCATAACTGTTAATGGTGTGATGAATGGGTGATTGACATTTTCAGTAGCCTTCCTGATGACTTCCTTTCTTGTGTTGTCACCGTGGTCTGGAGATCATCCTCCAATATATATCATTTTGATCTTTTTTCCCTTAAAGGATTCCTTTCTCCTTAGCCACGTCCATGTACTAGTCTATTCACCAGCCTTTGGTTATCTTCTGCAGGTCTATTGTCTGATTATCCAGAGAAAAAAGTTTCCTAATTTTTGGAGGGAAGAAAACAGATATAGGGTTGATAATTAAGAAACACCTAAAAAATGTGAACTAGAGACACAATTTGTAACATGGCTCAGTTTAAGGTTAATTTGATATTATTTCTAAAATGGCAAGGAACCGGAATGAGTACATTAACTCAGATTTCTGCTTATAATGGCTATATCTATTTGAAAATTTAAGTATTCATTATTCCATAGGTCACTTCTGAATATTGTACACATGCATATGAAGGGTTTAATAAGTTTACTGGATATGATTTAATATAGATTCTAAACTCTAGGCTATTGAAGGACTGCTTTGAAAATACATTTCACTGATCTCTCACCATGTTTTTCTTTTTTATTTATACTTTATATGTCACGGTATATATACAGAAACTTACCTGAGTAATTATAATTTGAGAATAGAAGGTATCAATTAGTATTAATAGTAGGAGTATCAATAAGAACATGATTTAAACACAGTTTGACAATAAGACCACCTAAAATTAAAATTACATGATACAAATATTTATCTTTTTTTTTAGATAGCATGAATTACTAAATTTTATGTAATGATAAAGTTACATAGACATTTAGTTATGGCTATTGAATGTATTATACTTGTGTATTGAAAACATAGCTTGAGAAAAATTAATGTTAAAAACCTAAACTGAAAGCAGATCCTGAATATGAAATAATAAAGATAGCAATAAAGACTTTATTTCTGGATTGTGTGTTATTCCATAGCAAGGATTATGTTACCAATTTTTGTAGTTTCTGCATTTCCCGCTCCCCATCCCCTGGCTCATTGGGACATTTGGTAGACAGCTCAGAAATTCTTTGATAAATGGCGAAAATAAAGACAGCCACATGCATATTATATATAGCTTTAACTATCTATTTTAAATCTTACATTTGTAATTATTAACGGATTTTAATTCATACTATTTCTAAAAATATCTTTTCAGCTTTATAATTATCATTTTCATTTTACTTGTACTTGTTCTTCTTAGTTCCTGTGTTCCATATAAGTGATTTCAGGTGATCAAGTCTTCTAGACTGGGTCAAACGTACTGTTAAAACATGTCCTGAAATTATGGTATGGGTTTAAAATTAATTATTAAAAGTGAATAGAAAAGTTGCATCTCTAAGATGCAGTCATTTTTAATAGTTTACCCTGAAGAAAATAGATGTTTGGAAATAATTAGTGTCCTGTATACAGCTTTAAATGCATCTAACACATTGAGATTCTTATAATTACAGGGGTCGAACTGGAAAAATACGAGTGCAAAGTCTGAAGATCGGATTGATGTCTCTCTCCAAAGGTCTCTTAGAAGAAAAATACAGATGTATGTAAGACCTTTCCGGTGCAGTAGTGTTTTTAGTAATAATAATGGTAATAACAATTGATTGGAGGCTTACGTTATATGATTTGCTTGTAATAACAGTTTCCATTCTTTTTACCCCTGACCACACACATCCCAGGCTAGACAAAGGGTATCACTGAGATGTAACATGGATTTGTGTGAAATGAGGTGAGGTGCCTTGGCGGAGTGAGAACCAATTGCACATTATATCTCACCTAAGTCTTTAATAACCACCTCAGAATGTAGGCATTGTGGCTTCTGTTTTCCAGCTGAAAAAAAAAAAATTAATTCTGAGATGGATTAAAAATCTAGTCAGTGGCTCCAGAGACAATAAATTATGGGGGTAGAATTAGATCGTAGATTGTTCTGACTCTAAAGCCCAAGTTTCTATCTCTTTATACTTCCAATGCTTGAAAAAAATAATTAAGATGGACTAGCACCTTCATACTATTCTTTATGCTAGAATCTTGTGTACTTCTAAATGCCAAAAAAAAAAAAAAATCAAGATGGACTAGAACTATTACAGACATTGGCAAATAATTATATTTTATCATGTGAGAAAATAAAAAATGTTGTTTGTATTCCCCAAATAACTCCATGGTACCCTTTTAGCTGTCAGTTGATGAAAGGCAGGCTTCTTGGCATTTTGAAAGGGATGGGCTCAGGAGAGAGAAATACCTGCCATCAGGTCTCAGCTTTGCCACTTAGTGGCTGAGTGACTTGGGGCCAGTTACCGGATCCCGCTGAGGAGCACCAGCTAGCTGGCAATATTACTCCCATTCCACATTTCAGGAAGCTGAAATGTAATGAATTTCCTTCAGCTGAAGAACGAAGCTAATAGTTCTTGCTTTGAAAGCAATTAGAGATAAAGTGGGAAAAGTACCTAGAAATCACAGCCGTGAATAAATGGTAGCGCTTGCTGGTGTGGCCGCAGACTCTTCACTACTGTAAAGCTTTTCTGATTTAATTTTGTCCATATAGTGTGGGTGACGTGACCCTACCATGCATACCCCTGACGAGTCTTCACAGAATCTATTCATACATTCCGGGGAGAAGGGTAGGGATATTTCACGAATGTGGAGATACCAAAAAACCAGAGGATGTGTGATCACGGGTTTTGCATCTTCTGTGAACATACATACGTTTTTTGCAACTTCTGTTTTCTGGGATGTCTGTGAGGTGATTCGACTGTGACTATCAGGTCTAGATCGTGCTGGCTTGTTTTTCTTAAACCGTTTGACAAGAACGTCAGTGAAAAGAGATGTGGGATTTGGATGAAGCAAAAAGCTGATTGTAGAAAGATGAGGAGGTAAGGGCATTGATGGAGTCGGAACCTAGTAAACCATGCAGGGGAAAAAAAAAGCTTTGCAGAAGGCTTTGGTTGGGTGGCCCTTTATTTATCCAAAATTTGAATCATCTTCAGCATCGTAATTGTTGAAAGATAATCATTTTCAAAGCTAAAAAAGTTATTTTTTATAATGAGTGGGAAAGGAAAATGTTAATGAAAACATCCCTGTAGCACTATAAGAAAAGGACTTTTTTATCATTTATCGTTTGGGGTTTTCATGTGCTCCTGAAAGAATTTAGGGTTCCTTAAAAGTAACAGTTATATCATGGTGTTCATCTTACTCTGAAACAAATACAAATTCAACCTCAAGGTTTATCACGGATCTTAAAATGTAAGCATGATCTGCTTTCTGAGATCAATGATTCCTCCTCCCTTTCTTTGCAAGTTGATTTTCAGAGAGTAACCTGAGACCAAAAGAAATAGTTACAACATGGTGACTGTAGTTATAGAGCAAAAACCAGATTCTACACAATACAGTATATAAAGATTTCTTTTATCTGTACACATGCCTTCAAACATATTTCTGAAATGTATAATCTTTCAGATGAGGAGCGTATTTCAGGATACAGATACCTGTGCCCTCGTCATACAGTGGGGATACTTTCTACAAATGTCAGCAAATTTAATCCTCTGTATTATTTCACATTAAGTTTTCAAATTGTGGCAAGGAAAGCCGGAGCCCTGCAAGGAAAATTTCTGATATTTATCTTAATCCATGAAGTATGCCATTTTAGTACTTAATTAAATAAGACATCTCTTGGGTTGAAATCTTGACATCTTCCCTAGGAGTACTGAGACTCTGGAAATGTTCTGGCGCTTTGTTTTGTTTCTGGTTTTGAGGCCCTTAGGAACTCTGATTTTAGTTTTGATTTCCCCAATTATATCAGAACACTCCCTCATTATTATTTCCTTTGTTAGATTAAGATTGAAGACAATTTGCTCTCCAAACTCAGCGGCAGAGGTGGCATTCTCGGTCAGTTGGTATCCATGTGCACATTGATTTTGCAATGGCTAATGTCCGTGTCTTCACCCTGGTGACACCTTCTGTCTTCGTGCCTTCTTGAGAATATCCCTTGATTAGGTTCTAACAACAGCTGGACCTTCTTACTTTCTCGCCTCATCAAGAACACATTCACAAAGATCCTTCAGAATGACCTTTTGCATCTCTTCTGTGCCAATTTGTTGGAACTTGAATTTTAGGTTGTGACCTATCCCCACATCCTGATAAGTCCTTTTTGTTTCTGCCTATAATATGAAATGTGGACTTCTATCAGAATCCAGAAGGATGTCAAAATGTTAAGGAATCTTTTGTTTTGTGTGCCTTAACTGTGGCATAGTATAGTTGTCTTCCTCAAAAGAGGAAAGTTTGGCAGTCATTGAAACGTGTACTTTTCTGTGTAAAGCAGTATTACCTAGGAGGTCTCTTCTTAGAAATGGGTTTTAAATGGCATCCTAAGAGTCCTGGATAAATATTTTGTGGCTTTGATAGTCTTATTTTTAACAAAGGGAAGGGGAGTGAGGGAATGAGCAAAATAAGTGACGAAGAGTGGGAGATACAGGTTTCCAGTTATGAAATGAGCAAATCACAGTAATATAAGGTACAGCAGAGGGAATACAGTCAGTGGTATTGTAAGAACATTGTATGGAGACAGATGGTGACTGTGCTTGTGGTGAGTACAGCATAACGTATAGAGATGTTGAACCATGATGTTGTACACCTGCAACTAATGTAACATTGTGTCAACTGTACTCAAATTTTTAAAAAAGAAAGAAAAAAAAGAAAAACAAATGGAACTCTAACCAAATCTAAGTGAACAAATGATAATGAAATTAAATTTGTCTAACTTGGATTTGCTTCTTCTACGTATGCTTATACATATGTACATATATGTATGCATATAACATTTCATTATAATTACTATGTCAGTATCACTGAGCTTGGTTCAATTGTCTGAAAATTCACTGTTGGCAGTGTTAAATTTAGCATTATTTCCCTTAAAAAAAAATCCAAAATGATACACTTTGATCCGATATCCATTTACCAGATATTGTTTGAAAAATGGCTTTTAGGATCAAATAAATATTTACTCCCCTTTTTCCTGTTCTTATAAAACTTCACATGAAAAGCCCTGAGAATTTGTGTGATTTTTGAATTTTTAGAACTTGGAAATTGCTTTTCAAAAAGTATTCGTTTCTGTAAGAAAGTGGATCATTTTTACATAGAATTTCTCCGTAGGTAACTAATGTGATTCATGTCCACATGATTTTTTTTTTTTATCCACATCATTCAATTGACAAAACCAAGGATAGGCTTTACATAAAAGAACAGTCTCAGCACATGGAAATGAACCTTGTGGCTCTTCTCCTTGCAGATCTCTTTAAGGAAGTGGCGGGGCCCACAGAAATGTGTGACCAGAGGCAGCTTGGCCTGTTACTTCATGATGCCATCCAGATCCCTCGGCAGCTGGGGGAAGTAGCGGCTTTCGGGGGCAGTAATATCGAACCCAGTGTTCGCAGCTGCTTCCAACAGGTAAACGCGAAGGACCGCTGGTTTGTAGAATGTGTCAGGAATGGGGTTGAGCATGTTCTGAGAATTGGAACGGGGAATCAAATGGTAGAAGACGTTGAGTACCATCCCATTACATTTGTGTCTTATTTCTTCAAGCACATTTGATTCAAGGAACAGCAACCTCCTCAAAGAGACTTACTACTTGCCAATGGATAAAACCCCACATCTTTACAGTGCGCTCTTAGATTACTGTGATTTGGCCCTGACTTTGCCCCGAGCCTCACGTTTTCCCACTCATCCCCTTGCTGTCTGCTTTCAGCTGCAGTTTTCCTTCCTTCATTCCTGCCCTTGCACCTTGGAGCGTGTGCCCTCTGTTTAGAATATTCTTTCTTACCCTTCACCTACAAACTCTATTCTCATTGCTGATCCTTATTCTTTCTTTTGATCTTATCTCACATTCTCTGGAAATCCTTCTCTGAGCCCTTCAGGTGAGGTTATATGCTCCTACTCTCTATCTTCACCTGAATCTCCTCTGTCTTCTTTTGATACTCATGAAAGTGTAACTACATACCGAGTACATAATTGATTGATTAGTGTTTTCTCTTCCATACAAACCCCAAAATTCTTTTTAATGCTTGCTGTATACAAAAGCATTCTAAAAATGTTACTACTGGTGTTATACATATGCATAAAGGAAAAGGCTACAGATATTTTGCCAAAGCATATTCAGTGATTAATTATTACTGAGGGAAAAAAAATGCTCACACCATCTCTTTAAGGAGAATTGATGTTATGGCTTATTACATTTTATAATGGCCCTTTTACTTGTTTCAGAGATACAAAAAAAAAAAAATACCAAATGAACATTCTAAATATGATTCCCCCATGTACTGGTTCATAGGGTGACCTTGACAAAAGTGGGAGGATGTTTTTTATTTAACTTTTTTTTAACTTTATTTAACTTTTAAATTTAACTTTGCACATATGAAAATGAGTCAGTATTAGGTTCTAAAGAGAGACTAAGACATTTAATGCAATTAATCATAATAAATTTGGAAATGTCGCCAAGTATATTCATAGTAATATATTCCCAGTGTTACGTTCTAACAGGTGGAGCAGGACACAGAGGTAACAGTTTTTCTTTAGCATCTATAATGACCTTCAAGTTTGGGAAGTTACCAGTGAGTCTTTACTTTCTTAAATTTTTACTGTCTTAGATGAATGAGTTTTGTAGGATTAAAATATTTATGTGAAAATAGTACCTACAATTGTGTGGTTTGGGTTTTTCGTTGTTGTTTTTTTTTTAAATCTGAGTCTATTAAGGTATTGGGATTTTTTTTTCTTCTTCCTAGATGATAATTTCTGCTTTTTCTAATTTTAAATTCTAGAATTTTCTCTCCATGAAGAACCTTAAATATTTTGTGATGTAACAGACCTGGAAAGAGTTCTGTAACTTCTCTTTCACTTCATATCGATTTTCAGAAGATTATAAAGCAACACCTGCTGCAATTTAAATGAAGAGATTTTCTTCACTTTGAATGTATGTGTTTCTTTACCAGAATAACAACAAGCCAGAGATAAGCGTGAAAGAGTTTATAGACTGGATGCGTCTGGAACCACAGTCCATGGTTTGGCTGCCCGTTTTACATCGTGTGGCAGCAGCTGAGACTGCAAAGCATCAGGCTAAATGCAACATCTGTAAAGAATGTCCAATTGTTGGCTTCAGGTGAGATGATCTGGCGCCAGTGGAAGCGGGAGACTGTTTTCTGTTCTGTTGTTGCAATTTCAGCATACGTTCATCATCGCTTCTCACTGATTCCCACCGGGGGGGTGTGTCCTCAATAAATGGGACACTTAGCATATTCCATCTATCTGAAAATGGCATTCCTTCTTACAGCTGCTACATGAAGCTTATTTTATTTTTATTATTATTGTTATTTATACCACTCTGCTCCAGAACCAGAGATTTTTCTGAATTTCCATTTACATAGATCCGAGAAATGTTCATGCATGATAACTGTATGACTCATTATATAGATACGGCCCCGATGGAATCTGGTGATGTCGCACGGCCTTTGGGGTCAATCTTAGTAAGCAGAAAGCGACTTTTTTTTTTCTTTGATAATTTTCTTCCCTCTGTTTTCTCTTTTTTTTTTTTATAATGATTTTTTATTATATTATGTTAGTCACGAAAGCGACTTTTAAGTAGTGAGAAGTACCTAGATCACTTTGTGTTATTTCTCCCCAAGTTTATCATGAAGTTGAGTAACCCTGCTGTTCGCCCTCACTGGAGGAAGCTTTGTCAGGGAATTTTGAGACTCATTTCTTATTGATGGTGTAATTGATTTTTTAAAATCTGACGTGTCAAGCTAGTAAGCATGACTCTCCTTCTCGGCCATTTGCATTCACTTTCACACGTTACAGAAAACCTGCCGTGGATATTTGTCTACTCACAATGTTGAAATCGATGGGAATGTGCTTTCGAGACTTGAATTCCAAAAATTTTCTTTTCTTTTTTTTTTTACTTGGGAGGTGGGTTCATTAATTTCCCTTATGAAAGCCAAGATTCTCACGGCCCTAATTTAGAGCTAAAATACAAGAAAATGCCACATTTTTTGGCCAAACTACCTTTTATTTCCATGGTGATTTGGATGAATAGCATTCCTTACCACAAACGAATGATTTGGACTAAATAATAGGCATACAAGCTAATGAATTTTCTTTTTGTCTCTTTAGGTATAGAAGCCTAAAGCATTTTAACTATGATGTCTGCCAGAGTTGCTTTTTTTCGGGTCGAACAGCAAAAGGTCACAAATTACATTACCCAATGGTGGAATATTGTATACCTGTGAGTACTGAGTCACTTCTTGTTCGTTTGTTTGTGGGGGGGACAGAAGGAGAGGGCGAGAGAGAACCTTAAGCAGGCTCCATGCCCAGTGCGGAGCCCAACTCAGGGCTAGATCCCATGACCCTGAGAACATGACCTCAGCCAAAATCAGAATGGTTGCTTAACCAATTGAGACACCCAGGTTCCCCTCTTGTTTGTTTTTAAAAATGGCCTATTGCTTTTGAATTAACTAATGTCAAAATTATTCAGTATATTTAGACTTAAATTTTTATGGGAAAAAAATCACTTTTAAGATTGCTTAACTGATTTTTTTGTGGTTTTGTTTTCTTTTAAATAAATACATCTATGTCGAATTCATTAACATAGAATAATTATACTTTTTTTCAGAAAAATTAATTTATTACATTTTGTTTACATCTGTGTTTTGATTTTAAACTTAACTGTCTTGGTAGCAAACTCTTTTTAAGAGCTCACACTGGCCTGCATTGAAAATGATACTATGTGATGAGAAACTGTGTCTCTTTTAGACACATTTACAATATATTTTCATAATTAAATTTATTTATATTAGCAAAAAAGTAGAAAACAAAGAAAGTAAAAAAATCACAAATCTAGCTCCTGAATCAAATCAAATCAAATCAAATTTCTGATTTTGTTAAGATTTTTTTTTTATATTTGTGTTATTTTGATCCTGCTTTAATCACTGAACATGTGGTATAGTAAGTGCTTTCCCTGTTGTCACACCTTGTAATTTTCCTAGTTACAGAATATTTAATTGAGAGAATTACTAAAATTTATCTAACCACTCCCTCAAATTTATTTGGATACTTAAGTTTATTTTCAATTTTCTGATGCTATCAACAACACTCATATAAATATCTTTGTGAAAATAGGTCTTTCTCTATATTGCATAAATTATATTTCTATAGAATAAAACGCTGGAAGTAAGAGACCTGGTCAATGAATATGAGTATTTTTATGGCCAAAATTCTTCGTGTCAACTTATTTCTAAAAGATGTTTATATCACTTTACGTTATTATCACATTTTGTTAATATTCCGATTTTGTTACAGTCTCGCTAGCATTGGGTACTGATTCTTGTTGTTCTTCTGATTTAAAGCTATTGTTTCTAAGTTATCTTCATTTGCTCTCAAGAGCTGTTTCTTAGCTTCCTTCCAAATAGTGAACCAAAATTTATTCATAGAGGTGTACATTTTCTTGAGGTTTAGGGAATTGAGATACTTTTTTGGATTATAAATTGACAGAAAAATAGCAATACTTATAAAACACATGCATATAAATCTCACAGTCTTGGGTATCTTATCTGAAATAAATAGGTACCCGATATATGGAGAGGAAATCTCTAGAAAATGCTGTGGAATTATAATAGATGAAATACACATAGTGCATAATAACTTTAGAGAAAAAAATCCTCCAAGAAAATTTATGAAGCACCATTTATTACTATGATTAACATATTTATTCACTCAACAAATAAATATTGAGTATTTACCTTGTGTCAGACACTGTTCTCCGCTCTCATTCATCAGTGTACTACCAGAATAGACAATATTACTGTCTCTCCTGCTACTTTCCATTGAGGAGGAGGGGGAATGTGTGACAAAGAACAAGGAAACAAATAAATGAGATCATTACAGATTATAGTAAGTGCCTTTAAAGAAATAAATGGATAATGAGAAGATTAGAGGAGGCACTTTAGATAAAGAAATCAGGGAAGGTTGGCCAGAGAAGTTAACATTTGAGTTGAGAATGAGGGATGAGAAAGAAGCAGGTGTGCGAAGAACTAGTAGAAACATATTTCAGAGAAGAAACAGTAGACATGGAGGTCTGGAAATGGGAAAGAGGTTGGTGTGGTTAGAACACAGAAGATAGTGGAGCATATTGCACTAGGAGAGGGTAGAAGGTAGCACCAGCTGTGTCATTTGCAGTGCCCAGAGTATCATGAAGAGGTGGGACCCCTTGTTCAAAATGTTTTATAATTTTTAAGATGGCAATAGCAGAACATTAAGCCAAACTTAGGGAGCTTGTGAGTGTGGGACCCCTGCAACTGCACAGGGCACACATCCATGCAGATGGTAAAGAAAGAGGTGGGAATGACAGGGGAACAGAAAGAAACAGGTGAATTTCTCCATCCACAAAAGGGAGAGTGGTAGGAGATGAGATGGAAGAGAAAGATGGTATCATATTGTGCAGAACACTGATGGTCATTATAAGAAATTGGGGAGAAGTATAGTATTGATATTTGCATGATTAGAAGTAGGCATTTAGGAAACTGATGTCAAAAAAAGGGAAAAATCACAAAGTAAATATACATTAAAGATGTATAAAAATGATGATATGTTTAAAGATGTATAAAGTAAGTGAAAATATATAAAATTACTATTTTTCTTGGTCTTAAATACAATTCCAAATGATTTTGCGAAATACCCACACAATTTGAAATCTACATCTCCTCAACAATAGTCATTGGCCAATGGGGCCGTGCTTGAGAATCACCCATACACGGATGCCTTTCACTGCTGCCTAAAAACTGCCATTTTAAAATGAAACCTGTAGGTTACCCAAAGCTCTTCTTGTTACATAGATTTTGCAAAGTCATTGTTGTCATGTCTGAGATTATGGCTTCTCCTGCATTGTAAGGGATGGCTTCCTTTTCATAGGTGTGCTTTGGGAGGTCCTTTGCCCCTTTCTGGAGTTTATGTAGTGATCTTAATCACCACCTACTCATAAATCATCTTATGACAGGTTATTTTCTGCATTTGACCCCACAGCTTTTGATAAAGTAACTAGAAATATATGTAAATTGAATTTTTGAACGGTATACTCTTGAATTGAATAATAATGAATTAATACATTAATGGTTCTCCAATTTTCTTTCTTTTTATCCACATTCTTTGGATTTTTGGTCTCTTTTAAGGGAGCTTTTATTTATACTTCATCTGTCTTTTACCCAACATTCCCTAAACTCATTTGATGTTTGCCTTAGAAAAGGAGCTCAAATGTGAGTTTTTCAATGCAATGATAATAAGCACTGCCTGTATGTAAATGGATCAGACCTTCCCATGAAGCTCTTGATGTTTACATCTCCATTTGTGGTCGGGATGGTGCTCTAGGTATATTACTGACTTCATTTCTTTCCCCTTCAACTTCCCTCCTCCTGAATCTGAATGTTTCTATTGTTAAAGGTTTTCCGAAGTCTTATTTTAAACCCTCAAAGCTCCAGAAATATTTCTTCCAACATATCAGCTTGCTGTGACAATGTTTGTCTTCAGATGTAAGCAGACTAATGGTGTGTGAATTCTCTATCATAATTTATGAAGGCATTTTATGAAATCGATAGTAAAACATTTACATACAGAAGTGAAGTAGAATTCTTTCTCTCAAAAATGACTTTTTTAAATGCATATTTTTTCCACCGTTCTGTCACCCAACTTTGTACATTTAAGGAGTTCAAGGACAGCGATGAGGCTTATTAAGGGTTCATCTAAAACAGCCAACATGACGTAGATTCTGTTTCATCGCTGTCACCACTCTCTCTCCATCCCTCCAAGTCCCACCCCTTCTCAGAAACAGCTCAGCTCTCACTGTGTGTGGACAATCTCCCCGGCATCCTCTGGCTTCCCCTCCCAGGAGGCCTCACCCTGTGGGCTCCACCAGGAGCCCCTGTTCACGGATGAGTACTCCATTGTGTATTATCCTGCATTGTCTTCCATGTGGTTTTTCCCCCTCCACTCTCTTTTTAACTCCTTTTTTTCTTACTACGCGTAGTTAAAGCCGGTTCATAAAAGCCAAATGAGTTCATATCTGACATTATAAATACTAATTATAGAATATTAAAGCTGGAAAGATCAGAGAAATCATCTAATTCATTCTCATTTTAAAGAGAAAACTAAGTCTTACAAAAGGTGATTTGTTCAAAGTTGGTGGCCTGGATTTAGTGATTTTACTCCCTTAGGGAAATATATATAATTTGGCTCATTAGCAAACTGTTTCCGGTATACTTGCTGGAGTGTTATGTTTGCTGGATATCCAATTATATAGGCATTTTGCTGCAGACTGGAGATACAGTGAAAATATAATGAAGGAAAGTAAAGACCTCTACGTGGGGAAATTGAAGACAGTGTATTTTTTTTTTAAATGACTAAGTTTATGGATCAAGATAGTAGTCAAAATTTTTTAGTGTTACCTGTGACCTACATGTTTGAATTCAGGGATTATTATTTATTTAAAAAATGGTGACATTTTATATTATAGATGTGCAGAATTTCAGTTTTTTTTTTTATTGGAAAAAGAGTTTGGGATCATTTAATTCCACAATGAAAATGACCCTAATTTTATCTTTTTAAAAAATTGTCTATATTCTCTGTTGCAAATAACCAAAATTTAATTCACATTAGATACATTTTTGTATATTAGGACTTATAAAAAAAGATAGTCCTTTAAACTAGAGAGAGAAGATGAATTTCATTTGTGATTTATAAGAGTTTCTGCAATTGCTGCCAGTGAGAGAGCTGCATAGGGTTAAATATTAAGGAGAATGGAAAATGTTTGGAATTGCTACTGGGGGCAAGTGTGAGTCAACAAGAGATGAGTAAATTGATTGCTACTTTGCAACAGGAGTGCAGCTGAGGTTAACTGGCAAGGATTTGCACTGACTCCATCATTGCTCAGTCCCTTTGGAATTAAAGGGTGGTAGAAGTCCAAGGGAGTGAATGATACAAAGGGGTTAATGATACTGGGATTGCTTTGGGCTGTTCCCATACTGAAGAAATCCCAAAAGGGGTTGAAGGACTATGGGGGAAAGAACAGGTTTGTTTGTATTAAAGAAGTAGGAGCAAGGGTCACATTTTTTTTTTCCAAGTTAGAAATTTGGAACCAAATAATGTTTTGAGTGGTGATGAGGTCTGAGGTTTGGACATACCCCAGTGTGGAACATAAAAGGTTTTGAGATGAAGTGGCATTTAGAAGATCATCAGTATGTCTCTAGAAGGTGACAGGTGGTAGCTGTGTCTGGCCATGTATGGTCAAAGGGGAGTGGGTGGGCACATTCGTTTTAGTTGGTGAGAAGGCTGAGGCTAAGGGCAAAATGCTGTAAACCTCCTTTATTCTTGGCCTTTGTGGGGGAGAGATTACACAGCCCATCATGGAGAGGGTGGTAGGGGAGATGTGTTATCATGGGAGCATCATGATTCACGGAAGGAGAAGGGTTTAAGTTGCATTTATGAACAAGATATAGTGGAGTGTGTCTATACATCAAAGAACACAGGGTCCACGATCATGGGGAAAGGAAGGTAAGTAAGAAGAAGCTGTGTGCATCTGGTGAGGGGCAGTGGTCCAGGAGAGAAAAGGAGAAAGGGGGGAGGGAACAGGGTACTTGCTTGTTGGCAGATAAGGAACTGAAGTGTGAGCCAGGATAGGAAGGTGGTTTGAGAGATGTGTTAGCTCAGGGAGAAGAAATGGGATGTTTGCAAAATGTTATTTCTGGGAAAGTCAGCAATGTCAGCTATTCCCAGCATTCAAATTGATGGAGTCGGAATCATTACCAAATTATCTGCTTATGTGCAGGTTTTGGATAGGACTAGTTTGTACTGATAGTTTCATTGAGATTTTGGTAAGAAGAGCGGAGGACAGGAAAAACACATCTCTATGGGAAACAGTTTATTACTTTAATAATACTTAAAACGCGTTTATATTGCACTTTTTAAGCAAGTGCATCTTACTTTTAAAGCAACAGATTCAAGTATATTCTTGCCAATATTGATTAAATAAATGGGGAAATAAAGTTTCATATGTTCAGTGTTTCTAGAAACTGTAGAAAAATCAGTTTTGTACTAAGAAAAAAACCTAGAAAAAGTTTTCTTTTTTAAGTCAAAAGTGAAATCACATCTTTTCTTTGCAAACTATATGTTGTTAGCAAGAAATGACAACGACAATGGGAAAAACTAGAATTAGTTGTTCTTTCTACTCCCCTCCACCCTGCCAGCATTGGTGTGTTTGTAAGACTATGAAAACCAGATCTCAGAAAATGCTGGTTCATTCTTTGGAAAGCTCTGCATCGCATTAGCATCATTTGTTTTTGGCAGTCTTGCTTCATCAGATGAGGCTTGGGACGTTTGCCAGCAGGCTCAATATGCAGCATCATCGCTCCTTCTCTGACCTCAGCATCCTGAAGTGGCTTTCCAGTTCTTGCTCACCTTACCCTGTGTTCCCAGTAAGTGGAGTGCATTTAGAGTGTGTCATTAGCTCTTAAGTTGAGGTTTGGACAACATCCATTTTCCTTTGGACGCCTTATTACCCTCCTTATTCTTGACCCCTTGGTGATTCTGTTAATGCTAATTTTTAAGTTTCATGTTTTTCCATTAGAACTTGAAAGGCTCCAAGCTTGTCTTACTGATTTCATCCTATTCATGGAGTCAGTGTATCTGAATTTCAACTTTTCGAGATCAATGAAACTTAAATCAATCCTGAGAAGTTGTTTTTGCAATTAGAAAAAAATATTGGAACATCTTTAAGATAAGTCCTGTGATAATGATGGATGGACTCCCTAGAAGTATGCATATGCCACTTGGGATTATTGACTTCTATGTTTAAGAAATAAATCTTGCTAATGATGATGCTGTTCAACAGTGATTTTTGCACTCGTGCATAGTACCCAAATGGTAGTGTTTAATTATTCTACTCATGTGTCAAATGGCTGTGTTGTTTCTTATATAACCTTGGTTTTCCTCTTTGTACTTCCTTGTTTTACTCAGTCTAAAAGTTACTCATTTTTGTAGTTCACAGTTAAAGCTCTAATGATAGGAGTATTTGTTAAAGAATTAGATAATATTGCCATCCCATGTTATGAGCCAACCAAAGGAATTTGGGAGAGATTTTAGATAAATATGGTTTTGCTTATTTATCTGCAGTTGTTTTGGTGTTTTGCTTAAATTGCTAAGTATTTAGAAGTTGGATGTTTTGGCCTCTAGCTTATTTGACATCATTGTTAATAGTCCTTTTTATGTTTTGCTTTGTGGATCTTCCATGTTAATAGGAGGCGTTTTTTGAGCTGAAGTAGTAAAGCAATTTATTCAAGGATCTACTTGACTATAATACTACGAGGGTTCGCATTTCTAAATTCGAGATTCTTTTGTACCTTAGCCTTGTTGCTCCTTGTAATTCACATTAATGAGAAGGAAAAGACTCTCAGTCATATATCCATGTTTTTGAAGTTCAATAATACACAAATGTCAGCATTTACAATAAAAATATATAGTTTAAAACATGAGCAGAGATATGTAGAATAACACACATAGATTTATATGTAGATATACAAACGCAAGTAAAAGAAAGATTAACTCTAAATTTGCTCTATATGATGTCTATATTTGTCTTCAATCAAGTAATAAAATGAAGGAAAATTTAAAATACTACCAACTTCAGTTGGCATAATAGAGCGCGAGTGAAAAATCGTCTGATGCCAACTTACACAGGAGTTTTTAAGGTTTTGGTAGAGAGTTACATGTGTAGACTTACCCCCAGGGTGGCTTTTATAATTCAGCAACATGTTTTTATATTTCATGCATTCATTTGCATTAGTTGGTGGGGTGCAAGTTGTGAACTAATTACTTGTTATTATCCAAATAAGTTTTCATCCTTATCTCTGTGCTACTTAATAGCAGCATAGTGCAGGGAAGTATAATTTTGAGTATTCACGTGCCCACTTATTTGTGTAGGTTTTGTTTTAAAATGTTTTTCACAGTGACTCACTTTCATTAGCTTTCCAAAAGTGACAATTTGAAAGACAGTCCTCGTTTGGATATGTGATTTCTTATGTGCTTGTTAAAAATCAAGCCAGAAGGATTTGGGGGAGATGGTGGTAGAGTTTTTCAATATCTTTTGTCTTTGTCATTTTCTTCCCATTTCTACATTAGTTACATAAAAAGAGAGCAACCAGACAAAAAACCAACTCTCTGAACAACATTTACAATAAAACTAGCTAATAAGATATACCCCCAAATAAATCTGGGTGCTGACAAGCCACCAACAGCCATAAAACCTGCATGAAGATATCATTATCTGTAAGCGAAAGAAAAGGAAGCAAGGTGCCTGAGAAATGGAGAACCCCCAAACAGACAACAGATATTCAATGGAGAGCTCAAAGGAGCAGAGCTGTAAACCTGGGAGGAGCCCAGAGGAGAAGGTCTGAAGGTGCTGGGGTGCTTTGGGCTTCTGGAGTTCTTAGACCTGACCCCCCAGGGCTTCCTTCCAGGAAAAGAGCCTCAGCCTGGATAAACTGTTAGGAATGACACAAACATAGCAACAGAGATGAAAGAAAGAAATGGTCTAGTCCAAAGTAGGGCAAGGGAATAGGACTAGGAAATCCCCAAACTCAAGTGCCCTATTTTTGAATACCCCACAGAAGCAATAGAAGAAGGAGCCCTGTGAAGTTAGAGAAGCTTTCCTGAACCTTAACAAAGATTTCCTGAGTTAGGAAAATTAATTTCACAACAATGACAAAATTGAGCAGCAGAAAGTATCAAGATCAAATCTCCTATAAAGCAATTATAAGAAAAATATATAAGAACCAAATAATATAAGTATAGTAAAGCATACCAGAAATAGGTACTCCTTGAACAGATCAAAAATGTAAACTACTAATTTAAAATAAGCTCAAGAAAATGATCCAACACATGAAAGAAAACGTAAATCAGATCTGGAAAATCTTGGAAAGGGTGAGGTGACAGAAGTCAGGAAAGAATTAGAAATAAAAGAAAAAACTCATTTCAAAAGTTAAGACTAATTAATTTTAGTCTTAATAAACAGAACAGGTAAATATCTTGAGAAAAATAGAAGGTGGATAGGAGACAAACTTTAAAAGTGAAAAAGAAATGAAGAAAGTAATATAAAAAGAGAAAATGACAAATGTTGAAGATAGGGGAAGAAATTGAAAGTATGACTAATGGGAATGCAGAATAGGAAACCCAGAGTAAGACAGAATAAACACTACAAATGAAAATTCAAGAAAAACCCTCCTCCCCACCAAAAAAGAGAAGGGGAAACTATATCCTGAGAGTATGTCACATGCCTCAGAACACTGACTCAGAGTGACCAATACTATAATATGTTCTGATAAAATTACTATACCTTAAAGTCAAAGAAAAAAATCTTCCAGTCATTTAAACAAAAGGAACAACATGACTTAAAAAGGAAAGAAAATTAAATAATCAACAACAAAGCTTTATACCAAAAGAAAATGGAAGGACATTTTTAAGAAACTCAGGGGGGGAAAGCATGTGAGCCAAGGATTTTATATTGAGAAAAACCAGCCTTCTACTATCTAGTAAGGACCCAGGAAAATTATCACCAACATAAAAGAACTCAGGTAAGATTGGTCCTATGAGTACTTCTTGAAGATTTGCTAGAGACCAGGCTTCAGACAACCAAAATAACTAGAGAAATAACATCCTAAGGACAGGTGGAGTCCTATAATATATATTGTTGAATATATTGTTAAATATATCGTTACCTGTAGAACTAAACTAAGTGGGGTTAACTGGAAGGGGCTCCTATTGGCCAAATGTAGGACAATTTGATCTTCAATAATGATAATAATTGCAATAGACCAAAAACCCATCAAATATGTTAAAAATCTACAAGTTCATAATGATACACGAAAAAAAAATTTTAAAATTGATCTTCTTTGGAGGATGATAGGAAACCACTGTGTTACTGGGGAAATCGGTCAATAAAAGGGAAAAATCAAACATGTAATCCTGTCTTTCCTTTTTTTTTTTTTTAAGATTTTATTTATTTATCTGACAGAGAGAGAAACAGCCAGCAAGAGAGGGAACACAGACAGGGGAGTGGGAGAGGAAGAAGCAGGCTCCCAGTGGAGGAGCCTGATGTAAGGCTCGATCCCAGAACTCTGGGATCACGCCCTGAGCCGAAGGCAGACGCTTAACGACTGAGCCACCCAGGCGCCCCAATCCTACCTTTCCTGAATGAACTGCATTACTGCGTGGCCAAAGAGTAAACAAAGAGACATGGCTTCATATAATTATTTCAACTAATAAATGAAAATGAATGATAGAATTAGAATGCCACCATTTCGTTAATAAGGAGGGCACATATTGCATGGCACACTTGGTGTTATACGCAAGTAATGAATCATGGAACTTTACATCAAAAACTAGGGATGTACTGTATGGTGACTAACATAATATAATAAAAAAATATTATTAAAAAAAAAAAAAAGAATGCCACCATTTCGAAGCCCCCAATGGGTAGAAATAGGCATTTAGCATGAAATCTGCTAGGATCACAGGATAAGCAGACCTCTTGTGCCTACGAAACACTACTGATAGTCTTGCCAGATCACACCTGAAGCTGATCCTTTCTCTGGACTCAGCTGCCAGTTTGCAGAATATACGAAGGACTGAGAAATGTGCTGAAGTGCACCAAATAATATGCAAGCAGCAAAGTTTAGCTAGATCGAATTGCCTGTGTTTTCCAACAGACAAACTCTAAGGAAATGGCAAGTATGGAGGGGAAATATGTAGATTAAAAATGAGTTAAAATATATCAGATTGTTTGGAATGAGTAAATACAGTATCTAGGGATAGACTTTGGGATGGAAAAAAGTATTTTTTACACACAAGGTAGTTATTGCTTATAAAAATGATTAGATATCGGTTATTATGGAAAGAGAGGGGTGGAACGAGGCATGTGGAAGGGGGCTTCTGGAATGTCTGGCAAAGTTCAATTTCCTGACTGGATGGTATTTGCCTTATAATAACTTACTAAGCCATGCATTTGTTGTGTATAGCTTTATATATCTTTGTTTTGTTTTACAATAAAACAAATTAAAAAATAAATCAGTCCAGGGGCGCCTGGGTGGCACAGCGGTTAAGCGCCTGCCTTCGGCTCAGGGCGTGATCCCGGCGTTATGGGATCGAGCCCCACATCAGGCTCCTCCGCTGTGAGCCTGCTTCTTCCTCTCCCACTCCCCCTGCTTGTGTTCCCTCTCTAGCTGGCTGTCTCTATCTCTGTCCAATAAATAAATAAAATCTTTTAAAAAAAAATAAATAAATAAATCAGTCCAGTCACAAGCATTTTAAGAGTGGGTATCCCTAGGTGGTCAAAGAGCAGGTCTTTTTAATTTTTTTCTTTTTTCTCTTTCATATGTAACTTTTTTCTAATTCTACTTACACGAAATGTGTCTTGGACATGCAATTTAAAAGTCACAAAAGGACATTTCAATAGGAATTTGGTAAAAATCAGCCACAGGGTAGCTTAATGTAATAGTAGGTATTTTAGACGATGGCTATGGGCTCTTTCTTTTACAAAACTTAGAACTATTGCATTTTTCTAGGAGAAGGGATATAGTGCTGGATTAGTGAAAAGACCCGGGTTTGCAAGAGCGGCTTTCTCCTTACTGACTTGTAGGTCTGAATCCCTGAAAGCTTTAGTGTCAGCTTCTCGGAGGGGTGAAAAAAGTAATGCTAATCTTACCACCCTTGATGGTAAAAAGAGAATGAAGGAAAGCTATTTATAAGGTGCAGAGTTCTATGCCATTATGTTCCCCTTGTCTCATATAATGAAATCTACAAAATCTTTTGTTCTCCTTCTTTTCTTACAGCAATAAATAAAAACCTAGTCTTTCAAGAAATAATGGATAACTTAAAATGTTGGATAATTTGTGTCTTAATGAATGATTCTTTCAATTTCATCCTCAGATCATAATATCAATAGTTATTTGCTTGAAAAAGAAAGAGAACAAAGTATTATACCTAGTGTGAAGATAGAGTTGAATTTGATTATATTCATTATGCTAGGTAGGTGGTCCTCTTTTTTGCTTTTTACCAAACTATTGCTCTAGTGCTTTGAAATAGAGAGATATTAGGTACTGTCATTAGATAGCAAATTAGACCAAATATGTAAAAATATCTTCTAACTCTTTTTTTTTGGTGAGAAAATAGGTGTAATTCATTTTTTGGCTCTCTTTCAACAAAAGAATTACATTTTGCTGACCTGGATATAACACCTGATTTTTGTGGGATGAATTACTTTCTACTTTTTCTTTTAATATTGCATAAAGTTTACGGCATTAGTGAATTCAGCGCCTTGGGATTATAACTATTGGTGGAAGTTTTTTTTCCCCTTGCTATGAAAATTGAAGAGGGAATAAAAATAGGCCATTTCTGCATGAGAATGCACTCTTTTCTTTCAAATATTAAATTTGAGCATTATCACAATTAACTTCAGTCCCTGCTATAGCTTTCTGGGAGGCAGGTAGGTGTTTTTATTTGTTTTTTGTATTTTTGTTTCTTGGGAGATGGGTGTTTTTGATTGGTGGTTGGTTTTGCTTCATTCTTTGATGCCTTGAATGTCTGTAGCTAAATAATGTGATGTGGAATTGGTCGCGTACTTTTGAATGATGTGCCATTTCTTTCCCCAAGCAAAAGTTCATGCGGAAACCTAAATACAGATAAGCTAGAAGAACGTTATGCTACATGAAAGAAGTCAGTCACAAAAGACCACATATTGTATGATTCCATTTATAAGAAATGTCCAGAATAGGCAAGTCCATAGAAACAGAAAGTGGGTTAGTGGTTGCCAGGAGCTGAGGGGAGGTGACGGGTTAGGGTGGGGGTGGTAGTGATTGTGAATGGGTACAGGGTTTGTTTTTTGAGGTTTTTTGAGGTGATGGTTGCACAACCCTGTGAGTATATATATATATATATATTTTATTTATTATATATACATATATATATATAAAATAAACAGTACAACCCTGTATTGTATACTGCCCTGGCAGAGGAGGACTGCTGGCCTGGTACCTTGCCCCCCTGGCCTTTTCCCCCACCCACCCCACTCAGGGCTGCCTGAATTGAAAGCCTGGCTATGGCTTGAATACCACTGGCCTAAGTGGTAAAAACATTTTTATTGCCAGAGGAAGGTGGACCAAGTAATGGAGGCCAGTACTCCTGTATCTCACTGTATATTAACAAGGTGTTAAGAGCAGACATAAAAATACGTTGGGTCATAAATGCTTATCTTTGCATCGGGGCCTTCTTTTTGTATTTCTATCATGAAAAGCTTCTTCCTTTTTTTTCCTCTTTATCAAACATTCAGGGAGAATGTATCTAATAAATGGAATGATCCACAGTGGTGATGCCCATCGCCAGAGGTCCAAATGTCGTTTACAGTAGGTGATAGGTCCTTTTGGCTTTATTCTCAGTCCCAGACCTTCCTTCTCTAAAAATTTCCTCTTTACTCCCAAATGTTATTCTGCTTATTTTTCCTGTCCTATCCGGTTACATCTTAGTACCCCCAAACCGTCGTCTTTCTTAGCAACAGTTTTCCTCTACGGAGTGCCTTGGATTCTTCTTCTTTTCATTAATAGCTTATTTTCTATAGTTCTTCTTTATCTTTGGAAGGATCTACACCAAAATAACTAGAGACATTATATAGTTTATTCTGTGTTATTCAGGAAAAGATTGGACACTGTGGGTCTGATGGCAAGGCCTAGTGACAATGTGGATGGTCCTATACTTTTTTTTTTAGTAAAATGAAAATTGATGAACTTACATTATAAATAGCTTGGGCTTATTCCTCTCTGCTCTGCAAGCCTAGAGAATCAAAAGTTCTCTAAATTGTGTACTAGAAGCTGACATATTTCGGTAGAATGAGAGCAGATGGAAAGTAACAAAACCACATAAGGGCTGACTCAGAATTTAGTTGTTTTAAAAAATAGTTATATTTTTTAAGCTTCTGTTTGCAAAACAAGTTTGTATGAGTCCTGGGTATGCTTGTCATGAAGGAAAAGATGGACTGGGGAGGGTGCAAGGAGAGGGGGACAGGCAGCAAGTAAGCAGTGTATTTAGCACTAGGTTTGTTATTATAGAAAAGTTCTCGGTTTTGTTTGGTAAAGTGATAGGAGTGAGGTCTGTCCAGGTTTAGGTCGAATAGCCAACTAGGAGTCAGACGAACAAGGTTTTAATTCAGTTCTCTGCAGGTAATGTAAATATTTTAAATGCCTCTTCAGAAGGACTAAAGTTGGTATCTGTATAACATATTATAAATAAAAACCAGAATTGGTGATAGAGAGTAAGAAGTCTGAGGCTTTGGGAACAGTTCATGGGATGGGAGGAGGGGATGGGTGGGGGTAGATTTCAGCCCACTTCACCCTAAATGATTATTAATTAATCATCTTGAAATGGTTAAGGAAACAGTAACATATTATATCATATTACGAATTTAGTCCATGCCACATAATTATATGTTTGTATGGTTGGGAAAGAGAAACAGAGTAGTCCTTACAATATTGTGGCCCTGTTCCTTCTCGCTTATTTATTGCTTTCTCCTTTTCCAGACTTCGGTATACGCTGGCTTGTGCAAAGTCAGTAGGAGCTATATAACTCACCCTCATTTACTCACCTTAGTTAAAACTATATAATATCCAAAATCCTTCATCATCACGAAACACTTAATAGCAAATTACAACTCTTTTATTAATAGAAATGAACCAATAACATTGCCAAAACTAATTTTAATTTTTGGCCCAATTTTTTAAATATTGGGGAAATGAGCTAGTTATAAAAGTAAAAAGTTATGAACTGATTGCTGGATATATTTAATAATGACTCCTGATTGTCATGTGATTTCATGACATGGTTTGTTGTTCCAAAAATACATAAAGCTACTGAAACTGTTGTCATATATATCTGCTTGAATTTTACTGTAGTGAGATATCTCCTTCCCTTTTCATGAAAGAAGTATAATTTTTTCAACTTCCTAGACAACATCTGGGGAAGACGTACGAGACTTCACAAAGGTGCTGAAGAATAAGTTCAGATCAAAGAAATACTTTGCTAAACATCCTCGGCTTGGCTACCTGCCTGTCCAGACAGTTCTTGAAGGTGACAACTTAGAGACGTAAGTTTAATTTTAATATTAAAACTTCTATGTACTCTTTTTTCTGATGTTGTCTCTTATTATGTTAGTGACACAAGAGAAATTACCTGATACCAGAAAGAATTTGTTTTTTGGTAAAATGTTTCATTTTTTAAAATTTTTACTTTATTTTTTTATTTAAGTTCAATTAGCCAAGGTATAGCAGTACATCTTTGGTTTTTGATATAATGTTCAATGATTCATCAGTGCAGTATAACACCCATCACATCACGTGCAAAATGTTTCATTTTTAAAGAGGTAAATTAACCTTGGAATCAGTCTTCATAACATGAATTTTTGCTATTCGCTTTTGACAATGCCACAGCTAAAATGTTAGGTTTAATTTTGCACGTGTTCCTCCACTTTAAAAATATGTGTTACTGTGTGTTCGACCTTTGCCTTGGTCATTTCTTTTCCTCTTAAAAATACTTAAAGCAAATTGTGTTACGCACTATTTCATGATTTTATTCATTTTCCATTTTTCCTCCTGTGGGGATATTTTGCTATTTCATGTAGTATGTTTTACACTTATTTTACATGTTTTCACTGTAAATTTATTAATAATATTGAATCTCTTACTTCATATACACCTGTGCTAAAATCTCATCAAAATCTTATATTTCTAATTTCTTTTCTCTTGAGCATGAAGGCAGCAAAATCAGATAGCTTTATAGGTACATAAAATAGATAAAATTTCTTAAAAGTACGTAATTTGAGCTTATAAGCATAAATGAAACAAAGTCTCGAGATAAGAAAATTACTATGGCATTATAAAGAAAAGAAAAATAACAATCGATAACCTGAAATGAAAAGAAAAAGAATTTTTAAAGCAAGCCAGAAGAAATGCAAGAAGTAATTTTAAATTATTTAACAATGATATATCAAGATCAAAACATGTGATTTTAAATCTTTGAATGACTTTTTAAAATCTCAGCATAAATATACCTGCTGAGGCAATTTTCTTGTGCTTGAATCTTGGGGAAAATTAACTTTTATTGCTAATCATTAGCAAAGTGCCTAGTCATAAAAATAGTGACGTTCTAGTTACAGAAAGATGTCCTCTCAAATGACTCTAGAGAAGAAGCTCAGAGGTGTGAAGTGCAGAGTTTTCTACATTCTTCAGTAGAGAGAATTGTAGTGAGAAGTATAAAAAGTGTGTTGAGTGTGATTTTTGTGAAATCAGTCTTTCTTTAACCTTCAGAATTCTTAGTTCCTTTTATTGTGCGTAGGAGAGAAATGCGGAGAGCTGTCATAGTCTAGTATTACGACAGTCCAAGACTCAAAGATGTCAAAATGGAGAGATAGACTGTTTAGCCTGAATTTTTGTTTTCCTTATAAAGCTTTGTAGACTGTTGGCTCTGCTGAGTTTGTGTACAAATGTATGTTGTTATTTGTTGATTTGGGGACCTTCTAAGAAGTAGAAGAAAGACCACAGCCAAAGCACAGTAGATATTTGATCCCTCTATAGATAATGTTATGGGTGCACAACTATATGTGTTGATAGATCCCAAAATACCACACATTTAAAGCATACAGAAAAATTCTAACTTCTTGATAACTTTGCTTGATATCAAACTGTGTACAATTAAAATATTATGCCTCCCAGTTATTTTTTCCACAATACGTTTTAGAATAAATTTTATTGGAGCAATTTCAGTTTAAAGAGAGCTATTCATATACTTAAAATTCATAAGGAAAAGTGGATTTTTGGTTCTCTCTTTGTTTTATGGGTATATTTTTGTCTTTTTCTTTAAAAGGTTATATGATTTTACATTCTTATTTGTTTTACTATCTAATATATAGATTAACTGTGCTGAACACCTCATGATAAACACACAATTTTACTTCCCTTGGTATCAGATCTAATTAACCTTTGCAGTAGTTGCCTGAAGCATAGAATTACCACATAGCGCTTTTATTTACAGGACAATTTGATAAGCTTAAACTAGTGTTGTGCCTTTCACTCTTAGGCTAAACCATTGGCATTTTGTGTCCCATTTCAAATAGCTACATCCCTCATGTGAATCATGCCTGTAGGTTGATCTTTTATACTCCTTTTAAGCATTTTTGATAATTTGCCTTTTAATGTCAAAATAATCATTGACATCAATCATTCTATTCTGAGTGACTTAGTTAAAGTCACTCAGGAGAAAAAGAACAGAAAAGCCTACCAGATAATTTTGTGCTATGATTTTTGGCTGCAATTCTGAAAATCCTTCATTTTATCTATCATCAATTTACCAGCATGTTCAGGGAGAGGAAAATTAGAAGAAGAAAGGAAGGAATATATGATTAAATCAGATGTCACAAGATGCTTTTTGAAAAAGATTTATGAGATACTGGATAGAGTGGGCAGGTTTTCTTTTTTTTAATTCTAGAAAGCGTTCTTGAAGTTGGTATAGTTCATTTTTCTGCTGAGCCCTTTCTAGTACAGGGCCACTTAATCTTCTGGTATAACAATTTATGTGAGTGGGTAGTAAAGTTTGATTTCGTTTATTCTCCTATTTGTGGGAGAACATTGGAGAAAACCCCGTCAAGTGGTAAATGTGTTGAAGTTATTTATGAAGCTGATTAGAATTTTCTTTTGTGTCTTTCCCTTTCATCCCTGCAGAATGCAATGTCCGGTAATTATACATGCATACATAGAGGGGATTTAGGAGAAAAATGAGTTATTACTAAAAGGAGGTAAACAAACCCATGCTAGGTTTATTCAATTAATTCGGTAACTATATGTGCAAGAGTTTTCAAAAAATAAATCAAAATAAATGAGTAGGACTTGATTAAAGAGTTACCATTGAAAATAAAGCTAAGAAACAGGCTAAAATAGTGGCAAAAGTCATTTGAGAATTGTGAGAGATTATCATTGGCTAAAAGGTAGGTTGGTTTCCCTAAAGATTAAAGAAGTAAAATAGACACTTCTGCCTGGTATTGGTTAAAGTGGAGTAGATGAGTTTCATGCTCCTTTCGAGTTCTTACTGGAGCAAGAACCAGCTCATGGCCTGGGAGGAAGTGACAGCTAAACTGAGACCTGCAAGATTCACAGGGCCAGATGTGCAGGGTTTGGTGTGGGAGGAGGAGAGAGAGAGTTTCTAGGTAAGGATTTTCAAAAGCCCAGAGACAAGATCATTTGGGGAACTGGAGTGGGGAGCTGGGAATAGTGGCAAGAAATAAGAGTGGAGAGAGAAGCAGGACCCACATAATGAAGGGCTCTGTAAGTCAAGGGCTCTGTAAGTGGTGCCAAGGTATTTGGATTTCATCCTGAAGACAGTAGGGAGCCATTGAATGTTTACATGTGAGAGCACACTGGGGCCCCACCTAATCTGGGGCAAATGGGTTGAAGAAGGTCAAAGACTGGAAGCCTAAGGCATTGAAAGAATCATGAAGTTCTTCAAGGAAAGTCTAGATTATATTTCATATAATATTTAGTAGAGTATTAATAGAGTCTGATTCATTGCATATTAGTGTGTGATTAACCAAAACACCCCATTCAGCCCCCGCTCTGGAAAGCAGGGATAGGCTACTGTGTCTTATCTTGAACCCTCTAACTATAGGCTATAACTATACAGTGGAAATACTGCCGTGCTTTTATCTCCCAGAATTAAATGAGAAAATTTATCACTTAACCTTTTTTATTTTCTACAAATCGAAATACTTTGAAGTCAATGAGGCCTAAAGTTTGATTTTTTTAATCTTTATTTCTTTTCTTAGAATTCTGTGTTCTCAACGTATAAAATACTTTTGAGAACTTTGGTTCTGCTTTCTACCTGTGCCATTCTTATCTTGGTTCAATGAATCACTTTTGTGCTAACTGAATGAACTTCACAAGAACTCGTCATGCAATTTCACAAAGCTTTTCATATCAAAATATCAAAATTAATATCAAAAATACATATTTTCCTTGTGCTTAAAGTTTGCCGCAGATGTTGTAGTACACTTGAATTTTAGAAATGCTCTCTCTGAGTAGCTATGATTTTTTTGGAAAGTTTATATCAAATCATTCACTTGACATTTAACATCCATATCTCAGAGTTAAGGAAAAGTAATGATGTAAACGACTATTGAATAATACTGTGTTGTTTCATTGTTATTGTAACTAGCTTATATGTGAATGATTAAGTCTATTTACAGATAGTCTGACAAACACAGCCTGGATCAATGCCTATTTTTGAAAGTAGATCCGTATAGTCTTAGTTTCTCGGCCCAGTAAGATGCCCTTCATCTCCTTTTAATCTTTGCTCTTCAGACCTTAAGTTGTGCTTCCTAGTAGGAGCTAATGAGATCATTAACTTTTTCTAAAGTTTCTGTGTATAATAGAAATAGCAGAATCAAGTAGATTTAGAATGATTTAAATTTCCTTCTTTGTTTCAATCAACATGAGATCGTGTGGGAGACTTTTATTTATTTAATTTAATAAATAAGTCTTTAGACTTTTAAATTCCCACATTCATCAGCACCTCCCCTCACCGCCCTCAAAAAACAATTAAAATTAGGGTTTTTCATTATGTTCAGTTCTTTTCAAAAGATATTTCATGGATACTTGGGGATTTCTAGGCAGTTTTTGAGGTTGGAGGGTCCCCAGGGCTGGGGATTTCTAGGCAGTTTTTGAGGTTGGAGGATCCCCAGGGCTGGGAGGGTACTGAAGGATCAAGCTCCGGACTCAGGCAGAACACATTTCCTTATCATCTGCATAGATGGAACTTGCAGAGAAAATTGCATTTGAAGACAGTTTATCATCATCTAGTTGCTTTCAGCTTTATTGATAATGTGACATTTGGGGCTGGGTGTAGGGGAGAGGATCTACGTGTAGTATCTTCTTTCGGCGTCTCTGGGAGTTTGAGATACTTCGTGCACACTCGGATTTGAATTTATATATTTAAAACTGGAGAAAGAATCAGAAAAATCTCATTTTATTGCAACTCTGCCGTCAAGATATAATGTAGTCTTTGGACTTTCTGACCAAGTTTCTTCTCCAGGAAAAACAAGAATCTGATTACATCATCTCTTGGTATATCATGGAGCATTATCTGTATTATCTTTTCAATTATTCCATGTTTTTGAGCTATTGTAGAGCATTTTGTTTTTTTCAATGAGACTACTTAAGATGCATTTGCTATCCTGTGACAAATATCCTGTAATATCTGTGAAAAGCCCCTACAGGCACTTGAATGCACAGCATCTTCTCTAGAATAAACAGGAACTTCTACTTTTGATTTCCCCTTGGTGCACCTCAGGGCAACCAAACGTGAGAGTGGAAGACAGTTGAGAATGTCTTCTCCCCCAGCCTCCCATCACTTTTGTCTGCAATCGCTCTCAAGTGCTAGTTCTGTGACTTCTGTTTCCCTCTCCCCCTCTGCAGTCCTGTCACACTCATCAGCATGTGGCCAGAGCACTATGAGTGAGTATTCACAGCTCCCTCTGCAGGAGCCGGTACTCTGATCGGTGTCATTAGCATGGGGGTGATTACAAAACTCTTGAGCTAAAAGAATAGTCTGCCTTCTGGGTAACAATCCTCATGGTTTGTTTGCATGGCAAATTCGCTGTTTAACTAACCTAACATTCCTAATAGTAACATCTATCAGTATTTGGGCATAAAACTGTTTCTTTGCTTTTTCTCTTATAGCCCCTCACAGTCTCCTCAGCTGTTTCATGATGACACCCATTCCAGAATAGAACAGTATGCCACACGGTAAGAGACTTCGATAGGAGCCCTCCGCTGTGCTGCCACCCAGAATGTATCTATTTCTGTTTGCGCCTGTATCATTGACATGCCTTGATTGAAGAGATGTTTTGCAAGAGTCGTGACTCCATTATATTTGGAATCTGAGTTCTCATCTTTCCATGTAGTGATTTGCACTTTACCAAACACCTGCTATATATTCTGTGAAGAGTGAATCTCCATGGGATGTGATTTTTGAGCTCATGAGAATCCAAACACTAGACAAGCAGGATTTAGATAATATAACCCATTTCAATGAATGAGAGTAGGAACTGAAAGTGTTCTCAGGAGATGGTGTACATATGAATTACAATATGTAATTAAATTTATGCTAATGCTTTGTTATAGAGCTTTATTTTAGAGTCCTTAAACAGTATAGAGTATAGGCTGGTCTTGCTGGCATGCACAGACTTCCAGAAAAGAAGTGTATAGGACATGTCTATGGTGCTAGCAACTAGCTATTCCTAAAATGGTTAGTTCAAACATCATATAAATAGTAACATTTCAACTATGTCTTGGCCAGATAGAATTTCTGGGAAAAGGTAGGCTTAAACTAATGGAAAAACATACTTAAAAGCATTGAGCTGGGAAAGAACGTGGCTTGTTTAAAGGAGTGAGGAGTGAAGGAGTAGAAGCTGAAGTCTGCTAATGAAGCCCCATTTGCTAAGGAGTTGAGTTATGTCTTAGGTTAACGGGGTCATGGCGAGTCTTTAGACATGAGAGGGACATGGTCAGATTTGTGAGAATGGAGACCAATGGTCAGGTGTGGGAGATCAGTTAGAAGCCTCGGTGAATTAGGAGTCTATATAGCACGGTAAAAGATGAAGGCCCTCAAGCCTTAAGGCAGCGGTGATGGAAAGGTAGATGTTGTTTTAAATTCCCAATCTTATTAGGAGATTTGGACCTTTTCCTATTTTGTCAGAATTATGACATTTGAGAACGACAGGGAATGGACCTCAGTTGACCATGCCCTATGGGGCCACATGATGAAAACTCTTTATTTTCATTTTTCAGGCTGGCCCAGATGGAAAGGACTAATGGATCTTTCCTCACTGATAGCAGCTCTACCACAGGAAGTGTGTAAGTAAATCATGAAATTAGCCCTACCGGAGAAGCCCGGGTCTTGTATCATGGCTGTCAGGAATAATCTTCATTGATTGTGGCTCTGAATTTTGATCCCAATCAAAATTGATAAGTGTGGTTACAAAAATGTCTAGATAGATTTTATGCTTTCAAACCATGATAATATAAATTGGATATGTTTATTTAGTTTCATGTAAGTTAATGAAAAAATCCTGTATTTGTCAACTAATTTGCCTCAGGAAATCAGATTGTTCTATTTATAAATACAGGCATAGATATTCATTCCATTTGTCAGATATTTCTTGTTGATATAACAAATGTATTTCCACAAAATACATGCCCTTCTGTAGAATCCTCTTCCTTCTGCTGGCTCACTTTTTCTCCATAATCCCTGCCATTTAACAACTATGACCACACAAGCTTGGACATATACTCCCCACTTCATTGAAAAGTGTTATTTTCTCTGCCAATATTTTATTATATTAGCAACCAGGAAAAGTCTTGTTGACTTTAGAAAAATACTAAAAAAAAAAAACTTTCGAGGCAAATATTTTATCTTTGATTATCCTACTATTGTGTGTCATCTTGCTTTGGAACTTTTCCCTTTTTTCCCCCCTCCTTGGAATTAACGTTTTGGATTTTGCATGATGTCAAAAAGATTTCAGTAGTGTCAAGTTTACTCGAGTTAAGTAGGTTCACTGTTGTTCGCATTTGGTGGGAAGCTGTAAGTCAGCCAGGAAGGTTACAGAACATAGTACTCGGGTGTTCTATACTAAAAAAGGCCATGGAGAGAGCCAAGCTGCAGTACCTTAAGCACTCTAATATAGAATAGCTCCCTATCAATATTTTAAAAATTGTTTTACTATCATTAACTTATAAATAAAAATGTCAGGAGGTTTTCCAATTTTAAATTTCAAACATTAGCATGTTAATACTTTACAAGAATACAGTAATGATTTATACATTATTATTCATGTACTATGAATATGAAACAATTCCCAAACCAAGATAATAGCATATTTATAATGCTTGTTTCATATTTAGCTATGAGTATGTATTTTATATAAAGCAGTTAGATATCGTGCGTATCCCTTAAATCAACATAATTTCTACAAGGTTGACAATAGTCAAAGAATTAGATGAGATAAAAAATAGTAATTAAAACCAAATTTAAATTCTTTAAAATGTGTTTGTCATGCCCTGTGAACAGAGTGAAGATAATGCTCAAATTTAGTACAGCCTGTCTTCAAATTAAAATAAACACTATTTTAAAATTTAATACTAATGTCTGAGAAAAAGAAAAAATAATCAGATGACTAACAGCTGAATACATTTTAATATACTATCATTAGCTATATTAACTCATTCATCTTGTCCAACAAATATTTATTATATACCTACCATGCAGTGGTGTGTTAGAGCCAGTTGTAAGAGCCAGTTGTCACATTTTCGGGAAGTTTGTAAGCTGTATGTTAAACAGAGCCATTATAGAAATTAATTTGTGTACACTTACAATTAACTAAATTAGATTCAAATGAATACAAAAGTAATACTCAAACCCCATCATGCCCTAGTTATTCTACTTCATTTTACTATTATCTGTGTTCTTGGGGTAATTTATTGTATTTGTCAGATGGTGTTCAACTGTGTATTTTTTCCAAACTCTACATTCAGTAAAGACATTAGCTTGAAATTGGGCTTGATGAAAGTATTTAAACCATAGAAATTGCAAAAGCTACAATTCAGGGCCTTTTTATTCATTTATTTTTTTGGAAAGCTCATTAAATGTTTATCAGCATGCCATTGCCACACACCCAGTACCATAAAAGTCCGCAGATGTAAATATTGTCCCCATGAATCTGACTGGCTAGAGGAAAGATCCACTGATAGATGTTTATAGAGGAAGAACATGGGGAGGGCATTTCTTAAAAGATATATTTATTTAATTTGAGAGGGAGAGACAGAGAGCATGCAAACAGGGGGAGAGGCAGAGGGAGAGGGAGAGGGAGAATCTCAAGCAGATTCCCTGCTAAGCACAGAGCCCAAGGCTCATGACCCTGAGATCACAACATGAGCTGAAACCAAGAGTCAGATGCTCAACTGACTGAGCCACCCAGGTGCCCCTGGAGGGCATTTCTGATAGACAGATGAATGACCCCCAAAGAACTTCACATCCTAATCCCTGAAAGCTATGCATGTGTCACTTTATATGACAAAAGGGACTTTGCACATGAGAAAAGTTAAGGATCTTGAGATGGGTAGATTATCCTAGATTAGTTAAGTGGACCCCATGTAATCCCATGAGGGGAAGAGTCAGTTAGAGAAAGATACAGCCATGGAAGCAGAGGTCAGATACAGAGAGATTTGCAGATGCGAGGCTGCCAGCTTTAAAAATAGAGGGATGCAGGTGGCCTCTAGGTAGCGGACAAGGCAAGAAACAAATTCTCCCTTAAATGTAATGTTCAATTAAATTAGCAGTGTAAGAATGTATCTATCCGCCACTAAAGAGAAATCGTTTTCTAGTCACTGGTGCATTCATATTTTCTTAGGGACTACGTTAATAAATCTTATTTTGATAAAGCCAATCCTGGAAGTCCTTTGCTCTTTCACAGTTTGAATTACTGAGTATTCTGGGGTTCTTTTCCTGTGACTATGGCAGTGAACTGCCATTCAAGTGAGATTGCAAACAAGGACTCTGAGTCCTTGAAGCCCTACCCTGGATCTAGAATCCACTGGTTTGACTTGGAGTGGTCACCTTTTCTCACTTAAAGGTGTAATAGTTACTTACCTAAGCATTTCCATTTTAGTCGATACTATTGATTTGACAAAGTGAATAAGTATTACACATACTACAATAAATACCTTCTCTCCCGGTGGATAGAGCCTTCCAATGAGAGTGCTTCTTACCTCCTTTGGGCAGATGGTGCTCCACAGAATTTGTGATGGAAGGGTTAGGAAGCAAGCCCACTATTTGTTTCTCCAACTGTCCTTCTGTGTTTCCCCATCTAATAATTTAGCATCTTAGATCACGAGATACAGGAAGAAATCTTCACTGCTTTTAACAGGATGCTATGCTGTTCCTTCTTTGCTTTCAGCTTTCTTGTTTCCTACAGGACCTTAGTGTAGTAGCAGGAACTCTAACCCGGCCTTTCCCTGGAAATTTCCTCAAGCTCTAGCATTGACAGGGTCATGACACAATCCTGAGACAACAGAGGACAGTTTTCGGTCCACTTAACAGTATCGCCAGCTTCTGAACGAGGGTTCAGTGGCTTCTCAAGGAAGCCTTGGCTCTTCTGCTTCACTCTTAGGTCTGTCTTGAGGCAACCAGCATCAAAATACTAGCAGTTTGTACTGTTGCTGGGAAAAATTGGAAGCTAACTCAGAGTGCCTTAAGCCAAAAACAAAAAAACAAAAACAAAAACAAAAAACAACGTAATAGCAAACTTCTACAATACATTTTGGAATTTTTCTCATTTTTGAATTTCTCAACCTCTCCTCCAGGCCCTTTGAGTGGAGGTTTTGTTACACCAGCAGGTCATAAAAATATCATTAGGTTTCTCTTGAATAACAACAGGGATGATAGAAAAACTACCACCATCTCTCCCTCTGTGAATAGCATCCTGGGAGCCGGCACTGCACTAAGCACTTTGCCCATCTTTGCTTCTTCAATCCTCGCAGGACCCCTTGAGATGCTACTCTTGTTTCTGTGACCACCATTTTACAGATGAGTAAATTGAAGCCCTGAGAGGTTAAGGAGCTTGCCAGGGTCTCACTGTCAGTAAGTAGTGGAATTCAGACCCAGGCAGCCTGGCTGGAGGCACAGGCACTCCTGACCACCCCTGACCACCTCACAGTTGTGCCTCCGCTACGTAGGAAGGGAAGGCTTGCCAGACGGGAGCACTGCAATGGGGGTGGGGATGGAGGGGGTCAGAGCATCTGCAGGCGTCCTTGAGGTCATCACTTTCCTTGTCCCAATCCTGCCCATTCTCCATCCACGCCTCAACTTCACAGTCCAGACCTAATTAGAAGATTTTGTAATTCAGTACGTCCAAGACTGATCTCCTAAATGTGGTTTGGGATGATCGCAGCCATAGGTGATAAAAGAAATCCTTGTACTTTCAGGTGTGAATTTTGAAATTTGAACTTGTGATTCTAAGTTACTCAGGGTCCTTGTAGTCATTTGTGTCTTCGAAAGCAGCCATCCTACAGTTTGAGCCTTTCTCTGTCCCTCAAGTTGGTCTATGGACCAATGCTGGCTCCTGACCGCATTCATTCTTTGTGAAGCTGGTTAATTCGTTGTCGCATTCCTGTGCGCCATGGGCGGCTGCCTCCCCAGCCTAGACATGAATCAGTCTCATAGCTCTTCCCCCGCATAGACCCAATTCCCAGCGCTCCCTTTCCTCCTGAAAGTTGCCTCTGGACAATTTTAAAAGGCATTGATTTTGAGGATATTAATTTTTTTCGAAGGAGGAATTGAACATCCATGACTTACACCGAAACAGGACCCAGGATAGTCCTGGGGAATTTCAGTAGCAGGAACTCAAGGACGGATCTTTAGACCACTGCCGTTAGGGTGTCTCCTCCATCTGCTCCCTGCCTTGAGTGACAGTGTCTTTTGTGAAAAGACCAAACTTGGGTATGGTTTGCGTTGGCATTGCTGTTTCCACCTCTGAAGCCTGGAACAGAATAATCCTTAAGAGGAGGGAAATTATTGTTATTTTTATTTATGTCTCGTCTTTCAAAAGGTCATTGAATGACTCACAGTTCTTTTGTCATTGGATATGTACTAATTTTGTAATCTAGATGTGTGACTTAAATATAGTATAATTATATTCCATTTAATGGTATTTCATTGGTGCAGACTTATATTTTTGCAACCTTTTCTATTTTAGAACTATTGCATGTAAAGGCCCTCGTCTGGTACCTCATGGACTATCTATCTTTAAAGGGTATTCTCTTGGTTTTTACTAGATATAATTAAGAACTTGAATGTATTTATTTTTATAATTAACTTTTAGGACTAATAATCTGTGAGAAATACTTAAGGCTGAAATTGTGTGTTATACATAAATGATTTTTTTTTTTAGAAATTACCTTAAATCCCTTTCAGATACCTCAATAAAAGAATGTAATGATAGTGGTGATGATGGTGATTACAGTAATAAGTTAAACCCCATCAACTCCCCAGGAGGAATAAAGCTACGTAATGTTTACAGCAAAATGTATCTCAGATCTAATTTTGACTTGTTTGTGTATATATTTGTTTCACTGTGGCTAGTCCCCAAATCTTGAAAACAGAAAGTTAGTTGGTGCTAATATCGAGCACTGAGTACAGTCCCTGAGTCAGATGCTTGCTGGCGTGAATGTTCTAAGGGCCTCAGTGGTCTGATGCTGCCTTGTGACAGGGAGGAGCTCTGTGCTAGGATCCATGATCAGGTCATAGACCCACCAGATAGCTTACAGGCCTCAAATTTTCCTTTAGCTTATTATATATATATTTTTACTTTTACTTTTAGTCCTCAATTTCCTTTTAGGTGAATTGTTCATAGGAATCATAGGATTGTTTTTTTAACCAAAGTGAAAATCAGCTTACCTCTTATTTATGGCAATACCTAAGGTTAACATCTGCTTTTGTTCTATTTTGCATTATGCTTGCTTGCTCTTTCTTTCTTGTGTTTTATGGACAAAGTGGTTTGCTGGCCATTTGCATGGTCTGGCTGGTCACAGGAATGGCTGGGGTAGACATTGCTCCTTAGCTTTTTGACATTGGATATTATAGAGAGCAGGAGCCTAAATCTTTTACTTCTTTTGCAAGAGTTACTGTCTCGTTTTGATTTCTGGTTGATTGCTTGTGATGCTTTATCCTTAAAATAGAGAAATTTCATGGGGGTTTCTCTTTTGTTGTTGTTGTTGTTGTTGTTGTTATTATTATTATTGGATGCTCAGTCTTTTTAGTTTCTATACTTTATTTCAGCCTGAGAAACATTACAAAATGTTGCATTATACTCTTACTTTGCTATTACTTTATTTTATGTCCACTGTATCTTTATGCTTTGTATCTTTCCTCTCCATATTTTAGATTTCTACTTGTTGTCCTCTCTTACTATGACTTTTCTCCACTCGAACTGGATAAAGTGCCTCCTAACAGTGATAAAGATCACTGACTTAGAGTGTTGCCATCTTCGACAGCTAATGGGTGTCCCAGTGTGCTGATGCATTAGCCTGATCTCCAGCTTCTGCTGCTTCATAATAGTTAGGGTTAGTGGGGCACCTGGGTAGCTCAGTCGGTTAAGCACCAACTCTTGATCTCAGCTTAGGTCTTGATCTCAGGGTCATGAGTTCAAGCCCCATGTTGGGCTCCACACTGAATGAATGAATGAATGAATGAATGAATGAATGAATGAATAAATAAATAAATAAATAAATGTAGGTATGTATGTGTGTATGTATGTGTGTTAGGTTTAGGGTATTGGCCATAGAGTTCCCATCAGGAAAATGCCCATCCCTCACCCACAGCCTTTCTGTCTGATTTAGCTACATGGGCAGCCTAGGGCCTTTTAGATGCTGCTCTGCAGTGGTGCTGTATCTGTTCCCTCTTATCCTCATCCTTCCACACTTGGGAACAAGCATGTGATTCTTCAAGAGGCTCCTTTATTGACTCTTCAGTGACACTGCATTTTCTCAAGAAGGTTAATCCAAGGTGATGCCATGGCTTATCTCAGCCTCTGCCCCATCCACGCTCCTTATTCCCAGTTGCTCACTGTGTGGTTAATGTCCTTCTCCTCCCCCTATTGAATTTGATCGTAGAAGGAGGGTGAGGTTCGATAGTGATATTTATATTGTGATCCTAACCAACGTGTATGACCTTTATTTTTGTTAAATGTATGTCCACACACACTGTCTCCATATATAAATTTAGAGAGAGGGAGAGGTTACCAATAAAGGAAGCAAAAGAAATCAATCAGTAGTTCATCTGAACCTTTGCTTTGGCTGTCCTGCAGGCATAACACTCATTTTTCTCCTTTGCTTCATTATATCCTTCTGATCACAGGGCTCAGGACCCACCTTTCCTATGTCTCAGATGCAATTTCAAGTCCCCTTTTCATCCCAGTAAACTTGTGATCACACAGGGCTGCATTTTCAAATCGGACTCAGAGGAATCAAAGATCTTACGTCGTATGGAGTGTTGCCTGTCAGCGGCCAGGCACCAGTCTGAGATCCCAGACTGTCACCACCACTCCCCAGACTCTCCGGGACTGCATTAGGGTGTGCTCAGACCCCAGTGCAATGGACGAGGTCTCTAAGGGACGTTTGCAGGCACATCACTGCCAGACGAGCTGGTGCAGTCATGACACAGCTCCATTTTACACCTTCAGAGCTACTCACTTGTTGTTTTTCTAAAGCCCTATCCTGTAAATCCATAGATTCCAGGATTTGTTTACCAAACACTATCACAACAGACCAGGTCCGATCTGCTGAAGTCTTCATGCTGTCGCTAGAACCTCCCACTGGCATTAGCCAGGGGGTCTGTCCCTTGCACGATTACAGGGAGATCTGACTGAATCTCCCCATAAAGGAAGAGAAGGGCTTCCAGGCATGCTGCTGAGCATTTCCTTCTCGAGAAAGTACCAGTTTTGTCAATCTTATTATGCTTCCGTTTCTGTCAATCGTTAGATTCGACCATGTAATTGATATGTCTAATTGATTAGATAAGTAGGTAGAAAAGTAGGAGAGTCTAAGTAGCTGTAGTTTCTTGTTTTAATGCAAATGATTGATCCTAGTGAAGATGTGCTGATAATATCAAGTAAATATCTGCAGATATTTTATAAATATCTACAGTTATAATTTTTGCTATGTTATTTAAATGAAAGAATATGAGGATTATATTCTTCCATTCTGTGGGTTACAAAGCATTACAAAATAACTTTCAACCAAATGCTAAAGCCAGTGAAATCAATTTAGGCCTTAGTCCATGTGGGCTGCTGTAATACAGTACTATAGGCCAAGCAGCTTAGAAACGAAATTTATTTGTCACAGTTTTGGAGGCTGGGAAGTTCAAGATCAAGGTTCTAGCGGATTTGGGGTCTGGTTAGAGCCCTCTTCCTGGTTCACAGATGACTCTCTTCTCACTGTGTCTTCATGTGGCAGAGAGGGGAAGCCAGCTCTCTGGACTCTCTGTTCTAAGGGCACTAATCGTATTCATGACCTAATCACCTCCCAAAGGCCCCCCTCCAAGTGCCATCCCACTGGGTGTTAGGCTTCCACATAATGAATTTTGGAGATACACAAACAGTCGAGAGCAGTTTATTTTTGATTAAGTCTTTTAAACTACTCATTTGGTATTCGATTATGGATTTTGCCTCAAGTCTCTTTTCTATTAACTGTGTCAGTGGTGTACCTTCTCTGATACCTCTGCTGAATGGAATCTCTCCTGAGGCTTGTGATATACGCAGGTTAGTCTAAGGCAAAGCACGGAATGTTGATATGTGTAGTACACATACCTGTTAGGTAAATATCTTCCTAGAGTTTTTAAGGGATGATAGAGGGACGTGGAACTTCAAGGCAGATGTGGCCCAGCAGCCACCCCCATCATCATTGTTTCTACTTCCCTTACAACCAGAGACGTCCACCTGCAGACGTGCGCCCCAGCGTGTGTCCGTTTTGTCTTCCTAGGGAGGACGAGCATGCCCTCATCCAGCAGTACTGTCAGACGCTCGGAGGGGAGTCCCCGGTCAGCCAGCCCCAGAGTCCAGCTCAGATCCTTAAGTCGGTAGAACGGGAAGAACGTGGAGAACTGGAACGGATCATTGCCGACTTGGAGGAAGAACAAAGGTGCGCCGACCTGGGAGAAGAAGCTATGTCCCCATGGGCAAAACTTCTCAAGGGAAATTCTGGAATGATACTTTCAATATGACCCCTACCCCTTCTCTCTTCAGAAGTGTTTTCTAAGAAATCCAGGTGGAGTCCAAGTTTTAGAGGAGATTGAGAAGCCAGGACATTGGCTAGATCACACACGGAGGGTTCAGGGGTGATGTCTGTTAGAACACCTGCTTGAAGCTATGGGGTTCATGCTGACTCATCTCGCTGTTAATAAATGTTTTTCCCTAAGAAGAAAGCAGGAGCCTGAGTTAAGTCTGGAGCTCGTGGGCAGTTTCAGAGAGAAGGCGATGCACACGGTAGTGATTCCGGTCTTTCCTTTTCTGCATTAGAAACCTGCAGGTGGAATATGAGCAGCTGAAGGAGCAGCACCTGAGAAGGGGTCTCCCCGTCGGGTCACCTCCAGACTCTGTTGTGTCTCCTCACCACACGTCCGAGGACTCGGAACTTATAGCAGAAGCGAAACTCCTCAGGCAGCACAAAGGCCGGCTGGAGGCTAGGATGCAGATTTTAGAAGATCACAATAAGCAGCTGGAATCTCAACTCCACCGCCTTCGCCAGCTGCTGGAGCAGGTAGAGTGCGTGGACCTCGGGTGGGGTGGGGGGGCGCCCACCCCCCCTCCCAGCCCGGCGGGCTCCCCGAGCGTGCTCCCAGTATCAGCAGAGGGGCTCACTTGCGGCCTCTCACCTCCATGCTCCACTGGCTCCAAAAGTGTGTTTGCCCCGCTTAAGATGGAATATCCCCTTCTTCTAAAACACGGAAATCTATCTCAGCTCCAAGGAAAAGACCCTGTAACATACATCTGTGTAAATTACACGTGGGAGCGCTGTGGAGATTAAGGGGAAGGAAGTCAGTGGAGCTCTTCATACTAAGCCTTTCTTCCAGTGAGCTATTTCATGAAATTCGGTAACAGATGTTTATTAATGGACAGCTATCATTTCCTAACATCAGACCATGTTTTATGGCAATTGTTTGCACACTTTCTTGACAATAAGAAATACAACTTACATTATGATGAATGCATACTTGTATGATGAATACAACATAATTGCCATAATAAAGAAATGCGATCTCTTATTTTCTATTTTACTAACTTCCTTCCTTCCTTCCTTCCTTCCTTCCTTCCTTCCTTCCTTCCTTCCTTCCTTCCTTCCTTCCTTCCTTCCTGTGTTTCTCTTTCTCTGTCCCTCCCTCCCATTTTTCATCTCTTTCTCTTTTCTTTCTTTGTGCTGGTCAGCACCTACCAAATCAATTTTATAACTCATTAGTAGATAACAGCCTACAGTTTTGAAAAACACTCTTCTTTGGGACGTAAAAGAAGCATCAAACATAGTTTTTGTCTTCTTGGTGCTTGCAAGACAAGACAGTACAATATACATCAAGATAGTATTGCACATAAAGACACAACACTGTAGAGACTTAAGTGTTTGATCACGTCCAGCAGTGAAAGAACAGGAGTCATGTCACCGAACTGTCAGGAAGATGCTCTGGTAGCAGGTGCATAGTGGGCAGAATCCCCACAGATGGGGCTAGACTTTCTCTTTCTTGAAGAATCCCTGACGTCAACACTCATGTCACCTTTTGCCTTTTTCTCTGGCCTGTGCAATGTGGGGCCCCAGGCGTGATTAGGCAGTGCCTTTCTCCAGAAAGGATTTCTCCAACCAAAGGCAGAAGCAACTTTTTCTCCAGTGATCTTCTCAAGTGTCAGAAAACCATCTTGTCACAGTTGCTGTCAGCATCTTTTAACTTGTCAGAATCATTCCAAACAGCGTGATTTCTGCCTCACCTACATAGCACTCCACAGATCTCGCCTTTCGACCATGTACTTTTCTGTATGTCTGTCGCTGTTTCAGGATGTGCGTCAGACTGTTTTAGGGAAGGCTTACTTTGTACGTCATTAGAAAACAGTAGTTCCCCTAGAGTGCCCCAAGGCCTGGCTTTCCCTAAGCCTTCTGGAATGTTTGAGTCTTCTCCAGTCCCACATTGTAAGCACTGTGAATTTGAAGTTTCTCAGTGGTGCCTGTGTGAGGGATGCATTTTCTCTTGAAATCTCTGATTTAAAATATGAAGTGTTATTGTTAACCTCATGCAGCAATAGAATCTTTGCGAAGGAAGCCGTGCTCGAAATCTTTATTTTCCATAGCCTGTTGGAGAGCTAACGGCTCTTCTGCTTCCCTCACTCCCCTCCCCTCCCCCGACTCTCTCCATCCCATTAGACAGAGCTGCCTAATGGCTCATGTGCCTTCAGAATTGCACAGTAATGCTTTTAGAGAGAGCTGATATCTAAATGGCTCTGTATACCCCAGACTGGGGACCTCTTACCTCTTCTTAATGATTTAGCATGAATGCCAGAAGTAGATGGAAAATTCACCTGACAATAAAAACTGGCAAAACCACCGGACTTCAACTAATACAAATTTAATGGAAAAATCGGCATCAGAAACATTGTAACTTCTGCATTCCCTATAGAATGGATCACACTTTCTAATTTGAGCTCATACTTGTCAGTGTATCCAGCACCATTTCCAAGCTTGTGCAGAGTGGGCTTACAAAGTGTTTACTGTGTGTCAATTCTGTTCTGAGCTCTGTGGAAACTGATCGGCCTCCTCACAAAATCCTTCCACACAGGCACTCTTTTTACCATCCCCAGTTTATAAATAAAGAATCCAAGGCACAGAGGTTTATAAAATTTGCTCAGAATTAGGTAGGTTCTGCATGGCGGAGTTTGAATTCAAGCATGTGAATCCAGAGTTGAGTCCTTACCTCTCCAGTGTTGCCTTTAAATAGTGATTTAAATAAAGAAATGAGCTGATTTTGAAATTGGATACATTTACTGTATGGGAAGCAGTGCTCCTTTTTAAAGATGAATGAAACCTTTTCTAAGTTCACTTGGTTGACATGAAAATCATGATAGAAAAATTGAGAGATGAAGCTGACACTGATAATTAAATCTCACCTTATAACTAACCAAGCTCTTCAAGGAGCCCAAACCGAGGGGGCCAGACCACCCAGTACTCAGAGTAACTACTGCTGAGCCCACCAAACTGAGGAAAACAGCTATTCTAAATGTCTGTGGCCAAAGAACTTGGTGTGATTTAATTATCCATGGAAGTCAGAAACAAAAATGTTTTCCTTAGCAGTTGTTGGAGTCCATCTGCTTAACCTCTGAATGTGATTGCAGCCTGAATCTGATTCCCGAATCAACGGTGTCTCCCCCTGGGCTTCACCTCAGCAGTCTGCCCTGAGCTACTCTCTGGATCCCGACCCTGATCCTCAGTTGCACCAAGCAGGTTGGTATCCCCAAGACCTGGCTAACCCCCCTGCTCTGCTCTGAGCTTCACCATTAGTTTGTCTTTCATTTTATTTTTTTAATTTTGTTTTAAAGTTTTATTTATTTATTTGGCAGAGAGAGAGAGCACAAGCAGGGGGAGAGGCAGGCAGAGGGAGGAGAAGCAGGCTCCCCAATGAGCAAGGAGCCTGATGTGGGGCTCGATCCCAGGACCCTGGAATCATGACCTGAGCCAAAGGCAGAAGCTTCACCCACTGAACTGCCCAGGCGCCCCTTTCATTTTAAATAGCATTCTTACCGGTGCCTTAGAGCATAAAAGAGTTTCATATTCTTTTTGTGCTCAGCTGCATACAAAGACATTTTAACAACACCCCAAAAGCAAACATTTAAAAATAATCAGCTATAATATATTTGTTTATATAATGTGTAGTAGCGGATTGAATTTTGGTGAGAGATGAAAAGAAGTGCTCTTTCCTTTTGGGATGAGCAACAATTTGTTTTTTTGCTTTGCCCTCAGAATGATTCTTTTTTTTTTTTAAATAAATTTTCCATCTCTAAAATGTATATGTGTATATATTCAGAATATAATCCTAAAGTATATTATACCTAGCATGGTTTTCTCTGCCCAGATCTGGGAACTGAATATTCTGCTTTTTCCTTGCTAGTCCGTATAGACATTGCCCCCTCTCCCCCGCTCCCAGTCTGAGGCCAAGGTCTCACCCAGCTTGTCCTTGGTCACAAAAGGGCTTGTCACTGCTGCTGGGAAGGGCTCTGTCAACCGGCATTCAGGAATGACATTTTGTTATTGATGAAATTTAAGTTCTAAAATTCTACTGAGGACCACAGATTTTAACCAAATTAATTTGTTTATAAGATATCTTTTGCTGCATTAATCAGAAGAAAACTTAAAGTATTCATATTATTTTAATTGTTTTAAATAAGTGAATTATTTTGCTATTTATTGGTTATAGAATAAAAAACATCAAAGTAAAAAGTATCTTCTAAAACACCTCTAGATTTGCGGCAGCATAAGCTAGCCCACACCAGCGTCTCCGAGAAGAAAGAAGGAAGGAAAAAGGAACTGGTAGAATTTTTTTTCTACATGAAAAAACACTTGGAATGCAAAATAATGGAATTCTAAGAAATTGAAATAATATGACCACGTTACTTATTTTTCACTCATAAATTTCCCCCGGCACATGGAATCTTCCAACAGAAACATCTAATACATTTTCTTGATATGAAATTATTTTACCAACAACTTCATACAAAAATGGTTTTGGTGTTATTCCCTAAAATTGTTGTTTTCAAGGAGAATGATTTTCACATTGATATTTTGAGGCCAGGATTAGTATTTTCTCCTGATGCTGGGTTTTGGTGGAAGGCTGGACGTTCCTTTCAGAATTTTCTGTTCTTTCTGCTGTCACAGCAGCCGAGGACCTGCTGGCTCCCCCACACGACACCAGCACGGACCTCACGGAGTTTATGGAGCAGATCAACAGTACATTTCCATCTTGCTGCCGTGAGTATGAAGGATCCCAACACCACACAATGCCGTTACCTTCCATGTCTTTTTTTCCTGGTTGGGGCTCTTCGTCTTCTTTGGTAAGATAGCAAAAACTGATAGTAAACAGGATTGAATATTATTTGGAAATAAATCGAACATTGTACATGTCAACAAAGCAAGTGGAGCTCAGCCTGGATACCTTCACGTCACTGGGCTGCAGTGATAGTCCTGCTCTTTGAGAGGTTTCCTGGTGCCTCACGGATGACAAGGTGAAGGTGAACAAAGCAAGCTTCTTTGTAAGAAGTTTCCTGTCCAGTGCAAACTCTAGTAAGAAATGGGTCACTACTTCAAAAAAGAGCTTCTAGCAGCACACCAAACAAGACAGGAAAATAACTTTTTCTGATGTAATTCCCTTTTTTTTTATGATTTTATTTTTAAGTCATCTTTACACCCAACGAGGGGCCCAAACCCACAACCCCAAGATCAAGAGTCACAGGTTCCACTGACCAAACCAGCCAGGCGCCCCCATTCTCTTTGCTTCAGACATTGTTCTCTGATGGCATCAGATTCAGTTCCGGGAGGGGATTATTTTCAGATTTTTTTTTCTCTTTTCTTTCTTTCTTCTGGTTTCTTTCCTCATGGAATCAAACAGTCCCTACGTAAAGGCCAAATAACAGAAGGCATCACAGATTATGACCCTGTGCCTTTTCCATATGAACTACCAAAAACCAGAAAATAATCAAATGAAAGCAGTCCAAATCCCAGAGGAAATTACATAATGTTATTTATTGATTTTTTTCCCCAAACTTTTTGACTTCAGCCTCTCGTCACCGCCCAGCGAGCTCTCACCAGAATCACTCGTGCTGTCTCAAACCGAAGCCGCTTACTTGCACGCATCCACACTACTTGATGTGCAGTTTGTTTTATATTTTTATTTTTTTTTTTTACTTTTTTACTGTCCATGGATGTGCAGTTTATTTTAAATAACCCTTTAAAGAAATAGGTATATATTATTATATAATTTTTAGGGTAATTTCCTCTCAAATTGATTTTTAAATCTAGGCAGCCGCTGAGGTAAGATTTTCGTACGTACATACGCTACTGTATGTACTGGATATATTGTATGTGGGAGTACATATATAGAACAGCTTCTCGTATCCCCCTGTTTCATCCTGTCCTCAGAAAATGCCATCTTAAGTGATGAAGAAAGGCATTACCAGGAAGGTAGTTAAATAAGATATTTTGACTTCATTAAAAAATATGCTTCAACTTATACAACTCTACAGTTTATAAAAACGCCATCATTAGCAGGAAGTGGAAATAGCTATCTGAAATATAGTCTTCCCTGAATTTTCAGAAGTATTTGCCTAAAGGACGTAGTACAGTTTCCACAAATGCATAAATAGATTTATATCTGGGAATGTGTCATTTTCCATTTATTATCTGTGATTATACTTCTTGAAGTTTCCTGAACTGTATTTACTATATGTCAGTCCCCACACACACTTTTTTGGCCCTCTAGAGTCTCACGAAGGCTAAAGAGGGTTGGTTGAAGCCCATATGCTTTCAGATTGTTGCCTCTATTCTTGGCTCTATAAGAGCCACAGTAGATGAGCAGGTTACATCTTTAATATTAAGGTTGGATTTTCTAGAGATTTTGATTTTGAGTCATATGTTACTTAATAGCTAGGTAAGATCTCATCATAATCACTATAAAGCCTAGAATTTCAAGATTATATTTCTAAATGAAATTACTTTTTGTTTCGGCTTAAATCCAAATACATTAATAATTAGTTAAGAACAAATTCTATAAATCAAAGCCTGTTTAGAAGTTTGCATTAAATGTCATGATGGACATGTTCAATTTGGAAGTCAGTTGGCCGTGAGAGTTAGGACGGGAAGTATGTCTAATTGAACGCTCTACAGTGACTATAGATGTGTAGTTTCCATATTAACATCTTTTATATTAAAAATTCATGATGTGTCTTTTTTTAAAGTTTGTCATAAAGCAGTGACTCTTAAATCTTTTCCATAATATATTCTTATATCTAGATATTAAAAAAGACGAATCTTATTTTAGAAGAGATAATTAAATATAAATAATAATCATAAGAATAGGGCAAAAATGAGTGAAAAAAAGAGATGAGTCTGTTTATCTCATTTTATGGCCTCCCTTAATGGGACGTATAAAATTCCTATTGGTTGGAATCTCATTAACAATTAACGGATTCATTGGTTCCTGAGAAACGTGTATACCTTCAGTGGAACCTACATGACAGGTTGCCCTCTCCACTTGTGCCCTTTTGGGTTGTGAAGGGGGGTTGTGGAGCCCTTAAGATTTCTTCATGGGACTCTGGCCCCATGTTCTCCTAAGTTTGTACATTCACAAATATTTAACATTAATTATAATTTTCCATGCATGAGTATTACTAGTCATGTGTTATTTTGAAGAGTTCAAGTATATCCCGTGTAAGAAATGATGAATCGTGTCTTTTAGAATCCTCTGAATTGTACATCTTATTATTTTTGGTTTCTGAAGTTCTATTTGGCTTTAGTCTGCTCTTGTTCATATTTATATTCTGTATTTTGCTTTGGTCAGATAAAAATCTCCAAGGTAAGAACAGCTTTCCCTAGAAATAAAGGATGAATTTACTTATTTATAAAATTGAGACACATTTTTAAAATTGCATCTAAAGTTATTAAACCTTTTAAAAATTGGTGCAGAATAGGAATAGCACCACTTAGACTTAGTGCTCAATACATGTTTCTGAATTGAATGAATGAATGAAGGGTTACATTTTCTAACCAGGAAGGTTTAATTGGTAAAGTTTCCCTAGATAGTACATAGAAGGTTTATAGGATTCATTTGCTTTGTTGCCCCTTTGAAGTTGCTCAGCTAGCAAATCTTTTAATAAACCTTTGCATTCCCAAAGCTTCCTGACCACCTTTGGAGGATTTTTCTAAGCAAATCGGATTGGCACTCTCCCAATGCCAAACCAATCCCTTGAGCCCCTGTTGCTAATGAGAACTTTAAAACTGCTTGTCACCAGCATACAATGAATTGATCTGCATGTTAATCTTGACTTTTGGTCCTTTGTGGATTAAAAATTAGCATGGTCACAAGTGAATTTACACTCCTGGCAATCCTGGAATTAAAACGAAACTGTATTCATAAATCCTAATCGCATGAATTGCCTACTTAAACATGGCATTTTTTTTGGTCTGGGTCTGTATACTGTAGCACATAACACTTTAGAATTTCTGTCTCAGATTAATATCCCAGTTGTTCCTGATCACATCCTTGAATTATGGCCTTTTAAAGTCTTCTTTTAATTATTTACATTAAGTTTCAGAGCAGATAGGAAAGCATTTTCATCTTTTCTCGACAAGGCGTTAATGAAGGGAATTTCATTGTGGTGCCCATTAACTAATGTACATACTAAAATTTTCACTGACTGCTCTAACATTTCTTTTTATGTAAATGCCTCTCAGTTTTTGCATTTATGTCATCCAAATATACAGGATACTAGTACCAAATATTTCTGGCTGACAGACCATTAAATGCTTTTAAAATTATTTTTTATCTACAGGCGTATTGTCACTGTGAATTGCCTGTGTTTATTAAACTTGAGTGACGTTCATCACAAACTCAAAACCTACTAAAATGCAAGGATTTCCTGGTTTCTTTTAGAAATAGCTTTGTGCAGTTTGTTCAGGGGAGTACTTATAGCCTTTTATTTGATACAAAGCTATAGGGGTAGGGGTGCCTGGGTGGCTCAGTTGGTTAAGCGTCCAACTCCTGATCTCACCTCGGATCCTGATCTCAGGGTCGTGAGTTCAAGCCCCGTGTTGGGTTCCACAATGGGTGCAGAGCCTACTTAAAATAAAATTAAATAAATAAATAGCTACAGGCTTAATTATGCTGATTTGGAGCAACATGGATTCTGTTTCTGGTTGGGGTTGGCTGTTATGCAGAAGAGAAATGTAGGTGTCTGCATTAATTCTAATTCTAATGCAACGGAGCTCAGTGGGAAGGACACCCACTCTTGTATTTTCCTACTGTAACTTATGTATCTGGTAGGACTAGGCTGGGTTTTAGCCTCATTCTTCCCCCAGATATGGAGGGGGCTCACACTTTCTCTCCAGGCATCATAAAGTTTCCCTTCTTGTTTCCTCTGTTTTTCTCACAAAGCACCCACTGTGTGGTCATGGATCTCTCTCTTTTTTCCCTTCAGCACAAAAAAAAAAAAAAAAAATGAGAGATGGAAGGAGTGCAACATGGTAGATGATTAGGGATGATTCTTATTTGACCCAGAACAGATGTTACCCTCCTGGGGGCGGGGAGCAGAACATCCCCCGGCCCACCTGCCTCTGCCCGCCCTCACAATGCCCACCGGATCAACTCCACTGGCCTTGCTTTCTGTAACCAGGAAGGAAGGGAGTGGCTCAGCGGCAAAGGCGAATCTGTCACCATATTCCGCCTTCTCCAGCTGGGCCCCCCCAAGGCGCAGTGATTAGCCTAAGTGCCCAAGAGTCTACCAAGGGTGAGGCCAGCCCTGTGTTTGAGGCAAGCACATTGCCACCAGTTTCCTAGGCCTTTGGGGCCAGGGTGAGCCAAGGGCGGCAGAAACTGAAGACACGTGCCCCGCCCTTTCATTTCCCTAATCACCTGTTAGTCAGAATTTGTACGTTTCAGCAAAATATGCAGAACTTGCTCTGTTCAGATACATTAACCAAATACATGGCATGGTTTCAATAGGAAATTTTGAGATTTTTTTTTCAAATCTAATGATTCACTGACGCTTCGGTGTGTACTTATTTGAGAGAGCAAGCATATGTTTTGTATATTTCGGTAGAACTTTTATATCTTAAAGGACCTACGATATGAGAAACTAGGGAAAAGAAACTAGTCTTTGTTAAAGCATCTAGCCAAAAAAAGAAGAAAAAAGAAAAGAAAGGAAGGAAGAAGGAAGGAAGGAAGGGAGGGAGGGAGGGAGGGAGGGAGAGAGAGAGGAAGGATGAAGGAAAGAAGGTAGGAAGGGAGGGAGGGAGGAAGGAGAGACCAAAACCTGTTTCTTATTTTCTTACTAGCACCCGTTTAACAGCTGGGAGCTGGGAACACCCCCCCAGTCTTGCATGCCTCAGAGGGGGAGCCAGCAAGACAACCAGAGCACCTTCAACTGATTTCTTTTGTTTTCTCTTTCAGCCAATCTCCCCAGCAGGCCACAGGTAAGAGTTAACGGGGTTGATCAGCTCAGGGGTTGTTGATTACAACCTAGAGGAAGCAGATGAGCTGCTTTTGATTTTAGTGCTAGACGTTATTCCCCATGTAAATTAGTAAACTTGCTTGACATTTAAATGTTAGTGAATTCTGTCAGTCTGGGGAAGGGGAGCCCCTCTCAAGCCAGTTCTTCCAGATGCCCCCCAATACCAAGTGCCTGATGGTGTGTGTGCTAACAGCTTTGTACTGGCCTCATGTGTTCTGTGCAGAGTCACCCTGGATAGATGTGGCCGACCACTGTTCTCCAGATTTGTACTTGAGGCGGCTATCACAGAACATTGACTTAAAAACAGTGCTGGCAGTGGCACATGAAATGATTTTGTTACTTTGAGGGGGCAGATGTGTTGATTTTACTTTTAAAAGTTTGCTGAGGAGGGGAGGGGAGGAATTTACTGAGAAAGGTCGGCAACTATACTTTTATAGTTTTCCTTACCAGGTACTCTTAGTGCTAAGGAGCCACAAGACCACAGCACATCTTTGGAGAACATTTTCTTCCCTGAATATGTTTATGAATCTTTAACCTTCTGATTGTGTCATTGTCTTAATGGCAAGAGGTGTTGGGATCTTCACGAGAAGCACAGTGGTCTTTAGAATGGTCTTTAGAATCCGGAGGGAAGAAAAGGAAATCTCAAGTCAATTAGCAGATGTGAGGTATGAGCTCAGGAGATGCGAGGTGAGAGCTCAGTGAGGAAAAGTCTTCTGATCGTGTTGTCTCAGTGAATCGGAAGCCAGGGCTTCAGCAGAGGGTGAGGACGGAAGGAGGTATCAGAGGTGTGAGGAGAGACTGGAAGATGTATGTGCCTTAGCTGCTTGGAGAGCAGGAGATGATGGACAGGGAAGTAGCGTGACTGCAAGGCAGCATTCAGCCTGACTTCTGGGGCCTGCCTATGATTTTAATGCGAGGCCATCTGCAAGGCTGTGTGTTGTCCCCTGGGCACATACAAGTTCAAAGCACAGGAACCAGAGTTGACTGGGTGTTGCATTTAACCAGAGTTGATGTTGTGGTTTGGCGAAGAGAGTGTAACAGTTCAAGGGAAGAAGCAGGGACATGCTGATAATGATTGAACCAGGCATCTAAGCTTATTGGGAAAGAAGTGATGACATGCTGGGTACAGGAGACAGAGAAAAAGGTGGGAGGAGCAATGGATTGTGCTAGCAAAGGGTGGATGGAGTTGGGGTCCTAATGGAAGTAAGTGGAAAACTAGGAGTAGTTGTCAGAAGGCAGGATGAGTGAAATTGAAGTGTTGCAGGGGTTGAGGTATTGGTGATAGTCCATGTGGGAGTTTGCATGGGTGACAAGGGTGGATCACAGGTTCACTGGAGGAGAGGAGTTCAAGGAACTGAGAGGCCAGAGTCTTGGAAGAATCATCTATGTGGGTATTGAAGTCACTAAGATTAAAACATAGTTTTAGATTGATGACAGTGAGCCATTCTTCAAAAGTAAGGGAACACGATCCAAGGGGTCCAAAGATGGCTGTATAGTCTGATGGTGGTATAGTCTGACGGCATGAGATTCAAAATTGGGTGAGGAGGGAGAGGAGGTCTGGAAAATCATAGTGTGGACCTAGAAAGCACTTGTCCAATATATGAAGAGTATAGGAGATAAAAAACAGTCACATGTGAGGAAGTTGTGGAGGAAGCTGTGTCTTTAAGGGAGATCTGGGTATTGACCAGAGCAAGCAGCTGGAGGATGCACACAGAAAATTGAAGGACGTGGATTTTAATGATGACGGATCCAGCTATTTGACATTCCTTTTAAAAGATTGATGCACTCCCCTGAGTGTGGCCCCGATTTATATCTTCTCTGGCCGATGTCCATTGGCCCTGGTCCATTAACTGTACCACTACACACCCTGAGACTAGGAGTCCTGTCTTTTGTTCCTCTTATCTGGCCTCCAGTGTAGGTCGGAGAGCAGTTAGAATTGTCAAGGGTACCCCGTCAGCCATAGACTTCCCCCAGGGAGAGATGAGGTGCTCGCACCAGCCTCATTCACTCACCCTTGGTACCTCCAGCAAGAAAAAGCCAAGTCCTCTCAATTTTAACTTAGTTTCTAGCCTGGGCAAGAGAAGTCTTCCAAACGTCGTCTATATTGGCTGCAGTGATAAAAAGCAGACTAGATGCCTTCAGCATGAGAGAGAGAGACCTCATCTCAGGAAGCAAAAGTCACAGGGGAGTAGAGGGTCCCCTTCAAACACAACAAAATGGGATTTGACTCATTCTGAAAGAAGCACTTTTATTTCTCAGAAGAGTTGACAGGTCCCTCCTACCTGTAATGTTCTGTGTAAATGTTGTTCTGACAGGACTCTTTCCCTTCCCGCAGGCAATGTGAAGTATTCATCTAGACAGCCAACATTTCCTGACTTCCAGCATTGCCAATTCCAAGTTCCATCTAATCAGAAGCTCCGTGGCTCCTTGAAACATGCTGTTGAGCGCTGACTGTGTGTTCTACTGAAGGAGTAAAACACTGACTATCCAAAGAGAAAAGGATATTTTTGTTTTTATAATAATCATATATTATTGTTTATTGTTTCCTTCTTCCCTTTCTATGCAACTGTAAATTAATGAACAGAGTGGTATTTGGAAATGGTAATACATTTGTCACTGATTAGTATACTGTATACAGCATTGGGAAAGTGGGTGGGGGCTTTCTAATATGATACCTTCTTTTTAATAACCATGACAAAAATTGCAAGAATTAGAAAACAATGTTACATTTTTACATTCCTTCATATTAACCTTGTACAATAACTTCATTTATTTTTTCCACTCTTTTACCATTACGTTTTGGTTATTTATAACTCATCAGCCACATGACCAAATAGATTTCCTTGTATTTGTTTCCATGATTTGGCCAAATTAATAAGTTCGTATGTTTCAATCAAAGATTTATGTATATGAATTAGGCTACATCTCTGTGTATACCGCTTAACTCTACTTGACGACATACGCTTCGGTTCTTTAGTGACCACTTGGATAACCACAGGAAAAGTCCTGTGGGGCCTACCTGAAATTCCCATTGGGATTTGTTTCCTGCATTTTATTTCCCTGCTCTGTGTAAGTACGTCTTGATTCCTTTATTTATTTCATGTCCCAATCTATATGCTAGAGGAGACTCCAAGCAGGATTGTAAGAATCTCAAAGATCATTTCACCAAAGGTTACCCATTTAAGTCTATTTTCGTTTTGACATAGAAACAAAACATGAGATAACATTTCCTTAGTTGCGGAGTCTTGATTTTCATCGTTAAATACACAGCAGACCTTGACTTAATTGTGCTACCAGGACACATCTTTGTCTTTAATTCCCTTTGAGGCGGATTTTATTTGTGTTTATGTATACTCAAGCCATTTGTAATTCTTGAAATTCCCAGTTGTTTTCTTTCTGACAGCAGACACAAATTTAATGCATGTTTCATTTTACCTTTTGGGTGAATGATTACATTTTTTATTACTTTTCATTTGATCAATATATTTGGAAAGGATGTTTATCAAAAGCCTATGTCACTGCTTCGTAGAGGAATGAAATTAATACTTAGATGGTGGTACCCCTCCCTGTACCTCTGAGTGCATTCAGTTAGACGTTTGGTTCAGCTTCTGATTTAACATTTAATTGATTAGTTGAAACATGTTATGTAACCACCAAATGTAGAGAAACCAAAAAAAAAAAAAAAAAAGTGAAAATAATGTGTTTTGATTCAAGCATACATGCATTTAAAACATCAGGACGTTTTAACTTTGGGTTCTCTTGACCTGGGTTTGGCCAGACGGAGGCTTAAAGTTAGAAATTGCTGTTCTTTTAGAATAGGTTGGGTGGGTTGGGGGGCAAGGGTGTCTATTTGCAGCATAGATATTTTGAGAAGAAAATTGTTTTATATAAGAGGAAAGCCATGACCACCTTTCTACCTCAGACCCATCTTCCTCCATTGTGTTGGAGAGAGCTTTATGCCGCTGCAGTCTGCAAAATCTAGAGCTTTCATCAGGCCACATCAAACCCAAGAAAAGCACCTATTTAAAGAAAAAAAAAACTTTCCCTGAACTCTGAACTACAAGTTGTAGATTTGGTGTCTTCCTTGTTCTTACTTTGAAAAAATATGTATTCATTTTTCTTCCGCTTGTAATTGTGTGCAACAGGTCTTCTCTCTGCTATTAAGGAAAAGCTACAGAAAACACTACATTGTAACCTTCTAAGTAATAATAAAAAAGAAATATATCACAGTAACAACAAGGGGAAATAAGTATGTAGTTCTTTTGATATATGTGGTAAAGAACTAATCATAGACTATCATCTAATCTGGTTACATGTTGTATTTTTCATCCTGAATAAAAGTAATTTTAACACAAGATGACTTTGATATTCTTCAGCTGTGTTCATTGATAGAATCTGAGCTTTGAGTGTACATTTATGAAAATAAAATATAAAAAGAGCCTGTATACTGATAAATCTGCATGTTTTCCTCTACTTTCTCTTCTACCGACTAAGACATCGCTCTTCGTGTTCTCATTGTCTCATTCTTCCTCTGTGTCCCTCTCTTCTCTCATTTATATAATTCTCAATTTCCTTTACAAATAGAAAGCTCATCGATAGGGAAAAAATAATGTTGGATGTTAAGAACATGTCCGTGAAGCCCTATTTGGCTTCTGTTTTAGTAACTTAAATGCTGTCAGTATTTACTTGATTACTCTTCCAAATCCACTTTTAGCCTCATGCCCTTAAATAATGTGCTTTTTACATGTGCACTGAATTTTAACCATTCTGGTAGTGGGTTTAATCCCTTCCTGAAGCCATCCCATGGAAAATAGTGCTGAGAATTGTATTAGTTGATTCTGAAAGTAAAAGCTCTCTATGACATAGGAAAATCCCCAAACATGTAATTTGTTAAAATAAAATGGGTATATTCTAATGAACATACATTTCAAACATCTTATCTACCCCAAAGTAATAGTCACATTAAATATTCCTAAGGAAACAATTGTTGAATTCCAGTGACCTACTGAGTAGATAGTTGAAATAGAAGTGAGAACAGAAAAAAAGTTTTGTTTTTACAGTAAGCCTTCAGCTTGTTACTTCTCTCTATCATTGAGATTATATGAACTTTTTTTAAAGGGTTTATTTACGTAAGAGAGAGCACATGAGTGGGGGGGAGGGGCAGAGGGGGAGGGAGAGAGAATCTCAAGCAGACTCCCCCCTGAGCGGGGAGCCCAAAGCAGGGTTGATCTCACGACCCTGAGATCATGACCTGAGCTGAAACCAAGGGACAACCGACTGAGCCACCCAGGCGCCCCTATGTGTACATTTTTAAAGAATGTAGATTGCTCTTGGATTTCTCCCTGCCCACCCACTCCCCCATTCAACTGTTTCAGTCAACCAACTTTTTCAGAGGCCTTTCTGAATTCATTAGTTGAAAATTTAATGTAAATACAGTAAAACACCACTAACACCACACCACCCAGCTTTATAGGTAGGATCTAAAAACTTCATTGCCGTGCAAAATCAGCTAGTGTTTTGGTGAGGTTCATTAAGTGGTAAGAGTGAGCCCTTGAAGGAGGCCAAGGGCCAATCTCATTCATGCTATGTCCATTTCCCGGGGGTAGGAGTTTTCTGTTGGCATAATAATTGGAACGGCAACCAGAAAACCTCAATGAGAAGCATGCATGTCTTTAGCTCATGGGATGTGAGGTTCAGTTGATCTCAGCAGGACTCCTCTGCTCACAGCTGGACTTGCTTGGATGTCTTCGGTTAGCTGGCTGTTGAGGGGTGTGGGTGGCCAGACTGGGTGGTTGCAGCAACCTGGCTGTGTTCTTTCACTCACTGGGGAGCTGACTAGTTATGTTCTCCTACACTGGCCCATGCTGGGTTGCAAATGGAGGACTTTGCTGAGAACTGGCACACCACCACTCCTAAATCCTGTTAGTCAACTTGATTTTACCTCTTTTATGAGAGTAACGGCAAAGTCACCGAGGGTGTGGCTATAGAGAGGGGCCATCAGGTTTCACAGTAGGAACTTCGAGGGAGGTAAAGGGGCACTTAGGCCAAAATACCAAAGTGTCCATTTCCTTGGGCATTATGTCCACTGTGTCAATGGAATGGGAAGGGGGTGGACCTTTTACAAGGCTTTCTTTGAAAACAAAGGTCAAGATCAGTCCCTCCTCCCAGGCTACCAATCCAATTTCAGAAAGAGACGCAAGTCAGAAAACTTGACATGTCTCTGCCCAAAACTCTATTATGAGAGGGAGGAGACCTCACGACTGATACTAATATTAGAAAAATAAAAAATAAAAACAAAACAGAAAAAAACCTAGGTGAAAAATGGAATAGAAGGGATATTATTTTTACCTGCTCAGGTTTGTTCAAACGGAATTGTTAATTTTTCATTGGAAGACCACACAATACATAGGGGGTCTTCACTTTGACCAAATGAGTAGGCACATGTGATACTGTGTCCCTGCCAAGCATTTGTTTAGAAACATGTAATTTATTTGCATTTTCCATAAAGGTAACCAAGCTGGCACTAACCTCTCATTTTGAAGGCATTCCAATTGGTGCCATAGTTTCATATTTTAGAATATTTGCAGAGCATGCTCTGCTCAGACAGGCTTTTACAGACAGCTTATTTTTTGGGTACTCTTTGGAGTTTTGTATGTGGGTAATTAGGAAAAATTAATTGACAGTTTGCCCTCAGCCTAGCTCTGTCCTCTTCCAGAAAGCACAAATGTTGAATTTGTAATTAAATGAGATGAGTTCCCAGGCTGCCTTGGATGTAATTACAATTAGTTCCTGATATTACTTTTTTAAGACCACTTTTCAGAAGTATTAAAATACTGATTTTTAAATTTTTGCTTCAAATCAATTATTTTTTTAATTTACATAACATAAAATGACATTGTAAAATTGTTGGAAAGAATTGAGTCATTCTAGTGTATATCTGACCCAAGTGAACCCATCAAAATCTAGAACAGTCTCATTATTATACCTTGTGAATCTCCTGAGCCATGTTTACTGCTTGGTAAATTGTGGACAGCCACACACAACAGCAGGGATGTCTAGGGGTACACTTCCAAAAGCTCACCCCCACCCACACAATCTTCTTGTATCCCATTCTCCTCTCCTCACTTCCTCCCCCACCAAGCAGGTTTATCTTGTCAAGGATGCCTAGAATAAGGTGCTGCTTAGTGTAAAACAAAAAGCTGGCTGGATGCTATCTCCCCAAAACATCAATGATGAGTTAATACAATGAAAAAGGTAAAGAAGAATCTTAGGATTAACCACGGATCAAAATTTTGCCTTGGCTTGAAATTTAGTGCCTATAACTGCATTAAACACAACATCTCCATGTGCCTGGGATGTGCGAGGAGGGGCTGCTCAAGCTGGCAAAAGCAGAATGAGGGAATGAATCCATGCCTGGGGGCTCCTGATCTGGTGGGAAGCCCATCATAAACAAGTGGTTCCAATAATAGTAACGGGAGCTGGAAGGAGATTGATAGGTCCCTATAAGAACATGTAGTCCATTCTGGACCCCACAGGGTGTGTATCCAAATATAGAGATACAGTTCAAGAAAAACATAGGAAATTCACCACCCCCTACAGAGAAGCACATCCCAGTAACCTCACTGGGATGTTTCAGTGCACTTACTAGTGACGTTAGACTCCTAAGCCGACATCGCAATGATCACTAAAAACGCGCTGGACGTAGCAGCATTTCCCCAGTAAAAGGATTCCCTAGTTAAATATTTTCGGAAACACTGTAGGCTCTAATGCCCTTTAAAGCTTCACAGTGCACAGGAACATGTTAAAAGCTTTTAGAAATCCTGAAGTAAAGAATGGCGCCTGTGTGTCACTCTGCATTTCTAAAGCATTTTACAACAGAACCCTTTCGAGCCTTACCTATTCACATCCTGCAGTGTATGCTTGGGTGCTCAATTAATGTTGTAAATTTTAATCTTGCACCTATGCATGGGTAGTGATCCCATGCAATCTAGAGAAGTGATAGGTGAATAGTAAAAGAATTAGTATTAAATCAAGAAAGTAACCTTGTGTGACAACCACATATTCCTACCATTACGGGGATATGCTAAAGCATGTGTGAGAATCAAGACAGTTTGCCCTCAGCTTAGCTCTACCCTGGGCTCAGGAAACCTAAAATTTCTAGAGGAAAATGATTTCTGTTTCTAAAATCCATGCCTTCCTGGATGAGCCATGCACACACTAAACCAGGCATGAATTACAGAACAACAGCCCACGGCTGGGCTATCCAAATACCACTTCCTAAGAACCCATTTTTTAATTTATTTACTTAATTAATAATGGGGATTTCTGGGGCGCCTGGGTGGCTCAGTCAGTTAAGCGTCTGTCTTCAACTCAGGTCATAATCCCAGGGTCCTGGAATCGAGCCCCCACCTCAGGCACCCTGCTCAGTGGGGAGCCTGCTTCTCCCTCTCCCTCTGACCCTCCCCCCTGCTCATGCTGTCCTGTGCCCGCATGCTGTCCTGTGCACATGCGGGCACCCTCTATCTCTGTCTCTCTCAAATGAATAAATAAAAATCTTTTTAAAAAATGGGGATTTCTGGTTTCTGCTAAAACTGACCAAAATGTTATCCAATCACCATGTGGTTGTCATGTAGTACGTAGAGTTATAAATACCATTTATTGTCTCTCCTCCAATAGCCCCTTTCTTTTGAAGTCTGGATCTTTTGCACGCAGGTAAAAACTCTCATTCGCCCCCACCCAGATCTATGTGTAAGGTTCCATAGCTCTATCATCAATCTATCTATCTATCATCTATCTATCTATCTATCTATCTATCTATCTATCTATCTATCTATCTATCAATCATCTATCTATCTATATATCAACAAAACAATGCTCTAGTTTGTCACCACCTATTTGAATTATTGCCCAACTCTATTCCTTTAGTATATTGAGCAAACAGTGCTGTAAATTGTCACAATCTGTTTGAATTATTCTTTTTTTAAAAAGATTTTATTTCTTTATTTGAGAGAGAGAGAGAGAGAGAAAGTATTAGTGAGCCCAAACAGGGTGGGGAGGGGCAGAGGGACATGGAGAAGCAGACTCCCCACCAAGCAGAGACGCAGGGCTCGATCCCAACCTGAGCCAAAGGCAGATGCTTAACCAACTAAGCCACCCAGGTGCTCCTATTTTGTTTTTTTTAAAGATTCCACTCATTTATCTGAGTGAGAGAGAGAGGGAGAGGGAGCACGAGAGAGAGCAAGCACCAGAGGGGGGAGAGGCAGACGGAAAGGGAGAAGCAGGCTCCCCACCGAGCAGGGAGCCCGATACAGCACTGGATCCGAGGACCCTGGGATCATGACCTGAGCCGAAGGCAGAGGCTTAACCAACTGAGCCACCCCAGTGCCCTCCTGTTTGAATTATTTTTTAAATCTATTCATTTAGTGTATTAAGTAAACACACACTGATTATTAATTTCATTTCCCACATTTTACTGAAAATAATAAAAGGAGTCTTAAATAGTGGTTATTAGAACTGTGCCCTGTGAATGTGAACAGATCCTTTTGAGATTAGATATCAAGCATCAGGGCTCCTGGGTTTTATCTCCCATGAATACATTGTTTACGTGGCATTTCTGAATCAGAACAGTTTAGAGCCAAACCCACGAACAGAGGGACTAGAGGATACGCCACTGCAATTGGCCTAGGCTCGAAGACTAATGAGTTAACTAAGTCAGTCTTCATCAGTTTTTGAAAGGATAAACACAGCTAGATGATAGAGCATTAAATTGTGGTCCTTATACCACCTTCTTCAGAATCATCGGGAGTCTGATTAGGCCCTTACCAGAGCTGCTGAATGAAGCTCTCCAGCCCACGCTCAGGAATCTGTTCCATAGGCCTGCTGGTTCCCCAAATAACCAGTTTCTAAGACCAAGTTGAGGGCTTTTTTGTTTGTCTTGGTAAAAGTAGTAAGAGAGAATACTACTTGACAGCATTTTCGTAGTGTCTCCAAAGGGAAAGGGCTTGGTTAGGACTGCAGAACGGGGATAATATAATAGTTTAGGATTGGTAGGCATAGCAAGGGGAACATTCGGAGGCCAGGTTTTGAAGAATGTGGGGGAATACAGTGGTTTGATGCTGTCTGCTGAAGAACTGACTAGTTTGATTTCACATAACTGGGTTTTTCAAGATGTTTCTGGAACAAACCATGAAGTTATAATGCAACCATAATGATGAAGACAGAGGAACACTAAAACTATGTTAGTGAAGACAATGGAATTCTAAACTCGTGATGTAGACAAAGTTGAGTGGGCGTAGGTACGCTTGGTTCCCAGCTTCTTCAGCCCGAGCTGAAGGATGACAGATCATTAATATCTGGGAACATGATCAAGCCACAACCTCACCACAATCTGAGGTGTCATGTTCCCAGTGTGATCATCTCACCTGCCGTTGAGTGTCCGTTTTCCTGTTCTTTTTGCCGAATGATCCTTCATTAGATCATTAGATGGGACCGCAGCTACGCAAAGTGCGCAAAGCTCTGGAGATCACAGATCTCAGCACTGCGGCTCAGACAAAGAGCAGGACCAGGCTTCCGATCAGGGTTTGCGTCCGACTTTTCAGCCAGGAAGTATGAGCACCCAAACTAAACTCAGAGACCCGTCTGATGAGTCTGCAGAAATAGATACGGAGTTACTAGCAAAAATCTTTTTAAATCTTTTGTAATTTCTTTGTTTGCATCCTGGATTCTCTTAGTAATATTTTAGATACCAAAAAGGTCTATGGAGCTGTAATCACAATATCCTTTCTCTAAGATAGCACCTGTTCCCTTTAGAGGTCGATATTACTTGGCAGCTCTATTCTGAACCATCTGTTATTTTCTCTGTTTCAGTGTTAAGATCTATCCCATCAACAAACAAAAGTAAGTCTTGATTTTCTAAAGTAGTTCCTAGCATATCTATTCAAGGGCCTAGACAGTTCACAAACAGATGTTAGACAGTCATAAGTGCCTCCTTCTTAAAGATAATGGAAGAAGAGGAGCAGGATTCAAAGCATTATAATGATGTATAGAAATATGTCAGGGAGAAAAGAATAAGATTTTGTAGGAGGTAAGCCTACTTGCAGAGAGACGTTCATTTTCAATGAGCAACAATGAATTTGCCCCAAGAGAGACTCCAGTTTAAAGAAGATGCTAAAAAAGGAGTTGATAGAGGCCCCCCCTCGTTTAGCTCTTGTGGCCAGTGCCCTTAGCAAGGTGAGTAGACTTTTGCCACCAGATCAAGAGAGAAACTGTAGTACACTTGGGCCCTGGTGATGCACAAAAAGCTGAGTCAGAACACCCAGGCCTTGTTCAAATCTCTCATATGATATAGAATTAGACAAACGTGTGGTAATTAGGTAGGCCCAGAGTGGGAGGTTTTTGAAGAGTTCATTGTCACTCAAGAAAGAAGTGTTTGTGCTTAGATTCCCGAGGGGGCTGGCTACTGAGGATCTGGTTGAGTCATACAAAGATGTAGAGATTCAGAACAGCCAGAAACTGCAGTAGCCAGTGAGATTCTAGAACCCTCTCCATCTCTCCGTTCCTGCCCTGGGAAAGTTCGGCAAGGCCAAGCCTGTTAAGAGAAAGAAATTTACCTTCTCGGGATAAATCTTGTTCCAGGTGATGGACTTGACTTTGACAAAACTGTTAGGTTCTCTTTGGAAATCTTATGCTGCCTCTGAGCTAAAACAGTAAGCCGAGGGATGGCATCAAGCATAGAGCTCACCCCACCTCAAGCACACAAAAATGGTCATTCACATATTGAATAAGAAGCGAATCATGAGGAAATTTAGGTCCTAGAGTTGGTGGTTTGAAGAACTTATGAAAAGTAGGAGGGAGCTTTCATAGTACTTTTGGCCATACCAATCAGGTATATTGTGGATTTGTCAAGGAGAAGGCAAACAATTATTGATTACTTTGACCTAAAGGGACACCAAAACAAGCAGAACACAGATATACTAGTGTACAATGGGAGCCCCAGGAGCCACTAAAAGAAAATAGTATTTGGGTTCGGTAACTGCAGGGAAGCAGGGAGTATCATGGCCTGGACAAACATCTATTCTACCCCCAGACTATTAACAGTGATGATACCAGTGTTAAAGGAAAGCTGAAAGGTATATGAGTCCTTTATTAGACTTTTGGCTATGGGTCGTAGTTGTAGTTCACCTTTAACTCGGGCTAAGAAGCTATCATGCGAGTTTGGGTTGACATTTAGACGGGGCAGTCTTAACCCTGACGGTTAAGCCCCAGGAACGCTATCTATCTGAGAAGACCATGCCCGCAAGAAGTCTGGTGTCTCCTTCAGATCTGCAATGTGGGCTTGATTCAGATACACTGACATTGGTAAGTCACTGTTCAAATTAGCTATGCCATTAGGATGAATAGGGGGCCTGCAGGTATTTCAAGAAAAGAACTATTAGCATATTTAGCCTGGCAATTCAATTTGCACAGTAAACTACTCTTTATGAAGTTAGCAGGTGCGCGTGTTCATTAAGGGGGGAAACATGTTCCTTGCTTAGAGACCCCAGGGCAACAGTTATGGACTGGGACACAGGGAGTGTGTGAGGATTATTAGAGACCCCCATCACCTGAGTATTCGAATAGTTCTGTGTTCTGTTTTAATACAGTCTAATAGTCCACTCCAAAGGCAAGGTTGTGTAACTGGTGGGATTTCAGCTAGATATTGCTGCACCTGTATCAATAAAAAATTTGCAAGGTTTCCCTTTATTATTTAAAGAAATTCCTCCTCGTACGTTTGAAGCTAACACAGCTCCCGCTCGGAGCACCTGCACTGATCATGCCCTACATTTTGCTCCTGTAGATTCTTGGCTAACACAAGATCATTCTTTTTCTAATGCATTTTTATTTACAGTAACATTTTGTTTACGCTTTACGTCTTCACAAAAGATGGCCTTTTCCCACATAGACTGACTGGGGTGGGATCGTCTAGCCAATTTTTTATGTTTTTGTTTTCTGTGAAGCCACATATTCACCCCGAGTCTTATCCTGGGTGTGTTCTAAGTCTTTTTCAAAATATTCAGCAAAGTATTGAAGGCCCGCTAATGGGGTTATTAACCATTCAAGTTTTTGCTCTTATATTAAATTCCCTCTTTCTAGCTTAAGACTATTAACAAAAAGTGAGAAGAAAGCTGGGATCACATCTGCCTCAAGATCTACTTCTAAATTTTGCCTAAAAGTAGTAAACAGCCTGTTCTCGAAGTGCCAGATGAACTCATCCTTGCTTTGGTTGTGAGACTGTATCCTAGCCCAATCAATCTATTCTCACCGGAAAATCTTTGGGGATAGTCACCAGAAGACTGTGCCCAGCATTTCTGTCTTTTCCAAACCTCTCCAGATCCCTACGTAATTAGGGCTCTTTTCAGTTGCTCTCGACATCTTCCCAATCTACCCTATTCTCCTAATTTGCTGCATCTGAGTACCCACTAATGCATTAACTAATTAGTATAAATCTGGACGCCTTGGACTGTTGGTTTTTAAAAGCTCTCCTGCATTCCTCTGCAAATGTCCTTCCATCTTTTGGAGGTTTGGAAACTATTTGACAATGGCTCTCAGCCCAGAGTGAGACCTGGGCTTAAAACCAAGTGTAAGAGGTTTTTCCTGCTCTGAGTGCGCTTTAAGAGTTAATTGAGCTTTGGGGGCTTTCCGACCAGCCGGGCAGCAAGGGCAGCGCCAGAGGGAGAGATCTGATGGAGGAGAGCGAAGGTGTGTTGAATGGTGGAAAAGGAAGAACAAGATAAAGGTGATTATGTTCATCTTGTGATACAAGGAAATCCAAGGGGGAGATAACTTCACGTTTTTCACATTTTCTTTTGCTTTGGTTGAAAGTTTTCTTAAGGAAACAATTTTGGATCTGAATTTCTTTTAGATATTTCCTTATACCAAGTTTGCAGATGGTGGATGCTTGCACGGTTGTTCCCTTTCTGTTTCTAAGGTGTCTCTCCAATGATTCTACCGGAAGTTCCCCTAAGTGACTATTGTGACTAAATTATCCTTGGTGAATTGTGTCACTTAGAAAGCAAAGTTCATGATTTGGAGCTGGAGTGGAAAACGTGAGGACTGGACACCTAGCCAGAGGGTGTGCGGATGTACGGGTGAAGGGAGATCAACCCGTGGGAGTCTGGGAACAGTCAGTCAAAGGGGTGTTTGTGTACCTCATGGCTCAAGCCCCTCAGCCTGACGGCCGGGGCTCTCTGATTAATCACAGAAGGCCGAAAAGCTTGAAGAGATCTTTCCCAGAACCGGACTCCCATGGACAAAGCAAATCAAGACTGAGGAAAGTTCTCCTAGGTTTGAGAAGTGAGCAGGACAGTTTGTTCAAAGGATAAGTTCAAATAAGAAAATGTCTGAAGTTCTGTTTCAAGGGCCAGTTTGATGAAGGGATTTATTGGGACCTCTTTTCTATAAACTTTCTCTTATAAATGTACAAGCAAGGCAACAAAGACAGATAGAAACAAGGAGTTGTACTAAAGCAGTTTGCACCAAGAAAAAAACTTTTTTTTTTTTTTTTCCAAATCTAAGCAGATAAGGAAGCATTCCCAAAGTGAGTTTCTTTTCCCTGGAAGTTAAATCAGCACTTTGGAAGCGCACCACCAGAACTTTTGATTGAATAGGTTTGGGGGTGGGAGAGGGGTAAGGTTAAGACTTGGTATTTCTAACACATTCTCCTAGCAGGAGGTCAAGGACACTCAGGGTAGTAATGTCCTAGTCAAGAGCCTTGGGCTGCGACAGAGAGGAAGTCTAAGTAGAAAGTTCTAAGTAGAACTCCAGCATTGTCAAATTCTGGCTCCCTAAAACAAACACAGAAACAAACAAACAAACAAATAAACCACTAAAATAACCTATCGATAATACAAAGCTGAGTTTATTTTTTTGAGAGCACTGCTTGACGAGGTCCTGGACAGTAAGGTATACGACGTTCTGGAGTCTGCTTTGTAGTGGATCTTTCAGAGCCGGTGCTTGATTAGGCCTGAATAAATATCATGATACAATAGTTTCGGATTTGTGGACACAGCAAAGCAAAGATTTTAAGTCAAGGGCTTTAAAGAACTGTGAAGAGTCAACAGATGTCTGATGCTATCCAGTGAAGAGCTGAATGCTTTGATGTTCATTTAAATGGTGTTTTGGGAAGCTCCTGGAGTAAGCAAATGGGGTTATTTGCAACATTTATCTTCCTGGGCAAGAGATTCTTGGAATAGTAAAACCATGTTGACAAAGAGCTATAGTGGCACGCTGAAGTTATGTTAGTGAGGACAGCCTAATAGCAGAATTACGTAAGCAGTAAGCTGTGCACATGTAGGTCTTGGAGATAGAGTTTAACACTTCATTTCAGTTATACCCCAAATTCCCGGCATATGCAACTGTCATATCATTGATAAAAATAGACCGTACGTAAACTTAGCAATAGTGATATTACAATCGACCAGTGAGCACGTAATTAATAGAGCTGAAATAACACATCTTCACTATACCTTCATCTTCTACACCATAAAAATATTTATTCGAAGTTACATTGTGATTTTTATATTTTGAACTTGAGGAAGCCTCATGATAAGGGTCAAGAAACAGAACAGGGAATTTATTTTGTCAGGGGTGGGGCATGAGGTAAGGAGTGGAGGCGATTGTCTGATTTTACCAACTCCAGCTAAAAACACAATGCATACATTTGCTTAACTTACTTTTGGATACACAGAATTTGGGTGAAGGGAGTGGGGAGAGTGGCTTAATATATTTAAGAGAAATCCCAGTAATCTTTAATCAAGTGAGAAAACGGTTGCCAAATTTTGAGGGGAAAAAAGAGCGATTATTGATAAAGTGGAATATTAGACGATCCTTCTAAGCAATGTAGTCAGTGTATTTAGAGTTATTCTTTCAGATGGCGTGACTCCAGGGGTTGTGCCTGGACCATCGGCATCAGCATCACCAGGAAACTCGTTAGAATACAGACGCTTGGGCCCCACCTCAGACCTGCTGACTCAGAACTCTGGGATTGGGTCCAGAAATCTTGCTGGTTCTGATTCAGGTTCAGGTTTGAGAGCCCCTCGTGTATGGGCAGAATCAAATTGCACTGAAACAGATCGCCATGTTTCTTCCGGATGTTTTGGGCCCCAAAGATTACAGGCACTGAAGAAACCAATCAGGAAGTCAACCGAGGCTGGGAGAGTTTCTGTTATAGTAACAAATTAGAGTTTATAAATGTTTTTGGAGATCTCTGAGGTCCCATAGAATTAGAAAACAATTGTTATAATGTTTTTAAGAAGGTAAAATTATGACTCTCATAACATGAAAAATATAAAAGAAACACATTTCAAAATTTTTATAATTCATTAAATTGAAGAACTAGAAGTTGAACCCATGCAATGGAATATTTCAGACTGAAGCAAAAACAACAAGGTTAAGACTAGAGATTTGCAACTGAGAAATGTGTGAGTCTACAAACTTTTTGAAGGAGGCAGTGTAGGTAGGAAAGAATAGACACCCAATGCATGTAAGGAACTTATAGATCAAGAAAAGGCATGAAAATTGATGCAGAGATCATTAGAAACTTTAAGAGTACCTTTTAATAGAGGGTATATGCAGATTACAGGGGACTCATTGAAGAAGGGGGTCGTGGGAAATGATTTGTATTAACTCATTTTAAAAGTATAAATGTAAAAGGGAAGGAAAATGTAATACGACTCATGGAGTAGCAATGGAGACACAGGAAGTTCCTTTAAGATGGGGTGTCTGTTTCAGAGGGTTCTGGTCTGCAAGGGAAAATGCGAAGATCAAAGAGAAGAAGCTAAATCCAGAGCAAGAGAGACTGCATCTGGAATCTTAATATTCTCTTTCAGTCAAGCTTCATAATATCCATGAAGAGCCTGGAATTCAAGAAAGTTCTGTATCTGCTTAGTTTGCAGTTAAAGAAGGGGGAAGCCTCTCTGAAACTTCACTTGGGGGACCCAGAGCTTTCTGATAGAGAGTTGACCCGTATTCATTCTATTAATAACTGTCTAACTCTGTCTCTCTGTCTCTCTCTCTCACACACACACACACTACACACACATTCAAAGGCAAAGGAGAGTTTGATTTAATTCTTTCGCTGACAAAGGAACTCCACATAGAATTTACAATGCTCATTTGCTGTAATCATCCCAAGATGACCCCCATTTACCATTAAATCTTATGGCAAATGGTAGAGAAAGATGATTTCTAATGCTGAGAAAGTAATTTTCTTTTAAATATAGGAGTTTTCCTGCTGCCAACAAAGAGCACTCTATGATCCTTTGAATGGGGGTCTTTCTTACTTAGCCACCTTTAAAAGTTAGTAAGTCCCTGAGCAGTACAGGACTTCCATATTTTACCATTTCTTGGTCCAAGGTCACCCTTTTCTCTATGATTAACAAGAACTAGGTGTTTTCTTCAGGGAATCATGGGATAATTCCTTTGACAACACAATTTCTGAAAAAGTTAAGAAAGAGCATGTGCTGTTATTAGTGAATTCCGGCAAATACCTTTAATTATGGCAGCCATGTGATAAGCACAGAACGTCATGGCTTCATGCTTTCATACGTGACTTCCCCAAGGTAAAACGGGTCACTAAGTCTGGTCACTTTTTAATTGTCTGTGGGCCTTGGGAAGATACAGTCGCCTCTAAGCATCTCAACCCATCCTTCCCTGACACATCACTCGAAATTAAAAGAGCAAACCCTCCCTTCTTGTCTACATTGTCAGACACTCATGCTAGACTCCTGACACACACTGGTCTTGTCCTCATAAAACCCTGAAGCGGGGGTAATTTGGTCCCAGCTTACAGATGAGAGAATCTGTTCCTCGTGGTGATGGGAAGGCCTGGGCCTTGAGCCTAGACATGCCTTGCTCCAAAGTTGTGTTCTTACTGCAGAAATCAGCCTCTCAAAAGAGCAAGTCTGCCACAGATAATTCAACATCAATTAGGCTAAAATTCCAAGGAGGCAAGGACACCACGATGTAAGGCTTGGGAATGACAACCACTTTTAGCAAAACTCCAAGTTTTTCGTCATGTTTATTGCAAGACGATGGCTCAGATAAGGCAGGTTGGGTGTTTCAAGTGTTTTCCCCAACTCGCTCACATTGGAGACATTTTGGGCATGGGGCCCCTTCTTTCCTTTGCTTGATAGGTGTGGAAGCCCGAGTTAATCATAGCCTCTGGTTCATGTCACACTATTGCCCGGCTTGGGGCCAGATCCCTCTTCTGTTTCTATCTGTCTGATTTTTCTCTTTTATCACCATTATTCACTCCCTCTCACTTCCCCTTACCACCAAGGCAAACATTTTAATGTGTCTGATGCTATCTTCTTGTTTTTCATGTTCTTGAAAATACTTGTTGTGGTTTCTGTGCAAGTGCGTGGATGTCGGGCCTCACTGTGAGGCATAAATCTGGCACTGGGAACACCATACAGCCACGAATGTGAACTCCATCCCACCTCCACCCCTCACCAGCCAAAGCCATTTCCAAGACTAGGTATCCTGTGCGAGCCTGTTCTTCCATCTCGAAGTAAGGATAAAGCTACCTGCCTTGCCTCTTTCTCATGGTTGTAAGAACCAAATGAGATAATAATTCTGAAGACATTTTTAAGCTATAAAACATCTTAAAGCTATAAGCCATTTAAAGCTGTAAAGCTCGTATGTATGGTTTTATCTCAGAAATCATCTGTGCTACAACAAGTGGTGGCTGTTTTGACAGGACCACTTTCTAAAGTAGTCCCATTTAGGAGAACTTTGATTCCAAGCTGTTAATGGGCTGAAATGTGGTACCCCAAAATACGTTACGCTGAAGACCTAACTCGCGATGTGACTGTATTTAGAGACGGGGCCTATAAGGAAGTACTAAAGACTAAACCAGATCATGGGGGTGAAGCCTTAATCTGATAGTACTGGTGCCTTTATAAGAGGAAAAGACACCAAAGACCTCTCTTTCTCTCCCCATGCATGCACAAAGAGGCCACTTGAAGACGGGGGGGATGGGCAGCCATCTACAAGCTAGGAAGAGAGGGCTTACCAGAAACCAACTCTGATAGCACTGTGATCTCAGACTTCTCCCCTCCAGAACTGCATGAAAAGTAATTTCTGTGGTTTAAGTCACCCTGTCTGTGGTATTTTGCCATGCCAGTCTGAGCAGACTAACGCAGAGGCACTTCTCAGCAATGTACGGTTTGGATGCAAAGAGAGCACATGTGAAAGTATATTCCCACACCCGTGGATGTGTCTCAGACCCTGGAATGACAACATATTCTCTCAATACGAAGTTAATTTGCATTTTACTTAACATAATATGTGATAGATGGTACTTCTTTTCGGGGATGGTCTGGGTACAATATACTTAATTGATGGTACATGACAAAGTAGGGCTGCCCAAGCCCCTTCCCTTGTTCAGGGGGTCTGGGATGGAAACTGTGGAGGTTGGGAGAGTCTCAGTGTGTTGGAGAATGAGTTGGGGCAAGGACTCCCCAGCAGCTGAAGGCCTCTCTCTTTCTCTTCCTCTTGCTGGGGCTGGTGGTCCAGGGGGCTCTTACTCTTGGAGGCCATGTGGACCATAAGGTCTACCACCCAGCTGCTGTAGCCAAATTCATTGTCATACCAGGAAATGAACTTGACAAAGTAGTCACTGACAGGCGACAATCAAAAGCTGGCACTTTTGAAAGGGAGCCACAAAATCAGCCAGCTCTGCTTTAAGTGACAGCAGAGTGGTGAAGCACCCATCAGGGAGGTTACCCTTAAGACCCAGTCACCCAACAGTGGTTCCTCCGAGGTTGTGTCCCTACAGAATAACACAAAATTCTAGAAAATCCATTTGTTGCTCTCTAACACCTAGAAGAGGAAAACATAAGATCTGAGAAAAGTCTGGCTAGGTAACAGATAACTAACTTTAATTAACTAACTTCTTCTGCCCCCACTGCCCCACTTTGGTGCTTTATTTTTCAGTCTCTTCTTTAGCAACTGGAAACGCAAGCGTCATTTCTAGGATGGTCAATAGAATTGAAAAACATCTGACACCAGAATTCCCCTTTAGAAGAGAATTGTTTCTGTGTTTGGAAAAATACCTTGGCAGAGCTTGGGGATAACTAGTGACATTTCATGGTCTACTGGAAGAAATACAACTGTTCTGTGGAAGACGAAAGGAGAAATGTGTTTATTATTCTGGAAAAGGGGTTGGGAGGGAGGAGACAGAAGAACGCCATCAGGGTCAAGGTACCTCCAGTAAAGCTAACATCCTCATGCATGGTATGATGTGACTGCATCTATCATGGGCTCAGGTGAAAGTGAGGCTTTTGTCTTGTCACTGACTTAGGTAACTCACCTGGATACAAAGTGGAAACAGGAGGCAGCCTCAACATCAAGAATTGGGAACAATCGTGTGTGGGCTCCAGGTTCTTAAGGCCTTAAAATTAAGTATGTGAGTTAAATTGACCTATAAAAACCAAGGTAGACATTTAAACCACATGAATTGAAGGAGAGAGCCAAGTTGCCTCAAATTTCTTAAACATCTGAGTGGAGTTTGGAGGAACGTGGCTACCAAAATATCTCTACTGCAACCTAACTCCCTCCTCTCATGCTCAGCCTCATGCTTCCTCCTGGCTGGCCTTCCCAGGAAGCTTGAGACTGGAGCAGCAGAGTGGAGAACAAGAGTCAGGTCAGGTTGCAGGGCTGACCGTTAGTTGACCCATCAATGTACTTCGGAAACTCTCGGCTCTTCGGTGCTGAGCTAGTGCGTCTGCCATTCCGCCCCATGGCTACAGCAAGCGTGGAGTCCCGTAACCTTTTCGGACACACGGGGAGCAGGAGCCGGCTGGCCACAGGTGTGAGTCGGAGATGGCGCGTCATTTTCCTGGATATTTCTACCCTCCTTCACTTCTTTCCTAGCAGCAGTTTTCTGAGGCTTGTGCTCAGTGTCTTCCCTTGTGGAGCATTCTAAATGGTTGCATCATTTTAAACTTTGGAAGACTAGAAATAGAAAGGCCCGAGGTGCATAGGACGGGCAGTTTTGCACCGAGCTACCAACCAATAGAAGATGTACTTCTCTGACTCCCGACAGGTAAGGGGCCAATTTCATTTGTTGTGCCGTCTCTTGGTGGATGGTGCTAACCAGCTTCTCATCCCTAAAAAGAGGAGAGAGTGGCAAACGGTGGCTCTGTTTGGATGCCTCTCCTTGGCCTCTGAGGCCCTCTCCACAAGCAAATGGGTGGGTCTGACCTCTTTCTCGCCAACAGTAATTACAGCCCCTATTAATTGTCCATAAAAAGGTAGATGTGAAAAAAAAAGGTGAAAACTTGATGGAGCAAGACATGAGGTTGAATAAGAATATCACATCCCCTCCCCTGCTCCACATTTTTATTCACTGTAATGAACACATTCCCTTGGAGGCAGAAACCCAAGGCTCGTTGGACAGAAACGAGTATCAAACAATGCAGGTTCATTGCCATAGAAGTGTTATGATTCAGTTTCAGTAGACAAGAGGTACTCAGGGAGTCTTCTTGTCTTGTACGCTCTCATACGTTCTCATCTCCACTCTTTACTAAATACACTTAATCAGAAATTAGAATTTACATTACGGGGATAAGGATGTTCTTTCTCTGCCTCTAGGGCCATCACCAGGAACATCCTTATCATGGCGTCCACTCCACAGCAAGATGGAGGGGTTGCAGGGGACAGAATGCTTCCCTGGAGGAGAACTGACACATTCGGGCTTTATCTTTCCTGCCGGCATAGGCACTAGGGACACAGGTAGGAACCCCTGGATAAATTAATGTGGAGCTAGCCAAGAAGAGACTAGCTCCTTTCTAAGGGTGTTGTGGGTTATTTGGAAAGCTCAGTTTCATGATAAAGGTGTCAGCAGGCTCTCAAACATCTCATGATGGCAAAAAAGACAGAGTGGGGATAACCTGTGTGTGACTCACAGGTTCAGTGTTCAAGGTGGGAGGAGGGGGGCACCAAAGCACCGGGCGAGGTGGATTTGGAGAAAGAGAAGACAGAGACAGGAGGAAGCCCACCAATGGCCAATGGCCGGCCTGCCCTTGGGCCCTGCTCACTGGTGCTTTGAAATGCATCTTCTCTTGAGGAATGCTTTGAAATGCATCTCCACCTGAGATGAGATGGGTGGCTGAGGACAGAGATTTTCTGGCTGTGTCAAAGCCCAATTGTGCCAGGAGGCAAACACTTCACGATGGGAAAAATACAGCATTGCAAATATAATACGAATGAAACAACATTAAGTGTTCAGAAATGGGAAAATAATTGATAGAAACACAGCTCTCTTCCTTTACTGCTTTCATATATGACTAATTACCAGTTTACCCAGATACAGATGACATGAGACAGCTCCAGGTGTCTCATTGTGTGATTGACGGTGACAGTTTTTGGAAATGTTCAGTCTGGTTGGCCAACAGCAAATACCCATCGCTTTCCTAAAACTCATGGAGTTCAAGGTCAGCCTGCTGTGCTCAGAGGAATCCTTGGTAGAAGTCCCTGCTTGTTAGCTGACACAGAAAACAGAGATTTTCAAACGAAGAGACATCTGGTTGAACGTTGCTCATGTGCTTTGATAAATATTCACGGAAACAGCACTGCCCAGCGTGTGGAGCTAATACCTGCTTGACTCGAACTGTGGGAGTCCTCAGAGTCTGACGTATTTAATGAAGTTCAGCATCCTGGCCAGTCAGAGAATGAGCCAGGGGATGGAAATCCAGCCAGCCTGTCAGTGGGTATTGTTAAAAATCATAAGTTTTTAAAAATAGACCATGTGGTTCTGAGCTAAGGGGCCAACTCCACTTTGGAAGAATCAGGGAGGCTGAGCACACAGGGAACAGTGCAGACCATAAGAATAGTGGAGCCCTTGGAGCTGAGCCCGGGCTCTCACATACCAAATGTGCGTGAATTTCCTAAATGTTTCAGGGAAGGATCCCAGGAAAGATTTTTTTCAGTGGTGCAACACATCCTTTCCTTCCCTACTGTGGTCTGAATCATGTCCCCTAAAATTCATATGTTGAAACTTGAATCCCCGGGACCTCAGAATGGGACTGTATTTGGAGACTGGATTTTTAAAGAAGTGAGCAAGCTGAAGTGATGCCGTTAGGGTAGGTCCTAATCCAATGTGATTGCTATCCTTATAGGAAGAGGAAATGTGGGCACATAAAGAGACACCAGGGGTGTGCACACAGAGAGAAGGCCATGTGAGGGCATGGGGGGAGGCAGCCTTCTGCAAGCCAAGGAGAGAGGCCTCAAAAGGAACCCAACCTGCAGATATCTTGATCTTGGACTTTCAGCCTCCAGAACTGTAAGAAAGTAAATTTGGGATATTTAAGCCACTCTGTATGTGGTGTTTTCTTACGGCAGCCCTAGCAAGCCAGGACATTCTCTTTATCGGGACCTTTGTTTCCGTCCCCTTCTCCATTCTGGTTGGGCTCTTCCATATGAAAACTCAATTTAAAGAACATTGCAAATTCATTTGCACAAAGAGGCCTGGAAATGTCCCCTATCTCGGGGCTGTCAGATTGCTTGAATTTAACATAATCCGTACCGGGAGTCCCAGGATGGAAGATCCAAGTGGATGACCAGGCACCAGGGGGAGTATGGGTGGACAGAGGTCCTCTCTGAGTGGTCCCTGGACATCGACCCTCTGACTCGGCTCCTTACCCTGGAGCCTCAGGCCAAAGGTCAAGATATGGATCAGAAACTGACTTTTGTTTCCTGCTGCAATGGGAATCAGGCCTGGATGTGAAATATCAGGGCCCGTGTTTAAAATTTTCCCCTATCATAGGAAAACTCCAATGGCTCCCCAAATTTCTCCATCGTCTTCATTGTAAGAAATCTTCAACTGAAAAGAAGGGGAAATTCAAGACTCCAAGGACAGGCTGTGCATGGTAATAGGAACTCAACTCAAACACGTTTAAATGTAGAATTCTTACCTTGAACAATGGCAAGGCCAGGAGTCGGATTGACTTTAGGCTGCTTTAATGCCTCAGGTCTGTCACCAAGGACCTGTTTGTCCTCTCTTTCTTTGCTTTCCTCAGTGTTCACTTCTTTCTCAGACATGCCAGCAACCAGAAGACTACATCTTCCTATAGCTTTTTCTTGGGGGCAGGAACACGCCTCAGGAGCCTCCTGGAGGATTTCTCTCCATATCTCGGGTTTCTGCAAAGACAGAATGCCACTGGTGGGAACAGATGTCTCGTAGTGACCCTGCACTGCTCTCGAAGTGATTAGCAGATTGGAGAGGCAAGCACAGCAGTGACTGCACAGGAGAACGTGTATTGGTTTAGGCCATTTGATGGTCCGGAGCTTACTGACAGCCACTTCCATCAACAGGGCTGCAATGAGATCAATAGCATGAGGAGAGACTGGGCTAAGGGACACAGGACAACGGTGCCTGGAGGTGCAGGGCAGCTCCAGACTAACCTAACTTATTTTACCCCTGTGACTGTGCTACCCTTTCACCTCTGCTTATATTTGTATATTTCATTTTTTATGTCTTTCGCTATCCACCCACTGGCCATTTGCTCTTACCGCCCTATCCAGATTCCTTCCAGAGACAGTCTGTGTGGTCTGCCTGGAAGCATCTTTTGTTCTTGACCCTATACTGGACTGCCTAGCTTATGACCAGGTTGCCCTGAAGTGGGGGTCTATCTCTGGTCCCATCAATGACGGTCTCTTTCCCTTCAGCAGGGACCAGGAACGTTGGCATATTCAATGTGGTTATCAACCTCTCTCTTACAAACTCCAAGAGTAAGTCTGTATTAAATTTTCTTAACTATGGTAACACCAAAAGAGACAAGTATGTTACGGTCCAAATCAAAATTAAGTAAAAACCTAATGTCATTATCTTCTTAAGTAATATGGCATATTTTCTTCAGTGTATGAGAAGGGAGAAACAGAAAAGGTCAGGGACTATAATTATTTATGTTTTTATTTTACTTGTTAGACCTAAATTAGAGTTTTACTGCAACATTAAGCCAGATTGGGGTATTTAAGGATATTGAACAAATCCCTAAGTCCTTTATTTTCACTGTTATCTAAGTGCTCTTCTCTCAAAGGCCACCGTGGAGCATAGAATAAGGGGATAATGCTGCAGGAATTTAAAAAATCCGGATCCACATGTTGTTCCTGTAAAATACTCAGCCACCGCCCAGGTGGGCTTGCATTCTGTCCAGAGCCAAGTCTATGAGAGGCAACTTCTTTCTTTCTCTCTCTCTCTCTTAGTCTCTCTCTCTCTCTCTCCCTCTCTCCCTCCCTCCCTCCCTCCTGGAAACATCCAAAGAGAAAAGAGGAACTAGGGACATAACTCCATCATTATTTCCACATCTGTCATTTCTAAGATATTCGCTAAGGGTCTGCTACTGTGCTGAGCTAGCAAAGTGGCCACTTTGGTAAGATCACATAACTGGACAGAATAAATACAAGAGGAAGGAAATGCCTACAGAGAAATCTGCATAGATGAGAATAGGGCAAAAGGAGAAAAACAGTCTCTGGGAACTCAGGAGCAGGTGTGCGGGGGCGGTAGCAGTGGGAATTTTCAAAGGGGAGAATTTTATTAAACTCAGCACATTTTATTGTTTTATGACTTTCTCTGATTGTTTCATGTCTTTTCTTTCCTGGCTGGATTAACAGAGACAGGCCTTACACACGAACACTGTGTAATAGTAATACTCTGAGCACATAACAAGCAATCAAGGAATCCTTGTCAAGTTTGCCAACCAAGGAATGGCCGTGAATTGCTATAATCCAAATTATAAGGACGATTGTTATAATAATCAGTTCAATCATGATTATTAAAAGTGATTGTCGTGGCAAAAGGCTAAGGCTTATTTGATGTTAAGGGATCAGTCCAAAAAGGATTTTAATGAAGGTTGGATAGGACTGAAGCAGAGTGGCTAAAGGAGAGATGTGGGTCCATGTGAACTCAAATGGACAGAGTTAATAGAAATTTAAGATTAAGTGAAACACAGTGGGAAAATGACAGTCATATCATGATGTCTTTGGAGTTGAAGCAGAAATGAAACAGGACCAATAAAGTGGGACCTGGTATGGTCTGAGAAGCATACTCTGTTGAGACCACTTATGCTAGGGAGAGTCTGAAGCAAAAGAGATTAGAAATAAGAGACACCATGAAAATCATTTACAACTGTGCCTTCTATATAGAAAGAACTTAGTAAATGTCAGTATTATCAATACTGCACAAAATTATATCTCAGTAATTGCTCAATTTTCAGACTTTAAATTTTTCCTGAACATACACCCATGTGCTTAGGTAGCTTTTTCTTTTCCTGTTGGCTACTGCACAAATCCATGTAATAGTGTAACAGACAAATGTGTGACTTTCTTCTACACCTACAAACATGCCTGTCACAGCAGTTGTGGATGCCCAGAGAAGCCCTGATTAATAAAAGTCTTTCTTTTTTCTGTGTTAATGTTGTGAAAGCCTTATACATACTAATTTAGATTTTTCCAGCATGTAGAGAAAAACCACACCTGACTAAAATATTAAAGTCATCTTGCCATTTTTTTTTTTTTTTAGTAATGTTCACTTTGGTATGTTGACCATCAAGTGCTTTCTTGTCCCTGCTTGCTCATTAGCAGCAGTGGCTGGGCTAATTGCCTAGCCTAGTAGATATTTTACTTTTTAACACTTTCATGCTCACCTATGAATACATTACACACATAGAAAAACTGGCATGAACTTGGATTCACATCAAAAATACCAAGAAAATGAAATTTCCTCAGGGCGTCACATCAAAACAGAGTCAAGCTGCCATCTGCTTCTCGCTGATTATGGCTGGGCACTCTGAATGAATTATGGTACCTATTAACTACCCATGTTTCTTTCTCTCTTGCTTTACCTGTATAAAAATTAAAGAAATTTATTTGGAAATTAGAATGCTGTATCTGTTCACAATTTTTTTCCTTTGCCTTTTGCTTTCCCATTTCCCATATAAATAGCATTATTTTAAGAAAATTCTAAAGAAACATAAAATATTTTTAAAAACAGGAGAGTAACACATTTGTAATTGGAGGTTCAGATCTTAGCTAACCGAGTAATCTTTATTTTGACATCCACTGTAAGATTGAATGTAGAGTGGCATATATTTTCCTTTGAATTCCTCCACTCAAATCATAGTAAAGAGTTTCAAGTCCAGACAAAATGAAAAGAATGGAAAAGAAGCTAACAGTTGATTAAAATTTCAAAACATATATGTTGTCTTAGTCACAGTCCTTCAGAGAAACAGAAACAATAGGATATATATGTACATATTAAAATATTAATTTTAAGGAATTGGCTTATGTAATTGTGGGGTCTGACAAGTTTGATATCTGTAGGGAAAACAGAAGGCTGGAAATTAGTCAGGAGCTGATGCTGTTATTTTGAGGCAGAATTTCTTCTTCGGGAAAACTCAGTTTTTCTTTTAAGGCTTTCAACTAGTTGGGTGAAGTCCACCCACATTCTGGAGAGTAATCTCATTTGTTTAAAGTCACCTGATTGTAGATGTTAGCCAAACCTATGAAATACCTTCTCAGTATCACTGAGATCAGTGTTTGATTAAATAACTGGGCATGGTAGCCTGGCCAGGTTGACCAATAAAACTAACCACACGTGGGGACTGATGAAATAGGGAGAAGAAATTTGCAAAATGGAAATGACTGCAGACCAGAGGAGCTGATCATTCTCCCTCTACTAAGACACACACACACACACACACACACACACACGCTCTTATTCCTAAGCACAAAACACTTAGAAGACAGATCCTAAATGATCTCCAATGATCCCCACCTTCAAGTATTCACATCTTTGTAGGATCCCTTCCCCTTGAGTGTGCCATGACTTATATCTTGTGTCTAACTACTTGACTCCGACAAAGTTTGCAGCATGTCACTGCTTCGGTTGTGTTACATCATCTAAGTTTCTGTTTCCTAAGGCCCATGCTAGAGCTTCTTCTGTGGGTTTGAGAAAGTAAGCAATCATGTTGAGGAAGCCCACGTAGAAAGAAATTAATTAGAGGTGACCTCTTGCTGAAGGTGACCTCTGAATGAATTCTTCCAACATCCTAAGTGTTCTTGGGAGCAAATTCTTCCCCAGTTGAACCACTAGATAAGAATTGTCTTTATTCATAGATGCCATGGTCTTTTATAATGAAGATATGAAATCTCCAAAAAAAGCTACTAGAAATAGTGAGTTAAGCAAGGTTGTAGGATATAAGATCAATTTACAAAAATCAACTGTATTTCTAAACAAATAACAACAATTGAAAACTGAAACTTAAAAACCAACACCATTCAACATTGCACAAAAAATATAAAATGCTTAGGGATCAAATTAACAGAGGTTGTGCAAGATCTGTTCATGTAAAACTATAGCACTTCACCAAGAGAAATTAAGGGAGCTCTAAACAGATTAAGAGATATACCATGATTATGAATCAGAAGATGCATTTTTTCAGATGGCAATTGTCCTTAAATTAATGTTTTCAAAGTAACTTTAATCAAGATCAGTACAAATTTTCTGTAGAATTGATAAGCTCATCCTAAAATTAATGTGGAAATCAATGCAAGATATCTAGAATAGTCAAAGTAACTTTGAAAAGGAAAATAGTTAAAGGACTTACTTTTTACTCCAAATCTTATAAATTTATAATAATTAAGACAATGTGATATTGCATAATGATAGATCAACAGATCGAGGGAGAGGGATAGAATCCAGAAATAGAGTCATACATATGTGGTCAATTGAAAATTCAATAGGCTTTTCAACAACTGGTGTGGGACAATTGGAGATGTATATTGAAAAAAAATGAACCGTAAGCTATATCAAAAATGAACACATAATGAAATATAGCCGTGAATGTAAAACCTCTAGAAGAAGGCTTACAGGAAATATTTGTGACATTGAGTTAGGAAATATATTTTTAGACATGACACCAATAATACAATCCATAAAAGAAAATATTAATAATTTAACTTTTATCAAGATCAGGACTTTCTGCTCTTATAAACTCACTCTTAAGAGGATAAAAAGACTAGCCACAGAATAGAACAAACTATTTGCAAAGCACATCTCTGATAAAAGACTTGTATGTAGACTATATAGAGAACCCTAAGAATGTAGTAATAAGAAAAAACAAACCAAACAAAATCCAACAAAAGTGGGCAAAATATATGAAACAGCATTTCACCAAAAAAAAAAAAAAAGAAAGAAAGAAAGAAAGAAAGAAAGAAAGAAGAAAGAAAGAAAGAAAGAAAGAAAGAAAGAAAGAAAGAAAGAAAAAAGAAAAAGGTGTATGTATAGAGAGCAAGTCCATGAGAAGATGCTCAACACCATTAATCATTAGGACAATGCAAATTGAAACCACAAAGAGATACAATTACAAAGCTATCAAATGACTAAAGACTGACTATACCAAGTGTCCCTACAGATATGGAGCAGCTGAAACTCTTATACACCACTGGGAATATAAAATGATACAACCATTTTGAAAAACAGCTTGGCAGGTTTTTTAGCATATTAAATATATACTTACCATATCAACCAGCCATCTCAATCCTAATATTTATCCCAGAGAAATGAACGCATATATAACCACACAAAAATTGTACAATAATTTTATCAGCTTTATTTGTAATAATCCCATGTAAGTTTCCTAGGGCCACCACAGCAAATTACTACGAACTTGGTGGTTTAAACAGAAATGCATTGTCTCATGGTTCTGGAGGCCACACATCTGAAATCAAGGTGTCAGCAAGGCCATACTCCTTCTTAAGGCTCTAGGAGAGGACCTTTTCTTGCCTCTTCCAGGTTCTGGTGGCTCCTGGAATTCCTTAGCTTGTGGCTGCTTATCTTGGCTCTCTGCCATGTGAAGACATGGCTCCTTCCCTGTACTTCTATATGTCTCATGTCTCTCTTTTCCTATAAGAACACCAGTTATTGGATTTAGGATTCACCCTCAATCAAGGATTACATCCCCAAATCCTCAGCTTAATTACATCTGCAAAGACCCTATTTCCAAAAAGGTCACATTCACGTGTACTGGAGATGAGGACCTGGGCGTAGCTTTTTGGGTGACGCAATTTACTCCACTACAGGCCTAAACTAGAAACAACCCAAACTTCCAACAATATGGAATGCATAAACAAATTTCAGGATATTTTTATAACACGATACCACTTTATAATAAAAAGGAATAAGCTATTGATACATACCATAATATGGATGAATTTCAAAAATTATTATGTGAGTGAAAGAAGCCAGACAGAAGAGGAGGAATACTGTATGATTCAACTTTCTAAAAATTCAGAAATTGGAAACTAATTAATAATAACAGAAAGCTGATTGTTGCCTGTGGAGAGGGACAGAGTGGAGTGGGAAAGGAGAAGACAGGGGGTTACAAAGGGACATGATGAAACCCTTGTGAGGAAAAGCATATGTTCATTATCTTGATTGTAGTGACAATTTTGCAGCATATATTTGCACCAAAACTTATCACATTAAGTCAGTGGTTAATATTTGATCTGCCTCTGGATGCTTCCTTTGCTTAAGCTCCCGTTTCCCCACTGCATGGGATTCCGATAAACCTGACAATCAAAGGAGTGCCCAACTCCTCTACCAGGTAAGGCTAAACAGAGACCTTTGTAGAGACTGATTTGGATGCTGGAACAAAGAGACCCCAGGTATAGACCATGAGTGCCTGGAGCAGCTGCAGCTTGGAAGGTCACCTCTGCCACATGGGGAGAGAGTCTTGGTTTAAACTAAGTCTGCAGAAGAAAGCAGAGAAAGGGAAAAAAAAAAAACCTCTGATGACATTGTTTGAATCCCTAGATCCAACCATTCCTGAAGCCAGTAATAATCTTGGACTTCTCAAATAAATGAGCCGAATGATGCTATGCTCTTTCAGACTTAAGATAGTCTGAGTTTCTATTACCACAACTGAAAAGACAAATGACTCACAAAATGCTGAATCCAAATTTGTGTCATTCCAGACCCTAAGCTCAAAGCAATGGTGCTACCCCACCTCGATGAGCGTCTTAGTGTGCAAGAATCAATCCAGTGGAAATGTTGCCTTGGAAAGTAATAAACAATTGAATGAAGTACAATCCAGATTACAGGGAATGACAGTAGTATTTTCTCTATAATATAGGAAGATAGAGACATCAAATAATTTAGAAATAATTCAGAAATCTGCCAGAAGAATGGAGTTGTATTGTCTTTAGAAGACAACAGAAGAGCATAGGGCAGAATTGTTCAGATGGTACTGTCAGGCTAACTTAATTTCTTTCTCAGAATAAAATGCCTGCCAGATAGATGAATGGTGAGTTTTGCTGTAACAGAACATTAGGCTCCAGACAGCCCAGCCTCAGTGTTTGACCTTGGGAGAGCTGCATTATCCCTTGGGCCCTCAATTTCCTCATCTGTAAAATGAGGTCATCTCAACATCTGCATTGTTCAATTCCATAATTTCATTTTATTTTTTTAAATGGGGGGGGGTATTTGGCTGATGGGTTGGAGGGGTGGGTTCTAGAAAGCCTTCTTTAGAGGGACCTTGCCAAGGCCCCTGGGGCTAAATCTTCCTCTGGAGCAGGGTCCCTCAGGCTCGGCACTACTGGCATTTTGGGCTGGATAATTCTCTGTTGTGGGGCTGTCCTGAGCATTGTAGGTGGGATGTTTACTAGCATCTCTGGTCCCTACCAATTCGATGCTACTAGCAACCCACTCCCCTGAGTTCTGACAACCAAAAATGTCTCCAGATATAGACAAATGTCCCCTGGGGTCAAAATCACCCCCAGCTGAGAACCTTTTGAGGTTTTGAGAACCTTTTGAGTGGATTGCTCAATATGGAGCTGCTTTCAGGAAGGTAATGAGGCCAGTGGTGCAGCACCTTGGTAAACAGGATCTGAATGGAACTTGAGGACTTAGAGGGATTGGACAGAGGCAAGGGGGCTGGTGCTCAGCCAGGTCCAGTAGAAACAGGCACCCTTCTGTGGAATGGGAAAACGGGCTGGGGGTGAGAGTACGGGTAAGAGCATTTGGATCTCAAGGGAGAAAAGACGCAATAGCATATGACCAATGGCGAAAGGACCAGTTGTGACTTGAGGTTGGAAGAAGTATTTTTAATGAAAATCTAGAAGAAAAGCATTCTCCTTTGAACCAAACTAGCTGCACTTGGTCATGAACCTGTGCTGCACAGGCCAGTGCTTAGAGAACTGGAGGAGGTAATTAAAGAATCATCATGGAGGACCTGTGAGGAAGGGCTGGTCAGCCTGCGGAAGGATGGCTGCCATTGCTTCATGTGGACAGACTGCAAAGTCCAGCCCGGAGAAGTCATGGTCCCCCTGCTGTATGGGTTTCTGGTATAACCCTCTCTACCTCCCACAGCCCCAGGGGGCAAGGTATTCTTTTCCTTCCATTTCTTCTTCTTATGGTACTTTGTAAACTCTTTGAACTACTAAAACTTTGTTCCTTTCTCCTGATCGTTTAGCTTGCCTTAAAGGGCTGACTTACTTCTGTCATTGCGTCTATGTAGAGACCTAAATTAGACCCTCTGTGTTTAATTTGCTCCACTTCTTTGTTTGGAGTCCTGCCTTTTGCTTATTGAATGTCATGGGCGATTTAGTTAAAGGATACTAGGCAGGTTGAGTAGGAACTATATCTTTGATTGAATTCATGCAAAGATCACAAAAGAAGCAAAGGAAGCAGTTGTTGAAACTGCTCCCTCTCTTCCTTCTTCTTTCTCTCTCTCTCTTTTTGAAAATACATTGTGAATCTTTATCTCAACAAAGAGAACCTATAAAGGGTGGGAAAGATAAATAAGGACCAAATGTAAAATATGTCAGGACTGTGGGAAACTAAGATGCATAGGATAGTTTGTCTCTGAGAGACAAAGGCTGTGGTAAATCGACAAATAAACAGCACAAGAGCAGGACGTCCAGGTGTGGCTGTTGGTGTGAGCAAGCAGAAGGTGACTGCAAATTTATTCACCCAAAATGGAGACTTCAGGGAAAGTATAACTTTTATTCTTCTGTCTTACCGATCATTGTTAGAGCCCTCACCCACTAGATAGCAGGAGACATAGGATGCGTGTATGTGTGAGGGGAAAGAACTGATTAGTCCAATCCAATAGTCTTAGTATGATAAATATAGCATGTTTTTCTGATTCGATAAATCATTCAGGCTTATCATAGAAAATCAAAACAGTACATAAAACTAAGAAGAAAGTAAAAATCATTTGAAATTTTGTCACTCCTGAACGTGCTGGTGACCATCCTTTCACTGATTCCATAATTAAAGCAGTCCTTCTGGGTTGAATGCTTGGTCTTTCAGATCTCCTCCCCTTCTTTCTCTTTCCCAGCATGGCCTCTGGGTCCATGAAGAGGCTTCCCGTGACTTCCTGCCAGCAGAGGGAAGGGGTCCTTATATTTGACTTCTCTGGTCTCCGTATCACTGTTTGTTGTCCACAGTCTCTCCTCCCATTCATAGTCTGAAGTTGGAGCTGCTGTAAGTCATGGTTGCATCTTTTTTGGCTTGCTCAGGGCTCTTGGTTTACTTGCTCTTCCCTCAGCTCCTGCTGCAACTATAGGCCCTCTGAGCCTCTGTTGTATCTTCTGTTGTCTCCCTTGTTCCAACCAAGACAGGTCTATGGCAGGCCCATTCATGGTCAACTGAGCTATCTTCCCAGGCTACTTGAGGGTGGCAAGATGCGTAAGTTCTGGGGATCAAATGCAGCATAATAATACTGTATTGTATACTTCAATTTGCTGAGAGTAGATCTTAACTGTTCTTACCCCCAAAAAAGAGGTGACAGATGTATTCATTTCCTAAAGGATATGCATATCAAATCATTACATGTGGTATACCTTAAATATATACAATTTTATTTGTCAAGTATGTCTCAATAAAGGTGAGGGTGGGGAGGATTTCTGCTGCCAGGCCATGAAGTGAAGGCAGCCTCCAGATGATCTGTCCAGAATCCAAATGTGAACCAATGCAAGATCACGTGGGTCCACATCATTCCCCTCAGTTTATCTGTACCACCTTCCACTCTCTTGGCTAAAGCCTGGAGCAGGGCCATTGGTTCTGTTTCACCGCTGTCCCTGTGCTGTTCTGCAGGGTAGAAATGATGCGCCTCTCTCCCTCCATCTCAGCCCTAATCCCCTCTCCATGCCCCTCCTTGCCCAGCAGCTATTCTGGTGAGTGAGATGAGAAGAGAGATGAGCTGGTTTACCAATAAGGGGAATATAATGCCTGTTACAAGACACAAGCAGAGACAGGATGTTCCTGAAGCTGAGGACTGGCCCACTGGAGAGAGAATAAAAGGAAAGGGATTATGCTTCTCAGATGAGCCGGCTTTTGCAGTGTTGCTGAAGACTGTAAGATTGCTCCCTTTCTGGAAGTTTTAAAATTGGCTGTCTCAGATCTATTAAACCTGTCCCCCTTCCTCCCAGACCAGGAAAGATGCTCCTCATTTGTCTCAAAGAGCCCATGGTCATTAGATACGTTGGCTGTTTCTCAAATTATACACGGCTGAATGCTTTGCACCTAACCCAGAGCTTGGCACACGGTTGGCTCTTTACAAACATCTGTTGAAGGGAAGAAAGAAAGAAGAAATGATAGATAAATGCTGTTCTACAGACCTAGACTACAGTTTATTTTGTTCGAAGACCGAGGAACAGAGACGATGCCCCTCCAAGGTCACGGGTGAGTCTGTGTCTGTGTCCACATTCCCATGGCTAGACAGCAAGATATTAAAATCTGTCAACGTTTTCGTGCTGTCCACCTAGCCGGCTGCTCTGCTCGGCACTGACATCTGTAAACAGGTCATTTGTATTCTTCTGTCACCTGCATTCCTCTGAAGGAACATCCCTCAGGTTCACAGAAATTAGTTATCCGTCAGGCTGGACAGATGATGGATAGGTGGCTTTTTCACGAGCTGCACTTGGTTTGGAAAATGCCAGATGCCGTCAGTGTTCCGCCTATGCTGTGGGTGCACATGATTAGAGAGCCCGGGGCACACTCAGGGCAGGAGCGCAAGAAGCAGATGTTTCTTCCCTAGCGGAGCTGTCTCAATGGACCCAGGACTGCCCTCGCACTCGGACCATCTGGGACGTCCTTTCCTCTTCCCACCCTCCTCTGAGAGAACCTTGACGGAGTTGCAAGCTTGGAGCAAGGAGGCTGCCAGCCTCTTATCTCCATGGTTCCCGGTGGGGTCTTTCTCTGCCTAATTGTTCCATTTACTCTTCCTGTCCTCTTTTAAAGCCTGGCATTCAAAGCAGAAATAATTCTGTTCTAGGTTGTGTTGCAAGGGAGCAACAATAAATCTACCCACATTTGAATGCGAAAATCTAGTTTATTCCTCTGCTTCAATAAAAGCAGGACATTTGTTGGTATGTGTTCTTCTGATGCCTCCCTCTTTTTTCTTGATTTCTCAGACAGAACCCTCTGTGTCCACCATTCCATCAATTAAGATGAAAAAGACACTCATACTCCTAACGCCATCCAGCATCTGTCTTTGAACCTGCTGGGCAATCATGGTCATAGCTTGGGGCACCCTGGGACGTAGGAGATTGGCTCAAGGGACGTGCTTACCTCCTGAGCCCTTTAGAGTCCTAGGACATCATGAGCATTTCATGAAAAAATATCTGGATTTCATCCCCCATTCTTATCTCTTGTGCTTTAGACAAGTCCCCAGAAGGCAAACTTCAGTGTACTACCTTCGACACTCTCAAGAGTATGGCATTTTATGTGTCTTGGAGTATAGTATTGACAAGAGCATTAGCAAATGTTCTTTTTATTGTGTGTTGATACAGAGTCCACCATGCCAATGAGAAAGGGGCTCTTCTGGGGGCCTTACGTTTCTTACTAATGCACAGTCCCCATTGCTTAAACATGGAGCTCATGCCCTTGGATACTGGCTGAACACTGTGTTAGCTTGCTGGGGTGCTCATAATGAATTGCCACACCCCAGGGGGATTAAACAACACTCTGGAGGCTGAGAAATCCAAGACAAGCTGTCAGCAGGTTTGGTTCTTCTGAGGCCCCTCTGCTTGGCTTGCAGACAGCTGTCTTCTCCTGGTGTCCTCACGTGGCCTTTCCTTCACACGTGGGAATCCTTAGTGTCTCTGTGTGCCCAAATTTCCCCTTCCCATAGGGACACCAGTCATATCGGATTAGGACCCACCGTCATGGCCTCATTTTCTTTTAATTACCTCTTTAAAGGACTGACATTCAAAAACATTCATATTTTGAGGTACTAAGGGGTTAGATTATCATCTTACAGAATTATGTGTGTGTGTGTGTGTGTGTGTGTGTGTGTGCGCATGTATGACAATTCAGCTCACAAAAAACACCTAAGGATTTTTTTCCTGAATATTCTTTTGTGAGAGCCACTGTGATAGACACTTTATGCTCTCGTTTGAGCCACACCATGCTACGGAGTGGTAGTATTGTCTACCAGGTCAGCTCCTGTAAGCCAGCCCAATGCATCCATAGATTACCCACACGGTTCTCTATGGAAATTTCCTGGCAATTAACCTCTGTTGTAGCTATACCTCTTCCTTCATCCCTCTAAAACTGCAGCCCATCTTTCACCCATGATCTCGGGCTCAACACATCCAACCCTCCTACAAGGTGTGCGGCCTGGAGCCTGCAGGTTCCAGCTCCCTCTCTACTGAGCCCAGTCCAGTAAGAGTTGCTTTGCAGAGGAGGAAATGAAATGAAAGAGATCCAGTGACTTCCCCCAAGGTCCAGCATGTGACAGAGCCATGATCCTGACCTCTGGGTCAAATCCAGCCCTGCCTTCTTCACCCATGTAGCCCTCAGCTAATGATTTGAATCAATTGGAACCAGTAACACCTCCCCTTAGAACCCTCAAGACTCTCATCATGTCTTTAAAACATATATTCTAAATAAGTAGCCTCATCAGCCCTATGTCTATTGACTCAACTAATTTCTCAATTGGAGGTAGAATAATTTACTCTTCTCTGACAAAAATTCCTCACCTCCTTTAGGAAGAAGAACAGGGGAGGAATCTGTTTTCATCCTGATACAGTTATAATTCTATTTGCCAATGGGGTGCTCTAAGCAACTTGGGGCTCAGTCATTGAAGTTTCCAAGACTAGGTGAAGGTCAAAGCCTGTTGTCGTCAGTATCTCTTATTTCCACAGGTGACTCAGAGGTTTTCCTTTCTGAATTGCCAGAGCCCTCATTTTTTATTTATAATGCTCAAGAAAAATACTGAATATGTCTGAGTAAAAGCATGATTTAGGGCCTTGTGCACGCTTGTTCACAGCCCAGACTGATTCTTTGAGGGGTTTTTCACGATGAATTAGAAATTTCTCTTGGATCTGACTTTGATCTCTGTTCTTGGGGATTTCTTGAAAGTTCCTCCTAATTGATGAGGTAGCTGGGAATCAGGTGATGTAAGGCTTTATGACACGGAAAGCCTCCCTCCTTCTTGCTCTTGTTTGTCTGCCAGGAAAAAATGTGCCCTGGGTTCCCTGCAATGACAAAGACATCATGGAAAAAATATTCTGCCCCTACAGTTTTATTAAGTACTCACTCATTCTTGGAAGCTTGCACATATTTTGTTAAATTTATCCCCAACTATTTCATGTTATTGGTGCTTTTCTGAAATGAACTTTGGTATTTTTAAAAATTTCATTTCCCAATTGTTTTTTGATAGTATTTAGAAATACAATATTTATCCTGTATGCTAGGGCCTTGCTAAATTTACTTATTAGTTTTTTGTACTTGTGGTTTCTTTATATTTTTACTCACATGATTATGGATCTGTAAAAAGAGAAATTTTCTTTCTTTCTTTCTAGTCCATATGCTTTATATTTCTTTTTCTTACCTTATTGCACTGACTAGGCTCTTCAGAACTGTGTTGAATTAGAAATGATGAAAATAGAAGCCTCGCTTCATTCTTTTTTTTTTTTTTTTTTAAGATTTTATTTAATTATTTGACAGAGAGAGAGAGACAGCCAGCGAGAGAGGGAGCACAAGCAGGGAGAGTGGGGGAGGAAGAAGCAGGCTCATAGCGGAGGAGCCTGATGTGGGGCTCGATCCCATAACGCCGGGATCACGCCCTGAGCCAAAGGCAGACGTGTAACGACTGAGCTACCTAGGTACCCCCCGCTTCATTCTTGAATTTAGGTGAAAAGAGTGCAGACTTTTTCTAGATATAAAGCCAACTGCAGGGTTTCACATACACACACAGACACAGACACAGACACACACACACACACACACACACACACACACACACACACAGTATCATGTTGTACAGGTTTCCTATTACTAGTTTACTGAGAGTTTTTATAATATGAATTATCTTAGTTTTTATTTGATAAAATTTTTTCTTCTTTTTCCAATTGGAGAAAATCAAATTGCCTGTTTTTACTGAGATAAATTCACATAACATAAAATTAACCATATTAGAGTGTACAATTCAGCAGCATTTAGCATATTCACAATGCTATCCAACCATCATTTCTACTGAGTTTCAAAATATTTTCACTACCGCCAAAGGAGACCCTTTCCCATTAAGCAGTGTTTCCTCATTCCCTCATTCCCTCAGCCCCTGGCAATGCTAAAAATATGGACTTACCCATTCTGGATATTTCATATAAATACAATAAGTGACCTTCAAGGTCTGACTTTCACTTTGTATAATGTGTTTGAGGCTGATCCATGTTGTGGAATATCACAGTACTATATTCCTTTTTATAGCTGAATGATATTCCATTATATGGACACGCCATAATCTGTTTATTCATTCATTCGTTGATGGGCATGCAGGTTGTCGCGGCTGTAACAAACAATCTGCTATGAATATTCCTGTATATTGGAGTCCCTCTTTTCAATTCTTTTGAGTATATATCAAGGAGTGAGTTATTGGGTCATATGCTACTACTATGTTTTACTTTTTGATGAACCAAACTGTTTTCCACAGCGGCTGCACCATTTTACAATTCCACTAGGAATGTTATGAAGGTTCCAATTTTTCCATATCCTTGCCAACACTTGTTATTTTTCTTTTAAAAAAAATTACTATTATAGCCATCATAGTGGGTGTGAAGTGGTATCTCATTGTGTTTTTTTTAAAAGATTTTATTTATTTGAGAGAGAGAAAGAGTGAGAAAGCAAGTACGAGTGGGGCAGGTGTGGGGCGTTGGGGGGTAGGTGTGGGTAGAGGGAGAGGGAGAAGCAGACTCCCTGCTGAGCCAGGAGCCTGTCTCGGGGCTCAATCCCAGGACTGGGTGATCATGACCTGAACTGAAGGCAGATGTTTAACCAACTGAGCCACCCAGGTGCCCCTCAATGTGTTTTTGATTTTCATTTCCCTAATGGCTAAAAGAAGGGCATGGCATTTTGATAGGGATTGCATTGAATCTGTAGAGCACTTTGGGGAGTATTGCCATCTTAATATTTAAGAATGTCAATCTAGGAAGATAAGATGTCTTTCCATTTATTTATGTATTCCTTAATTTCCTTCCACACCCAGGACGGTGTTGAAAAGAAGTGTTGGGAGGGAGCATCTTTATCTTACTTCTGATCTTAGGAGGCAAGCTTTGAGTCTTTCACCATTTAGCACGATGCTAGCTATCAGTTTTCACAGATGTTCTTTATCATTTGAGGGAATTCCTTTCTATTCTCAGTTTGTTTAGTGTTATAATCAAATGCTTTTGGTCAAATGCTTTTTGTGCATCAACCTCAGTTGATGTGTTTTCCCCCTTCATTCTAATATAGTGTATTATGTTATTGATTTTTGTATGTTGAATTACTCTTGCATTCCTGGGGCAAATCCCACATGATTCACCTTCACTTTTGAAGGGTATTTTTGCTGGATATAGAATTCTAGGTTGGCAATATTTTCTTTCAGAAATTGAAAAATATGCCATTATTTTCTAGCTTGCCTTTTTTTCCCCCTGACATAAAATCTTCATTCATTCCTTCTTCTCTGGCTGCTTTACAATGTCTCTTTATCACTGGCTTTTAGTGGTGTTATTAGGATGTGCCTTGATATGGTTGGTCCTTGTTTCTTCTGCTTCTAACTTGTTAATTTTCTTGGATTGGCATATTGATAATTTCCATTACATTTGGGAATTTTTTGTCCGTTATTTGATCAAATGTTTTTCTGTGCTTACTCCTTCCCTCTGGAGCTTCAATTGCAGTCTATCAGACTAGAATATTGTCTCAAAGTTCATTAAAGAGCAAGTCTTTTTAAATTATTTTAAGTCTTTTTTCTCTCTGTGCTTCAGTTTGTAGACTATTGCTGTTTTCAAGGCATTGAGGTTTTTTTTTCTAAGGCACTGATTCTTCTCAAGGCAGCAGGACTACTATGTTATTCTTTGTTTTCCCTTTCCTGAGCTTCGGTAGGGAAAGTGCTTCCAAGCAGAAATCCACAGCAATTGTAATGTTTACCTTGTTTGATTCCCTTCGCCAAGGATCACGGTTCTATGCTGTTTGTTGTCTAGTGACTGAAGGTAACTAGTTCATATACTTTTTCCAATTTTTAATTTGTTGGGGAGAAGACTTTGGTGTTAGTTTCTCCATTACATCCAGAGGCAGAATTCACTTACTACTTTTCTTCATCTAATGCCAAAATGATAGTTCAACTTCACCTCTTTAACTGACTACCTTACTATAGATATGTCTCCAAATGGTAACTTGACTCTAAAATTGATTGATAAATCAAAAGATCTGTCACCAAGACTCCAAATATTTAAAGCAGAAAGTAGATGTTGTTTCGTCTAAACAACTGCATTGAACAAATCCCAAAATCCAATGACCTGTGTGAGGGTCTGTCTTGAAAAGCTAGGTTAGAATGAATGTCTCTTACTCTTAGATTAGTTCTCTTGACAACGCATTTGACTTCCATCCCACCTGTCAGCAAGGGACAGGTGTTGGCCCTAAGTATTCTAAGAAATATCATCACCAACAGGAAACCGTCCATGGTCATTAGCATATCGCTCCTACTCATATTTCGTGTACATATTTGTGGAGCACTATGTATAACTGCATTTAGCACATCAAGTGCAGAATAAAAGAACTACAATTTCAAAGGGATTGGAAAGACAATTTCAGCAAAAACTTACTAGCGCATCCACCGTATATCGTATACCTAGGTCCCTTGTACATACTACTGCTCGTCCTCATAACCATGCTGAAAGGAAGAAAGTCTAATTACCATTTCACTGAGTCAGGAACTAATACACAGTGAGACAAAGTACTTTCAAAGTCCCAAGCTATGTGACAGAGCTAGAATTTAGATTTCTGTCCGATGTACTTGGAAGCCTTGTTCTTTCTACTATATCATATTGACACCCGCAGATTTTGGAAAAGAAGCAAAACCACAGGCTCTTATTTATCTCTTATTTTGCATTCTGTGGACAGAAGATCATCATGCTTCTCTCAGCGACGGTTCCCTACTGGACGTATACTTGGTTCTATTGCTAAGGCACAGATGGGAGTCTCACATACAGGGATTCTCACACTTAGCACAGTTTCCTTTATGCCTCCAGAGACTTCATCCTGTTCAGATCCCAAATACTCCTCTAAGGCCTCTATTCTCTTTAGCAATGACAATATGACTTACAGAAAAAACACGAAGATTCATTATAGTAAAACCCCAGAGGTTCCAGCTCCAGCATGGATAGTCCGTGTATTAGTCACATGGCTGGATTCAAATTTTAAAATCCTGAGGTCAATAATTACACTCACTGAAATTATAGTTAACATCCCAAATGTGACTTTTGTTAATATAAAAATTAAATAAACCTCTATATAAGCCTACATCCATGTAGCTATTCTGAGGGATGATAAGATCTTGTTATTTCCCTTTGTCTATGACTTAAAATCTGATGTGGAAATAGTTTGAAAATATTTTCAACAATCTTGGGTTGAAAGAAAGCATGCCAGGTACAGAAAACAAATTGTGTCTGTCTGAAAATCACTTGCAGTATGAGATTTGGAGCCCCCATTAAAAAAAAAAAAAAACCCATAGCATTTTTCCTCCTATTTTTTCAATTGACAGTAATATTAGCTTATGGCTTTTGTCAATGGTTTATTTCCAGTTATCTTACTAGTATGCCCGAAAGCAAAGAGATACTATTTTCCTTCCTATAAAAAAGGCATACTGAGTTAATTCTAGGAGCATCTGAACAGTAAGGTTGCTTCACTTTCATAATTTATCAGTGCTTTTTCTGGGACTAACAGTTGTATTTTGGCCAGAAACAGTGAACTAAATTTTAAAATTACAAACACTAATACTTCTTTTCTTAAAAAAGATTTATTTATTTATTTGAGAGAGAGAGTCTGGGGGGGAGGGGCAGAGGGAAAGGGAGAGGGCGAGAGAGAATACTCAAGCCGACTCCCTGCTGAGCATGGAGTCTGTCTTGGGGTTCGATCCCAGGATCCTGAGATCATGACCTGAGCTGAAATCAAGAGTCAGCTGCTTACCTGACTGAGCTACCCTAAACACTAATACTTGTAACAAATTTAAAGATGAACTATGAACACACAAGTAATAATGTTTCCTTTACAATTCCTTTTATAACTTCTTACATAATTTGTAATGTATATTTAGGAAAATAAAAGTTCAAACTATTTCATTCCCTAAAATGTTCAAAAATACATCGTCAGCCTCACTGTAGGAGATTCTCATGAACGTTTATTGAGGATTCTTCATATATGTATACACACACAAACACACGTGTATATATACACACACACGTACATATTTTTAAGAAATTTTTTAAAAATTGGAGTGGTAAAAACAATACAAGTACCCATATTCCTGCCATGTTGAATTAATAATGGTTACCATATGCTTATATTTATTTCCTTTAAAAGAAAGAAACAGCAAAAGAGCATTGTAGATACAGTTAAGGTCTTTTCAATGGCGCTTCTCCATTGTCACCCCTCCCCTTATTCAGCACACAACCAGCTGCTACTATTATACATATCCAAATATATATATTTGCAAATTTGTTTTAATTTGTATAAATGACATAATATGGTATGTATTGATATTTATCCTGATTTTTTTACTCAGCATGGTGTTTTGAGATTTGTTCATGTAGGTATGTTATGCATCCATTTCATTCTATTTAATGTCTCTGTAGTACTGCATTGTATGGAGTTCCAATCCATTTATTTATCCATTTCCATTTTGGTGTTTATCATTATAAAAATTATTAATACTATTAGTTTACGTAGTTAATCCTTATGTAGATTTATGCACATTTGCCTGAGATTTTGCTCATAATTCCTTTACCAGTATGTAATAAAATAGAAAATGAACACAACCTGTGGCCAAAAATCCTATTTTTGGTACATAATCTGGAGAAATTCTTACAAATGTATACAAGGAGAGATATAGGGTGTGTAGCTTAGAGTAGGTTGTATTAGGCTTGTTCCTGGGTCCACTCTCTTCTTTTCCCTGGAGCATTAAAGTATATCCATTTAGAGCATGTCTATCTGAATGGCTTTTTGTTCACCTTCATTCTTTGCTGGTCTGTATAAGATCTTAAACACACCGTTATTTTCTCTCAATGATATGAAGATATTATTCGATTCTTTTCTGCTTTCAGTTATAGACATTGATATATCTATATTTAGTCTAATTCATTCTATGTTAAGAAACAACATTTTCTTTTTTAAAAAAAAATTTTTGATACTCCATGTATTCATTCTGCTATTTGTAGATTTCTTTTTATTTATCTTGCCTTAGATTAATAAATCGAAAGCTTCCTTATTCTGACGATTCATATCTTTTACCAATTCTGGAAAATTCTCAGCTCTTCCCAATCTCTCTAATCTCCCCTTCTGAAACAGTGTTTAAATGGAAGAGATGTGTTGCATCTTCTCATTCTCTCTTTTCTGTCTCATTACTTCTTCTGCATATTTTCTAACTGTTCAATTCTTTTGATGAATTTGGGTTAATTTCTTGAGCTCATTCTTCCATCTTATTAATGATCTCTTTAGTAGTGCCTAATTACTATTTAGCTTATCAACTGAGATTTTAAATTATAAGTCCATTTAAATTTCTCTATAAGTATTTAATCATTTTAACTTTGAAACTATATTTGACAGTTCTATCATCTCAAGTTTTACGGCATTAAGTTTGTTTTTCATTGTGCCTGCTGGCATCTGCCTGTGAAGAATTCCTTCCTTGTGTGTGAGCTCATGTTTGGTGGGGCATGATCTGTGGGGCTCTGTGTATTTTGAAGAAGATAATTTCTTCCAGAGAATATGACCTTCCCTATGTAGGGACTATCACCATCTTGGGACAATTTCCATGTTGATTTCTCACCCTGTTTCTCTAGGGGTTCTTAGATAACACAGATAGCATAAATTCAAATTTGAAATTTGTGTGAACACAGGCCTGACCTCTCTCTTTTTTCACCTAGATGCTAGCCCTAGGCAGATAAAAGGTATTGTGATCTCCCTGGGCTGATGGATGATGTGTTCCTAATCTACACTTTCTGGAGGGTAGAGCCCATCAAGACTCCACGAGGTCATTAGTTCCAACCCCTTGCCTCAGATGAGCTCCAAGCCTCAAATCTTTTCCCGTGTGACTGTTAGAGCCCAAGCCCCTTTGTAACTGGGAAAGGTCCCTCCACTTTGCACAGCCACAGCTTCGGCTTTTGCTTGCTCCTTGTTTATAAGTCTCCTTTCTGTTTTGGCCCTTGGGAATTGATAGTTTGAGATATATTTGTTATATTTTCTAGAATTTCTAGTGTTTTTTTTAAAGAAGAGAGTATTTCCAGTTACTGGTAGCACACTGCATTGTCAGAAACTGATGTGTCTATTGGGTTTTCTAGGTAATCATATTTTCTGTATCAAATAATAATTTTATTTCTTCCTTTCAAGAACGTGTATTTTTTTGTCTCATGGTTTGATTTTCTAGGACTTCCAGTCTTGAACTTAATGGGAATTTCACCATTCAGAATGATGATGGCTATAGATTTTTGGTAGATTTATTTAATCAGGCAGAGAAAGTTCTAATCCCAATTTCTTAAGAGTTTTTAAAAAATCACAAATGGGCATGTTAAATCATTATTTTTTTCTTCATTAATATCTGGATTTTAAGAATCACACTGACAGCTTTACTGAAGTTGAACTATATTTTTATTTCTGGGATGAATTCAAATGATTATGATATGATTTTCACACTAGCTTTATATTTTGAAAAAATTTAAACCTGTAGGAAAGTTTAAAAAGATAGTTCAGTGAGTAACCATGCATCTTTCATCCATTTTTGTTAACTTTTGGCCATATATGATATGTCTGTCTCTCTTTGTGCTCAAAGACACACACATACACACACACACACACACACACACGCACAAATGACAAGAAGCAGACTATATCATCTCAAAATATGCTACTTTGGCATAAGGATTATTTTGAACTGAAGGTATTTGAGAAGAAGCAGACACAAGAAAAGCTCTCTAGTCTCCTTCTGTTTGCCTAAAGAAAGACCGAAATTTATAAAGGTGTCTCTTCTCCCCTATCAGAAAGGACAGAGGTTAATCCCTGGAGACAACTCTAAGCCCTTATCAGCCCAGACACAGCACCAGAGGAATCTACATAAACGTTGTTAAAACTATCCGTTTTCAACTGCTAGTTTTCCCATGTATTTGCCTTCCCACAGTTTGCGCTGCTAGAAGCTCAAAGTGCTTTTCCTTGTCTTGCTACTTCTCTGAAAACTATTGTTCTTTTGTTAAGATGCTATCTAACTCCAAGTTCAAACCACACCCTTTGGGTTAGTCATCGCTGAGTGCTCCCAGACTTCTGTACAGTGCACACGTTAATAAACTTCTGTTTGCTTTTCTCTTGTTATCTGTCTTTTTTTGGTCTAATTTACAGGGCCCTTGCCAGAGAACACAAGATAGGCAGAGGAAAAAGATTTTTTTCTTTCTTCTGCAAACACACATAGTATATTTCCAGGAACTATTTTAAGGTAGACTCTAAATACTTATGCACGTATCTCCTAAGAGAAAGAACATTCTCTGACATAATACAAAACTGTCATCATACTCAAGAAATGCTATAATACTCAATAAACCATTATTAGTAAAGGAATTAAAGACATTGCCTAATTTATATGTCAAGATTCACATACTAATAGGAATGAAGCGTTGTTGCTACGGCAAGCTCACAACTGGCTACAGAAAAGAATAAAATGCAAAACCAAAAAAATCATGTTTTGATGGATTGACATGACACTTCAGTGGGAACAAAGTACAGATACCGCCTTGGCTTTGGAAAAAAATAGGTCGTTGCTGACTTTAAGGAGGGCAGCTCTAGGAGAGTGGTGAATATGAAAGCCTTTATTGGAGGGGCTAGAAGAGAAAAATGATGGGAGGAGTTGGAAACAGTGAAGCCAGAAACCTTTGGAGAAATTTCATCATGAAGAGAAGCAGAGAGATAAATAGTGGGTGAAGGGGGACATGAGGTCATGGAGGATTTCTTTTTTTAGTTGGGTGATATTAAAGTGTGCTTATATGTCAGTTGGAATAATCCATCAGGGAAGAATAGATTAACAACAGAGGGAAAATGTAGCTAATTGGACAAGGGACATCCTTGCGAAGGAGACTGTAGCAGTGAGTGGAGGGATAGTGTTAGCTGGAGGAGGGCTATTTCTCTTGTAATTGTGAAGCAATCAAAGAATGAGTCAAGCACTGGGAATTTTGTGAGGGAATGGACTTTTGCTAGGCTGGGAGTTGGCAAAGTTTCTCTGTAAGGGCAAGAGAGTAAATACTGGAGACTTTGTGGCGAGCTGTCTCTGTTGCCACTGCTCAGCTCTGCCGCGGCCTCACGACATCAGTCACAGACACAACGTAAGCAAACGAGCGCGGCTGTGTTCCAAGAAAAGGACTTTACAGACACTGAAATTTGACTTTTCATGTGTCATGAAATAATTTTCCTTTCCCTTTTTTTCCAGTCGTTTTGTAATGTAAAACACATTTTTAGTTCATAGGTTGGAGAGGAAGGAAGCTGGGGACCAGATTTGAGCTGCAAGACTACAGCTGGCAGACATCTGTCCTGCACTGTGACTATTTTTCTATTAGGTATGAACCAGGACCGTCATCATCTGAGAACACGAAGAACATGGGGTGGGATGATAAATTTTGAGAGGTGTTAAAGAAAACCAGAGCCACACAGTGGTTCAAGTGGTAAAAACAGATTTTAGTCAGGGATTACAACAGATAACAGTATGGGAAAAGAGATTTCTGTATAGAGCTGGACTCAGTTTCAAATCGACGAGAACAAATGGGATTGATAAGCCAAGAAGAAGGCTTGGGGTGGGGTGGAAGTGGGGGCCAGTGGTTAGAAACTACTGAGGAGACATCAATTGTTGGGGGAGGTAGTTCTCACTGATTTGACCAAACAGGATTCCTGCTGAAGGCAGGCCAGTGGGATCATGTATCACTGGGAGGATGATGGAGAATGAGGAATTTGATCAGATATTGAGGGAGCTCTGATATCAAAGATGAGAGATTCTCACTAAACTGACTTACCAGCGTTGCTTGCTAAAACTGGGCCCAGCAGGCCTATTTGAGAAAAGGGGTTGGAGGAGCCTGACTAAAGTTAGATCAGAAGAGGGGCTTTGTCAGGGCAGAAGAGAGGAAGTAACATAACCATTTTGAGGTGAGCGAGATAAATTTTATTAAGGGTATATAGTAGCACTATTTTGCCAAATGCGTTGTCCAATTGAGATTTGTGGTAAAGAAAGAAAGAAAGAAAAGAAAAAGAAAAGAAGAAAAGAAAAGAAAAAGAAAATGGAGGCGAGTTCATTGAAACCAGCTGTGTGAAATTCTCCAGGCTCATCCAAGCTGATTGGGTGCAGGTGAGGAGGAAGCAGTTACTCAGACGCCACCAGAACTGGGTGTTGCTGTTGGAGGTTCAGAGGGAGAGGAGCTCAAAGACATTAGCAGTGTTGGCTCCACACTGAACCCCAAATAGCTACAGGGAGAAGTGAGGACCTTAGTGTTTATAATTTAGTGAGAATGTGGCATTACTGGAGGTCTCAGCAAGGTCAGCACATTACAGGAGTGGAGTTACCAGCGTACCGTGAAATACAAAGCTGAGAGTCAGAAAGAGAGAAGTTAGGAGATGATATGGTAGGAATGGTGCGGTCTTTCTTGTTGAGGAGCTGTGGCCATAAGTTGCATGGCCGCGGTGGGGCTGAGAGAAGAATTGGAGCTAACAACATCAAGAGCCTAAGAAGTATCGACAGTGTTTGTGGAAATCACAACAAGCCGTGCCAGCAGGAGAGGTGGACAGTGAGGCCAGCATGCAGGTCCCCAGTCACCGGTGAGTAAGGGGTAAGGGGCCATATTTGAAGGAAATAGCAGTGGTCAGGAGTTTGAAGTTGGCCTATATGCAATTCAAGAAAGCAGGTGGAATATTTTGCTTTGTTTTCTTTGTTTCCCAGAAGAAGAAAGGAGTTCCGGCCCCACAGTGTCTACGCAGGTATTTATTGTTCTCGGTTGAATGCTTCCATGAATTAAATATTCTAACTGAAATGCTTCTCTCTGGATCCAGTTTAGAACTTTTATACTGTCATCTTGTTGATTACGTTTCCTTTAGGGTCACTGTTCTTTTTAACTGTGTCATACAAAGGAGTGCCCTTGTTAGACTTCCAAATAGTTCCCCAACAGTACTTAAGAACTCCCTGTTCTTCATAATATTCAAATTAAAATTCAAAATGTAGCACATAAGGCACAGTCGAGCTGCATATCTGCATATTCTTGGTAAAATGTGTGAATTGGCCTTTGACCTGCTTCACAAGAATCAATAAGCCATTGCAAATGCAAAACACAGAAGTGGGAAGAGACAATTTTCTCTCTGGGCTGAAGCCACATTGCTTCTTCTAGCAGGAGACGAAAAACCTCCTTAAAGAAGCTCTGTGTATCACAGTCCCAAATCACAGGACAACAGTCGGGTTATACAACATTCATTGGTAAGTTTGGAAGGAGCCATGTTTCCTAGCACCTGTAGGGGGCACTAAACACAGGCTAGTTAGTATTGGCCCTACCCAAGGAGATAACTGAACTGGTCAGTTGTCAAGAGTTTGTTATCTATCTGATAAGAGCTTGAGAGCAAATCATTAATGCAAGGATCAGATTTTTTTATGATTAAGAGAAAGGAGATTGTTTATGGAAAAAATGGAAAACAGAAGAAGTTAACATTTTTAAAAGAAAATGATAAATTACTAGCTCCTGGGTGGCTCAGTGGTTGAGCATCTGCCTTCAGCTCAGGTCGTGATCCTGGACTCCCTGGATCAAGCCCCATGTTGGGCTCCCTGCTGGGCAGGGAGTCTGCTTCTTTCTCTGCTCCTCACCTCGCTCGTGCTCTCTCTCAAATATAAATAAAATCTTAAAAAAAAAAAAGAAAATGATAAATTAGAATAATTGACTCAAAAGAAACAGAAAACCTGCATAGACTGATAACCATTAAAGAAATCAAATTCTAATAAAAAATTATTCCTTACCTACTCACCTACCCCAAACATAAACCAGGCCAAGTATAGAGGCAAATTTTTGCAAATTTCCAATGAGTAGTTAAACTGTATCTTATAAAAAATGTACCTAAAAATGTAAAGAAAGCTAAAGCTATCTGACACATTTTTATTACCTTGATATAAAAACTGGAAAAAAAACAGTACAAGAACATAAAATTGTAGGCCAGGAAATTGAATCTGTGTATTACAAATAATCATCATAACCAAGTTGGTCCATTGCAGAATGAAATGGTAGTTCAACATTAGAATATCTGTCAGTATAATGCTCCACATTACCTGGAGATTAATAAAGAACCACTTGCAGAAAAAAAGCATTTGATAAAGTTCAACATCAACGAATGATAAATCTGGTGGCAATAAAAACTCTTAGCAAGCCAAGAGCAAAACGGAATTGCCTTAGCCTGGTAAAGGACACAAAATAGCAAAAGTAAATATGATGTTTAATGGTCAACTATTAAAATGTATTTCCATTAAACTCAGGAGTAAGACACCATGCCGACTATACCTACTCTTGTTTACCCTGCAAGTGTAGGTCCTGATCCTTTTAATAAGAAAAGGAAGGAAAAGGAAAGATACAACGATCAGAAAGCCAACAGTAAAACTGGAACTGTCATTGTTGAAAATCTTAGTATCTCTTAAGAAACAAATTAAGAGAATGTAAGTGGGCAGACTCCTTGGGCTAAAAAAGAGCTCAAGCATATATGAGGTTCAGTAATGTTTCCTTACACCATACGTAACAAATGAAAGAACATAATAGAAAAAGTAACACCAGCTTTAAAACTATAATAAATATGGAAGTCCTTTTCGAGAGCTAGTCCAAAGTATGGCTTGGCTGAGGGTTGAAGAAGATGACCGTGACTTCAGGGGACACGTGGAAGCAGAAGAGAGCTGAGTCAAGCACTGTCATGTTTTCAGTGACGTGTTCTGCTAGCTTGTGCTCTAGACTCCTGCTTTTAGTCGTGTGAATTCCAATCATTCTCACCAACGGATGGTTGCTCTTTATAGGCATCTGCTTGTTACTCCGGCAAAGACTGAGCTCCGGGAAGGTCTGATTGGGTCTCGTTCAGCTCTGTATCTTCAGTGCCTGACAGTGTTTGGCCCATAGGGGAGGGCACAGCACAGCTTTCTTTCACGTGGAAGAGAAGATCTTTTTGTGTGCATATTTTTATACATTTCTCTATGCTTGGTCACCTGATGCAATAGATTGCAAGTGCTTTTGTGTGTGCCCCACACAGGCGGACGGTGGGTGTTATAACTTGCATATCACATAATGATACCTTATCTTAAAAAATTAGATGTCTTGTAGCACTTGGTCAAAAGAGACTGCTCTGCAGGAGCTTTAAGCCAAGGGCACTGAGTTTGTGTTAGTGATGAAACAAATGCCCTTTTCCCAGGGAAAGGCTGAGTAGGGCAGTACTTTAAAGTAAGGCCAAACCCAGAAGCTGCTGAAAATACACCCTTTCGAGGATTCTGTGGAGGCCCGTAACACTTGATTGTGAATTGCATACTTAGTCATTCACTGGGAGCCTTTACCACTCCTGCTTTTGTTTTGAAGTCATCAAACCAGGATTGAATTTCCTATTCCTGCTTACTCTATTAAATGATCTCTTTTAGTGGCTTCTGATAGAAGAGTACCTTTTACAAACTGACTCAATTTCAGGGAGGGATGTAGGGCGGTTCCCCTGCACTGCCTGCCCTGTCCTATGCCTACAGCATCTGGGGCTTTGCTGCTATCCTAAGTGCATTTCTTTTTTTTTCTTTATGATTCCGTTTCTGTCCTAACAGAATAACAACAATACCTTATATTTTTGCATTGTTTTATAGTTTATAGTTTTCTGGTTTTTTTTTTTCTCAAGCAAAAAAATTTCCTATCTTCAAATAAAATCTTACATAGATTTTATATCTATGTAAATAAATAAGCACGTTAGATAACCATGCTCTGGTTAGCATGTGTGTATGGTAGAAAGTGGGAGGACAGGTGTGCCTCAGAGTCTGAAGGGCTCCTAGCACTTGGGGGATCAAACTGCAAAGTCAGTGACATGATTATTACCTCAATCCTTCAAACCAGATTGGGCAGGTATTTTTCATTTGAATTTTCCGGGTAATTGAATTTAAACAAAAACTCAAGCTCTTGCACCTAGTAAGTAAGAGAGCCGAGGCTCTGGTCAATATCTTTTCAAAGGAGCGTGGTATTCTTTTCACAAACATGATGGGTAATTACAACCCGGGCAAAAAATGAATCGTACATGTGAAATGAGTAACCCTGCATTGATTTTACTTAAAATTATCATACACATAAATATTTTTCTTCAACTGAAAATTGATCCATCATAAATTATGATACATCCTTTCAATGCACAGTTTTGCAGTCATTAAAAAGAATAAGGCACTCTATATGTACTGCTACAAAATGATTTCATTGTTAAATGGAAACAAACAAGACAGAACAGTGTCTTGCATATAGTTTATAGTGTCCTATTATTCATGTAAAATACATACATGTATACTTGTATGATGTATGTATGTGTGTATGTCTAGAGTATAATGAAAGAATATACCAGAAATTGTTGACACTAGACCCTCCAGGAGAGGGACAGGATGACTGGGGATTAGGAGTGGGAAGGAGAATTACTTTTGGCCTTATATCATGGCACATTTGGAATTTGTGTCACCTGCATTTAATCACAATTAGTAATTATTTTATATAAAAACTTGGTCTATGACAATACATTTTTATTAAGGGCTGCTTTCTGACTCTGAACTGTATCAGGTTCCCCATGATATATTCTCATGCCCCTCTATGCCATGTCTTTAAATTATTCATCAATTGGTCATTATTCAGCTATTTTGTGATTAGCGGATTAATATCAATCTCTTTCACAAGACTGTTAGCTACAGAAAGTCGGGATCCTATTTTTGCTCTTATCAGGAAAAATTGTCTAAGACTTGAAAATGGGTGAAAGAGGTTACTGGAAGTCCTTTTCTTTTCTAGTGGACCCTCCAAACATGATCTGACTCTCTAAGAGTCTGCATCTTTGATTATTTTTCTACCAACTAAGCTGTTTTAGAGCTCTATACTGTATGGTGACTAACATAATATAATAAAAAAACATTAAAAAAAAAGTTACAGAAAACGATAGCTATGCAAATTATTCTTGTCCATAGGAATGTAAAAAATGTGTGCTAGCTTATGCCTTATTGCACAGGTAATACCGCAAACATTACATTTTATTGCCTTATATGATATTGATCTGTACATCCCATAGATGTAATTAATTACAGATGCTTGATTATATATATATAATCTATATGAGTGTGGATTTTATATATATTCTTCTTTGAACCAGTGTTTACTATTTTAGCACTTCTTACTAAGTCAGAAACTGTGAAGGATCTGAGATGTTCTCTTACTTGCAGTCACACCTTTGTTATTCACAGCAATAGCAGTGTGGCGCTGGGTCCTCATGCCCAACACCTTAGTGGGTAATGCGATGAGCACCAGCGGGTTCACTGGTGCCCACAGGAGGTTATACCACAGGATGGAAACTCCAAAATTATTATTCTCAGAGCTTATATAGGAGCTGGAGTACTTCCCTCTCTTCCTCCTAGAGTAAGAGAAAAAGATTATTTTTTACTCAGAATGTAAACATATCCTCTTGAGGAGGAAGGGAAGATCTCCACCCTGGAAAGTGCATTTGGTGCTTGGAGAGAGAAGAATGATTTTATCCATCTGAATGGGAGCAGACATCTCTCCTGTAAAGGAGGCAAGCAACTTCATGTGGAATATCCTTAAAATGTGGAGGGTAAATGCTGCCGGCAGAAAAAGGAGATATTCCCTATCACTGTAGCATGGCAATTTCAGGGCTCAGGGGGCCCGCACTGCTCAGGAATATGGAGTAATAGAGGATAGATTGCTTGTCAACAGTTCCCGCATTAATAACCTGAATAAAATCTTTGACATGTATTCACTTTGTAATTATACAAAAGTCATAATTTTAGTTCTGGAAATTATTCTTGAGAAATCCCAGTATCTTTTATAGTATCCCAAAATAAAAGAGGTTCAATAAATATTTATTGAATAAATAAATAATAAATAGATAAAAATGTAAGAATTTAATTTGTCCTATTTTCCAAAAATGATTATAGAACTTTAGTAATTTAAACAACATGGTAGAAAATGCCTATCCTCCCTCCCTTTTTCCATTTTTTTACTGGTAGGACTTGTGAAGTAAGCATTATTAATTGATCTGACTTTATTCTAAAAATAAGTTTATCTCTGCACATTATGTACTACATTCCTTCGTTTCTTTTCAAGAGAGTAGCCCTTCGCCATAACATATCGTGTAGCAGGTAGCAGTGAGAAGGGCTTGATGATCACGTGCGATGCTTTGAGAAGGAGAAAGGGTCTAAATAGGCAAGTTCCAAATTCCCTTGATTACAGTTTGTATTGATTAGGACTCTTTTGCTTGCAAATAACAGAAAATCAATTCAGACTACTCTAAGCAAAAAAGAAAATTTATTGGAGGAATAATGGACTATGTCGTCGAGTTTGAGGGCAATGAAGCATCTGAATCATAGGAATAAAACTAAAGACTGCAGTGCTGCAGGGAACCCTGAGAGCCCTTTTTCCATCTCTCATTTCTGTCTCTCTCTCTTTGGACATCTGTTTCATTACCCTCTCGTACCACTTTCTTATTTGCTGCATGGCCTGGTAGAAAATGGCGGTGCCCCTGCTTCTAAGTAACAGTTACTTATTGTAGACTGGTGACCCACTAGAAGACAGATCTCTTGCTCGCTCTGGCTAAGGAATTGCTTTCCAATTCCCAGGGATGAAACTAACTGCCCAGCTGGGTCAGGTACCCAATCAATGAGACCAGAGAGTGTGGGGATAGGATGACATACTATACAAATGTGTTAGCTTCTGGGATGACCTTTTGGGAAGGAGGTAAATTCTAGAAAAGTAGAGTTAGTTAGAAAACTCAGTAAGTGCTCACCAGAGTGACTTTTCAAAACAGTTTGTGAAAAAGGAGAACATCAACCCAGCAAACTGGGGAAGCATAAGAGAGGCAAGTCACAGTCTGGTAATTAAGAAAAAGAATGGAGAATATAAAGTTGTGGGGAAACAGAATAAATGAGACTCAGAAGGAAAATGGAAAAGGTGGAAATTTTCCAGTAAGGTGATAATGATGCTTGCATTTTCCTGGAGGTGTTAGGAAGTCCAACGAACAAAGTTGTGAAAGCGTTTTGTCATCTCTCATGTACCGCTCAATAGAATTTTCTGCAGTGGTGGAAATGTTCTTTATCTGCACCACCCAGTTCAGCAGTCCATTAGTCACGTGTGGCTGTTTAAATCTTGGAATGTAGCTAATGTGACTGAGCGACTGAATTTTACATTTTATTTAATTTTAATTAAATTTAAAAAGCCACATGTGGCTACTAAATTGGATAGTGCAGCCTCACACTGAGGACGTGAATCTACAATGGTCCTACCACAAATAAAAATAGAACTTTTACCCACAACCCACAGCAAATCACCAAGGAAACCAATCCCCTTATCTACAATAACCAGCCCAGGAGGCCAGCCTGCTCTATGTCAGACTTGTAGGGAAGCTAGGCCAGTATATGGACTAACAACCAGGAAGCCAATCAGTTACCACTGTAACATTCAGCCTCAGAAGTTTAGGACTTGATTAATAACAGATAGCTTCACTAACTTTTTCCCCTCCTTCCAACTTGGGACTAACCAAAAAAGCCAAATACGTACCCCTAACCAATCATGCAGGATGCTCCATTTCCAGTTAGCCACCTACAGCTTCCTCATGCCAACAGACTCCAATCAGTGAACACCGGAAGCCATTGCTTTTCTCCACTGCAACCTTTCCCCCTCCTCTGTCTGCCTTTGAGTTTCTGCCAAAATGCAAGTGATGGTGGTTGACCACCTTGCTATGGCAACTCTGAGTATATTTACAAGTCTTCACTTGTTCTCATTAGTGTGGTCTTTGTTTATTTCCACGTAGCACTGATTTGATGTGTTTTTATTCTTTCACAGGAAAAGGTGGAGAGTTAGAGATGACCATGCCTTTAACTGGCTTGGCATGTGGTCCTTAGTGCTGTATTCTCCTGGTTTTCTAATGCAAAACCACTGTTTCATAGGATTTATATTTAAAAAAAAAATGATAGGAGCCCCAATCAGCTTTAATATGGGGTCATGCACTCAATTATCTGTGTGTATTTATTATATGTGTCTGTTCATGAGTGTATAGCTTAGGCTGGCCAGAGTTAGCACACAGAAATAGAGGATTCTCAAGGTGCCTGGGTGGCTCAATTGGTTAAGGGTCTGACTCTTGATTTCAGCCCAGGTCATGATCTCAGTGTTGTGAGAGACCAAGCCCTGCGTCAGGTTCTGTGCTGGGTGTGGAACCTGCTTAAGATTCTTCTCTCCCTCTGCCTCTCCCCCAACCCGCCCCAAATAAAACATTTAAAAAATAGGATTCCCAGTCAAATCTGAATTTCAGATAAACAAAAATTAATTTTGCATATATTACACACAATCGTTGTCCTTTTATTCTAAAAAAAGATTCATTGTTTACCTGAAATTAAAAATTAATTTAGCATCCTATATTTTATCTCTCAGCCTTAGTATACATGGTCTTCTCAATACATGACTGTCTCTTACACAGACTCACCCTGGCCAGGTTTGATATAGGGCAGAAACTTCAGGAGGAAGGGCAGGCAGAACCAGAAATGTTTCTAGTTATCCAACTTTGTCATGATCCCCTTTCCTTGGGTGGAAGGAAAGAGTCAGAGGACGATAAGACAGGAGAGCAGAGCAGATGGCTGGGGAGGTTTGCATTTGCTTAGGTGGGGCAAGAGTACCAGAGTGGACGGAATCCCTGGGAAAGCAGCCCTGTGTCACCCATGGCATCTGTGCTTAGTGGTTCAGTGTTGTGCAGGATTCCAAGGGAGATTCTATAACCTCTGTAATCCTTCCAGAGACCCAAAAATACTGTTCATCTCACCAAATTTAGAAAGGTTTCTGTATCTGCTTTGTCTCTTGATCTTGGCTCAGCAAACCTACAGAGCTCACTCTTTCTTAGCAATTGTAATGAGAACTTACCGTGTGCCAGACATTGTTCTAGTTGCTAGAAGTTTTGCTGAGAGTAAGACAGAAAAGATCCCTGCCATTATGGATCTTATATTCTACTCCAGGAGAAAGATAAATAAGCAACAAATAAATGACTACATATGTACTGTTAGTAATAAATGATATGAATAAAAATTAAACAGGGTAAGTAGAAAGAAAGTGGGCAGAGTCAAGAACCAATTCCTCCCCTAAATCATCAAAATAGCCTGCTGATAAAGCAAAGCTAAGTAATCACCTCTGTGATTTCAGTGCTGACAGGGAGAGCACTACCTTGACAATGTCAGAAGTGCCTCCAATGAGGGGTTTGGGGGCTCTGGTTTAAGGTAGGTTTTTCAATGTCAGGCCTGATTATGATTGGTAGACACAGAGAAGCTTGGGTTTAGAAGAGATCATCGAAGAGGAAACTGTGTTTGATGAGCCCAGCTGAGCAATCTGTTGCCCTGAGATGGAATTTACTTGAATGAATTTTAGTGTTGCTTTGGATAGATAGATATTGGTAATTTCCTAAAATAAGCAATAGCATTATTGGCAAATTAATTTTTCTGGGCAAGAGTTTCCCAAGATGGTGAAGTACTGTTCTCACAAATAGTGATCTTTGAGATACTTTGAGGGCTAGGCACTATTTCAGTTTGGGTGGTAAGGAAAGACCTCTCTAGTTGATGACATCTGGGTAGAGGCCTGAACGGTATAAAGAGTGAGCCATAAGCAGTGCTGGAAAAGAGCATTCCAGGCAGGAGAAAGATAAGGGCCAAGCCTCTGGAATGGGAATAATTTTGAGTGTTCAATGACCAGCAAGAAAAACAGGGTGGCTGGGGAGCCTAGTGAGCAAACGGAGAAATGACTTTGGAGATATGGTCAGATCCAGCTTGTTCAGGACCTTCTCAGTCCCAGGAAGGGGTTTGAATTGAATTCTAAGTGATGTGGAAAGTCATTAATGTTTTTCAAAAGAGGAGTGATCTGATTTACAGGGTTAAAGAACTCCGTGGCAGGGAGACCAGTTTTGGCAAGGAGACTATTGCAGTTGTCCAGGTGACAGATCAGGTGGCTTGGTCTTTGGTAGTAGCTCTGGAGGTGAGGAGAAGTCACTGATGTAGAGATATATTTGAAGGTAGATGGCTAGGTGTGTGATGTAAGGAAAAGAGGAACCAAGGGTAACTCCTAGTATTTTGGCCTGAACAACTAAGCGAAAAGTTATGCCATGTGTTATAGACTGAATTCTGTTCCCCCCAGATTTATATGTTGAATTACTGACTCCTGATGTGACTGCATTTGGAGATAATACCTTTTGGGGTTGAGGTTAAAAGAGTTCATAAATGTAGGTCCCTGATCTGATAGGACTAGTGTTCACTGGAGATCTCTTCCTCTTTGTGCTCATACAGAGATAGGCCAGGTGAGGACACAGCAAGAAGCTAGCCATCTGCAAGTCAAAAAGAGACCTCTCACCAGGACCGACCCTGATGGCACTTTGTTCTTAGCTTCTGGCCTCCAGAACTGTGAGATGATAGATTTCTGTTGTTTAAACCATCCAGTCTGTGATATTCTCTTATGATAGCCCTAGTAGGCTAATAAGCTATGTCATGGTATACAGAACACTATGGAAGGAATAGATTTGTTGGGATGAAAGGGTGGGCTGAAAATCAAGAGTTCTTGTGAAGGTGTGGTTGGTTATATGAGTCTTAAAATCAAGGTAAACGTTGTTGAGATAGAGTGCTGGGAGTCAGTTGTCTGGCTCAGAGACTTTGATTTGTCTTTTCTTCCTTAAACATCTGACTCCATGATAACCATCAGCTTCCTGTCCTGCCTTCTCCAAAACTTATTGCTTTTATTCCATTTCTCATCTTCTTACTGAAAACTACTTTGTGAAAAGAATTAGCTGTGGTGGGGTATAAAAATCTCTGGACTGGGCATTAAATATGCTGCATTCAGGTGCCATCTCTAAGCCTTACCATTTCTAGCCAGGAGGCCTTGGGCAACCAAAGTACTTACCTCACTAGGCATCAAGCTCCTTTTCAGAATAAGAACAAGGATGTTTGCCTTACAGAGTTACTGTAAAATAACAATGCGGAAGAAAAATGAATGTGAAAGCATTTTACAAAGTGAACATTTCAATAAAAATGCATGGGTTCATTAGTATTCAATTACATTTTGGTATAGTGAGTTAGTTTCCTTGGGGTGATTGCACATAAACTGTAGATTACAAATATCTGACCCATGAAAAATATGTCTGGAATTAATGGTGCAAGAGAACTTCTGTCTACTCTCCTTCCCTAAATCTCTCCATATAAATAAGTGACTAAAATCTATTTACAACCGAAACCAGTTTGACCCTCAATTCTCTTTGGAATGGATCTATTTCTGTATACAAACTAGACTGCCTTGTTCTAGAAGATATAATACAGAGTATAACATAGAATTATAGAATCATAGAATGTTAAAGTAAAATAATCCTTAGATATATTTCCAAGGATGGCAAAACTGCAACTTAAATCACCACTCCCCCATCCTTTGACCATGGAAAACATTGCTTATCCATCGGAGTACACTTTTCCACTAAACCATTATATAGCTTCAAATCCTTTTCTTTGTAGTACTTATACAGCCATTGCTGTTCAGTTTTAGTGGGCAAATTTTATTTCCCATCTGCGATTTTAGTTAAAGCCCCTCATTATTCAGATGGAAAAACTGAGACCCTGAAAGGCAGGCTAACAGTGCTTAATGTTTTCAGTGGGTGCTGAAACTATCCAAACACATAGTTGATTCCAGTACTATTCCTGTGTAAGATAAATGTGCTTATTATGAATGTGCATGGCATCTCCCCAATATCTTCCCACAACATACGTCCAGATCGTACTGATAATTGCTCATTTGAAGTCTTTCTTTTTGATTGAAGATATCCCTAGAGAAGCTAGAGATGGCCTTCGTTCAACAAATCTTCCTTGACCAACATTGGCAGTATTGAAGCACTGCTTCCTGAGAGATATGACTCTTGCCTTTTGCTTAATTAATTATTAAGTGAGTAAAATAAAAGTAAAGACAGGAATTGTTACATTCTTGTAATCTGTTGTTTATTTACTATATTACAACCAAGCTCTCCCATTCTTAAATCTCTTTTAACTTCTGAAAAAAAGCAGGCAGAGAGGTTTCTTCTCCTTTGATCTTCTTAAGGACAGTGACACATTAAGGGATGTTATCATTTCTCAGGTGCCAAAATAAGAGACTAATAACACTGTGATCTCTCTAAACATAATATCCTTCCTACAATATCTTCCCTTGACAAGCACAATTACTCGAGTATCCACAGGGGCCTCTTAATGAAACTTTTCATGTTTGTGGTCACTTTTGTTTCATTTAATAGCTGTCTGCATGAGAAGCACATGAAAATAGTTGCCTCCTTCCACAAGGAAGGGAGAATGCCAATTCATTTCTAAGAATGGATGAAACTGAATGTACCTAAATTAGAAGACACTTTCTTTTTGGTGTCGGCAAGCCCCAAATATACAAGCACCCATGTTACAGTATATTTTGCCACTTAACTTTACCTATGAATTTGCAAACCTTTCATCAGATTACTCTTATAACAAGATGTCAAATGGGACTCTTCCTATCTCAATGTTAATTGAGGCCAAAGACAATAAGTGCTCCTTCAGACGTGAATTCTAAGTCAAACCATCATGGTTCAATTCACTCTTAAACCACACTGAAGTTCTAAAACTTGTTCAGTTATTGAGCATAAAGAGAATTGGAGAGGATTTCTTTGGAGAAATCCACCCCATTGAGTCCGCCCTACCAAAAGAGAGAAGCGTGTGTGTACAGGGGACAGTGCTTCCTAATCCCCAGTCTAGTGAGAGGAACTCCAAAGTGATCATGTTGAAAGCTTGGTATGGAATCTCTGCAGGTGTAAGACACAGATACATGAGGCTTGGCTCATGCCTGAAAAAGCTAACGTGACTGGCACAGAAGTGGGCTGTGTCTGGAAAAGCACTGCCTGACTTCCAACTGCAGATCAGAGGGTGTGAATCCTAGGGACCAAATGTGAGGCCCACACAGGTAATATCAGCCTGAAATCATTTTTAAAAAGGCTTTAAAAGGACTTCCAGTTATGGTAATATGAAAAAGCTGGTGAATCCTCTCAGACAAGTTGGACAAAATTCTAAAAAAAAAAAAAAAAAAAAGTTCAGGTCTCTGAACCACAGAGCCCAAGTTGTGCAGACCAGAATTGGAGAAGCATATATATGCATGTGTTCTTAAAAAATTGGAGTGCTCCGGAGAAGAATAGCAGAAGTCTATGGCTTTTTTGCTTGGGCTACTTTCATTCTCTCTCCCACACCAGCACGGTTGTCAAGAAATGTATTACAGCTAGCAGCTGGTCAAAAAACCTAGCAGCTTTATTGTCAGTTGGGACATAATCAATTTGGGGAGGGTGGCAAAAATCAATAGCCATGTCAGGTCAAAGTGAAACATTTGGTAAAAAATAGAGAAAAACTGTACATTTATTTGCCCAAGTTTGTGGTCCTGGTTAGAGTGAGCAGTAGACTAGCTGAGGAAGTCTTGGAAAAGAGCCATCTACTGAGGGACTGAAAAGCTCTCCACACACCCTTCATTTACTAGGAAACTATTTATCCCAGCTTTATTGCAATAGGAAGTATAACTCAAGAGACCTGAGAACTTGCTGCAACTTGGAATGTACTTGCCAATCCATATACAGATCAACAGGCAGAAGGCCTCAGCCAAAAGTATTGGATGATCACCAAGCTAGGCAGCCACAGGGATGACCCATAAGAATCTAGACTAAAGTAAAACAATAAGAATGAGAAAACGGAACCAAATCATCGCAGGTGCACACTGTGGGCAGGCAAGCATTGCAGTTTATATCCAGGCAAATGAAAGCAAATCTCAGAAAAATAAAACAGAATGGTTGCTATAATGGGTTATCTAAATTGTCCTGTTTTTTAACCAAAAACTATAAGACATGCACAGAAATAGGAAAATGTGACCCATACTCAAGGGAAAAAAACCAAAAGACAATAGAAACTGGCCCTTAGGAGGCCCAGATGTGGGCTTTAGTAGACAAAGATTTCAAAGCAACTATTATAAATATGCTCAGAGAGCTAGAGAAAAATACTATGACAATGATTCAGCAAAACACCTAGCAACTTGAGACTAGAGACACTAAAAAAGAGCCAAATAAAATTCTGGAATTAAAAATTCCAAAAACTGAAATGAGGAATTCACAAGGCAGGCTCGAGAGCAGATTTGAGATAGCAAAAGAAATAATTAGTAAACTTGACATTGGATAAATCTGGAGAACAGAGAGAAAAAAGACAGAAAAACAATGAATAGAGTCTCAGAGTCCGGTGGGATAATGTCAGTGTACAAATATACTTGTGATGGGTCTCCCAGAAGGAAAGGAAAGAGAAAACAGTATTTGAAGAAATAATGGCTAAAAACTTCCCCAATTTGATGAAAACAGTAATTTACAAATCCAAAGAGCTCAACAGACCTCAAGTAAGATAATCACAAAAGACTCACATAATCACAAAAGACTCACTTCTAGGCCATCATGGTGCAACTGATGGATGACAAAAACAAAGGGAAAATACTGAAAGCAGCAAGAAAAAAGTGACTCATTACATATAGGGAAATATCAATACAATGCATGGTTGACTTCTCATCCAAAACAATGGAGTCCAGAAGGCAGGAGAATGATAAAGAAAAATAACTGTCCATTAAGAATTTTATATCTAATGAAACTCTCTTTCAAAACTGAAAGAAAGCTAGTCCCAGATAAAAACTGGGGGAGTTTGTTGTTGACAGACATGTCGTACTAGAAATACTAAAGGAACTTCTTCAGGCTGGAAGGAAATGACATCAGACAGTGACCTGAATTCACAGAAGGAAATGAAATAAATATGTGACTGTATGTAAGATCGTGTGTGTGTATTTGTATGTGTATATTATACATATGTATGTATGTGTACATATTTGTGTGCATGTATGTGTATATATTCTTTCTTTTACAAAGATGTTGGTCTGCCAGCCAGGGGCCAAGCAGCGAAAAGGCAGGATAGAAACTCAGGGGAAATCAGGAGTAGTTAGTTGGAGGACAGGGCTCTGTGCATGATGATAATTACAGTCAGAGGGGCCCAGAAGGGGGATCTGCGAAGAAGGCACAATAGTGCCCTTGAGAAAAGAATAAGCTTTATTTGCCAGATTTAGAGAGCATGTAGCCAACTTTAAACAGGAATAGTCAAATTAGAAATTTCCAATCCTTCTTACTCCTCCTTCCACCTGGCTCTGCTTTCATTCTGGCAAGGGCTGAAAAAGCAGTTAGTCAGGGGAGGGGGGGGGGGAGAGAGAAGAAGCCAACCACACCCCTTCCCAAGGGATAGGCAGCCCACCTGTAACCAGCTCTGACTCAAGATGAGGAGGGAGACAAGGCTCTTGTTCAATTGGGGATGGAATTGTGGATTGACAGAGAACTGAACAGTTTTGATGACTGGCTTGCCTGTGATTGAAAGGATCTATAGAATGTTCACCACCTGAGAGGCCAGCAGAGCTGCAAGCCTCCCCATCCAGGGGCAGAGGACATTCCACCCCTTGCCCTTATCTCACAGGTTTAAAGAGTGAGTGGGAGCCAAAAGTAATGTTCCTTCTATAAATTCATCCATCCTTCTTGTGTGTTACATATATACGGTATCCTTGCTTATTCTCTGCCATCATTGAGATTTCTAGACCCTCAATTCATTTTTTCCCCTCCCTGTTCATTCTTCTTATGATTTAACATCCTTATCTTTTCAAAGCAGTTCTCAGAATTTATTTACTTCAACCAAACTCTTCCCTATGTGTTTAATGATTACGTCTGTTTTTCCATCACACAAATCTTGAATCAATCTAACCTTTAGAAAAAATTTCGCACCTGAGTTCTCGGCACCAGGATTACTCAGATGGTCAATGTGCACCACTCATCAAGACTTTTGTCTGCCTCTGGTCAGTCTCCTTTCCCATTCACCCCATGGTTATGACAGATTTTAACCACACTGTGTTAAGCTCCACTGGCCCTTTTCTCTTTTAGCTAGTGAAGCTGCTGTCTACCTTCCAAAGATAATTGAAGTTGAAGTGGGATTAAAAGGAAGAAAAACTTTATGCTCACTCACATCTTTGCTTCTTGCCCTCTAGCTTTAGGAAGAGAAGCTTCTATTTACAGCTCATCTTGAGCTCATTCGTCCTCTTCCGTCTCTTCTATATTTACCCCTCTTCTGTATTTTTAAACTTATCCTCTTCACTGGCTTCTCAGCATCTTATGAACATGCTAAAGGTGTTATCACTTTAAAATTAACCTCTCGGTCAGACCCTTGTATTCCATCACATAAAGCCCTGTATCCGGGTACCCTTTTACAACCAAGCATATTGAAAAGGGTTTTCTATTTTCTGTCTACACTTTTTTTAGAACCCTTAACTCTGCCCCTAGAAATAGATGTTTACATCTTGTACTTGACAAATAAAATACTATTTTCTCATTAGCCCTGTGAGATTTGATACTGTTGATGACCTCTCTTCCTGTAGACCCTCTCCTCCCTTGAGAACCTTTTGGGACCCCACTGTCCCCTGGTTAACTTTCTTCTCCCCTGGTGCTTCATTCCCTTTGCCCATCCCTTTATTTCTGAGAGTTCTGTTCTCAGCGTTTCATTCTTTTACTCTACGTTTTCTCCCTAAATGAAGACATGTGATCTCAAAGTTTTAACTGTGGACTTACATAACCTGGGTCCCTGGACCAGAGCTCCGTCTATTCAAGAGCTTGGACTTTTTTGCTTAGCTTTCCATCCCCCAAGAACTACAATTTGTCTGACAGTCATCGTGCCTCGTCCCAGCACATGTACTTGCCTATCTTGGTGAATGGCACCACCTATCAGTTAACTATCCAAACCATTCACCCGACATGAATTCTCACCTATGTAATTTACTTCCTTTCTGTCTACTCATATGCAGTTGATTCTCAAATCATGTAGATTTTATCACCTTGGCATTTAGCCTATAGTTCTTAACTTCTGTAAAATTCTCAGTCTAGACCCTCAAAAGCTCTAATGGGCAATTACTACTCTCCATTTCTACAACCCTGCCAGGCTAAATGTTTTAAAATGCACTGTCTTTAATCTTCATGGCTTTCAAGTTAAAGCGTAAATTTCTTATCAGGCTTATAAGATGTTTCATGATCTAGTCTCTGCCTCTTTCTCACACACTATTCCCTACCTCCCTGGACAATCCTTGCTCCTTACCTTCCCAACACAGCTGAGCCCTTTTTATCTTCACTCAACTATTTGTTCTTATTCAAATCTACTATGTGCTTCATGCTTCTCTCCTTTTGTGCACGTTATCCCCTTTGTGTTCCTATGCCTTTCCCTACTTGCCCCTTACCCTTCAAGTCTTAGAACTTTCTCTTTAGTAGAACTGTTTCCTCCCTTATTTCTGTTTTTACTCACTTCTCTAAAGATACTACTGTGTCACTTGGGATTCAGTCGGGTTTTCTGTAAGATTCTTGGGGACAGAACCTCATCTTGTACATTATTATATACACAACACAGAGCCTAGTGCCTGGCACATGGTAGACATTTATCAATATTTCTTCAAAACAATTAAATAATAGCAATAAGTTGTTCTGTGTCTAGATAGCACACTTCTTCCTTTTACCAGTAATACTCTTTCAGGCTCTGTACGGGGGTCAGGACTGACAGCCCATACTTAACTAGGTCCAATTTCATCACTTGCAGCCAGGCTGCAGGTGGACTTCTAGATCTTTCTTTGGATCACTGTACGGAGACCCTTCAGAGAGCATTCAGGCAGTCAGTTCAAGTGGAAAGGGTCACACCCTATTATTGTTTCTCCTATTTATTTATCTCTTTTAAAAATAAATAATCAAGAATTTTGGAATATTTTAATGTTTGGCACAGTGCAGTTCATCTAAGCTGCTTAAACTAACTGAAAAACATAGCCTAGTGTCGTGTCTTCTTTTTTCCCAGAAAAACAATGGCATGTGAGGTTCAATGACTTGCCAAAGGAGGTTTCTAAGTTTTTGGTGAATTAGAAAGAAATGCTTGCTTCTCCTATATCCAGGCCTGGACCCCTTCCCATGTCTTTTTTAATTAAACCAGAAATTGAAATTGAGGTGTTATAGAAATGTTCTTCTCAAATCGCTAATTTTTTATATTTAATTTTTTTTTTACTTCATTCACTCTCTTATCACCCAGTCCATCAAATGATACTGGCTGACCACCCTTTGCATTAAACATGGTGCTACGATTGACTTACAACTGCCTAGAGCTGATCTTAAATCTCATCCTGCCACCTAGAATCTGTGGGATCTTGGACCACTTGGTAAACCCCCTTAAATCCCATTTTCTCAGCAAGTAGAATGGGTTTGAAGGAATTATAAAAAGCATGATTGACTCTGACCCTAAAGATTTGTTCATTAACTGGATGAATGTGCATAGTAATCCCGAGAATAGCAGTGCCATAGCATAAAGAAATCATTGCCGGGCTGCAGTTCCATGTCAGGTAGTTAGCATGCAGAAAAGGAAACTGGCCACAATGGTAGGCAAGGTCTCATTGAAGCGTCAGCTGGAACCCAAAATATGTGAAGTTGTGGATAGGAGCCATTGATTTCTTTTTGTAAACTTGAAGTGTCTTCTTGGCTCAGTCATGGTAGAAGAAATCGCCCTCTTTGAACCTCTTCCCATCCTCATTTGTTTTCCTCTCTTGCCTGTCTCTGTGGTGGCTGTCCTCCTTTAACCCAGGTCTCTTATATGGTTATTTTTCACAAACTATTAGTCTGTCATGCAGGCTTATTTTCTACCTGGTCCTTCTTTAGAACTTGGAAAGCTCATTGGTCTGGTTGATAAAGCCATGGCTCAAAGCTCCAGAATTCTAGAGGTCTAATTCTGGGACAGAAAATCCATGGTGAACTCAGGGAAAGAAGCTATTTGTCATCACTACATTTTGTTTTACTGACTTTGTAGATTTGACGTAAGTATAACCTACAGAATGCATGTCAGATACTCAGCTTAAATATTGATAATTCAAGATAGTTTATGTATAGAATACATATTAATAAAACAATCTCTTGAAGGTAACGTCCCTTCCATTGATTTATTCCTTTTCTGTTTGTCCCACCAAACATTTGAAAACTGTCAAGAGACACACGTTCTATAGCCACACCACAAATAATGATGAAGGAAGGCTGCTTAACAAAGCCTCTGAGCTTCCCTTGCATGCTCCCTTCTGTACCTGACCTGACATCTACCCCAAACATCAAGGGGCAAGTCATACTCCATTTGTGAAACAAATGTTTCCCTTTATTTGAGGTACAGTCAGGATATACCAAAGCCCTGGGCTATTTCTTTTTAGTAGCAGGGAAAACCAGGCAAGTGGAAGGGGTGGCCCAAGCACTAATCTGTCAGTCCTGGCAGAAGTGAGTTAAGAAAAAAATATCATAAAAGGAGTTGATGACACTCTTCCTTACATTGTAAGCTGTCTGTGGGGAGGCGTGGATTTCTGAGCAAGCAAAGAAAGGTTCTTTTTAACTGCTATTGTCTTCTAACATTAGAAATAAACAGACTAGACTCTTGAGATAATCCTTGGGAGAAAATAGAGTAATAAAACTGTCAATCTGATGCCAAGTAATTGTTTTGCCTTCTGGATTATGGCTACGAAAAATTTGTGAGACCCTAGTGATGATTTTCGGGAACGTCCCTTCAGCTGCCTGAAAACTCCTCATAGGCTTGATTCATTGACCTTAGAATTGGATGTGGAGGTTTTAAAATATTTTTGGAGATTATTTTGTAAAAGACTTTAATGATGGCCAATTATAACATGATATTAGGTAAATGGTTTGGAACAATGTATCGTAGAATTCAAGAATATAGAAATAAGCAGAAATCATGAAATTTAGGGAAAGAATGGTGAAGGGATAATTTACTTAGAAGTAAATAGTGCAAAATGGGACAAAAATCTTCCATAACTCAAGGATAAGGTGACCTGATAGGGCCAAGGACAAGCAAAAGAAAGGAAATATTGATTAAAGTAGTTACTGGTGGTGAGCTTTGGGACATTCTTCAAGTACATTTACTTCTGTGATCCAATGCCATTGCAGATACAAAGGACACCGTGCTATGTCTGTGAATCATTCATGAAGTGACGTTAAAATGTTCTCTTTAATTAGTGATGACAACCAGCTGGCCAGTTTAAGGGCCTCGGTGGACCGGATTAGATGAAGTCCACCAGGGAGAGAGTTCAGTGACCCAGCACATGGGAGTAAGTCCTCCCATCTCATCAGAGCTTCAGTGAGTGTAAACTCTATGTCTGAGCTGGCTGGAAAAAACAAAAGCCAAAAAGCAAAAAAAAGGCCTTTTGACTTTAAGAAGAGACTTTTTAAAAGTGGGCATAATTGAAGCAATGCATTTTCTAGGAGAAATTCTAGGAGAATGAGACATAAAGGAAATTGACTCCATGGAAAGCAAAGACCTTTTTATATTAAAAAGAAAGAAATGAAAAACAGTGTGCCTGACTCTCCGAGGGAGCCAGAAAATGTACTTTTCTAGGGAGTAGAATAGGGACTATGTTTTCCAAATTCTGTGTTTTTTTCCTAGGATGCCAGCGCTCACACAGAGGATCTCTAGGCCCAAATTGATGGTACCTGCATTGTGCCAGTTAAAAACGGCATGGCCTCTTTGGAAGACAACTTAGCAGTTTCTTTGTGAGACCCTAGTGATGATTTTCGGGAATGTCCCTTCAGCTGCCTATGACCTCTTACCATATGACCCAGTGTTTATGGTCCTAAGTATCTACCCAAATGGACTGAAAATCCACATCCACACAGACCTGCACACGAATATTTATAGCGGCTTTATTCATAATGGCCACACTTAGAGGCAACCAAAATGTTCTTCAATAGGTGAATGGATAAACAAATTTTGATACATCCACACAATGGGATATTATGCAGCAATAAAAATAGAGCTATCAAGCCATGAAAAGACATGGAGGACACTTGGGTGCATATTGTTAGGTTAAAGAAGACTGTCTGAAAAGGCTACATACTGTAAGATTACATCTATATGATGTTCTGGAAAAAGACAAAACTATAGAGACAGTAAAAAGATCAGTGGTGGCCAGAATTCAAGGAGGGGGTGCTGTGAATAGTGGAGAACAAGGGATTTTTTATAGCAGTGAATCTATTCTGTTGGATAATGTAATGGCATTTGCCAAAACCCATAAAACTACACAACACAGAGACTGAATCATAATGTAACTGATGGGCTTTACTTAATAGTAATATAGGAGTATTGGTTCATCCATAGTAACTGATGCAAGATGTTAATAATAGAGAAGACTTGGTTGGGGGACAGGGGACAGAGGGGAAATCTCTGTATGTTTTGCTCAATTTCTCTATAAACCTTTAATTACCCTAAAAAAATAAAGTCTATTAAAAAAAAACTTTGATAACCTACTAGACTCAGGAGTAGAGATGAGAGAGGGCACTGGGGATCAATCGAAGGAAGAGAATATCACCTCCTTCTTCAAACAGTATATTAAAGTGTCCAACATGATCCAAAGCACACTTTCTAATTAATGTTAGAAAAACACCAGCCTCTGAGGCTGGAAGAAATCAGCTCTCCCCGATTGGGATATGAACCAAAGGTCAGTTGCATTTCTTGGCCCAAATATTGAAGCAGAGGAATACAGTCTCTTTGATGATGTATTAGCGCCTGATTTTTTGACAGAAAGTTATTTGCAAGATGGGCTATGACCTGAGTTATAGAACAGACCATTAAAACTTCCAAAGAGGATTTTTATTATATTCACAGTGCTGGTCAATGTCAGTGAAGGGCAAGTAAGATTTCTGTTCTAGTGAGAAACAGCTGTGCCAGGCTATGACTCCGTGTGCCATCAGAGCATCCCACGTTTAGAAGTTGTTTTCCTACGAGTCAGGATGAGTTGCCCTGTGATAAGTACCTACATTTGCCCAAACTATTCTTCAGGCTGGTGTTGAGCCTGAATTTTATGCCCAGACAGGAGACTTGTTTGTTCTTTCTAAGCATTGAGGACAAACATCAGGGCACAGAACAATCTTTTAAAATATTGAAATCTGGTCATTTAATTCTCCTGCTTCAAACCTTCAAAGCTTCCCAGTGCTCTTAAAGTAATGTTCAACATTTTCAAAGAGGCTCTAAGGTCATACAAGTGTCTGCTTTGTATCTACCAGCTTTGTCTTCTGCCACCATGCTTTGCTCACAGTGCACCAGGGACAGTGACCTTCTCAATGTTCCTTGAATTGTATAAGCTGCTCGTCCGTTCTGGAGCTTCTTTCCCTGGCACACCTCTCCCTCTATACTTACGTGACCAATTTCCTCTCATTTTTCAGGTCTTAGATTAACCTTGCCTGACATCTCCAAAGATGGGGGGCCTGGGGCTTTATTATAGCACCTTGTACATTTTTACAACCACCATCATGGTTGTAATTATTCAACTATTTTCTTCTTTATTGGACCGCAGACCCCACGAGGTTAGGAGTCGTCTCTGTCCCAGACACTGCTCTAACTTCTGTTCCTTGCTTAGCATCTGGCACAAATTAGGTGGCTAGGAAATACTTTCTGATGACTGAATGATTTGTAACCATGAGTTTAGTCATTTTAGTTTCATGCTGAGATTGTTGTATAATGAAACTGCATTGCTGGAAGATCCTTTAAGGCAAAATATTTTAAGCTTAACAAAGGGGATTTTTTTTTTAATGTAAAAAGGCAACAGCAGGATTCTAGCAGAAATAAAATTGCAAGAAAAATGCAGTCCTCATGCTTCAGAGAGTAAACCAATCACCATTTCAGGGGATGTTGAAAGATGTTTTCCTCTTGCCTCATCCATCAAAGTATTATAGTTGGCAGACTTCTTTATGAATTCACTTTTCTTCCTCTGAATGATTTTGGATGTGGCCTCGTACATTTCTCAGTGACACTGCAATGGCAGAACATCAGAATATTCCAAAAAGAGAGATGTCTGTGTCCACAACTCAGTGTGAAAGGTGACTATCCAAAGGGTACCACTTTCTCAGAGTAAGTGTGGCCTACTACCCCTGAAAGCTGAAGGAAGCTTGTGGCAAGGTTGATTCATTAAGGTTCATATCTAGTGCTACTTAAGCCCTTTAGAGTTCTAAGGAGGAGAGACTCTGTTCTTAAAGTCAATAAAGGCAGCGCTGTTCCAACTCCCGAAGAAGATCTCAGAGATGTTTGTCATCTCCCAGCTCAGAGAGCCAAGCCTCCTCTTCGTGAAGAGGGAGAGAACTTTCTTACTATCGTAGAATTCAGGATCTTTTTTTTTTTTTTTTAAGATTTTATTTGTTCATTTGAGAGAGAGAGGGAGAGCATGATAGGGGGAGGGAGCAGAAGGAAAGGGAGAAGCAGACTCCCTGCTGAGGAGGGAGCCAGACAGGGGCTCAATCCTAGGACCCAGAGATCTTGTCCTGAGCCACAGGCAGACCCTTAACCATTTGAGCCACCCAGATGCCCCAAATTCAGGATCTTGACAATATTTGTGATTAGCTCCTCTGAGACTTAAGCGTGAATGAAGAGACATGATATAGATTATGGAATTTGATATGCTTATAAATATACAATATATTAGTGTTTATTAATGTATTAACATTAGGTAGAGATCTTTCTAACATGAACCTGATGTTCTTATTTAGTAAATTCAATACCATGAAAATAATCCATTTTTCCTCGAACACTGGGGAATTTCCTATGTCTCCCTGCTGTGAATATTAGTTTTTATTTTCTAGAATTATGATTGCAAATACAGAAACTATGAAAGATTGGAATAAATGTTTACAGACCCAAAGACAGAATCTGCAAATTTTATTTCTTGGAATTATAATTACTAGTACGACTTTATTTTCTCTTAACTTGTTCCTTCCCACTAAAATTATATGCCAAGAAAATTCTAACTGAGTAAGTCATCTAATTTGAGGACTTCCATTTTTGGGAATACTTGTAATAAATTTAAGAGATGTAATAATTAATAAATCTTTATTTCTCCTACAGTATTCCTCAGGGATGACACTTGTTTGGTCTAAACTTAGATAGGGGAGAAAAACCCTCAAACCAAATTAATCTGATTTTTTGATGTCTAGGAATCAAGAGTTTTTAAAGAGTTTGAGAGGCAAGTTGTAAATAGATTTGTGTGTGTCCGTATGTGTGATTCTTTCATCTAAACAACTCCCTATGGAGGAATAACTTTTATTAATGCTTTACTTTGATTGACTGCCTACACCAATGTACTTCTAGAAAGATAAAACTGTCCTATTGTTGCCAATAACGAGAGCATTGCAAGTAGAAGGCAAATTGCATGAATAAAGGTGGAAAAAGAGAAGGGAAACTAAATGGTTTTCCTTATTTCCTGCCTGGGAAAGACAGATTTGCTTGTAGGCGACATGTGCAAAAATGATGACCTATGCAAAACACTAGTATTCCATAAATATGGAAGCTAACATTGTGGGCCTACTATGTGCCTTATATTACATATACCTGTATTTCATTCCGTCTTTATGGTAGACTTGTGAAGTAAATGCTATTATCTACATTTTATAGAAGTTAAAGTTACTGCCATAGTATATGTGATCAGTAGTGAACACATCTCTTTGACTCCAAATTTATGGCTTTCTTATTATACTGATCATATATCACATAAAAATAATGAGATTTTTGCGCATATTTAAGATTGAAACAGCTAAGGAAAATGCCTGTCTAGATCTTGGTTTCTAGTGAAGGAAAAATATAATCCCTTCCTGAGAATTGATCATCACAAGCCCGCCCACAGGTGGGTTTAAAAACCTCAAACCAAAAATTTTACTTAAAGTCATCTCAGATTTGACCCCCAGGTTAAATAAGTAAGTAAGTAAGTAAGTAAATAAATAAATAAATAAAAGTAAAAATACAAATCACAAAATATACAAGGAAGTGAGACACCATGAGCGAGAACAAGAACAACCAGAATCGAATCTGCAAAACTTCAGGTATTGAAATTATCAGACTGAGAACATAAAGTAAGTATATTTTGTATGATATGATATTTAAAAGATACTCATCAAAATCTGTGCAAACATCAAGACACTATAAAAATGGCAAAAAATTCTGTCAAAGGAACAATGGGGAATTTCTAGGAACAAAACCATTACAATTAAAATTAAAGAACTGCTGGATCTAAACAGAGGTTTAGAAACAGCTAGAGAAAGAATCAAGAAAATTCAATATAGTTCTGAAAAAGTTTTCTGTAATTCAACCTGGAAAGAAAAAGAAAGTAGTTAATCAATTTGGAACATAGAGTGATAACTTCTAATATATATCTAATACCAGAAGGAAATAATAGAGAAAAATGGGGGAAAAAAGAAATATTTGAAGAGATGATAGCTGAGAACTTAAAAAGTTGTTAAAAGACATCAAGCCTCAAATACGCGATTGCCAGCAGGGCAAATAAAATCCACATCAAGTGGAGAGTGGGATGACAAAGAAAACATCTGAAATGTGTGGAGAGAAAAGGTTGGTCACCTCAACAGAAAAGCAGTTGGACAGAGGGTTAGGGCTCAGTGACAAAAAATGAAAAATGACTGTAATATTATCTTCAATATGCTGAGAAAAAAAAAAGCAAACCTGAATTTAGAATTCTAAGAATTGGAACTCTAAACTGAAAGAAACTACTTTTCAATAACAAGAACACAATACATTTTCAATCAAATTAAAAATTGAGTTTATCACACTAGTCACTGGTAAAGAAAAATTCTAAAGAATGTGCTTTAGGTAGAAAGAAAATAATCCCAGCTGGAGGATCTGAAATCTGGACATGAATGGCCAGGGGGAAAGTGGTAAATATGGGGTGAATCTAACAAACTCTAACTTCATAAAATAATTACTTCCAATTTGTGGTAAAGCAAGATGAAACCAAAATATTGGACAAAACTAAAATATAAATTAGAAGGGGATGACTAGAGTTACATTGTTCAAAGAGCCTTGGATTTTTTAGGAAATGGGAAAAGCTTGACCTTAAATGTAGCAAGAATTCATGTTACAAAACCTAGGATAGAGAGTATGTAATTTGCAAACTAATAGAGAACACAAAGAAGAGTGAAAAAATGAAAAGAGTAATTACTTTAAAGTAATTTATGATGTACAGACATTTATAAAGTAACTTATAAGGTAAATTTATAAAATAATTTGTAATTAATCCCTCAATCATAAGGCTAGAGCGATGGTTTTCAACCAGGGATGATTTTGGCAACACTTGGAGACATTTTTGATTGTCACATGTGGGGGATGGGGACAGAGCAGAGGCCAGGGTTACCACAGGACAGGCCCCTATAACAAAGAATTACCCAGTCCCAAATACCAAAAGCGGTGAGGTTCAGAAATCCTGGAATAGGGAAAGATTGGAAGTAAAAGAGTTAAAGAAGATGTCCAAACATGTCAGTCATGATTGGTTTGTTGTGCTGTCAAACTACGCCAGAATCCCAGTGGCTTAAAACAAAAACATGCATTTGTCACTCATGCCTATTGCCCTCACTTGGGTTTCTGCTCCATGTCTCCCGCCTTCAAAGCCTGGGATGACGAACAGTCATTCCCTTGAACTGGGCTAATCATAATAATAGCCGAGGGTCGAACGCCAGCAATTTTATATTCCTTGAAAGTGAGGCACTTTGTTTCCATCTACAGATCATTCGTTGGAATTTGTCCCATAACTCAACAAACCACAAAGGGTCCAGAAAGTACGGTCCTAATCTGTGCCCAAAAGGGAGGAGAACAGAAGCATTTGGCAAGCCAGAAGAATGACTACCACATCAGGCAAATATGACCCAAAGAAGGCTACCATAGCCAGATTAGCATCAAATAAAACAGCTTTGAGACAAAAGCATTCCTAGAAATAAAGAGTCCCTTCACAATGAGAAAATAATTCAATTCACTTAAAGCCATAACAATTCTAAATTTGTATTCACCCAATAACACAGCCTCAAGAGAAACAGAGCAGAACTTGACAGTCTACAAGAAGAAGAAGGAGAAGGGGAGGAAGAAGAAGAAGAGGAAGAGGAAGGGGGGGAGAAGAAGGAGGAGAAGAAGAATCCATCAACGAGGCTTCTGAGAAGGGGTTTACGTAGTAACAATGAAATTTTCAGGTTCTGCAGGAAGATAGATCAAGTACAGATCTACACGGGTTTTGCCCCAGACCTCTTTAGGGACTACTGGTCATTCTAATCTGAATGAGCTTTTTCCTTCTCTCAGGAGACATGCCCATCTCCTATAATTGAAAGTTAAAATGTAAGATCGTTTTACTCCTCTGCTCAAAACACTCCAGTGACTTCCTATATCACTCGGAGTAAAAGGAAATGTCTTTATAATGACCGTTAGGGTCCTTCACAATCTGACTTTCCTCCCACTCACCTTTCTGATCTAATCTAATACTCTGTTCCTAGCTCACATCGCTCCAATTATACTAGCCCCTTCGGTTCCTTGAAAACACTAGTTACACACTGTTATGGACTGAATTATGTCCCTCCCCCCCTTTTCCTAAATTATTATGTTGGAATCCTAACCCCCAATACCTCAGAATGTGACTGTATATAGAGACACAACCTTTGAAAAACTGATCGATTTAAACCGATCCAATTGGACTGGTGTCTTTGTAAGAAGAGAATATTAGGATAACAGAGAGACACAAGGGGCAGGCATGCACAGAGGGACAGCCACATGAAGAAGTAGGAAGGTGGCAATATGCATGCCAAGGACAGAGACCTCAGAAGAAACCAACCGTGCAGGATCTTGATCTTGGCCATCTAGGCTCCAGAAGTGTGAGAAAGTTTCTTCCGTTTAAGCACCCAGCCTGTGGTATTTTTTATGGCAGCCCTAGCAAATAAATAGACATAATCACCCCCAGGGCCTTTGAATGTGTTCTCTCTGCCCAGAACACTCTTTCCACAAATACACGCAGGTCTCATTTTCTTACTAACTTCAGGTGTGCCTTTATACAAATATCAGCTCAGCAAGGCCTTCCCTGGCACCCTACGTACCCACGGTGAAACCTGCCCCTCCCAGCACTCGCTATACCTGCTGTTTTCTCTGCACAGCACGTCTCACCACTTACCTTTCATAGATCTTACCCTTTTTATTGTTCTCTGTGTCCTGTTACTGGAGTGTGAGCTCCATGGGGTAAGATCTTTGTCTATTTCATTTCCTTCTTTATTCTCAGAGCCAGAAGAGTGCTTATCACAAAGTAGGCATGCAATGAACATTTATCAAGTACATTTTAACAAATTACTCTCAGTAATCCAAATACTAAGGGTTTAAATGACTTACTTTTAAAGGAGAGGGCAGGCATCCCTTACAGAGAAAAGCAAGCTCACTGGCAAGGAGATCCACGGCCTGCCGAGGCAGGTGAGCTCACGGCAGAGTGAACGCAGGGCTCATCGTAATTTCACCCAGAAAGCAAAGCAAACGTGCCAGTTGCAGAACTTCTCTGGGGTTTCAACATTCAGTCAATAATTTTGAGAGTTAGGGGAAAAAATGGTTTCCCTTTGCCCAGGGTGGCATTAGCGGATATAAAATTGTCTCATTAACGAGCAGTTTCTTCTACTTCCATTTTTTTTTTTAGAAAGTAGAACTTCCGTTGTTTAATTCAGAGGATAGATATTTAATAATAGCCTGTGCTGTAAAGGAGAATAGTACTCTGCCTGTTTGTGTGTACAACTAGTTGGACTCACTTCAAGTTTAAGGTACTGAAATGTTTTGGGGAGCCAGGCTGGCTCAGTCGGTGGAACATTTGACTCCTGATCTCAAGGTTGTGAGTCTAAGCCCCACATTGGGTGCAGAGATTACTTAAAAGAAAATCTTTAAAAAAAAAAAAAAAAAAGTTGTACTGAAACGTTTTAATGTGAATACAGCAGGCTTTCGGGCTTTTTTGCCTTCTTGGCTCTCCTAATTTTTACTGCACTCTATAATAATAAACGTATTTGTCATCCTGGGAGAGTCTCTATTGATTTGAGTTTAAAGATACACTTCGTTTCATTCCGCACCCATGCATGACATGGGAACTCAATTGTGCGTAAAACACGTTACTTTCAACAAATAAGCAAAACGAAAATATTTTCAGATGACTTGGGTTTTGCCAGTAAGATGAAATGTGACCAGGAGTGGTTTGAACATAGTTCATCTCATGGGCATTGGGAGTAGTTACAGATCTTGACTTTGGAGTTGTTCAGAGTTGGTTTGAATCCCGCGTGACCACTTCCAAATTACTCTGGTCTAACCATGTAACCTCTTTTCTGTATTTGTGGAATTCATAATTCTGAAATGTATAAATGAGGATCCTAACACTTACCTCATCTAATTCATGCCAGGTTAGATGAGATAATGCACATAAACTATTTAGACACCTAGTACATGTGTAATAAATGTTAACTATCATTAATGTCATTATCTCATGCCTTGACTTTTATGCTTGTTTCCTCTGTGTTTCTCTAAGTTTTCACACTGGCAGGAAGGTTTCTTTAAAAATATAACAACACACAAACAATCCATAATCTTACAATGCACTCCCCTGCAGAAGGGTCTACATTAGGAAAACTCAAATCTCAGGAATCAGGCCACCTTTTCCCCTTCCTCATGAGATCTCCACAGTCACACTGTAGGGGCATTAAACTGGCAATGTGAAAAATCCTTATTACTGTAAGTTTCTCTCCAGCATCTTTGAACACAATAGAATGCAAACAAGGGATTACCAAATAAACCTATTGTTTTCTAAAATGTGTCTATTTGTTCTTTTATTTCAAGGCCAGAGAAATAAATTTGGGACAAAACAGTTCTTTGGTAACTTATTTGCCTTAATTTGATAGTTGCAGGCTCAGGAGTCATGGGCAAGCTGCACCTCTCTTCGGCATAGAAAAAAGGGCCCCTGCTTGGGAAGTCATGCTTTAAAGGGTCCTGTTTTGGCCTTCCTTTGGCCAAGCCCCTTCCCATCAAATGAAGAACTCAGGGGACCAAGTGTCTGCCCCCTTTGTAGACTACACATGATGTACGTAGGACCCCCAAATTCCCTGCTCCAATCCCCTAAGTCTGTCTTCCTTAAGCAGACCATTGACAACGTGCACACCTGTGTTCCAGGCATGGTCAAGGAGCAATGGTTTGGGGAGTGGGGGGATGGGGTGGGGGATAAAAATGCAGCTGCATGTGTAGATTGGGGTGCCTACATGTGTATATACAAGACCTCTCATCATGAAGGATAGAGCCTGGGATAAGAAATGAAGAGGAAACAAGCTGTAGCATAAAGGGCCTGGGTACAAAGGGGCTGCCATATTCTAGAATTCTAAGGAACACAAGAATTTTAATTTAAATCTAGCCTCCCACTTCTCTGAAAGGTAAGTTATCAAACATATTTCGTTTAGGACTTTGTTTCCTTGGTTTATATAACTTTTTTTCTGTGATATGATGCTTTGCTATGTGACATGGAACTCCATTTGTGCTCCTGCTCTGAATCCCACAAATGTCAGATGTAGGCTGCAGCAAAGGGCATATTACAGGGAGCCATAGATTATAGAATGTCAGAGCTGGCAATTGTCAAGATCAATATAGTGCAATCATTTCATTTTACTAGAAACAAAATTAGACTGTGTAGGGATTGACAAAAATTTACAGCTTTATAGGTTCTTTGATGAAAGACGACACAGGTGCCATGATTCAATAGATATGATGGTTAAGAATGGCTTCAACCATGTTAATTACTGTGTTTGAAATTTATCAGAAGATATTGGTATTTTATGGTATATTTTGTGCACTGAAGAATGTGTTTGGGAGCACCTGGCTGACTTGGTCAGCTAAGCATCCGACTCTTGATTTCAGTTCAGGTCATAATTTCAGGGTGGTGAGGCCAAGCCCTGTGTAGGGCTCTGTGCTGGGCATGGAACCTGCTTAAGATTCTCTCTCTCCCTCTTTCTCTGTCCCTGCCATCCCTTCCCGTGCTGCTCAATCTCTCTCTTAAAAAAAAAAAAAAAAAAAAAAAAAAGTTTGGTTAACTTTTCCTGGTGGGTGGTGGTTGAGGTATACTGGTAAATTAGAGTTCAAGCCTCCTACCTCCTCAGGTAGCCCCTTTCCACTTCTAGAAAGTTCTGGTCTAAGCCCTTAAATGAAAAGCAGACCCAAGTGGATCCTTGTATCTAGATGACCATATTATGTTCCACCTAATGCCCTCATCCTGGCCACTACTGAACACACCAGGAGCAGACACCCAACAAGGGAGCTCACTTGACTTGCCAAATACCTAGTAAACAACTGATGGGATTATTTTGCCAGACAAGGATATTGGTGACTAGTTAGACTCTCTTTTAGGAAATCTGAACGTAAAATAGAGAGGAAACTGAGGGTAGGTATGGAAACAGAAGTTAAGTGCCACACAAGAGAAAGCAGCATGGGGGCATCATGAGTAAGCAGAAGCTGAAAGGGTAGAAGCAATGAGGACAAGGAGAGAGTCCATGGAATCAAGGAGAAAAGCTGAGTCACATTAGTGGTAAAGACTGGGTGAAAATAGATTTGTGGCTCAGGTGGCATAGGGTCAGGGGTGGAAGCAAAACAATATGGTCGTTAACACTACTCAAGTTCCCAATGACTTACCAGTTCAAGACATTCCACACTTCCTGAGGCCTGCCTGACTGAAACTGATTATACCCCCCCCCCACCAAGAATGCTTGCCCTTTAGCTTCTCCTGGAGCCTAGGAACTTAACACTGATCATGAATAACATTTATTGATCCCTCACTTTTCACCAGACCAATTTCAAGAGTTTTTCAAGGATTTTCCCTTTAACCTCAGAACAATTATTTGAAGTAGTTGCACTAACCCCATTTAAAAATAAGAAAACATTGGGGCGCCTGGGTGGCACAGCGGTTAAGCGCCTGCCTTCGGCTCAGGGCGTGATCCCGGTGTTATGGGATCGAGCCCCACATCAGGCTCTTCAGCTATGAGCCTGCTTCTTCCTCTCCCACTCCCCCTGCTTGTGTTCCCTCTCTCGCTGGCTGTCTCTATCTCTGTCAAATAAATAAATAAATAAATAAATAAATAAATAAATAAATAAATAAATAAATAAATAAAATAAGAAAACCAAGGCAAGAAAGGTTAAATCGGTTGCCCAAGGTCACATAGTAATCAAACAGGGAACAGAACTTGGAAGTCAAATGTAGGTAGTATGATTTAGAGCCCAAGCTCAAATCAACCATACAATACCACCTCTGTATGTTTGAGACTTGTTTTCTGTCTTCCCTGCGTTTATTATTATTTCACCGCTCACCCCCTGCATGCCGTATTCTCGAGTAGGTTTATGTTCTTTGCAACGCAGAGTTCCTAAGTAATCCAGTTCTCGGCAGCAACAGACCGGCCGTTTCAATCACTAGGCAATTAATTTTAGCTTTCTTTTCAGGGGCATGTAGTCAGAGGGTTTTTGCTGATTCTGCTGTGCACACAGCAGGCCAGCTCCTTGGAATATAACGTTCTCTTTGACCTGCTCCTAGGAAGAGAGGTCCTCTAAAATGGCACATCCTGTCCTAAGCTCAGCTAAATTGTAGTCTGTCTCCTCCCCTAGACTGAGAAATCCCGAGAGCGCTAATTGTTCTTTTCTTTTCCTTTTTGTCTCTGGTAGGTCTCACAGTGTCTGGGATAAAGACGCTCCAAAACAGGTCAGTAAATGAACATAGTACCTTCTTATTTGTACTCTGGACTGCAGATGTTCATTCACGCTCTGTTCTAGCCTACCTTGGGAACAAGCCAACTTGGTCAGTAGAGAATATATACCTAATCCAAGGTGGCTTTCAACTCAGAATGGTAATATGTAGGCATTTAAGAAAATTAACTTTGGTATTAGAGACAGAAGGCCAGACCAATAATTTTGTATTAGGCTATATGTACCTGAGTTAATAGTATATAATTAAAAAATAAGACTTTATTTGTATAGCACTTTATAGAGTGAAAAACATTTACATTGAAATGGTCTCATTTCATGCTCGCGGTATACCTTTCAAGACTTATTATTCTGGTCTTGAAGTCTGCGCCTGTGCTAAACTGTGTGGGCAGCCATGTGGGTCAGTGGGGTCTTCTCCGCTGTTGCAGTTCTATGGGACTCTCCACTCTGGGCTCCTGGGTGGCGCTGCCTAGGAAACCCCAGGATTGGGGTGGGATGGGATTATGATGGAGGAGTTCTTCCTCAGCTCCGTCTGTGATCAAGCCTCTGAGAATGAGGGGGGTAGGTGATGGTTTGTCCCCTGGGGGTCGCCCTGCTTCTTGTCACCAATCTGCCAGTCTCCTCCAACCCATCACACACCTAACTGTGATGGAGATTGAGAAAGTATTTTTCTAAAGGATCAAATTTCAGAGGAAATGGTATCTCTCTCTAAGGGGAGTGAACCAGGGAAAACTTTCTCTCTCCTGATCTCATTCATCTCTGCCCTTCTCCTTTCTATGCTGCCTTTCCCTTCAATCCCTTTTCTCTAGTCCTCCATAGCTGTCCTTGATAATCTCCATTACTCTCCATGTAGAGATGCTCCCACCACCATTTCTCCCTTCCTAAACCTTAGTCCAATTATCAATTTGAGGTTCTGCTCTGCTCAGTCATTCATTATTCAGAGGGGAGACTATGGGCCATAGTCCTGCAAATGATGATGGCCAGAAGCTCTCCAAATCCACTGTAGTCTCCCCCCCAGCGATAGCCAGGCCAGTCTCCTCACAGGTTTAGCTGGGATGCTGGCTCACACTGCCACAGCCAAAACTTTCTTTGTGATAATACACTCAAATTTCATTTGCACGAAGTACAGTCATCCTACCCCCTCGAGAACAATAAACTCGAGCATTGTTGTAAGGGCCTTAGAGTCTTTTCTGGGCTCGGATCAGGTTACCAGAACCTCTACTAGGTACAAATCTGTTTCTTTTTGCTGTCGAAGAAGGATAAACCACTTCTGATTAATTTTTAAAAATTTCAAATGCTTTCTTCCTCCACACCAAACCCAGTTCCCGTTTCCCAAGGGAGTGGGGTTAATTGATCCTAGCACAGTGTAAGAAAATGGAACTTTAGAGAAATTAAGTGAATTACCAAGCAATGGCAGATGCACGCCCTGCAATGTCTCACTCATAAATATTAATTGTATACTTTGCAAGAGATTTACTGGCAGCTCTGAGGAAACTTGTGATGGTAAATTATTGAATCTATTTGTTGATCTCATTTTCCATATTTCCTTCATTTCCTTTCCAGCTCCCTCTTTAAAAACAACAACAACAACAACAACAACAACAAAACAGTGTTAAATACATTCAAAAGCTCTTGATTTATAATGATCCAAGATATAAAGCTTTGTCTCTTACATTGACAAAGTAGAAATTTCTGAAGGCAAGAAGGAAAAGGTTAAATATTCTTTATGTCATAACTTCTTTCCAGATCCCCCAGAGTTAATGCTCATAGCACCTATATTCTGCTTGATTATCCTCTTCCCCAACCCTGGACCTTACACACATTAGGAACTCAAGAGAGTCTCTTAGAATTCTGTGTACGATTTTATTGAGAATGTTTAAGTAAAATCATCCCAGAAGTCTGATCCTTGCCAATAGTATTCATGCCAGGTCAACTCCCCACCAACAAATTCTGCTCTGCTGTTGAGATTTTTTTTTTTTAATCAAATTATGTGAAAGTTAATGTGTTTACCAAAATGGAAGGATCTGAAAAATATTCTTTCCCTTTATTTCTGAGTACCATTTCTGGCAGAAAAAATGATTCTGGCTCATTATTCTCTAAGCAGTGACTTGCTTAGGGAGATGTGTACTTCTCCCCCTTCCTCACTTAGCTTTTCTCATCAAGCCTAAAGACTGAGGAGTTTAAAAAAACAAAACAAAACAAAACAAAACCATCTCTTCCTCATTTTGCCTCCTTCTAAAAATCTCATTTCACCTTTGTGCAGTCTCTTCTCCCTACCATATTTTGCTTTCTCTCTCTCTTTTGGTCTCTCTCTCGCTTTCTGTCTCTCCCATATTTAATATACACCTGCAGAAAGTGGAATTTCCTTCGGCAAATGCTTATTACATATGTTTTAACAACTGCTTGATGTGCCAGGAATTGGTCTTTTCACTTCTGCCAGTAGCTAAGCATCCCTGGAACATATTTTCAGATTTTCAAGGAAAGAAGCCCTGTTTTCAAGTTAAGGATAATGAGCTCCCCTCCCTTTTTCAGATTGGTGGGTATGCCACAGGGTGGGTCTGACCTAGGGTCTTTCCAGTAGCCATGAATAAATGTGACAGGCACTCCAAGGCATTACTTTCAAGTCAGGGAATTGTAGAGGAAGGCGTGCTACATAGCAAGAACGTGGACTCTGAGTAAACACCTGCATAGGATGGACCATGGAAGGCAAATAAACCCACTAAGACCTTCATAGAATGAGGCCTGATTCCCACTGTAAGGGACAAAGTCACTCCTTATTCTTCCGCGCTTCTGCCACTGCTCCCCTCCCCACAGAGACCAAGGACAGCACAGTGGACTAGAGGGGCAGTGAATGGGGAAGCTGAGCAAATGGGGACCAGCCAGAGACTCTTCCTGCTAGTCTGTGGGTTTTTGAGCCTGAGTTAGGAACGTGTCAGGTGATCCAGAAAAACTTTGTATCAGTTGAGAGATTGAGACTTGATATGATAGGACTAGCTTTTTTTAATATCTAAAGATGATACGTTTATTATTTCCTGAAAACCATCGGAGATGCTATGAAATCTGTCCAGGAAATTGCCCAGAGAGAATGAAAAAAAGGCAAACATGAGAAAGAGTAAAGATTCCTTTTTTTTCCCTCTTCACACAAACTGTGCCCAATTTATTCCGTAAATTAGTTATATGTTCCATGAATAAATTTTGGGCAAAAACTTTTTATCAATTTATTTTACTTCGGTTGAGAAGCCCACATCACCAGATCCCCGTCAGCAATATTAACCTTAAATAAACAAAAGAAATTCTGAATAACTTGGGCGAGAAGGAATTGTTGCTGATTTAAATAATGAAGATTTAAATATCCTCTATGAGCTTTTCTAGCATTTGCTCAAGATGCTTATGAGCTCCTTTTGGTTAAGCAGTACTTCAAATAAAAATGCTCTCTGACACTGGGAGTACAGCTTGGAGCAATTCAAGTAATGCCTCATAGCCTTGGTCCTTGCTAGAATTTTACTTTACATAACACAACGCATTGTTGAGAATTATGAAGAAGTTCATTATCTTCCTTTGAGTAGGAATGCAGGAGAACTATTTATTTCAAGTATTATCTTAGATAATGTGTAATGTTCTCTTAGACTAGCTAACTTTGGTCTGGCTATGTGCCTGAGTGTAGTTAATACACATGGGCTTTGAGGAAATTTTACTGTGGTGAGTTGAATAATTTCTTGAGGATGGATATTCCATTTCTTCCAGTTGTGTAATAATTTTGATATTTACTCCTTGGGGACTGTTCTGAGATAGTCTAAACTCTTAACCTATAGTGTGCCAAACTGTAGACGAGGCACCTGTGCAGTAAATTAAGCCCCCAAGCAATGAAGTGTTGGGGCTTCTGTGATAGCAACGGAAATGTCATGAAACAGAGAATATGCACACATTGAGAATGTCAGCCCCACCCCATGTGATTGCCAAGAGTTAGATGCATTTTTCTCTCCAGAAGAAATTAGACTGGTAATCTCCAAATAGAGGAAGAAATGTGTAGCAAATGGTAGTTGGTTTCTTCTTTCTTCTCATATCCCATATGGCTAAAGAATATCCAAAGGATTAAGTAGAAAATATAACATCTAAGATTTAGATTAGACAAAATAAGAAAAACTTTCAATAAGGATTGCTAAGAGAGTGTGGATTCCCTTGGACCAGTTCTGTAGCAAAGGCAGTACCCTGGTTTTGATGTTGAGATATATGTCACTGAGGGCAAGTGACTGAGCTCTAGGGGTTCATCCAGCGCCCTGAGCTGCATTCCCCATGTTCCTGTATTTCACAAACATTTCAGTTCAGCGTGGAGAGAGGCCTGTGAAATGCTGGCCTCCTCCTATGTTGCCTTCCGCCTGTGGGTTTCCAGAGCATCAAACAATAATTCCACTTTAATTTAAACTAGAACCTAGGCTTAAATGTTTTCAAACTCAACTGCTTTTCCTAAAAAAAAAAAAAAAAATCATAACTTTGACATTCAAAAATAAAATCAAGAGTCTTATTTATAACCAACTGTTTAAAAATCAGCAAGCATTTTACTCATTTCCATGTGGGAACAAGGCACCTATTTGTAAAAAGCTTGGGAATAGGCAGGCATACCCTTGTGGAGATGCTCCTGGAACCCACCATTTTGGAAGTTTCAAATGCTCATGTCATTAAATAGGGTATTCCTATCAAATTGTGTGGTTGGTGCGTAAAAATCTAACACCTTGCCACTCAAGCAATCATAAGGAAATCTAATCTGTGCTCCCAGTTGAGTGACTCAGTGAAATCATATATGATGAGCTTATTATCCTAAGAAATACAAAGCAGAAAAATGCAAGTTTCTATCATTGTTGTGCAGGCAAACTCTTTAGGAAAAATGATGATGACAGATTCAGTGAATCTGTGATAGTTATAGTTTCAATATTAACCTACATATTTATATAATCTATGGGCATAAAACCATAATAAACATACTTCTATGAAAACATCATTTATCTTGAAAGTTCCTTATTATAATCTTCTTAGAATTATCCAACCATTTAATGCATTATTTAATATCTATTAAAAAGAAAAATCATTCACCTTAGAAGACAAAGTATAGAATTACTTTTCTCCAAAAATATTTTCTGTAATCAAAAACAAAGCTTTTCTTCCTTTGACTCTCCATTTCTTCCCACCAATTCATGCTACCAGCAATTTTCTTCTTGTATTTTTATTGTCATCTTAAAAGAATTTATAGGTTACAACTATGTCCCTCTGAGTCTTCGACGATCTAAGTTTAGCTTTCCTGGGCTCTTAATACGTCATCCTGTCTAATGGCTGAGTCATTCCAGGTTGTCCTCCTTTGCATCTCCATGTGGTTGTTATTACACATGTTGGACAAGTTGTTGGGAGCTGAGGAGCACGTGATGGCCTTTGTGCAATCAGTCCCAACCCGTGTCTCCTCTTATACCTCAGATTAGATAGAATCTACTAGGCTCTGTGTGGCCTCATAGCAGGGCAAGGACAGAAAGAGCCTCTTCTATCACTGGGTTTGGCTTAATGGGGCAGTGGCCCATTAAGGAGGAGGAGACCCAGTGCTTTCTCTCCCATGGCATCCTTCAGGGAACCTTCTCCTAATGCGTCACCAGCAACCAAGCAGAAAGGTAGGTGCTGAGAGCTTTCGTTTGATCCTAAATCCAGGGCTTCTTCTGTAGGTAAATCCAGGGCTCTGGTCTGTTTGTTATCACAGCAGCCTCACTGTATCGTAGCCATGCTGTGAATGAGGCAAAGGTGCCATCACAAATATTTGAAAAAGTAAAGATGAATACCTTAGGAATTCTGGAATCCCCTACATGTGGCATTTGAAAATAGATCCAAATTCTCTAAGCTCTGTCTGGACCCTTCTATAAGGAAGCGGTAGAAATAGTCACAGCAGCAGTGGTGTGCTAGCGAGTGTTTAACAACAGGCTCTCAGAAAAAAAATTATGCACTTATATATGCACAAAGTGCATTATAAGTTTTACTGATAGAAAGGATGTGTAGCACACAGTTGACAAATAATAATCAAATATACAGTACCCTTTATTGTAAATTCATACAGCCAATTGATACTCACAGATTGATGTGGTTGAATTTTGCTAAACTCTATTTGTATGTGGCCAACCCATGGTTGTAATTGATGAATGAGTATAGTTCTAAAATGAGGGACGGTTAATATTTTTTTTTTTACATTAATGAGTAAGACTGAAGTGAAAGTGAAACCATGAAGAGGTGTCAGAACTTCATCAGTGTATCAATGATGTCAGAAACTTTTTGCTTCAAATCCTGGGAGAATAATCCTCAATTTTTTGTGCTACTCATGTTGTAATGGCGATAAACACTTACAAGTTTAATCTGCATTGTTAACATTTTCTCCATTACTTCTCATGACGACACAATCAAAAGAGGAATAAATCAGGCTCTGACTGGTAACCACCATGATCAATTTAAAGCTACCAACACAGTATTACTGATTGCAGAGCTGAAGAGGCGCGGAGTCGCACATCATCATGTATTCTTCCTGCCGTAAAAATAGAACACGTGGTAATAACCTCAAAGGCATAAATAATAGAAAAATGTAGTACAACACTTAGGATGTGATGAGTTTGGGGGTGTTTGCTAAGTTTCCTTTTAATATGATTCATTTAATATGTAAGTTTGCATGATGTAATTTTTAAGAATGGCTTTGTTTAACAGCTGGCTCACAAAATCCCTGAAAAGTTACTAGTCAGCTCTTGTAACCAGCACAAGTGGGCTCCAGAGTACCATGGACCACACCTCAGAGGTATTAAAACATTATAATGATGGGAAATTAGAGCTGGAATGGATCTTATCCATTGTTGCTGGTGAGTGTGGACTCTGATGTGCCATGGTTTGTAGAGGAGACTCTATCAGCACAGTAAGTTCTGGTCTGGTTCCCAGATTCCTGGCGTTATGAATCACTGAGATAGCATATCTAGTACAAATTGGCCCCTTTCATGGGGAAGCTTGGCAGGGAGGTGGCAGTTCTTGATAAAGGCCAGGCCAACTCCTGTGTCTGTTTGCCATACTCCATGTTTTGTGCACGTGTGGGGGGGAAGGTGCAGCAAAGAAAAAGGCACATGTTGGGAAGTCATATCTTACCACCCAGGACTCTAAACCCTAAGGCAATCTGGAGCTTTGGGAATGTCTGGGTTCCTCCAGGAGAAAGATTTTCTCTCTATATTCAGAAGCAATCAGAGGGAGTAAGCATGGAAATGGTAAAGATTTAGGAAAGAAATGAAGTTTCAATATTGTGATTATGCAGAATGGGAGAAGGAAAAGTTAAAATCATCAACTCCAGCTGGGACTAGAATCATAATAGCTCAGAACAGTTAACATCTACTGTTTCACTGCATATTTATAATATGCTAAGCACTTTACATGCATAATTTCACTTAAACTTCACCACGACCATATAAAATAGATATTATTTTTCTTGCCATTTTTCAGATAGGGAAATTGGTTGAGGTAGCCACACAAAATAATACAGATAGAAATGGGCAGAGTTGGAATTGATAGAAATCACAAACCTTTGAATGATGAATATATGCAATTGTATGATATTCTCCATCAGCTGCCCATATATTGGGACCAAGAAGAATAGGGTTGGGTTTTAAATAGGGTTTGGTTTTACTGGTTAGATTGGACAAAAAAAACAAGGGAAGGGTGGATAGAGAGTTGTTTCTCAGTCCTCTGAAATTCTTATCTATGACGAGGATGAAAAAGGGGATTGACTTAGCTATTGGACCACCATTAAAACCCAAGGTCAAATACCACTAAGAATAACAAAGTGTTATGAGTAACCAAGATTGTGAATTCCAGGGTCCTGACACCAGGAATGAAGACTGTAAAAATAGTTCCCTCACCTTAAGCTTCTGGAACCACTTAACTATTTGTCTTAATGGAATGTGATCTTTACCCCAAAACTAGCCTGAGAGAAATAGAGGCAAATGACTGCTGGCTGTCATACTGAAGATAGGGGTTAATTAAGGAGTGGTGGTGGTATCTGTCCCTGGATGTGGAGTCATGTCTCAACAGGCTGGTCTATGACTGTCTGAAGCTCTGCTGGTAGTGGGAGTAGACAAGACAAAGTGGGAAAAAGATCTGTTGCACAATGGCCCATGGCGAGTCCTGCGTGGGTCTGCTCCACTGTTGTCCTGAGTTGATGGTTCAGATTCAGTATGGTCTTGATTTCTTGTACTACCAGCTCCACTTTCCACCTTCAAGGTGGCAAAACTACTGGCAACAATTTTCTTTCTGTTACACAGGTCATCTCTCAGCTCATTTAATGTTTAAAGATAAAGCTTATTATAACTGTTACCATGGTGGTTTTAATGGCAAGACCCAAATGCAAGTTTGAGGATGAGGATGAAGGAAAAGGGACATGCTTCCTAATATCATCTATGGCAATTTTAAAACATGACCTTAAAATACCAAGGTGGAGGTCTCTGTCTTTTCTCTAGCTACAGCTATGAGCTAGGTGGTGATCTCTGAGTCCAGGTCAGAAAGACCTGTGCTACTCCTACCTGGTCTTCTTGAGATTCCCCAGGGCCCTCCCCCTCAGAACCCAGTCTCCACGCTGTGAGATGCTCAGGCCTCATGGAGAATGACAAGCAGATGCTCTATTTATCAGTTCTAGTGCAACCAAGGCATCTTCGCCAGACAAGTGAGTGAAGAAGCCATCTTATAAATGGCTCCTCTCCTTCCATATACATCTTGTTCCAGCCACATAAGTCTTTCTGGCTAAGTCCCTAGACATTGATGGGCAGAGAAAAGCTGTCTCAACTGTGCCCTGTCCTAATTCTTGACCTACAGAATCTGGCATGTGACAAAGCATCTTCACGTTTTCGTGTGCTTTCAGAGGCAAGAGTTGCCTGCGTTGTTGGCTCCTGGAACAGTGGAGGTTCTGTGAGTCAGAGTCCCCTCATCAACTTCCAAGAAAATTGGCAGTGGCCTAACATTTCAAGTTCAAGTTGGTAGAAGAAACACAACCAAGGAATAAGGCAGTTATTATAATCCCTATAATAATGATACTAGACATCTATTTTCACTGCAGTGCTGATTTGGGGCTATTTCTGTATCTTACTCTATTGCACTTCAGTCTTTCAGTGTTTTGGGTACATAGTGTGTGGGGCTATTTCTATATCTTCTTATTCTATTTATACCTGAATCTTTGCATGTTTTGGGCGCACAGTGGCAGCAAGCATTCAGAACAGTATTATGTGCCCAATGGCAACATGAAGCACAGGCAATGATCATACTGTGGCCAAAATCAAATATGGAATAAAATGGTTCATGTCTCTGGTTGCTCCCGAGAGGTCAACAGGAATGTAATCGGTGAGATGCTTGCGCCAGTTCCTGGGATGATCAGACCCAGGCAAGCTGTACTTGAAAATTGTTCTGGGGGTAGGGGATTTCTATGACCATACTTCTAAGATGATATAACCGAAGTGAGCTCCATATTGAAAAAAATGTCCAAAGGATGACCAGTTTCTACAATTGTATCAAATATCAAAATTGTCTTTTTACATATAGCTTCCTGTTGATGTTTTACTGAATGGCTTCTGGGTTAAATTATTACTACAATGGGTTAATTATACTATATGGGTTAATTATTACTATATGCAAATTGGATTAATCTTTGGGTTAATGGGTCTGCTTGTTCAATCCAACAATTGGTCATTTCCCTCAATCTTTGGTAGCTTATTTCCTAAGAATCATTCAGCAGTTTTATTGAATGAAATGGTTGTTTTTATGTAACATTGTTATGATCTAGTACAGATACATTATTAATAATATAAGTAAATATTAAGTAATGTACAAATTAAGCATTTGCATTATCTGTAATCAAAACAAATCAAAACATTTCCAGAAATTATAATTGCTTTGCCATCCAGAGTTCTTCCTACAATTACAGAAATCAAATTTCTGGGCAGTATATTAACTTAAAAGGAAATATTGCATATTCTGGGAAAAGCCTTATTAACTGTAACTTTCTTCTAAAAACAGAGCTGGACTGGTGAAGAAGGCATGAATCTTGGTTTTCCCTCTGTTTAGAGTTCTACAGGCTGAGGGAGGGAGAAAATGTGTCCCCTCCCCTTATAAGGGATCACCATATATCTCAGTTTGCTCTAGCAGCAGTCCAATTTTATATCTGCTCTCCTGATATAATTATTAGAACCCCTTTTCACTCTCATAAGTGTTCTGGTTTGGATGATAAATTATATGGTCACCTATTCACAAGTCTAGGAGAAAAGTTCAAGCTCCCTACCTACACATACACACTTGGTCCAGACTCCCTTTATGTACATAAATCGCTGGTCATAACACAGAATCCTGTGTTCAATTTCTTCCATCATGTAAAATGGAATCCATTAAATCTATATACCCCTTGGTTTTTCACTATAAAACCAAATTACCCACAATCAAAACTCAGTTTGTTTCATTTGTATGAATCAAACACCTGTAACTTTTATGGAACATCATTTGGGATTGGTTTAAATTTTGCAAACATTTGTAATTATTAAAGGCTTAATTTAAATGCAGTACTTACTCTAAGGTGGGCTAAGTGCTATTTTCCAGGAGAATTCCTTAGTTTAACTAGATTGAAAGGTCAGATACAGTATAGAGGAAAGAACATCAGACTTGGGGTCTGGAGCTCTATGCTTAAGTTCATACTCTGCCCTCTATGTGGAGAGGGATAATACCTGACAGTTTTCCCAAGAGTGTCCCGATTTACACCTGCTATTCAGTGTAGCTGTTAAGAGTACCCATTTTCATTCTTAAAAGTGTCCTGGTTTGGAAAGTAAAGGATATGGTCACTCTATTTATAAGCCATGTAGATTCAGGCAAGTAACTAACCTTTTTGTGTCTCCATCTCTTATTTGCCTAAAAATACCCGTTCCAGAACGTTATTTTGAGAAGTGAATAAAAGTGCAAACATGAAAAAGCATTTAACAACCCAATATATTAAGCCAGTGTAACATATGAGATGAGCTTGCTATTTTTCATACTTCTGCCTAGGGTAAGCCAGATCAAGGGTCTGTAGACTTCCCATGGCTGAGCCTGATTCTTGCTCAATGCAATTGCTGCCTTTTCTCTCAGGGGCCCAGCAAGCTCAATGAGAGGGTCAGTGCCCCTTTTGTTTCATCCTGTCTGAGCCCTCCACTACATCCTATTTTCACCATACTCACCTCTGCTTCCTAACCCTTCTGCATATTCTCCCCATTTTCTGGAATATCTTCTCTTTGCCACTCCCACTGTTTACCTTCTTAGCTAACGTCCAATCTTAAATCACGTCATTTGAAAAAAGACTTCTGTTAGTATGTTTAGGAGTTTGGGGGTGCTATCTAAGATTCTGGCCGCTTAAGTGTAGGTACAAAAACAATAGGTAGGAAATGAAGTATAGTTTTATCAATTATGGAAAGCAATTATGCTACAATGCAGAGCTCTGCCCAATGGCTGGATTCGCTCTAGGCTGGAGTGGATAATTCTATTTGCTTCTCCAGATCCAAATCTTGACATTCACATGCTTAGATGTGGGAAGAGAGAGACAGGAAAAGGGAGAGAGGAAAGAAGAGAGGCTGGCCTATGGAGCTGACTCAGAGCCCACCGATTAGACGACCTGAAGTCTTCTCTCACATTTGAAATCATGAAAGGATGACAAATTCTTTCATCCCAAACTAATGATGCCCTTCTTTAACACCATTTTTACTCAGAGGCAACACTGCATAGTTTAATGAATTGTTCTCTGATTGTTTCTTGACAGTCATTTTTTAAACAGTGATGATATTATCAGCTCTTGGATATCACTGATTGGTTCTTCACTTCTTCAGTGTCTTTGAGAGAATCTAAGATGAGCTGACTCCTACTAGATAATTGTTATTGGTTGAATGATTGAGTTGCAGGCTTAAATAGCCAAAGTTTTGGGGAAGAAACTTGATCTTTTTAAATTTGTTAAGATCACATGGTGGGACCGTCCCCTAATGCTGAAAATCTCCCTGTCACTATATTGCGATAAAAGCCTCCCAGTCCTTCAGAGAGGGAGAGGTGCTGAGATCGCATCAGCAAGCACTTGCCCAACTCCTTCATGCTCCTGAAAACATCAGAACAGAGAAAGCATGGTGAACAATTCAGAAAGCCTATGGAAAAGACCAACTGCTGATCAACAAACTCATTTCCTCTTCCTCCTGTACCTGTAGCAACATTTTATTTCCCAACCTCCCTTGCAGGTAGTTGTGTCCGTGTGATTGGGTTCTAGCCAATGGAATTCCGGCAGATGCGTTGTAAGCCCACACACGGTCTCCCGCACTGGCCTTCTATACTCTTGCCCTTCTGCCGGGTCAGAATGGAAAAGACCCACAGGGAAACACCGAGAGTCCTGGACTGGAGGGCTTTCATTGGGAGTTGGTCCCTTAGTTAGTGCTTGCAGGAGAGCTACCCAAAATGGAACACTGGCATCGGATTTAAAGAGGAATAAACTTCTTTATCCTGAGTTGCTGAAATTTGAGGTTTATCTGTTGTTATTATTATTAGTAGTAGTGTGCTAGTGCCTTCTTGATCTTATCGGAATAAACAAGGATGTCTTTCCCTCACAAATTATGTCACTGACAGTTACTATAAGAATCTATTGCCTGTAAAATGTAACTTGATTTCAGAAAGGTTAAACGATGAAAAAATGTGTATCTTAAATTGATGAAATAGGATAATTCAAAGTTCCTGCATGGACTTTTTCATAACCGTTGTGTGAGTCCCATAGCGGGTGCCTTGAAGAATGGAAAAACTACTCTCTCTGATGATCAAAGCATCAGCTCTTAGAGGACGTACTGTTCATCTGCTTTATGCTCTCTCATGTCTCACACCCAGAACATTGCCTGGTACACTGCTGGAACACAGTAAAATTTGTCAAATGAGGGACTAATGTCCACATTTCAGAAACCAAATGGTAATTGATTAATTTGTGATAAGAAATCTAACTTGATCATGCTGCCTGCGGCATTCAGGTCTGTGTGAGGAGGAATCTCCCTCTGCAGTTAAGCCTCGTGGGAAAGTGAATGACAGGAGCATGGATTTAAAATGCAGAGATTTCGGGTGTCTCATGGCATCATGGTGTGACGCGGGTTAGCAGAGCTTCTAAAGCATGCGGGAGGAGAGTATGCGGAGGCAGAAACCTTCCCTTTTTATGCGGACTCCAGAAGAGCTGCCTCGAGACTGCAAAACTGAGTTTATATATTTATATGAACTGTAGTCTTCAGTGTTAAAACATCTAAAAAGCTGTTTGCTCTATTTGGTTCTAAATAATTTCAAGTGGAGGCTTTGTTTCTGATGACTGTGTTTAGGTCTCTGTGGGGATGTCTCTGTCACTGGAAGAGGGACACACACCGTATAAGAGCTTGTCCTAGTCTCACGTGCCTTGAGTTGGCTCTTTATGGCAGGGCAGTAAGCAGGGACCGTGTCTTGCCCATTGCTCTATCCCCAGCGCCCACTATAGCACCTGGCACAGAGCTGGAGCTCGATGCATATTTTATGAATAAATTTTATGTAACTATTAGTTAGAATGGCTGGAAGGATGACTCAAAGCTGAAAACCATATCAACTCCTATCTGGAACTGGAAAACAATATTAGCCCCATTTTTTGAGTTTTTTTTTTTTTATGAGCCAGACATTTTACATACACCATCTTGTCTAATATAAAAGGAAAGCACTAGCATTATTTCTAAAATAGAATTTGAGACTCAGAAGGACAAGCCATTTGCACAAAGTCACAGAGTGACAGAGCTCAGGTGTGAGCTGAGGTCTGATCTCAGATGAAGCCGTTCTTGCCCACTAGGCCTGAGAAATGGTGTGCTTTGAGCAATGGAATAGCATCATTGCTCGGACATGACACAGCTCCAGCTGTATACACTCCTACCTTCTTGGTGGAGGCGCCTGACCTCAAACCAGCAAGTCCACACCGAAGTGAATACTGTTTTTTGAGAAAAAAATAGTTCTCATTTGAGCCCTACCCTCTCGGGTACCAGCCTGTGGCATCTGCGGTACCAGGTGAGAGCGAGCACATTGACCACATGCCGTCTGTTACTTCAGCGGCTCAGGGTCTCCAGTGACTTCCAGATGCCAGTTTCTGCAGCATAGTATTATAGGCCAAGTGACCAAAACATTTGCAAGGATGTGGACTTCTTAGAGGTGCTAAAGCTACGTCTCCCTGGGAAATGAGAAGGTTGCAATGTCATCATCCTTTAAGTTATAACAAAACACTCCTAGCTTCCCTTTTCATCTGAATGAAAAATCAATACAGTTTTACCCTGTGGCAGAACAGAACGGAGACTTATATTTCAAAATAAACATCTCTGACATCCTGTTTTATGCACAGTTTATTTTGATTCAGACAGTTACAATTTGTTTTTCCTCCAGGAAGCAGAGGTGGCATGTCACCCCCTTTCTTCCTTCTCCGAGTCCTCACCATTCTTATGTTTATTCATGACAACATACTGGCCACAGATTGAAAAGATTTGCCATGTGCTGGAATAGTTCAAGATAGTTCATGTTTCAGATTGGTCAGCAAACATATCACCTCTATTTAATTCAGTGCCGGGAACTCCGCTCAGTGAGATCATTCTCAGGGGACTGATGATTTGCCAGGCATCAGTTTCTATAATAGTGCTTTATAGTCGTCTCTGCAGAAGTCATGAATGCGGTGCTCTCCATTCTCTGAGTGCTGGTTGGAAACCAGGGAAATTTTTAAATGTGGTGATTCTACCCAGAATTTTTCATGTAGGTACAAGACCAGTTAGAGTCTCTGGTTACTATGCATGCAGCAGGGGGCCCTGAAAAAACCCCAAGTGCGAAGCAGGGTACTCTCTTTTATCAGTGAAATGCTTCTACCCTAGTTTTTGGCCTAAACAATGAAGAATATAAGATGTTCTACAGAATTTAAAGCCAGTCACTTTCACACTGTTTCTCAAAAGAACATGAATAAATATCCTTAGGTGACATGGACTGTCTTTGTAATCATTGTCAATGAAAATAATGCCCTTAATATTTTCTTTAGCTCGTGTCATACCTCTGCCTATAGTGACACAGGTTTGTTACCAACCTCTCTGATGATTGCGGTGGCCTTCAGAAATCGTACCTCACATGCAATATTGAGGTAATAATGGGCATGCACTTGCAACCACAATCTCAACCTGAGTGTGCAAGCTGTGTTGTATTTCTTTATTATCCAATAAAGTCTATCCTGAGCCCCCATCTTGTCAAGTTGGTGAGAAGCTGGTCATTGTTGTAGACTGGGAAGTTTCCAGTTTATTCTAGAACAACAAAGGCAATCAAAATGACAAGAGTAACAACAACAGCAAACCCTAACTTCAAGGTGGCCCCTTTAGTTTCCTGTAAGAATATAACACCCCAAGCCTTTAAGGGCCTTAAAAGTCAATGTCTATGTGGCTTCCATGCCTCGTTTTGACAAGGGAAAGTTTTTGATGCCAAGAATTCAGTCTCATTACACACACCTATTAGTCCTTCTCCTTGAAGTGCTTACTGGGCAAGGCATGTTTTTTTTGCTTTCCGACCCTGATGTTTTTATATTGACAGGTGGTGGGTTTACTATAAAGCTAATTAAAATTGGCTTCCAGGGGCCTTTTCAATGAACTTGGAGGGGTCCTGACAATGTGTTCACATGATCGTATGTTTTGTAAAATTTTCAAATACAAAATATTTTAACCATCATCAATGAAGACCACTGTCTCCATTCTGATTTCTTCTCATGTTAGGTGTCTTTGGTATTTACTGGCATCTTGGCAGTCACACTACATGGAGTTGAGGAAATGTTTGGTTTGTATAGATCATATTCAGTGCCTTATGTATATGATTGTGTTATTGCTAGCTGTAGGCTAGTAGTGTAGGAATGGCTTCCAGGGACCCTCCTACGTATGACTCTTTCAGCATTGTGAAACAATGGTGTGGGACCAGAGGTTGGTTGTTATATATAAATATATCCTAAGGCACCGGAAATATATGGGTATTGGAGGAAAAATAAGGTTTGAAACGTTTGGAGCCAGAGGCTAGTCATGGGGAATTCTTAGTCATCAGGTATTTAATGTTGAAACAATTCCTGTTGATACCTAGTGAAGACGTTCTCTAAGAGGAAATACTTGTTGATGCATTATATAATTATAAATGTAACATATATTTTTCTTTTTAAAGTGAAAATCATGAAAACCAGTATCAGAATTTTTTGCATTTGTAGAGCAGAAACCTATAGCAGAATTTTAAATACTAAGTCCTTCTCTGTGTGAAATCACGTGTTTTATGCATCCCAATATATTAGCTCACATCTTGGAAGAGTTGAGGCATATTGTCATGAAGTAACCGGGAGTTCCAGATGAATTGGCATACAAAATTACCACCAACACAGCCAAAATCCTCAAGAAAGAAGTGGTCTAGTGACAGAACTCCTACGTGGATTCATTGATCTGTTACTAATACTAATTATATATTACTCTGTTAATGCTATAATATTTAATATATTAGTTTTATCAGTGTACATAATCATGTTTTAATCTATGTAATTGCATGTCTAATAGAAATACTATATAACTATGTAGCTCACTATAACACGGCAGCAGACTAAAAATAAGTTTTTTTATATGCCTTTGTTTCAGATTAAGAAATGTCATACGTTGTTGTCCAGAATTATTAATTATATATGAATTCAGATGCTATGGTAAGAGAGTACTCTAGTGGAAGCCAAAAATGTAACAGAGATAATTCAGGCAAAAAACAATTTGATAAAGGGGCACCTGGGTGGCACAGTCAGTTAAGCTTCCAACTCTTGGTTTTGGCTCATGTCATGATCTTAGGATGTGAGATCAAGCCCCGTGTGGGGCTCCGCACTGAGTGTGGAGTCTGGTGAAGTTTTTCTCTCCCTCTCTCTGCCCCTCCCTGCCTCACTTGTGCGCACGCTCTCTCACTCTCTCTCTCACTCTCTATGAAATAAATAAATAAACCTTTTAAAAAAAAGACAATTTGGTACAAAAAGACAAAATTTGGCATATCAAACCTCACTGCAACCAAAACTAAAGATCTGTATGGTCATCAGAGCACACAGGGATTTCAAAAACAACTTTATTGGGAAAATTCATAGACTTTGATAAATTCCATGCTTGTCCTTGTAAATTGACTTTAGCACTATTTAATTTAAAAAAAGCAGTTTTTTTCTCCTCAGAAGCACGATGCTCGTTATATTTACAGGGAATTAAACAGAATGTAGAACAGACAGTAGAAATATTTTTCAAGTACCTATGAACAACAAGAGCAGGAAAAATAAAAAGAGCAATATTCAAACTGCTATAGGTTTGCAGGTAGTGAGTACAAGATAAGATGTTGTATATATTGTATAATTTATAGAGTGTCTCAATAAGTCAGACATAACTTACTGCAAGTCAGGAGGACTCTCCAGACAAGAAGGTACTTGAATGACACAACAATCAAATACAAATGTACGAGATGGACACCTTGAAGAGCAGAGAAGAAAGAGCAGTCAGTTTTATTGGTAAGGTTTTGTGTTATTTTTAAGCATTTGAAACAGTAGTTATGCCTGTTACATTTTTAAGTGAATGGGATTTGCCCTTCAGAGGGTACAGTGAAAGATGGTGCTCCTTAAATAATGATAATTACTGAAATCATGGGAATTTTTGAACAAATCACTGCATTTATTCACTTCTATACGAGCACACTGAAAAATGTCAAAATGAAAAAGTAAATGTGACTCAATTATCGCAAATCATTTTTCAGAATTAAATCACGGGAAAATGTGTAAGAATGAAATATTAGCTAAGTAAACAGGATATCAAGTATTACTACTTCATTGTTGACTCTACACTAAACGTGATTGGTTGGCCCTTATCGTATGCTACTGTTCTCACTGAAACCTTATGAATAACTTGTATTTCTTTGGCCAGCCAAAAATTCTGTGTGAGGGGAGTGATAAGCAGAGATAATGAATATGCCCTTGGATTGCTTGGTAATCCAATTAGTGAAGAGGAGTGACTCATACACACACATTGGAAAAAGATTTAAATTTCTTGCTGTTTTGACATAAAATAGTGACTTCAATGACTATATATGGTAAATGCATAATGCGACCCTCCAGTGAAGACATTGACGTGACAAATGGGTCAGTGGGTATCATCGAAAGAGTGTTTAAAATTGGTGGCCAAAAAAATCCCCTCAAAACAACAAAGAAACCTTGAAATGACCTGAAATCTTCCAGCTCATATATAAATTAGAGACTTAATAGGATCTTAAATTTGACAACTCTAAAGATTTACATGATATTACCAAAAGGAGTTATAGAGCTGAAAGAATGTTTTCTAAACTTAAATAAAGATCATAATATTGCAAAATTCAGTGGACCATGCTAGAAAAAATACTGAATTATCTACCTTTTCTATAGAAAATACACAAATGTCGTTGAAGAGTATGCAGCTGAAAAGTGTAAGCAAAAGCAGTATTACATAGGTGTAACAGTTCTTTTAAGAAAAGAAGTTTTACAACTAAAGCTACTACATTTATGGATTTTTTATGTTTTCTGTTTTTAAATACTTTGACAATTTGTGATCTGTTTTGATTTCTCCTCCTAAATTTATTTTGAAATCTAATTTTTAATTCATAATTTTTTATTTTTTTAAGATTTATTTATTTGAGAGAGAGAGAGAACAAGCAGGAGGGGCAGAGGGAGAAGAGACAGAGAATCCTCAAAGCAGACCCCTCACTCAATGTGGAGCCCAACTCAGAGTTTGACCTCGTGACCATGAGATCATGACCTGAGCTGAAACCAAGAGTCAGATGCTCACCGACTCCCATAATTTTTTATTTTTTGAGGGAGACTCATTCAATTGTAAAAGTTTCACACCCATGAAACCCTTGGTCTGTCCCTCTTACTTTAGGCTCCATTCCAGTGTGAAGGTTTCTTCTTTTCCCCTCTTTGGACTGCTCTGCTTTCTTGCTTGGAACCAGTTGTGCTTTATACTTTAGCTGGGAAGATCAGAAGGTGACTTGAAGAGCTTTAGAAGCAATCCCCTGTTTCTCCCCAGCAGCTCTGGAGACCAACAGAGAGGGGGAATGTCAGGGAAGGTGGGGGAAACAGAGACCAAACCAAAACTCTACCTCTGGGTAGCATTCTGCCGTGTTCAAATTGTTAATAAGTGTGCCTGCCCCTTGCTATGTCAGCCCTTCTGTTCATCCTCCACTGCAAAAGCAAAAATTAAAGCAGTAAGTGGAGGCCTCTCTTGATCATATGACTCTCACTGATTTACTTATTGGGTGCCTTCTCTGCCTGAACAATGCCGTGCTGTCCACTGGTGTTGTTTTCAAAGATTTGGGGCTTTAAAGAAGGGCCATGTGTGGAGGTTGGAGGCAAGGTGGTCCGGTGGCCACTCCGCAGCCCAGAAGAGCTATGACATTTTCTAACTGATGTGCTGGACTTTAGGATAAGATTTTCTGAAAGAACGTGTCTGTGTTTAAAAGGATTTCGAATATCATTAGTCTTTATGCAATTGTAAACTCACGATTTGTAAGGCTCCTCTTAGATCCAGCCCAAGCTCATTGACTACTTGCCCATGATATGCATCCTCTATGCCAGCCACAGAGAACCACTTCTCTTTTCTCAAACGTGCTAAGTGCTCGCGACCTCCACACCCTGCACACGTTCTTCCCACCTGTATCCAGGAGCCCTTTCCTTCCCTGTTCCAGAGACAAACTTCTTTTCCTCTCCCTTCCAGCTTAAAAGCCACATCTGCTCAGTGGTGGCTCTCCTGACCCTGTTCTCATTTCTTCTTGCCCTCTGGCAAGCCCAGGCAATGATTTATTTATTGATTCAATTTCATCACAGGACTTTGACATTGCCTTGTAATTGTTTGTCCTGTTTGCTCATTATAAGTTTTCCTACAGCATTTATCTTGTTAATCTTGTATCTTTGAGACCTAGCTCAGGACCTGGCAGGTGCTTGGAAAAAAAATTACTCAGTGAACGAAGAAGAGATTTAAAAATTAGATAAGCTAAACAGTGTTTGTCAAGACAAAAGAATACTTCAACGAAAAACCATTTCTTGAGCTACAAACCTCTAGGTTGTGTTTGTACTAAACAAACGATATGACAGATATGTCTTGCCTTCATCCTACTCTGTAATCCCTCTTCCCTTCCCTGATTCACACTGCCTTAGGCTCTCCACATGGTGTTTCCTTCTGGTCAGTCTGAGGAATTATATAAATCAGTGGTTTCTTTTCTATCAGTTGCTTCCTCCCTTTGAAATGAGAGAGTGCAGAACATGTTTATCCATTTCTTTTAACTACTTTTTTCCAATGCTTATTCCACTGTGGAAAATCTAATGTCTCTGTTTTTCAGGCATCTAAGGAAGATTCTTTTCTTCTTCTTTTGCTGCATTTCTGAAACAATATCCTCAAACCACTGCGTGGTGTAGGAATCATGTGACTATTGCATTTTTATCAAGAAAAGGGAAGTTTCCTTTAAAAATACATGAATACAACAAATATTTATTGAACACAGACTATGCTATGTAATGGGGTCATAGAGGTGACCAGGACAGACTGCGTCCCTAACATCATGGAGCTTGTCTAGCCAGAGAGATGGGATAAAAGAAATACTCAGAACAAGTAACTATATTAATTCCTAGTAATTATGATTGAGATAAATGCATGAATGCCCAGCCCAGGACGCTATGCTATTTTAGAAGGGCGGTGTCAGGTGGATGGAGCTCTGTTTGACATCTGAAGATGAGCAACTGTGTGATGTGGGCAAGATGGGTCGAGGAGGGGAGCTTTAAGGACGGAAGCAGCAGCATGTCCAGAGATCCTGAGCGTAGAGGAGCTTGCAAAGATTGAGGAAGAGAGAACAAGTCTGTGAGACGGGAGCAGAGAGGGCCAGAGAGAGTGATTGGAGATGAAGTTCATTAACAGAGTAAAATGACAAAACAGTGTGGTCAGCTTTGAAGTTCTGATGCTGTCCAGAGGTTCTTTTTCAGACTGACTTTCTTATCTCAGCTTGATTGCTTTTTCTGCTGTTTAATTATGAATAAAACACGATATTTTCTCCTTTTTTCCTCCCAAATGTAGTGCATTTTAGCCAAATTATGGGTAATTTAGGCATCTGTGGGCATGTGTGGAACTCCCACCATCTTTTATGTGTTTGCCTCAAGGAAACAAAGCCTCCCGAAATTCAAACAGCCTACTTCCTGTGTTCTTCTGGAGCACCCCGTTTCTAAGTGGGGAAGTGGCTGCCTTGCTGCACAGGTGTCTTGTCTGTGATGGCTGCTGAGGAATGAACATTAAACTCATTCTGAATAGCAAATGGTAAAGCTCTTCTATCTGCCAGGGAAATTGTGGTTAACATAATTTTATTGCTGAAGAAATAGTTGTCATGGCAATAATTTACATAACTTTGAACAGCCATTGGTTAAGTACCGTTAATGGTGTGCTTTCAATGCACCAAGAAAGTACTGTATAATGAGGATTTTCTCAATGCTTTGTCAGAGTTGGTGTATTTCCTGGTTTTACTGACATAATTGATCAAATTTTTAGAGCCTCAGGTGATTTCTATACATGTTTATTTTAACCCCTCAAGATGTTCCATTATGGCAGGAATTGTCCGTTTGCTTCTTTGTGCTTTAACCTGTTGCTCAATTCATTCGGTTCAGTTGTGTGGGTTTACAGAATGCATTTGTGAGACCTGAATCTCAGCAACTGTAAAATAATTTAATTGAATTAAAAAAATATTTTTGAATGCCTACTGTGAAAAGGGCATAATGCTAGGCTCTTCAGAGGATAGAATGGATTCTGAGGCATGCGCCCAAAATATGCAGAAGGAAATTTGGAAATAAAATAAATGTTGCTTGATGTTATGACTAATGTCAGAACATTATGAAATAAATATAAATGTTACTTGATGTTAGGATTCTATAGAGTAGCATTGCTCTGAGTTAGAATTTGCAGCTCATGCCACTAAGACTGAGGTTGGTGTGTGAGCACTGGAAGTCATGGCTGAATTTTCTGTAATCCTTTCTGGTTTATTTTCTTACGGTTCTTGTAAAAGGGAGGCAACATAATGAAGTCACTAAGAGTGGACTCTGGGACTCCTTCATTGAAGCACGTTTCTTATCTTCTCCACTGAGTTAGTTTCCTCTCTGTAAAATGGGTTATGAAACTATTTTCTTTAGAGATTCATTCTGAGGAGTAAATGAGTTTGTATGCACAAAGCGCATAGAGGAGTGACAGCCTATGCTGAGTAATTAATAATAATAATGACAACATTATGATGATGGTGGTGATGATGCATGAAGGATGGCGAAGTACACGGGACACATCTTGGTTTCCTGACTTAGTCCAACTTTGGGTCTTTCTAATCAGTGAATTATTCAAAAAGACGAACACATCCATCCATCCATCTATCCATTCATCCATCCAGTAATCATTGATTCAGCAAACTTAAACTGGGAGGCACCAGTTAGATGCTAGAGCTATAGTGAGGAATAGACAGTGGCAGGGTATGGGCAATAATCAGTGGTTATAGCCAGTTTGGATTTCATGGAGCAATAACATTGCAAATACAAATTTGGAGATTGGCACTGGGTTGCCAACATTTTACTTGGCCGAGTCAGGATGCTTAAAAGAGGCAATTTCATTTTGTGTCACCACATTTTAACCCCATAGCAGAGGAAGAACATAATACCACAATAGATCAGTCTATAAAATGAAATACATTTAGCATCGAGGAGAAAGGGCCCAAAATAGGTGCTCGATAATTACCTGTTGAATGAACGTGGCATATCCTTGTTTTCTGCAAGTCTGTGCAGACCAGTGAATCTTTATTTGCAGACCAGTATTTAGGAATGTGGGAGAAAGCGGGCTTCTGTTCTTGCGTTTAGATTAGACTCTGCAGCCACCGCTTACTTCATGCATCTCCAAGAGGAAAATGAAATGCAGAGGTGTAGGGTTACCCATTTAACAGAGGTAGTCAATGATGTTTAAATAAAAGGAGTTATCAAGGGGAAGGCTTGGAGCGCTCTTTGATAAATTATGGGAATGGATTTCAGCTCATAAATCAAAAATTTGTATGAGCTTTTTGTGAAGTTTATATGCTTTGTGGTTGAAGGTTATATCCCTGAGAGTTTAAATAGGAACTTCATGGTTAACAGTTAAATATCTTTGGGAACACAGTGCTGCCTCTCAGTAGAGATAACGAGACAGGACCCACAGACATATGACTTGAGAGACCTTTTATTCACTGGGATCATCTTTTATCAATGCCCTTTGTTCACTATGATCCTGTTTTTGAGGAATGTTACTATTTTCTCACCTTCTATCCTTTATCTTTCCAGCACACAACTCTAATAGACTGTGTCGGCAGGATGTTTCTTCCTAAGGCTTATCAGATACCACCGGGTGCAACATTTTCTCTTAATTTTCACCAAGGCGGAACCATTTTTTTTCCTTAATAGTTTTATATGCACAGGAACCACTGATCCAGGATTAACTATAATCTAACTGATTTCATAAGATTGAAAGTAACAACACGTCCTTTCATAGGATGTAATATATGTATCTAATAGAAAGGTGACTTTGTGCTTTTCAAAGCTTTTTAAAGTGCCACAAGTTGAAGGACAGCAATTAGTGTGGGAACAGCACATTGAAAGGGTGTACTTCTCTTCCTTGTGATTGTCCCTGTAAACTTGGATTCTCTGGGGCTGCGAGAGCCTGACTGATGAGTGGGGTTTTTTCCTAAAGACGTCAAATTGCAGACTGCAGGAATGAAGAGTCACGTTTCCTGAAAATCAGAGAGTCCTCTTAAGGCCTGTCTCAAGTGCGCTGTGACAGACAAGGGATGACGATACTGCCAGGAGCCCACCTCGGATTCCCTGGGATATAGAAATCAAATTACCTCCAGGAAATGGCATTATGATCATTTACATTTCTATTTTGATTTTTTCAACTTCCTATAATGAAAATAAGTTATTTTTATAATCTCCGAAAAAGAGCATCATGCTTTTTCAAATAAAGGTTCAAGTAGTATATGTCAAACACCTAAAGTTCTTAAAGAGTAGTTCACATTTTTATTCCAAACCTATTTACTCTTATCCTAATGTGTTGGGTTATTTGTGTTATTGGCTCGTGTCAGGGGAAAAGGTGTAAACAGCACAAGATAAAGAACTTGCAGTTGCAAAAGCAAAGGCACCAATTATAATTTCAGAAAAAAATAGATCCTGACAGCAGGAAAAGTGGCAAAATACTCTAAATCTAGACATAAAATAACTTTTTTTCTTAAATATAAAAAAATTCTAATCCATTCCACTGGGTATAGGGGCATAAACTTTGTGTTCTTCGATTCTTTCCCCCAACAAAATAACATTATACTTTATGCCTTTTAATTAAGAAGACAGAGATATATGTATTGTGCATAATTTTTTTCTTTGAAACATGTTAAAAAAGAAATTTATTATATGGGTTGTTATGTGGGTCTTGCTTACCTTATTTGAGACTTGGTTTCTTCATCTCTAAAATAGGGTATATTAGTCAGTGTTCTTCAGAGATGTAGAACCAGTGGGATTTATAAAAATGATTTTCATATTATTTATTTATGTTATTGATAATGATTGGTTTATGGTAAATGGTGACAAATTATTGTTTATAGTATTATATTTATTATATATAATGATGTTTATCATAAGTGATTGGCTCACATGATTACGGAGGCTGAGAAATCTCATGATGCTGGAGTCCCAGAAAGCCAATGGTGTCGTTAGAAGGCCTGAGAGACAGAGTCAATGTTGTAGATTTCAGCCCAAATCTCGAGGGCGGAGAAGCAGGAGCACCAGAGGCAGCAGATTGGTGCCCCAGCTCAAGTAATCAGGTAGAGAACAAACTCAACCCTGCTCTGCCTTTTTGTTCCATTCAGGCTCTCAGCAGATTGGATGATGTCCACCCTTGCTGGGCTAATCTCTTCCAGAAACACTCTCATAGATACTCCCAAAATAATGTTTAATCAGAAATCAGAGCATCTCATGGCTCAGTTATGTTGACGTATAATATTAACTACCATATTAATATATGATGCTAACTATAACTGCCGGTCAGGATCCAACTAGAATATAAAAACTACACAGAAATTATTTAAAAATAGTATAAAAAATTGTAAATTATAACAGAGGATTACTATAATGAGGGATTGGCTAGTAGGAGGGAAGAAAACTCTAAAGAGTATAAAAATAATGAAAGCAAGGACCTCATCCCTAGGGCTGAAATAGAGCCTCCAGGGAAAGGATTCTTCAGAACTGAGATCCAGACCTCATTGGAGAGGGCATGGCCATGGCTCAGTGAATGGCCCAGAGAACACTGTGATGCCATGCTTATAGCTCTTGCTAGAACTCCACTGAGGTGCCAGTGGAATTTTTTGTGAAGCTGCCTTGGGGAGTGGATAGGGAGGGGTGTGTCAGGAGAAGTTTCTGGATACGCATCCAGAACACAGGAGTCTCTAAACTTGTTCTCTAGTTAATACTCTATCTTCTGCCCGGTATCCCTGACTCCAACTGCACTCTGGTATGAAACAGGTCAAGTCTCTGGAAAGAGTGTAATACATTTTAAGTCCCTTGGGAAAAAATTAGTTTTGAGTCAGAAGTAAGGAGAAAGTGAGGAAGGTAATGTACATACACTGAAAATGTTGAGACCTTTCTCCAGAAGGATTTAAGGCTCATTTTCAGCAATATGCTGAAAATATAATTAGCTTGGTGGTTTTCCAGCTATATCCCAAAGGAAATATTAATTTGATTTCTTTAGGTTGCAAGAAACATAAAAAATCATTTCTAGCTTAAAAAAAAAGAATTCATTGAAAGATATTAGGGAAGCTCAGAAAATTAAAGGAAGGGTTGAACAGCCTTTGGTTTTTGGAAGGGAAGGTCCTGAAACGGCACTGGAGTCTCAGAAGCAGAAATTAATACCCTTTCTATCTTTACCTGTTGCCATGACCTCAACTCAGCTCCAGTGAATGTTGGTCCCCAGGCCTCACCATTAGGTATAGGAGACAGCCTCTGACTGATCCAGCTTGGGCAAGATGGAGCCCTTGCCTGAATCCTTCAGTGATGACCCAGAGCATGGGTTACGGGGTGTGGTCATGACCAACAGACATCAAACTGGGTATCAGGGTTGGAACCAGAAATACTGGCACACTGTCGAGTTAGGCAGCCAATGGAGAGAAAGCTGCATGAAGGAGAAATTTTACCTGTAGCGTGTTCTTGCTAACAAAAATGTGAGGAGTTATCTGGAAGCACCCAGCCCTGTTCTCTCAATTGATAGCTGGTCCTCATTTGGGAATGTTCAATTTGTGACTGGTAGGTACTTCCATTTCCATCAGATAAAGCCTGGCAATAATGAACATCTTCCTGATAACTCTTGTCACTCCTTTCCAAGGAGCTGAAAATGGTAATTAATGCAAAAGCTGTGTTTATTGGTTCGTGAAATTGAGTGTGTACACTCCTTTGATACTATGTCTTCTTGATAGTGAAAGTTTGGGAGGGGGCGGGAAGCATACTGCACATTAAAGATGCAATTTCTTTTACAAGATATTACAACAAAGGCAACCTCATGTATATGAAAATCTTGGGCTTTTGTTTGCTTTGCCAAAGTAGAGACAAAAGAGCAAGAAGCAGGTGTTCTTCCCATTCTCCCTCCTCCCAGAACCTCAACCCACTCCTGTACTTTGTTTACCCCTTTAAGAAGGCAACCACAGGGTTGGAATGACATTCTGTTTTGCTCAAGGACACAGCTCAGAGTTCTGTCCCTAAAATGCCTCTTACTCTTGAGATCTTAGTGGGAGGCCAGGGCGAGCAGTTTTATCTGATAAATTCCCAAAGCCCTCAAGGAGATATTGAGACATAGAGGGGTAGAAAGACCCTTTCTGCAGCAGAAAGAAATAAGAAACTGTGTTTAGCTAATAAGGATTCTAAGACTGCTAGCCTCATAGCTTGAAGCCTTGAGTATGGTTTGTGTTTCATTATTTTAAGTTGTGAGTTTCAGCTGCAGCCAAATCTGGACTGGGTGGGGTTTTGTGATCAAATATTAGTCATGATGGAAGTGGAGGAAAGACTGAAGGTAGTCTCCAAGGAATTTTACACACACACAAAGACGAGGAGGAGGCCGTGTGACCCCAGAGACAGAGACTGGAGTGATGCAGCCACAAGCTAAGGAATGTCATCAGAAGCTGGAAGATGAGTATAGGCAAGAGTTGGAAACTTTGAACAGAAATAATAGGAAAGATGCTCAAAATTTGGGAACTTTCTGGATTGGAAAGTCTAGTGTTTTGGACTCTAAACACTGAGTATTGAGAAGGAAAAGAAGTTTGAACAAAGACTCAGCATGGCTTTTTTTTGGGGGGGGGAAACAGAAACCTTATTCTTGCAAAAAAGAACTTATTAAGAACATTTCCTTCCCACTGAAATCTATTTTTTACGTGACTTCAAAGAGGCTACCATCAAGCTGAAAGAGAGACATAGTGGCAAGTCCATGAAATTAAGCGGTATTGGATAATATGTCACAGGTTCTTGGCACATGGAGCTGAATAGAAACAAGTAGATCAGAAGCCCAATAAGTTGTTGGGGGAATTGTATTGTCAAAGTCATCACAAGCCTGGACTAAAAAAGCCTGTGATTCTAAATCAGCCTGAAGGCTATTAATTTACACTAGTAGGGTATGGGCTACAGAAACTGTGTAGCCCCCAGAGAAGAACCCTTCCCAATGCCCAGTTCAAAGGTGACCACAGAGTATAATAGATAGAAACTCCCGGAGAACAGAACCAGGGGCCACAGAGAGCTACGGGCAAGAAAATTTCTCATAAAAAGCGGACACAGGGTCAAAGTGCAGAACTTTTTCCATTGCTAAAGCAGGGGAGGTCTTTATTATTTCTTCCTGGAAGGATTCCTTTTTGCTGTGGAATCTCCCATTCTTCCTCTTACACAAGGAAATTTTAATTGAACTATGGGTCACTGGCACACAAGAAGACACACTTATCCCTGATGGAGAACACCATATGCCACCCGGGGACCCTGGACTGTCTGAGACACAGTGCCAGGATGGGACTTTGGGAAGGCAGTGAGTGTTTTATTGGTGGGGAGAGGGTGTACCAGATGGTCAGACTGTGCAGAGGTGGCTTACTGTCCATAAACGTCTATGCTTCCCCTTGTATCATACTGCTGAGAAATGGTGTCTTGTTGAGGGTCACTGTCACCAGCCTTGCTTTCTTCAGGGTGAAGTCATATGATCAGTACTTGCCAAGAAACTGTGAAAGAAAGCGATGTACATAATTTTTGGTTTAAGAAGTGGGCATGCCTTCTCTTCCCTCTCCTTCCCCTTCTGCCTGGATGCAGTGAACTCCGAGACCTTAGGGAATGGCAGAGCCATGGATGGCAGGAATGAGGGTCCCTGAAGATGAGGTGAAAACATTCACCAACTAGGAACACTTGCACTGGGTTGTTGCATGAGAGAGAAGAAACACCCTCTGTGTTAAGTTGTAGGATTTATATATTATACCATTTTGTGTCTTCCTAATGCATGCCTCATATACATGTATCTCACACACACACACACACACACACACACACACACACACACACACCACGTTCTACTCACAGCCATACAGACACAGATAATCATATTCACCTTCTTATACTCCATTGGGAGCCTGTCTGACTTCAATGCTTGTGCCAGCCAGCACAAGTGCCAGAAGGTCCCCAGATCCATGACTTCTTGGGATCATTGAGGACATATTTACACTTAAGAGGCCAATTCTTGATTAGCAAAGACTAATATTGTAGTTTGGGATTTATCTAAAATGCTTTGTTCCCTTGAGTCTTATCTGTATTAAAAGGGCAGGAAGACTTTTGCTGTACATGGACATTGGACATGGGTGTGTGAGGTGGTGGGGAATTGAAGCAGCTAGAAGTGGAATGGACTTCATTACATAGATAGGGAAGTGAGGCAGTTTTCAGATGACTTGCTGGTGGTAGAATGAGGGTTAGGGGCAATATCTGCTAATTCTTTGTTCTGTGGTTGTTCTACCTGACTGGTTTTCTTCCCAATTTCAGAAGTCACTTAAATCACACACTGGGGACAAATCAGTAGCTCTAATAAAAGGCTTATTCCTAGAGGAAATTAAAACTATTGACAATGATAAAGTTCAAGATTACTTATAAGCTCCCATCATCTCGCTCTACATAGCTTCATGAATTATTAAATAGAAGGTGGTTATGGCCAAGAATCAGTGCTGACTCTTCACTCATTATGGGATTTACTGTTTTCTAAAAGAAAATATTTTCAAATTTGCATCCTTAATATTTTCTTTTTTAACCTCATTATTTTTCCAAATTTCAAAAAAGCATTTAAGTATATCTTCTGTTCCTTGCTTCTTAAATCCTGAGCGGATAGCCTTGCCATGCTAACAAGGATTCTGGGGACCATCAACATGAGCTGTTTTAAATTGTGACTTCCATCCAGACCTGCCTGTGCTGCCACCCTTTCTTATCCAACTTCGGAAGACTGGAACTTCTGCTTCCTGCCTAATGCTGAAACTTTCACCCGACTCCTGCTGCCATTCTGTCTAGTGCTTCCTGAAGTTCACACTGCCAACTACTAATTCTCTGTATTATATATTTTAAGTTCTCATCTTAGCCTGTATATGCTTATGTCTCTTTAAAAACAATCCCCAAATTAAATCTTTCAACCTTGAATCCTCTTGCAGCTAATACTTTATCTCCTTCCTTCTCTTGGCTATCTATCATCAAAGTTCTGGAGTTTTCCATATTCACTCTCTCTACCTCATATCTCCTTTACTCCATACCTCATTGCAGTATGGATGTTCCTTCAAAAGTCACCAATAATTTCCTAATTACAAAGCATTGGAATTATTTTGTTCCTGCCTCCTTTGACTTCTTTGTAGTATTCAATGTTGGTTATCACTCCCCTTTTTTCCTTGACCCCCTCGGTTCTCCTTCTAGCTCTCTAATTGCACCTTCTCCATCTCCTTTAACAAAACATCTTGTTTCCCTTGGGATTTAGCACTAAACCAGAGATTCAAATAGCATCTTGCTCTTGAGATTATTGTATGAGTGAAGTGATATAATTTATATAAAAGTTATGACAATCACTTGAGACAGAGTAAGTGCTGGAAAAAAATGTAGTCACTATTAATGAGTTCAGTTTTAGATTGGTTGATTTGAAATGGTTTTGACAGCTAGAAATAGGCAGCTAGAAATAAGGAACTGGATTTCAGGAGTGAGAGCTGGTGTTGTGGATCTGGAATCGTCAGTACACGCACGACAGCTAAAAATATGGGAATCCATGAACTCACCCAGGAAGTGCATACCCACCAGGATAGGCTAAGTTAGGCTGAGGTAGCATCCCCAAGACAGTAACTTTTAGCGACAAAAGATTAGTTTCCACTCATGTTATGTGTCTACTGTGGGTCTGCAGGAGTTCTGCTCATTGCTGTCGTTCAAGAACTCAGGCTGCCTGAGGAGCTGCAGACTTAAATGTGGACAAGACGGAAAAGAGCTCTAGAGGGTCTGACATAAGCAAGGAAGTGATCCAAATTTCTTTTGCTCACAATTTATTGGGTAAAACTTATCACGAGGTGAACTCATCCATAAACATGGGTAGGAAGTGCAATTCTATCTGAGACCAGGGAGGTGGAGAGCTGGAAATATTTGGTGAGTAGCTCTAATCTCTATCAGAGTATGTTTAGAATGAAAAGCAGAGAGAATACTTAGGAAAATGTGCCATATTGCCTTTCATTACCTTCTACATTTTCCTTCCCCACCCCAGTGCCTACATTGTTTTTCAAATCCCACTTTTCCAGATACTCAAGCCTGATACTTCTTTTTTAAAAAGAATATTTATATTTATTTATTTATTGGGGGGGGCAGCGTGTGTGTGCTGGGGGAGGGGCAAGGGAGAGGCGAGAGAGAATCTCCAGCAGACTCCCTGCTGAGCATGGAGGCTGACTTGAGGCTTGATCCCAGGACTCTGAGATCATGACCTGAGCTGAAATCAGGAGTCAGAAGCTCAACTGACTGAGCCACCGAGGTGCTGCTCAAGCTTGATACTTTTACATATCTTTAATCTTGCTCACTTTAATCTTGCTTACTCTTTTCCTCTAATTTGAGTATAAAATTCTATCAATTCAATTAGCAACATATTTGCTGAATCCATTCCCTCCTCTCTATTAGCTCTGGGACTCTTATTAGAGGCTCCAAACTGCTTTCAGTCAGAATGACCTTCTAAGGCACAAATTTTGTCATCCCACATGGCTTTAAAATATATATTTTTTAAATAAAATAATTATCAGGATAGGATAAAGATGGAGTGATGGTGGTTATGTACTTGAGTTTTCATTTATTAAAATATAGACTTGGAGTAGAAAAATTATAGGAAACAAAAAGTATAAAGGCACAAATGTACAGGTCTCCCTGTGGCATTTGATATGATCAGCTACTCCTTTTTGAAACTACTCATGTGGGTCTAGCACTCTCTCTAGTTTTCTTCTCACTGCTTCTCTGCCCTTTACCAGCTCCTTCCTCCTCTGCAGGATGCTTAAATACTGGTAATCCTTGGGGCCCCATTTTGTTTTAGGTCTCCTCTTCTCTTACTCTGTATCTTCTCTCTAGTGATCTCAACCATATCTTACCATAATTCCCCCCACCACACCCAGCACCAACCTTTTTCTTAATGTTCTCTTAGAAGGTAAATCATAGTGTGTTCAAAAGTTAGCTCATTTCCTACCCCCACCAGTATTCCTCTACCGAATTCTTTACAAGTTGCATAAGCCAGACATGTGAGAACCATCCTGTTTCCTGTCTTCTCTACTCTCTCTACATCATTAGAACAAGCACTCTTGTTTCTAGGCTAACTCCCTGGAGCCCTCTTACCCTCTTCTCCACCCCCATTGCCACTGCCTTGATTCAGGCACTCATCATTTCTTCCCTGGGGAACTGCAACAGAGATTCTCCGTGCATCTTCCTCTACCCCCATGTATTTCCCCCAACCCTCGGCCCGCCAATATATCCTGCCTCTACTGTAGAAAGAGACTGATTCTTCTAAAACCCAAAGCACATCATGATATTCCTATTTTATTTCTTCAACAGCTCTCTATTGACTTCAGGATAAAATCTGAGGTCCTTAGCATGGCACAGAAGGATTCCATGACCTGGTTCTCACTTGCTTCTCAGTCTTGCTTGCAGTCTGTCTCCTTCAAATTCCTCAGGAGCACCTTGATATTCAGAGATTCCAGTTTTCAGTATTTTAAGGCACCATACTTCTCTGTAAAGATCATGCATAGTCCCTTCTGCCCGGCACGCTCTTCTTTTACCTTTCCTCTCTCTACACACCTGTTTCCCTATGAGGTCAAGTATATTCTACTCATCATTTAAGATGCCATTCTGGAGTGAATTATTCCCAAAAGTTTTCTTACCACTCCTGAAACCTCCCTCTCTGTTCTACGTCCATTCTCTGGTTTCCATAACATTCTGTATTCACCTTTACCCTGGCAATTGGTTATTAAACTCTAGGGGAATTTTGTATTAACTGTTTTGTATTCTCCTTGAAGGAAAATCCTTTTTGTGTATCCCTAGCACCTAGAATAGTACCAGGCACAAATATGGCATTCAGAAATATTTGTGAAATAAATGATCATGTTCAGTGCTCCCATGGCAATTTGTCCAACAGTTTTCTCAATGCCTTGTGATTATTTCATTATATATCTTTCTCTACTAGATTATGAAATATCCCCAATATTTATGCAATTCTAGACACAAAGTAAGTACTATAGAAATGTTACCTGATGTTGTCTAATTAGAAATTCTTTTATATTTCAAAATACTGTTCAATGTAAGGATTTATCTTAGAGTTTAATATAAAGCAAGGTATAGGAACTGTTATTATTTTAATGGTGACTGTAAGATACAGAAATGGGGAAAACGTGATGCTAATTTCATTTAGACTTTTTTCCTCTTCTATAGTTATTTTAATTCTCTTAGTTTTTCAGGGTTGTTCCCAACAACCATAAGACATTGTACCAGTGTCTTCCTAAGGGAACTGGAAAGAGTAAGAGGAAAGTAAGAACAGAAGGGGAAAAAAATGAGCAAAGAATAAAGGAAGGGAAAGAAGGGGAAGGAAAAGAAAAAGACAGGAAAGTTTACTTACCCAGAGTTCTGATATTTATTTAAAAATAAGGAAAAATTTTAAAAGGTATTTATTAGTCAAGTTCCATTTCATGAAACGGACTCTAAGTTATCTTTATATATATTTAAAACCACATATAAATATTTATACATTTTTAAAAGATTTTATTTATTTATTTTAGAGAGAAAGAAAGAGGCAGAGGGTGCACTTGAGCAGAGGAGGAGCAGAGGGAGAGGGAGAAAGAAAATCTTACTCAAACTCTCCGTGGAGCACAGAGCCCAACTTGGGGCTCGATGTCACAACCCTAAGATCATGACCTGAGCCGAAACAAGAGTCAGATGTTTAACTGACTGAGCCACCCAGATACCCCTAAATATTTATCCATTTTTAAAGAATTAATTAACAAGTGCACTAGATCTAACACCATGTTTATTTAACTTGTAGATTTAACATTTATTAGAAGAAATGAATATGTTTTATTCCCTCTGATATTTGGTGTCATACCACTTTTTCTTATATACTACAATGAGAAGACACTGTAATAATGCTGGCGTAGAAGAAACATTAGCATTTCCAGCACATCTTAAATGCAGATAGACAATATTTGAGAATAACAAATAATTTCTGATGTGTTTTTCCTTATCTATCCCATTTTTGTATTGTAACAAACTCTTTAAATTTAGTGGTAAAACTACCCCATCAGTTTTGAATTATTTTCTTGGGGGAAATGATGAAGGAAAAAAAAATCTCTGTTAGGGGAAAAGTTCTCGGTAACTTGAGTTAATCAAAGTACAAATAAAAGAGGATTAAATTCAGTGAGGCAGCTACACTTCTAACTATGTTTTCCATCTCTTCAATCAAGACAAGGGGCTTGTTTTTAAGAGGCTTATAATCTAATTAGGGAGACAGAGCATATACATAAAAACATGAATAGCACTATGGGGAATCCAAATGAGTAGTCCAGACAGTAAATGTTTCCAATTTCAGGATCCAGAGGAGTGCCTAAAAGCTGGGGTGGCTGGACTTGAATTGATCTTCACAGAAATGAGGGGATCTTCAACAAGGGATGGGAGGAAGTAGGAAGTGACTGTTAATGCATACAGAGTTTATTTTGGGGGTAATGAAAATGTTCTAAAATCGACCGTGCCAACAGTTTCTCATCCCTGTGAAAATACAAAAAATCACTGAATTATACATTTCTAATTAGTGAATTGTATAATACCAAAGTATATCTCAATAAAGCTGTTATATTTTGAAATATCAGCTATGGTCTTGGCACCGTTATAGAAATGGGGCCTTCAGGAGCTGTGGATGTTATCGTCCCCCACCTTTTCCCTTTCTCTAGTGTTTTGTAAATGGGGGCTGGTGGTGCTTAACTTCACAATCTAGTTCATAAGTCACCAGACAGACCAATGAGAAGACATATCCAAAATGGATGTGGATGGCAGCATATTACCTGGAGTTCCTGAATTATTGACACAGTATAATGAGTGATGCACTTATGTCTCTTTTCTTTGAGGAGAGCAGGAGAACGACTGTCTACAAAAAAGAGTTGCAGCATGTTAGGTAAGAGCTTGATAGTGCTATTTGGAAGTAAAATATGATGGAAGTCCAGAATGAATGCAGAATGATCCATCTTTGACCTGTTTTGCTCTCATATCCATTCCTCTCTCTTTTCTGACTGGGCTCTGTATAACCCACCCTGTGGCTGTGGGTGACTTCTATGGAGGGCATCTTCCAGGTTATAATGGCTACTGGTTTCTGGATTAGTTTGACGAGGAGGAGCCACTAGCTGGTTGGAGGACAAGAAGAAGTGAGTATCAGGGGTATTTCTCACTCTGTCTTGCTGCTTTGAATAGCATCTCTGGCAACAGCTGCCTCTTTTCTGTTGCTATGGCTTGTGTCTTGGCTGCAGCTTTGCCCCAGTGACCTTAAATCTTGAGCTTTCTATCAAAACCTCCTCTCTTCATTCTTCGGCCGAGATTAGCTAGTATTAATCTATATGTTGCCTTGCCGTTGCTTGTTTGGCTTCTGGGCCCTTCCATCACCTGTGTATCCAATTTCTGCCCTAAGTTCCCTTTGTTTAAAGCATTTTGAGTGCTTTCTGGTTTTCTTTTTGGAACCTTAAACAGTATGAACTTAATAAGCGTTTGTTGAATGAATACACTTAGTAAATGGGGAACTGGAAAAATTCTGGGGCTGCTACAAACAAGGGAATATAAGAGGTAGAGACATTTGGGTGGAGATAATGAGTTTGATTTTAGACACTTAGAATTTGGGAAAATAAGGGTATAATGAATCATTGGCTAAAGTAGGGAAGAGTACTGGGACTTGAGATCCGTTTTCATAGAAATAAGTCCTGAAGTAGAAGAAATAACAATAGAAAAAATGAACAAGGGGGAATATATAGAAGATGAAGAACAATAAAAGATCATGGAGGAAAACTTGGGGACCCACAGGGACAGACTATGAGGGAACCAATAAAGGATAAGAAAGGTTAGCCATAGAGGTGGGAAAGGGATCTGCTTAGCATTGAGGGCAATGTCACGGAAACCAGGTAAAATAGAGAACGAAAAATTAGTTAAAGGCTATGTAATACAGGGTAGTCATGGAAAAGAAAGACTGAAAAAGATAACCGAGTTTGGTGATTAGGAGGTCATTGATGATCTTGAAAGTGCAGTTTTATTAGTAGTGTGATGGCTGATTACCCATTGCCAAATGAGTAAGGAGGTGAAGAAAAATTGAGGTTAAAAGTATAGAGAGGTAATATGATTATAGAAATTCAGAAATGAAAGACAAAGCTAGGGTAATAGGTAGAATGGTAAGATAGGTAGATTTTTTTTTTGTTTTGCTTTATTTTGTTTTTTTAGGAAAAGTAAAATCTTAAAAAAATTTTAGATGAAGGGAAAATACCAATGGTTATTACATGAATGAAAACGAAGAAACCACAGAGGATAAATGATGGAATAAAATGCTGGGAAAAAGAGCAAAAAGATCACTCAGGACACAGGGCAATAAACACACTGGGGAAAAATATGAACTGCTTATTTTGAAATAAAAAGTCACAGGTACTTACAGGCAGAGAAGAGATTGCAGAAGTTAAGGAGCTCGTGGTAGAGAGCCTGGTGAGAGTGAGAGGTCCCAGGTAGTGATGAGCAGTTTGGAGAGAGTGTTTGAGGACAGAGAACAAGAAATCCTGACTGGTGTCAGCAGAGAAAGTGGTTGGCGGGCCAAGTTAAGGAAATGATGGTTGGCAAGGGTGGGTTGGAGAAGTAGGGTAGGGTGTGGTGGGAGAGTCACTAGCACTTGGTAACCATATGAACGAGACAACTTAGAAAGTGCTAAGTGAAGGCTGCTCCAAGTTTATTGCCACTGATAAAAAATGTTTCTGGGGGGGGTGGTAGGTAAAAGATAATGAGCTTGATGGATGGCATCTTTAGTTTGAATTGAAAATATCTAACATGCAGTTAGAGATTTTGAACTACATTTCAAAGAAGCAGATGTAAATTTGAAGTCAAGGGGGTAGAATTGATAGAGAAGCCAAAAAAGTAAGTAAGAGCCCTTAGGTACACAGTGTAGAAGAAGAAAGTTAGGAAGCCAAGGACTGAATGCATCACCACACCTGGCGATAAGAGAGGAAATGGAATCAGAAGAATATGCAGATATGAAAAATTAAGAACCTTTCTCACGTGGAAAGTAGCAGTGCTTCTCTCTAAGTTAAATTCTCCTAACTCAAATGTTTCACAAGTAGAGCTACTGGTTTTGTCCATATCCTGCACATTTGCATCCCTAATAGACATCTTGCAGAGCACTTTGAATGGCCTAAATGTTTTTCCACATTTACGAAGATGAGCCCATTCACAGAGAAGCGCACTAACTGAAAGAGAAATTTCTACAAATAGGCACATTCACAGCCTACAAAGCCCACTGAAAATTCCTGGAGACATGTATGTAAAAGCTGAATTGAAGCGTGTAGATGGTTGAGAGTGAGAACATGGAGTTGTCATTGTCAAGCCATCCAATTCTTTCTTGAAAATTAGAAAGATGACTTTTCTGTTCCAAGTCCTTTGACATCGATTACTGCACTGCCATGTTCTCTCAGGAATTTATTGTGGCCAAAGACTACAGTGAGGTGATTTTGTCTTTTGTAGGACATTGAACACATTGATGGGCCACAATGTTATTTTATCCATCTGGGGTAAGCTGTTTACAACATTAAAAAGCTCTAGTTCCTCAGAGTTGACATACTTTTGAAGCTGGAGGCAGAATCCTGGTAACAGTCATCTCCCATCCCCAATGGAGTCAAGGCAATTTGCTTAGACCAGAGGCCAGTAAGGGGCTTGGAGGCAGAAATAGGGGTTATATCAATACCTGGCAAAACACAACCAACTTAAATTCACTTTAGGATTCTTTCTTGTAGTTGTTAAAAGGAACTTCTACATTCAAACTTTGTGCTTTGAGGCAAAATTTCTGATCCAAAGACCTAGAAGCATCTAAATATTTCTGTGCCAGCCATCTAGCAATTCCTTTAAACTTACAGGTTGTGCCCTGGTTTCAAAATGAAATCTTACCCACATAAGATGATTCTAACTATTTGATAGGATTGAGATCTGTCCTGTCCTCTCCATTTGACTGCCATGCACAGCTCAAACAGCCATCATCTCTGGCTTGCTTATGACATCTCATTCTTAACCCTCTCCTTACCTTTCGTCTCATTCATGCAAACTTGTTTTCTCATATTGCGAGCAGTGTAGACTTTTTAGAACACAAATTGTTAATGTTATTCATTTATTCATGAAGATTGGTTGAACACTAACTACTTGTCAGACACTATCTTTGATGCCAGAAATAGAATAGTGATAAAAAAGAGTCCAATACAGTCAAGTATTCACACTGAAGAACATATGAATATATAACAAGAGAAACTGACTTACACAGTGATGTCAAGAAAGTGGAACCTGGGGGCGCCTGGGTGGCACAGCGGTTAAGCGTCTGCTTCCGGCTCAGGGTGTGATCCCGGCGTTATGGGATCGAGCCCCACATCAGGCTCCTCCGCTATGAGCCTGCTTCTTCCTCTCCCACTCCCCCTGCTTGTGTTCCCTCTCTCGCTGGCTGTCTCTATCTCTGTCAAATAAATAAATAAAATCTTTAAAAAAAAAAAAAAAGTGGAACCTGATCATGGAGGAGGGTGAGAAGCAGGGAGGGGAAGAGGGAGATCAATGCAGACAGAAAGTAGAGTATGTGCAGTAGGGGTGGAGGTGGAAGGACGTAGTATGTTTGAGCTGCTGAGAGAAGCCCAGAGAGCAGGATGGCAGGAGTTGGGAAAGGTAGCAAAGGCCAAATATGCTGCTTATTATGGGCCCTTTTATGGCCTTTGGTTTTCATCACAAGAGTATTGCAAAGTAATAGCTTTTAAATATGGTCAAGGTGGGATTAGATTTACATTTTAAATAGATCTGGCTTTGATGTGAGTATCAGATTGGAGGAGAATCAGTGCATTTGGGGAGCCTGGACAGTTCTTTATCACCATAGGCCAGATGAGAGATAATGGCAACTGGGACCAGGGTTGTGACAGTGGAAGAGGAGATAAATGATGGATCATAGAGACATTTTCATAGTGAAGTGGGGGCAAGATGAAGGTGATTTAATATCAAGGCTGCTGCTTATGTTTCTGGCTTATGAAGCAGCACAGATGATGGTAACATTCACTGGAATATGGAACACCAGATTGGAGCCAGTTTTGGAGGGAAACTAGATGTATTGAGTTTGGATACATTGAGTTTAAAGTGACTTTGAGATGTCTGATTCCAAGTGTTTAATGGTTTCCCATTGCCCAAAGAGTTAAATTAAATCTCTTTAAAATGGGTATTTCTAATCTTAGTGACCTTATCCCAGATCTATCTTCTGTCACACTCATATATGCTCTGTATTTCAACCATTTTGAACTAGTGGAAAGATCCTGAATGCCCAAAGTGTTTCACAGCTTGATAGCTTTGCAAATACTATTATTTTTGTTGGACAGATTTTTTTTCTCTACTCCCTTGTAGAATACCAAGTTAATGCTCCTTCTTCAAGACTCAGCTTAAACATCATCTCCCTCAGAAAGAGTTTTTTTTAGTTTGTCCCTAACCTTATATATGTGTGTATGTCTGTGTGTGAGTATGTCTGTATATACAGACACATTACATATATATATGTATTGTGTATGTATATAATTTTTTATGATTATCAATTTATTAATCTCAACCACTAGATTGTGAACCCCTTAATTTCAGGAGCTATATTTTATTCATTTCTATAAACATATTTCTGTAAAATGCAGCAGTCAACAAATGAATTGAATTATGAAATCAATGAAAAAATGAATTTTAAATTCTTTTCCTTCTTTCCAGGAAAATATTTTTAAAAATAGACTATTTTTGGTTAACATAACCAGAGAGCACTGATAAGACTGAAAAAAATCAGAGCTCTGTCTTTCTTTTTCTTCTTTTTTTTTAATTGAGCAATTATTTATTGAGGATCTACTTAGTGGCCCATCAGCAAAAAGACACATTGAAACCAAAGTAAATGCAAGATGTCAGTCATCAAATGCCTGTTTCATGAAGGGCACAGTACAAGGGTGGGCTTACAATGACAAATTGTCAGCCCTTGAGGATCCCAGTCTGATGCAGGAGATTGGACAAGGAGTCTGACCTTGAGGTGCGCCTGGCTGTAAGGAGAAATGGATCAGGAGCTCTTTGGGCAACTTGGGGGTGGTTGTGTTGTGCACTATGGATGGTAAAGAATGAGGCTGCAAAGCAAGAATTTCTGCTGAGACTTTGAAAGGTCTAAGTGACAAGTTGTATATATCTGCAAAGACTTGAAACACCAGGGCAGAGTCTAGATTTGAGCTGATAATGAAGACCCCTTACAGTTTTGAGCAGGAGACATATTGAGGACATACATTTTGAGACCACACAATCACTTAAGCAGCTGATAATGCATTATAATTATTATGATAATTTTGAGGGTAAAGTACTATTATTCCTGTTTTACATAAGAGTTTAAGAAGCTTGCAGGTAATGCAGCTAAATAGTGACAAAGCCAAGATTTGAACCCATAGAACTCCTTTCCTTATGAAAGATTTCTATTAATAATATTGAACCGAAGACTGTATCAATCTCTCTTTCCCTGCCTGATCAAAAGTAAGATTCCAATTAAATGCCATGTCTTTCCTAAGATTCACAGAATATCATTTTAACATGACTGTAAACTGAAAGTCAAAACCAGTATGAAATTTCTGAATTTTTAAAATGTTTTTCCACCTGATTATAGAAATGATATAGGTCCACTAGGAAAAATCTAGAAAAAGTACAAAACATATAAAATGTAAATATAATCTTACCACCAAAAGAAAGCCACATTTCATGTTTTATTTGTAAATCTTTCCTGTCCTTTTTATGTGTTACCACCTACATTCTGGCAGCTTTCCTAATGGAAGAAACATCTAGATGTGCAAAAGGCCAACATTCCAAGCCATCTTCCAAGGGGTGATTAGAGTGATTGTGTGTTCAAAAATACATGAAAGTTTTCTAGTTCTCTCCAGGGCCTGCACCTCATGCTTCTTCCCCAGAAAGGTTAGAGAACAAGACCGAGTCTTGGGCAGGTTGGCTCTTCTCTCTTTCCCTTTGCAGAAATAAACAAACTTGGCAGCTTTAAGAGTCAGGTTTGGGGGGAGTTAGTAAAAGACCACATTTGGTCCTCAAGGCTTGAGCTTTGTACTCAACACAATTTTTAGACAAGCAGCCTTGCTCTGGGGGGTATTATTCAACTACTGGGAGTTATTAGCTCAACAGCTGGAATGGATGAGTCATACTCTGAGTCTGATTTATTTTCTTATAGATACCCCTCTAAAGAAGTATGTGGGGAGGACAGATGATTGTTAAGCAAGTACACAGGCATTTCCAGCTTCCCAGGACACGAATGAATTTGAAATTCTACATCTGAGTTTTAACACCATGCATCTTGTAAGAGTAAGGGAAAAAACAGTAACAAAAGTGTATACAGATGACATGTTTGTCCAGCCAAGTGAGATACTACAATACAGTCTGAAGGATTATAAAATATACACACACACAATACATATATAATTTATGCATAAATATGTACACATATCCACATATAGGCACACACTCACATCACCAAAAAAGTAAGTTCCAGACTTATGATATTTGTCAGAATTATTTCTGTTTATTTTATGGCAACATTGAAAACCCCAAATACGTTTGCTTTACACTTGTTTAATTCTACAAAATGACTGTATTTTTAATCAGTTGGTATAGTTTAATTCTAATATGGCAGAGTGGCTTGTTAATTACTAGACATCTTTTCCCCTAAGTGTTCATTCATTCTGTTATTACTCACTTGGTTACTTGGCTGAGGAGAAATGTCACAATAATTGGCTGTGGATTTTTTCACTTCATTTTTAAGGCAAAATGAACACTGTCAATGTTTCCCTCGCCTTGTGTGTGTCTGTGTCTGTGTCTCATCCTGCCATCTGCTCATGCCTAGGTATAGAAGTTTGCATATACTTTATTCATGGCCCCAAATCCCTGTTTGCTCTCCTACCCTATGAATTACAGTGAATTGTATGGAAATGTAGAAAGAAGGCAACATGACAGAATACCAAAAGTACCAAAGCTCCTCTGCCTCTCCTGTTCAGAGCCCAGTTGGTACCATCTTTCAATCCATTGCTTGTATGCCTCATTTCCCCAAAGCCCCCATTCAGGTGGCTGTTGAAGATTTGGAGGGGACCCATTGTATTACAAAATACTTCTAGGGAAATGTCAGTCTGTTCAAAGGAGTCAAAAAAACCTTCTCAGGTTTCTTTTATCCGGAGGATCTGAGAGGGCTACTCTCTGTGAAGTGTGGGTCAAGCAAATGAGTCTTCAAAAAAATGTCTTGTTCGACAGTGGGTGCAGCATAGTCTGACCATGGCTCAGAAGCATGTATTCTGTCAGGGAGCCACTGAACAAAAAAGAGACCAGTGGTCCATTTGTAATTTTCTTAGCTTAAATTATCTGGTATCACTATTAAGTTTCCTCCTTTATTATTCTTTTTTGTCTTTGTCTTAGTTTCCTTAGAAATAATAATTTAAAAATCAACCCGAGTTGTTATTTTTATGGTCATCCAACCTTTCATTCTGAAATATAGGTGACTTTTATTCAAATCATCGGTCCTTCTTTGAAATATTGTATATTCTTACTTACAGAGCACCTAGCTAATAACATGAATGCAACTCTAATCCTATACTACAGATTGTTGATGTGCATTAATCACCTTAAGTAGTTTCTAATTAAAGAAAAGAATATACCCATGGGCTTTAGCAACTCAGATCTTTAAGAATATTGTCAGATATTGAATAATTTAATAATCATGTTTTATCTATTTGAGCTATGTGTCCCAAATCAATGACACATAAAAATCACATCATTAAAAACAAAGTGAAGCAAATACTCTGGATACAAAGGTTACATCAACCAAATGGAAGATATTTGTAGTACACTTGTAGCATTTTTTATTTGTAATGTTTTTCCTAGATTCCCTCTTGAGGACCAAGACTTTTATTTATAAAAATAAATTATTTTAATTATCTCACAAATGATGATTTTTGAGCATCTATTATTTAGTAGGATGGTGGGTAAGACAGACATGGTCTTTACCCTCTTTTAACATGGAATCTATCAAGGTAGATGGATATGGGACAACTAATACATTTGATGACTAATTTGACAAGAAGCACAAGATAATGTAGGAAACTTATATTAAAGGTAATATCCTACTTTTAACTTCCAGGATTGTAGAATAACAAGAAGACAATTTCTTGAATTTGGAAGTTTCCTTCATTGATGAAAGTCCCTTGCAACAGACAGAAATATAGTTTTATGATTTCAGTGTGAAAAATAGAAACAGCACCCCACTCAGTCTCATCTGGCTTTAGCTGTTTTGCTATAAGCCTTGTTCTTAGCTTTCTCATGGTTGGCTCCATTGCCTTCTTCAAGAATAGTCCCCATTCCAGCCTTTCTCTGAGTGTATTTCTTTTCTGTATCCTGCTTATTTTCATCATAACACTTGATACTATTAATAACCACTTGATATCTTTTATTGCCTGTTCTTTATTCCCAAATGACAGGACCCGTATCTTTTTTATTTCCCTATGTATTATCCAGCAGCTATTATTATGTCAACATATAGTTTGCTCTGAATAAAAATTTGATGAATGAATGGATAAGCAAAACTCATAAGACAATGAGACAAAGTTGAGTTTCTGGTTGTTCTAGAGAATATAAATGATACTCTTATCCACTTGACTATTGTTTGTTAAATTATGACCATTTAAGTTTCAAGAGATTTTATTTGTTGTTTTTTAAAGGGTGCTACAGTTGCATATGTTTGGTAATCATTCACTTAAATAAACTTAATCTGATTCCCTGACTGCTGGAATTCTCAGAACACATATATATTTTACAAATAACCTCTAGTAATGTGCACACACACACACACACACACACACACACACATGCACCCTCCATGGGATATAGTTTGGAAAATGCTTATTTATTTTGTTAACAGGTGGGACATGCTGTGTTAAGTGACAGATAACCAAATTTTGCAGTCTCTTTCAACAACTTGCAAGAGTTAACATAGCTGGGTCTGATTCGAAGATGGCCTCAGGAAAGCACTGAGACATGAATTGATCAAATGGGTTGGGCATCTAGACTTTTGGACTTCTGTATAAAGAGACTTCCTGGTCACAGCAAAGACTTCTGCACCATGTGAAGTAATCGAAAAATGATCAGTCAACTTCCTGCCCTGCTTCTTCTTCCTGAGCTGTTGCCTGTGTTCTTCAAGGTTCATCCTGCTGAGATTTTCTGTCCTGGAAAATCCTTATATCACACTTGCTATTTTTTTCTTAAAAGTAGTTTGCTGGTCTTACCCCTGCACTCCAGGAATCCTATATCAATACACTGCATAGCAAGAAATATTTTAAGATCAATAGAAGCTGATGTCTATCATCTGGACAATTCATGCTCAGAGTCCTTGTCCCTCTCCAGTGGGTGTTCTTACTTTCCAGACCAAAACATAAGATCTTCTGGAAGTGACAGGGAGACAGACCTCTGTTGAGGGTCCATCTGGCCACCCCCTTCTGCAGATGGTCCAATAGGCAACTTATAAAGAAGAGGGAGGGTGTACTCCTTTGTGCCTTTGCCTCAGTGTGGCCACTATCTGGTAATTCTCCCCTCTCCTGGTGACATAGGTCTCCTGGGGTCACCTTAGAGATCCTACAGCTTCCCAGAAATATGCTCATTTGGAACAGGGGAGTTGGTGAGTGGCAGGGAACCTTCCAGACACTAGCCACTTCCATTCAGCCTGTGCCATGCAATTCTCATCTGCCAAGGCCTGAAGATGGTATCCTCACCCACCTCTCTAGAGTAGCCTGGATTCGTGTATTACTTACAACTAAAATTTAATTTGACAACAGCAGCATGTTTCAAAATTTGTTCCTATCTTGATTCTAACATATGCAGTTGTATTCTAACCCTGGCCTGTGGAAATGAATTTGTCTAGCATGGTAAGAAGTGTCACTTGTCCCAAGAGGGTTACATTGTGGGTCACTGCTTCCCCCTTTCTTGGAAGCGTCCCTTCCGTGCTGGGAATTGCTAGTGATGCCATCTACCTTGAAGACATTAACATTCCCTTTTTTTTTGATAATATTTTTAAATTATATTATGTTAGTCACCATACATCCTTAGTTTTTTGATGTAAAGTTCCGTGATTCATTACTTGCGTACAACACCCAGTGCACCATGCAATATGTACCCTCCTTAATACCCATCACCAGCCTATCCCATTCCCCCACCCCCCTCCCCTCTGAAGCCCTCAGTTTGTTTCCCAGAGTAACATTCTCTTGAGCACAGCCATTTTTGCTCAGAATAGCCAATACTTGAACCTTAAACCAGAGACCATTGCATCATTCTGACTTGGAGTAAACTCTTTTCTCTTTATCTTTAAATTGAACACAAAACTATTGGAGACATGAATAATAGTGTCTTCAAAGTGTTTTAGCACCATAAAGAGTTGGGATATTTTCTTCTTACAACAAAGTTATTGTGAGAATGTAATAAAATATGTAATGTGCCTTGCACATTGCCTGGCACATGTTAGATGCTCAAACTTAATTCTTTTTTTTCTTTCATAAATCTAATACAAAGAAAATGAAAATACATTTTTATGCTTGCTTTCAGTATCCAATTTTTCTCTACCAGAACCCTAATGCTTCTGGGTCAGAATTCTTGCTGTTATTAGGTATAAATTAAATTCTTCTGCAGGTTATTCTGATGATGGGAAGGAAGTTGGGGTATCTCTTCTGAACTCTATTTTTAAATCAGTGAACAAAACTGGAAAAGCCAACTGCACAGACTGAGTATTCATATCTGTATCTCATTGACATGCAGCTGAGTTAATACCTTCAGCATCCCCAGCCCTTCCATCTTGGTGGCCCATAATCTCTTCTTTCTGCAAGGGAGGCAAATAGTATTTTTGATCCTGATTACCTGGATTAATATTGAAAAACCTCTTCAGGCTGGTGTCCTAGAGAAATTGGAAAAGTTCCCTTTCTATTTGAAGTGACTTAGAACTGTGAGGCTGGAACAGAGGACTCATCTCTTCGATAATCATCTCACCTTCTTGTCGCTCGGAGTCCAATTAAATAAATGACTCCCTGATCTTTTGTCAATTGTCAGCAGATCTGGCTTTCACTTTTAATCAGCCTGCACATCATGTGGACTTTAAATTCTCTTTTCACCCTTTGGGTTGTCCATGAATATGATGAGAGCAGGAGTCAAAAAGAGTTGGTTGAAGAATAAGATAAATATGCAGATTTCTCTAAGCATTCTTCATATTTCTTATAAGCCACCTTTTCTCTTTTCTCTGCAAAAATAATTAGGCTGTTGGTTTAACTTATCAGGATCACCAAATGACTTCTGAATGCTACAGGAGCCTTCCATTCAGAAAGATGATTTTAAAGTCTGTTTTTTTTTTTCTCACTTTCACTGCTGTTTCTATCTTTAAAGCACAGAGTTTCCATTCAAACAACAAAAACATGCTCTTTAATTGGAAACTGGTTAGGGGAAAAATAGGTCCTTGAAAAAAGGAATGTGTATGTCTCTGAAAGACTTTGGAATCAGTCCTCCTCATCAGTGGCTATGGTCCCGTAATGAGTGAGATCTGATCCTTTTTTTAAAGAAAAAGTCCTTGACTCAAGGAGGAATGCAAGGCAAGGTGATACTGGGAGGGTAGACAGAAATGTCACAAGAGAAGAAATAAAGATACAGTCGCATCACACACACTGATCAGCAGTGTTAATCTACACTTGTGTAGAGACTCGGCTTCAGTCATACCCTGCAAGGCAGGCAGCAGTGCCATTGGGAGGGGAGTCTCTGGAGGTTGGAATCTTTGGTAGCAGTACAGATGTCCAGCCTGGCACCTGTGATAAGTTTACCTATCGTGTTTTCCTTACCTTCAACTCAAATGCAAATGTAAGCTTTCAATTAATGTGAGTCAGTACCAAAAACAAAATGACAAAGGACAGTTAAAAATAGCTGTACGCCTTTTATTTTTAGCAGTATGACCTACCAGTATTCTACACCCCCCCCCCCCAATGTTGCTAGGCAAAATTTAACAAGACACTTGGATTGCATGGCTAAGTTTGAAAGCAAGAAAATTAAAATCCCTGTAAGAGGAAGGTGAAAATCAAAGCACTGAGCTGTCTCAAGGGCATTTGCTAGATTTTGTGGCCAGATTTTAATTGCCCTTTGGGGTGGGAGATAAAGACTTGCACTCCATAGGTGGGGAATCAATGAACTTTTCCATGTACAGCCAGTATCCTCACATTTGGTGAAAGGATGAGCTAAGAAAACAATATGTATACTTACCAGCAAAGATAGACTATGAGAAAAACTACATATGTTGACTTTGGTGGTGGTGGAATAAAAAGAATTCCTCTCTAAGAGAACCCTAGGCCTGACCGCATTTCATTCAGTGTTTTGAAGAGATAGTGTTTACCTGTTGAGAACACTGGAGGTGATCATGCATATTAGAATAGTCCCCAGGGAACACTGAACTGAAGCAAATGCAAATCCTCTCAGTGGGGCCACGCTCTCTACACAGGCCATGAGCAGGTGTCATTGGAAGTAACAGAAAGGAAATATAGGTCCCCCAAGAGCTTCAAATGGAACATCAAGATCCATCTTACTTTCTTTAAAGGCGTAATACAAATAGTTCTAAAAAGAAAAGATGAAATAAGTCTATGCTCAATTAATAAGATATTAGAACAAAGCAGGCAGGTTTAGAAAAGAACCAAAACACAGTTTCTGAAAATGAAAAATGTAATTGTAATGAATCATTTCATAGATAAGTTAAAGGATAGATTAGACAGAATAAAGAGAAAATTTATGAACTAAAAACTAGACATAATGAAATTAATTAGAATACAGCAAAAGAGGTAAAAATAGAAACTGAAAAGGATGTTAAAAGATGGAGAAGAGAATAAGAAGCTCTCACATACATTTAACCAGTACCCAGGAAGACCATAGAAAAAATGAGAGGCAACATTCAAGGAGGCAATAAGTCAGAACTTCCAAAATTGAAAAGAGATATGAATCTACAAAATGCAGTTGACCCTTGAGCAATGATTGGGTTAAGGGTGCTCACACCCTGCATAGTTAGAATCCATGTATAATTCTTGACTCTCTAAAAACTTTACTACCAATAACCTACTGTTACCTCGAAGCCTTACCAATTATATAAACAGTCAATTGACACAGATTTTATATGTTATATGTATTCTACACTGTATTCTTACAATAAAGTAAGCTAGAGAAATGAAAATGTTGTTAAAAAATCATAAAGAAGAGAAAATACATTTACAGTAATGTGCTGTACTGATTGAAAAGAAAAATCCACATAAAAGTGGACCTGCACAGCCAAACCCATGTTATTCAAGGACCAGCTGTAAAAACAGTCCTAAGCAGGATGCATTCCTTTTAAAGAAACCCCCACATAAACATATTGTAATGAAACTGTACAACACCAAAGACCTTAAAGCATCCAGAAGGAAAAGACAGATTACTCGCAATGAAACCACTCTTTAAATGACAGCGGTTTTCTCTACAACAGTTAGAGAGAAAAGAGGGGAAAATGCTTGGAACATAAAAACAGAATACAGAGCTCAGATAAACTGGTTGGAATCAATCTAAATAAGCCAGTATTTATAACAAAATTAGTAGAATAAAACTATCACAAAAGTTTTCTTCTCTGAAGTTTTTTACGTGATTTTCCCCCCAGTTAAACAGCAAGAACGAGTCTTTTGCTATCAATGAGGCCATTCATTCATTAAATATGAATAAATTCACTTCTCTATTTCCAGCATCTCTTAGGCATGTAATGCCTACTATGTTCCAGGCACTATTTATTTTATGTGCTGCAAATAGCAAAGTGAATGAATGTGGTAAAGTCTTCATTGTCATGGATCCTGCATTCTTTCAAAAAGCAATTCACTAACTGGCTATAATGTGCAAGGTGTTTCTTAAAAGATATCTGCATGTTAAAAAAAAAAGAAAGGCAAAGGTTTTGAGCCAAGGATATTTTCTTAATTTTCCTGTAAGAAAATTAAAATTAAAACTTCCTCATTTTTATTTAAGTTACTGTAAAAAAAAATAACAAAACTCTGTAGCCAAGATTATGAACTGTACTTTCACAACCAGAGCATAGTTCAGAGCATTTTTTGCTTCTGAATTAATGGTATCTGAAAGTTTTCTGCCCAAACATCCTACTGAGAGTTGAGAAAATATCAGACAATTAAATTTAATTCAATAATTAAATCCACTAGGTAATCATATCTTACTGGATAAAGAAATGATCAGGAAATTAAGAAATTTAATGTCTAGAGTTTATTTCCAGTTGACTAGGAAAGCATCCGAAAGCTCCTCAGAAGTAGGAACTGTGTCTGTTCTGTTGAGTGTTCAATGCCTACCATGTAGCACAGCTCCTGGCATGAAGTGAGTACTCAATAAATATTGATTGAATACCATGTTGTTAATGAATGACCATTGCAAGTCAACTAAACTAAATGGCACCAGGCAAAGTCAGTCAGAAAAATGGAAATCAAAATTAATTCCAGTTTCCTGTCTACATTCTAGGGGACTGGAGAAAATAAATAAACTAGGACATAGGAAAATACGTATGACCCTTTAAATGAAACCCTATACGATTTGAACTGGGATGGTTATGATAGTCTTAAATTTTATGATCTGAATTTGTTCTTCACCCAATTGTATTAAATAGCAGCATAAGTAGAGAAAACCCAGTCTTATCATACTTGTCAGCTAGAATCACTCATTGGCAAATCTTCTGTGTGTCTGGGATTAAATGGATAATGCAGTGTGTATAATGTAAAAGAAAATTAAATACAATGGCTGTCTACCTCTGATAAAGAATATCCTTAACATTTGCTGATCTCTTCATTTTTTGGGTAAGAGGATGAGCTCTGGATTAACATAAAACGAAGTAAATTGAAGACGAATTTGTGCCAGAAAATTCAGTCTGCATTTTTCAGCCGGGGATGAATGGGTGAATATTGTGATCCTACCTGAAATCTAATTAATCTCAAAAAGAAAGCCCTCAGGGGCCAAAGGGCACCTCTTTAAATTTTTTGCATCGTACCTGGTGTGGTGGCAACGTGTGTAGATCTGATCCCTTTTCTGTGTTGCAGTGATGGTGGTGAATAAAGCTCACCCAAAGATACGAAGCAGCCAGACCCCAACATTGACTTTGAAGTGGCAAATATTGCTACAGGGCAGAAGTTTATCATTTCAAAACCTTAAGGTGAAGAAGGTTCTCAGTAAATACTAAGGATCATTAGCAATTGGCTGCAGCACAAGTATATTGGAAAGGGACATCTTTAGACCATAAACTGATTTGGGTTTTAAAAAAAAGATGCTGGTGATAATTTGAACACATGAAATCATTCCCACAAGCCTGATTGCAGCAAAAGGTGGAGGAAATGGGCGACAAAAGTAATCTCAATGTAGGATATCAAAACAATTAGATCACCCAAATCAAAACAAACACTTAAAGTGGGCCCTTGGGCCTGTTACCCAGAGCCTAATAAGTAGGGGAAAGGATACATAGATAAGTAAGCTCTCATTTACTGATTTTTTAAAAAAGTGAGTTTATTATAAAGATATTGGGGAGCTAGGAAATTGGAACAAACACTAGGGAGTCGCTTGTTTGGTAGATAGTATCTGAACTGCCTGGGATCCTCTGGGGGCCATTTCTCTTTTGGGGGATCATCATTGGCAAACACTGAGAAAAAATATCTTAACTTTCCCTCAAGGCTCATAATAATCATATGCGCCGTTTTTTAATTCACCATTACGAAGCTAGGAATTTTTCCTTTCCCCAAATAAATAGAGCAAACAGAATCTACATACATTTCACAACCTCTCCTCACTGTCCTACTGTAATGACTGAAGACACATTAAGTTTTTAATTATTAGCAATCTGGCTAGCACTTCATAACAAAGTCTACTCGCTAATTGAGATGATATGCGTTTTGTCATCAACAAATTGAAACAATATTGTCTATGCATGCTGCAATATTTGTTTCTCTCTTTTCATAGCCTTGTATGAAAACATCATTAGTTTAGCACCATTTGGTCACCATACCCTCTCTGAGTTTCCAAGTAATTCCAAAGGAATCAGATATTCTGATACAATGCATAAATATGTTAAGCTCCACTCATTAATTTTGGAAATTAAATGGTTATGCTTATTACTTTGACCTTTTACCACTCTCTAAGCTTTTAAAATGGAACTGAAAGAAAATGGCATTACATGAATCCACATCGGGAAACTGTGGATAATGCCAGTGTTCTTTTTTGGTGGGGGAGGCATTCTTCAAGGGCAAACCAAATTGTGTCTGTTCTATACGCATAGGTTGGAGAGAAGCAGCTTATCAAAAAGACAGAAAATAAAAGAGCAGGGTAACTCTTATAGAACTTCAATTTAGAATTTTTGAATTCTTTGTGCTCAGCCTATTGGTCATGGCGGTGCATCTGAAAGCCACAAACCCAGTCTGATAAGGTTTTAGAAGACACACAGCATGAAGGCCCAATCTGCTGCTTAAATGCCTAACTCCTCCGGGCTGTCAAAGAGGTTCACCAACATCTAGTTTTGGATTTACATGTATTTCAGGTCGGGGTGCCTTCATTCAAAAACAGGCATATGACCGGATAATTGGCCTCAGTGTTACCTTTGACCACAGTATTTTCTCTTCAAATCAATGAGTCTCAGAAAAAAACAGCAGAGGAACGTCCTAGGTTTTACCTTAGGACTCACGTATGCTGAGGCAGCATGAAAGAGGGATGTGCCAAGAAACATGAGGAAAAAGCCAGTGGTCAAAAAGTTTCAGATGAACTGTGAACTCTTTCTTACTCTCCTCACATAATCTTTTGTGGCAAAATCCATAGCATTGAAAATCAGGCATGTTTGTTTCTGGCACTTCCTGCAAAAAAGAGTTCATTGACCTTACCTGGAGAAAGAATGATGCCGACAGACAGTAGCCCGCAATGACCTGAACAATTTCATCTTCCATGCTGTCATCTTGTGTCTCCACCCTTTGTTTTAGAGTCATCGTGTGCCTTAAAGAAATGAGACTGCCATCTTCTGGTGGTCTTCAGTGTAATTAAGTGACTGTCACTAATATTTTCATTTTCTTTGCTCTCCAGATGACTGTATTACTGTTTGTAACATTAAAGTATGTTTGTCTTTCATCCATTTTGAGTTTATCTTTGTGTATGGTGTAAGAGAATGGTCCAGTTTCATTCTTCTGCGTGTGGTTGTCCAATTTACCCAGCACCACTTATTGAAGAGACTGTCTTTTTTCCAGTGGATGTTTTTTCCTGCTTTGTCAAAGATGAGTTGACCATAGAGTTGAGGGTCCATATCTGGCCTCTCTATTCTGTTCCACTGATCTATGTGTCTGTTTTTGTGCCAGTACCATGCTGTCCTGGTGATGACAGCTTTGTGATATAGCTTGAAATCAGACAATGTGATGCCCCCAGGTTTGTTTTTCTTTTTCAACATTTCCTTGGTGATTTGGGGTCTTCTCTGTTTCCACACAAATTTTAGGATTGTTTGTTCCAGCACTTTGAAAAATGGCATTGGTATTTTGATCAGGATGGTGACAGGAATCCATCAAAATCCTAGAGGAGAACACAGGCAGTAACTTTTGGCCACAGCAGCTTCTTTCATGACACATCTCCAAAGGCAAGGGAAACAAAAGTGAAAATGAACTTGTGGGACTTCATCAAGATAAAAAGCTTCTGCAAAGCAAAGGAAACAGTCAACAAAACAAAGAGGCAACCCACAGAATGGGAGAATATATTTGCAAATGACACCACAGATAAAGGGCTGGTATCCAAGATCTATAAAGAACTTCTTAAATTCAACACCAGAAAACAAATAATCAAGTCAAAAAATGGGCAGAAGATATGAACAGACACTTTTCCAAAGAAGACATATGAATGGCTAACAGACACATGAAAAAATGTTCAACATCATTAGCCATCAGGGAAATTCAAATCAAAACCACATTGAGAGACCACCTTACACCAGTTCGAATGGCAAAAATTGACCCAGCAATTGCACCACTGGGTATTTACCCCAAAGATACAGATGTAGTGAAAAGAAGGGCTATATGTACCCCAGTGTGCATAGCAGCAATGTCCACAGTGGCCAATCTGTGGAAGGAGCTGAGATACCCTTCAACAGACAAATGGATAAAGAAGATGTGGTCCATATATACAATGGAATATTACTCAGCCATCAGAAAGGACGATTACCCAACATTTGCATCAACATGGATGGAACTGGGGAAGATAATGCTAAGTGAAATAAGTCAAGCAGAGAAAGGCAATTATCATATGGTTTCACTTATTTGTGGAACATAAGGAATAGCTGGGAGGACATTAGAAGAAGGAAGGGAAAAAAGAAGGGGGGGAATCAGAGGGGGAGATGAACCATGAAAGACTATGGACTCTGGGAAACAAACTGAGGATTTTAGAGGGGTAGGAGGTGGGAGGATGGGTTAGCCCTGTGATGGGTATTAAGGAAAGCACGTATTGCATGGAGCACTGGGTGTTATACACAGACAATGAATCATGGAACACTACACCAAAAACTAATGATGTACTGTATGGTGACTAACATAACATAATAAAAAAAATTTTTAATTAAAATAAAATAAAATAAAATATGCTAGTCTTAGGTTTTAGGAATAAAAATTCAGATTTGATCAACAAAATGGAGAACCAACTGTGTACCAATAGTTTTGCTATTTTTTTTTCTTTTAAGATTCATAAGAACCCATCTGTGCTGTAGGTATTGCAGTGGAATAAAAAAATTACTTGATGATTCATTTGTAGAATCAGCACATCAAGCAAATACTGCATGTAGTCACAACTATATAAGGAAAATCATTTGAATTGCTCACAAAGTGTAATAAACATGATTTTGTGTATACAATCATACACAGTAATATGTATATCACCAGCGCACAATGAATGCAGTATGATTATATATAATAGAGTGCACAGATATAAATTATAACCTTATGGTATTTTTTAATTATGCGAAAGAGAGCCATATGGTTGAATATGCAAAGTTAAATGCAATATAATATCTTTACTTTACAAATGAGATAATTAAAACTCAGATAATATATGCTCCAAGTCATATATTATAAGAAGCAAAATTCAACTGTATACTAATATTTTCTGAATCCAAACCTGAGGCCAATTGCTGTCTAGTTATAAGACCTTAACCTTTACGGAAATACCATATGCACTGGTGTGCAATACTTTTCAATAAGATAAAATTTATCTGACTCCTGTTTTTCAGCACTGATATTTGTTGACTAGATTAGTAATTCCAAAATATTTTTTCCTTGTATCTGCTCTCTCTCCTGATCTTGTCTGTTTGAACAGATACCATGTGTCAGTTCATTTCTTTTTTCTTTTGTCCAGGGAGAATTTAAAGAACATATAATTTCTGTTGGGGGAAAAATGTTTTCTAGTTCTCACACTTATTATCCATAGTTATATACTATCTTGTTCCAGAAAGGATTTTAGTTGTCTGGTATACAACATGAAAACATGTCTACTGGTCAAGGAAAATCTATGAAAGCAGACATTAGCAGTATGCAATGAATTTAATATAACATGGTCTACTGCTACCAATAGAACACTAGTAACATACCTGTGTCAAACAAAGTTAAGTTTATTAGTGTTATTATTGATACATACCAAGTAACTGTAGAGTGTTTCCCAAAAAAGTGAGTTAGGGAAAACTACTTGCAGGCTGGAGTTGATTGCAGGCCCAGCGTCTCAAGAACTGGTCAGAATTTGTAAATGAGGGAGTTTTTCAAACAGAAGTTTTACAAATCCAGGCAAAGTTCGATCAGTTCATCTGTGGCTTATCTTGGGACATATGGGTCTGAATAAGGTGGAAATTGAGTTTAGATCATTTGCTTACATGTCATGATTTGGTATAGTTTAATCTGTTTTGTAAGTGAGAGGACAGTTTTGCAAGTTGTTTCTTCTATTTCAGTTTTCAATATCAAAATAATTTCATCATTGGCAGCCATGATTCTGTAGAGATAAAATTTGTGTTTCTTCCCTCTTACCCTCTAATAGCTGTTTTTTCCATTCATTCTTCAAATATTTAAAAATGATCAGACATGTGGCAAGCATTGTGCTATTGTTACATGGAGCTTATAATCTAGCTAGACAATGATTTAACTATATGATTAGAACAAGCATATTTTATTATTATTATTGTTTTTTAAGGTTTTATTTTTAAGTAATCTCTACACCCAACATGGGCCTTGAGCTCACAACCCTGAGATCAGGAGTCACGTGCTCTACCAGCTGAGCCTGCCAAGTGCCCCATGACAAGAGCAACTTTAATCTGACTTTTCCCAGTCTTCATTTTTAAGAAAGATTCTAGGTTGTTTTTTTTTTTCTTTTAAGGAAAGATTCTAATTTTTCAGAATTACTCTCTGCAAAGGACTGAATGTTTGTGTCCCCTCCAAAATTCAGATGTAGAAATCTTAATCTTCAATGTGATGCTGTTAGGTGGTAGGGCCTCTGGAAAGTAATTAGTACATGAGGGTGGAGCCCTCCTTAGTGGAATTAGTGTGTTTATAAAAGGGACCCCAGAGAGCTTATTCAATTTCTTTCCACCATGGGAGAATACAACATGAAGAAGGCAATCTGCAATCTGAAAGAAGACTCTTACCAGAACTGGGCCATGATGGCAGCCCAACCTTGGACTTCTAGCTTCCAGAACTGTAAGAAATAAATTTCTGTTTTCCATTTGCCACCCAGTCTACAGTACTTTGCTATAGCAGCCCAAGCCAAGATGACTCCTAACTCATGTGGGAAAATGTTTGGTTTTTACCTATGAGACAGAGAATGTTGACACGCCCATAACAATAGAGGTACTGTTTTGTAGATGAGCACATGGCTCTCTTAAATCACAACCTGATTTCTCTGATTTTATAATTAAGTGCAGCCACTCAATGAAGTTATGGCAACAGGGTGTGAGAATGGGGTTTCCCATTCCAGGAAGTGTATTCAATTCAAAGGGAACGGGTATGCCTTCTTTAAAACTTTTCCCCTTCTGATGGCTGAAATGATGTAATGGCTGAAGGTTGACCAGCCATCTTGAGCCATGAGGTGGGATCTTTACAATGATAATGCCAGAGGGCCAAAATAGAAGAAACCAGAGTCACTAAGGATGATTGAGTCCCATGGACCACCAACCTCCAGAGTTCCTTTACTTGAGCAAGAAATAAATATTTATCTTCCTTCTACTCCATTTCTACTTTAAAGCTTCTGTCACTACTGAAATCTACTCCTCTCCAGAGGAAAATAAGCATATGACAAGACCCTCCAGAGATGGACAATGGTTGGATTATTGAATATTTTAAACTTTAGAAATTTGCAATCACGAGACTATGAAAAGCTTCTTATGTGGTACTTCTTACATTTCAGGAAATTTTGCAGATGTGAGATTGTTTGATCCCCATGGCAAACTTGTAAAGGAAATAGGAAAAGTATTACTGACCTCATTTTAGCACTAAGGGAACTGTGATTCAAAGGAATTATCACATGCCTAAGCTTACCAAGTAGAGTAGTGACACATCCAGGGTTAAATTCCAGGCCATCCCTGGTCTAGGGATTTTACTACTACAGTTCTTAAGTGGCAACTCATGCTTTCTCTGCACTCAAAATCATGAAAGGCTAATTAGAACTCCATGTTTCTGTGGGAGCAATTTGAGTTTGAATCTCAATCACAACAGAAATCTTTTTGGAGACTCCTAACTGGAAAGGGTCATATCTGGGAGCCCTGGATCCTAACTCCGACTCTGTTCTAATTTGACTTCTTGTCTGTTAAATAAGAGAGGTAGAAAAAAAGTATCTCTAAGGAATTCCTTCTTTCTAGGGTTTCATTTAGCACTGATATCTTTTGACTGGTGACAAGAGTCTAACTGACATTCACCTGTGTGTTTCCTATTTTAGTTTCTTATAAAGAATCAGAAAATGTTTATTGGTTTAAAAAATTTTTTCATTAAGTATTGGGGGCCAGTCTATTGTGGGAATCCTTAACTGAGAATAAATATCACCAAAGCTTTGTATGAATTGGGAATAACTTCAATTTCCATTGGTTTCCATGGCAGTAGGGTTGCCATACTTAACAATTAAAAATACAGGAAGCCCATTTATGTCTGAATTTCAAGTAAGCAATGAATAATAATTTTAGTATCCGTATGCCCCTTGCAATATTTGGGAAATACTAAGAATTATTTGTTTTTTATCTGAAATTCTAATTTAACTCTATCTTATATTTTATCTGAGAATCCTATGTGGCAGATACTAGAAACTGGCTTATTCACTCTACATTTCAATCTCTTTTCAGTGCCATGCTATGGCTATACCATGGAAGCTGTAAAGCATTTTGCATGTGACTTAGGTACTGTCAATCTCATGCACTTTTCCAGGACTGGCTTATACAGTAAGAGAAAGAAGGCATGAAGCTCCATCTCACTGGGGCAGATCATACAAAGGCAATGTTCTCCTGGAGCTAACAGATATGAGCAGAACTTTCCAGTTTTGCAGGCTGCTTGCTGTTCATGGCAGGAGAGGCAGCCCTTTGGGGAACCCAGTTCTATGGTGTGACCTTGAGAATTACCCCTGGAAACTCAGCCGAGTCTATTTCTCTAACCATTGCCTTGATCCTATAATAAACACCATTCTGCTTAATTGGTTTGGAATAGTTTCTCTTCTTTGTAACTGGACCATGACTGATAAGTTCCTAAAATTTTTTTTTTTAATATTATGTTAGTCACCAAACAGTACATCCCTGGTTTCTGATGTAAAGTTCGATGATTCATCAGTTGGGTATAACACCCAGTGCACCATGCAATGAGTGCCCTCCTTACTACCCATCACCAGTCTATCCCATTCCCCCACCCCCCTCCCCTCTGAAGCCCTCAATTTGTTTCTCAGAGTCCATAGTCTCTCATGCTTCATTCCCCCCGATTACCCCCCTTTCTTTATCCCTTTCTTCCCCTACCTATCCTCCTAGTTCTTATGTTCCATAGATGAGAGAAATCATATGATAATTGTCTTTCTCTGCTTGACTTATTTCACTTAGCATTATCTCCTCCAGTGCCGTCCATGTTGCAGCAAATGTTGAGAACTCGTTCTTTCTGATAGCTGAGTAATATTCCATTGTATATATGGACCACAACTTCTTAATCCAGTCGTCTGTTGAAGGGCATCTCGGCTCCTTCCACGACTTAGCTATTGTGGACATTGCTGCTATGAACATTGGGGTGCATATGGCCTTTCTCTTCACTACGTCTGTATCTTTGGGGTAAACACCCAGTAGTGCAATGGCTGGATCATAGGGTAGCTCAATTTTTAACTTTTTAAGGGACCTCCACACTGTTTTCCAGAGTGGCTGTACCAACTTGCGTTCCCACCAACAATGTAGGAGGGATCCCCTTTCTCCACATCCTCTCCAACAATTGTTGTTTCTTGCCTTGTCTATTTTTGCCATTCTAACTGGCGTAAGGTGGTATCTCAGTGTGGTTTTGATTTGAATTTCCCTGATGGCTAATGATTTTGAACATTTTTTTCATGTGTCTGTTAGCCATTTGTATGTCTTCATTGGAAAAGTGTCTGTTCATATCTTCTGCCCATTTTTTTATTTGTTTGTTTCTAGTGTATTGAGTTTGAGAAGTTCTTTGTAGATCTTGGATACCAGTCCTTTATCTGTAGTGTCATTTGCAAATATATTCTCCCATTCCGTGGGCTTCCTCTTAGTTTTTTTGACTGTTTCCTTGGCTGTCCAGAGGCTTTTTATCTTGATGAAGTCCCATAAGTTCATTTTATCTTTTCTTTCTCTTGCGTTTGGGGATGTGTCATAAAAAAGGTTGCTTTGGCCGATGTCATAGAGGTTGCTGCCTATGTTCTCCTCTAGAATTTTGATGGATTCCTGTCTCACATCGAGTTCTTTCATCCATTTGGAGTTTATTTTTGTGTATGGTGTGAGATAGTGGTTCAGTTTCATTCTTTTGCATGTAGCTGTCCCATTTTCCCAGCACCATTTATTGAAGAGACTGTCTTTTTCCCACCAGATGTTTTTTCCTGCTTTATCAAATATTAGTTGCCCAAAGAGCCGAGGGTCCATTTCTGGGCTCTCTATTCTGTTCCATTGGTCTATGTGTCTGTTTTTGTGCCAGTACCATGCTGTCTTTGTGATCACAGCTTTGTAGTACAGCTCGAAATCCGGCATTGTGATGCCCCCAGCTTTGTTTTTCCTTTTCAACAGTTCCTTGGAGATTCGGGGCCTTTTCTATTTCCATACAAATTTAAGGACTGCTTGTTCCAGTTCTTTGAAAAATGTCCTCAGTATTTTGATCGGGATAGCATTGAAAGTGTAGATTGCTCTGGGTAGCATGGACATTTTAACTATGTTAATTCTTCCGATCCATGAGCATGGAATATTTTTCCATCTTTTTATGTCTTCCTCAATGTCTTTCAAGAGTGATTTATAGTTTCTAGAATATAGGTCCTTTACGTCTCTGGGTAAGTTAATTCCAAGGTAATGTATGGTTTTTGGTGCTATTGTAAATGGGATGGATTCTCTAATTTCTCTTTCTTCAGTCTCGTTATTCGTGTATAGAAATGCAACTGATTTCTGAGTGTTGATTTTGTATCCCGCCACATTACTGAATTGCTCTATAACTTCTAATAGTTTGGGAGTGGCTTCTTTTGGGTTTTCCATATAGAGTATCATGTCATCTGTGAAGAGAGACATTTTGACTTCTTCTCTGCCGATTTGGATACCTTTGATCCCTTTTTGTTGTCTGATTGCTGTTGCAAGGACTTCTAGTACTATGTTGAATAATAGTGGCGAGAGTGGGCATCCTTGTCGTGTTCCTGATGTTAAGGGAAAGGCTTCCAGCTTTTCCCCATTGAGAATAATATTTGCTGTAGGCTTTTCATAGATGGCTTTTATGAGATTGAGAAATGTACCCTCTATTCCTACACTCTGAAGGGTTTTAATCAGGAAAGGATGCTGTATTTTGTCAAATGCTTTTTCTGCATCAATTGAAAGGATCATACGGTTCCTGAGTCTTTTCTTGTTGATATGATATATCACGCTGATCGATTTGCGAATGTTGAACCACGCTTGCATCCCAGGTATGAATCCCACTTGGTCATGATGGATAATCCTTTTAATGTACTGTTGGATTCTATTAGCAAGGACCTTGTTGAGGATTTTGGCGTCCATATTCATTAGGGAAATCAGTCTGTAATTCTCCTTTTTGATGGGGTCTTTGCCTGGTTTGGCGATCAAGGTAATATTGGCCTCATAGAATGAGTTTGGTAGCTTTCCTTCTGTTTCTATTTTTTGAAATAGCTTTAGGAGAATAGGTATTATTTCTTCTTTGAATGTTTGGTAGAATTCCCCAGGAAAACCGTCTGGGCCTGGAGTTTTGTTATTTGGAAGGTTGTTTATCACTGACTCAATCTCTTCATAATTAATTGGCCTGTTTAAGAAATCAGTTTCTTCCTGTTTCAGTCTTGGTAGTTTATAGGTTTTCCAGGAAGGCCTCCATCTCTTCTAGATTGCTCAGTTTTTTGGCATATAGCTGTTGATAATAGTTTCTAATAATCCTTCCAATTTCATTGGTGTTTGTCATGACCTCTCCTTTTTCATTCATAATTTTAATAATTTGGGTCTTTTCTCTTTTCTCTTGGATAAGTCTTGCCAGTGTTCCGTCAATTTTATTGATTCTCTCAAAGAACCAGCTTCTAGTCCTGTTGATTTGCTCTACTGTGCTTCTGGTTTCTAATTCATTGATTTCTGCTCTCATCTTGGTCAACTGCTTCCTCGTGAGTGGATTAGGCCTGTCCCTCTGTTGCTGTTCCAGCTTCTTGAGGTGAGAATATAAAACCTGCATTTTAGATTTTTCTATTCTTTTGAGTGAGGCTTGGATGGCTATGTATTTCCCCCTTAGGACTGCCTTTGCAGTATCCCATAGGTTTTGGACCATTGTGTTTTCATTCTCGTTGGTCTCCATAAATCGTTTAAGTTGATTTTTGATTTCCTGGTTTATCGAGTCATTCCTGAGCAGGATGGTTCTTAGTCTCCAAGTGTTTGAGTTTCTTCCAAATTTTTCCTTGTGACTGAGTTCCAATTTCAAAGCGTTGTGGTCTGAGAATATGCAGGGAATAATTTCAGTCTTTTGGTATCGGTTGAGACCTGTTTTGTGTCCCAGAACATGGTCTGTTCATGAGAATGTTCCATGGGCATTAGAATAGAATGAGTATTCTTTGGTTCTGGGGTGTAGTGTTCTATATATATCTATGAGGTCCAACTTGTCGAGTATGGCATTCAAAGCCCTGTTTCTTTGTCAATTTTTTGCATGGGTGTTCTGTCTATTTCTGATAGTGGAGTGTTGAGGTCCCCTACTATTAACATATTTTTATCTATATGTCTCTTTATTCTGGTTAAGAGTTGGCTTGTGTATCTTGCTGCTCCCCTGTTGGGGGCATATATATTTACAATTGTCATATCCACTTGTTGAATACATCCTTTAAGAATAATATAATGCCCTTCTGTGTCTCTAACTATAGTCTTTAGTTAAAATCCAATCTGTCTGATATGAGAATTGCTACCCCAGCTTTCTTTTGAGGTCCATTGGCTTGAAAGATGGTATTCCATCCCTTTACTTTCAGTCTGAATGTATCTTTAGGTTCAAAATGAGTCTCTTGTAGACAGCAAATGGATGGGTCATGTCTTTTTATCCAATCTGCAACTTTGTGTAATTTTATGGGAGCATTTAGCCCATTTACATTGAGACTGATTATTGAGAGATAGATTTTAAAGATGCCACGTTGCCAGTAAAGTCTTTGTTTCTATAGGTTGTGACTTTCTGTTCTGTATCACTCTTGGGGCCTTTTACCTTTATAGAACCCCCCTTAATATCTCCTGTAGGGCTGGTTTCATGGTTACGAAATTGGTCAATGACTGGCAATTTTGGAAGGTCTTTATTTCTCCATCAATTCTGAATGACAGCCTTGCTGGATAAAGGATCCTTGGCTGCATGTTTTTCTCTGAAAGAGCTTTAAAAATGTCCCCCCCCAACCCTTTCCCTCATTCTAGGTCTGTGTAGACAGGTCTGACATAATTCTGATACCTTTGCCTTGGTATTTGAGAAATTTCTTTGCCCTGGCCGCTTTCAATACTGTATCTAATATTTGCGAATTGCATTATGACATGACGTGGCGTAGGTTTGTTGTGGTTGAGCTTGGGCAGGGTCCTCTCTGCCTCTTAGACACGGATGTTTGTTTCCATTGCTAGATTAGGGAAGTTTTCAGCTACAATTTGTTCAAATATCTCTTCTAGACCTGTTTTTCTCCACCCTCTTGGGGATGCCGATGATTCTGACATTGGAACGTTTCATTGAGTCAGTAATCTCCCGTAATCTACATTCTTGAGCATGGATTTTTTTAACTCCAGATTCTATTTTAGCTTTGTCTTCTACTAACCCATCCTCCAATTCGCTGATACGTTCTTCTGCCTCATTCACCCTGGCCGTCAGATCCTCTAGTTTTGACTGCATTTGGCTCATAGAATATTTAATTTCTGTCAGATTCGCTCTCATTTCTGTCCTTAGGGATTCTATATTCTCATTAACATTTTCATTAATACTTTTTTCAAGTCTACACATCATCTTGACCATCATTACTCTGAATTCCGTTTCTGATAATTTGGTTATATCCATATCCATTAGTTCTGTGGCAGAGGCCACAGACTCATTGTCTTTTCTTTGCTGGGGGGGATTTCTCCTTTTCGTCCTTCTGATGAGGAGAGGTTGTGGGGTTGTCCAGAGCCCAGATTATTGACCGGGACCCAGGCCGTGCACCCTTGTTTTATAGGGACCTTAGGGATGTGGGCTTCTTGATTTTTCAGCCTGCCTTCTGGGGGAGGGGCCTGCCGCGCCGATACTCAGGCAACCCTGTTTGGGTAGAGTCTCCGTGTCCCCTGCGAGGGGGGATGGGGATGGGCACACTGTGAGCCGGTATTTCCAGGCTTTTGTTCTCTGGCAGCTTTCCCTGGTGGTTTGCTGTGCCTCTTCTGAGAGTCAGAGCAGCAGTGGCCGAATTTCAGCCTCTGTCACAGAACAGAGGGATTGCGGCCCGTTCTCTACTAATGTTCTGGCCACTTTAACTCTGTTACTGTTGGTGCTGCTCAACCCTGCAGCGTCCCGGGATGTGCGCCCCACACCCGGCGTCCCAGCCCTCACTTCCAGGGCCGGCGTGTCTCTGTCCTTTGTGTTTCTAACGCCACCAGCCATCCCTGCGCGCTCCCAGAGCTCCCGGTCTCAGTCTGGTTCCAGTGAGCACACCGGAGTTCCGTGAAAAGTCTGGTGGCGCGCGCTCCTGGCTCACGGTCTCAGTCTGCTGTTTTGCGGTGCCGTCCGCGAGCCCTGCCCGCTCTCCCGTGCAGGTGGCTACCGCTTCCCAGCGCCTGAACACAGCGGCTCCTTCCCCCTTCCATTTATCTTCTGATATCTGTGCGTGGTTTCACGGCTCCCCGCTTCGTACCTCAATACTCAGCGCTGGAGATGTTCATTTGTAGAGATCCAGATGCATCTTCCTGCGTCTCAGGCTGATTCCGTGGATGTTCAGGCTGGTCTGGTACCTATCCAGCTTGACTCAGGGGACCAGCTGAAAAAGGGGTCCCCTACTCCTCCGCCATCTTAACTCCAATCTCAAGTTCCTAAATTTTTTAAGTGGTAAAGGGAAGGGGGGGGAATGAAAAGTTCTCCTCTATTTTTAAGCTTATAAACAACACAATAAAAATAAACATTTATTAAAGTGAAAAAAGCCTCTATCTCACCATCTTAAAAAATCTTATATTTCAATTCATAAAAAATCATTTTTCTGTATCTTCCAGTTCTAGTTCATGTGCAGACCTTGTTTCTCACATTGTAATTACAATGCAGATATAACTTTACATTCTACTTTTCTGCCTTACCATTATGCCATAAATACTTTTTGTGTTGTTACATAGTTTATATAATTATTTTAATGCCTGTGCAACAGTTCTAGTTGATGTATCATAGTTAATTTAATTATTCTCTTTTTTTTTGATGTAAAGTTTTTATTTGACATTATAAATAATTCTTTAATTAATAAGAATTTTTTCTCCTTCTTCCGAATTATTTCCTTAAGATATAGTCCCAGCAGTAGAATAACTGGGTCAGAAGGCTGTGAACATTCTGTGTCTCTTAAAATGTTTTCCCAAATTGCTTTCCGCAAGGGATGTGACAATTTTAACTGGGTGGCAAGTTTTATTGATGACTGAATTAAGGAAAGTCAGTGAAAGCTAAACACCATTCAGAATGTATGTGGCCCGACTATACATGACCCACGCACAGAAAGGGAAAATGCATGGAGCACATGACCAGAGAGTATGAGATCAGCAAAAAACACACGAGAAAGCTTTGTTTTTGATAGAACATTATATTCTCTGATTCTTTAAATGAAGTATATCTTACTTTAAAATTAAAAAAAAAAAAAGTCTTTGCATGAGGACCTAGAAGTAGCTTCTCTGGCCTTGTTCCTTGTGTTCTCATTTTCCCAAACTTTGCCTCTTCTCAGATGGAGCAAACTGTCAAGAATTTGTTTCTTTTGTGAATGCAAATTAACACCAAGTGTTTATTATTTGGCTTCAGATTTGGCTCAGAGATATTGCTGTTGAATCCACTTGAATGTATAGTTGGCTTCCTGTGAGGAGAAAGGGGACAGGAAACTTATTGACTTATTTTAAACTAGATTGTTCTTTAAATTTTCTTCCAAAGATTTTCAAATGTGGAGTTTTTTTTCTTCCAGTCACTAAATTTAATCTAGACTCATGAATGTCACATCTTCCTATTTTCCCACCAAAAGTACCCCCAGTATGGCTTTTCAGGTGTTCAACTCTAATGAACTGAAGGTTGTTTCTGAGAGGATGCTTAATGTGGAAGATCCTGGGTGGTTCCCATTGGAAGATAGTAATTTTGGTCTCATTTGGAGCCATTAAAATAAAAAACGTTTTCGAGTGTCAGATCTCCTTTAGATATGTTGCTATCTTGGTGGAAAAGTTTGGACAAAACTGACTACTTAATGGTCATGATGGTAGCCAACTAACTTTTCTGAGAGTCGACCAACTTTTATCATAGTGGTTTGACTGCATAAGGCAGAGAAACAGCAAACTTTTCTCCGACAGCTCAGGTAGGAAAAATTTCAGCTTCACAGGCGATGCATTTTCTGTCCCAGCTCTTTAATTCTGCCCTTGTAGTGTGAAAGCAGCTACAGAGAATATGTAAATGAATGCGTGATTGTTCCAATAAACGTATATTTATAAAATCAGGCCGCAGGCCCATTTGGCCAGCTGGCCATAGTTTGCTGACCCCTGACTTCAGGAATCTGGCTTGAGATGTCCTTCAGTCATAATCCAACTTCGTTTCAGAAATCTCTTAACACTAACAGGATTTTCAACTCCACAACAAAAGAAAGAATTTAATAAGAAAAAGAAAACTTGGCTTAAAATAAACTCAGATAATGTCTTAAAAAGAAATAGAGGTTATATATTTATGGGATAATCCAGAAGCTATGAGAAAGGATAACTAGGAATCAACTTGAGAGAGCTATCCAGAAATTGAAAGGGTTTTGGAAAATGGATTCCCTCAAAGAAATCCAACCAAAACTTAGGACAGGGGTTGAAGTAGCTGACCAGCCTCAGGAACGATACCTCCGCCCAGCCTCTCATCTTGTTATAATATTCCCTCTTTCAGAGTCTGAGTCAATTTAAGTACAGGGTTATTGACCCTTGGACAATGCTTTTCACTGCCTGGAGTTGACCAACATCCTTGGAGCTCATGAGACCGACTGCCAACACTGTACATTGCTCCCACTCCGATGTGGAACCCCCGGGGGGCCTGTGTTAAAGGTTGAGTCTGGAGTGAGGAGGAATGGGGGAGGGGAGAGATCATTACTACCAATCAGTGGGGGAGTCACAGCAATAGCGAGAAGTGCTACCTAGGCTGTTAATATGTTGCTGATATAAGTGAACACTAATCTTCTACTTTTTTACTTCAAGTTTAGCCAATAGGCTCTCTTCAGTGATATGTGTTTATTATTTATTCTGAGTTGGGACCCGCTCAGCTATCTTACTTGTAGTAAATATAATGCACACACTAAGAGCTGACTGCTGAGTGTATGTGGAGGTCCATGTGGTACCAAACATAATCCTCCCAGCAACTCTTTTAAGTAGGGGATATGATTATTCACATGTTACAAGGGAGGAAACAGAGCCACTAAGTGTTTAAAGGGCTGCCCTGAGTCACACCCTGAATGTGGGCCATTGCACACCCAATTATCTGGACTGTAACACTCTTAAACATGACACTATGCTGCCTCCTTTTGGTTAGATAGGAAACAGGACCTTTTTTCCCCCCCTATTACTTCAAGTAAGCAGGTGGGCAAACATGAAAAATAGAACACTTCTTTTTATGTCAGAGAGGTCTGGTACCCTTTAAAAGCCAGTCATAAGAAACTTGAGGAGTAAGACCTTTCTGCACATACAGACATGCTAATCTGGCTGCACTTCTGCTGCCTGTTCACTAAAGAAGGTGCAGGTACCCTCAAGTGTCCCCCAAGCAGGTAGAACCCTGGAGAGGTATAAAACAAGATGGATCCCACAGAGGACAAGGATTCTCCTTACCTTTCCTGCAGGAGCAATAGTGTACATATTTCTTCTCAATCTGAGCAAAATCTTTTGGCTTCTCTTCCTACTCTTGGTCTTTCCAATAGCTGTTTTTTTTCTACTCATTTAAAGCAGATTCTTCACTCCCTTAAGATAGATTTCCTTGCTGTGTGTCTCTAGTTACTTGATGGCTTGGTCACCATTAGAGAGGTTAACTTTTCTTTAAGTAGGAGCGACATCTCCAAATTTTAGAAGTTGACATGAACATGGGAATAAATGGGGGAATAATTGAGTGAATATGCAAAGCTGTCCTCTTCCTCTATGTTCCATGGAAAAATCACCTTTCCTGCAGTCCCGGTTCCCAGGTTCTGGAATTCCATGAGTGACCAAAATATTGAAAACATTCAGATGCCATGACAGATTGGCCAAGTTTTAAATTTTAACCAGTAATGATACTAAAGAAACCAAAAGCAAATAATTACCGCCATAACTGCTATCATTTTGAAATAGAAAGAATATTTTTAACAGCAGAAGTGGGCCATAATCTGAGAAAAAAGAATGGTGCTTCGAAGTGAATTCATTTTGTTTTATAAAAAACTCACTACATTGTCCTAATATTTTTCACTTTGTGTCTGACAGCTTATAACTTAATTTTGAGCTGGCCCAGGTCCAAGGGCTGGTGTTTGGGAAGTGCTGGTATAATGGAAAGAATCTTGTTTTGGAGTCAGACAGATCTGGCTTCAGACAAATCCTGGCTTCTACACATGACCTTGAGTAAGTCAAATGGTAAGTCTGAGGCTCTTCTTATGAAGGGGTTTGGGAGGCCTCCAGGAGGTAGTGCTTATCAGACACCAGGTGAGCACCTGGTGAGAGAGCCTGTTCCTGATTGTGCCTGCTCTGTCTTCCTTTCCTCCGTTACGTACCATAACCATTGAATAACAAGAAACAACGCAACCTTACCGTGAAGCTATTGTTAATGGTTTTGTTAATGGTGTTGTTTTTATTGATAAAATCATATCAGTGATTTGAATTGTCGTCTTTCTATAAATTCACAGGTACTAATTAGTAAAAGTGATTTGGGTGATTCCTAAATTATACCCTTTGGAACAGTTGGCAAATAAACCCAAAGTAAACAAAAAAACCCAAACACGTGGGGAAATCTGACTAATTTCTCAGACCTTGAGCTAACACACCTCTGTTAATGTGAAGGCTACATGGATGTATTATTTGACAAGGGCACTCACTCCTTGACCAAACTTTAGTCAAGCTCCCTTGAGCCCTCTTCTTGACTAGGTCTTGTCCTTGGCCTGGCAATCCAGTCCAACAAGTATCCTGCCAAGTCAGTTTATCAGGATTCCCTCCACCCTTGATACCAAACCAAATTCTTCTTAATCATTTTCCACCCACTCCCTTCCCCTGCCCATTGGCTCTAACTCCCCATCTGTCCCAGCTTGTATTCATAGTTGCATTTTATCTCTCCCCCCTGTTGCAATAGTCTTGAACCCCATTGTGGTAATCTTGAATAAAGTCTTCCTTGCCTATTTAACTCCATCCAGTGCAATTTTTCTTTGGCATATCACAAACTCACACCATGTTGGAAAGAGAGTTACATAGGAGAACATGGAAGCCACCCAAGGAATTCCTCTCAGGAACAGTCAGCTCCAGCCTTTATAAATTAAAAAAAAAATTAAATTTCAGGGGTTAAAACCAGATGGAATTGTTCTAATTTGATTATTTTGGAGAAAATAGAAGTCAATTTCCATCCCCAGGGGATAAACTACTAATTTGGGAAGGTATTGGGCGAAAGAAGAGTCATTCCTTTTTCATTCACGAAATGGTTGTTAAATGTTTTCCATTACCATAATTATTTTTCTAGTGTTTGGAAGACTAGCAAGGAAGGCTTCACTGATGACAGGTTTGTTATAGGTAAAAGTGCCAGAGGTTTTTTTTCCAGCAAGTGTCAGCACCAATGCTGCTCTCAGTAATTACCTCCCCACCAACCCTTTTCCTTCCTGCTGCTTCACGTTGGCTTCTTAATTACGAAAGAGAAAGGACTCCTGAGGGAAGGGGGAGAAAAAGTAGTTCAGAAAGTTTACTTTTCTCTACAGATCTGCTCAAGAAACCAGATGATTTGCACTGTACCTTATTGTCCTGAGGTTCTTTTTTTCCTGCAATGGTTTAGAAGTCATTTCATAAAACGGCCCACTGCCGAGGGCTCACCACTTCCATCCTCTTGTGTCATTCTGTGGCCTATATTGCTAACCTGACAGGGCCGTGCAGACATGAGAGCATCTTGAGTACGTGGCAATCAGCTCATTGGAGCGTGCTCGTGTGAGCAAGGGCTTTCGGGGCGTTCATTTCGCCGCCTCTGACTTCGGCCTCTCTGTCCTGCTTCCAGTGCCATCTTTTTAGTGGTAGCGGATAGAAAGACCTGGAAGAAGACTCCTCCAAATACACTTGCAACTTATAGGTAACACCAGAGTCTGAGAACTGGCAAGTTGAGGTGAATCAGAGGCATGAAACATGGGAATATTTAAATGGCATTTCAGAGACTTGTGGTGGGCTCATTTCTGCAGTGGGCACCAGGGTGCCTGCATTTGAGGAAACTGAACTCAGATGAACAAGGGAGACTGCACTGCAGTTCTGAGGTCTGAACAATAAGCTTCTTTCTTGGCCCCATCTCCTCTTAATGTCAAGGGCTGATTCTGCATTTTTTTGAGAGGGAGAGAAAGAGAGAGTGGGGGGTGGTATGTGTGAGGGGGGAGGGGGCTGGTGCAAAGGAAGAGAATCCCAAGCAGGCTCCGCACCCAGCGTGGAGCCCAACACAGGGCTCGATTTCACGACCCTGAGATCCTGACCTGGGCCAAAAATCAAGAGTCAGACGCCTAACTGATGGAGCCACCTAGGTGCCCCTGCCTTTTTATTATAGAACAAAATCCAGTCAATTGTTTTCTATATAAATGCCTTGGTATTTACCAAAACACATCATTTGTGGTAATGGAAGGGCTGATTCTTAATGCCAGTGGAGGGAGGGGGACGTCTTAAGAATATAGTTTGAATGGGGTTCTAGTGTTGGTTCTGTGCCTGTATGGCCAGGTACTGAAACGGTTGTATTCGTGTAGTCGTTTGCTAAGGCTGCCACGACAAAGTGCCACAAACAGAGCAGCTTCCAACAACACAGACGTTTTCTTATTCTTATTCTCTCACACTTCTAGAGAGTATGAGTCCAAAATCGAGGTGTTGGCAGAACCATGCACTCTCCCGGCTTCTGGAAGCTGCTGGCCTTCTTGGCCTTCCGTGGCTTGTAGCTGTTAAACTCCCACGTGTGTTTCCATCCTCGGGTGGTCATACTGCAGTCCTCTCTCTGTGTGTCTGTGTTTTTACAAGGTGCTCTCATCAGGCACATGTCTGTCTCTGAATCTCTTCTCTTCTTCTAAGGACAATAGTCATATTGCATTAAGGGCCCACCTCACTCCATATGATCTTACCTTAACTTATATCTTAATTACATCCTCAAAGACTCTATCACCAAATAAGGTCATACTCACAAATACTAGGGTTAGGACCTCACCAAATCTTTTGGGGGGATATGATTCAATTCACAACAGGAAATGTACCCCCTTCTTTTTTAACACTATTTCATATATAAAGATACGTGGTTCATACAATTATTTTTCTAGTACTGTTCAGGTTGTCTCTAAATTTTTACTAGTACAAATAAAGCTTTAATTTTATCTTTCAGCCCTTTGTTTAATATTCGTTCACTTTTTGTTTATTCATCTCTCCCATTAGGATATAAGTGCCCCTGATGGTAAAGACATTATTTATCTTTTTTATTAGTCACCCAAGTACAGAGCACAATGAGAAGCACATAGGCAATGAAGGAAAATAGCCTTGTTCATTCATAGCAGTACTGTTAGTAGGAAAAACTTCTGGAGGTAGATTTAAAAATTTAAAAGCTATCGCCAAGTTGTTCTCAAAATCAGCTGTACCATTTACATTCCCACCGATCTTACCCATTGCCGCATGTACTCATCCACACTGTTTATTACCAATAAAGTTTTCCCCAACCTGATGGGTGAAAAATGGCTATTCATTATCATAAAATGATTTTATTTCATATCTGTCTTATGAAGCTACTAGATTCTAAACTTTTTTTTAAAAAAGATTTTATTTATTTGAGAGAGAAAGAGGGAGGAAGAGAGAGAAAAAGGGAGAGAGAATGAGCAGGGGGAGGGGCAGAGGAAGACGGAGAAGCAGACTCCCCTCTGAACAGGGAGCCCAATGTGGGGCCCAATCCCAGGACACTGAGACCATGACCTGAGCTGAAGGCAGATGTTTAACTGACTGAACCATCCAGGCACCTCTGTTTCTAAGCTTCTTACAACCAGGATCTGGTCATAGGTATCTTCATATTTTTGCAACCCCAATTTAGGGCATAGTAAGTACACAATAAATAGCTATTGAACTGATTTCTAACCATTTTTGAATTTTTATTTAATCTTCTTCTCAGGCCTATATTAGTTTCTGAGAGCTGCTCTAATAAATTACCATAAACTGGGTGGCTTAAAACAGCAGAAATTTATATTCTCATAGATCTGGAGACTAAACACCTGAAATCAAGGTGCTGGTGGGGCCATGTTTTCAGAGGGCTCCAGAGGAGAGCTCTTCCTTTTATCTTCCGAGCTTCTGGTGCTTGTTGATAATCCTTGTTATTCTTGGCTTACGTCATGACAGTCCCTGCCTCTGTCTTTAAATGGCCTTCTCCTCATGTACCAAATTTTCTCTTCTTAAAAGAATGTCAGTCATTAGATTAAGGCCCACACTTATCCAGTATGACATGTTAACTTGATTATATCTGCAAAGAACCTATTTCCAACTAAGGTCATATTCAAAAGTCCTGGGTAGACATGAGTTTTGGGGGTTGCTGTTTAACCCAGAATAAAGAATCCTACCCTAAGAAGCATAGCAGACTATGCCACTGCAAAATATGCCACTTTGGCATGAGAATCATTTTGAGCTGAATGCAATTGAGAAGAAGCAGATGTAAGGAAATCTCCCTGCCCCCCAATTTGCTCAAATAAATTTTGCAGAAATTAAATGTGTCTCTCTTCTTCTCTGTATGAGGAAAGGCAAAAGTTAATTACCAGAAACAATTTTAGCCCCTATCAGGTTGGAAACAGCAGAAAACTATATAAGAAACTTTACTAACTAGTTTTCATCTACCATTAGTTTCCTCCCATATATTTACTTTCCCATAGTTTGCCACCTTTGGAAGCCAAAAACTGCTTTTCTTTGTCCTGTCATTTCTCCACAGATTATTGTTCTTTGTTGAAGTTGTTCTGTAAGCTGGAGTTTTAAGCCATCACTTTGAGTTACTCAGTTTTCCCTGGGTGTCTCCCATGTGTTGGTGAAGTATACATGTCAATAAACTTGCTTGTTTTTCTCTTATTAGTCACTTTTATTACAAGAGCCTCCTCCAAGAACTCAGGAGGGTAGAGAGAAAAATTTTTTCCTCTCCTACTCCATATGTCTTTTAAGACTTTTGTAGTTATCTTTATAGCTCCAACACCTTGAGATAGCTCTTGGTTATGGTAGGTATTAACACTTCCTTGGTCTTCCTTTGGCTCTGAGTGAAACCTAAAATCTCTTGTTGCCCTTGATCATCACTTGTTTCAAAGTGCTCCCCAGCTTCTCGTTTTTTTGCCCAGAAGAAATAAATGGCTTTTTGCTCCACACAGCTCAACTAAAAACAGGCAACAGATTACAACACTCCCAAGAGCCTGCCATGCTAGCGTGAATCTCTCAAGACTGTCCTTTTTCAATTAGCATGAATAATTTCCCTCCTCTGACTACTTCCTCTTTCTCAGATCCTTGCCCTTTGAAGCCTGGAACTGGTGTAAATGCTAATTTGAAATTAGCATACAATTTATTTCTTTGCTAACCCCTCCCGGCTAACTTCCAACTTCTTAACTTGGCCTCTTATAAATACCTTAGGCATTGATTTAATTCCTTTTTAAACAGCCCATAACTGTTTTTCTTCAGGTAATGTTGAAACCTTTTAAAATTCTCTGTCTCTTGTGTCTGTGTTGGAGGTTGTACCTGTGTGTAGGTTTATGTGCAAAGCTTAGGAATTAGACTAATGTCTTAAAACATCCTGTCTACCTCCAGTACCTACAAAAGCAATACAAAGTTTTGTCTGGAAGTAAACAGTCACTTTTCTCTATCACTAAATTTTACAAGTTTCTGACAGTGCTTGCTCTTCAAGGGTAAATGTTTGAAAAGATACTTGAGCAAGTGGTCCCAAAAGACACCACCTTCAAGACCATCCCTTTTGCCTTGGAGGGTAGTATTTTTTGCCATTGTGGTTCTTTTCATTTTCACATGGTGCCAAGTAGCTTGGCTCTAATTAACTTTTTTGGGATTGTTCACACCATATTGATGTTTTTTGCTGCTGTTTCCATGTGAGCCACAGCTAAGCAATGCCACTGGAAGAAAGACGTTCAACCTAAGACTTTGTGAGATACTTCACTGCATTTCTTCTTACATGGACACGTCTCTTAGCTAACCATACCTCATCAGGACTCACTGTCGTTTGGACCTTTTATTTCCCTCCCTCAATCCCTTTCTTCTTCTCAAATATTTATTGAGCTCTATTCTCTCCCAGGATTGGAGCTAGAACCCAGTGAGAAAAATCAAAACAAAACAGGATTTTCCCTGAGAGACTACATATACAACCAGGCAGTAGAAAGACCGTGTGTGAAAATAGACTCTGACCCACAACCTCTACAGCAACTGGCCTGGAAAGTCAAACCCCTGCCTCTGCAGCAATCAGCCAAGAATGGTCAGGACTTGGTCTATGAACGACAGCTTCCCTACTTTTTTGTCTTTGCTTCTAACTCGGGACCAACAAGAGAAAGCCAATTATACTCCCCAAACCAATGACATGAGACACGTTGCTTTTAGTTAGCCTACCTCCTGCTTCCCCGTGTCAACAAACGTCCAATCAGAGCATACTTGGAGCTTTCCTTTTCTGCATTATAAATTTTCCACCCTCTTTCTGCCTTTGAATCTTTGCCAAGCACAAGTGATGATGACTGTCTCTTTTGCTATAGTAAGCTCTGAATAAGAAGCTTGGTTGGTCTTAGTTTATATCCACAGTTTTCCTGGAGGATCCACTAAGATCCACTTTGCACTGACCATCAGCTGTTCAACCAGGTGTTATCTTATGGAGGTCCCTGTGCTTTGCTGCTTGAGGCTTACTAAATGCATGCCGCTGTGATTAAGTCAGCATAGGTCTGAACCTGGGTCTTTTTACATTGAGTTCCTTGGCAATTTATTCCCACTTTGGTGCCTGTGTTTTGTTATTGATTCCCTTTTTTTTTTTTTTTTTGGCATTGTTAGTGAAATCAGACCATTCCTTTTTATCTGTTTTTGTTCTCTTTCATGCTTCCATTTTGTGTTGTGTGTCTAAAAGTGTTGTTCGTAATCAGAATGAGAATCACTAAAAAAAATGTAGGCATAGACCGTATAAGCCTATTGTTCAAAAGCCAGCTTCACTGACTGGTGAGTTTAGTTTTTTTTCACCATGCCAGCATCCATTTGGAAAAACATTGTTTTGTGTCAACAATACAACCAGATAAGGCTCTCCTTCAATCTTTAATTTTTGGTCTGAGTACTTGACTTGAGAGTTTGAGAATTTTCTGCCTGTTGAGGATGTAGACTGCCAGGTCCGTGTTTAAAGATAGCCAAACATTAGTTGAGGCTCAAGGCATGAAGTTCACATTCATAATTTTTGAGTGATGATTGCTAGCTCTCATGAGCTTGTCTAACTCTAAATGATCTCTTTTTCTTAGAAAAATTCTTGCTTTTTATGTATATTATCTTAATTCCTGTGCTTATCTCTCTAATGACATAACTGCACTAAGGATGATATAGGCCGCTGTAGAATTTAAACTTGGGGATCAAACTAAATCAAGAGTTTTAATTGAGGATTTCCCTAAACCCAGACAAGACTGGCAAATATTCATAGAAGAATTTAAAATTCTTTGGGGACATAAGACCCAGGGCTACTTGATCTAAGTTAAGTTGTACACATGTGGTTGGAAAGTCAGGCGCTAAATTCTGGATGGCAATGGGGGTTTGGACTAATGTAAAGGGAACTATAGGATCCTTCTTCCATAATAAATTTGAGAATAAATCCCCCTGTCCCCATAGGACAAAGTCTCCTAAAAGCAAAAATATTTCCAATAAGAATCAATTGAAGATCTGTTGCACAACAATGTGAATGCAGTTAAGACTATTGAACTGTACATTAAGCAATGGTTAAGATGGTTAAGTTGGGTTTTTTTAAGATTCATTTATTTATTTTAGAAAGAGAGCAGTGCAAGCAGGGGGAGGGATAGAGGGGGAGAGAGAATCTCAAGTAGACTCCCTCTGGGTGAGGAGCCTGACACAGGGCTGGATCTCATCACTCTGAGATCATGACCTTAGCTGAAATCAAGAGTCAGACACTTAATCAACTGAGTCACACAGGCACCCCGAGATGGTTAAATTTTATGTTATGTGATTTTTACCACAATTAAAAAAAATGTTTTTCAATCTGAAAATTTGATTGAACTATAATCATACAAACAGAAAAGAGATGAAATCATGGGAGATTTTTGGAAAGATTAGAGAATACCTTCCAAAAATATTTGGGAATTTAAAAGGGGGGCAGTCCTTTCATCTCATTTTGACAATGGAATTCAACATGAACTAACATCTAATTCAAAAACAGAAATTGGAATGGGGAAATAGTCCCTTTACCTAAATTATACCTGACAGCATTTTCAAAGGGCTTTAGAACAAAAATGAGATAGAACTCCAAGTAATCTTAAGGCTCTATTGATCAAATAGGTGCCCCACTTCCCAAATTACTAACAAGGATATTTGTAGATATATGTAAACAAAAATGACACTGAAAACCAAGGCAGTTCTATCTTACAAAATGAAAACAAAAACCAAAACAAGGTAAAGAAAAATCCTTTAATTTAGATGATTGAAGGATACTTCAATGAAGGAAAAAGAGTGAATATCTGTCTTACCTATAAACACTCAAGGTGAATGAAATATAAATATGCATGGCTAACCTCATCAATTTCTCTTTCTACATTAAACTCTGCTGTGTTTGCTCAACCTCCTCCTAAAGTAAATATACTGTTCAGATGCGAGGTATTTCAAATAGTCACAGATGTTCCCCTATCTCCCAGTCTTTAACTGTAACCCTTGGGCCCTTGACTGAAAACATTCCTCCCTGACCTATGATAGCACCCCTGCAAACTTTTTTTTTTTAAGTTTATTTATTTAATTTAGAGAGAGATAGAGCATGAGCGGGGGTGGGGGGTGCAGGGCAGTGGGAGAGGGAGAGAGAAAATCCTCAAGCAGACTCCCTGCTGAGCATGAAGCCCAACTCAGGGCTTAATCTCATGACTCTGAGATGATGACCTGAGCCCAAATCAAAAGTTGGACACTTAACCGATGGAGCCACCCTGATGCCCCACCCCTGCAAACTTAATAGGAAGAGACTTACTTAGCAAATGAGAGTGTAATATTAAGTGCACACCAGAGGGAATATTTCCTGAAGTTTCAGAGGATGTCTCTAATCAAATTGTGTCTTTTCTGGATATTCTTGTGCCTTCTCCATTATATTTGATACACAGTCCAGATAAAGATCTTCACATCATACCTGACTCTATGAACTAAAACTTGCTGACATATATAAAAAATAAAAGGAGCAGAACCTACTTAAGTTCAAGCAGATCCTCAATTATCCAAACTTTCCTAATATGTCTTGAAGCCAGAAGCAAAGAAGGGATCAAATTTGTACGTGAAAGCTATACACCTACAGGCCTTCTCATACTACATACCAGCCTACATACATACTACCTACATCCTGTCCTGCCAGGGGAAAAAACACCAACCAAACAGATGAGGGTATCGATTTGATCAGACCTTAGGGCTGTCAATACAATTGTCATCCTTCACTTCCTGGTCATACCTAAAGTGAATGCCATCCTGTCATTAATTCTACCTGCAGCTACTTGCTTTACTGTATTGGAGCTTTGCTCAACCTTTTTTAAGTGCCCACTTACACTAGAGTTGTCAGTACCATTTTGCCCTTACCGAAAGAGGACAACAATATACTTGGTCAGTCATATTCCATGGTTTTTCCTCAAAATCAACACTTCAATTTCCCTTGTGATTCAGTTCTGATAAAATATGTGGATGATCTCCTACTTAGTTCTCTGGAACAAGGAAGCCTGTAAAAAGGATTCAATTTACTTTCTCTCAGTCTTAGCAGATAAAGAACATAAAATTTCAAGACAAATTACAATTTTTCTAAAGTACACTTCATTATTTAAAGTATGATCTATATAATGAGAGAAAAAGCACTCTCCTTACAGACTAAAGACAACCTAAACTTACCTAAGGTGCTTCAAAAAATAACTATTGAGAGAATTTCTACATTTTGCTGGATATTGTAGATAATGGGTGCTAAATTTCACTGAAATTGCAATATATCTTTAGGAATTGACTAAGTCTGCCACAAGAGACTCTCTTCAGGGAGCTCAAACATTAATGGACCTTCTGCAACCTGAAGGGGGCTCTTTAACAGCTACACTGAGGCATCACTAACTGCAAAAAGCCCTTTTGTCTAGTTGTGTGTGAGCAATCTTGACAAGCTTTTGGAGTTGTAACTCAACTTCATGGCAATTGCCAAAACCCCATTGCTTGCCATAACCTAACTCTTGACGTGGTAGCTGCTGCTATAAAACTTGTCAGTGCTTCTGCTGGCTGGCTCCCTGCTTGATCTCATGGCTCCTCATGCAGTACAGGCATCAGTGCTGACTGAGAACACGCAGCACTTTTCAGCCCTCCAATTAAGTTCCCATGAAATTCTTTTGCTCTTTCCTTCTCACATTACTGTTCTCCATCATAACACTCTGAATCCCACCACTCTCATTCCTACCAGAAGAAGGGGAGACTCATGATTGTCTTACCTCAGTTAGAAAACTCTCTGTACCCTGATCAGATGTATGGAAACTCCCATTGAGAACTCTGACCTAATTATTGATGGATCATACCTCAAAACTGAAGCTGAAAATTATCAAACAATACTACACACTATTCCTAATTTAAATTCTCCCTTTAAACTATAGTTCTCTACCATAGGTATATATTGTTCTCTACCATGGCTAAAATCAGCCAAGATGAAGAGCTTACGCCACTTACTAGACCTTGCCAACTAATAGAAGACCAAAGAGTAAACATATGTACAGATAGCAGATATGCCTTTGGAGTAGTACATGACTTTGGAAGGCTTTGAAAACAAAAAGAGTCTCTCACATTGGCAAGAACCCCCATCAAAAATGAAACAAGTTGAAGAAATTTTAGATGCACTACTACTCCCCAGAGAGGTGGCTATTATAAGGGATGCATGTGGAAGAAAAAAAGAAATGCTCTAGCATATCATTATGTCAAACAAGCAGCCATAACCAAGGTTATGATCCTATCTAATTCCTGAAGAGATTAATCTCTGGGGGGATTCAAAGAGGCCATTATAAAATACCAATATGTGACCCCTATTTTGTAAGGGACAAATGAGAAAAATCTGGTTGACCTCTTCCCTCAGATAGTCTTTGGTGCTCCTAAAATGGCCTGAAACCATTCATCATGGTGCAACCTGGTTACTATCCTAAATCAACACTGGTGGGGAAATTTTAAAAAGATTGCTAACGTCATTTTTGGATCATGTGTCACCTGTCAAAACATAATCCTGGAAAAATTATAAAGGTAAGAACCTTCAGAAACCTCTAACCTCCCTTGGCCAAAGGTATTCTCACTAGTTCCTCACATGATCCGCTCCCTCAGGAACACATTGATAACTGGAAGACTCATGCATTTAATGATTCCATCTTCAAATCTAAATTCCTTCTAGCTGCATTCAGATAGGGCAAAATACTGCAAGGGGCTCATGTGCTATACACATTCCCTTTTGCCAACAACATCTTCCCAGGTAGCCTCTTTATGGTCTTCACCCAGGACGTTTTATATATTAGAAGACACATCAAAGAAGACCTGCTCTCGAAACTCTCTGGAAGTAACCTCATCAGGAAGTGTTAACAACAAATACAGCAGTGAAACTCCATGTAGTCAATCTTTGGGTTCACATTTTGCAAAGAGTGATTCAGAATTCCACACAATTGGAAAAATTACAAGGGTAGGACAAGAGGAGAGGACCTTGAAGTCAGAATGCTCAGAAATTCTCTACAACAGCTTATCTTCAGAAGCAGACTCTAGCCCAAAAAGTTTGGAACAAGCAGATGACCTCAGATAGTGATGCCCAAGACATTGGATCAAAACGCCCATCTAATTCTCACTTTGTTTTTGAAGTGTTTGTGTATATTCATTCTTTCTCTTATTTTCTAAAAATCACTGGTTTTTGACAACCTGTGACCTTTTTTCTTCTTCCTTCCTAATAATAGTTGTTACGGCATATTCCAATGCCATTTTTAAATTATCCCAAATGCTCTCCACTCCCCTCAATCTTACTGACCGCTACTTATATCATCTATCACCAGAGCCCTATGATCAAAACCTCTGGGTGATTCTGGTCTCATCAAGTGAGACCATAGGGAATTACAGCTGGTCACATTTCCACTTGCACCTACATGAATAGATGACCTTAAAAAAGAAAGTCAACCTGTGACATTGCTAGTGTCCTTCTCTTCCAGAAAAAGAACTAATTATTTTAATCTCTTGATCAGATCCTAGGTAATTCTAAATTTTAATTCAGCAACCCTTGAGGGGCAATGGGCCAAATACTTGTCATCTGAAAAAGACTAATAGAGATTCAAATATATAACCCAGCTGATGTAATGCCTTGGTTCCAAATTTGTGTCATAAATGACTCCTTTTTCCCTGGATCTCCATGTGTCCCTACAGGATACTACTTCCTTTGTGGCCAAGACGCTAATCCTGTTTGTATCACACCAACACCTCGTTTACCTTAGAAATAGTACTCTGAGAACTCTCTATACACAGAGAACTTAATTATATAAGTCACTAAGGCTGAGGACAAGTATTTTAATTATAATTTTATAAAAATGAAATTCTATATCATTTATGATATTATAAATCAGATGTGAGTTCCTAAATGAGGGTACCCATAATTATTCACTCTACCTGGAAGAATTACTATTTATGCAAACAGAGCAGTATTCACAATGATGGAAATCAAACAGAAAAGACTATAAGAACGTTATTCTATCAGAAGTTGTTAACAATACTACCTTTGCCTTAGATGGAAAATAGATCAGTTTCAAATGGTTGGCATGAGTACTGAAGGACTTTTGTATTGTTGTTTCTTGTTGGCTGATGCTTGAGGCAACTGTGACATTGCTTATAATTTTTGCTGTACTTGGATCAATGAAATGTGTACAAGGAAGGTAGAACAGGAGGCTCCTGGGTGGCTTAGTCAGTTAAGCATCTGACTCTTGAATTCAGCTCAGGTCATAATCTCAGGGTTGTGAGATTGAGCCCTGAGTCAGGTTCTGTGCTCAGCAGGGAGTCTGCTGGAGATTCTCTCTCTCTCTCTTTCTCTCTCTCTTCCTTTCTTCCTCTGTCCCTCCCCCTCCACACACACACTTGCTCGCAGTCTCTCTTTCTCTCTCTCTCATAAATAAATAAATAAATAAATAAATAAATCTTTAAAAAGAAAAGTAGAGCAGAATTAAAATTCTATTTTTCTTTTTAAAGATTTTATTTATTTATTTGACAGAGAGAGATGGCCAGTGAGAGAGGGAACACAGGCAGGGGGAGTGGGAGAGGAAGAAGCAGGCTCCCAGCGGAGGAGCCTGATGCGGGGCTCGATCCCAGAACACCGGGATCACACCCTGAGCCGAAGGCAGATGCTTAATGACTGGGCCACCCAGGTGCCCCAAATTAAAGAAATTCTTTAGGAAAAATCTACTTGGCTCTCTAAGGCTGATCTTTATAGAATATAGGATTTATTCTGTTGACCTTGGTTAGGCAACTGGAATTTCTGGTTCTGAATCATCTTTCAGGGACAATTTGTTATTCTCATTTTTGTGATAGTGGTTATGATACTGGTTTGTTGTATTTTATCCACTCCTAAATGCTTCTGCACATCCAACTCAGATGATTGTCATGATGTTATAACAACAAAAAGGTCAAGAAGATTTTGTGATACTGTTGAGTATGGGGACAATGAAACAATCCCCATGCAGTGAAGATCTTGACAACTACCTTCTACTGAATTGGTCAGCTTCTGCAAGAGAAATGATGATAAAACAGGAGACTAAGACTGATGTAAAAATTGACAACGATCAGTCTACATATGATAATAGAATTTTGACCTACAATCTCTACAGCAATTGGTCCAGAATGGCCAAAACATGGTAAATGACTTACCAGTTTTCCTAATTTTTTTTCCCTCCGCTTCCTACTCAAGACCAACCAGAAAGCCAAATATGGTCTACAAACCAATCACATAAGATGCACCATTTCTACTTAGCTCAACTCTTGCTTCCTTATGCCAAACTTTAATCAGAGCATATCCGAAGATTCCATTTTTCATATTATAAAGCTTTCCCACTTCCCTTGCCTGTATTTGAGTTTCTACCAAACACAAGTGATGGTTGGCTCTCTTGTTATAGCAAGCTCTAAATAAATAACCTTTGCTTGTTTTCATTCGTTTGTCTTTATTTCTGTAGTTCCTCAAGGAGCTCACAACCTAATGGGAAGAGACTGTGTTAAGTGTATAATTATCATACACCAATAAAAAACAAAGCAATAGAATTATAAACCAAAAGGTATAGAGGAGGCAACAAAAGGAAAGTAATAAATATTTCCTTTTTTGATTGGGTGATGTTATTGTATCACTCTGCTTCACTTTTGGTGAAGAATGATAGAGTAGCCTGAGGATTCTGGTGAATTCTTCATGAGACTTAGGTTGTAGCTGAGAAAGCCAAGAAATGTAGATGGCATCCAGTCATCATTAGATAGAGTTGTTGCCTCTGTACCATAGTCACTGATACTGCTTAGCCTATATCTATAAAGCAGTAAAAGGACACTATAGCCACCAAGATGTCTACGGCAACATGATGCTGAAATAACTTGTAGGATAGTCCTTGACAGGTTGTAGCTGATAATAGAGCATGGTCTGTGACTGGAAGCTGAGCTGGAGAAGGAGTGGTACAGTTAGGATACTGTAGTTATGATTCTAGGTAAGAGAATCATTGAAGGGGCTACAATGAAAGAGGAACCTTCTGAAGGAGAGGATTTTCTGCAGACATTTCCTAGGTCCAGTCCAGTGGTGAACACATGATCTTCCTACAATAGGGTTTTTGTGATGATTGGATAGTGTGAAAAAATTCTGGCTACCTCAGAAGAGAATGACAGATTTTGGCTTGTCATTCCTCCTAGAAACTGAAGCTTTCTGGAATAACCCCATCCATCAGTCCATGCAAAGCAAATGGCCTTCTCTTGCCATATGGGCCTCATGATAGTTATTGCTCCTCCTCTCTAGGTGCCAAGAACAAACTGAGTGTAAAAACTGGGAGTCTAAAAAATGTCAGTGGCTAGGGAGTTTTACCAAATGTTTTGGCTGCCATACAAAAAAGGCATGATGGCTTGATAATCTTGTTTTGGGGGACAGGGGAGGCACAAGGAGCCCAGGTAGTAGAATTTTAGTAGTAGAATATTACTGGTAGTAGAATTTTAACACCATCATCACCAACATTAGCATAGGGTTTGTTTTTGTAAAGATGTTTGATAATTTCAGGAGAAGATGGCCTAATGCATCTATCTTCACCTTTTGTGTATGTCTCCCACTGGGCCTGAGCAGTCAGTTCTTGGGTTAGACACACTCTAGTAGGGACAAAGTTGGCTCAATAATGCCATGGTTGCTACTGAAGCTGCTTGTTCTCCTCTTCCATGGTTAACTAAACCTGTTTTATATGGCTTACTATTTTTCTTTAGATATATTTGTATTTTCATTCTGATCATAGTTAAAATTTGTGGGCCTAGGTACAAGTCTTTCTTTCAAAGATGAATTTGCTTAATTCTTTTCTAATCCTTTAAGCATTGATTTTTTTTTAAGCTCTCAGAGAAGATATTTATTTTATTTCAGAGTCTGAAGGGATGACTCCCTCTAGCCCATGAGAACTGTCAAGAATTCTTACTTTAAAAATAATCCCTTTTCTTATTCACTGATTGACCTGTTTCTTGAGTGTCAATTCTTATAATTATTCCTTGGTGTAAAAGATCAGAGCTGAAATGAAAAGCTTAAAAAATTCACTCACATCTTACAGAGGGTAAGTTTGATGTTATACTCTCGTTATTGAATCTCTCATCTTATTTATCATATAAAAATCCTCAGTGGGAAAGTGGAAAGCACTCTTGACTTCAAATCATATCATGTGTTTTTTTAATCATTTGGTAATTATACTAATATCAAATTTTTGATATTTGTGAAAATATCCACATCAAGTAGGTAATAGTTTTGCTAATAAAGGAATTAGTTTAAATTCTCCGAGCTTCAGATTTTTTTAAATCTATAAATTAAAGATAATATCTAACCTGACAACCTCAGAGATGTTGTGAGGAAAAATGTAATTTTTCAAAATACTTCATGAATAGTGAAGTGTCCTCAAGTCATATTATTTTATAATAATAATAACAACTCTTAGAATATTTAATTTTTATGCAGGACACATGTTTTATGGTTCTGCCCAGAATCCTTCCCCAAGCTAGAGCAGTTATGTCCAGCTTCTGGAAGTGCTGACAGAAGATGACCCTTAGCTGTCAGACTTCCTTGGAGATTGTCTCAGTTGATATCATACCTTACTCAAGGTCATATCTCTTTCCAGGGGCAGTCCACATCCAATGATTAATTAATACAGTGATATAAAGAGATGACCAGTTCACCTTAACCTAGAATAACTCTAAACGGCCATCCAAACTGTAGATCTCCTCTTGAGGTCAGCTAATGCTTTCATTGGGATTTTATCACAGCTCAATCTCTCCTTGGGCCAATCCTGTTTCCTTCTGTTCCCTGGCACAGGTGCTGAAACCACAACCCTTCTATAATAAACAACTGCATTCGAATCTTCATGTCAAAATGTACTCTCCAGACATATCAAAGTGTCAGTTTGAGTGCCAGATCCAAGAAAGCAGATGTTAAGATGGAATTTTGAAGCTAGATCACCTAACACCCAGTTGGAATGTGGAACTGTTGGTACATGGAATACAGGCAGACTTTGGCAGTAATAGGGCAATTATTTAAATGTTCACTGGTGGTGAAATAGGATGATATGCCTATGAAAGGAATTGTGCCATTAGTTGGTATCATGTATCATGCATTTCAGAAATAGTAACTGTAAGGATGGGACAATTGTATAGCTATTGATAAGATTGCACTCTGAAAAAAGATAATGGAAAGCTGAGAGTTATTGTCAATAAAAGCTAAGTGTGAAAGCCAGGGACTCCTTGGTAATGTGTGAAGAGGCTCTTATTTCCTTTAGTGAAAATGCAGAGAAAGCAGAAGGCTGACTCCAGAATTTAGTCAAAAAGGTATTGAGGTTCAAAAAGGGTAAACTCCAGATGAAGGCTGGTCTGACATACCAAGGTAAGAGCCCTGGTTGGAAGAGAATGGGACTCAGAATATGGAATGGAAACATCTGAGTTGAATGTCAATTTCAATCTTGGGTTTCTCTGAGCCTATAGAAGTGAGAAGCTAGCATTCCCTCCTTGTTTAAAGAGCATTCAGAGGCCTTTCTCTTGCAAGACAATATATGCCCCTCAGAGTGTGCCCCTCTCAGCCACTAAGCCAGTAACTAAAGTCAAAGTTGAGGACATACAAGATCTTCTAGGGGTGGAAAGGAACTATATTCTCTGCAGCAACTGTAGGACCTAAACAATACAGACTGATAGGAGCTGGAAGAGTATATGTGGGGCCGTATTCTAAGGGTTATAGGTCAAGAGGTGGCAGAACATAAATTTGGATAAGGAGAACTTATCATTAATGAGGGCACTCTCCCAGAATACATAATGTAACACCCTGCAAGTACCCAGGAGATGCTGTGAATGTTCAGCTAAGGTGGCTCCTGGAAGCATGGAAAAGGCTATGGCTCCCACCAAATGAGGTAGAAATGCCAGAATTGTCCTAGCCAACAGTGAAAGAAGGAATTAAAAATTCACAGAGGTGGGTTTGTTAGCGAGGATATACAATGTAATTCTGGAAATTCTACTAGATGACTGTATGTCATGGGAGGGCCTGAATCATATGCCACTTGCCATAGCAATAAAGAATGCACTGGTAAGAATGGAGGCAGCATCACTAAGAAAGCCAGGACTGACAATAAGCAGATCTGGGCTCTATACTGGCACTGGGAATCATAGAATTCTAAAAAAAAAAAAAAAATTGAAGCCAGATAGAAACACTTAACCATCTTAAGTCAGGTGGACCCTGTTATCATAATTAATAGTGAGGTTGGAGTGACCACCAAATGAGCCTAACTCACAGTTATCAAGATGATTAAGAGAAAATAGCAAAATAGATGGGTGGTCAAAAAGTGTTCTTGAATTTGTATAAAGGACATCAGGTTGGATGGTCAGGAGATGGTGAGTAGCTAATTCAATAAAATGTCATAATTTCTTGCCTGGTTTCTGGACTTGAGAAGTTTTCAGATCCAAAACTCATTGATTGAAAGAAATGCTGGGTCCCCAGGAGGGCAGGCCTTGCAACACTAGCCAGATGTACCTAGTATTAATTTCCCCAGCATGCCCCCAAAGGCACCTAATGCCCATCTGTGAAAGTAATTGTTTACTGAGGAAAGGGAGTACCTAACCATTTTGAAACCTGCTGGACAAAGACCTGCACTGATTCGTGGAGACCGGAAACATAATCATGCTTCTCTGTTAGAGTGGGGGCATTATGGGGCTCTTGTCCAGCTTATACTGGGTCCCATGGGTCCTTGAAACAACTGTTGTTCATTTTCTTGGCACCCAAATGTATAATTAGAATAGATACACTTGGTAATTGGCAAACCCCCCTACCATACCTAACCCCCTTCCTGCCCAAGGACCATATTGGATTCTTGGCCTATGAGGTAAAAACTATTGTAGTAGGGATAGCCAAGTGAAAGCCCGTAAAACTTTCCCCTAGCCTCCATATTTTATTATTAAACTAATAAGTATGACCAAAAAAATATCTTGGGTAAATGGCAGAAATTAGTGCCATTCTTAAAGCCCTAAAGAATTAAGTTGTGTTGATCCCACCATATCTCCATTTAATTTATCAGTCTGGATCCTGCAAATACTAGATGAGTCCTAGAGGATGACAGTGGATCATTGCAAACTCAACCAAGTAATAGATCAGTTGCAGCCACTGTGCTTGAAGTGGCATCTTTGCCAAAATGTATTAATCTAGCTTCAAGTACATGGTATTTGGCCATTGATCAGATGTATTATTTTTCATTTCTATCCAAAAAGAGGAACAGAATCTGTTTGTATTCATTTGACCAGATGGTAGTGTTAACCATTTTGTTCCAGTGTTCTGTCAACTCTCCCTTCAGCTGTCATAGTATAGACTAGAAGAAATTCCTATAGAACATTACGCTGGCCAAATGTATTGACAATATCATGCTAAACAGAATAAATAAGCAAGAAATGGCTCACAGGTTAGAAAATTTGGTAAAGACTCATGTGCTCTAGAGAATGGAGAATAAAGCCAACAAACATTCAAGGACTCTGTATCCTCCACAACATATACCTCTTCCAAATTAAATGACAAATTATTGATTTTACAATTACTACCATAAAGAAGAAAACCCAATGTCTTTAAAAGTCTTTTCAAGTTGTTATTATGACATTCCCACATCTGGAAACACAGCTCTGACCTATATACTGGGTGATGCAAAAGGCTGCCAACTTTGACATAGATCCAGGGAAAGAAAGAGTCCCAAAGGAAATCCAGGCTGCCGTGTGAATGCTCTGCCACTTGACCTATATGACCTGGCAGGATCTGTGGTACGAGATATAAGTGGTTGAGAAATATACCATGTGGAGTTTATGATAAGTCCCAAGTAGGGGAAACCACATTGCAGGTACACAGGACTTTGGGGCAAGAATATGCCATTTAAAGCAGAGAATTAGACATCTTTTGAAAAAGTCCTTGTATATCACCTAGTAGAGACAGAATATCTGACCATGTTCACCAAGTATTCATTTGGACAGAACTGTCCATTATAAACTGGATTTCATCAGACCCACTGTGCCTTAAAGTAGAGCACATCTAACAACTAACCTGGATGATAGAATGGAAAATGTTCATCTGGATCAATCATAAACAGGACCAAGGACACAAGAAATCTGGATGAGCATGTAAGCTAGATACCCACTTGGACCCAGCATCTCTCATTCAGTCTGCATCTATGGCACCATGGGCCATCCTTTATACCAGTGGCCAGAGGAGGAAGGAGTCCAAGTATGGTTTGTAGGATGTTTCACAGCAAATAGACAGTGGTTGCACCACAGTACCAAACAGTATAGAACATACTATTTAGACATGTTTTTGAAAGAGGGTGGTGAGAAAAAGTCCTTTCTATGGGTAGAGTTTCAAGTAGTATATCTGGTCTCCTACTTTGTGGTGTGATGTATGAAACATATACAAACACATGAGCAGTGGTGAATGGCTTGGTTGTCTTGTCTGGGGCCTGGAAGACAGAAGATTAGAAAACTAGGAATGAGGAAATCTGGAGTAGAGGCACAAGAATAGACATTAGTAGGAACACAAAGAATGAAGATCTTTGTATTGCATATTAATACCCACCAAAGTGTATCTACCATGGAAGAGGCACTGGACAACTAAATAGATTGTTGGAATCAGCCAACTTTTGTTCTTGTTCATTCCATTGCTACACATAGATGCATGAAATGAGTAGCCATGATTGCAGGAACACAAGTTCTACACAGGCCCAACAGCACTTAAGAAGTGCTGCCAACTGCCAGTAGCAGAGACCAAAACTGAGCTACAAATACAGCACCATCCCTTGGGAAAACCAGTATCTACTTGTGGCAGTCTGACTACTAGAACATTTCTATCATGGAAAGAGCTGTGATTCATTTTTACAAGAGTATATACATATTCCATGTAGGAGTGGTTTACCTTTCTTCCTGCAGGGCTTTGGCCAGCACCAGTATCAGGGGGCTTATAGAATGTTTGATTCCCAAGCAAGTTTCCCTCTGTATCAGACCAACACACACAATTTACAGCAAAGGAGGGACAGGTGGGGGCCCATGACCATAGAATTCACTGTTCATAATGCATACTACATTACCCAGGATTTGCCAGCCTGATGGAATAGAGGGGAAGCCTGTTGAAGGCCCAGTGGAAGACATAGTTCAAAAATAATACTTTACAAGGATGGGGTTTCATCGTCTAGGACAAAATACCTTGAATCAAAGACCTTTTGATGGTGCTATGTCCCTAATAGGTGAAATATATAGTTCAGGGACCAAGTGTGGAGGAAATAGGAGTGACCCCACTAGCCATCACTCCCATTGATCCATTTGGGAAATTTGTGCTCCCTATCCTGTCTGTTTAGAGATTCTTGTTTTCAAAAGGGAAGCATTTCCATCAAAGGACGCAGTAAAAGTCCCATTGAACCATAAGCTAAAGCTGTCATCTCAGCATTTGGAGCTCCTTGTGTCAAAGAATGGTAGGTAAGAAGATGAATTTCCATTTTGGTAGAGATAGTGATGCTGATCAGGAGGGGGAGGTAGTGCCGCTGTTACACTGGAAACACGAAGGAATACATCTTGCTTCTGAGTGATTCACTTGGGTACTTCTTTGTACTCCTTTGCCCTGCATTAACTGTAGATAGAGAAGTACAGTAACCACAATTAGACAAGGCATAGTGAAAAGATCTCAGGAATAAGAGTCTGAGTCACATCATCAAGCAAATTATGGAGACCAGAGGGAGTTGTGGTTGAGGCTGAGGAATCTAGCCTGGGTAGTGGAGGAGGGAGACAAAGACCATCTGTCATAGCATTGAGACCAACTCTAGCAGAGGAGGCTCTGTTTCTTCTCACTAGCTTTCCTCTTCCAAGCTTCCCCAGAAAGAGACATCTGCCAGAATCCTGGAGGAGCTGTCCCCAGAACCTATAGGAAGAAATGGATTCAAGTAGTGCAAGAGTAGCGTGTGGTAAATGATGCGATGTGCTGCTCCACTGCCTTTCAGGAATGAAGGGCTCAGTGCCCAGCTGCTGGGAAGGTTGAGAGATGTTGCCAGCTGTCAGCCCTGTTTGAGAGTTGCTTCAGCTGAAGGAAACTGACTCACCCAAGGTCACACCTCTTCCAGGGCTCAGCCCGTATCCAGTGACTGACTGCATGGGGGCATATGGCCCATGATCTTCCCCACTTGGATCAACTCTGGACTGTTGCCATGAGCTGACTGAGGCTGCTGGTAGCCTTGCGTCAGGTTCTATTTCTCTCTCTGCACAATCTGCTTTCTTTCTTCCATTGATGTTGTTTTCCACTTTCCTATGGAAGGCTGGCCTAGTCCAACATTTTTGTTAGGGGTAGCAACACACAGCGCCGAGGAAAGAAAATCTAGACTGAGGGTGGGGGCCTGAAATTACTGGGGCCATATTCTTTTCTCCTGTAAAGGTCAAGTTTGGACCTTGAAAAACTGGGAAAATTAAGTTATATGGAGCCAAGAGGGTAGGTTGTGTAGAGTGCGTGTTTGGTTGGCGTGGGGGGTAAGGTTGGTGGAGAAAGGAGGGAAAAATGCATCATACATGAGGAGAGGCTGAGAGAGAAAGACAGAGAGACAGATGGAGAGAGAGTTGGAGAGTCCCTGACCTGCCTACTTTCCATTTCCTGGCTCTAGTTAATTAAAGTCCAGTGTACCTCCCTGACATTCCTCTGAATCAGAGACCTACTTCTCCTGAATCTCCATTAGATACAAACAAAACACACTGCTCTAAGTTCGCTTGAGGTGATTACTCTCTTTGCAGCCAAGAGTCTTCACTAGAACAATTAAATAGTATCTTTAGCTTTCCAAACTGTTTTTATATGTATTTTTGAATTAATGTAAAGATTAAGAATCTGAGCAAATGTTTTAGATGCACAGAATGGAAATGGATTAAAATGAGTATTACACTGTGACCCATTGAGAACACTCCAATACTGTATGAACTCGTGGCCTACAAGTGAGGTAGAGCTAGGACAGAATTATCACTCACATTGTTTTTCTTGCATTCAAATGTCTTTAGAGCAAGGAAAATTCCATGAGAATGGAAAAGCTGCTTCATTTTTCCCACTGAGACATTTTACAAAGAGGCGGCTTTGGGAGTGAGGGCCAGAGAGAACAAGAATGAAATCATACTAACATTATTTAATAAGCGTAAATTTATAATTAGAATTCTGATGAGTTTGTCACTCTTGATTTCAAAAATTAATCATCATAGGGAAAAATACTAGTGAGATTTGAGGAATGATATTGTACCATTATCAAAATAAATACGGGAAGTTACTGTAGATGTGCCACGTGCAGGAGTCTGCTTTTGTGGACGGGGTGCAGTAGTGTTGTGCCTGAATTCAGGATGCCTGGAAATGGCCAGGCAGGTAGTCATGACAGGAAGAGGGGAGTTTATTGGCAGACCAGTGGTTTTCACAGTGAGGACCCCAGACCAGCAGCAGTACCATCCCCTGGGACTGTGTTGGAAATGCCTACCACCACATTCCTACCCTGAGAGATGCCCTAAACCCTAACCTCCTGAAATAGTATCCTGTGGACCCCATTGACTTGGGATGTCAGCTGCTAGGGTTATTTGGTTTTTGTTTCCCAGATTGATGTGGTTTTGTGAGAACTACTCTCTGCCTCAGGTTTACGAATAGGGATTGTAAGAGTTCAGTGCCTGTGGATTCCAGGCCACCTGGTTGCCTCAAGTGCAGATAGTTTATAGTTCATGGGTCAGCTGAGGTTACACTGCTCAGATGGAAGATGGGAAACCAGGAAAGGAGAAGTGGAGCAGGAAGCGTGAGTTAGAATCGTACTTTGCACTCTTGCTTCTGGTTTATCCATGCACCTCTTTTGAAACACAGTACATTTTACTTAATGATGATGGTAAAAGACCTTTCTGGGCCAAATACTTTAATTACATAATCACATAGTCTTTTAACTAAGTTTGTTTTCTAAACACTTTCTTATTAGAAATTAACTGGAATACACACCCAGTACATGGAGGAAATAGGAATGACATATATCTTTCTGACTTACTGAGTTGTCTGAATTCATTTTCTCCTACTCTGTAGACCAGCCATACTCAACCTGGATCAAAACCAAAAATCACCAGACTGAACTTAAACTCCAAAAGGAAGTAGCAGGGCACAGAAAGTATGTATTTCTTTCCCCATCTTCTTTAAGTCTTCATGAATATTATTGAGTTTCCTGAAAATTCCTCTATCCAGAGCTATGTCTGCTTATTACTCATTTATTAGATGGTCTATGGTTGTGTGAGAAAACTTGGCTTTAAATGTTAGCATCTATTATTATAAAGTAAGTAGTGAAACCGTTATGTTTTCATTGAGTCTCAAAGTACTAGTACACTAATAGTAGGATAGCATGTTAATGAATCACCAAATCTATTGAACTTCTAAACAAAAAAACCTAAGTTGCTACAACCTCGTATTAATAGAGTTACTTAGCGTCATCTGAGAAGGGAAAAATGGCTAATGGATTACAATTAAATATACATTTTACACTTTATCCCACTGTCTTTTTATTTTTCCTTTTATGTTGTGTTTATTATCACAAGTGAGTGAGGAAGTATAAGATTGATCAAACAAACTGGTTTGACTGGGGAAGTGAGTAAGAAATGAGGTTCAAGGTCTCTGTCATCATCATAATCCACATATTTCATCCAGCTCCATCTTGTTCAGGTATCCAGGCAGAAAGCAGCAAATTCCTACCTGGTCCTTGCAACTCTTCATGATCCCCCAACCCTGTGTGCTTCCCTACTTTCTCTGCACACTTGCACGTACCACTTACTTGACACTGATCAGCCACTGCCCAGCATATCATAACTATTTTGTTCTGACAGTTGGCTTGCAAGCCCCCAGAGCCCAGGGACACTCTTTCCTAACCTACAGCTGTTAGAGCCATAGATTCTTGTATAAAATGTTGGGAAAAATCTAGACTAGCTTCCTACTCACTTGGGTCAATAAATATTTATTGTTTTTAATGTACTATGCTAATAGCTCTCCTCAAAGATTTTCTCATCACAAGAACAACAAAATGTTTCCCCAAGAATCTCTGAAGTCATGCAATTCAGCAATAATCTAGAGAATGTTGTTCTCTAAGGCATGCTTGAAAAGAAAGCTGTAAAGGGAAAAAAGAATATTACAAAATTAAGCAGAAGTAAATCGTGCCACATCAGAACAGACTGCATACATAAGTAAAGAAAGCCAGATGGTTTTCTTCATTAGAAAGATATGGAATCTGAAACCAACATGCAGAAAGAATTTTGGTTGTCAGCTCTTCTTCAATTCTAAACTTCACCTTAAACTATGAGTTAAATTGATTCTTCAAAAAAAAAAATTCTTCTAAGTGCTTTATAATGATTTTGAGTTTGTTTTGGGGGATGAAACTGGTATTTTCCTTATATGTATCATACTTTCCTGGCTTTGGAATTAGTCCATGTTCTCTCTTTAACAACGTTTCTTTTAACTTATGTAAATCTAGATATTAAATCTTGCTTCATGTTTTACTTTCTGTATTTTTCTGGGGTCCAAAGGGTCTGAGTTCCATGTTTCTCTGTCTCTGATGTTTTTCTGGACTCACTACCTGTTCTTTCTTTTCCTATTTATTGTGTGTACTCTTGTTCTTGGTGTTTTAAGAATTTATGTTATTGACTTCATTGCTTAGTGTCAATAAAATACATAATTATAGTTAAAACCCTGTCATGGCGGCTGAGCAGCATGTTTTTATTATAAAGTGAGATGTGGTGCTAAAGTAAAACAGTTCTGTCAAGACCTTATCTACATTGGTTATGTGATAACAGATTTGTAGTGTATGAAATATGACAAATATTTGTAATTCTTGAGAATTCCAATGATGTCGAGAATATAGAAACTGTCCATAACTTGGCAATGACTTTATCTAAATATATTCTTTAGTACTGTGATGTGCATCCTTTTACAGTCCTGTTGCTCTCTTTATTGTGATACTGTGTATAATACTCAAATCTGATTACTCCCATTTAGGGGGATATCCCTTCATTCCCTGGGAGAATGTCACCTCCTCATCTCAAAGACACATTTGTACCAAGGTAAGTGGCTGAGGCTTTTTAAATGAGTCAGAGCTAGTAATTACTCAGGTGTCCATTTCAGAAACCTTTAAGGTGTAAGTATCTCCAGAAGTAATGTGGTTGCACAGGCGTTAGCAATTAAATGTCCATGGGCCCCTAGGTCATCGGTGTGTGGGCTTCAGAGAACCTAGAAACCCTCTGAAGTATTGGGGATTCATGCATTTGTTCATTTTTGTTCTAGTAGATTGAGCATTCTATCAAATTCGTAACAAGGTTAAGAATCATGATCCTAAAGGGAGGCAGCATAGGAAAACTGTGCGGAGACTTCAGTGTAAAACCCTGTGTTTCATTCATTGATGTAAGATCCTTAGACAACGGTGACTCCCAGGAAGCTGGGTGATAGTAACATTTACCTTCCAGACAATTCCATACTTTATCATTTCCCATTGAAACTTTCCAGCACCCAGATGTGGCATTCCTTTTTCAATTCATTCATTCATTCATTCATTCATTCATTCATTCATTCATTCATTCATTCTATATGGAAAAGGCTGTGATTTATTGCAAAGCAAAATTATATAACAAATTTCAAGGAGGATCAAATAATTTTCAAAACCAAAATTTAAAATTTAATGGCTTAAGCCAAAGATACAGTTACTTTTTGGAGATCTCAGAAATATTAGGGCTGGAAGAATGCTTTTCTTTTCCTTTTTTCTCTTCTTTTCTTTTTTTCCTTTTTGTGATGTTTCCCCCTTTTTGACTTATTTTTTTTTCTTTTTTCTTTTCTTTCTTCTGATATTTTTTTTTATTTTGTTTTGAAGTGTCCTCTCCAGTGGAACTGGATGAATGAGACCTTTTCCCTTTTTTTTTTTTAATTGACTCATCAATGTCCAGAACCTCAGTCAAAGGTGGCATAGAGGGGAAGAAACAAAACAAAACAAAACTACCACCCCCTCCAAGCCATGCAAGCCAGTTCAGAACGAATGCGCTGGACTTAGAAAAGGTTTCTGGAAAAAGACTGTTGGCAGTTTTGCTATCACTGGTGTCAAGAAGTTCATTGGAAAATTCCCTACATGTGTTCAAGATAGTTTGGAAAATTAAAGAATCCAATCTCCAGGCAGAGGGATGCAATGGAAGTTATTTTTGGATATTAACTGGTTTTACATTTGATAGGAAATAAAGGTTCAGTGGAACCCTCCTGGCTGTCTTTTGGTGCTCTGGGTTTTCTAGCTCACTGAAATAAGTAGAGTCAGAGCACCATCTTACCTAGAGAGAGGTAAAAATCTATTTTTTATAGGCTTTGGAACACTGGGGTTTTTAAGGCTAAAGTACTCTGATGTGGTCTATGCTGTGTTTTCTTCCCCCAACCCTATCCTCCCATCACTTCTCCTTCTTTGTGCCTACACAAAACGAGAGAGCTTCTGAAAAGAACCCTGAATTTACCCAATAAAATTAAAAGATAGTTACTCAAAGAAGCTACCCAGTTCAAACTCCTGTCACATGTGAATTTATTCTAAAACATCTTAAGACATGATTTGCTTAAACACTACCAAATAGAATGAAATGTAGGCTCTACATGAGGGCTTTTGAGGCTAGGAAGGTGGTTCTTAGGGCTCTCTGTGCAGGGGAATAGTGATGGAAGACCCCCCAGGCTGGGTAGATGAATATAGAGTGGCACACTTCTTGTTGGTCAATGTCCTCCAGATGTCCATGAAGCAAAGAGCTACCTCCTTGTGCATCTTCCTCGACTGAATTCACACTAGTCTTCAAAGGGGGGTTGAATTATCCTCTCACTGATTCCTTCATAAGTGTCTGGAATCAGAGCAGAGAGTATTTGGAAGTAAGTGCTGGTATAACATAGGGGCTTCCTTGGTAAGCCATCCTTCAGAAAGTGACTCAGATAAATGCTGCTTCTCTCCATAATGTTAGGCTCCTTGCTGACAATCTCTATCCTGTTCCAACACAACTTTCTTTAATTCTCTGCTACTCAGTGTTTCCACACTCTCCCTCTGGACACACCAAACTGATCAGAGACCTTGAGTAGTACCATGTGCCTTTTCTGTCCAGTCCTTGGTTGTCTTGGCTGGATGTCAGTGAGCTTCATCTGCTCGAATAAGTCCTGTCTTCTCATGGCTGAAAGGGGTCTTCTCATTCCAGGTAAGATGGGATGGAAGTGATGGGAGGTACTTCAACTCTTGTTCTACCTCTATTGAATAACACACCTGTGGTCTTATTTTCTTCTGAAATTTTTGACACAAAGAGTATGATGATCATGAAAATTAATTTTTTTCTTTCAATAATCGACCAAGTCTTATTTACATAAGAACCGTGTACTCCTCCTTTTAACAAGTGTTAGTCATACTTTTTATGAAATAAAAAACCCAGAATTTTTAATGTATAAAAGTACATGATTCCCCCTTTTTTTAGGTATCCCTCCACCTTACCTTTCAATGAAGTCATATATTAATTGACAATGTTTCTACAGGTCAGATAAATGCACCTTGTTCTCAAATTTCTTTCTAATCCTCAAGCTTTTACCTTTTATCCAGACAAAGGAGTTTCGGTGCTTCCCATCAAATTAGAAATTACAAATTAGATTCTTTAGATATGATGGCCAAGGATTGTGTCAAAGACTTGACATATTGGGGTTTTAAATATCTTTGCCTTTGAAATCTTGGTCTTCAGTTTCCACTTAACTTTTCTAAACTGGATTTATGGTTCAGAAATTGAAAATTAGGACCAAGCCTTGAATTATATTCAGAGCTTGAAGGGAATCTGTCATGATAGTTAGTGTGATTCAGCCATTAGCCAGACCCATCCTCATGGTGCATATTCCTCAAAGTAGAATTCAATCAACTTCACTGGACCTACACAATACCTAGTAATATATTTATAAGAACAGGTGAGTGCTCCCAGACCCCTTTTAAATTGATTAAAAACCTACCTTATTTTATAATCTCCAGAGGTGTATATAATGATGGTGATTTACAAAGTTAGAGGAAAAGACAGACTCATAGGAAGTAATCAATCTTAAGTCCACAGAGTACTTGGGGATGGTTGACAAAGGGTCTGGCCATGCAGTCAGTGGAGTAAAAGAAATACAGCACTGAGTATGTATGTTATAAAATAGATGATCTTTGTCACTGTATATAAAGCACACAGAACCTTTGCATAATTTGGTTTCATTTTTGGTGAATGTTTTAAAATGCACATTTAAACAAAAAATAATGCAGGTAATTTTACATTTTTTCTAGTTTTCTCAATTTGCTATGTACCATGACTATATATGATTACTATGTTGTGAATGAGTCACTGTATCAAACTAAAAGCATTTCCGATATTAAAATTTCATTCTTGTGTTCTAAGAAATCTAATCAAAGTGATAGTGATGTATTCTCACAAAGGATAGTTTGTGAAATGACAGAGTACATTATTCACATGCCACAATATAATAATCAGAAGACCATTACACTTCATAGAGTCCTATACCCAGTGACAATACCTGTGACAATTACAGCCGTGAGCACTGGGGGAGGAAGGCGTATGAATCATTGAACAGACACTATTGTCATTAATAATAAACACTGGCAATAAGGTGTTAAGGTTTTCTTCATGACTGTAGATTTATTTTCAAAGTTTGAATTGCTGACCACATAAAACCAGAACAGCACCCACAGAAATAACAAAATGTAAGTTAATATATTACAGAAGCCTTGAAAACCAGTCCTTACTAATTGTTATAAGGTGTAGTTATTTACATTTAGTGGTTAACTGCTGAAATAATTAGGTAGTATTTTCCAAACAGTGATGTGGAGCTATAATGATTCCTGCACACTCCCTTTGGGGCTGCTTTTAGTCAGGAGTGGGAGGTGGATAAAAGGGTCGAATGCCTCTTCCCTCTCATTTCCTACCCAAATCCTAAACTACCCTTGAAGCATATTTGCCGACTTTCTTTTCCAGGATGCTTTCTTTGGCTCCTAGACCCTCTGTTCTCCCAATTCCCAAAGTGTTTCTTATTTGGACCCTACTTTTGACACTCAGGCACATAGGGCTGACACTGATGGACTTCTCCATAAAGAGTATACGTTTATTGAGGTCAGAGGCTGTGCATCATGTTAGTTTTATTTTCTAGGGCACATAGCATTGTGTACATGGCAGGCACTCGATAAAAATTTGCTGAATTATATGCAAATAATATTATCATAGCATTTTTGACCTCATAAGACATTCAGAAGTCATTTAATCCAAGTCCCAGTTTTGTAGATGAGGAGAGTGAAGCCAACAGAAGTTCAGTTCTTGATCAAGGTCATATGACTAATGTATAATTTAAAAATAATCCAAGCACTTTATTTGCGTATGATGTAGATGTCTCATTCGTATTCTTATTTACCCTGTTTGTTTTCCTAACAGACTCCGCTTTTCACCGGCAATTCAAAATTGCACTTCATCCCCTCTACTGCTGGGGTAAGTGAGAATTTGGCATATTTGTACATCTCTTTACGGCTCTGATGCTGTGATTAATATGCATGAACGCATTCGCCAATGCTTGTGAACTTTCTTTTTTAACTTGATAGTTTTAAGCTTCGTCATCAAACCTTTATCCTTGGTCCCAAACAGACTTATTGCATTCCTGTGGTCATACGGAGCTGTTTCTGCCCCAGTTTTGTTACTTACCACCATCAGACCTGTATTGTGGTTTGATGAATTGATGTTTATCTCCCGTACTATTCTGGGGTTGTTTGAGGGTGAGGGAATCATATAATAATCACCTTGACTTCTCCATATCACCAGTCCTGTCCTTTGAGTACAGTAAGAACTTCAAAAATGCTGAAAAATGATTTTCCAGTCTAATATGATTTAATGATAATTACAAGAATCTGTTTCTGAGAAACCAGACATTTTGCATGAAAATGCTAACCAAATCATATTGCTCATTATCTTAAAAGAACCATTATAATATATTACATGTCAACCCAAACCAACCAATTTCCTAAAATGTGATTAAACCCCAGTAAAATATCTAGTTAGAGGTAACTACCAGGTTAGGAAATAAAAAGCTTAACCATTTTATATTATAATAGTGATGTATTGGGACAGATGGCGGCTACACTTGGGTTGAACTTGTGGAATCACTACATTGTACACCTGAAACTATAATGTGTCCACTGCACTCAACAAAACAACAAAAAATCTTAACCATCTCTTCCTGATCACTGAACACTTAGTAAGGCTGTTCATAATGTTTTGTATGCAGTAACATGTACAGTTTTAACTGCATGTCATAAATATTATGTGTGGTCGGGCATAGAAATAGATACATGGCAATAAATATAGTTGTTAGGGAAAAAAGCAAATACAAGTTTGCAATAAAAGCTTCATTTCTTGTGATGAACTTGTCATTTGCAGCTTGAAGAAAAGTTGAGAATGGAATTGGAAAGAAGGGTTGAAGCCATTGTTTGTTAAGGGTTACAGAAGCAAGTGGTGTGAGGCATTGGTGTGACTGGGTAACAAAGGACAGTTTTAGGTAAATATCAGACTCAGAGACACTGGTAAAGAGGCACCACCTTTCTGAGGCTGCTCCAAAGACTCCTGAACAGGAGACTGAGACCAAGCTTCAGGTAGCTTGCAGAGGCTTTAGGATGAAAAAAAACACAATAAGCAGCCACCTTTGCTTATTTAAAAGAAGAAAAGTTTTTAACCAGGATTCTTATCTTATCACTACTACCTTCTAGCATGTTTGTCATCTCATCTGCAGGACTCCTTGTGCCACGGTCCTCTCTTAGGATCTACTCTCAGCATCAGCAACAGCAGGGACACTCCCATGCCCTTTAAATTCCATGTGATGCTGTTTTCTAAATGTAATTCCAGGTTTTTATCTGCACATCCTGTTATTGATAATGTTGCACTGAGTTTTAATGACCTAAGGATAAATTTTTTCCTTTATCAGTAATGATAGGAAAACATTGTATTTAAAGAGATATGTGTTTTATGAAGTTTGCATATTAAAATCTAAGAAATGGCTAATACAGGATATAGTCTGTGGAAATATATATGATACGGTCTCAGCTTGCTTTGTTCCTCTTCACGGGGCATATCATTCTTCCAAGGCAATAAAATTCTCAAGTCATTAAAAATATTTATTGGGTGTCTAGAATGTTTATAGCATTGTCAAGAGCATTGTGGAGGCAACACAGACAGATCAGATAAGGATCCTGAGATAAGGTCTGTTCTGAGTTAGCCACACAGACCAGTGGGAAAGGATTATATCCACAAGCAAGATGCAGTCCAGAGGAGTGGGGTTCTGTGTCACAGAGGGGATTTTAGCATCTCAAAAGAATTTGTGGCATCTTCAGGGTAAAGGTAGAAATTGCGTATGAGTATGAACAAGCCAGCACTCTTAGTTAAAAGCAAATGTATTCTTTGTAATGAGAAGTATTCCCATGGGAGTCGGGGAGAGGGTGATTTTATTGGGAGTTGGATGTTCAGTAGAAGAGAATGGCTTTGCAGTGAGGTGGTTCTTTGAGAACTGTTGTGTATTAGGGATAGTGCTTTACTCTGAGGCTTCAATGTAGAGAAATTCAAAGGCCCTGTTACGAAGCTTTGTGTCTTCAGTTCCTTGAAAGAGGGGAAATAGGAAATGGGGCCAGAAATACATCATAATTAAACTAGTGGAGCACTAATTTGGGGACTTAAATTCTTGTTAGGGACTCTGCCTTAAGGCAGCATGGACTGTGTAAGTATAGATTTTTAGGGTATAGGAACTAAACAAAACCACAGCTAGCACCTACTGTCTGAATGAATATTTGTTATTTGCTGCCTAGCATTTGCTGCCCCCTCCAAAATTTCTTTTTGTCACCACCCCTCATTCTCAGTCATCAAGGGTGTGGTTTTGGCCTCACTGCTGTCTCCGCAATGGGTTGTGACTGTCTTCAATCTATTAGTGTGTCTCCTTCCTTCAAGTGATTGACTGGATCAAGGATAGTCATGTCATACCAGTGGACAGAATTCAACGTGAGATGTTTACTGTGGAAGGCACTAAGGAGAAATGTCTACAAGAGGGAAAGAAGCTTCTTCTCTTTCTCTCTTCTTTGGACAATGTAAAGAAGTAAGGTCCAGAACTGACACCGTGACTTTTATTGTTGCTGTTTGTGTTTACTCTGTTTTAATTTGCTTTTGGCTTTGGCTTCCCCAAGAAGAAAAGTTAGAGCTCTTGGAGGATGGCGTGGATGTCTCAGGGTGGGTCAAGAGTGGACTGGGGTGAAAAACAGACACTGGCAGAGTACAGAGATGGAGAAACCAGGCCCTTGGTGACAGTGTCAGGGCTACTAGATCAAGCTTAACCCTAAAGCTGGCCCCTATGTGGATGAAGAATATTCCTGACACCGTCATATTATAGATCTTTTAGGTATTATTTTGGCATGATTCTGTGTATGTGTACATACACATGTGTATTGAATGTGGGGGTGGGTACGGCAAGGGCCAACCAACTTGGTAATAAGACTGTTGTAAAAATGAGCATGGAATGGCTCAGAACAGAGTGAGGCCAAGTCATCTTATAGCAATGAAATGACCTGCTGTCAGTGTCAATACACCTGAAATTATTGTGGAAAATCCAAGTGAAGTAACTGAAAGATTCTAAATTAATGATAGTTCAGAATCACCTGAATCAAAAGAAATGGACAAAAATGAATACTTCCCTATACCAACAACAAGTGGTAAGCAAACGAAATGGGAAAAAGTCCATTTACAATAGCACCCCAAACCTATTAACTAATTATGACCCAATATAAAAAGGTCCTATGTGAAGAAAATTACAAAAGCTTAAGAAAGATATAAAAGAACATTGGGTACCTTTCAGCTAGATGGGAGGAGTCATAATTGTAAAGGTATAAATTCTTCTAACTATTGTAATACTATTACAATTTATATTTGAATGACTTTTTGAAGCCTAAATGGTTCTAAAGTTTTAGAAAGAATTTATTTGTGAGAATAGCTGGTTTAAGAATTGTTGTTTTTGTCTAAATATCAGGGACGTTCTCTTCGTGCCAGGCCCCACATTAATTGAATCTTTTTATAGAGCAATAAGTGACAGTGCCAGAACTTTGAGATGGACATCAGTTTGAAGGGTTTTTCAACAAAGTTATTTGATTTTCTCCCCAAGATAATATTAAGTTAAAATAAAGCATTAACTGAATTGATTTCTCAACCCTTTGTTGATGGTAACTATTTCTAGCAACCCTATTAAATGTTGTAGAGGAACTGGGGATTTATTCACCCATCTTATGTGGGACTGTGGTCACAGCCTGCCCTCCAGAGGGACCTACCCACCCCTTTAAAGGCCAAACAGGCATTTAGTGATATCATCAATTACAACTTTTCTTTCTCTTTTGAGGCACTGGAAGTACATTTCCTCAGTCCTCCAAACAAAAATATGAAGTTGCACAGACTCAAACATTTTTGTTACAAGATGCAGCCTGAGAACAGATTACACTCTCCCCCTCATTCTCTTATTAAGATGTGTGTAAGTCATCTCATGAGAACAGAATGACCACCTAAGCCTGGCTACACTCTGCTCCCTTAGGGACAAAGTGTCACAGCAAAGAAAGTAATTTCACATTCATGTTCACATTTCATATTCATTCAGCAGACGTTTACAGCATTGGTTACCAAAGAAATGCAAATTAAGTCAAGGAGGTAAGTGGTTTTGGTCAATCATTTTTATAAAGATAGCATAGTAAAGCTGCTGATGGGTAATGAAAGAAGCACAACTATGTACTGGCAGTAAGCGTGCTTAGTGGGGCAACTTTTCTGGTGAGCAATCCAGCAGTACCCATTAAGATATTTTGAAATGTTCATCATGTCTCGCCCAGTAATTTTCCTTCTTTTTTTTTAAGATGTTTTTTATTCATTTGAAAGAGAGAACATGTATCCGTGACAGAGAGCACAGACAGTGGGGAGGGGCAGAGGGAGGGGGAGAAGAAGACTCCCCCATGAGCAGGGAGCACAACTCTCAACATGGGACTCCAACCCAGGACCCATGAAATCATGACCTGAGCTGAAGGCAGATGCCTAACCAACTGAGCCACCCAGGTGCCCCAGTGATTTCACTTCTAATAATGTCTCCCATGGAATAAGATATGCACCTAAAGATTGACAAGGGCTTATTGTCCTCATTTTAAAGTAGAAAAGTCTGGGGAAAGGGACATTAAACATTTAACAAGGAATAAATGAAGAAAGGGCCATGAGGAAATGACATGCAGCCTTTAAAAATTAAAACATATTTTCCTGCACATTTATAATTTTTAAATTGAGCTATAATACATATGAGTGTACCAATCTTAAATCCCAAATTCAATAACTTTTATATACTTCCATTACCACCACCCTGATTGAGAGTAGACTCGTGGTACATCAGAGGACCCCTCGGATTGCCCCCTACTCAGTATCACCCCCCAAAGATAGCTGTCATTTTTGTTCCATTGATTACAATTTGCCTGTTCTCTAACTTATGTGAAGAGAATTGCACATCACACACTCTTTTGTGCCTGCTTTCCATGATAATGAATGTAATTATAATTCTTTCATTTTCATTGATGCGTCCTGTTTCATTTTATGAATATATCAAAATTCTGTTAATCCATCCTATTGAGGGATATTTGAGTCGTTTCCATTTTGGAGTTATTGTGAACGAACTTTCATCTTTTTTTTCTCCAAATCATATTTTTGGGCATAAGAAAATGTTAAAATAAAGTGCTAATTTAAAAAACCTGGAAATACACATCTGATGAAGTATCAGTTTGAAAAATTCAGCTATACAGAAAAAGAGATTGAAAGAAATACAGGAGATAATTGACTGTGGTTATATTCCAATGGTAGTACTACAGATAGGGTTGTGCATGAAAAGGATATTAAAATGGGGTTCTATTTCAGTTTTGAGGAAAGGCCCCAAAATATGAGTACAGGTGGATTCAGGCTCTTGATACCCTGCATTTTAATTATTAAACTATTGAAGTTGAAGTGCCCTAGAAGGTTGCAAATAAGCAAGAGAATTTGATCGGGGAGAGGAATCTCCACCTGTGACAGAGGAGTGCTTTTCTCCAAAGCTCAGGATAGATTAATAAAGAACACTTGAAAGGCCTCATGCATGTCACAGTTGTCCAATGTCAGAAGTTGAAGGAATCTAAAGCTGTGGCCCAAGATGACAGAGTGGGGGTAGGATGGGGATAAGGTTGCATTGATAGCTGGGTCCATGAATACCACCGGCGGGGCAAGGATGCTTCTGTATCTTGCTTAGTGGGTTACCCTGAGGACTTTGGTGGTGACTTCATCCTCTGCTAGTAGAGTGTTTGGAGAACCTCGCTGGAGGAGGAAACTGCTGGATTCTCAAGGGGTATGGGAGGAAAAGTTAGCGGCCAGCTCAAGGAAAACATCATTGCCTATATTATAAAAAGCACAGTCTAATGATTCTAGTGAGGTCTCCAAAGAACCCGTGAAGAGTACCACTGAAGAAAAGGTCAGCTTTCCTCACCCATCAGGCCTGGAAGAAACCATCACCAATTGCATTGGAATCACTCAGCGCAGCCTTTTCCAGGCTCTTCTCCACCTTCTGCCTCTCTGATTTTAGAGTCACCAGACAACTTAGATAGCCAGTGAAGGGAGAGGATGTGAGGGCTGGCAGCAAAAGAGAGAGGTCAACCATCTTCTCCCATCACAACTATAGGCAGAGGAGGGGAGCTTCATATATTTAAAAAGCTTAGGATTTTTATTATTATACAGACCTATGCATTTAAATTACTGCAGTGAGGTGATTATTGTGACTAACAGCGACAAGGACCCATTTTTATTATTTAAGAATAATAAATATCATAAAACCTGCCTTAAATTTCACCAGAGGAGTGAGGACGAAGCAGCCCCAGAGATTAACCTAAATAGGCAGTAAGGAGAAAAATAAAGTTATATTCAGACTGTACTTTTGAGATTCCTGTTGCCACTTATGTATGTTTTCCAAATTTTATGCAATAGCATCAATAAATTTTAAAATAAAAATGAGTTAAAAATAATTCTTAGCAACAGAGAATGAAATACACAGCATGGACACGTAGAAACAAAGAGTCAAAGGACTAACCAAGCAGTGGCAATGTCCTCTATAGCAGTATTTGTCATGTCTTATGGCTACCTACCTTTCAATGTTTGAGAAACTTCTTATGTTATGATTCCCATCTTCCCAAGGTATAAACAGGGAATTCACCTTCCCAGCCTTTCTTGTAGTTGGGGTACAGTCAGAGGACCTCAGCTTCACCAGTCAAATGCATCCACGTGAAACCTTACATTAGAGGAATGTAACTTGAGGAAGAAAGTGCTGAGCAGATTCCAATTTTTCGGGCACGAAAGGCAGTGGAGCTGTTTTGTTTTCTCTGGAATCAGCGGGTGGGTCTCTCTTGTGCTCAGCATCAGCGGTGTGGGCAGTAGTGTCTGTGCCCAGCAGGGGCACAAGCAGGACATCAGCTCTCCTGTGGTGTGATTGGTATTGTTCTTGGCTTGTAGTCTCCAAGCCTCTGGCCTTTTGAAGATTCAATAAACTAACCGATACCCTTTAATAAATAGTTCTACTACTTACGCTAGCCAGGGTAGATTCTTCTATTTTCATCTAGAAGAGGGGATGCCTTGGGCAAAGTATCCTTCACTCTTCTCCCCATGGAAATGTATGCATTGAATTACCAAAGCCTGATGCCATTGAAACACTTAACTAACTCCCTTGCTCATGAGACAGTTTCATGATTATCATTTGTGTCTATTGGGAGAAAATGCACGGAAAATGCTGATGTGTTCTATGCATTAAAACAGTTACGTTTCTCATTTTTAATTCACAAATTATAATTCTGGTTTGTGCACAAGTCTTTTGTGAGCTTGCTTTTATTAGGAATTAGTCCTAAGAGATGGATTTAGTCTCTGTATGCTGACGGGATCAAATTGTTAACTTTAACAGCTAGGATTACAAACTGGGTCTTGTTATTTCTTTGAATTAGTTGACCTCTTGTAAAGACACAGCCATGCCCATTTCTTGGTGACACTTTGATGTTGCCATGAGATTTTCCTTTCAATATTTACAGTTTTTTATACAAGCCCAAGAAGAATTACTTGTGGGACCCTTTTTGGTCATGTTCAATATATCAATAAAATATGCTTTTTAAAAGGATAGAGCAGTTCACCTTTAACAGCATTTTCTACATAATACTTTAAAGTTTCAATTTGATCCAAGTAGTTGCTCCTTCTTCATGAGCACATCCAACCTAAATAAAAAACAAAAGAATAAGACTCTTCTTGGAGTTAAATTCAGGTTTACAGCTTTACATATAAAATGGGGAAGAGGAGCAATGAAAATAACAAGTCAATTTGGATATGAAATCAATAACCTCTCTCAGATAATAGGACAGATCTTCATTTTGCAGAATTCTTTTTGTAGCAATGATTCCCTTTTAATATTTAAACAATCTTATCAAGTGTTATGAGACTCTTTGTACCTAAGCTACAATCTCTCCTTTGGTCAATATATCACAATTTCTTCCATATTCTTTCAAGTAATTGAATCAAGATAAAATATTGACTTGGTGACCAAGTAAATAAGGAGCTTGTTGAGAGATAGTGATTCAGATTTGATGATTGTGATTTAGTCTCAAAAAGTTCTTCTGTGAAAAGCGTAAAGTAAAAGTGTTCAAGGATACTTCAGGGAATTAACAGTACACTCGAAAATGGTTTTAGAGGGAGTAGAAAGTGCCTGACCTAGATAAAGCACAAAAGTCATGTAGGAAGCATTAAAAGTGACTTTAGCTATCAGAAACTAGATGGTTCTTTTATGCAAAGTTGTCTTATAGAAATCATTAAAATCAGAACACTTCAGTTAATTGGTCTTAATTTGAATTTGATGGAGAAAGATCAGTTGATGGAATACTTTTGGAACAGTTGAATAGATAGATATTTTTTGAAGATATCAGAGAAACAGTGGAATAACTGAAACTCTCTTTCATTGCTGGCGAGAGTGAAGAACATAGCAATCAATTTGGAAAACAATTTGGCAGCATCTACTTCAACAGATGCCTAATCTCTGACCCAGCAATTCTACTCCTAGATATATGTCCAAGAGAATAAATGCATATACCCACAAAAATACATGTGCAACAATGTTCATAGCAGCTTTATTCATAATAACCCAACTGGCAATAATAACCAAAATATCTATCAATAAGAATGGATAAATAAATTGTGGAATATCCATAGAACACCACACAGGGAAAAAAAAATCAAGAAGAAGAAAGTCCAGATACACATGATGGCATAGATTAATTTCATAAATATAATGTAAGAGTGAAAGAAGCCAGAAACAAAGGAGTACAAACTGTATGATTATGTTTTTATGAAGTTCAAGCGGCAGGAGAAGAGAGGGAAGAAGAAAGGGGGGCGTAAACAGAAGGGGGAATGAACCATGAGAGACTATGGACTCTGGGAAACAAACTGAGGGCTCCAGAGGGGAGGGGGGTGGGGGATTGGGATAGACCGGTGATGGGTAGTAAGGAGGGCACGTATTGCGTGGTGCACTGGGTGTTATACGCAAGTAATGAATCATCGAGCCTTACATCGGAAACCGGGGATATACTGTATGGTGACTAACATAATATAATAAAAAATATTATTTTAAAAACAACAACAAGCAAAATGAAGCTATAGATTTAGAAGTCAGAATAGAGACCACCTCTGAGTGAGGTATTGACCGGGAAGGGGCACATGGCAAATTTTGGGGTTCTGGGAATGTTCTCAATCGTGACAAGATGGTGATTGCAGAGGTGTATATACATGAAAAGTTCATTGAACTGTACACGTGCAATGAGTGTGCTTTCGAGTATGTTATACCTCAATAAAGCAATTTTTCAAAACATAATAAAGTCAGTATTCAGAGGAGAAAATCATACTTGATTACATCTTTCTTTCTTTTTTTTCTCACCTCAACCACTTTCAGCTTAGCGAGCAAATAATTGTATTACCAGACATTATTAAATAGCACCAAAGTTTAATTGGTTCTCTAACTACAGCTCAGCTGCTGGATTGTTGTTAGTGTTAGTTGGGAAAATCTTTTGTAACCACTACATTTTCCATCCCTTAAAACTAGTATCATCAAAAGCCTTTCATATTATATCATCCACCTCTTCCTGAGTGGCATTTATCATAGTCAAAAACAACAGGCACCCTTTTCTTAAAGAGACGTTTTTCTCATTAGTTTGACTACCTATCATCACCACTTTATCAAAGCATCACTCAGGTGAAAATCAGGGGCTTGTCCATTCAACCATATTCTTGTCTCTACACAAAACTGCTGTGCATTGAACTGGCATAACTTAAAGCTTTCTCCAGTTGCAATAAAAACCAAGTTATATATTTGATCTAAAAAATCAAAACAAAGACCAAACAAATAAAAGCAAAGGGAAAAAAAAGGATTCCAAACCGAATAAAAGAAACAGTAGCATGTAGCACCTGGAAAACTAAAGGGCAAGAGTAAAGTTTTGCTGAAAAACTAGGGATTAAATAAAAACCTCTAAAATAGATGTTAATCTCTCTACCCCATTCTTTTTTTCTCCACCTTGTTCCCAAAGTGCTGGCAACCAGATGTATGACTTTCGGCTTCGCCTGACCAGCCAAGGAGAAAAGACCAATAGATGTCATTTGGGTAGCCACTTCCCTCCCCAAATCCTGATTCCCTCATAATTACCTTGCAGAGAAGCAGTTATGAAACTTGTAGTGCCCCATTCTCAAAGATGAATAAACAACCCAGTGTACTGGAGATTTCAGGAAAGATTTCAACATGAAAAAAGCTAAAATTAAAAAAAATGGGGACAAAAAGAAACAGGAAACTTATGTTATTTAAACACCTATAAATAATATTCTTCAGAGAAGATGTTTTTAATAATTGGGAAGAGGATACTGTCAAAAAGTAATGGAGATAAGAAAAAGATCTTAGAAAATTAAAAAAAATACTACGGTAAAAATTTCAAAGAGATTATAGAAGAGTGGAATGCAAAAGTTGGTCGGTTCTTCCAGAGAGTAGAGCTAAAATATGAAGAGATGGAAAGTAGGAGAAAGAACAAGTTAGAGGAGCATTCGAGAAGGCATAATATCTGATTATTAGAAATTTTAAAAATAAATAATAGATAAAATGGTAGTGGTGGTGGTGGTTGGGGATGGTTGTCAAAGAGAATACAGAATACGATTTCACATTAAAAGGGCCCACTATGTGTCCAGCACAACGAATAAGAAAGGTCTTCCATCACGTGCAATTTCTGAACACAGCCAAGGAGAAGAGGGGAAAAATAGGTTTCACAAAATGATTGTGAATCAGATTAACACTGAACTTTTCAATAATATATTGGAAGCTAGAAGATAATGGTCAATGACATTAAGAACACCAAGGAAAAATTCTTTCTGATCTTGGAATTTTATATTCAGATAACCTTGTACAAATGTATAAAAAACTCATTTTCATAGAGGCAAGATCTCAAAAACTTTTACCTCTCACAAAGTCTTTTGGGTCAAGCTAATGAAATAATTACTTGATAAATAAATCAACAAAGAAGACATATCATCCATAAAACAGAAGATTCAACAAATGGACACAGGCTAATGATTAATGGAAGTCCCTCTGTAGACAACAGAATACCAGGGAGAGAGAAATTGGCCCATGTTGGATCAGAAGGAGCAAAGCTCTAGGAATAATCTCAGAAAGGGAAACAATGGATTTGTTATATTCCCTGATGTGAATGACTACACCAAATGGTGATTTTCCCTGTTCTGTTGAAAATTTGGGAAGGAATTAGTGATAGGAAGCAGAAATTAAGGGGAAAAAAGGGAGAGAGAGAGAAGGTATAATCATTAACTTAATTAACTTCTAGAAAAACAAAATTATATAAAGGGAAGAAGAAAGGGGGAGTAAACAGAAGGGGGAATGAACCGTGAGAGACTGTGGACTCTGAGAAACAAACTGAGGGCTTCAGAGGAGAGGACGGTGGGGGAATGGGATAGGCCAGTGATGGGTATTAAGAAGGGCACGTATTGCATGGTGCACTGGGTGTTATACGCAAGTAATGAATCATGGAACTTTACATCAAAAACTAGGGATGTACTGTATGGTGACTAACATAACATAATAAAAAAATATTATTATAAAAACAAAAGAAACGTGACATAATCATTGTATATTTGTGGCTCAGTATGGAAAACACTGACATGGTAATAATATGCACCAATGCAAACACTGAATATCGCGAAGATAAAGGAGGCATGCTCAGATTGGAATGAGTGCTGTGGGAGATTGTATTCTTCCAAGATGGCCCTATCAATGCTTCCCATCCAAACGCTCTGCTACTATGTGATCTTGCCAATCTTCCATCCATAGATGGACTCTAATCCCCCCTCTGGCCTAATGGCCCAATTGTTACCAATAGAATGCAGTCGAAGAGATGCTAGATGATTCCAGAAACTAGGTCAGAAAAGGACATACACCTTACATCCAGTTTTCTTGGCACTCCTGCTTTTAGAGCCCTCCCCTGCTGTGTAAGAACTCTGCGGACCTTGAGACTGCAATGCTGGAGAGCTCGTGTAGAGAGATAGAGACTACACAGAGGCCCCCAAGCCTTAGCTGCAGCAGCTTCCAGCCCTGTAAGCCATTGCAGTGAAAATCAGATATGTGAATGCTGAAGATACTCCTTCAGGTTGACTCCAGCCTCAGATGCCATCTGACTGCAGCCACATAAAGGACCCTGGGACAGGTGGACGAGCCCACCTGAGCCTCTCAGAACCAAAGAACTGTGAAGAGTGATTACAACTGATGGGTGTCTTCAGCTTTTATGTTTTGGGGTAGATTTTTATAAAGAAATAGGTGAGCCAGACAAGTGCTAAATCCGTATTTTTCATAGTTGGAAGTCAAAGAAGAGGGTATAAAGTAAAAAAAAAAAAAAAAAAGAAAGCCAAAAAACAGAAATATAAACATCTAGTTTAGAAACATGATTATAAATGTAAGAAGAAAGAGCCCAAAGAGATCAAAGTAGTTGCTTCTAGAGAATAAAATATGAAGAGTAGGAACAAGTGAGACAGGGGACCACTGTTCTTAGTTGTAAGTCTTATGACATTTCACTTTTTTTTTTAAGATTTTATTTATTTGTTTACTTGAGAGAAAGAGAGCAAGAGTGAGCATGAGCAGGGTCGGGGCAGGGGGGAAGGACAGGCAGAGGGAGAAACAGGCTCCCCGCTGAGCAGAGAGCGTGATGCTGGGTTCGATCCCAGGACCCTGGGATCACGACCTGAGCAGAAGGCCTACACCTAACCGACCGAGCTGCCGGGGCGCGCTACGATACTTCACTTTTAAAGCTAAATATGTATAATTGTTTGACAAAAATAAAAATTAAATTAAAAATCAGCAAGTAAAAGGGGGGTATCTGCCCTGCCTAGCAAGCACACCATGAATACAAGATTTGCTGGAGGACATGAGTGTGAACACACTTCGAAAACTCCCAACACTGTTCACGTGCTTCATTTTACCTAGTATTCTTTTCTGATTTTCCATTCTGCCTTCAAGCTTATTATTCAACAAAAGTTTGAAAAGAATTCGGTTAAATTTATGATAAAAATATGGGTTCTAGTACCAGTTTTGTACTAAATGTACAAGCTCTTAACTAACTTAGGCCTCAGTTTCCTTATTAATCAGGGTGTGGGTAGGCATGGATATGACATTGAAGATGTCACTTCCAAAGTGTTACAAAATTTAGGATCTCTTGACCTCTACCCTAAAGCTCATCATTACTAGTTTCTAAGATGATCAGTTTTAAATGGTCTAGGACAGGAGTTGTCATTTCTTGTTCTCAGGAGCCATTTATACTTTTTAAATCATGGAGCACCCCGGATGGTTTTGTTTATGTGAATGACATCTTTTGATATTTACCTTAGTAGAAATTAAAGACAAAAAAATTAAAATAAACTCACTTGAAAATAACAATAAGCCTATTACATGTTAACATATTTTCTTATGAAAAATCCATTTTCCTAAATAAAACAACGCGCAGAGTGGCATTGGCTTACATTTTTGCATATTACTTTAATGCCCGGCTTAATGGATGAGAGTCATATTATCATATCTGCCTTTGCATTCAATCATTGCAGTATCACTCATTAGGTAACCTCTGGAACACTCCACTGCACATTTGCCTACAGAATGAGAGTGAAAAGGGCAATTAATATTTTGATATTATTATAAAAATAGTTTAACCTCACACATCCATGGAAAGGCTTTGAGGACCTCTGGTATAAGACATTAAAATGCATTGACTTTGAAGAACTTCAAAGATGTAACCTCTAAAATCAATCAGTCTTTAGAAAGTCAGCAGATAATAGATTAGAGATGAGCCATTTTTCTTTGTCTAAAAAACATGGTTATGAGCAGGGTATATGAATGGACTCAGAGTAGTGGCATAATGCAATGGTTAAAAGCGCCGCCTCTGGAATCAGACTGCACAGGTTCAAATCCTGGCTCTGCTATTTATCAGATGCGACAGCTCGGGCAAGTTACTGAGTCTCTCTGTGCCTCCAGGGTCATTACCCGTGTTAAGTAAGTCAGTATCTGTATATACTTAGAATATTGCCTTGTGCGTTAATCAGTACTAACATAGGTTCGTGAAATAATAGAAGCTTCTTCCAGGGGAGGAAGGTGAAATTCAGCTCATCACGTGAATGCTGATCATGAGGCAGAGGGTCTGTGTCTGTCCAGGCTTTTTCACTCACGGGTCACATGACCATGGGCAGCTATGCTACCGCCTGACCCCTAGTTTCTCTGAGCATGCATCCTCTGCAAGACTGTTGTGAGTCTCAACTGATAAGGTATTTGTGAAAACATTCGGGGAAAGTTCAGTGTTGCGCGGCTCTGCGTGTGTAAAGGGTCATTCTGACTCATATTCTCACCTGTGGGCTGAGCTGCCATAAGTAACTGTTATGATTTTTGATAACAGTAAGTATCCGTTGTCCTTCTGGATTTCCTTTGCCTTTGGTATCAGCAGCGCAACTACTGAAACATTGCTCTCTCTGCCTCTTGGCATTTTCATTTCTGTTTTCTGTAGTGTTCCTTTCCAAAGTAACCTCGTTAGGTAGCTTTGAGATATATGATTTAGTTTTCACATCATGTAGCATTTGCTGAGTTTATCAGTCACCGGGGGCCTCCATAGGACAGTAGGGGGAAGAGAGACAAAACACTCTTAGAAATACCGTTATTATTGTAATTATTCACCGTGGCAGAGATGGTTTTATTTTAGATTCAAAGCATGGCTGGGAGGAGAGGAGAGGAAGGAGAGCCTAGCCGGTGAAGCTGTGTGGCCAGCGAGCACTTGGGCTCAGACAGCAGGCCGACTGGAAGGGTGAGAAGCCGCACAAAGTCTGGCCCCATTCCGTCAAGCTGAGACCTGAGGGAGATGAAGTAGGGCCGGCAGCTCAATCTCCTAGAGCCAACATGAGGCTCTCAAGCAGGGCTAGTGATTGATCAGTCCACTTGAGCTGCAGCTAGGAGTTTGGATTCTTAATTTAAGGATTCTGTAGCCTATAAATTACAGTTGAAAATATGTCACAGAACAAGGTCCTGACAGTCTCCCTTTGTCCCGCTCCTGAAACGGACTATGTAGTTTTCAGGATCGGCTCGGCTGCCCTTCTGCATCTTTGCCTTTGCACGCGCTAGTGCCTGTGTGACACGTCTGTTTTGAGGCTTGGTAAACTTACATTTTTCCTTCAAGATTCAGGTCAGTCGCTACCTCCTCTGGGACTCCCTAAGAAAGCTTAGGCAGTTCATTTTGGTCTATTTCCATCTAGCTCTAAGTAACAGCATCGAGACTTACGTAAAGCCCCCAGGGCATTTATTCCTCCATATTGGCTTGACACATCTATTTCTACACTGGACGGTGAGCCTTTTGTAGGTAAGAGCTCTTACCCGGGTGTACACATTTTTGTAGCCTTAGGATCTTTCACATCGTACAGACCTGGGTTCACATCTTGTTCCCACCACTAAATGGAAACTTGATTTTGAATGAGTAATAGAATACCAATCTCTATTTTCTTGTTTAGTTCTGTCTGAAAACAGGACTACATACTCTTAAAGCACTGAGTAGTTTTATAAATTAAAGGTGATTAATTTTGTAGTGTTGGGTTTTCAAATTTCAGCTCAGGCCCTGACTGAAGTTGTAGGGTAACCTTTTCTTCTTCTCTTAAAATGGGCATAAAAATAGTACTTGGAGTGTTGTAAGCATTAAATGAGAGAATGCATGTAAAATGCTTTCATAATACCTGACACAAGAGGTTAATAAAGCCAATATTCTTATTAGGTAATATATGAAGCATCCAGAACATAACAAGCACTCCTCACATGTTAGCCTCCTTCTCTTTCAATAAGATGGAGTGGGACAATGACACTGGCTTGGTCCTATTTCAGTGGTCATTAATTTTTATAAAGTTCAGATAAAAGACTTGTGTGAAAATGTGACTTCCTTCCTTCCTTCCTTCCTTCCTTCCTTCCTTCCTTCCTTCCTTCCTTCCTTCCTTCCTTCCTTCCTTCCTCCCTGATTTGAGCATTTGAAACTGCATAGGCATGGTTCTTTTCTTCTTGGAACACGTGTTGGGCTTCACACAATGCAGGTATCAGGTGCCTGTCATGTTAAATTTCCTGTGCAGCCTGGGGATAAAGAAGCAAAGGCTAATAGCCATGTCCTCTATGTTAGGGGACCATGCATTTCTTCCTCGAAAACACATGAAAGCACGGCGCTGAAGCACGTCAGCTTCAGAGTTTCTGGGACTCTGAGGATTAATCTCAAACTCACCTACACGCTGCTGTCGGGGAGGACACACACTGGAGCTAACAGAATACATTTGACTAAAAATAGAATGACAAGTATTTAATCTATCCTGAAGAAGTATGAGACGGGAATGGTAGGGCTCTGGAGGAGAAAGGGAAGGAGAGGAGCCAATATGACCAGCTCGGCTGGAGTTTCCACCCCATTTCCAAGGGGCACTGAAATTCAGGCTCCTGAGCCAAAGCTGGGAGCGTTTGGGGCTCAGGTCATTCTCAGCCTTATCTAAGTCTAAATGAACTCTTTTCCCCTCAAGCCTGTGGGAAGCCAGAAGAAACCTGTCCTCTACAGTGAAGGCTGGTGGCCTGGTTCAGGGGATTAGCCCGCGTAGTGAAGCTGCTTCAGCTTCCAGGGTTTTGATCCCGGAGAGACAGTTAGGAGCATCTCAGGGCTGCCTGTCTGCTGCTCGGTGGCTCAGGAGAACTGAGTGTGGGTAACGCTGTGTTCTTTTGGACAAAATTTTTTATAGGCCTCCACAAAAGCCTATGTTCAGTTCTCGACTCTGTTATAGTTTCATAGGTGTTTACTCCTAATTCCTGCAAACATGGACAAGGGAGATTTGCCCAAATGTAAACTATTATAGCTATAGGAAGATCCATATTCAGGAGCAATTTATATTTTAATTTTATCTATTTATTTTTTGAGAGAGAGAGAGAGCGCACGTGCATATGCAAGCAGTGGGGAGGGACAGAGGAAGAGAGAGAATCTTAAGCAGGCTCTGTAGCCAGTGTGGAGCCTGACATGGGGCTTGATCTCACCACTCTGAGGTCATGACCTGAGCTGAAATAAAGAGTCAGACACTTAGCTGACTGAGTCACCCAGGTGCCACAGAAACAATTTATATTTTAGATAGGTGTCTTAGTCCATTCAAACTGCTATACAGCAAAAATACCATAGCCTGGGGGGCTTACATAACGAACCTTTATTTCTCACAGTTCTGGAGGCTGGCAAGCCCAAGATCAAGGCACCAGCAGATCTGAATTCTGCCCTTAAAAGAATTTCAGGCTTTGGGCCACCTGGGTGACTCTGCCAGTTAAGCATCTGCCTTTGGCTCAGGTCATGATCCCAGGGTCCTGGGATCGAACCCTGCATTGGGCTCCTTGCTCAACGGGGAACCTGCTTCTCCCTCTCCCTCTATCTGTCGCTCCCCTTGCTTGTGTTCTCTCTCTCTCTGTCAAATAAATAAATAAAGTCCTAAAAAAAAAAAAAAAAGAATTTCAGTCCCTTAAAGGGCACTAGTCCCATTGCTGAGGCCTCCCCCCAGGACATGATCACCTCCCAAAGGCCCCACCTCTGAATGCCATCACATGGAGGGGCTGGGATTTCAACATGAATAGGGGGCCGGGTACAGACATTCAGTTCATAATGGATAGCTTTATCCAAATGATCAGAAATGGAGCAATTATAAATGTTAGGGCAGTTCTGATGCTGATAAACAAGATTAATGGCACTGGCCTTTACTCAGACGGAAATAGCTGTATGGTTTTCCTGACTCATCCAGCCTGCCTGCCACCCAAGGCGTGGATGTCGTTATCTGCTGATTGTGCTGATCACAGCAGGAATAGGCCTCGGTGTTGGGGCAGAGTCATAGGACTTTGTGCAGATAATATGCACTTCTGCTAAGAGGGTATGCCGCTCATACTTTGGGGATTAAATACTTATAACTAGAGAAAACAGAATAACATACCTCTTTTACGTGCAGGATGAATTTAAATAAGACTTTGGAATAAGTCTCCTTACCTAAGATCTTTTTCGAATCATGGATTTTAAGATGTAGAATTTAACAATTTTATGTTTACCATGGGCTTAGAATCAGCTCTAACGCTGTACTTGTGTGCAGTTTGTCACCTCTCTACATTTAATTTTCTTAATGTGGCAGTTGGGTGGAATTAGGATTGTACTGGATAATTAACCAATTTCCTTCCTGCTCTAAAACTTTTTGGAAAAGATTCTTTGATTATAAACAGATTCATACCAAAGAGAATTTACCCCTAAATAATTCATAGACACCAATAAATAGTGGCCCGCTCGTTTGATCCCAGTATATTATATGTTCTAAAACTATCTTTGTATGTAGGAGAAGAGATAATGTTTTGTCAGATGTTTTTGAATCAGAGTCACACTCTCAATAGGAAATAGCTGATACACTCAAACTGACACATTTAAGAGGATTTAGGTGAAAAACTATTTATGTAGGTATCAATGGGATTGAACTACACTAACAAAGTATAGTGAAAACCCCAAATAAACAACATAGGAACTATCCCTTCCTCTAGGCCTGAAGAGGTAAGAGAACAGAGTAGTTACCAGGACCCAGATAGAGACCTAGAACATAAGGATAGGAAAGGGCCATCAGACAGATGCCACAATCTTAAGTAGAAAGGATACAGTTCTTGCCAACCTGTAGCACTATAGGAAGGGAGGGAATACCTCACTCTCCTTCTTCCCTCTGATCTCCTGTCTGTGTCTCCCATTCATCAAATCAAATCCAAAGCCTGAATATAAGGAACCCATGGATATTAGCTAGAATGTATATGTATGTGTGTGTGTGTGTGTGTGTGTATATATATATATATATATATATATACACACACACACATACACACACACGCACATATACATATATACATGAGGGGGGGAGAAGGAGGGAGAGAAGAAGAGAAAAGGAGGGGGGAAAAGGAGAGAGAAATGTATTTTAAAGAACTGTTCACTGCAATTGATTGTAGAGGCTGGCAAGTACAAATCTATTGAGTAGCCTGGCAAACCGGAGACCAGGGAAGAGTTGATATTTCAGTCTTGAGTCTGAAGGCAGTCTGAAGGCAAAATTCCTTCCTTCCCAGAAAACCTCAGTCTTTGCTCTTAGTCCTTCAACTGATTGCATGAGGCTCACCAACATTATAGAGGATAATCTGCTTTACTCAAAGTCAACCAAAGTAAATGTTAATCATCTCTAAAAAAATCTTAAAAATAAAAAATCTTCACAGCAAATCTAGACTGCATTTGAACAAACAGTGGGCCAACCCAAGTAGATACATACAATTAACTATCATGGTACCCATATAGGTCAGCGTTTGGGGGAACAGAGGATTGAGAAAAGTGGAGAGAGGATTTGAGGGGAGGGGGACACAAACAGAGACTATTTGGCATCCCACGTATATAGAAATGCCTACGAGGCTTCCTGAGAGTAAGAGGTAGAAACATTTTGTATGTTGCTGGGTTCCTAGTGCCTAGCACAATACCTGGCACATTCTATAGTAGGTTCCCCAAGAGCGTTGGCTGAATTGACTTGAATGTTATAAAAGCAAGTTCGGAGAAACAAGTGTTTAGTGAAGTGGCCCTAGGGAGTAGCAATATCTCATGAGCAATTTGCAAGAAAAAGGTAAATACCACCAGTTTTCTATCATCTTTTGAGTCTAGAACAAAGCACCATGTTCAAATCAATCAGATGTAATGGTATCTTTTAAGGTTCAAGACCAGATGACATTTCCAAGCTTCACTCTATGCCTTATTAATAGAATAAATTTATTCATTGAACTGGATGATCAGCTATGCTGGCAAAGACTTTAAATTGCTCCCTTTTTAACCATGCAACTATATAAAGGATTGGTTATATTGCTGGGCTATGATGGAAGTCATTTATCAGGTAAATAATCTCAAAAACAATCTAGCCTTAATGGTCCGCACCTGCAAGGAATGTGACACCAGATCTACTCCCAACAAAGAAATGGGCTGGGGATCAGAATGCATCGTACATGTTTCAGGACAGTGAAGCTGGAACGCAAATGAATAAAGTGGAAAAGACCCGTAAGTAAAGTGCACCCTGGCTTATATGACACATTATTTTTGAAGTCACTGAAATGGTTGTTCAAAAGTTACTGAAATATTACCCTTTGAGAAATCAGTTTTTGGCCAGTTCATTTCCATCTTCTGAAAACCAGGAGGGGGGCAGCTATAGAGGGAGAATGGAATGATGAAGGTCATGGAGATGCAGAACGGCGCCTCCAAGGCCGCTGTGTCACCAAGGAGTGCGGCAGCCATTGATCAAAATGCCAGTTCGGCTTTGTGTACCAGATGGTTCTGAGAAGAATCTTTTCCTTCTTTCTGTTGCTTTCCTGGTTTGCTGTCATAACGAGCCGATCTTTGAAATGGAAAATAAGTCATTGAGCATCAGAGAACAAAATTAAAGGAAATATGTAAATACGTCACACAGGCACGTGAGGCAGAGTGGTGCTGCTTCTTGTGATATTATAAAAAGAAATTGTCTTAGAGGGACAGCTTGAGGCAAAAGTATGAAGTGGATGAAAGTCGTCACTGGAACACGTGCTTCTGCACCTGTTTCTCTGCCTCTCGTCTAAAGTCGTTAGCATTCCCCCAGCTCATGCGCACACGCATATACATGTATGCGCGCGCACACACACACACACACACACACACACACACACACACACACATCTCCTACAGCTATCCTGGGTCTTATTCCTTCAGAGCCTGATTTAGCTATTTCTCAACTAAGTTGGAGCCTCTGGATTTAACTCTGTGTCCCCAGAGCTTAACACACCACCTGGAATAGCGAAGGTACCCAAAAAATCTTTTATGAGTGAAAGAAGCTTCAGAAAGATATTAGATGAAAGTGACGTAGCCACTTCTGGGGTCGGGAGTGTTGACAATTTAAGAAGAGATTCTTAAACTAGAACCTCTAATGACAGAATCTCTGGCAATGTGATAGGCGGCAGCCACAAACATGAGAAGCTAGTCTTGCCTAGCTGTGGTGATGTCATGTCATTTCCTGATTGTTCGGAAGCAGAGGCGACTCCTGGCATTTTTCAGAGTCCTGGGTTCTGTCTCCGTCAGGAGCGTCAAGTCACAGAAGGCTGCCAGAGTTGTCAGCCATCTTTCCTCTTCTCCAGTGTAAACGGGGTGCCATTTTCCCAGTCCTCGAGGGAAGCATGGGCTAAGATGGTCCAGCCACAGTTTGTCCCATTGCAGATATCACCCTGTGTGTTCAGCTGCCTCTCGTCTCCAGAGTAATCTGTTCTACCAAGTTAACAAGTTTCATAACCTCAGGCCTGTGTCTTTGTTTTCTACCAGAATAGTAAAATATTGTGCAAATAAAAGTTGTTCAATAAATCCTTTTTTTTTGCTTCATGGATTTCAACTTGCTGGTAAGAACTATAAACGCTTGAACCTCTGGTTTCCCTAAGGAAGTTACTTTTGAATTTTCCAATATCTTCTTTTTTTCTGGTTTAATATTACATATGTAAATTCTTGCTCAGCATACTCTCTAGTGACTTTTCCTTCCAAAGGTCAGTTTTTCCCAACCCATGGCTAAGAATAGGTCCCAACAGGCCGAAATACTGACCATCCTTCCAGCCCGAGACCACTCACAGAGGGCTCTGAGTAGCTCAGGGCTCTGGCCCGGCTGCCTCTGGCCAGGAACAGCATCTCTGTTCATCCTAACTTACTGTTCAAATGTTATCATTTTCCTTGTGCACCATGATGTGGGGAGAAAGAGCTGAAAACGTTGTTCTATTGCAGAGGTCGGCCAACTTTTTCTGTAAAGGGCCAGGCTGGTAAATAATTAGGCTTTGGGGGGCCATATGGTCTTTGTCTCAACTAAGCTCTACAATGTAGCATGAGAGCACTCACAGACAATCCTGAACAAATTTGCGTGACTGTGTTCCAACCACTGTTTAAAAGTTAGGTTGCGGGCTGGTGATCCGGCCTGACGGCCATGGTTGCCCACCTCTAGTGCACGGCATGGACTTTATTCTCCTTGCTATGGGTGATCTCCCATGGTCCTGCCCCTGTCAACCTTTTCAGCCCTATCTCTTCTACTGGCTCAAATGTCCCACATCCTAGGAAGCAGTCCCCCTCGTTTCTGAGCAGAGTTATGTGGCCTGTATCTGCTCTCACAGCCATGTATTCACACACCTGCCCACTTTGATGTAATAATATGTTGCAAGGTCAGTCTTCTCCCTCCAGTGTAAAATCAGGAGACTGTGTCACACTTATATTGGACCCATTAGAGACAGCATAGCGCTTGTCACATAGTTGGTTCTCCAAACTTCTTGCATGAAGAAGGGAAGAAGAAAGGAACGAAGGAGAGAAGGAAGGATTCTCTCTGGTTGAACATTTTATATATAAAGTTTCATTGCCTCCAGAGGGGGTCAGGGGTAAGTGCTGGTGATAAAGAAAGATGAGTGAGGGCAGTAAGGAGGGGTAGATAGTAGATTTAAGGAGGAAGTGGGGCTAAAGGAGTAGGACGTTGTCTGAATTCTACAAAGTTCATTGGCTGCCATTGAGTCTGCATTATATCTGAATTACATGGTATTATCCCCAGATAAACCAGCATCATAAAAAATATATGCCTTAAGCAGTGAGATAAAAGGTTATGGTGGCAAAAAGCAATTCAGCAATGTATTTGCTGTTTCTCTGGGGCTCTAGAATTTATGACAAGCAAATGAACCAGAAGTAAATGAATCAGAAACCGTAATAAGGAACAACAGCAAGCTACAATTTAGTTCATAATATACCTCAATTATAAAGTACATCTAGAAACTTTATGAATTAATTTCTTTTCTTCCTCTTTCTTATGAATTGTCTCCAGGTTTCCCCTGTGGTATAAATACTCATATAATGGTAGTTTCAGTGTAATTTCATTTTATCCCAGCCAAGACCTGGAGTAGAAATTTCCCTAGCCTAAAAAAAAAATAAATAGTGCAAAGTTTCCTGAATTAGTCTGAGGTGTATCTCTCCGAGTCATGTTTCTCTAACTGCTAGGGCTTAACCTCTAAATATTTTAGTGATGGGTAATAAATAGTGAAATATAAGAAATAAAAATCAGAAATGCCACAAATTAAAATAATATTCCTATATGCATGCCATAATTTGTAAGTTATAAATGACTTCTATATACATCATTTTAACTTGTCCTTAAGATCTGAATGTTATAGGAACCTAGACTATAGGTACTAAGGCTTTCAATCTTTCGATTTTTTGATATTGCCCTATATGGCCTACTTAGAAGCATTGAAGAGACAGGCAAAGCCAAAGTTTGGTATTTCCTACCCAAACACCAGTCTCCTCCCAGCATGCAATACTCTCATGTGCCTGGCAAAAATAAGTTTATTTTTTCTACTTATTTTTTAGTTTATACTAAATGTTCTCTGCACAGTGCTGTGACTTAGTAACAAACAAGTTGTAATAGGTACAAAGTTTTGCCTGATAGCAAGTTGCTTTTAAAATTCATTTCTCAGGCTAGTATCACTGAACTTTTTCGGTTCTCCCAAAGTGGTCAAACCCTTACCGTCTAGAATGTAAAATCAATGAGTTAGAAGAGGCGAATTATCAAATAAAGGGGACAGCATTAGGATGAAATAAAATATGTGTGCTCATTCTTGCACAGAAGTTACAATGTATTGAGATACAGCTGTTCAGTTGAGGTCAATAGGGATAAGGCTATTCCCCTTCCTAGAGTGTTTATGGCCTCTCTTAAGGGAATGGTCATTCCTGATGTCCATTTCCAGGGAAGGAGGAAGTTCTCATATGAAAACATGAGGACTATGAAGGTAGGTCTTAGGTCTTTGTCTCTGAGTCTTGTTCTCTTTGTTCTAAACAGAAGAGTATAAATGTCTAGCTCTATGTTCTCAGGAGACTTGGAGGATGTGATGGTACCTCCTATGTGGAGATGGACCCAGAAAGAGGATGAGTTAGTTACTGTGAGCCCCAGAAAGTAACTGGTATCTGTAAGTAGAAGTATATACAACCATATTTCTCTAGAATTTTTTTAAATTTTTTTCTTTTTTTATGGCCAAGACAGGGAAAGTCTTACGCAAATGTTTCAGCCTTGCGTCAGCTCTCCCACTAGGTGCACAAGGTCAGGTCTGGAGCTTTTGCTAGGTACTTGAAGAAGTAGCAGGGTTCTCTGAGACCAGAGTGGAAACACCAGGAGGAAATAAGGAGAGTTTTCTAAGAGCAAGTGGGGCTAAGGATACAGCTGGGACTCCATAGTTCAGTGGCCACCATCCATGTAAAGATGCTTCTTCAGGTTGTAACCTTGGTTTATTATGAAAAGAGCCATGGGTGCTTAGGCCAGTTAGGGACCTTCCAAAATCATACAGTCCATTCCCCAGGGTCTAGATAGGATTGAAGCAAATGCAGCGTCAAATTACGAAGCCATGAAACAACATATTGGCTTATAACACTGCTTCGAATCATTTCAACTTATGGTAATAATGCTCTGATAGCATTAAGCATGTAATTTGAAAACACAAAAGATAATAGTTTATACTTTTAATGAGATTAGTTTCTCAGCCTTTAATGAGATTAGTTTTTCCTTCTTAGCTTGACTTGATTCTTCTATTTATTGCTCCTCACAACATACCAGAGGACAATATATTTTTTTTAAGTCCTAAATGTACACTGTGGTGATGGAAATAACCTGAAGTAGTACACAAAAACTTTCCCCTAGTTGTCCTAAACCAGTTAGCCTAGGACATTTTGATCATTGCCAAAGGGGGAAACCATATTTGGCTTTCACTCATGCTTAACTATACCTTGTCATACCCGCAATAGAACTTTTCCTCTCACGTTTCTCAAAAATTGGGAGACTAGTTAAATTAGTTGTCACAAGGTAGAGTACAAGTTAAGCTCAGCTTTTGCTAAAATGTTTTTTTTTTTTTTTTCTGCTGTCAGTTCTGCCCCTAGGACGCATTGGATTTATGCAGAGGCAACATTCCGGGGTATTCGAGTAATAAATCTTGCCCAAGTTCTCTGAGAAAGCATATTTCACTGGACAAGGCAGATGCTCCTTTTATTTAACCAACAACATAAAGGAAGCAAATGTTTTCAGCATCAGCATTTCCCGTGGCCTAATATATGTTTTAATGTTCTGTAAGCTTAAATGATTTTAATGGCCTTATGTTCAGGAAACACAAACAAGATGCAGAGGAATTTTTTCTTCAGTGTTTTCCTTTCTAATGTCTATTTGGGGAGAAAAAAAAAATCCAGTTTCTATATCTTGAAGAAAATATTCAGATCCCTGAAGTTATCCCTGGAGCACATGAAGGGATACGTATTATTAATTATTAGGATCTAATAGCTAGCATTCATATAATGTTTACTATGTGACACAACTTTTTTTTAATGTTTTGAATCCTTAGTCTAGATGCTTTTATTAATCTTCATTTTACAGATGAAGACATGGAGGCACAGAGAGGTTACATAACTTACTGGAGGGGCACCTGGGTGGCTCAGTTGGTTGAGCGACAGATTCTTTGTTTCCGCTCAGGTCATGATTTCAGGGTCATGAGATCGAGCCCCACCTTTGACGCCCGCTCCCCCATCGGGCTCCACTCTCAGTGGGGCGTCTGTTTGAGATTCTGTCTCTCCTGCCCCTCCCCCTGCGTATACGCACTGTCTCTAAAATAAATAAATAAATCTTTAAAAAGCATAACTTCCTCAAGGCGCCACCACCATTAAGCAGCAGACAGAGTGCTCAACTTGGACTTGCTCCAGAGCCTGTGCTCTTAGCCACCAGGCTACATTGCACCCTATCATCTATTGTCAGCCCCGTGCCAGGTGCCTGACATGCAATATCGCTAATACCTGCCACGGTGGGAAAGCAGGTATTTTTACCTTCGGTTTTCTAGATGAGACACAAGAGGCTCACCACACCCGAAGAACTTGCCACGACTCCCATGGCTCATGAGCCATAGCTCTGGGATGTGAATGAACGCTGATCTTCTCATGCTACAGGCTTCATTCTTTCCAAGACCATGAGTTTTTGCTCAGTTGAGTTGCAATGAAGATGTTTAAAGTTTTTACTGTGTGCTCTAAGATCTACTTTGGGAGAAGAATAACCTAAGAGCTAATTCTAGAGCTTCCAAAGAAACTTTCCAAGGGAATTTACATATTCACAGAGGAAATTACATTAAACTGGAGACTAGGTTCCCAGGATGCTGGTGACTAGGACTTATAACTCAGAGGCAAGCTATGAGTTGGGGATCCGGCGGTTTTCTAAGGAGGTCCCCTGTGAATTTAAAAGTGGGTGGTGAAGTGTTAGGAAAAAAGATGGGGCAACACAAAGACACTTGTGTATAGTATCTAGAATCTGGAATTGGGGTCTTTGGAAGCCTGATAATGCTTTTATAAAATCAGCTGAAAATGGGCCAAAAGCCACAAATACAACTAGATAAAATGTTTCTAAGTAGAGTCAACCATTTTTGGGTTAGGCTTTAGGATGGTGAGTTATAAAGCATACTAGTGTATCTCAATATATTCATTTACAGCTGCCATTCAAATAAAGTGCAACTTCAAAATAAAGAAATACCCTGGAATAATCTTTTCTTTTCTAGAACACCCAAAAAAGAACTTTTAAACTACCGTAGGGAACACAGTGAGAGTACGAGGGAAAACCAAGGGCTGTTTTAAAAAACAGACAGTTACTCTATTCAGGGGTTCATTATTTATTTAGTTATTTTCAAAGTGTCCGTCTATAAACTGTTTTAAGGCACAAATAGAGATTAAAAAGATAATTAGTTAAGAGATTTAAAAGACCTCGTAGGAATGCTAAGAACAGCAGGATAAAACCACAATTAGTTAACTGACGTTATGAAAAATAGCTCAAATCTCCTGTCCCAGCAGGGACCTCAGTTTGTGGTGACCGTACCCTCCAGATGGCAGAGAGGAGGCAGGGGCTGAGATTGACCTGGCAGGATGGTAACAAGCTAGAAGCAACCTCTGTATTTTCAACAGTGACTCATTTCTGGTTCCAAAGACTAGCAGAGATTCTCCAAAGGGCAGGGTGGGGCCAGCCTTAGGCACAAGGTGGAGTAGGTGAACTTAATTTCTCTACCGTGTTCTTTTTTTCATATTTCTTCCCCTCTCTGTAGGCAGGCCCTCCCAGACTTGTGCTTTTCCTTACAGAGTGAGCTGTCTAAAAGGCCCTTCACTCTGAGTCCACGGGGATTTAAGCGTCATTCACCCCTGGAACGTGTTTAAAAGCAGGATTAGAGGTGGAGGTGGGTGTGATGAGGAGTGGAGAGGTCCTCACATAGGGCCTGTTGCAGTATTTTTTGTGTGGCTGGTCATAATCCATTAGGGCACGTGTATTGTTTTGTGAAGCTTTTACTTTAATTATACATTGTGTGTGTGTGTGTGTGTGTGTGCGCGCGCGTGCGTGCATGTGTGCATGTGCTAAGAGGCAATGAGAACTACATTTGAAGCCATAAGTCATGGTAAAGCACATTTGCACTCCAGTGGCAGTGCGGTTAATAATCCAGACTTGTGAGCCAGCATGTAAGAGTTCAAACCCCAGCTATGCAACTAAGTAGTTTTATGACTCCGGGCAAGTTTTTAACCCACTTGTGACTAATTTCCTAATGGTGAATAGGTATAATAACAGGGCTTTTCTCACAGGGTTGTTGTGGCCATTAAAATAAGTTAACAAAAGCAAAGTGATGTGGGAAACAAAGGCAGAAGAAAAAATACTAAGTTTCCTTGCTACCTACAGCCCATTGACAAGTCCTTGAAACACGCAGAGTGACTTTCCTCTACAGACTCAACTGCCTGGATGTTAATACTTTGCTAAGGGCAAAAGGCAGTCCTAGTAGACCCCCCCCCCCCAACCCCCGGCCAAGATCCTGTAAGTCTACATTAACATATAAAAATTCCTTTAGAGATTTCCTTTATCTCTCAACCCCCCAAGATGCGTGTTGGGCATCATCCCCCAAGCATGTGGCCCACTGATATACATCTGAAGGGTCTCATGACTCAGGTTTTATTAGATGGTACTAAATGACTTTTTCCCAGCAACAGCTAGCCTCCGCAAGGTCCTGGAAACCTTGCTTCCAAAATTCCTTGGAGACTTACGTTCCCTAACACCTCCCAACTTGAAAGTATATAATGGGCCACTCCTCATGACCCTGGTGCAGCTCTTTCTGTTCATGGATCCTGTCCCTGTGCTTTAATAAAACCACCTTTTTGCACCAAAGATGTCTCAAAAATTCTTTCTTGGCCATCAGCTTTGAATCCTACTGTCTTTCCTACATCACAAAGCACTTGAAAAGTGCCCAGCAAAAAATAAGTGCTCAGTCAGTGATATTGGCTATTCTGATTGTTATTACAGTTATTATTGTCACTTGGGTAGGTTGGCTGCCTTACTGCCACTGTCCTTGTTGGAGAGACTGAGAAAGAATATGTCCTAAGAGCTGTATCACTCCTTATGTCCACAAAGTGACTGGGTTTCCCAGGGCCCCTCCCGAGGATGGCTGTGGCTGATGAGTGTCTAATTGCACTGCTTGCTTTCCTAAGCCAGTTACCTTTAGTTTGACTTGGGTCTGGAGTGAGGGCAGGGATTTGCTCACCCACGCATACACATGCATCGTGTTCCCAGAGCCCTCGGTTCCTGGAGCTGTTCTACATGTTGCTGATACAGCAGTGAGCAGAATGGCTGAGGATCTTGCCCTCACAAACTTTTCAGTGGGAGAAAGACAATACACAAGTCTATGTTTAATATGATAGGTGGTGGTAAGTGTTGTAAGACAATGACACAGGGTAAAGAGGACAGAGATTGATATGAGGGCGGGGGATATTGGAATTACGCTGTTTTGGTTGGGACGGACAGTGAAGGCCTCTCTGATAAGATGACACTGGAGCAGAGACCTAAGTGAAAAGCTGTGGGGGCGGAATGCATGCAGCTCTCCGGGAGAAGAGCCTACCAGCAGAGGTAGCTTAGGCTCTTCTGGGGAGGGTATTCGGTGTGTTCCAGGAGCATCAAAGAGGCTGGTGTGAATAAAGTGCAGTGGGTATGGGATGGAGAGTAATGGAGACGAGGTCAGAAGGATCAGAAGAAGCAAAATTATGGAAAGCCTTAGAGGTCATGATAAGGACTTTGGATTTTATTCTTAGTGAGATGAAAAGTCATTGGTGCATTTTGATTAGAGAAGTGACTACTTTAAAAAGATCACTCTAGTTGCTGTGAGAAGAGTATAATGGAGCACAGGTGGAAACTGGGAGACTAGACAGGGGGCAAAAATCAGGGGATGATAGTGATTAGAAGTATAGGGTTGTTCTCAAAGTAGGGAGAAGCGGCAGGATCCTGGACATCCACTGAAGAAAGAGCTAATGAAATTTGCTGATGGATTGCATCTGGATTGTGAGCAAAAGAGAGGGGTCAGTTAACTCCCCCATTTATTGCAAACTTAAATGTGGTTCCACCAGCCAGGCTTCTTGGTCACAAGTGGTAGAAAGCCAATTCAAACCAGCTTTTTTTTTTTTTTTTTTTTTTTTTAAGATTGAAACTAAACTGAAAAAAGCGGGGGTAATGCTGCTCTGAGGACACTCTTTTTCTCCGTCTGTCCCATATACTCTCTCTGCAGTCAGCTTCTTTCTCTCAGAATGACCCCTTCCTGCAGTAGGGACATGGCTGTGGACATTTATGAGCCAAGATGCTTAACCACTTGCACTTAGGAAAGAAGTCACTTGGTCCTGGTTTTGTCAAAAGCATCCTTGAAGGAAAGTCTTTCTGTTACTACAAAAGTATTGATCCAAACATCCAGGTGAGTTTCTGCCCACCACCCTCAATCAAGAGTTATCTGAAGTACCCCAAGCTGGGCCACCTCTCCCCAGTCCCACTTCAGTCCCCAAATAAGAACAGACCAATTCGGAAACTACAGACCTTCTGCCTGACACTGTGAATTTGGGAGGGATTTCAGCTGTTTGTATAAACCAGGAATCAAAAGGATGGGTCCAGTAGGAACCAGCACTGGGAAGGATACAGAAGGGAATGAGTAAGGCCTGATGACGTATAGCAACCCCACTGAGATCACTGAGGCCTTCTTTTTGTTTTCAAAATCATTTGTCAGTTTAGTTGACCCCCACAATAGTCCCAGAAAATGGGTAAGGCGGGAAAGGAGCCGCCACCTTCTCTGCGCTCTCCTTCTCTCTCCTCCCCTCCCCCAACCATTTAGCGTGAAGGAGATTCAGAGTTTAAGTCATCAGTCGTGGCTCAAAGCTATTAGGTGGCAGCTTCAGGCATGGATTCCTCAGTCTTCTCAGAGCCGCTCCCAACTGTCTAGAAAACCATATTCAATCAATCACTGATATGTTCCCTAAAAGAAAATGCCGATGATTCTGTGGCTTTTCTAAGGAGACGTACCAGATTGTGTGCGGGTGCTGTTTGACAATAAAACAAAAGAAACCCAAAACACCAAGCAAAGAAAAATAAATCAGACAACTCTCAGGCTGAAAAATGCAAACTGCTGCACAGAAGTATTACAGGAAGCTATTATAAAATATTTTGGACCAAAACATCAGCACCATAACTGATGAGAAAGCAGTCTACCCAAGGAGTAAAAGACTAAAACAAACAAACAACAAACAAACAAACCCAGAACAAACTTGAATGGGAGTGTAGGGGAAGGGTGTTTGATCATTCTCTGACCTGGGTAGCCTCTCCACTACCCATTTAGAGCTTGGTACACATGGCATCTCCTTCAGAAGTCAAGGGCAGTGATCTGACCTGGTGAGACAAGTTAGTCATGCAAACCAAATCTTTCATGATGGGAGTTCGTGAAAATTCTTATTCAATTCAGCTCCAGGCACTGTCTGAACTGACAGCAAGGACAGACACAGCTTTCTAAGCTTTGTTTTTCTGATGTCTAGACACAATATATGTATTTTTTATATACCACGTGCAATTAATCTCCATTATAAATGGCTGCAAGTCCACAGATTCTTATAATGAGCCCCTATACTTGCTGATGTGAATGATTTTTCTTGAGCAATTGTATTACATATCAGTCCAGCATTTATTTCCTTATTCACTCACACACTCACTCCCACCTTCTCACCTTCCATAATTTCTCTAAACATGTCCTGAGTGCCTATTCTGTACAAGGCTCCAGGCTAGACAGGACAGGGTCCTGTGAATGGGGTATGAACTTCTCCAATGGGGTGAATTCTGTGGTCAAGGCTATTGATGTGGGAAATCACCAAAATCAAGCCTTTGCCTTGAGCTTGAGTTTTAAACAAAATAGAGACTATTTTGTTAAGGAAGTCAGCCACTCAGCCCACCCCTGGGGTCTTGCTTTTTTTAGTAGTTCTCATTTCCTCTCTAATAATGAGGACAATTAACTTGGGGTAGAGATTTATCCAGGGCAAGCAATTCTAAATAGACTTTGGTCTGTATATTCTTTCATTGGATGCCGACAAAGTCTGCCATTCAGAGGAAGGGGGCTTCGGATGCAGGTTTTAGAATTTCACATTTATTTCTTTGAATGAGGTGATAATTGTTCTTGAGGATTCACTTTGGAAAAGCAAATAATGACTTCACTTATATCTTGCCTTTTGTGCTTTCCCAAGAATTTCAGACTAATTTCCTTATCTCATTGCTTATCCTTATAAGTCAAAAATAGTATCTATGATTTGGAAGCTCTTTAAAAAAAAGAAGGGGCATAGGGAGGTAGGGAGTGTTTTGATCTTAGATATTACGACCGAAGAAGTAGGAAAGAAAACTTAAATGATGATATTCTATAGCTTTCTCTTAATTAGTGTCCACAACCTGACTTACTGAGTCTGCAATAAGAGTGGTGTTCTGTTATTCTGACACCTATGTTGACTTTGAAGAAGCCACATAATTTTTTGGCTTATTTGAATTCTCTCTGAGCCCCCAAAACATTATATTTTATTCTTCCCACAGTGGAGCTGGCAAATGAGGAGGAGTTCAGATGGCATCTTTGATTATTATTCTGTCTCTAGATCCAGACGATGAGCGGTTGGATCTTACCTAGATAATTTCCGGAGGTTTAAAACAAATCCACAAACGTCATGTTTAGGATAAAAGAGTATTTCCTTTGTCTTAAAAAGAAGGAAATTGCCTTGAAATGCTCTCATTATTTTAACCCAGAAAGGATACACATTGTTGACTACTTCATCAAAATAATGTTTGTCATTAGGGTCGTTGCTGATTTCAAATTTGGAACATGAATAGGAACTGCGAAGTAACACAACACCATTGACGTTTTTTATTGTGGTGATAGTTTTATGTTATGACTCTGGCCCCATTTGCCCGCGTTGCACTCATACCATGGGACAGGGCAGAATTTGTCTCTCTGATGCATTGGCTCTTTTGACGTGTTTAAGGAACCTATCAATTGTGGCCTTATTAGACACGCACAGAGGTTTTACTGCACACTCAGTTCCACTTACAACTCCTCTGCCATTGCTCCTCTTCCTCCAATAACAATTCATTTTGACCTCCTGTATAAATGCTGCTGTGTAGCCCTGCTCCAACTGTTAACTTGAAGGAATGACGGTATCTCCTGAAAATCCCTGGAATCTAAAAAAAAGAAGTGGAAGTTAGAACAAGAATATAGGAGGATCCATTTTCCAAGTCAGCCTTGTAAAATGCCTTCTGAACAGGAGAACCGAATTCAAATTCAGAGCCTAGATAGGACTGCCTAGCTTTTTACATCACGTGGAAGTTTGGGAACCAGATACCTATATTATTTTATCTTTGTTTTTTAAGGTTTTGTTTTTTGTTTTGTTTTGTTTTGTTTTTTTAAGAGCAAAAGAGGGGGTGGGAGCAGGGGAGGGAGCAGAGGGAGAGAATCCCAAGCAGGTTCCATGCCCAGCGCAGAGCCCATGCCCAGCGCAGAGCCCAACGTGGAGCTCTGCCTCACAACTTTGAGATCAGGACCTGAGCTGAAATCAGGAGTCAGAAGCCTAACCGACTGAGCCACCCAGGGGCACTTCTTTTATCTTTAACAACTTGGGTGAGGTCTGACTTACCTGGGCAGTAGGTCCTCCTCTAACAGAATGATTGACATTTCTCTTTTCAAGTGGACACACCAACATGTACGGATTGCTTTGAAGGACATTGGGAAAAATCCTCTTTTTCTCAGAGCTATCGGATTTCAAATTACACTTCAAGATTCATACCAAAGTCACAGTATCTAAACCCCATGTGGAATATCTGTCAGCAGTTGGCAACGACATATATTATGATGCCAGGCGCCCCCTTGGTAATTCTCTACTGTCACCCGTAAACGTGTCAGTCTTCCAAGGTTACATGGCACTGTATTTCTGAGAAGCAATGAGGGACATGTGTTGGGGATTCCTTTGGATCTGTAAATCTTTTGTGTCATATAAGGTGACAAATCCTCAAAAAACTTTAAAACAGAGGTGTAACTAAAATGTTTATTTGAGATATATGGTTATAATATGTACTTTACGTAGATTCACGCGTGACATGTATAATGTTTTCCTGAGGAAAATATTTAACATAATTTTTTCTTGTATTCAGGAAATCAGACAAAGTGATTGGGGCTGCAGTAAGGCCTAAGATAAAACTTAGTAAAAAAAAAGAGAGAGAGAGAAATATGATCATGTGTGAATATCTAAATAAATTTGCTGATGACAAATTTAGCTTCTCAGTAAAAAAAAATTAGGGTTTTTTGTCTTTGCTCTTCCACTCTTTTCCCAAATATTGGAGCTATCTTTCAATATCTATTTTTAAAAGATTTTCCTCTGATGGTCTATTTTGAAAAATGTCAAACCTACAGAAAATTTGCAAGAATAGTACAATCAGCAACCATATGTCATTTACTCTGATTCACTAATTGTTAACATTTTGTCACATTCATTTTCTCTTTCACTCTCTGATTATTTGATGATCCACTTTAATGTGAGTTGCAGATAATCATGAACTTTCAGTTCTGTATATTTCAACAAGTATCCTCTAAAAACGAGGGCTTCTTCCTATAAAACTACACAACAGGGGCACCTGGGTGGCTCAGTTGGTTAAACGTCTGTCTTCAGCTCAGGTCATGATCCCAAGCCCATGGCTGGCTCCCTGCTTCTGCTGCTCCCTCTGCTTATTCTCTCTCTCTCTGTCGAAAAAATAAATAAAATCTTTTAAGAAAATAACAAAAACAAAAAACAAAACAAATAGAAAAAACTACACAACAATTATCAAGTTGGTAAATTTAACATTGATGTTATATTATTATATAGTTTGTAGCCCATATTAACATTTCCACATTCATCTCAATAACATCCTTTATCTGTTTTTTTTAAATCCAAGATTCAATTAAGGATCATACATCACACTTAGTTGTTATGTCCAATATACTATTTAGGGCAGGAAGAAAACCATACTCTTCGAATCACTTCTATCCAATAGGACTTTTTTTTTTAATCTACAAAGGAACCACCATTTTTCCAAATCAGGAATGATCGTTGGGTTTGCTTGCTCACCACATATGCAGAGCCAGATGCTGTGCTCTTTGCTCTGTCTAGACTTTTCTGATACTTCTCCATCCCAACTTAATTGAAGCTGGCATTTAAAAAAAGTTCATAATTTTGAATTTTATTCTCATGGGACTGTTTTTTCTCCTGAGATAAAAAGGCAATCCATAAACACAGGCCAGGTATCGGCAAATCTGTTCTGTAGTTGACCAGATAGTAAATATTTTAGGCTTTTGTGGGTTTAGAATGGTCTCTGTCTCAACTCTTCAGTGCTGCCACTGTACCCTGCAAGTACCACAAATGATATGTAAACAAATAGGTGTGGTTGTTTTTCAATAAAACTTTATTTACAAAAACTGAGACTGGCCAGGCTTCGTTCCTTGGACAATATTTTGCTGACCCTTCACCTAGGCTAACATGATATAAGGGGATAATAGTAAGGGAAATAGTATTCTGGGGTGGCTTAATTTTGTTAGCTGCAGCATTCTGGAAACAGTCCTTTTATAGGTGAAAAAAATTTCTTCTGGTCCTTGGAGAATATGAAGCCTGATCTCAAGAGACCTACAAACACCATTTTTAGAAATTATTAAGTCTTATTCCCTCAAAGTATTTTTTACTTATGGATTATCCTTGCAAAAAAGAAACTTAGTCTTTACAATGACAGAGTGTTCAAAGATTTTTATGCAAATAAAAGAACAAACAAAATTAGAAAACTTTACGGGAAACTTCAGACCCACAGTTTTTTAGGTTTTTATTTAAATTCCAGCTAGTTAACATACAGTGTAATATTAATTTCAGATGTGCAATATAGTGATTCAACGCTTCCATACATCACCCAGCGCTCATCACAAGTATGCTCCTTAACTCCCATCACCTATTTCACCCTCCCCCCCACTCCCCTCCTCTCTAGTAACCACCAGTTTGTTCTCTAGACTTAAGAGTCCTTCGACCCACGTTTTATACTTGCTATCTTGACCTCCTAGTATGAACTTTTAGGGACTGTAACCGGTTGTCGGGAAGTAAGCTTTCCTGAAGTGAGAGGGGTGGTTAGTGAAACTCTCATGCCCTCAAAATACAGCCATATACTCTGTCTACGCTGGGTGGCTGCTCAGTGGCTGCTCTCTCTCCACTTGTTCAAATACACATTGGCATAAACTATGCAAATCCTGAACCGCCAGGTGATCAGGCCTAGACCTTCTAGTGCTTTCAGAAACTGAATGCTAATTTGCTTCCCTCATCCTTCTGTTCCAAATTTCTTGAATTGGGTTGTGTATACTACTAAATAGAAAAACAATATGAAATCATTCTTTAAAATCATTTTTTAAACGTGAAATTTAAGGGACGCCTCAGTGGCTCAGTCAGTTAAGCATCCAACTCTTGATCGCAGATTAGGTCTTGATCTCAGGGTTGTTGAGCTCAAGACCTCACTTGTTCTCCACACTGGGCATGGAGCCTACTTTTAAAAAAAGGTGAAATTAAACATTTATATAGAAAAACATGCACAATCTTAAGTTTATTACATCAGTGAATTTTTATTAAATACAATGAAACAATAAATAAAGCATCACAGACTGCTACCAGCCTCCCCCATCATCCGTCCCAGTAATCCCCGCCCCAGCAAAGGAAACCACTACAGTTGACTTTTATTCCGTGCGTTAGTTTTGCCTGTTTTGGAATGTTATAATCAGAATTGTATACTGTGTACTTTTTGGTGTCTTGTTTTGCTTGATGTTATGTTGGTAAGATTTAAGCAATGCCTGTATGGCAGTAATTTATTCATTATCATTGCTGTAGAATATTCCATTAAATGAACATAACGTTTCACACTTTATCTATTTTGCTTTGATAGAAATGAAGTTGTTTCTAGATGTTGGCCAATACGACTAATGCTGCTGTGAACCTGCTCACTTGTGTCTCTTTGGTCTTTTGGAGCTCGTGGTACAAGGAATAGAGTTCCTGAGTCATAGGTTATATACATAAATTCAGCTTTAATAGATAGTGACAGTTTCCCAAAGTAATTACACCAATATTCATCTCTACCAGCTGTGTGAGAAATCTAGCAGATCTTTTGAAATTAAGTTGTCTATTTATTCCTATTCATGTGTAGGAATTCTTCTATATTCCAGATACAAAGCCTTTTTAAGGTGTACATATTACAAATACCTTCTCCCATTCTATGACTTGCCATTTCATTCTCTTGTCTTTTTTTTGTTTGTACATTTTATTTATTGTTTTAATTTAAATTCAATTAATTAACATATAATGTATTATTAGTTTCAGAGGTACAGGTCGTTTCATTCTTCTGCATGTGGTTGTCCAATTTTCCCAACACCATTTGTCGAGAAGACTGTCTTTTTTCCATTGGATTTTCTTTCCTGCTTTGTGGGAGATTAGTTGACCATAGAATTGAAAGTCCGTTTCTGGGTTCTCTGTTACATTGATCTATGTGTCTGTTTTTGTGCCTGTACCATACTGTCCGGATGATTACAGTTTTGTAATAGAGCTTAAAGTCCGGGATTGTCATGCCACCAGCTTTGGTTTTCTTTTTCAACATTCCTTTGGCTATTTGGGGTCTTTTCTGGTTCCATACAGAGTTTTGGATTATTTGTTCCAACTCTGCAAAAAGTTGGTGGTATTTTGATAGGAATTACATTGAATGTATAGATTGCTCTAGATAGCATAGACATTTTAACAATATTTGTTCTTCCAATCCATGAGCATAGAACATTTTTCCAATTCTTTGTGTCTTTCTCAATTTCTTTCACAAGCGTCCTGTAGTTTTCAGAGTACAGATCCTTTACCTCTTTGGTTAGGTTTATTCCTAGGTATCTTACAGTTTTTGGTGAGATTGTAAATGGCAACAACTCCTTAATTTCTCTTTCTTCTAATCATTGTTAGAGTGTAGAAATGCAACTGATTTCTGTGCATTGATTTTATATCCTGCCACTTTGCTGAATTCCTGTATGAGTTCTAGCAATTTTTTGGTGGAGTCTTTTGGGTTTCCCGCATACAGTATCATGTCATCTGCAAAGAATGAGAGTTTGACTTCTTCTTTGCTGCTTTAGATGCCTTTTATTTCTTTTTGTTGTCTGATAGCTGAGGCTAGGGCTTCTAGTACTATGTTGAACAGCAGTGGTGATAGTAACATTCTGACGTGTTCCTGGCCTTAGGAAAAAAGCTCTCAGTTTTTCCCCATTGAGAATGATTTTGCTGTGGGCTTTTTGTATATGGCTTTTATGATATCAAGGTATGTTCCCTCTATACCTTCACTGTGAAGAGTTTTAATCAAGAAAGGATGCTGTACTTTGTCAAATGCTTTTTCTGCAGCTATTAAGAGAATTATATGGTTCTTGTCCTTTCTTTTATTTCTGTAGTGTATCACACTGATTGATTTGCAGATGTTGAACTCCCTTGTAGCCCAGAAATAAATACCACTTGGTTGTGGTGAATAATCTTTTTTAATGCACTTTTGGATCCTATTGGCTAGTATTTTGGTGAGAAATTTTGCATCCATGTTCATCAGGGATATTGGTCTGTAATTTTTCTTTTTGGTGGAGTCTTTGTCTGGTTTGGGGATCAAGGTAATGCTGGCCTCATAAAAAGACTTTGGAACTTTTCCTTCCATTTCTATTTTTTGAAAGAGCTTCAGAAGAATAGGTATTAATTCTTCTTTAAAAGTTTGGTAGAATTCCCCTGGGAAGCCATCCGGCCCTGGACTCTTGTTTGTTGGGAGATTTTTGATTAATACTTCAATTTCCTTGCCGGTTATGGGTCTGTTCAGGTTTTCTATTTCTTCCTGGTTCAGTTTTGGTAATTTATAAATCTCTAGGAATGCATTTATTTCTTCCAGATTGACTAATTTGTTGGCATATAGTTACTCATAACATGTTCTTATAATTTTTTGTATTTCTTCAGTGGTAATTGTGATCTCTCCTCTTTCATTCATGATTTTATTTATTTAGGTCCTTTCTCTTTTTGATAAGTCTGGCCAGGGTTTGTCAATCTTATTAATTCTTTCAAAGAACCAGCTCCTACTTTTGTTGATTTGTTCTGCTGTTCTTTGGGTTTCTATTTCATTGATTTCTGCTCTAATCTTTATTAATCCTCTTCTCCTGGTGGGTTTAGGCTTTTTTTGCTGTTCTTTCTCCAGCTCCTTTAGGTGTAAGGTTAGGTTGTGTATTTGAGACCTTTCTTATTTCTGGAGACAGGCTTGTAGTGCTATCTACTTCCTTCTTAGGACAGCTTTTGCTGCATCCCAAAGGTTTTGAACAGTTGCGCTTTCATTTTCATTTGTTTCCATGAATTTTCAAATTCTTCTTGAATTTCCTGGTTGACCCATTCATTCTTTAGTACGATGCTCTTTAGCTGCCATGTATTTGAGTTTTTCCCAAATTTCCTCTTGTGATTCAGTTATAGTTTCAAAGCATTGCAGTCCAAAAATATGCAGGGAGTGTTCCCAATCTTTTGGTGCTGGTTAAGATCTGATCTGTGACCCAGTATGTGATCTATTCTGGAGAATGTTCCATGTGTACTTGAGAAGGATGTGTATTCTGTTGCTTTAAGATGAAATGCTCTGTATATATCTGTGAAGTCCATCTGGTCCAGTGTCATTCAAAGTCCTTGTTTCCTTATTGATCTTCTGCTTAGATGGTCTGTCCATTGCAGTGAGTGGGGTGTTAATGTCCCCTACTATTATTGTATTATTATCTATGTGTTTCTTTAATTTTATTAACTGGTTTATATAATTGGCTGCTCCCATGTTAGGGGCATAAATATTTACAATTGTTAAATCTTCTTGTTGGATAGACCCTTTAAGTATGATATGGTGTCCTTTCTCATCTTTAATATTATTACAGTCTTTGATTTAAAATCTAATTTGTCTGATATAAGGATTGCCACCCCATCTTTTGATGTCCATTATCATGATAAATGGTTTTCCACACACTCACCTTAAATCTGGACGTGACTTTAGGTCTAAAATGAGTCTGTTGCAGACAGCATATCAATGGGTCTTGCTTTTTCATCTAATCTGATACCCTGTGTCTTTTGATTCAAGCACTTAGCCCATTTACATTTAGAGTAACTATTGAAAGATATGAATTTAGTGACACTTATTACCTGTAAAGTCACCATTTCAGTATATTATATCTGTTCCTTTCTCATCTATGTTACTTTTGGGCTCTCTTTTTTTCTTAAAGGATACCTCTTAATATTTCTTGTAGGACTAGTTTAGTGATCACAGATTCTTTTAGTTTCTATTTGTTCTGGAAGCTTTTTATCTCTTCTTCTATTGTGAATGACATCCTAGCTCAATAAAGTGTTCTTGGCTGCTTATTTTTCTCATTTAACACCCTGAATATATCATGCCAGTCCTTTCTGGCCTGCCAGATCTCTGTGCATAGGTCTGCTGCCAGGCTTATGTTTCTACCTCTGTAGGTTACGGACCTCTTGCCCTGAGGTGCTTTCAGGATTTTCTCTTTGTCTCTGAGATTTGCAAGTTTCACTATTATATGTTGGGGTGTCGACCTATTTTTACTGATTTTGAGAGGTGTTTGATGTGCCTCCTAGATTTGAATGCCTGTCTCCTCCCCAAGATTAGGGAAATTCTCTACTATAATTTGCTCCAATATACCTTCTGCATCTCTCTTTCTCTCTTTCCTCTTCTTCTGGGATCCCAATTATTCTAATATTGTTTTGTTTTATGGTATCACTTATATCTCGAATTCTCCCCCTATGATCCAGTAGTTGTTTAACTCTCTTTTTTCTCAGCTCCTTTATTCTCCATCATTTTGTATTCTATATCACTAATCCTATTTTCTGTCTCATTTATCTTAGCAGTTAGAGCCTCCATTTTTTTTTTATTGCATCTCATTAATAACCTTTTTGATTTTGACTTGATTAGATTTTAGTTCTTTTATTTCTCCCAAAAGGGATTCTCTGGTGTCTTCTATGCTTTTTTCAAGTCCAGCTAGTACATTTATAATTGTTATTCTGAACTCTAGTTCTGACATCTTACTTATATCTGTACTGATTAGGTCAGTACTGCTTCTTGTTCTCTTTTTTGAGGTGAATTTTTCTGTCTTGCCATTCTTGCAGAAAGTGGTCACTTTTCTATTTGTAGACTTGCAGCTATTTTTTTCTTAGATCTCTGGTTGAGTTCACAGATGTTCAGAATGATTTGATGGCTATCTAGCTGAATTCCTGGGACCAGATGAAACTGAGGTCTCCTACTCCTCCACCATCTTGGACTTCCTCTAATTATTTCTTTTGATGAACAGATTAACTTGATTTCAACAACATTAAATTTATCAATCTTTTTCTTTAGAATTAGTGCTTACTATGCTCTAAGAAAACTTTGCTTATCTCAAAATAAAGAAGATGTTCTTCTGTATTTTTCTAGAAATTTTATTGTTTTCTTTTCGCATTTTATTCTTCAAACCACTGGAAAATGATATTTTTGTGTAATTTGAGGTAGAGATCAAGATTCTCATTTTACAGTATGGATATCCAGTTGCACTTTACTTTCAGTGTTCTTATAAATTACCATACGTGGTTCTCTACTCTGTTAAATTCTGTTAATTTGTCTATGTGATAATTTTCTACAGATACTATCTGGACCTGGAACTTCTCGTTGTTGTTGGAAAGTTTTAGATTAAGGATTTCATGTGTATATGACATATATATATAGATAGATTTCTTGTGTCAGTTTTGATATTTATGTTTTTCAAGAAACTTTATCTAAATTTCCCATGTATTGCCATACATTAATAGTATAATCTCATGTCTTTGATGTACATAAGATTTGTAATTATGTACTACTTTTATTACCAGTATTTATAATTTGTTCCTATCTCTCATTTTTCCTTAACCTATTTTACTAGGGTTTACTCATTTTATTATTCTCTTCAAGGACCAACTCTGAGTTTGGCTAATTTTTCCTATTATAGACTTGTTTTTCTCTCAGTTAATTCTATTTTTACCTATCATTTTCTTCTACTTTCTTTATATTTATTTTGCCATTCTTTTTGTTACTGCTTAAGGTGGACATTTACATAATTTTCAGATTTTCCTCTCTTCTAATATGTGCATTTAAGTATATAAATTTTCCTCTAAGTATAGCTTTAGCTGCATCATGTAAATGATGCTGTGTCATATCTTTTATTACTATTAAGTTGTGGGTGGTCAAATATCCACTTTTGCCCCCCTGTAGCTCAAAATTAGGCAAATACCTTGAGGAAAAATGTGATGCAGAATTTCAAGTTCACGTCTTTGAAGTTATCTTTTCTTGGGGATCATGACCTCTCAAGTCCTGAATGTTTTTTTAACCCCTGAACTTATGGCTTCCAAAAGCTTAATGGTACCAAAACCACCAGTTTCTGCTCAGTCTGATTGTTGCACTAATCATGAACCAGCAAATATCTAGGAAGGGAAAATTGTGGAGAATATCAGGTAACTCAACACACCTTTCTTCTTTCCAGGACCTTTTACCCTCATATCCTGACTGCCTTCATTGCTGTCCCATTTTTTTTCAAACAGCTATTTCTTAAAAGTTTTATTCAGTCTTTATAGGTCTCCTCAGTGGGAAAGCTGGCCTGAATCAGATATTATGTCATAGCAGAAGTACAAATTGCCTCAGTAAATAACTTTGGAGCTGGGGAAAACCTTAGAGATTAAGGTTTCCAGACTGATCAAATTTCATTACCTAGGTTTCATTATCTAGTGACAAAGGCAGCACTAGAATTTGTAATTCTTGATTCCTTATAAAGTACAAAAAGTATGGGGATATGGCTCTGAGGTCACAGTTATGCACACATGGCAGCTGTGTAGGTCTAAATTCCTTCCCACAGTCTCAGCTTTAGGAACAATGATTTTCTAATCCTGTAAGATCTCTTAAATGCCTCAACTATGTGAATTACAATTTTGAATACAAGAAAAAAATAGACCCTTGAACTGTGCTCCCAAACCATCAACCTCTTTTGACAGTTGATATTGTATGATGTGCGGTTCCTGCATTTACCACGTACTAGGACTAAGACTGTGGGTACAATGATGAAAAGCACAAATTTTTCCTCAAGAACTCACTGAGAAAGAGGCAAACAAACAATAAGAATGGTTTTCATGTGGGGGCGCCTGAGTGGGTCAGTTGGTTAAGTGTTGGGTCATGATCTCAGGGTCCTTGGAGTCCTGAGTCTGGCTCCTCGAGGGGAGTCTGCTTCTCTCTCTCCCTTTGCCCCTCCCCACACCCTTGCTACCCCCACTTCAAATAAATAATTAAAGGAAAGAAAAGAAAAGAAAAAGAAAAGAAAATGATTTTCATGTGGTTTAGACAAAGTACAATTAGAACACTGCTGAGGAGCAAAAAATTGCATGGGGAGTCAGGAAAGCCTTCAGGAAGGATGTTGAAATGACTTTCTGGGCCCACCATGGAGCTGCTCCTGCCTGGAATGCCACATCACCAAACAGAAACTCAGATAGTTTTGGTCCCTGAAGACACCTGCTCTGCTTGGCCAGAAATACAGTATAGCCAGTCAGCCAGTCCCCAAATGCCAAGCCATTTCTGGCTCTATACTCACTTCCTGTTCTTTTTTTTTTTTTTTTTAAGATTTTATTTATTTATTTGACAGAGAGAGAGAGAGACAGGCAGCGAGAGAGGGAACACAGGCAGGGGGAGTGAGAGAGGAAGAAGCAGGCTCCCAGTGGAGGAGCCTGATATGGGGCTTGATCCCAGGACTCTGGGATCACGCCCTGAGCCGAAGGCAGACGCTTAACGACTGAGCCACCCAAGCGCCCCTCACTTCCTGTTCCTTATTCATTTTCTATTTTTCTCTTCTTTGTTCTTTATTCTTTATCCCATAAAAGCTTCTTGCACTCCGCCCCATTTTGCAGTTATCTGGACCCTTGGGAATGCAGACTGCCCACTTTCTAAAGTGTTAAGTAAAGTTTCTTTTTATCACCTAATTGTCTTTTAAAATAACATAATATAATAAAAAAAATTATTAAAAAAACTACCAGAGAACAAAAAAATAAATAAAATAAAATTATTTTTAACATGTCCTAACATATGTACGACCATGTATGTATATAAGCAGGGCCTGCCCCCACACACAGAGAAACAGACCAACACACAGGCCAACTACCGTGCATCCAACTTTGTGCACTTTCATGTCCAATTATTCTCTTCTATGTAACCCAGGCTGGCAGTCTGCTTTTGACCTCTTGGTTTGTCCCCGGCTCAGCTCTGCATTCACCCCTCAGATCTGCTGCTAGATACTGACGGCCTACCCCAGCTCCCTCACCAGACATGAGTCACAGGTTCTCTCCACATAACAGCCCCTTCAAGTCTGCAGAAGTACCAGGAACCATCCAGTGGCATCCATGTGGTTCTGGATTTGCCCTGAAAATTTTGGAAGTAAATTAAGCACATGTTGAGCCTCCTGGTAAGTCTCAATCCTGAAATTTTAATAACCAGGTAAAGCCCTTCCCACAGCCTCCATTTCATCTTTTCCTCTGAACCCTATAATATTTTTTTGTATTCCAGGGAAAAAACAATGGGTAGCCAGTGAGTAAATAACTCTACCCCATCTGTTATGAAGAAATAATGCAGGCATAGAGGGTGTCTGCCTTCCTTTCCTGCACTCCCTCCCCAGCTCTTGCCACCCTACCCCTGGCAGAGCCAAGGGATTTTCCTTTCCTGATGTAAATTACAACAGCAAATGCCATGTGAAGTGAACACTGGAAAAGCCCTCACTGTACTATTTGTAAGGGCTGCATCACTGGGTTTCCATTTCTCTCTGCTATGATGCTTATTGGAAATACAATGGAAACTAGAATAAAAATATTTGAAGTGTATATAGGGTCGCCTGGGTGGCTCAGTTGGTTAAGCATCTGCCTTTGGCTCAGGTCATGATCCCAGGGTCCTGGGATGGAGCCCCATGCCGGGCTCCCAGCTCAGCGGGGGGTGTACTTCTCCCCTGTCTGTGCTCTCTCTCTCTCTGCCAAATAAATAAATAGTTTCTTAAAAAGTTCTTAAAAAGAAACTAAAAGTGTATGTAAACATTTTTTCTGTTAGGGTGTATTAACGTCATACTTATGCCAAGAAACTACTAAGAACTAGGGATTTAAATATGAATAAGAAAAATCAACCTGCATTCAAAGAAACTTGATAAAAACACAGATAAAATAAATATGATAAGAATTATGGGATTATGGAGGACAGAATAATTAATTTGGGTATTTTGAAGAAAAAATAATAAGGATTGTTCGGTATTTGAACTATGCCTTGAAGGTAGGAGAGAAATATAATATATTTACATATATTTATATATATTATAATATATTTATGATATATATAATTCTATATATAATTTCTTACATGTAAATAATTTGTAAAATGAGATATGCCTGTCTTTATTTCCTTAAACATCATACATTATATGTGTGTGTATATATATATATATTTTTGTTGTTGTTTTTTGTTTTGTTTTGTTTTTGTTTTTTTAAGGAGCAAAAACCTTAAGACTGAAGTACTCCTGAGAATGGATTGACAAGGAGATTTTAAGGCTGAAAGTAAATTCAAGTAAACAGCCAAGGCACCAGGACTCACTTTGTTATATTTAAGACTTTCGTCTATTGCCTTTCATGGCAAATAAGAAATATTGACCAGAGGGATGTATTGCATAGGACTCTGGCCAAGGGGTTAGGCGGTATTCTATTCTCGGCTCTACAACAAATGTGCTTCCTGACCTTGAGTAAATATCTTAACTTCCTTTTGTTTTCGGAATCTGTCTGTTGCATCGACATTTGGATTATTATGTTCTTCATGGGTAGCCATCACCATGGGCCTATCTCCAACACGCTCTCATTTCCCAATGAAAATGGAAAATACGCAAATGTTTTCGCTCAGATTTGCCTACCAAGTTAAGAGGCTGTAAGTCCAAGTCTTTAAAATGAAAATAGTCCCACTAATCAGGATAACTAGTGCAGTCACAATCGATTCTTAAACTCCATGATGAATCCCATGGAGAAAGCCATCACTCATTCGTGAGTGATGAATGTGGATGCTCCTTGTTTTAACAGTTTCAAAGTGAACAAAATGTTAAAGAAAAGGGAAAAAGATGGATATATATATTGACTAGAGCAACAAAACAGGTATATCTGAAAACCAAATGGAATATATAGGGGCCAGCTCTAGCTTCCACAAGAACCAGAAGGAGCAGAGGAAAACATGAAGCTGATCACACCAAGTGTCCTGGAGCTAAAATGACCCATCAGCGCTGTCCCACACTGAGCCAACATGTCCTTGACACACAGATATCCTTAGCGTATGAAGGTAAATTACAGCAGGCTATATTGGTTAGGTGCAAATATTTTTATGGCAAATACTCTTCTAGTGGTTTCCCCACCAGGCACCTTCAAGTATCACTCATTGACCCTCAACACGTGGCCACTTCACCCTAAGTCCAAGGTTTATCTAGTTAGAGTAATCTGTTAACAGTAGAACAGTAAGCCCATGGAGTTTCTGTGCCTACATTTAGAGAACTACCCCAGCACCATGTTGCAAAAGCCACTATGGCCCTCCCTTGATCTACACAGCAGACTTCTTCACCCTGACCTAGCCCATAACTGGCAAGGAAGAAAACAATCTCAACTCTTTCTTTAACCACAACTGTATTTAGGGTCTATAGCCGTATGCTCACATCTGGACAGCTCTAGGTCAGCTCTGTAACTACTTACTCTAGCTGCCTTGCTACCTACCTATTTCTTCCCTAAAATACTTACATTTAAATTGAGGGAAATCTTAGGGGCACATTTAAGACTGCACATTATCTTGGAGAATGCCTTCTTTCTTTAGAAGGCGGCCAGAATCACCCATAGTCATAGGAGGATGGAGAGAATATTCACTCAGCAGTGTTGGAGAAGCTGGGAGAGGGGGAGGTAATCCAAATGCAATGCCTCTGACATATTATGAAGTATTTCTTTCCTTATATGAAGTCCATGAAGGACAAAGTGGAGGTAGAAGTGGCTCTTCCTCTCCCACTGGAAGCCTTCAGGAGTGAGACAGGCACCAAGAACGTGGGTGAAGGGACCCTGCGAGTAACCACAGTTGTGAGTGGTGTGGTGTGTAAGCTGCAGTCACCCTGCAGGAGGCGAGAAGGCAGACCGAGCGATGTCCATGTGAGAGGTGGAGAGCCTGAGCCCTGGGGAACGGGACGGACAGCTGGCAGAGGGACGCCCAGCCACATGGACAGGGAATTCCCAGAACACTGAGGACTCGCTGTTTGGTAGGTGAACACTCTCCAGGGACTAGATGTGTGGATTTGCTCACTTCACACTCCTTTTACTCTGCTATGATTGGCTCTGACAGGTTGGAGAAAGGGGCCTGACACCAAAATAAGAATATTCCCCTTGAATATTTGATTTCCTTAAATATAAAATTGTCTCTATATTGCTTGATTTAGTCTATGTTGAGGAACAGCCAATGTATTGAACAGAGTTACTGCCTCTCTATTTGAAAACAATGCAATCATCGTTGTGTGGATAACGGGACTCCGCACTGCCGAGGTGCAGAGGGCTTCGCAGAGCTCCCCTCGCGACTGCAAAGTAGCAGTCACGTACGAAAGCATCAGCACAGCAGCCTACGGAGCAAACATAATAACAACTGATCCCCCACGTTTTACAGGTGAGGAGATAAGGCTTAGAGAGGTTAAGCCGCCTGTCCTGGGTCTCACTTTTGAGAAAAGACAAATTCTGTTCTGCTTGATTCTAAACCTCAGGCTCTGAACCATGGTGCTCAAAAATTGTTCAATAAATGTAGCACAAAGGAAACATGCTTCCAATGCTGCTATTACAGGAATGCAGGGGTCCTGTAAGCAGGAATAGCCGCACAGTCTCATCTTCAGCATCTTTCCTTGTTCCCATTTCCATGGGGCCAGCAGGCAAGGACAGAAGAATGGAATCTATTAGAAAGCTGCCAATAAAACTGTGTCTATCTTCTATTACTGCTTATGCTTAATGCAGAAAGGACCATTAATTAAAAACAATCCTCTTTATCTATGTGGCTGTTTGCAATTTACAAAATGTTTTCATAGACACTATCTCTTCCTTCATTTGGTATATTTCAGTCTTATGGAATTTATCAGTTCAGCCCTATCTGCACGATTTCAGATATTGAGTAAAATGTTTAGGGAGGGAGGAGCTGTGAAAGTTGGTCATTCAGCCGTGGCCAGATGCTTTGCACCCTGGAGACACAGCATCCATATGATTGATTGATTTTTCCTATTTTGCCAGGATGTTTTGTTATAAGCCTCAAACTAACCTTTAAAAAAAAGAAAAAAAAAAAGCTTGAAAATATATTCAGTATTTTTTATCTGGCTGGCTTCCCAGATATTTCAAGTATATTTTATTTACTAGCATCAGAAGTTAAAGTAGGCCATTGTGCAGTGTGATTTCTCTCAATCACTTCTTCTTCATCATCTATACCTACCTGCCTTTTGAAAAATTCACTTATCCATCTTTCAAGATTCACACCAATATAAATAAACACACCCCAGCATCAAAATATATAAGTGTTTGGGTTAGTGACCTTCCATATGATTGATTAACAAATACTCGTACAGATATCATGAGCTCTGAATTATTAAAACTTAGGTCTCTAATTGACATCCTAATTAATTAATCAGAAGAAAATTAATTTTACAATTATGCCATGAAGTATATATTCATTGTATTTGGTTATCAGAATTTCAAACTTAAGTAGCTGGAAATTATATGAAGGACATAGAGTCTCCTCTAATTTCAACCAGGTAACTCTTAATCCCTTTGTTCCCACCAATTGCAGCTTCTCAAAAATTAGTTATTTCTCTCATATCTTAGAAGGCCATTCACAAAAGTCAAAGCTCTTTATTTGCCAAGCATCAAAGCACACTTGGAATTAAGTGTTAGAGAAACACGCATATTTGCTAAAGTGTTATGCTTTCTTTGTTATTGTCCTTACTCTGTGGTTAACGTAAAGGTTATGACACCCTACATGTACCTTTTTTTCCTTCTAATTCCCAAGAGAATTAAAGCTAAGTATTGCCTTTTTTTCCAACAACTGCTATCCTTGATATTGATCTTAAACTAGGTTCTTTAAGTATCTTTTACTCTTCCTTGCATAATGTGTGTATTCTTCATGTTATAGAAGCATGTGGTTAGAAAATTTCTAACAGATTCCAGGGTCTTATGGAAAAACCCTTGTCCCAATTAATTCCTGATACATATAAAGGCCCTAAATTTGTACCGCAATTGCAAAATCCTTGATGAATCATCTTTCCATTTTTGAATGGAGGCTCTATTTGTCTTGGGTGTTGCCCTTACAACTGTGGTCGTGGCCGCCATGATGGCCTCCAGTAGAGTCACTGGGAGCTGATCACAATGCCTCCTCTGCAGCTATCCTCACAGAGCTCTTGGAAACAAGGCCACTACCTCAACAGAGAGGCATCTAATGCTCTTGCAGTAAGATCCTGGTTTAAAAAACACTCACATCAGAAAAATGACCAAAATGTTTATTATTCAGCCACTTCTATGTACTCTAAAGTTTACCTCAAGATGTGCCAACTGTTGGCCCACATCATATCACCTTTGGAGCTACAGTGCTCTTCTGGGTTGTAGGTGAGTTGAGCCATTCACCGTATCTGAATTGCAACCCAGAGTTAGTGTCCTTTCTTTCCAGGTATGGTGAAGTCTCATGTTCCACCCCAAAGATCTCCCGTCCTCATTGTTGGAGGTTGATACGAAGTCTTTCTTGCCCCCCAGCCTCCACAGATCAGGCACTAAAAGCCCATTGATATAATTACTAAGACTTTCAGAGAGTACAAAGCATATCTCAATTTGAGCTGAAAGCTAAACAATCTCTTAAGGGCACACACCTAGCTAACCCTGTACTCAGTATTCCCAAGAACACTGGGGGAGAGAGATCTCTTAAATTCAATCCATCCAAGAGGAGAGAGAGAGGTTTGATTTAGGCTGCAAGGCCCTCTCCTAGAAGTCTTCTTGATAATTCCTATTTTCTGAAGACCTGGTCAGCTAGAATAGCAAATAATTAAAAGGGCTTTCTTGAAATATGGAAATTCCTCATCTGGGGAACAGGAAGCCAAATTTCTATTTCTGGGTTTTGTTTTTTTCTCTCCATACACTGCATAATCACAATTAACCAAACTGTAGCTTCAAGTTATTATACTGTTGAAGATCAAGACTTTTGCTTGTTTGCAAGAAAATTACATTTTGAATGGAGAAACAAGGAAATACACAATGGAAGGCAGAAATATTTCTAAGGGATCTTGGAAATAACCCACAAACAAATAACTTCTATGGAGATGCTCAGAGATTTTTTTTTTTAAATTGAAAGTTAAGAGCTCTCTTATTAACAAAGATTACAAACCAAACACTCACTGTGCCTACAACTCAAAAATTCAGAAATCTGAATTGACAAAATGTCATTGCCAAGAGACGGGAGTTTCTAATTTTAAAGAAATTCACTGTAAGCCTGAATTTACTAGTTATTTCACTAGCCAATTAAAGAAAACTAGCAATTAGAAAGTGACTATAAAATCACTGTAAGAGATCGTAAGATGGGGAACAGAAGGGAAAAATGGGGCAATTTTTACATGTACATGACTACTCATAAAGAACGTGCTACAATCCGTAGAACGTTAAATATTTTTTTTCTTTTGCTTATTGCAGAGGCTTGGTTTTAAAAAACCTGCCACTTTGTTTTATTTTTTATTGATTTTCATATGCTGGTGTTAAATGAAATCCATCTCTTTTTAGTTGTTTACATACTATCATTTCAGTCTCATTAGTTCTATGTTATATGGCCCCAACAGTTTTTATAATACGAAATATATACACAGAAATGAGCACACAAAGCAAGCCATTAGAAATGGGGCAGTTTGGGGTTATTGTCTATCTCATCCCTGATGCAGGTGAATATATTTTTTTCTGACTTTTTTCCAGGGTATCCCTAATTGTTTTTTTTTCCTATATAATCTTGGCTTTAGCAACTTTTGTATACCCACTATCTCTTACTAAATTAGGAGGGAAATGATAAGTAGTGGAGTTAGACAACCTGGGTTCACACTCCAACTATGGCACTGAGAGTCAGTTTAGATAAATCATGTAAAGCTCAGAAGCCCCCCAGCATACTCATCTGTGACAGTGGTTAAGAAGGTCCGGTTGGTGCAATGTTGTGGAACTGAGTTGATGTTCTCGATGCATCTAGCTTAGTGGCTCACACAGCTGGCACCCAATAAATGGTAGATTGCACAGGACAAGTGGAAACGGATTGTTTCCTCAGACAAATATACCATTTTTTCCCTTCTAACTAGTCCTTTCTTGGCCTGGTCTCTCTTTCTTTTTAAACGAATGCTATTATTTAGGGGGGCACACATACTTTTCACATTAGTGAAAATGCTCTAGCTATTACATTACCCAGAGTAGTCAGCAACCCTTTTCTCAAATTCTTTGTCTCCAGCTCTCCCTATCCCTCTTCCCACTGTCTTCATGTGAACAAAGAACAAGCATATATTCTTACACGGATCACCCAATACTCAATTGCTTAAGCATAGTCTATATGAGTGCATGAAAGTGTTTTTCTTAAGGCCTTAGCTGATTTAAAAATAGCTATTATTTCCCTCAATGATTCCTTGATTATGATAGAGTCTTTTAACAGGGAGGTAATATATGTAAAATACTCAGGAGACCATGACACGAGATAGAAACTCAGGTGAAATTTGTTTAAGGTCTCTTCTCTGTATTCCCTCTTTTACTCTACTCTAGTCATCGCTCTATAACAGATTTTCTGGCTTGTACCTCCTGCAATAGATTGCGAGTTGTTCTAAGGCCGAGCCTTTGCATTTAAAGAACCCAGCACACAATCTAGCTCAAGATAGGCCTTCAATACAGATTTGTTGAGTGAATAGAATGGTTTGCCAATATTTTAATATTTCTTTACTAATTTGCTAATAAAAATTTTACAATAAGTGGAATATAATTTTACAATAAATAAAATAACTTCTGGCTCTCATCAGATTTCTAAAAATATTGGATTTGGAACATTTGGCTGTTCAAATTAAACTGATGAATCCCACTCATATAAAAAGGTGAAATGAGCATTCATTCTAGGCCTAAAATGATTCAAATAAATAAAGTAAAGAAGTGGTCATCTGGCAATGCTCAGCCTGAAAGACAGCCCATTTATTGTCATTTTAGTCAAGTTCAAAGCCCTAGGACCAAAGACTCCCTGTATTCCTTCTGCAGGGGTCCCTGCTCATGGAAGAGAACATGTGTTTGAGCCACTCTGTGGTGCCAGGGAGTGAAGACAGGGGAGTCGGTAGTTCCCAACTGAACTAGTCCAGAGAACTCAGGTAGAAAATTAGGTTAGAGAATCACTAGTGACCTGAAGTAAACTAGGCAGCGTTAGGAGACCTAACCCCTTGGCAAGGAAGCAAAACCTCTGCCTTCTCACCCAGCTCCATGACCTTCGACAGGTAGAGTTTTTGTTTAGGAAATCAAATTTTGACAGAATGCATCAGATGTTACAACATTGGAGCCAATTAGCTGGTTATAGTGTCCACTGCCAAATAAATTAACAAACAGGTTGCTGTGGTGATCCCTTCCCTACTTATAATGCCATGTAACATACTAAAATGCATTTAAATAAAGCTTATTTTAGATAAGTTGAAGTACTGTACAGAGGCTATTTTTGTAATAACTGGCAGATGGCCAATTGTGGCTATGCTTTACAGACTTGTTTCCTTGCCTACAATTCATTGTGTTCAATGACGATTCCTGATGAACCAGTTTGACAGCCACTTCCCGACAGTGGGGGAATCACTCTCTGTAATGAAAACAACATTTTCTTTCCTTCTGATTTTATTTATTGCAAATACAATATTGTTGCCTCAGAAAAAATGCTGTCCAAGTTACATTTGTGGTAAGTCTGGATTTGGGTTTTTAAAAGTCGTGATGTGCGTTTTGTGGGTGATCTGAAGAACCAACTGTTGAGAGGTAGAGGGGAAGGAATTAGTCATTTCAGTGGAAGAAGGAGTGAGTTGAGAAATGTCTCAGAGGACATACCTTCTCTCTCTTGCTTTGTGAGAAATGTTGCATTAAAATCATTGGCAAGAAAGGTTATCAAATATAAAACTGAGCTTTTAAATATTCAGGTAGGGATGAAGTAATGTGATTTTTATGAATGCTCGTGCCAGGAAGACAGTGTATTCTACCAACAAACATTTATTAAGTATCTACTGTGTGCTAAGCATTTTCGTCCCTGTGAATACATAACCTTGAGGGAAGTACGTAAACAAATATTGACAATGAAAGAGGTTCATCCAAGATGCAATAAAACCACAAAGAAATTAACACTTAAGTTGGCCCAAAGGAATCAGAAAAGATGTCACAGGATCTTTTTGACTCAGTGTTTCTTTTTTCCTTTGACATCCAAACAAACAACTTAGACCGACCTGAACTCATATTTTTTCCATCACCACCAAAACCAGCTCCTCACACCCAGCCCACTTCACCCTCCCTACACACAACATCTGGACCAGTTCTGTGTGAGGCACTTGGGTAAATATATCCTCATGCTTTTTCTTTCCCTTGGGTTCACCAATCTTTAACTGCAGGGTGACAAGATACCTAACTCTTTCATTCACTTTTGAGTCTAAAGGGAAGGGTCATGGAGGTCACTAAGTCTGCTTTTAGTGAAGGCCATAGGCCAGAGACAGTCAATAAGTCTTTCCAGTTCATCTGTGGCCTAGGCCAGACCCTAGCCATTTGAAATCAAACTGTTTTATCCATTCATTCGAGAGACATTTATGGAGCTCTGCCAGTGCTAGGCTCTATTCTAGGAGCTGAGGATCAAGTGGTAAAAGTAACAGAAATTTTCCACCTTCGTAGGAAATTGAGGTGGGGAGAGGTGAGTTTATGTGCTGAATCAAATGGAAATTCACGGGCAGAATCAAGTTTAGCCCCTCAGGTCTCTTAACTCCCAGAAGTCATGGAGGTATTTTTCTACTGTTTTGCTACTTGAATGTACAGGATTCTGAAAGTGTGTGTGTGTGTGTGTGTGTGTGTGTGAGAGAGAGAGAGAGAGAGAGAGAGAAGGAGTACAAGTCAAGTGTATGTGGTATATGCCAAGCTTATTTGATTCTGCTATTCATCACTTAGCCCATTGCTTACCATGATCTTATATATGACATAGTCCCTCTCCTAAATAATTTTATTCTCTATTCGGTAAATTTTAGGTGGTGCGTTAAGCCTAGTATGTCCCTGATAAAGATTTATAGAATGAACGAATGAACATATGACAAGTAAAATGCCTGGTGGACAATTTACTAGGACTATGTTAATCATACAGAAACATATAGTAAAATAAATGATTCACAAATGGAAAAGAACCCCAAATGAGGAGGCTATGAGAAAGTCACCCTCTAATTTGAAAATATTCTATTTCCAAAACAGGTTCCCTTCTAATTTTTTCACCCAGGGTCAATTATTGAGTTGGTTTGGCCTTCATTGGTATTGTTCCCATGCCCATTTTCATATTTAGCTAGGATTTCTGAAAGGCTGCCAGTGGTCCTTACACAGAGCAAATGCACTCTTAGTCCAGATGCCTGGACTGTCACTCACCAGGTGACGCAGTCACTTCAGCTACGTACCAGTCAGTGTGAATGACTCTCTGCCATCAGGGCTGATGGGGAAAGTGGCTGAAATGGCCAGGACACACAGTAGTGGTCAGCCCAAGTTTGCATCTATTTTCCCTCTCAACCTGCTTCCCAGAGCTCCTTTATTATTAATAATTACCTGTTATTATAACTTGAGAGATTTCATGTGCATAAAAGAATTCATTCCCTTTGCTGACGTGAGCACAATTTTTTGAAGTTCTAATATCCCCTCAATGGCATTTTTCCTCCCTTTGCCATAGTTCTGTGGGTAAATTATTTCTGTGGTTGTCTTTCATTTCTCTGGGGCCTGCTTTCTTGGTAAGGGGGCGAGCTTTAGCTCTGAATCCACAGCGTGTATTCAAGCCACGGTGAAAATTGTATCTAATTTATTCTCTGGAATGTGGAAAACAATATTGGGGAAGAAGCTAGAAATCAGAGAGTAATAAGGTTTGAGGAACCATTCTGCCATGGCTGTCAGAATGTTGATAAAAGATAGTCTGTCTTCATTTAATTAGCCATTTCAAAGCTGGGAGAATGAGAAAGACAAGGAACCGGGACTTTGCATCCCAGTGACTGAAAGGAAACTCCAGGAAAGAGACAGGTTGAGGTTCCAGTGCTGAGGGTGTAAGTACCTGTGTCACTTGTGATCAGTCTCATGCTTGAGTCTGAGGGACTGGCGCCCTCTTAAAGATATGAGCCTCGGCCCCACCACCCCACACCCTCCTGGGGAGCAGCACATTGACCTAATGCTCAGTGGCCCCCCTGGAGGTAGAGGAAGGATGCTCTCAAAATAATTTCCTATGATGGAGGCACCTGGAGTAGGGTGTGGTGCACATTTGATCTTTTGGTAAAACAACTTTGCACTAAAGGATCTTTATGAATCTGAAAAATGTCTATTTGTACAGGAGTTGGTAGTAATTTTATATTATTTATTTGATGTTTTATTTTGTATATGTGTATTTCATATATTTTATATGTATTTATAGTTATAGTTCAATAGATATATTTTCATAAATATATTTTATATGTATATAAAATACATATTTTATATTAAAACATAAGAAGTACTTTGTGGAGGGCGGATTATGTTACACTGGGTTTTCCGGAGGCAGAACCAGAGACGAGGATTTGGGTACAGACATTCCTTTGCCAGGGGATCCCAGGAAGCAGTGACAAAAGCATGGGGGAAAGGAAACAGGGATGGCAAGGAAGCCAATACACATACCATGTGTAATGAGCAGAGACTGTATGGGCACCTAGGACTCTGTTCCTCAGGAGGCCTCTAAGCTACTTTGTAAACACCATGGTTCAGAGTTCTCCTTTCCAAAAGGTGAGGAAGCTGGGGTGTCCATCCACCAACATCTACTCCATCACTGGTCGAGGTCTACTGCCAGAGAGGCGTTAGCACCAAGGAACTTGGGGCCTGAGTTTCCACCGAACTAAGCACATTCCTATAGCCAGACAAAGCCCTTGAGCAGAAAGGTAGAAGTTGGCAGCCAGAAGCTGTTGGTGTACTTGGGAGCAGTGAGTGTTGGGGGTGGGGGGGGCAGAGCGTCCAAAGCACCCACTACAATGTGCTGGACCACCTCCTGTGTGGGGAGAATCATTTGCGGAGCACTAACTGTACAGCACAGGACACGAAGGATGAGAATTTGGTCAAAGGATTCTGGGAACTGACAAACTGCTCCTCCTCTTGTCTTTCGTTTACCCCAGGCATCTTTAAAGGCGCCTTCCAAAAAGGAAAGCCTTTGAGAATTGCATGTCAGCAAGAGAAACACAAGAGCATTCTCCTCCTATTTTCTGCAGACAACCTCCAGTTCTGTTGCTTTTTGCATCCGAACAATTCTGACCCCAGCTCATAAAAAAAAAAAATTATTGTTTTCTTTCCTTTCAGTTTATGAAGTGTTCTCACGCTTATTAACTCCTTTGATCTTGAGGACCCACACAGTCTGCTCTCATCTACATTCTCACAAGAAACTGAAAGTACATAGTTATTAAATGAATTGCTTAATAGAGCTAAGGATAGAACCTACGTCTCAATACATATTTATTGAGCACCTATGTTCCAGAAGCCATGCTCAGTTTTAGGGATATGGAGATTAATGCGTCACAGCCCTCATCCTTCACAGAGTCAACCAACTCTCCTCCTGCTGATTCCATTAGCTCCTTTATCTAACTCACCTCTTGTCTGACCCATCTTCTCATGACCTTGCCACTGCCTAGGCACCGGCCTCTTTTCCCAGTCTTGAACTTGAAGTTCAGCAAAGGGGAAAGAAAAGAGAAAAAAACTTATAAATTCCCCAAAACATATCACACTCAGGCTTTTGTCTTTTACACATGCTCTTACTGGAAATCCCTTGTCTTATTTGTCTACCTTGAAATCTCCTTTCAGTCTTGCCTCCTGTTGAAAGAACTATCTAGTCCCCCCAAGACGGAGCCGTTCCTGCCCCAGTGCCACATCAGCAAACCGAAATTTAAGTAACTTTGGTGTCCCTGTAGCTGCTCGGCTTAACCAGAAACACACTACGTCCAGCTGGCCAATCCTCAAACAGCAACACCAGCTCTGTGCTCTATGTTTGCTTCCTTGCTCTTTATTCATTTTTTACTTTTCTCTTCCTTGTTCCTTATTCTTTATCCCAAGAAAGTGTCCTGCCTTCCGCCCCATGTTGTGGTTCTCTGGACCTTTGGGAGTGGAGACTGCCTGCTTCATGAAGTGTTGATAAAGTTAATTTATATCACCTACATTGTCTTTTTAAATCATTTTAAACAGATGTTAACTACCACAGGACTAGAAAATTGAACTCTGAAAAGCATGGTGTTTTATGTTTTGGGTTTTTTTATTGTTGTTGGTGGTGGTGGTACATTTAATTTATGTATGGGTCCTTTCATTTTTAAATTAAAATTCCTATGGGAGGAATTTTTATCTCAAGTGTGCTAAAGGAAACAAGACAGAATATTGATTTATTGACTTGCAAACCATTTCATTGATTGATCATCTTATATATTGTTGGACTCTACAACTTTAAAAAGGAACACAGCAAAGTCTGGTTGAAAATGGAAATAATCACTATTGAGCTACTGGGCTGTGGGATTGCGGAGGGCTGCATGTGTTCCCAGAGTGAGATTTCATTCCAGCTTGGCCAGCCTTCAGATCCCCAACTTCCACTGAAAACACAGCAGATGTCCTTCTGGAGATGATATGTCAGCATCATCAGTCTACACCTGGTGTGAATTCATAAAGGGTCTTTGAAAAATTTCCAGGGCACAACTTTGGAGGACCTGAACCCATCAACCTACTCGTCCTTAACCTATTTGTCCCGACAGCAGGCCGAATGAATCTAGTTACCTTGCGTTGAATCACTGGTACAGTACAGAGAGTTCACGTTCTGTGGCCTCTTCTTTCCTCTTTCTCACTTGCAGGAACTTCTCTTAGGATGGCCCCCTCAGGTTTATCCTTCTATAGACATTAGCCTCAGTTGATGAGACACCCTTCCCTCCCCAGGCCTCTTTTATACTTTTCCAATTTTCTAATTTGAAAAGAGAGGAGAATTAAATAGAAGCAGAATTTTAAGAGCCAGCTGATGTGCTCTCCTAAGGCCCACTTTGGTGGTGGGAGGGCAAATATCAGTGAGATACCACCTTTGGTGGGGTCTTGCCCTCCACCCAGAGATTTATTACCTGTAGCTTTTCTCTACTCTAACTTTATTTATTTATTTATTTATTTATTTATTTATTTATTTATCTATTTATTTTCTACTCTAACTTCAAAAGGCTTTTTGTTTGTTTGAGTACTTTGAAACAAGATGCTTTTCCCTCACAGAATTCCATTTTATTATAATTCAGAATTATTTTATTTTATATTTTTAAAGACTTATTTACTTGTTTGAGAGAGAGTGAGAGAGATCATGTGCGCAAGCTGGGGGAGGGGCAGAGGAGGAGAGAGTCCTCAAGCAAACTCCCCGCTGAGAATGGAGCCCTGCATATGGCTCCATCTCACTATCTTGAGATCGTGACCTGAGCTAAAATCAAGAGTCTTTACATTAGCCCTCAAAGTTGACTCTGAACAGCGTTCCAGCAAGGCTGCCATTTTATGTAGGTCCCACTTCTACGTAAATTTCCTGCTGCTCACCACCCTCCCCTCCCCCTGATTAATCACATAGTTTCTTATTATTTCTTATTGTTCTCCTTCCCTGCACCTCTCTTTTTCCACAACATTTCATTTCCTTCCAGAAGGCTGCCCGTTAGTTTTGATGTTACCTGTTGTTGCTTAACTTAATCTAAGTTGACTTTTAATTTTTGCTTAACTACAACCGTTTCTAACATTGTTAAAAATGATTAAAGAAGACAATTTAGGTGATACCAACTTTATTTAACACTTCATGAAGCAGGCAGTCTCCACTCCCAAAGGTCCAGAGAACCACAACATGGGGCGGGAGGCAGGACACTTTCTTGGGATAAAGAATAAGGAACAAGGAAGAGAAAAATAGAAAATGAATAAAGAGCAAGGAAGCAAGTATAGCCCAGAGCAGGTGTGCTGTTTGAGGACTGGCCGACTGGACGTAGTGTGTTCCTGGTCATGCACAGCAGCTACAGGGACACCAAAGTTACTTAAATTTCGGTTTACTGATGTGGCACTGGGGCAGGAGTGGTTCCATCTTGGGACCAGAACATTGTTTCAAAAGCTTTAAAAATCAGTCTTAGGGGCGCCTGGGTGGCGCAGTCATTAAGCATCTGCCTTCAGCTCAGGGCGTGATCCCAGCGTTCTGGGATCGAGCCCCACATCAGGCTCCTCCGCTGAGAGCCTGCTTCTTCCTCTCCCACTCCCCCTGCTTGTGTTCCCTCTCTCGCTGGCTCTCTCTGTCAAATAAATAAATAAAATCTTTAAAAAAAAATTTTAAAAAATAAAAATCAGTCTTAAATTTCAACCAAAAGCTGGCCAATTTTTAAAGAAAAGATCAGCTTGTTGAATGACAACTCTTCGAATAGACAAAAATAAAAGTAAAGGGTTTATATAAAATCTTTTTTATTTTTTAATTATTTTTATTTTTCTAAGTTTATTTTATTTGTCAGAGAGGGAGAGAGAGCACGAACAAGGAGAGCAGCAGGCAGAGGGAGAAGCAGGCTCCCCACTGAGCAGGGAGCCCGATGTGGGACTCGATCCCAGGCCCCTGGGATCATGACTCAAGCCAAAGGCAGACACTTAACTGACTGAGCCACCCAGGCATCCCTAAAATCTTTTTTGAAAAAAGATTTTATTTTTAAGTAATCTCTATATCCAACATGGGGCTTGAACTCACAACCCCGAGATCAAGCATCACATGCTCCACCGACTGAGCCAGCCGGGTGCCCCAAGGTTTATATAAAATCTTTTAAAAGAAAAAAATGTTCTTGAATGTATACAATGATGAGAATATATTCTTTTTATGAATATTTTAATAACTGTATTCTTTTTTAAATATATTCAATGAAAATATTACATTGAATGCATTCTGTTTAGCTACATTTTAAGGAATGTTTAGTTTGATTAAAGTTAAGGATAACAGCTTTCTTATGAGTATATTCTTTTAAAAAATTCTATATATAATTTTTTAAAAATTTACTTCAGTTTTATTGAGATGTAATGGACAAAAAAACGGTAAGATGTTTTAAGTATACATTGTAGTGATTGGACATACACTGTGCATACATTAGAAAAGGATTTTTACCATCTACTTAATTGACATATTGGCATATCCACCACCTCAGGTACTTATCTTTTTTTTTCTTTTTTTTTTGGTGAGATCATTTAAGTTCTACTCTCTTACCCAATTTCAGTTACGTAATGCAGTGTTATCAACTATAGTCACCATGCTATATATCAGATCCTCAGGCCTTATTTGTCTTCTAGCTAAAAGTTTGTACTCTTTTACCAACCTCTCCCTACTTCCCCTACCCCAGCCTCTGGCAATCACTTCCCTACTCTCTGTTTCCATGAGTTTGGTTTTTTTTTCTCCTTCCTTTTATTTAGATTCCACATATGAGTGACACCATGCAGTATTTATCACACACACACACACACACACACACACACACACACACACCTTTATCTATTCATCTGTGGATGGACACTTAGTTTGTTCCCATATATTGTGAATAATTCTGCAGTGAACATGGAAGTGCAGATATGTCTTTGATATCTGTTTTTCACTTCCTTTGGACATATACCCAGAGATGGGATTGTTGGATCATATGGTGGTTCTAATTTTAATTTTTTTGTGGAATCTCCAAACTGTTTTCCAATGTATATTTGAATATATTAAATACATTATTCTTATGACTACATCCTGAGTTTCAGCATTTCACTTTGAAACTTTAAATTTTAACCTATTCTTTTTTCCAATCCCTTTGAAGTCACTTCCTGTCTTATAAACATGACGTTTTTAGGTTTAGGCTTTGCTGGGTGAAAAATGACTAAATTTACTACATTAACAAAAGATAATTCTTTTAACTATGTAGAAAGTTTATAACAATTAGTGTGGAATTAGGCTTGGAATATTTATAACAGTTTTCATAGATTTTGGTGTTTTTACTCTATAATGAGGTACAGCAAAGGCACAGCAAAATACATGAATGCTGAGGATATACAGCCCTGTGAATTTTAATATATGCATGCACCTGTGTTATCCAGGTCAAGATATAGAACATTTCCAGCATCCGGAAAAGCCCTTTCCCTGCAACCCTTTTCCAGCTCATTACACTCCATATCTATTATGACCTCTATTGCCATAGTCAGTTTTGTCTATTCTTTTCTCTTTTTTTTTAAGATTTTATTTATTTATTTATTTATTTATTTATTTATTTATTTATTTATTTGACAGAGAGAGAGAGCACAAGCAGGAAGAGTGGCAGGCAGAGGGAGAGGGGAAAGCAGGTTCCCAACTGAGCAGAGAGCCTGTCACTAAGCTCGATCCCAGGACCTTGGAATCATGACCTGAGCCAAAGGCAGATGCTTAACCGACTGAGCCACTCAAGTGCCCTTAGGTTTGTCTTTTCACACAGGTTTTAAAAGAATGTACAAAAAACCAAACCAAACAAAAAAACAACCAACCAACCAAACAACCAATGTGCAATTTGCATCTGTTCCTACTTCCTACTGCCTCAGCAGCTGGAGGCTGGGCAAAGTAAAGGAACCTCCTGCTAGAGGAAGAGAAATAGAAGCTGCCAGTCCCAGGAAAGGTCGAGACTGCGGGCAGAGGTAGACACTGAGGCAGGGAACACGGGAAGGAACCTTGCTTCCCACAATCCTCAGAGACCCTGCCAATCTAGTCAATATTAAGTATTACAGACATTATAAACAATTTTTAAAAATCTATTTTTGGTCAAGACGTAAATGTGGGAAATCAGTCATTTGATGAATTCGTCTTTCAGTGTGTCATCTCTCGAGTTACTCACTGGCTGCAGATTCCAGGTGAAGACACTCAGTCCACAGCCGCCTCTCCTTCTCACAGCCGAGCTGTGATACTGATTTAAGGCTCACTTTGGAACGGGAAGGAATGGCTGAGATGCACGGGCGTGGAGAACTGCGTGTCCCTAAGTCCTTAGCTGAGCCACTTCATCCACTCCGAGACAATGAGAGCAGAAACAGACTCAGGGGGCTCACGGAGAGAGGAAACTACCAACTCCTGACCCATGAAGCACTTGGCCTGCCTTGACAGGCTGGTGTAAACAGCTGTCCCAACACAGTGAAGTGAGGGTGGCCTTGACTAACTCCAGCTAAAAAGTCATAGCTTAACATCAGATCCCAGTTGCCACAATAATCCTGATTATGGTCTCAAATTCTGTAGACTTGACCAGACCTGATCATTGACCTTGTTTTGTGTGTCAGTGGGGGGAACCAAGGAGAGGAAAAAATAAGGTCAACCCAGAGTTTTCACACTTGATCAACTGAGTTCAAAGTAGTGTCATTTGCTAATTGGGAAAAGTAAAGATTTGTGGAAAAAGGAAGGACCTCAATTTTCATGAGGTTATGTTTGATTTTCTTACAAGATGGGCAAATGGATATGGCAGGTAGGCAGCTGGTTTTGCAAACATGGAAGTGAGAGGAGAGAGATAAATTTAGGAATCTTTAGCATATAGATGGTATTTAAAGTCACAGGAAAAGCAGTGTTTTTAGAACGGTGAGTCACAATTCATTATTGTATTACATCAATTTAGTGGGTTATGACAAACATCTTTTTTACAAAATGAAATAGAATAGGATATAGTGTAGTGAAATAGAAAATATCAGAAAGAATCAAATAGATTCCTAAACTATTATTTTGTGAAATTGTTAATTTCAATATATGTATCATATAAACTATGTAACACATGCATATACATATATATCTGAATATGTGTCAATAAAGAGAGAGTAAAGAGGACCCAAAACTACGTTCTTAGTGACAACAGTGCTTAGAAGTCTTGCAAATGAGAAACTGGGAAATAATAGCTGGTGATGGTATAAGGAAAACTGGAAATAGAGAGATCATAGAATTCAAGAGACAATGTCTCAAGTTGTGGAGAATGAGCAGCTCTGTCTGGTACTTCCAGGAGGTGGGAGAGATGAGGGCAGAACTCCTTCTATAAGATTTGTTTCCTGGAGAGTGTTGGTGACCTTGGCAAAAGTCTTTGAGTGGATAGTGGGAAAGATGCCAGATTGGTATGGGTTGATGGGAGATTGAGAGGTGAGAAAGTGCAGACAAAACGTATATGTAATTCTTCAGCAGGTTTGATAATGCAGGGGCTGAAACTGAAGGGGGCAAGATGGTGCAAGATAGCTTCACTTTAAATAAAATAATAATGTAAATAAAATTATTTTTAGACACGAGATAATGTAGAATATACTTGCATCTCTATCCATTAAGTCTACCTTATTGTTGGTTTCTTGGCTTAGACCAAAAAGAGCAGCGTAGATGGACTAGGAGTGGCTGCCTGATGTACAGCGTTGAGAAGGGCTGGGAGGCTGTGTTTAGTGGCACATTGCTATCCTTGACTTAGATGGAGATGTTGGAAGATAGGTAAATGAAAAACGATTTCAAAGGAAGATGACAATGTTCAGTGGTTAGATTTTTTAAAAGATTTTATTTATTCACTTTGTTTTAGAGAGTGAGAGCATGTTCACAAGGGGAGGAGGAGGGGGAGGAGTAGGGGGGAAGTAGGAGGGCGGAGGAAGAATGAATCTTAAGCAGACTGTGCGGAGCGTGAAGCCTGATATGGGGCTCGATCTCACGACTCTGAGATTACGATCTGGGCTGAAATCAAGAGTCAGACACTTAACCAACTGGACCACCAGGTATCCCTCAGTAGTTAGATCTTGCTCAGTTGAGTTAAGAAACCCAGAAGGATCTCATTCATTGAGCAAAATATGTTGAATAACTGTGAAACAAAACAGAAGATGGTATTATACTATCAAAGAACTTAAAGATAGGGAAGTAAGGCCTACACACAAAACTAAAGAGTATATAATTGCATGCCTAAGTAGTAGAGAAAGTAAATGCTACAAAATAGGGTAATTAAAATGTGCTGCAGGAGTTGAGAAAAGGCTCACAGAGCAGTGCTTTTTGAACTGTGAATCTCAACCCACTAAGGCATTGTATTCACTTGCTAGGGCTGCCATAACAAGCAGCATGAGGGTGGCTGAAACAAAAGAAATTTATTTTCTCACAGTTCTAGAGGCTAGAAGTCCAAGATCAAGGTGCTAGCAGGTTGCTTTCTTCTGAAGCCTCCCTCTTTGGCTTATAGGTAGTTGTCTTCCTTCGGTATTATCACATGATCTTCCTTCTATGTGTGTCTGTGTTCTAATGCCCTCTTCTTATAGGGACAGCAGTCATACTGGATTAGGGTCCACCCCAACGACCTCACTTAACCTTAATTACCTCATTAAAAACAGTCACATTTTGCGGTACTAAGGGTTAGGACTTCAACATGTGAATTTTGGGTAGGCACGATTCATGCCATAACATCATCATGAAATCAATTTAGTGATTTAAGACTGGAATTATGAAAGAAATAAAATAGAATAAAGTACAACATCATAGAAAATGTCAATGTGTATTATATAGAATCATGTTAAATAATTTTCATAGGTTATACTAAAAACAATAAAGTATATTTAAAAACTTTTAAATAAGCTTAAAAGTCATTATCATAGAGGACTCTGGAATACAGTAATATGAGAAAAATGGAAGGACAGAGGGAAGATTATAGATGAACAGAATAAATAGGAGATAAGAAGATATCAAACATGACGTTTTCTTGGGACACTAATAAGATTCATCTGCTTGGAAGTGAACTCTCAAGCCAAGCCATAATCAGATCTTAAAGTTGGATTATCCTATAGTCTTGATGCCCAAGCTAAGAACATGGACTTTCATCCTATTGGCAAAAGATGATTTTAACCAGTAATGGAATTGATAATTTAATAATTGACACTCTGGTAGTTGAATTGTAAAGGGAAAGTCTAGAAGCAAGAAGATTGGAGACTGTTGAGTTTCTCTGGCATAGATTGAAGAGGGCCTACACAAGCTGATGACAATGGAAACTGAAAAAGAGATATAGCTACCAGATATATATTAGAAAAAAAAAATTGGTCAGACTTGTTAACTGAATAAATACAGGTAACAGAAGAAAACTTGTGAAGGTGGGAGGGGTTCTGATTTGGGGGAAGTAAATAGAACTGTGTTGTCCAATACAGTAGCCAATAGCCACATATGGATATTTAAATTAAAATTAATTAAAATTAAATAAAAAATTAAGTTGTTCAGTAACACCAGGCACATTTCAAGTGCTCTATAGTCATGATATGGTTGGTGATTATAGTATTGGGTAGTGCAGACATGAAATATCTATTATCCAACAAGTTTTACTGAACAGTGCTGTAAAGAGAGCTTCCTGGTTGAGAACTTCCCTTTGAGATGTTAACTAGACATCCATGTCTTTCATGCTCAGGGGCATTTTCAGCGATAACTTTGATAAAATTATTTTATGATCATTAGAAAAGACCATCTGCTTTCAAATCATTTACCCATTGGCCTATTACATTCCTACCACTATTCCTACCATTAGGCTTGGGCTTAAGCCCTATACAAATCTAATTAAATCTCAACACTCTAAAAGAGGCATGAGTAATCCATCATACAGGTGCTTTAAAAATTATATTTTTTTAAATGTGTAATAGGTAAGGGAAGAATGACGTCCTTTTTAGGGTTAGAACCAACTTTTAAGCATCTATCAGAAGTTGAACAAGTTAATAAAAAATAAAACATAGTTTAAAATATTATTTCCAAGTTAATTAGCTATTCTATGGAAAGAAAATGGAACCCAGAAAATCAACACCTTGGAGGGAAAACAACTGTTTTCAGGCCTGATGTTCTGGCCAAGGGCGGGTTTAGAAGAGAGGGAAATGTTTGCATACATTCACTAATTTTATCCTGTGAGATAGTTATTATTTTTTCTATTTTATAGCAGGAGGAAAGGGTGTATAGAGAAGTTCACTAACTTGCTCAAGGTCATTTAGCTAGTCAGTGATAGGTCCAGGACACGCACTCAGATATTTGGTCAATTCCAGTGTTCTCACATGATTTAGCCACCTCTGCATGGGAACACAAGCATCTCTGGTTGCTTGCTGATTGAGTCATGGACTGGACCAAGTAATTGAATTTTTATTGAGAAACTAGTATAGTCTAAGGGTATCCTTTTTACCTGGCTCTAAGGGAGATGGTACCCTAAAGTTTGGGAAATGATTACCACTTGGGAAAGCTGGTACCATTCAAACATTTTACTCTATTACACCAACTTATTTCTGTCTAATACCCACCATAGAACAGCTGTCTGATTGAGTTCGTTATTATTACCTATCAAACTATATTTTATCAGTAGGATTTTCTCCACTTTACTGGCTGACCAAACACCCCAAACTTAATCCACTAACACAACCCAAATATTGAAAAATCACATCATTGGGCACTCAAGCTCCTTTGTAGCATATAAAAATATTACCATACTGTACAGTGTCGCAGGGAATGTGAGTAAAGTGGAAACTAATGAAGCTGACCTATATGCCAATTTTTTGGATTTTTTTTCAGGTTTTCAGGCAACATGATTTCGGATTCTTAATGAGTTAGATTGCTGCCAGAAAAAATTTGGTTTTATTTTATAGGGGTATACACTTAAGCTCATATGTAGATGATGTCATCCCATATGAGATTTCCCTAATTATTAATACATATGTTCTCCCCACTCACAGGCATTAATGGTGTGGTAGTAAAAATTCTGCCAACATTTCATTGAGGCCATGAGTAACTTGCTTTTCCAGATGTATTATACATGACAATATGTTGGAAATTAACTTTTCTTGTATGTTTCAGCAATAAGAAGGCTGGATTTTATTCCCGGGAGTTTGGGTAAAAAAACATGGTATAACTGGAATGTGTTGGGGGAAATGTGGCCTGCTTCTGAAAAAACACTGGGTGAAGCAAGGAGGTGAAAACAATTTTAAATTCTTTCTATAGTCCATGCAAGTGAAGAACAGTATTAATAGGTTGCTAACTTTTGCATGACAAAAGGGAGATTATAAATTTATATGCATAATCACTTAATGTTATACATTTATTAATATTTTATATTAAATATTAATTATGTATTTATGCATGACATATATTAATATTTTGTATTTTATATAGAAAGTATTAATATATAGCCTTTCCATATATTATATATGTATGGTATATTCTTCATATCATGTTTTCCCACTGTATCTTTGACATAGACTCATAGGAATGGGATTGCTAGGTCAATGGGAAATTAATATGCATGTAATTTGGTTATATTTTGTCAAATTTTGCTCCATGTGAGTTATATAATTTTGCATTCCCACCAGAAATGCATTACAGTACTTGTTTCCCCACAGTTTTATCAAAAGAGACTATGGATTTTGCCAATCTCATAGGCAGAATGTGGTTTCTTAAAATTTGTATCTCTATTATTGTGAGTGAGGTTGATCATTGTTTTCCGTGTTTAAAGGCCAGTTTAATTAATTTTTCTATGGCCTACCTATTCATTTTTTTGCTTATTTTTTTGTGTTGCTGGGGTTTTTTTTTATTCTCAATTTTTAGAAGTCCTTCATGTATTAAGGATATTGGCTCTTTAATATAAGTTGCCAAAAATGTTATATCTAATGTGTTACTTGTCTTTAGACTTTGCTAATGGTGTTTCTTGTCATTCAAAAGTTTTCATGGTTATATTGTCAGATTTATTAATATTTCAAGTTGCTTCTGGATTTCGAATTACCTGTGTCACTTAGCAGTACTCATTTCATTTTTAATTTTAGATCTCTGATTCCTTTCACTTCGGCATTATGAATTCAAAATCAATATATCAAAAAAATAATTTCTCTTCTTCCCCTTCTCTCTAGACTCACTTTTCTTCTCTTGACTTCCTTATTTCTACTAATGACTCCCTTTAATCTCCTTGTCATTTGAGCCTCAAATCTCCAAGTCATTTTTGATTACTTGACTACCCTTCTTACCTCTGAATAGATTTCTTAAAATTCTGTTTGTGATTTTCTTACCTGGTAGGAGAGAATTTCATAGAATATTGTTAAGATTATAGAAAAAAAAGTCATAAAATTTAGACTGACTTAGGAGCACATATTGAGTCTATTTTGGTTTAAAAGTATAATAAATATAATATCTGTTGACATTATATTATATATTACTGGTCAGTATACTTAACTGGAAGGATATATTTATTTTCTTAAGTCTAATAAATCAATTGAACCAATAATTAATAGATTCCCAATTCTCTGAATAGGTCTTAGGAAAAAAAAAATCAATCAACGAGAAATAGCTTTTTTTTGACAGCTTAGGTAAGATGAACACTCATGACCATGCCTGCTTCTGATGAATAGTTAACTTAGGGATGGGACAACTGAGTGGCTTATCTTATTTGGTCTAAGATCAAACATTCCTGAGAAAAACTGCCCAACAGTTACCAAATCACAGTTTAGTAGGAGTTGTTAGCATCAAATCTGTTTATAGTTTCATCCGATTTGTAGAGAAACGTCACAAGAGCAAAATGTCTTGGACCAAAAGTATGTGAATAAGAGTTTGGTGATTGTTGTCACTTCTGTGTTTTTCTTTCTTTCTTTCTTTCTTTCTTTCTTTCTTTCTTTGCCCGTAACACCCAATAAATGGGCTTATTTTATTTTTGAAACTGTTAGATGTTTTAAGATTCTGTGTGGGAAGTCTGTGGTCATTCACATAAGCTATTGCTTAATTTCTAAAAGGAATCCAGATGTCCAGTGTCATTTGGTAACTAATTTTTAAGGCAAAATAAAGCTTGTAGAGTGAAGATATTAGAATGTTGTTAGTGGTTTGTGTCGATGACAAAATTTGTGGTCAGTAAGACCAGAATTTTACTTTCATGACTATTCAGCATAGTACACACAGTTCTAGGGCTACTGATGCATCCACCAATATGAGCAGATCTACAAGTAAGCAATAAAGAGAGTATTATTTTTTGTGTATGTTAAAAGAGCAACATGATTTTTTTTATCTTAGTTTGTCATCTTTATATTTGAAAGAAAGCTTTTAATAATTGTCAACAACTGGGCAAAGTAACATTAGCTTTTAAGAATGAGAAAAGATAGTTTTGACAAGAAACAGCAATCTTCTTAACCCATGATATTTAGAAGTAGATTTAGAAAATGTTAGACTTAGTGGTGCCTGGGTGGCTCAGTCGTTAAACACCTGCCTTCAGCTCAGGGCCTGATCCCAGGGTCCTGGGATTGAGCCCCGCATCGGGCTCCCTGCTCTGCTGGGAGCCTGCTTCTTCCTCTCCCACTCCCCCTGCTTGTGTTCCCTCTCTCACTGGCTGTCTCTCTCTCTGTCAAATAAATAAAATCTTAAAAAAAAAAAAGAAAATGTTAGAGTTAAAATTTTATAGTTCAAACTGATCATTGATTCAGAAAAACTATGAAACTAAAAGATAACTTATTTGGGTGATTTCACAAATAAAGATCAAAAGTAAAATGTCCAAAAGTATAATGATAGAATGTAAATCGAAGTGTATAATCACACTATTGATAGTTAGCTTTCTACTCATTGCCTGACTTTCAACTTCTGTCCTTTATTCTACTCACATCATTTTGTGTCAGTCAGTGCTGTAGCAATTTGTACATGATTTGTGGTTGACAAACAAGTGATGTGCATAGAATCAGGTTTGGTCCAGGTCTTACACTGTGACTGATGAAGAATTGTGACACAGTTTCCCCCAGTTGTCTAAACTAAATACTGCACTTCTAGACACGTTTTAGGTAAGTTTGTTATATTTCACTTTGTGTGTTATCCTTTATCAAGCATCAATTAATGCACATTGTCCAAGACAAATAAAACAAGAGTAGGGACATTAATAAATTGTATTATTCCAAATTGCATGACAGAGCTTGTGGAACTTCCCTATGAAGTAAAAACAGAGTCTAAAAATAAATCTAAAGGTTTTTGTTCCCTAGGGATTTCTATTTCTGTCAATACAGTAAAATAAATAGCTTGAATGACTCTTATGACTAAACTAAGTAAAATTCTGGATAAAATATATTTTGAAAATCTTTTGAAACATTGATAATAAGGAAATGATAAGCAGAGGCAAAATCAAAGTTAAACAGGAATGCTGGAAGACAAGCAAGTATTGATGCTAACTTTTATTCTGAAATTATGTATATTGAGACTTTGAGCTTTCCATCCGAAACTGTACAAGCAAAGAGGATGGATACAAGGCCTCAGAACTATGTCAGGTGGAGAATCTAACAAGATTTACTAACAAAGATGAAACCCTAGAGAATTACGTTCTTTACAAGCATAGTATATATCTTACAATATATAGTCATCTAGGAGAGATGTTTGTGAAGAAATGGTAGCCTAAATTTAAGAACTAACTCTTCGCCAACACCCACATTTTCTTATAATATTTTTATTATATTTTATTATATTTCTCATAATATTCTAGTGTATTGTATGTTCATTTGGTAAAGCTGGTGCTTTGTGTTCTCAAGTTCAATGGGGTGTGTGTGTGCGTGCGTGTGCGTGTGTGTGTGTGTGTGTGTGTAGGCAATTAACCTCAAGTCAGAATCAGCCCTTAGATACAGAGAAGTTTAAGGTTATGCATCTGCACTCGTTTCCACAGCAACAGGATTTTTCCCCTTGAGTTTAGGCCCTAAATGTCAATTTGATGCTTTCACCATAAATTTTAAAATCATATCTTAGCTAATGTTAATTCCATTTGTAACTTTTCAGAATTATAACAGGTATATGTAACTCCAGACCTCATTGTAGTAGGGAAAAAAAAAAAAAGATGATTATTCTGTCAATTTTGGAAGCTGTAGCTAAAAATTAAAAAAAAAATAGCTGGAAGACATTTATTTTTTTGTTTTAGGTAATTTTTAAAATTTTAAACCTGCTTTATTTTTCTGAAGGAGAATAACAGGACATTTGAATAAAAAATTATGGTAGAGGGGCGCCTGGGTGGCTCAGTCCTTAAGCATCTGCCTTCGGCTCAGGGTGGGATCCTGGCATTCTGGGATCGAGCCCCACATCGGGCTCCTCTGCTGGGAGCCTGCTCCTTCCTCTCCCACTCCCCCTGCTTGTGTTCGCTCTCTCGCTGGCTGTCTCTCTCTCTGTCAAATAAATAAATAGAATCTTTAAAAAAAAATTATGGTAGAGAAGAAATGTGTCTGAAACAATATAATAATGGAAACATTTCCTATGTGTTAGAACTTTACCACTTCTTGACGACAGGTTCAGTCACATGCTTTCCTGAGTTGGGTAATCTCTAGTGAAATCCCAATTCTAATTCTGTGCTGTGTCAGGGACCCCTAAAAATATGTGCTCAAGTAGTTCCCCTTACTTTAAAAATCAAATCTTATATTATGTTAAAACTATCAAAATTTGGCCCTAAACTGTGCAGATAACTATTTTTCAAAGCTAGCAGGGAATCTGGCTGTCATTTATAATTGATATTCAAAACTTTTAAAAGATTCTCTTCTCGACTCCACAAGATGATGGCAGGACCCTTTTCTATCTCTTCTCTTGAGTCTCAGAGATGAGTAATTATAGTCCTAAAAAGCTAGACAGAAATCACACACCATCCTTAATTGTATGAATACCAAACTACCAAGGATGGGGCTATGGACAGTGTAGAGCCCTCCATAGGAATTTCTGTAAGCAGTTGAAAACCCTGTAACAGTGAGGCCTGGAGCCCTGCGAGGAAGCAAGTAGACAACGGCTCCATTCAAAAGGATTGTCACTTCTCTCTTGTCCTTTTCATTAGTTACTGCTACTCTTCTGTTTTGCCAGTTTCTTTTTTCCTCTGGGCAAACGTCCTGCAAGGCATAAGAAAAGAAGGTGGGAGACTAATTAGTGTGTCAAGAAGAACTAGAAGGTATGGTGAGAAATTCAGAATCTCATTTTCCTTTTCCCCCCTTAGAATTGATTTTGCTGTCACCATTTAAAAAATAACAAATGGATGTACTTCTATTATTTGATGGAGATAAAGTACTTTCTTCCTCTCTACATATAATTTGCTGCAAATTCTATTAACCAAATATGTATTTCGGAACCAAAATTATTAAAAATTCTGCAAAGGCTTAAATAGTTTAATTATTTTAGGCTATGAAATGGATTGATTTTTATTTGTTCATACATGTCATTAGGATAAATCCAGATAGAAGTACGGTAAAAGACATAAAATCAGATTAGAGTGCTTGCCAGAAAAGTAATGATTTTTTTAAAAGCTATGCATTAGGGGGAAGACTTTGTAATCTGCTATTAAAAGCATTCTATTTATATCATGTATTTGGTCGTAGATTGAATGCAAGATAAGGCTTTGTTGTTATTTGTTTTTAATCCACCTCTAGACTCCTGTTGTGAGAGAAAGTCTTGTTTATAGTGTGGTTTGTGATTGTTGACAGAAAGTTTTCACAGATGAACTTATTAATGCCTTTCTTATTTTCTTACTGAGGACAGGGGTGGGCAGGCACTAGTGCTTTCGGTGAACTTTTATTTAATACTAAGAAGCTGGTGTGATTTGATTCTTCCCTGTTGTTATCTTTTTTTTGACTGATGCTCACATCCTTCCCTAATGGGTATTTGTGATATGGAAAAGTTAGACTCTTTCCAGGTCCTCATTAATCTGAGATGTTAGGTATTGAGTAGGTAAATGTTAACCCTACCCTTGAGTTTCATTACTTTGTAAAGCTTTGCTGGTTTCTGCTCTTATCCTTTATCCTGTTTCCCAAGTGATCAATTTCTGTAATAGGCCTGTTTGTTTCCAATGGGATTGTTTTCCTATATAGTTTGATTCAAAGAGATTGATTTATTTCCCCCCCTCCTTCCTCTGGAATGGTTTTTGATCTTATTTTACTTTATTATTTATTTTTATTTGCTTCATTATTATATATTCCCCCCCCTCCTTCCTCTGGAATGGTTTTTGATCTTATTTTACTTTATTATTTATATTTATTTGCTTTATTATTTATATTTATTTGCTTCATCAATTTGCTAGCAAAAGCTAGCAAATTAATGAAGCAAATAAATTCAGTCTTCCTCTTTCCCCCCCTGCTTTCTTGCAGAAAATGATTTTAACGGTGATACCCTGTGGTTGGTTAACAGCTAATTTGTATGATAGGTGAGTGAAGGTGTTCTATTCTTCCAGTGGGGAAGGTAGTCAGTCTCTCTACCTTCCTTCCTCCCTCCCTCCCTTTCTCTCGCTCTCTCTCTCTTTCTCTCCCTTTTTCTTTTTCTTTTCCTTTTTTTTTCTTTTCCTCGACTATTATCTGCTTCAGGAAAGCATATTTCAATTCTTAAAAATGGAGCCAGAGAAGATACCGGAAGACATTGAGTTAGGAATCGGGGTCCAGTCTCCATTCCCATAAATGTTAAAAAGATCAAACAGGACAAAGGACAATTAGGCAGGAGTCCTTTAAGAAATGGGTATAATTTTCTCTAAGCCCCTTCAAGATCTGGTTTTCATGACCATTTATGGAAGGCGGGACCAACACCAGATCTTGTTGTTTTCATAGGGCTTTCAACAACTAGGTTAAAAGCTCTTGACTTTTATCAATTAAAAATAGTTGTTTGACTTTTCCAAAGGCAAAAGTGAAGGGAAATGCTTAGGAGTTAGAATGAAAGACCACTGGGGAAGCAGTAGTGAGAGATGAGGGCAGAGTGAGGAGGAGAATCTGGGAGGCTGAGTCCTGGTGGAAAAGCAAAGGGGCTGCCCCTTGGCTCAGTCTCCTCTGTGCCTCACTCTGGCTGTGGGACTTTGGACACATTCCCTACCCTTTCTGACTCCCAGTTTCCTCATTTGTAAATGGGAAGATAATATGCACCTCCCAGGGTTTTGTGAGGATTAAAGGGGATAATGTGCATCCTGGACAGTGTCTCCCTAAGTGCAGGAAATTTGTCTTCTGTACCTTTCTATGTCCCAGAATCTAATATGGGGCTGGCCCATAGTAGATACTTGTAAACATCTGGTCAAAAGGAAGGAAAGGGCAAGGAGCCTACAAGAGCAGTATGTTAAAGAAGTAGTTCGGGAAGATTAGCAGGAAAACAAAGGAGGAAACATGAAAAGAGCAAAGAAAGGTGAAGTGCAGAGAGCTGACCAGGACCTCCAAGTTAAAACTGTGAACTCTCCATGAGCCACCGGTCCCCCTACTTGTCTTATCTCCTGCACAGGGGCTCTTCCGCTGTGTTTTAAAAAGTCCATTAAGGTCTAAATCACAAACATAGGATAAAAGTATGCAATGTTAGTAAGTACACTGGGCATAGTCTTTTTTTAAAATGAGTTGGTAAACCAAACCCCACTTACTTACCCTGTCAAACACTGATGGTGATCGGTTCAAATATTTCCATCTTACCCTACATGTGTATGAAAACTACAAGTTCAGTGTCACTACTCACCCTGATTCACATGAGGCAACCACTAAAACTGTCCTCTCTGTCATTGTTTTATTTATGTGGGCTAGCAAGCACTGAGAAGTGGTGGTGAGTTGTTTCTTGTTTTCTCAGTGATTTTTATTAATCTGCATTTGACACCTTGAGAAACGTTCATGGGTTGTAGATGGTCAGTTCAGAAAGGTCATCTAATGTCAGCTCAGCCTCTGGTGTATTGCAAATGAATCCTGACTGCAGTGCCCTGGCATTTTGGTGTTTTATTTATCATAAGTTTTGAATCGTTCTTTCATATTTCACCCTATAAAATCCATCATGTCTTGATAGATCTGGGAGGGGGGATCACTCTCCTCTGTTTACATCAAGATCAAGAACTTGAAGTTATCAAGAAATTTTTTATGTAGATCTACTTTTGACGTTTCTTAGTGTCTCAATGCTCAAAATAATAAAATCTATATAGCTAATAAAAAAGGCAATACTATAAGCAGGGATGGGCATTTCACAAATCATCGATATCAGAGTAGTCATCTAATTAAAATATAACTAAACAAAACAATAAAACCTCAAAATAAAATCAATCTACATTTTAAAAAACCTGATGTTTTAAACCGAATGAAAAACCTGAGCATCTGTTAGGAAGAGGATAGTTTAAAGTAGAAGTAGAACCTTTACCTTCAGCCCCCAGGCACTTGCCTCCTCTGTCGTGGGGCTGTCATCCCAGCAGGTCCTCAGTCATCCCCGAGCATTGGACGGTCAGGGTCTGTAACCTCTGTGCTCTGACAAGGGATGGCTGCTACCCATTTTTTTAGATAGACCCATGGGAGGAGTTCTTCCACGTGAGGTTGAAACAGAGGAGGGATTAAGTGATCTACTTTGCAGCTCTCCGTCCCATAACACAGATAATGTCTGTGTTCAGCCTATCAATTTCATGCCCTTTGTACATATTAAATTCTCAAAAGATTTTCCATGTATGAAAATTTCTTTGAATGAGTAATGAAATTGGATCTTTCGGAATGGACTTTCAACACAAGAAGAGTGTTAATGAGGAAGGTATGAGATACTAGATTCAGTTATCAATGAATTTTAATTGAAAAACTACTATGTTGCAGCACTGTTCTGGGCATTTTCAACAAAGCAGGGAACATGGTAGCTACAGAAGGTTGACACATAGCTCTGTATCCTGGTTACTGTCAAGGTAATGGTGCAAGTGTAAGTCCTACAGTAAATTATGTGGACATAGCACCTCAGATGGTAGGATCTTTCTTACTTGTTTTACTACCTTGGGCATTTTGTAGCCTCCTGGAAATGTCAAAGTGAAGTTCCATTTTGGGGAATAATTCACTTACTCTGTTAGAGTGGTAAGTGGTAGGCCTTTGCTAAAGCAGAGAGAGCATACAGAGCCACTGAAAATAAAATGTCCTTGGATTCTATCATTACTCATACCCTTGTGACACTTTGTTTCCTCTGTGTTATAAAATGGCCTTTTCTCATGCTGTTATGAGGGCTGAAAGGTCATATAGCCTTTGGTTTATTATTCAGAACTCTCAGAGAAGGGTTTAGTATTTTTTAACAGCATTTCTCCCCACTACATTAGATGCATGTCAGATTGGAAAAATCAGGCTAGGATGGGCTAAATAAGGTGCCTCCTTCACCTGTGATAAGCAACAAATTTTTCCTTATTAAAAATATGAAAAACTTGGATGGAACATTTACTCTGAAGGATGCTGTGTTCTCAAATATTTCCCTGTCTTCAAAACAGCCCTGAGAGGTAAAATAACGGAGCAAATATTACTGTCCCCTTTATACAGATGTGGCAACTGAGGCTCAGAAAGATTAGGTATCTTGCTCAAGGTCATTTGCGGGCTTATTTGCTGGCTCAATAAATATTTGTTAGTCATAGAGTAATTGGCATAGCTGAAAATACAATTTGATTTTCTAGCTCTGTTTTCCCACTAAGTTAGGTTTCTACTACCTTTTAGATAACCAGATTCAAAATTTTATTTTATAAACGCATGATCACATAGGATCTCAAACACAAAAAAATGTCTAAAATGGAAGGAAATTGTCCTTGATTCAGAACTTATCTTCCCAGACGTTGACAAACTAAGCCAAGTAGGAGGTGTCTTCTTCCTTTGGAAAGCCATTGCAATAAATTTTTGAAATGATACCTATCATCAGTCACGTGTAGAAATTGACAATGAAATGGTAATATGTAAATATTCCTGGCATGGTTACAAACAACCTCCGAAAACATTTATTTTGTTCTTTCCATTATACTAGGCCTTTATGTCATTAATCTCAGATTTTTTTCGCCCCAGCTTTGAAGGTATCACCTCATTTCTTGTGACATTTAGTTGGGCCAATCTCAACATTGGTTTAACGGCAAAGCAGAACTTTTTCATGGAGAAGATCATCCTTGGAAAGAAGGGTCTGGGTCAATGAGTGTAGGTAGGCTGTACTATGTTCAATTAATGGGATGGCGGCATACCAGACTGAGATCCTTCTCTTTTCACGTTCCGTGCAAGCACCGGCTCATCACATCTGTTCATTTCTCCTTACCTTTGACAGTTAACACAAGGGACCAGTAACAGAAGAACACCAGTACGTGTTTTTGAAGAACACTCTTGTTAAGAACAGTATTTTAAAATGTTGCTTGCCTTAAGGTTTCTATCACTCAGCTTTAGAACGAACATTATTTTAGTAACTACATTCTGCCGAGCACCTTCCTCAGCGCTCCCACCCTCTGTGGGCTGAGGAAAAGCCAACGAAGGGAACTGGGCAAGAAGAAGGAGGCAAAGAGGAATTTAAACACAAGAGACTTTAAGCCCTTAGTAAACATTTGTCATCTTTTCTGATAAGTGGAAACTAATATTTGTATTAAATATTGATCTTAAAATACATGTTAAATAGGACAGTATTCTTACAAGTTCTCATTACAAGAAAAAAAAATTGTAATTATGTCGGATGTCCGATGTTTAACTAGACTTCTTGCGGTGACCATTTTGTAATATACCCAAATATTGAATCATTAGGTCGTACACCTGATACTCATACAATGTTATACTCAGTACCCCCACAAAAATTTGAAAAAGAATAATGTTATTATTCTAGTATTATTCCCTTTTTACTGATATCCTCATTCACCCAACGGGTAAATTGGAGAGGAGAGCCTCCTTGTAGTTCTCAGCTAGACTTTGCTCCACTCTCCTTTGTCCCTTTAATGACCATGGGAGCTCCCTCAGGGCAAGGACTGTGTCTTTAATAATGTCACCTCCCCTCCCAGCATACAGAGTTTGCACACTGTGGTAAGTCAGTAAGAGCCGTCATCTGTAGGACGGGTGAGACAATTTCGTGCATTAGTGCAATGGTGATTTTCTGCGTAGTGTGGCTGAGCAATCCCATCTGCTATCTGCACCGCTTGCTGCAATCATGGCAGTAGCCTGTGGCTAGAGGGCCAGTTTTTGTTCAGAAAGCCATCTTCCCGTCTCTCAGATACATGTGCCTTTCAACACAATGGCTGATTTTCAAGCATTTTAGAGGAAGATGACATTTCATATCCACGAAAACAAGACGGCAACTGCTGTGGTAGGCAGACATGGTAATCTGGCTAAGTGTAGTCTCTGTGATGAATCATCTAGAGACTATTACTTGCTCTGGGTCATTAGCTGGTTTATTTTTAGAAAATCTGAATTTCAGTTCAATCCATTTGGTGGTACATAATCAGAGTGGATTGAGTCCAAAGTAGGTAATTATAGGTCAGCTGGAGGTGATTATCTTCATCGACGAGCCTGCCCCGGGGGTAAGAGGCTCTATGTAAGGCTTCGAAAGCAACATTTTCTTCCTCAGCAGCAATTTAGTATAAATGAGGCTCTTTAAGGGCTTTACTTGCATCATCTTAACTTGGTTTGTTGTCTTTCTGCCTGGGGTGGAGGGCAGGGGAGGTTCTAGAAAGTTGTAAAGAAAGATTGGCTGTACGCTTTTCTTTATAGCCATTAACAGGAGAGAGCAAATGTAACCATCTTAAATGGTTTAGTTTGCTGGGCTGGTTTGTGTCTTTAATGGGAGGGGAATTCTTGGTGTGGCAGTGAGAATTTTTCGTTTCCCAGCAGGTGCTTTTCCCTGGGCACCAGATGTTTTTCTACTGCTAAGCCCTCAGCATCTCTCTCATCTGGTTGACTCTTCATCGAGCCTCTGCTTCCTCCACATCCCACCTCACTGACACGAGGAAGTCCAAGAGATCCTAATAAACGTGTCATCAGTATTATGGGCTTTAGATCTTCAAGTTGTCACTATCTGATTAGGGATCTTAGCAGGGAAAAGAAGAAATGTCTATCATTTAGAACTGCTGGAAAGAAGCCTAAATTCCTCCAGTCATGGTTGTATGTTATTTCGTAAAATGTTTTTTAGATGATGACCATGTAAGCCCGTTGGGTTCCTTCACTCATCCCTGGCTGCAGAAAACATTTCTGGCTTCAGATAACCTGGAAGTGCACCTCTCAGGACTCTTCTTTCACTCTTGAATCCAAATTGCAACAAGTGCTGTATGTTTGTCCCACTGAAAACATGATATGGTGAAAGGAAATTAATTTGTTAAGTTACGGGCCAGCTAATGGAGTAGTGATTCATTATTCGAGTAATCTTGGCATGTTTAAACTTCGTAAGTCTTGTTTCTTCATTTAGGTAGTGGAATAATATGTACCCCACACGCTTATAGAAATCATCAGGTGTGGTTGATGAAGCAACGAACATTCCAGAATTAATCATCGTTAGCTGACTACCAATTTATGCATCCCTATGATCTAATTTTGTCACATTTATGGTGGCAGAATTCAGTATTTTATATCAGTATGTGCCTGGGGTCAGCGAGTACTGTCTATGTGATCATGTCTTAACTAGCAGCATGGCAGGTATAGATAGAAACATGCCATGTAAGCATGGAGTGGATGAACTAATAACTGAGAAAAAGAAAACTTGATTAAAAAAACAAACAAACAAAAACAACAACACCCACAGAGTTCTGAGTTCTAGAATCATAAAGCTGGAAAAGACTTTAAAGTTGATGTGGGGCACCTGTGTGGCTCAGTTGGTTAAGCGTCTGCCTTTGGCTCAGGTCATGATCCCAGGGTCCTGGGATCGAGCCCTATATTGGGGTCTCTTGCTCAGTGAGGAGGCTGCTTCTCCCTCTCCCTCTGCCTGCAGCTCCCCCTGCTTGTGCTTGCTCTTTCTCTCTTTCTCTCTCTCTCACTGTCAAATAAATAAATAAATAAAATCTTTTTGAAAAGGACTTTAAAGTTTATGTAATACATTCTGATTTATGGGAAAGTAATGTCCATAGATATTATGGGACCTGCTCAAAGTCTCCCCAGCTATTTAGTCACATACCTGGTTTAGCCCCAAATCTGACCTGACCCCTCAGATACCCCTTTGCCCATCCTGCACAGTCATTATAACATGGTCTGCTTAAACTCGGCATGCAAGCATATTAGGTAGATATGAAATGTTACTAATTAGGAGAGTGACAACCTAGAACCCAAGATATATTTGCCACATGAACAAAATATTACAGAAGGATTGTATAGTGCCCATCATTTTCCATTCTGTTCCTACTCCCACCCTAACTAAAGGGGTTGGTTTAGCTTATGTTGCTTCTCTGAACTCTTCCTCTTTCTGTGATCATCTCAGATATATCTGTGATTCTTAAGATGGCAGGGAATACTGGAATCTCTGTTTTCCATCCCGTGGAAAACATGCTATGACATCCAGAATCAGACTTCTAATGTTGTCTCTAAATATCTTAAATTCTGGTTGTTATAATGTGCTTATATTTGACTTGGTAAACTAGGATGGACAGTCAGTAAAGTGAGGACCAGATAAACCTCTAGATTGAAGTCCAAAGGTTGACGTATTTAGTGGTAACAAAATCAATTCTTCTTTAAAGATACAGAACATTTCACAAGATTCAAACAATTCCCAAAAACTTGTTTTAGAGGGAAAACAGCTGTTGGCCAATAACTTGACCAGATAACAATCTTATCAGGCCTCAATTTCTTTGATAAAGCAGGGGTAATAACTGTTCCCAGGGCTAAAGAAAGGATGGGATGAGGTCACGGATTTAATGTATTAGCGCAGTGCCTGGTATATAGCAAGTTACTACCGAAAAGCGAAAATCTTTTTTCCCCAAATCAAACAGAATTTGAAGAAAGAAAGAAAAAAAAACTCATTTTGTAATAAAAGGAAAGAAGGGTGCAGGTTGTACTGGATAGGGTGCAGACGTGAGTTTGTGCTGTGTTCACTGCTTTGATCAGAGGACACAGAGGGTAAGTCAGGCTCCAGGTCAGCTTATGGCCCGTCTCTAACTTTGCAGGGTGTTAGTTTTAGATACCTGAGCTACCACAAATAGAAAGCAAGCTACCCATTTTAGATCAAGTTTTATAGGTGAATATTAAGAATATTTTTGGTTCATTAAACTTTCATTTACATTAGTTTAAGTACTTCCTAAAGCGATATTTAAATTCAGGGAACACTGCCTGATTCCAAATGTCCCTAACCTCAGTCCCTGGAGTAGCTATAGTTCTCATTTCTGAATTATCACTAACTGATTTCTGGAATCGTCTGGCTCAGTGTAGCGCTGGCGTTAGATAATGGCACAAAGAAGAAGTATAGAAAATCTATAAAAAGACTGCATTTCACTTATTAGCTGTATGGCCTACAGATAAGATATAATACTACGTAAAAAAACTAACTCACGAGAATGGATATTTAAGAAAAACAAGCTGGAGGTGATGCAAACTTATTATCTATCAAATTTTAATAAGCTGCCTTTTCAAATTTTATTCATATCTGTTTTATCTGGCTCATTTTAAATTGGTAGATGTCATTATTTTAAAGCAAAACAATGCAAAATAACCAGATTTTTAATTTGAGAAGCTGAATTCATAGTTTTCTGAAAATATTCTGGAAATGGAAAAGTATTTTCATTAAGCAAGCTTTAATAAGATTTATAGACTTGAGATACTTCCAAAGATGACTGGATTCTTTTAGGATTATTCTAATTTGAGAGGAAAAAGAGTGATAACTCTGAACTAACTTTTAAAACAGCCTGAAAAAATAAGGAAATTGATTTATTTCTTCTGTCTCCTCCCGTCCCATGGATCCTCTTTCTCTTGTACAAGATCTCACAATGATGAAAAATACTCATTCAGTTTTAAACGGTTTCCCTTCAGTTTCTGCTCTATTATTAAACCCTTGAATTATTCTGTTGGCTAAGCATCTTATTCAGTATTTTATTTTTATATTCAAACTTTAAAGCATAATAAATCATCCATCTATTTATCCAATGAGCATTTATCTAGTACTTACTGTTTCCCTCGGTTATGAAAATGTGAACTTGAGTAAGATTCCCCTCTGTACGCCAGGAGCTCATTAACCTTTATCATCTCTCCCTCTCCAGGCCATTCCAGGGACACTTACCCACCAGATTCAGAGTACCCCAGTTAGTCACAGATCCAAGCTGTTAATTTTCTTTTGTCTTCATCACTATGATATTTAACTCTTGCTGGTGACATTTTGTTGCCTTCTCTCTACTTTTTTGACTGAAAATTAACTACTGAATTAACCAGATTTTCTTCCCACAAAGGCGAGACATCACTTTTCAAGGATATGATAGGCAGTTTTCTCCAGAAATAAGGCTCTTAAATCCCAATTTTTTCCCTCTTTCTGCTACTAATTCTTTGTATAACCTCATCAATTTCTTCCACTGCAAAATTCTATTAATAATTCTGCTAAGAGCTGTTTGATGATTTGCCAAAATTAAGATCAGCCGTGAAACTTTGAGTTTTTGAAAGTAGCAAAACTAAGTTTATCACAGTAGGGTGACTTTTATCTTTTTTCAAATTGCCTGATAGAAAAACTCCACTTTGCAAAAATCTAATCGATCACTAATTCCTTAGTAAATAATAGGCCAAAAATCTCAATAGCTGATCTCCTTTTTAAAAAAATATTTTATTTACTTATTTGAGAGGGAGAGAGAACAAGGGGAAGGAGGGGCAGAGGGAGAAGCAAACTCCCTGCAGAGCAGGGAGCCCATTGTGGAACTCGATCCCAGGACCCTGGGATCATGCCTTGAGTCAAAGGCAGACGCTTAACCAACTGAGTCACCCAGGGGCCCTGACCTCCTTCTTTTTACATTAGGGAATATCTCTGATTTTTGTATGTGTTTTGTATAGCAAATTACCTATTCCCATTGTCATTTACAGGAATATGCTCCCAGAAGAAAAGACAAAGTATGGCAGTGTCTCCCCCACCACAGGATACATAATCTATTAACAATCAGTCTATTTTCCTTGTTTTTAAAATAGACAATGTAAATAGTTTACCTTTTCCCATGTACAAGCTTGTTCATGTAATTCCCCTATCATGCCTTTTCAATACGTTAGTCAAATGGCTAAACTATTGAAACTTGCAAACTCATTTGAGTATGGGGCATATGTTTAAGTGGAGCACACAATTTCCCCATCCTCAGGGGTCCTCACTGACTCTGACTTTGAATATTTTAACAGTCATACTGGTTATGTCATTGCTTCAGTTATTTGCTAAGCCCCACTAATTACATTAGAGCCACTGGAGGCATGATTTAATCAGTTCACCCACAGCAAATGCTCTAGAAAGAATGTAACAACTTCTTCAAAAAGACTGGATTGCTAGAATTAGATCATCTAGCCCATCCTTCTACAAGAATCCCTTTCAAGGAAAATTTGAAAGGATGGTCATCCAGCCACCATTTTATTATGTCAAGAATTGGGTGACTTACTACTAGTTTGTGGGGCATTCCGGTCCAATGGTGGTTAGTACAAAGTCCCTTCACAAAAGTCCTGGTGATGACCCTTGAAAAAACAGAGGACAAATCTTCCTTTTTCTCTCAAAACTGTTTCTTAAATATTTGAAGACAATATGAGGTAGAATCAAGCTCCTGACCTATTATTGTCTCCATTTCGATTTTTCTGATATTTGAACTAGCTATTCAGAAATGTTGGCCAAGAAAGCTTCAAGACCTTGGAGGTTTCCAGTCCAGTTTATAACCAGCTAAGGGCAATGTGGAAGGCAAGAGTGTAGCAGACCCGACTGGTCATTGTGAAAGCAGGTAGCTGGGCAAGGGTAGGAAAGTATAAAAAGCCTAGTAGAAGAGAAGGTCTAGGAAGCAAAGGATTTATACAGCAGAAAGCCAGAACGTTGTGACAATGGTTACTCCTAGAGCTCCCTGAATATAGGTGCTTGAACCTTGGTAAGTGTGGAATGAAGAGGTGATACAAGAGAGAAGTTAGTGGTAAGCTATGTTGGGTAAATCCTGGATTAAATAAGATGAGACGGGTTTGTTTATTGCAGGACCCATCAGCCTTCAATATCAGTAGATTGTCATTCTCCAATGGAGAGGTAAAATACAGTGCTTTAAACATCGTTAAGCCTGAAATCCTGTTTTTTGCAAGCAACTTGAGCCTATCAGCTCATCCTCAGTTTGGATGGCCAGCTTCTCTGGGTTCTAAGAGTTCTTAGTAATTTCTCAAGTAATTAAAATAATCTCAAATTGAAAGGAGACAATAAGTCTATGTCAACTCATAGGGAGCAATGAATTCATATTACCTGCAATAGTTATCAAACCCGCTATACATCGGGGACACCAAGGGAGATGGTCAATGAAATAAAATATTTAGACCCTACCTTAGAATCCACATTCCCAGTATGAGACCTAGAATCTGCACGTTCAACAAGTTTCCAGGTGTCTTCTATTCAGCCATTCTGCACAGACATCAAGTCTACAAGACCCCTGGTGGGTCATTTGACCTGTCTCTAAAGACAGTGAGGAGTGGAGCAGGGTGAGGAGCTGGGGCTTTGTATTAGACCTCGGTCTCACATTGCCTGTTACCTGCTCTGTGGCCTTGGACAAACTTTTAAGCTCCCTAAACATTGACTTCTTCATCTACTTAATTAAATCTTCCACATAGCATTTTTCTGAGGATAAAAAAATTTTTTTAAGTGAAATACATATTTTGTTTCATGGCTCAGACTTAGTTCTTACACAAAACTTGGAAACTATTATTATGTTCATAAGTATGTTGGAATTAATTACATATAGCTGAAGAGGATAAATTGTTCAACATAACTTCAAAGAGTTTTTAGTTAAAAGCACACGGGCTTCCTAAAAGCCAGGTACCTTCTCCCTCCTTTTACAAAGAACCACACCTACAAAACAGAAGGCAATCGAAAGTTCCAGTTGACTTGAGGCTTTGTTTCCTTTTCTTTAGAGGTTAGGCTTTGATTCCAACAATGGCATAAGTTCAATACAGCTTGAGAAACTTCTATATATTATGGGATATGTCATTAAACAAAGCTAAAAAGTGTATTTATGAATGTGTTTCAAGGATCCCACCAAAAGAGCCTCTTTGCCAGATGCTGACTAGAGTTTTATGATTCTGCCAAAGTCAGTGTTCACTTGATTATTTCCATGGTACAAGTGGTGAGGCGTTCACCAGCTCTTGAGGCAGTAAATCCCATTTCTGGGAAGCATCAGCTGAAAGAATATTCTCTCTTACAGTAGGAAGCCCAGATAGCCTGAGCTCTGGAAGTTTCCTTCCACCAGAGTAGAGACAAACTTCTCTCTGAATTGGTGGGCAGTTTTCTCTAGGGCATATCCTATTTTAATTTAATTTAATTTAATTTTTTTAATGAGGGCATATCCTTCCAAGTTTCTGCTTTATGCATGGGTTTCTTTTCCAACTCCATGCTCCTTCCTCTCTGGGATCCAAGATCTTAAATTCCATCCTCGTCTCATTGTTAAAGCCGTTGGTCATTAGGTCTGATTTCCGGGTCTAATAACAGTCTTCTTCCTCATCCCGTCTTAATCCCATCTGAGCTAGCATTTTTTTCTCCTTCATTTCTGTCCCATGGAGACTTTCCTTTCCACCTGTTGGTCTTTTTGCTATCTTCTGATGTCACTCGAAAGGTCTTATTCCTTTTCCACACAACAGTTATTTGTATATTTGCAGATAGTTATGTCATTCTACTTCCCTTTCATGGATGTAACATTCACAATTGCTTGGTATAAACAGACTGTGGTCTGTGTTCTTTAAATGCTCTTTACTTTTTCAATTCTCCTTAAAGTTGCAGGCCCAAAGTAATGCCTCAGGTGTGTTTCAACCTATGTAAATAGACTACACTATCCCCTTTGCTCTAAATGCTATTCTGTCAATTAACAATCTGTGATTGTACTGGTCCACTTTGACAATTCTGGAATATGTTAACACAGATTATTTTGGTCGAAGAAAGCTCTTCTATGTGCTGCTGTAATCCTGGGTAGAACTGAAGTTTAATTCTGTTGACTGGTTTCAGTCAATTAAAACAGATTGAAGATATATGTTAACTGCAATGGTTTTGGGGGGACTCAGGGATCTCTATTATCTATCTGAAGTACTTTGGTTAGGCTAAGGAGAAGCAAAAGTTTTCACAAGTGAAATCTGTGAAATTAATTCAGACACCATAATTTACCAAACATAAAAAGGCAACACTTTACTAAAATGTATTCAACATGTCACCAATTTGGCCTTTTTACTTTTTTAAAAAATTTTTTATTTAAATTCAATTTACTTAACATTTAGTGTATTATTAGTTGCAGGGGTAGAATTTAGTGATTCATCAGTTGCATATAATACCCAGTGTTCACTACATCAAGTGCCCTCCTTAATGCCCACTTCCCAGTTACCCCATCCCCTCACCCACCTCCCCTCCAGCAACCCTCAGTTTGGCCTTTTCACTTTTATTGGCTCAATTTATAGATTTTTTTTTCTTACAAAGGTCAGTGTTTTGTATTTTCTATTTTGATTCTTTTAATTTTTTCTGTCATTGGTCTTGTGACCATATCTTTAATTTAACATACAAAATATTCAATCTATTTTTTTTTCTGCCATTTTCCCCCCCACCAATGAAAATTTAACTCTACAATAAACACTTGGAGATAAATTTGGTTTAATTCAGCTGGTTGTTTCCATTTTTAAAAGAATAGGCGGTGCATTTACTGCCATCTGGTGGAACATTTTAGAGGAAAGAGAAATAGCAACTAGATTAGTTAAAACATTAAAAATACCTAACCAGGTAAAATTTCTTCATTGCATCAGTATACCTGTTTAACTGGAGCCGTGTAAAACTAATTCAGGCCCATGTGAAGCCTAAACTAATTAAAACCAAAGGGGAAAAAAAGGGTATTCGATTTTATCTCTTTCTCTAGCCGTTAATTTACTGTGCCAACTGTGTAGCAATACTTCTGATTGTAATTCCACATTGGCTGCTTAAACATGGAGGTGAAAGTCAGAAAAACTTAAGCTAAAAGATTTCTATCTTAAATTTTCTTAAGTTTTGACTCTGCATACCGATGTTTGATTTCCTTAGTGGATTAGCCTCATTGGGGCTTTTTTTTTTTTTTTTCTCCTTAAAGTCTCATCTGAGTTTCATAGGTTGTTCTATTTAACATCCTAGCAAATCAAACTTAGGTAAACTTCATGTTGGTGTTTCCTCACACTGTATTCCCTTTCTTCCCAAGGATTCTATATTATTCATCTCTTTTGCTCATGAAAAAATAGTGAAAGCACTAGTCCCATCTTCTTGCTAAACATCTCAGGCAAGCAACTGTACCTTTCATTCTCAGATTACATATCTGTGTAATGACAGGGATTGACTTGTTTATATTAAATGGTCTCTTACAATTCTGAGACTCCATGAAGTCATGAACAAATCATTTAAATTGGTTTAACCAGTTAGATCCAGTAGAAGTGTTAGCATTTTACTCAGAGCAGTAAAAGCTGGTAGAATTGCCCAGACTTCAATCCAAGACTGAAAGTAGCCTTCCCTTAAATCATACCACATGGGTAACTGCCTGGTTTATTATTTAAAATGTATATCACATTTATTATTCCTTTTGTACATCACATAGAGTCTGTTAGGTTTGGGAACATAGTCATAAACAAATAAGCAAACAACATTAGGGAAAATAGACAACAAATGATTATAATATACCTCAGTGGTTCATCAACTTTAATACCCATAAAAATCAACTTTAATGTCCAATTGATAAACTTGAAGTTTCCTGGGCCCTACTCCCAGAGATTGTAATTGGAGAGGTTTGGGGTAAAACCACAAACCTGTATAGCTCAAAAGCCCCTGATCTGAGTGGTAGGACGCAGTAGAAGAAAAGTTGATATGGGGAACGAATGTTGCAGGAAGGTAAGCACATGGTATAAAGAACGGAAGGAGTGTTAATTAGGAGGATTCAGGGAGGCTGTTTAGGAGTAAAGAAAGAAAAGACTGAATCCAGGAAGAGGTTTTGAATTCCAAGCAAAGGAATGAGAATTCCAGGCAGGAGAACTTGGCACTTTGAGGGGATAGCAAGTAGTTCAATATTTCTGAAGGGCACAATTTGGGGATGAAAGTGGCCACATGTTCAGATATAAAGCAAGTGGCAACTTTCAGAGAATTAGGCTCATTTGGACAATGCTTTCTGATCACAATGTGATTCATTTAGAAACCAGTAAGTTATTTTACAACTGCTGATGTCTGGAAATGTGAAACCCAGATATTTAAATAATACATAGGTCAAGGAAGAAATCATAAGAAAAACAAAAAATGACAAAATTGAACTTTCATGAAAATGCCACACATGGGAACTAGAGGGAAATAGCTAAAATAGCGGTTAGAGGAAAAATTACAGCCTTAAGATACACATTAAAAAAGTAGAAAGGTAGGGCGCCTGGGTGGCTCGGTGGGTTAAGCAGCCAGCTCTTGGGTTGGGCTCAGGTCGTGATCTCGTGTCTGGCTCCATGCTGGGTGTGGGGTCTGCTTAGATTCTCTCTTAGATCCAGCGCTCACCCCACTCTCTCCCAAATAAATAAATCTTTAAGAAAAAAGCAGAAAGTTTAAAAATTCAAGTGGAGGGAAGGAAATAATTAAAATATAAGCTACTGAAAGCAGAATCCAAATACAGCAGAACAATAGGAATATTGTATCAATTTACAGTGTTTTTATAAATTAAAAAACATGCATGTACATGTGTGTCCATTTTTGACTTATGAATTATTTAAACATTTGAGTTATTAATTATTTGACCTTTGAATTGAATCTATGATTGTTCAAACATGTAGGTTTTAAACTTCTAGATATATGAAGTTTAAAAGTTGTATTAGTTATTGATTTCTACATCCAGGCCAAGGTTGGTTACCCGTGGTAATCCACGATAATATAATTCTAGCTTCATCCAAGGGAAAAAAAAAAAAAAAAAATATATATATATATATATATATATATATATATATATATATATATGCATTTGCATGGAATCAGTTACCAGACAAATGAGCACATTGTTAAGCTATAGATCTTAGTGTGATGCATGAGATGACTCTTTAGAGTTTTCCCGCCTGGTGATCAGAAAGAGAATGTCTTGCTATCAGGGTTATGGACAAAGATCCAATCCTATATGTATGTATCACATAAATATCTTTCTTCATTGTATGTCAGTAGGGTAAAGAAAAAACTTATTTCCAAAGTAGTTGATATTCACAAATAAATGAAGAAAAATATCATTTTTGGCATAAATCTTCAAATTCAGGTGATGAGCACAATCCCATTATTTCTAATACCAATTAGAAAAACAAACAAGTTCTGGTAATTAATGATTGAGACAGAAAGAGATTGCCCAACCAAAAGTATTTCTGAATACCTAGTGTAATGTTATGGTAGTAGCCCTTATCTTTCTTTAAGTTCTGCCTCTAACACAGTGACACATGAAGAAAAATATCTGCAGCAATTTATTATTCATAAACATGTTGACTAGGTTGGAATTATAATGAAAAAATGTTGGTAATCCTGGATACATTCATCTTCCCCTCCCCTTTTATTTGTTATTTATTTTTATTTTTTGAAAATGTTATATATTTGGGTTTTTTTATTGCCGCATAACAAATGACCACAAACTCAGTGACTTAAGACAACACACTATCTCACAGTTTCCAGTTTCTAGACAAAGAATAACTGTATCCTTTTGCCCCTCCCCTTTTACTGCCTGTTTTAGGAATCTTACGGTCACTGCAGGTGTTGGGAATTTTGGAGGCTCTTTGACGAGGCAGAAAGCCTTAAAAAGCTGGCGTAAGAGCTTGCAGAAGATGACTATGCAAAAAAAAGAATTAATATAATAGATCTGATATTGCTGTTTTTAGAAAGGGCTGCTTGCAAGATTAAGTCTTGACTGGTGTTTGATAATTTGGCTGGTAAATAGTTCTTTAGACTGATATAAAACTTCCTCTAAGTGAAAATAGTGTCTCACTCTACCTAAAACTATTTGTACAAACAATATGATTTATGCTTAATGCCTGTCTTCCTTACAGGAATTTGGAATTTGGGTACATGGTAGACAGAGAGTGCCTACGTTACCAGACTCCAATAAAAACTTTGGGCACTGAGTCTCTAGTAAGCTTCCCTGGTAGACAAGACGTTGTCACAATTCAAAGCTGGAGGGATAAACCATATCTTGTGTGATTCTAGTGGTAGAAGCTTACACTTGGTTTCATCTGGACTTTACCTGTCTGCCTATTCCCTTTGCTGATTTTTTTTTCTTGATTCTTTTTAAAAAATTTTTTATTCAAATTCAATTTCGTTAACATATACTGCATTATTAGTTTCAGAGGTAGAATACAGGGATTCATCACTTGCATATAACACCCAGGGCTCATTATATCACGTGCCCTCCTTAATGCCGATCACCCAGTTACCCCATCCCCCAACCCACCTCCCCTCCAGCAACCCTCAGTTTGTTCCCTATAGCTAAGAATCTCTTCTGGTTTGCCTCCCTCTCTATTTTCTTCTTATTTTTCCTTCCATTCCCCTATGTTCATCTGTTTTGTTTCTTAAATTCCACATGAGTGAAATCATATGGTATTTGTCTTTCTCTGACTGACTTATTTCGCTTAGCATAATACCCTCGAGTTCCATCCACATTGTTGCAAATGGCAAGATTTCATTCTTTTTGATGGCTGTAGTAATATTCCAGTGTGTGTGTGTGCGTGTGTGTGTGTGTGTACCACATCTTCTTTATCCATTCATCAGTCAATGATCATCTGGGCTCTTTCCATAGTTCGGTAATTGCGGACATTGCTGCTATAAACTTTGGGGTGCAGGTGCCCCTTTGAATCACTATGCTTGTATCTTTTGGATAAATACCTAGTAGTACAATTGCTGGGTCATAGAGTAGTTCTATTTTTAATGCCTTGAGGAACCTCCATACTGTTTTCCAGAGTGGCTGTACCAGTTTGCATTCCCACCAGCACTGTAGGAGCGTTCCTCTTTCCCTGCATCCTCTCCAGCATCTGTTGTTTCCTGACTTGTTAATTTTAGCCATTCTGACCAGTGTGAGGTGATATCTCATTGTATTTTCATTTGTATTTCCCTGATGCCAAGTGATGTTGAGCATTTTTTCATGTGTCTGTTGGCCATTTGTATGTCTTCTTTGGAGGAATGTCTATTCATGTCTTCTGCCCATTTCTTGACCATTTTGTTTTGTTTTATTTTTTGGGTGTTGAGTTTGATAAGTTCTTTATAGATTCTGGATACTAGCGATTTATCTGATAAGACATTTGCAAATATCTTCTCTTATTATGTAGGTTGGCTTTTAGTTTCCTTTGCTGATTTTTCTATGTATCCTTTCACTATAAAAAGTCATAGCCACAGGTAAAACTATACAGTGAGTCCTATTGGTCCTCCTAGCAAATCATCAAATCTGAAGGTAGTCTTAAAAACCCCCAACACAGTGACACACAGGAATAGATGTTCAGGAAAGATTGAACTGCCATGTAATGTTCCCTATTCATGCTGCTTGAAAGTGGAATAGTACAAAGGAAAGAGAGGCATACATTCAATCAACTTGAGGTTTATCTGGATTAATAAACATCCTTTAAAAGTGTAACAGTGATTGAGGTGCCTGGGTGGCTCAGTCATTAAGCTTCTGCCTTCGGCTCAGGGTGTGATCCCAGGGTCCTGGGATCGAGCCCCACATCGGGCTCCCTGCTCCCCTGGGAGCCTGCTTCTTTCTCTCGCACTCCCCCTGCTTGTGTTCCCTCTCTCAAGGCTGTCTCTCTCTCTGTCAAATAAATAAATTAAATCTTTAAAAAAAAAGTGTAACAGTGCCTTCTAAAATAGCCAAGGGGTTATCAGTTACATAATACAAGAGCATTAACACTAACACCCAATACCACTGTAACACTTATACTAGGCATAGTCCTAAATTCTTCACATGGGTTATGTTATTCAATCCTTGCATTGCCTTTTGACAGCAACTATAATTATTTCTACTTTACAAATGCAGATTGAGGTTCAGAGTGATTAAGTAACTTGTCCCGGCCACACCTCTGTGAGTAGCAGAGTCAGGATGTCAACATAGGGAGTCTGACTCCAAAGCCCATCCTCTTAACCACCAATCCTTTTTTTTAAAAAACTTTATTTATTTATTTATTTATTTATTTATTTATTTATTTGGAGAAAGAGAGCACAAGTGGGGGGAGTGGCATAGAGAGAGGGAGAAGCAGACTGCCCACTAAGCTGGGAGCCCGATGTGGGTCTTGATCCCAGGACTCCGGGATCATGACCTGAGCCAAAGGCAGATACTTAGTGGACTGAGCCACCCAGGTGCCCCTTCACTACCAACCTTTATTGCCATCTTGAATTTGGACTGGATTTTTTTTCTTTTTTTTAAAGATTTTATTTATTTATTTGACAGAGAGACAGCCAGCGAGAGAGGGAACACAAGCAGGGGGAGTGGGAGAGGAAGAAGCAGGCTCCCAGTGGAGGAGCCCGATGTGGGACTCGATCCCATAACGCCGGGATCACGCCCTGAGCCGAAGGCAGACACTTAATGACTGCGCTACCCAGGCGCCCCTGGATTTTTTTTTTTCTAATCCCCACAGAAAATAGGGTAACTTTGATTGGAGAAAGGAGAGATGGGTAATTTTGGAATATGGAACACTCAATTCCCGGCATGTTTAGGTAGCAACTCCATTCTATTCCATCATACTGTATTCCCAGATGTATATAAAAAAAAAATAACACACTGCACTGAAGACATAAGAGAAGGGTATTGGAGTCTGTTGGCCCAGAGGCCTCAAAGGATTTGAAAATGTAAGAGAGATGAAAAAACAAATTAGGAAACTAACAAAAGTAAACATTAACCTATATTTTAAAAATATGCCTAGAACCCAGTAGTCTTACTGAAGGGAAAAGAAAGAGCTCAGAGTTTGGAAATCCAAGGAAGCCAGCGTGTGAGGGAGGTCTGCAAAGGGTCCTCTCAAGTGTTTGATCAAATTCTGACCAAGGTTCGTATGTAAGAGACGACAGGAGTCAAGGGGGAAAAAATCGTAGGAAGGAGCAGGCAGAACAATTCCCAGGGCTCACATAGGGTGAGGGACAGTCAGTTTCCAATAGCCAGAGTGGAAAAATATCTTCATACACACGGCACTGGGTAGATTTCTTAGGGAGTTATTGTCTCAGAGGTGGTCCAGACTAGCCCCCAAATTATCCCAAGCAGAAGAAGCATGAAGAAATGACAAGATACGTCATAATAAAATTGCTTAAATCAGTGCTGAAGAGAAAATGTTAAAATCAGCCAGGCAGGGAGAAAAAAACAAACAGACGTGCGAAGTATAGAGGATTGCCAGCAGACCTGTCATCAGAATCCACTCAAGCCAGAGGAAAATAGTGGAACATCTTTAAAGTACTGAAAGGGAAAAGAAAATCAACCAAAGGTTCTATATCCAGCCAACATATATTTTTAAAATAATATAAAAATAAAGACTTTTTTAGATATAAAAAGGCTAAGAGAATTTATTGCTATTAGACCTCCACTGCAAAAAATGTTAAAGTAAATCTTTTGGGAAAAAGGAAAATATTACCAGAAATTTGATCTACAAAAAGGAATAAAAAGCATTTGAAGGAGTAAACATATATTTTGAAGAAATGTAAAAGATAATAGACTTTTAGAAGCAAAAATAACTATATTTTGGAGTCTATAATACATGTAAAGTTAAAATCATGACAAAATAGCACAAACCAGAAGCAGAAAAATGGAAATATACTGTTGTAAAGTTCTTATACTATATATGAACTTGTATAATATTACTTGAATGCAGAAGTTAAAGATGTGTATTGCAAACTTTAGAGCTACCATTAAAAAAACAAAACAAAACAAAAAAAAAACAAAAAGAGGTTTAGTTAATAAGCCAACAATGGAGATGAAGTGGAATAAGAAAAACACTCAATACCAAAATGGCAGGAAAAGAGAAACAAAGATTAGGTAGAATAAATAGAAATGAGTAGCCAGATGGTAACTTTAAGCCCTAGTCTATCAATTGCATTAAAAGTTAACAGTATAATTAAGAAGCAGAGATTGTGATTTTGATACAAAAACAAGACCCAATTATATGCTATCTAAAAACACCCAGTTTAACTATAATGGAACAGGTAAACTTAATGGTAAAATGATGGAAAATTATGTACCATAAAATACTAATCAAAAGAAAGCTAGAGTGGTGATATTAATATTAAACAAAGTAGATTTTGAAACAAGGAACATTGCTAGGGATGAAGAAGTTCCTTTCATACTAATTAAGATAATAAATTATCAAGGCATATCAATCTTAAATGTATACACACTTAATAACTAGCTTCAAAGTGCATGAAACAAAAAAAAAATAGACAAGAAAGACAAATCCACAATTATATTTAGACATACTAACACCTTACATTCAATAATTAATGGAAGTAGAAGAC